>NC_071394.1:87885067-89135067 GCF_022682495.2 Desmodus rotundus
ACTGGTGCACGTCAGGGTGGTTTCTGCTCGTTTGTATCACCTTCCAGAATACATTTGAACGGCACACAGTGTTCAGAAAGTGCCCCCAACATTACCTTTTCCGTGTTGCTCTGATTTCATTTTAAGAGGCATTTTGTATGTTTTTATAAGCCGTGCAACTTTATTTTTGCTGCCTGAATTCCCCTGGTGGATTGAAATTTGTTTGACCTACTACTGTTTTGTTTGTTTTCAAGAACACAAGTACTGAATTAACAAAGTTTGGTTGTTACAACTACAAACATGTCCGGTAGTGTCAAATCCCTTCTCTCCATTTTACCCCCTTTCTAGAGGTCACTGCTGTTGTTAACTGTTGTTTTTCTATGCATTTGCATTCACACACACATGTCTAAGGAAGCAAATAGTTCAGGGGTTGCTTTCTCTTTTATCATATTGTAAGTGTTCCACATTTTTGTTCTTCTCAAGATTATATCTTACAGATCTGTGTCAGGATGCATACATCTACATCATTTTTAAATATTCTTCTGTTTTAAAGACCAAATCCTTAGCCCTCTTTGGGTGTCTCAGGTTTGTAAGGAACTTAACTATTAAGCAATCATAACATGTAGTTTCAAAGCAGTTCAGAATATGTTGGGTCCCTGCTTTGTGCCGATCCTGAAAGGAAGGAGGTATCACCCCTGTGCTCCAGGGGAATATAAGGTATTTCTTAAAGGGGCAAAGAAGTAATAAATCCCAGAATCATTAACTCTTCTGCCATATCATACATTTAATAAGAACTAAGTAACTCCACTCAAGGACAAAGTAATTTAAGCTCCAGGCTTTAAGCTCCAAAGCTGAAAGGAACGTCAAGAGGGCGCCTGCATCCATCCTCTCCTTTTAGACACTTCTCAGGATGGGGGATGAGGAAGGGTTGGGGGGAATGAACACCCAAGTGAACATGTGCACACACCCCAAAAGAGACTAATATGTTTCCCCAAACTCTGTTATTCTGTTGTTACCATTTCTTTATTTCTGCACTTGTTTGGTATCCTGAATTTTCTCCATAGCTTAATTAAGGAAGCGTCTTAAGTTTTCAAATAAAAGGGTCAGTCAGTTTATCAACCCTAACAGGCAGGTGGACCACCACTTTGTAGAATTACTTGTTAAGAGGTAGGAACTTTCTTGCTGAGAGGTGGGGCAGGGTGAATGTTCGCACGGTTGGTTCTGAGACCTCCCTCGCTCAGAAGCAAGAAGGAAGGAAACGCTGCCGCGTTTTTAGAGATCTGGCAGGGGAGCTCCCACTCACCCCTTCATCCGAGCCTTCCCTTCCTTCAGGTGCTCACATGTTTCATAATACTGGGCTTGGGTTTCTAAGAAATGTCAAAATGATCAAACCTTGAGGTTGGGTTCAATGCTCTTCTGAATTTACTTGGTGAAATAGAAAATGCTGGGCTTTGGGCAGAAAATTAAGAGCAGAACTAAACTTCGCCAAGGCAGCTGCAATTAGCCGTGTTCTGCTCTGGCACCGCTAGATCACGGCAGACAGACACAGGTGCCTGGGCTCTAGGGACCAGCCAGGTGGAGCTTTCAAAAATTCTCATCCTTGCTCCAACAAATACTGAGTTTTAACAGAATGATCATTAAGATTAAGAAGAAAGTTTTCCCCAAGACAATGCAAGTAATGGTTTAATAGATCATACTATCAAAGATGTAAAAAGAGAAAAGTATTTCATAATACAATGGATCCAAAATGCCTGGAGTACACAGAGTAAAAAGGATTTATATATATTTTAAATTAAGTTTATATTAGGTACAGGAAGATTAGTTTTAAAAAGACAGTTATATCAGGAACTGATTATTGACATCACAGAAAGATTTTCTGTAATGTGTTTTAAATACAATATCCCACTAATGCTTTTATATTTTTATTTACTTTTTAAAAGTCTGCACTTTTCTGGTTGTTCTTAGAAAAAGAACAAAATGTTTGTTAGAAAAAATGTATTTAGGGTTCTTGAATCATAAAACATTAGAGCCTCATATCCTGAAAGATATGTCACAGAGACGTAACAGGACATCTGAATAGCGCTAGTAATTTAAGATGCATTGTTAAAAACACAGGCCAACAAACAAAAGTAGGGTAGAATCCACCTCTGGCTGAGAAAATTATCTGTTAATTCATTTTTGTTTTGTTTTAATTTAGACTTTTCTTAAAGCAAACAATATTTTTAAGTCAATGCAATGTAATTTGTATGCATAGTTATATTTCTTTCCCACAATAGAGACATAGGCAATACTAATAAAAACCATGCTTTGGAGCTCACTGGGGCTCTCTTGTTTTATGTGGCCCTTACTCCTGAGTGCAAAAGTTATATAGATCTATTCCAGCCCCAAGACTATTCACATATAATATGTCTTATCAAAATCAGTTACTCTGATTTACTAACACAATTATTTTTCATTTTAATTTATAAGCACGTGGTATTTATCAATTAGTTACATGAAATTAGGATATCACTAAAATTTTACTCAAGGGGAAGACAATTCTCTGAACCAGAAGACCCGTTACTAAAATGATGTTTTCTAAATTTGTTGAAAAATAAGGCTATTCTTTTGACATCAACCCTAACATAGTCAAAAAATGCAAAGATGCTAGTTTGATTTTTAGCACCTCTTGCTTTCCATGTTACTAAGAATTTGCTATTTAGAAAATATATTTTTGAAACAATTTAAAGTTTAATTTGAAACAATTGAGAGTTTAATCTGTATCACATTTAGAGGGAAGAAGGTAAGAGTTAGATGAATTCACAACACCCAAATGCAAAACAGGTCTTTCTTTAATTTGGACTCAGCTTACATCCCTTGAGTCGTGATCCAGTATTGGGGGACATACCTTTGTGCACACCAGCCACCCGCTTCATGAACTGCACACACCCCTCAGAGCCTTAGTTTTCCACACTTGAGTTTCAACCCTTTGGGGATTCACATGTTACAGAGAATGCCTGAGGGACACTGTCTAGCAAAGGTGGGCTGGAGACCACATGTGTTGAACTGTAGCCCATGTCCTTAAGGGAGAGGGGCTAATGCAGGACTTTGAAGGCTGGGGAGAATAAAGAGTCTGGAAAATGCTTTGGAAAACAGCAAATCAGTCTACAAAGATTTTTGTTTTATGTGTCTTTGGGGAAGGCCAGATATCAGACAGGATGTAATCTGACATTTAAAGCTAATTCTGTTGATAATCTGCAGATTTGGGAACATGCATCCTGGAGTGTCCAGTGTTACTGGGAGCTGGCATTACACAGAAGTGGTACCTGCTTAGAAGAAATGAATTGTCAAGAGAATTTGCTGCACTTTGGCAGTCTGGATTTCAATGAACGTGTAGTGGCAAGGTTTGCTAGGTAAAAGGATTACAGAACAACCTATGTTTGCACCTTATATCTACCACTGCCAAGTTCTGTGACCTTGGGTAAGTGAGCTAACCTCTCTGGTTCTGTTTTCTTGTCTACAATATGGTGCAAATATTACAAATAATGGTTCTGTTCATGAGGGGT
This sequence comes from Desmodus rotundus, assembly GCF_022682495.2. Taxonomy (NCBI): domain Eukaryota; kingdom Metazoa; phylum Chordata; class Mammalia; order Chiroptera; family Phyllostomidae; genus Desmodus; species Desmodus rotundus. The sequence goes on from NC_071394.1 coordinate 87,888,592, forward strand.
GTGATACATGCCAAGCTTGTTCCAAAAAGATGTATTAACTGAGTCCTCACAGAAAGTTTTGAATTTAAAATTATTACTATCTTCTTTGTCCAATTCAGGAAACTGAAGTTTGGATGAAGTGACTCCAGCTCATGCAGCTAGAAAGTACAGGGTCAACCTCTAGGTTAAGCTGCCCAGATCCTGAGAATATTCTCTGACTCACAAGGCAATGACAGGCAGGTGACCTTAAACTAAGGACAGGACTGGGTCCCCTGCAGGTCCCCATCACTTACAGGTGTGGAGCCTCTCTGTGTTTTACATTTTTAACATGTAAATGGAAGATAATAATGGGACCTGCTTAATGGCAGTGTTGAGAAAATTAAATGAGTTAATGTTTGTTAAACACTTAGAACAGTTCTTAAGGGCTGGGTAAGTACCTAAGTGCCATTATTATTATATTAGAACATATTTGTCCATATTGTGGATTGTAGGAAGGATTAATTTACTTTCCTATACATAATAATTACCCAAGAAGTGATTCCTTCTGGAAGATTTTGACCCACCTGTGACACATGATATAGGTGCTGGAGAGACACAGACCACAGGGCATGGGCCCCCTGCCACAGAGCTCACAGTCTAGTGGGGCAAAGAGGAACAGTGCTAATTTTTACACATCAAGGGAGTTGGAAATTTCTGTCTTTTCTCAGCTGACTATACATGACTTCTAACCTGCCTGTAATAATAATTCATCTAATGTGACAGATGGACTGACTAACATTTACAGACTCATCTTCTGCTCTCCCACCTCCGCCAGGGGAGAGAATCCTATGGTGAACACTCTGTTTCTGTCCATTGGGCACCCTCTGTAAGAGGACAGACTGACTCAGAGGCTGGAAGAGGCCGAGTCAGTCTCCATAATGAAACATTCAGGGTAGAGGGGGAGAAGGAGGAAGGAAGGTGCCATCCTCAGAACACAGTAGGGGTTTGTGCACGTGTGCATGCTGGATGTGTATGTTATATCCACCTGCATGTGTGTGTTTTGTGAGCATGTTGTTCTGTGTGTGCACATGTCTCAGGGGCTGGGGTGGTTCCAGTGTAGCTGCAGGGCCTGGCAAGGTAGAATCCAAGAAATGGGATTGCACTAAGTATTGCAAGGACCAACATCTTCTTTCTTGTTTTTGAAGGACAGGAGTAAAGAAACTCAATTCCTTTTTATTATTTTTGATACAATAATTATATTTATTTAAGCCATGCATGCTCCTTGGAGAGAGAACAACTATGTGGTTTTATGGGATCTGGAGCACCTATTTACCCAACACAGTGCTAGGACCATTTGTTCAATGGGGGCTGTCAATTCTTGCCTGTCCTTAGCCATGACCTTGTAGCAAATGATGTTTCAGGGCTGGCCTGTTCTTAGGGGCCATAGTCAGCAGCCAGCAGGACTGGCCAGAGACAGAGAGGCAGAGCCAGGTAGAGGTGAGCTCAGAAGCCAGAGCTTTCTCAAAAGTCGAGCACGCTCTGCACTGTCCCATAAGATCACAACGGGCTCATTCTCTGGTCAAGGTTCTTCCACATGTACACCAAAGAGAGGTGAGGCTGCTTCTATCAGCCCTCTCCAATGGAGGTGACCCTTGAAATTGAAACAGGTTGGCTCTATGTGAGTAGAGGGGCTTGTTAAATATAGCATTTTGAAGGGGAGGAGTAGAGGACTGACAACAAAGAACAAAAGACTAAAGCCAGCCTGGCTGGGCTGCCTGGTCCAGAGAAAACAAGGAAAAACAGGGGAGAAAGCATGAGGGGCTTTGGCTGATCTTCCCCATACCACAAAGGTGCAGGTGCATTGCCTGTGAGCACCAATTTTGCTGCATGTTTTTAAGTTTCCAGAGAATCTTAATGGAAGACCAGATCCTCCAGGGTTCCTCGGCATGTGAGTTGGCAGTGGGGAGGGTTAGAATAGATTCCTGACCCTGTCCATTTGAAAAATGCATCAACAGATCCTTTGCAGTGGGAATTCTCTGAGCCTCCCATGAAGTACTTGGGAGGGACTCTTGCATGGGCCTATCTTGGACCACAGTGTCCTCTCCAACATATGGTCAGAACTATTAACATCACATGGGACAAACTCCCTGAACACCAATCTACAGAGGTTTCCCAACATGCCCTGATGATACAAGTCACATGAGGGCCTGTGAAAGCGTGATTCCTGGGTTCAACCTAGATGTACTGAACTAGGAGTTTTAGGGGAGAGGGCTGGAAATGTGAAATTTTAAACAAACATCTCAGGCAATTTTTCTCAGTAAAGTCTGGGCCAATCATGTGGACATTTATAGCATTACAGTCAATCCTTACTCTATGTTGAAGAAGCGAGCTGTCTTTCCTGATCAGTGCACTAGCCAGCCACCTATGGCCACTAAAGTTGGAGGCAAGAGATGAGCTAGCTATGTACAACATCTAAAACCCCCACTCCCAACTTAGCAGCATCAAAAATCAGTATTTTCGAGACCACACATAGTTCAGGCAAAGTAAAGCTACACTGCAGACACAGCTCAGGAACAGGAGCTTCCAGGAAGCCCATCTCGCTCTTTTTCAGAGCTCTTATCACAGTCCTCCCTAAGCCATCTGCCTGCTGCCTCTGGGCTACCTACCATTTTGAGCTCCTGAAGTTGATGTGTTAAATATGGTGTCTCAAAGTCCCCTCATCACTGGATCTCCTGAGAGCAAGTTTCCTAACGGAACATATCCACATCCTGGAGGAGGCCTCATGAGGATCAAAGTTAAGCCTCTTCCACTGTACAAATGGGGATGTCCTGCCTAAGGTTAAGAGCATCCCTTCAACTGATTGTCAGGAGTGGCTGCTGTGCCATTCTTTGACCACCTAGAATAGTATGGCCATAATTCAGAGCCTACCTTACAGGTTTATAGTACGAATCTGTGAACCATCTTTGGAATTTTTAATTGAAAAATATTTTTCTGTTTATTAGATTTCTATGGCCATGTAACAGTATCACTGGAAACTTAGCAGCTCAAAACAGCACACAATTATCATCTCATAATTTCTGTAGGTCAGGATTCCAGGCAGGGTTGCCCACTCAAGATCTCACAAAACTGCAATCAAAGTGTTGGCTGGAGCTGTGACCTCATTTAGGTTTGACTGCAATTGAATCTGTTTCCTAGATCAGTCAGATTGTGGACTGAATTTAGTACCTTATGGCTATAGGACCGAGGAGCTAAGTTTTTTGATGGCTGTTTACCAGAGGTGACCCTCAGTTTCTTGGCATGTAGTTCTCCCAACATGACTACCTGCCACCTCAGAGCAATTACACCTCAGAGTTGTAGTATCCACAGCCAGGTGGGCACTACAATCTTATAGTACATAATCATCTACATGTAATCACATACATCTCGTCACCTTTGTCATATTCTATCAGTTAAAAGTATGTCACAGACCCTGGACACACTCAAGATCATGAATACCAGGAGATAAGATTGTGAGGGTCACCTAAGGAGTCTGTCTGCCATTGTAGTGGTCACCAATTGGAGTGTCTGCTCCACCTGAAGTCAACACTTCTCTTCTAAGATCTATGTCAACCTTGGCAGTCACATGTGTTCTATTAGACACCATTGCCTGAGCAGAGCTGTTTGATGTGCAGGCAGACATCGGGCCCAAAGGGGAGCAATCAGATTCATCCTTCCAGGATTTCAGCTTTAGGATTTACAGATAGCTAGTTAGTCTGGTTTATTTCCTGTTAAAGAAAAGATATAACTAGTTGTTGGGATGCCTTTTCAAACACATACATGTGGGACAGAGAGAATGAGGCTGGAGCACAGAAAAGAATAAAGTTGATCCACAAGAAAAAGAAATAGAAATTAGACATGGGAAAAAATATGTTTGGGTGTACAAAAGCTATCCAGTTGCTAGTTCTTGTTTTTCGTGTAACCCAATGATTTTTTAATTTCAGAGCACTTCCAATATCTTGTTAGTAAAGACTCTATTTTGCTTAAGCTTGCTCAACTTGTCAAGGTAAAGAACCGTGACTAAGTTAAGATGTCAGAGTGAGCCTTATTTATTCTTCACTTGTAACCTCTCCATCGTCTATCCACCTGCCAGCAACTAAAAAAATATTTTTCTACTCCATATCATGTACTGCCATCCTTATCATGAACTTATCATCCAGGCACTGTCCTGGGTACTGGGGTACAAGAACAAACAAGACTCAAGAGTCCCCACACTCACCAACTCATAATCCATCAAGTACCAGGCATGTAAACAGGGAATGTGCTGAACAACACCCAAAGGGAGCACATGCCTGAGCCTGGGGAAGAGAGCTTCCAGGAATGCTTCCTGGAGGAGGTGACTAAGCTGAGATTTAAAGGGTGAAAAGAAACTAACCAATTTGCAGGGGAGAGAAGACTCTTCCAAACAGTGAGAACAGCATGTTCAGAGGGGATAGAAACATGACAAATCTGAGAATCAGAATGCTGAACATATGTGCAGAGACCTTTTATGGAAAAGGTGAGAAAACTAACCTTTTACATGTCTGTCTTCCTAAACTATTACTTTCTTGAAGCTAGGGACTATATTTTAAAATTATCATTATTAACACCTCGCTTGATACTTAGGAGTTTACTAATTACAAATTGTACCTTGGCATTGTATTTACTTTTTATTTATGTAAACTAAAAATCACTCTTTTCAGCATATTGGGCTATGTGTTTTGACAAATGCACACAGCTCTGAAACCATCACTTCTCTGAAGATACAGTTCTACCATTTTAAAAAAATCCCTCATGTTGCCGTTTTGTAGTCAACCCCTCTCCCAACTCCTTGTTCTTGCTGGAATTTTAAATACATTGTATTTTGTTTAATCTTCAAATCCACCTACATGATATAGGCAGTATTATCTCTATTTAAAAAGATGTGGTGGGCATTGTTTAAATATACAAGTTAAGGGCAAGCTTCTTGCCAAGAGAATTAATGTATGCATTGAGCATATTAAGCACCCAAAGAACCAAGACAGTGTCCTGAAATGTATGAAGGAAAATCATCAGAAAGAGGAGGAAGCCAAAGAGAAAGTTACCCAGGTTCAACTGAAGCGCCAGCCTGCTCCACCCAGAGAAGTACACTTTGTGCAAAGCAGTGAATAGGAGCTGAACAGCAGAACCCTTTTGAATTCAGGCATAACAAGTGTAAACAAATAAATAAACAGATAAAAGACCTCTGTACTGTTAAAAAGAAAAAAGAAATGTGGAAACCAAGACTTAATGGGTTTTTCTTCCTTCTTTCCCTGGCTTCATTCTGGAAAATCTAGCAATGTGTGTGTATGTGTGTGTGATAAGGGATCTCATTCTCTCAGAACACCAGGTAAGATATTCAGATTTCTCACGTTATGCTCAGAATATCAAGTCAGTTCAGAGTACCATGCTGTGATTCCCCAGACTTGGGTTCTGTACTGAAAATATAGAAGAGCAGAAAAACAGCATTATCTCTGGGTCAAAGATCTGCCTTTCCTGGCCTTTTGCTATAGGGCTAAAGACATGCATTTCACAGACCCAATAAAATGCACCTTCTCAAGAAATGTTACGACAGCTGGCTTCCAGATCCTCTGATTGTTATATCTTTTTTGAGAAGTACATTAATTATTTTTAATTATCTCTTGATTTTACCAAAAATGTCATTATTTCTACAGGCAGTTCACTAACAAATTGGGGCGTGTTTTCATGTTTTTTTTTTTTTTTTTTTTTTTTTTTTTTTTTTTACCTGTGGCATGGTGTAACTTTTTTTGCCATCATTACCTTCATCCAGTCAGGCTAACCAGAGAATTTCCCCAGCCACAGCATATGGTTGGGTCATGCAAACAACCATCATAAATCTTCCTTGACAATGGCCCAAAATGATATTGTGACCTGGTCCCCTTGGAATCCAGATTTATGAAGATCTGAATGTGAGAACTGAGTGTTAGGGCATGGGTTTTTAAAAATGTGCCACATGAGTACATCTGTCTCTTTATGTGGCTACTTGCCTCCATATGTGGCAAGTGAATGAAAAATATGTGCAGAGGTATTTGAAAAATTCTTAAGGTGCCCCAGTAAGCTTGCCTAGAGCTCAGTGCAGAGCAAGCACCCAATAAATATTCATTGAGTTAATGGACAAATGGATGGATAAATGAAGTGGAACTTGAGTGAGTTATAAAGTCATCTCATTTTTCCAGGAAGCAGCTCATACTAGGAAGGCATACTTGGTTGCCTTTCCAGGACCTTTCTCCCTTTTCTACTTGTGAATGCACACCCAATTTTGTTCAGAAAGGTTCTCTGACTCAGGGGTGGAATCTTACTCTAAGCCAATCAGAGCATGGCAATTTTCATAGGGATTGTGATTGGTCAGGGAACAGTTGTGTGATCTTTTTGGCCCAATCAGGCTGAAGTGGATGAGCTTAAGTTTATGACATAGGGATAAGTTTTCTTTCATTTTTTCTGATGGAGATTGGCAAGGAAGCATGTTACTGCATTTGCTGCTCTAGAGTTTTCCCCTTCTGTGCCAACAAGATCCTGCCTGGGCTGCCCTGCTTATCTTGTCACTTTGAAAGGAAGCAGCTTTGGTGTGAGGCTGGTGCTATACAAAACACTGTGGGAAAAAATATCATCCCAGAGGACATAGGTGAGCTCCTGGACCTTCCTGGAGAACACCCAGATTCTGGACCACCTGCTTTTGAGAGCAATTTTCCTCTGCTTTACGTCACTTTGAGTTGGGATTGCTTTTCCTTGAATACAAAATACTGAAGTGTATGCTTGAGGTTGAAAAGAGAATGACAAAGAAGAATGTGCTTGGTTATCTAGCATTGTTTCATTAAGCAATAACATCAGCCTCTGCAGGTAGAGCACACATGAAGATCACTTAGATTCTGCTTTTCATTGCAAGTACCCTGTGTGTGGGGGGGGGGGGGGGCGGGGTGTTAAGTACCATTGTGCTGGTTTTACTCACTTGCTCAAGGTAAGATTTTCCCGTCTGGGGGTGGGAGTGAAGCCCTCCTCCTTGTCCAGTGGGGTAATTGAGTACTTCTTTTTCCCTTACTGATTTTACATGGTTTCTCCGCACCATAGAGAAAAAGACTTCTATCATCACACACTCCACAGCCCTTTCATGTTTTCAGCCATTCATACCACTGTCCTTCTCTCTAGTATGTGAAATTTTGAAAACACCTTAGCAAATGTTCTTCTTGCAGTTACTACAAGCAGGATGTCATACAACGTACACAATAAATATAAATGTAGACTCTTCCCTACAAAGATTTTATCCTCTGATTGGGATGAAGGACATAGTATTTTAAACAGTGATAGTAGACTTCAATAAAGAGAAATACAAAACTGTGTTAACCATCAAAAAACTCAGTATAACATTAATTTTTGAATGAGAGAAAAATAGGAATAGCTCATGAATCCAAACAATTTTTGGTCTCTTTTCTACCACTATCCTTTGTCTGGATGGTTACAGTAGTTTCCAGATTTGTTTTTATCCTGTGAACCCTCTGATCAATTCTCCATGCTGATGACACAGAGATCTTGTGGGAAGGCAAAAGACACCATGTCATCCTTCTGCTCTTCTTTTTCCACCTACAAGCCCTGCCCAGGCTGCCCCTCTGATCTCTGCAGCCCTGTCTCATACCTATACCATACATTGTTCTATTTTTTCTGTTTCTTTCCCTCTAGGGGATTTTTCAGTCCCACCCTTTGCTAGGCCTTTGCATATGCTGTTCCCCATGACTGGAACACCCTTCCCTCTCCTCTTCAACTAGTCAATGCCTACTCATCCTCCTTCTAACAGCAGCTCAAGCATCCCTAAGTTTTTTCTGACTTCCCTGAGTAGAACAAAACCTTCCACAGACTCTAATAACACCAGGAATCTAAACTTTGGACCTGTCTCCATTGAAGTTCTAGGTTGCCATCATTTGAATCATCACTTCTATCCCCCACACACCTTTAGGTAGGCAGGAATTTTATTTGCATTTATTCACCATTGACTCTCCAGAGCTCAACAAAATGTCTGGCATGCGATAGGTGCTAAATAAACATTTATTGAAGGAAGAATGAGTATATAAACATGCATTTCACACTCATTTTGAGCTAGGCACACTCACTTTGAGTTACAAACCTAACACATTGTCATTTACTCCTTAAAACCACCTTATGAGAGAGGTACAGTCAGGTACACTGAGGCTTAGAGAGATAAAATAATATGCCCAAGATCACATCTAGGAGACAGAGTAGGAATTCCAACTTGGCACATGACTTCAGAAACTAAACTCTTAACCGCTGGCCTCCACCATGTTTCAAAGATGAAAGAAAGTTCTGGAAGTTCAGAGGAGTAAGAAGCTTACTGAGTGAACAGGAGTTTCAGGAAGTCTCATAAGACAAGATGGCTTTGGTCAAAGAGGGAATAAGTAGCAGGGTAGATGTACAGGAACACTGCTAACATGAACGGACCTTGGAGTAAGCTCCCCTTCTGCATGCATAGGTGACTAGAAAGGAAAAAACAGCCCATGGTCCTGCAGATACAACCCCATACAAGACATGCAGGTTGATGAGCTAAGTGCTGGCTCAGTGTCAGGGCCTATTTTTCTCCTCACTGGGGATTTTTTTGTAGTGCACAAACCACACAGCTGTATCCAGCACCCTGAAGGAATGAAGGTTTAAAGGCAAAAAAGCAAGAGCTGAAAAGATCCACTTGGCTGGAGTGGATGCCTTTTGAAGAAAATGCAGAACTCTGACACTTGCTCTGTCTAATATAGTAGCCACTAACCACATGTGACTTTAAATTTAAATAAATTAAAATTAAATAAAATTTAAAATTCTGTTTCTTAATCACAGAACCACTTTTCAAGTGTTCAATGGCTCCATGTAGCTAGTGGCTACCATATTGGGCAGCACAGAGAACATTACTGCAGAAAGCTCTATTGAACAGCACTGGCGTAGAAAGTAAACTGGAGACATAGGTTATAAAAAGGGGCTAAAACTTTATGCCACAGACTGTGGGAGTCATGAAAGGGCTGTAAATAGGTAAGTGATGGTACTAGGAAAAGTAACAATTACTTACTGAGAGATTCTAATGTGTCAGGGTAGTGTGCCTCTCAAGCATGCTCTCATTTCATGTTTATAAGAGCCCTACAAGTCACACATTATTATTATCCCTATTTTATGGGTGAGAAAATAGAGGCCCACTGAAGTAAATATCTCTTATAGCTCTAGGTCTGTGTGATTCCAAAGGGCTCTACTTTATATCATGTTCCTACTTTGTATCCAAATTAGCCTGATGTTGGGAGTAGATATTCACCAGAGATCAAGGTCAGAGAGGCCTGTTCAGCAGCCCTATAGAAGTATTCCAGTCATGAGATGATAATAGTCTCAATGGGGGGGTCATAAGCTGCCTTTGTGGAAAGTGTCAGATGTTCCTTGTTTTTTGTTCACAGTCTGTAGTTTGCTATGGTCTCCTCTCTTCCTGTCTAACTTCCGATCACAATGGGTTAAATTTCTTTAGAGTCTTCTTTGCTTATCCTTTTGCTCCTTATTGGTGTTTCCAGAGAAAATTGTGTTTGCATGAGGTTTTAACCCAATTAATTTTTATCCCTGGGAGGGCATCTCCTGCCTCTCCCTAGAGATCTCAGGACACAGCTGGAGAGCTTGTGTGGGCCCCCCATGAGCCAAGCCCAGGAATCCCATCTGGAAATGTATGTGACAGAAGTCTTCCCTGTCCTTTGAGTTCCCTGGTAGATGGGAATGCACCGATGGACCCCACTTCCTGCTGAGATGTGGGGTCTTTTTACTTCTTTGGCCTGCTAATATTAAAGGTAAGCTTTCACACAGAGTGCCTCTACAGAGACAGATTAGCCCTCCCTCAGTCTTGTGGAGGGAACTGGTTTCCAGTATTTGGTTTCATGGATTATGGACAAGTTGATCCCCATTGACCCCACTAGGAAATATGTGAGAGAAACCATGTAAAACTGATCTATGTGTGATGGCTGGGGAAACTGAGGAGGAAGGAGAGAATTACGTGCGCATCAGAATTAAAGAGCTAGAAAGAAAGCCATGGCATCCAGGTTGCCTGGTCATGCTTTAACCGCAACCCACACTTGCCTATTTAGTTACAACAAACACAAAAGAGATAAACATAGATGTAAGTTAGTCTAAACACCAAATTTTAGAAGTTTTTTCTCTAATGTCTAGTCAGTCATCCTGACCTTTATTGGAGGATAAACCGACTTGTAACAGCTGTGGACAATTATTTACTGTACGTCAGAGACTAAAGAGCTTGGATAATAAGTGAATTCAGCATTAGGAGGAGAGAAGTGTGCTTGGTACCAGAAAATTATCTATTAAGTTGATTCTTAACTTGCAATGATTGATGTACCAAGTTCATGACAGAAGAGATGCCAGAAAAGCTCAGGATGTGCGGGGCAATGTGCTTTGCTCCTATGTGAGGGGTGTCACAAAAATGCACAGCCACACCTGGATCTTCCTCAGCCTGGAATCATCCAGGAAGATGCTCCATGCAGTTGCTACCAAGATGACATGTCTCTTGCCGTCCATAAAAGTGATATACAGCTGGCTGTGGAGTTACCCAGCCGTCATGGCTACTCAATAAAAAACAGATTTGGACTCCCTCACTCAGGCTGTCAGATTTTACAGCCACCCGATGGTCTCAGACAGTGTGGCCTCTCAGCAAGAAGCTTCTGGGGGGGCCCCTAGAAACATTTGGCAGTCAAGAGAGGGACAACAGCTTTGCATAATTCAGGGGTGAGTTCAAAGTCAGTAACATTTACACTGCATGCCAAGAAAGCATTTTAAAGCCAGTGAAGTGCCTCTAAGCCAATAAGGTGTTATTACCTTTCATCATATCCCTTTTGTCCTTTGATAATAAGCATTGTTTAAAGTATTTGAAATTTCCATCTACAATTTAAAACAGGATACGAGGTCTGTCCGGAAAAAGTCCAATCATTGTTACTATAATGAGAATGGTTTGCACGACATCAATGTAACCTGGCAACCAAGGAGAGTGGACTGGGATATGCACACATGAACAATAATGACTTCACCTACTAGTCAGTAGGGGTGGTAGATGCTGTTGAGTGGGCATGTGTACTGTGTGGCTGTTGCATTCAAAATGACTGAGGGAGTCGAGCACTGAACCTGCATCAGATTTTGCAGTAAGTTTGAACATTCCTCCATGGAATCTTATGTGGATGATTCAGAAGGCTACAGCTATGGGCAACTGGTAGTTGGCAGCTTCATCACCACAATGCACCTGCTTATGCACCACATTTCGTGCAGAAGTTTTTGGTGACACCTCAAATCACCCAGGTGACTGAGCCCAACTACAGCCCAGATTTGGTGCTCTGTAACTTCTGGCTTTTCCCAAAACTAAAACTACCTTTGAGAGGGAAGAGATTTCAGACCATCAATAAGATTCAGGAAAATATGATGGAGCAGCTGATGGAGATTGGAAGGACTGTGTGAGGTTCTAAGGAACTTAAAACTGGGAAGCAACCCTGGAGATCATCTTGTTCAACCATTATCCCATCAGACTCACCCATAATAGGTCGAGGGGACTCCAGAATTCCCAATTCTCAGCCCTTTATTAATTTAATCAGAGATGACTCTGGCAGGAAGGCTACTGAATCTTTTGCCAAATGCACTAGCCTAAATTAGACAATATCTGAGAGTCACTGATTTTTTGAGGTGAACAATAAAGCTCAAAGCTTCAGAGCTTAGGAAGCTAACTGACAGCTAAGAAACTTCTTCCCAACCCTCTTCCTCCTTCCAGATTCAGCTCCCTTGTTTCCAAATTGGATAGTGTCATGATGCATTCCACTGTTCACTGTATAAAGCATGAAGTCTCCCATGGAATACACTGTCCTTTTTCAACTGTCCTAACCTGTTTGTCCAGTCACAACTCCCACCGCACATATACCCTCTGTTTGATCACACTGGCCATCTCCTGTCTCCTAACGTGTCACATACATTCATGACTCCATGGCATTTCCTCTGCTTGAAATGTTCTTTCTTCTTTCTACCTGGAAAATCAATACCTGCTCTTCATTCAAAATCAAGGCCAATGTTAACCCTTCGGTAATGTTTTCCCAGACATTATTGCTAATTCTAATAAAAGTTCAGTACATACTGAGTGTTGAACACTATGTTGAATGCTCTTCAAAATTATCTCATTTCATTCACAAATCCTTGCTACAAGTCTGTGAAGTACATACTATTAAGGTCCCCATTTTGAGACAAAGAAAACAAGTCTTACACGAGTTAAATAACTTGCCCAAGGTCACAGAGCTAGTTAGTGGTAGACAGAGTTTCAAGTCCAAATCTGTCTGAATCTATAAGCAAGGTTTCCCCCATCTGTTCATACAGAATGTCCCAATGAACTTTATTCATGCTTTGGTTACATCATTTTCCCAGTTGAACTTTACATATTTTCTTCCCTTCTAGATCAAAAGTTAGGTTGTGTGTTATTCTGTTTTATATCTCTAGTACTTGGCTTACTGTTTGGCCCACAATAGATGCTTAACATAAATGTGTATAAATGTGTTGAGTGAAGAAATGAATAGATGTTTGGATGAATGGGTGGAAGGAAGGAAGGAATCAAGGAAAAAGTATTCAGCTATCTCAAGGTGCATTTTCTAAACAAGCTAACCACTTCCAAATATACCAAACAATGTCTTCCATAAAGAAGAAGGCTAACATTCCTGGAAAATATTCTTGCATTTTTTATACTGACCCTGAGCATTATAAATGGCAGGAAATTCAAAGGAAAGTCAAATCTACATTGTGTACACCTATGGCCATAGAAGAGGGGCTTAAAAATGTTGAACAAAGTAGAAAACATCTGGGCCAGATCATAATCTTGAAGAATAAAGATACACGCTCCTCAGTTCAGTCTTTTTACTTAAAAAAAAATTCCTTATGTACTTTTCATGACTTGAGTACCTTGCCTTTTGATATATCTTCCAAGGAAGAATTTTCATCCACAGACTTCAAATAAGTAAGCTTACAGCTGCTACAAATTCGAGTGTTTAGACTACACCAACCTGCTTTTATTAGGGACACCCAAAATGATCTAGAGAAAAATGATAGCAGATCTTGGCCTTAGGCAAAAATATATAAGGCACCAAACAGACACATTAGGGGAGGTTCAGAAGTTGGTACCTGTGCCTCAGTGTTCAAATTGGCCGGGCATTGTGCAATCCCCGCCTCAAAGCATAGGAACCAGCATGGTATCATTCAGTGTTTTCAAAGAATGTAGTGTGCAACATGAGAGGCAAATGTGGATTTCCAGGTAGAGATAGAGGTAGAAGCAGAATTCTGAACAACATGTAAAATACAATCTCATGTTCTGAAAAGCCTAAATGCTTTGAAGCAGCATCGCATTTGGAATCTCTGTGGGGTGGCCACATCCAGGTATGAAGTCACTGCAGGTGGGTGTGTGGGAGGAAAACACTCCATGACCCTGCCTTGCTGTACTCAATGTGGGGAGGTTGAATGCTCACCTGATTGGAGGCAGATGGGAGGTTTGGAAGCTGAATTAAGTAGAAGCTTTCTGCCATCTGTCTTTGACCCCAAAGGGATAAGTTCGGACCAAGTTTTAAAAAGAATTTGATATTTTAAGCTTGGTAACCCTATAGCTATCTCAGCAAAGACTTCGCTTTAGTATTAAGCATATGCCCTTGCTTTGGGTGGACACCTGAAATTGCTTTCTACCTTGATTTGGTCCAGTTTCATTTTGGAAGAAGAGGCTTTTATAAATTAGTCTGATGTTTTGTACATGCTCCCACATACTAAATATGAAAAGTACAATAATGATTGCTTCCAGTTATGGGGATTAAGTGTGAGACACTCTGCAAAGTGCTTGATATAACATTGTCTCATTTAATCCTCACAAGCAGCCCTGAGAGAGAGGTGCATTTTACAGATGAGGATAATGGGACTTGTCTAATTCCACAGCAGAAACACGAGTCGCATGCCAGCTTGCTTCAACACCAAACTCCACACTTATTTGTACCACAGCACAATACTACCCAATTTTCACATGTTTATTCAAGTTTTGCCCCAGTTCTTGATGATTGGAACTGTGTTTCACCCTCTTGTGGGCATTGCACAGCACAGTATATAATATAGATAGCTAAATAAGTTGACGAAACAGTTTTTTAATGAAAAAGACAGAAATTGAGTGTTTCCAAAGAGGAATGTGATCTGTGTACTCAGTTTGACAGTAATGAATTGAGAGGAGTTATGTCAACATGCGGGTGGAAGACTCCTGGGGTGGGGCTGAGGTTGAAGGCACCAGCTCATATCAAGATACGTGAACCTGTCAGACAAACAAAGTGTATTTGTTGCTGGAGTATAAATGTTGTTTTCAGTCAGGAGCCAAGACCACTTCAAAGGCCATTTGTTGGCTTGGTGAGAAGCTCTTGCCAAGGTAAGAGTCCCTATGTCCCAACTGCTCATAAACATGTCTTCAAACATCAGGAAGAAGCTGTACAAAGTGGCTGTAGCAGCCCAAGCAGGGACGGAGAGTCAGGAAGTAGATGCATCTCCCTGAGCAGCACAGACTGAGCCAGGAAGGTTTCCACGTGCTGATGGCCAAGACAAACACTGGCCAACACTGACAGGGAGGCAGCCATTGGGGAACAGCTCAACCACTACAGTCATATAGCCTCTCAAAAAATTGTCACCACAAGAGCAAGACCAGGGCTTGTGGTTTCCTGTCGTCCTCTCTGGTACACAGCTCAAGCTTCCAATGACTCACGGCCAATGGTGTGCCAAGATTTCACGTCCCATCTCCCATGGAGCCCAACCTGAAGAGAGCCAGGGCTGATTCCACTGTTTCCTCCTCCCAAGGAGCTCAATGAGGGGAGTAATGATGACCAGGATGTGAGTGGACATCTTCACACGAGCAGCTGGTTGTAAACTGGCTGTGCACAGGCACGCAAGGACAAAGCGGGGGGTCAGTAAATATCAGCTGTGTCAAGCCAAGGCTGCTATGACTGAGCTCTGCTGGCTGTGTGGGGAGGAGGAAAAGAAACTAACATTTATTAAGTCAGGCCTCTAGAGAGATGGTGTGGTTCCGTGGTTAAGCGTGTGGGCGTCAGATTGCATCTGGCTTGCAACTTGCTAGCTGAGTGATCCTGGGAAGTTGCTTAGCCCTCTGAACCTCAGTGGTCTCATCCAGAAAAAAAGGGATCATAGTAGTATCTACTCTGTCAGATAGGTCTGATGATCAAATGGAGATTATAGCTGTAAAGTTTGATAAATGTTAGGTTTTGTTGTTATTACTGCCACTGATAATCAAGTTTGGTGGTGGAGATGAAGAACAGAAGGAATTATTTCAGAAGGAAGTAGCATAAATTATTGAATAAAATGCCTTATGGAAGTTGAACACTGGTCTTCAGTTACAAGTTGGAAGGGAGCCTTGACCCCGTCAGTTCAGGGTGCATTCTGTGGACAATTATCCTAAAGACCCTTTGGGAACTGTATGTACCTCAGGCGTAGATTGACCAGGGTTGCCATCTCACTCACTTAGCACCATCATTAACGACCCAAGGCCCAATCACATGCAGGCCTGCTGTTGTTCACTTCTAACAAAACATATTGAAGGCTTGCCATATGCCAGGCACTGTGCTAGGCACTGATTTGCGGGATTGGGTGTATAACAGAGGTATACAACATGGACCTTGTTTTTGAAGTACTATTGGAAGAGATGGACACAAGTACTGTACACTCAACTGATATTAGGCAGGAAAATCATTGCTCCAGTGCTGAGACTAATTACACGCCAAACACGAGGGAGTGATTGAAATCTTCTTGGAAGGTGTGTTTTGAGACAGGTCTCAAAAGTTGATATGAGAAGGAGGAAAGCAGTGTAGATAATTGGATCATCTTTGGCAAAGCAGTAGCTTGGAGTGGAAGGAAGGAATAAATGAAAATAAATTGAAAAGGTGGGAAAGGACCACATTTTGTAGAGTTTTAAACTATCAGACTGAAAGACTTTGATTCTGTTTTATATGCTAGGAATCAATATGCATTGGGAATAAAAGCTCAGGCAGTGATACTGAAATGAATTTGAGTCATGGCTTTTCCTCATGTGCATGGGGTGACCATAGGAAAATGGTTAACTTCTGGACTTCAGTCTACTCACTGTAAAGCAGGAATCACAGTGACTAACTCATAGGGTTGAGGACGTATGTAGGATGCTCAGCACAGTGTCTCAACACAGTAGATCCTATTAAAAAATATTAGTTGTTGGCTATCACTGTTAGAAATCAAGAAACTATCACAACATCATTTATTGAAGAGCCTCCCTTTACCCCATTGTATATTCTTGACTCCTTTTTCATAGGTTAATTGACCGTATAGGAGTAGGTTTGTTTATGGACTCTCTATTCTCTTCCATTGATCTATGTGTCTGTTTTTATGCCAGTACCATGATATTCTGGTTACCATAGCTGGGTAGTATAGTTTGACATCAGTACATTACCTCTAACTTCGTTCTTTCTCAAGATTGTTTTGGATACTCAGGGTCCATATGCATTTTAGGATTATTTGCTCTAGTTCTGTGACAAATGTCACGGTATTTTGATAGGGATTGCACTGAATCTATAGAGTGCTTTGAAACTAATATAATATTAAATGTCAACTGCAATTTAAAAATAAAAATAATTTTTAAAGAAGCTATTACAAGAGCTTAAGAAGTACATTGGAAAACAAAAGGAATGTATGTGCCTTACAGAGTCAGAATGGAACAACTTAACAGCTTGGGTGTGAGGAGTGAGCAAGGAAGAGTTAATAATGTCTCAAGGATTCAAATCCAAGAAACAAGGTATTTGAAATTGTATTACCAAGGTGAAGTCATGGAAAATTATCTCAGTTTTAGGTGTAGTGAATCAAAAGTGGTTGGCAATTCCTTTAAGGTGGTCTTTTCCATAGGAATTTCAAATGCAAAGGTCTGAATTTCAGTAGAACTTTTAGCATAAAGTATTTAGATTAGGGGATCATGCATCTAGAAGTAAAAGTCAAGCCTTTGGAATGACACGATGGCCCTGCAGCCATCTTTAGTAATCTTGCTGGGAAATAGACATTCTGAAATGTGTCTGTATAAAAGAGTATAAAAAAAAAGGGAAATAGCAGAACTAGGCAGCTACTGTGTTCCAGAAACCAAATAATGGGGGTTTCTAAAGGCTATGGTGGTCTTCTCTGCAGATGGAGATGAGGTTATTAGTTTGATGAGATACTTTCCATGAACATCTAGGGAGAAAATAGGGAAAGAGCTAGTCTGTAAGCACTAGGGAGAAAATAAGAAGGGGGGCATGGTGTGTTTAATTTGTAAAAATATTCTTAAATTAAGGAAATGTGAGGAATGAGTTTTGGATGGTAGCTACTTGAACATGTTTGTAGGTAGAGGAAATACTCATTGGAGAAAACTTAAAGATGCACAAGAGGAAAGATGTTATTGATGATGTAAGGCAAGGCAGGAAAGTGTGAATTAAAGACTCATGAGGGATGTTTGTTTTGGAGCAAACCAGGACCACATCTTATATAGATTCCAGAGCAAGGAGAAAAAACTGTGTTTTATGGAAAAAAATAATTGTTTTAAAAATTTGAATGGTTGATGTCAGTTTGATGTACCTTTATCTTTTACTAAACTTTAGATTTCCCTCTAATAATTTAATGATCTTTCCTAAGTTATAAAAAAAATATATCATGTGAAGTGGGATTTTGTTCTCTTAATTCTCTTGAGAGGCAGAGTAGGGGAGCGGGGATCAACAAGAGTGGATTTGAAGTCAGAAGTCCAGAGCAGTCAACCCCATTATGTCTCAATAACCAGGCCTACAAGAGGAGAATGCACACCCAGAGGAGAGGCTGGGCTTCGAATGAGATAATACATGTGTCTGACTTTATAAAATTGATCTGTCATTAACTAGAGTTAGTTTTCTTCTTCATCATATTTATCACATTGTGTTCCTGAAGCTGGTTTTTGCACTTTGTCCCTGACTTGGAGAGGGACACCTGGGATATAAACAAAATGGAAGGCTTGTACTGTGTTTATTTACAGTGTGTGAGGCCAAAGAACACAAGGCATATCTGGAAGTCAGTCCCTGTCAACTACTCTGTAAAATGTACCACTAACTTTAGGGCGACTTCATGGACTTCCCACCAAGGGAGGCCACTTCTCCTATAACATTTTTCCAGTGACGTCTCCAACATGGTTTTGAGTGACTCAGGCTTTGAGACTCCTGCCACTTCCCTTGCTGTTCACGTTTGCCATTTCCCAGATTTCATCATTAGGGCATTTCCTGAAATTCAGCTGAATGTGCTCCTTTTTTCTGATTTCAAAAAGGATTCTGTTTCAAGCCTCAGCTGTCAAATGGGAACCCCCAACTGTGAACAGTAGCAAATTTAATGTTGACATCAGAGTTTCCAGTGGGAACCCGACTTTCCACCCTGCTATCCAATTCCTGACCCCCGCCCTTGATTCAGAATTTAAGAATAATGCACAGGCTTCCAGGCCTCACCGAGGTGCCACAGCTGGAGCCAATAGCGGCAGGACGCCAAGTTGCATTTGAGGTTGGCGGCCTGCAAGGACTGTCTGCAAAGAACCCCCCTTGGAACCTCATCACCTTTCCAAGACCCCGTTCTTAAGAATATTAAAGTACTTTCTTCATACTGGTGAAAGCCAGAGGTCCAGGTCAAGGTGAATGAGTGTGGGATTCTGAAGGAAGCTGGCAGAACATTAAAGAAGGATTGGGTGAGACCTGAGTTCTTTTTTTGAAAATTCTTTTCCATTGTTTCCCAGGGTTTTTCAGATTGAAAAACCATTGAACTTACCTCTCTATTCCCACACTAGTCTCTACAACCCCTATTCGGCCGTCTATTACTTCAGTCATCTGATGCTTGGATACTTTAGGTATTTACATGTTCTCAAAGCCAATGAACATACATATGTACTGATCTATACATGTGAATAAATGCCCATGCTCACCCACACTTACCAACCACCTTTATTAAGCCCTGAACACATAATTAATCTTTCTTTCCCTTTATATTGAAAATACTTTGCTGCATCCCTCCATAACATTTAATATGCAATTCTGGGCCTCCACCACCAGACTACACACCCTGAGGACAGCAGTCGTGTCCTTTACCCACACTTGTACCCTTCTCCAGGCCTAGCACAGAACCTGCTGCACTCCAGATATGGTCCAATGGTTAGTGGTCACTAAACGCAGACTTAATCTTCCTCCTAATTTTAACAAGTATCTACACCACAACAGGTCAGGAAAAATATATATTTGAAGTCATCGCTTTGTAACGTAGATCAATACAAAAACAATCAGGCACAATGGATCCAATAAATACAATAAAAATTATAGCCATCATGGGTAACATTCATTGAACTTTTACTATGTGTCACACATGTATAATATGTACCCTGCCATGTGTCATCTCATTTGGCTCTTAATGTTGAATTGCCCTGGGCTCAGCCCTTGGTCTTCACCTCTTCTCTGTTTATACTCTTCTTGGTGATACCACATGTCAGCTATATGCCACCAACTCTCAACTTCTCCAGATCTGACTTCCCTCCCAAACTCCAAACTCATATGTCCACTGTCTCCACTTGAATGTCTAATAGATATCACAAATTTGACATGTTCCAGACTCACTCTTGATCTCTGCAAAAACTGCCCTACCTTCTTCTTTCCCCTGTTGATGGCAACTGCAACCTTCCAGTTTCTCAGGCCAAAATCCTTGGAACCATCTAAATGCTACTCTCTCTCTTATATCCCACATCCCGTGCATTACAAAGGACATCCTGTTGTCTCTGTCTTCAAGGTGCATCCAAAATTCAGCCATTTCCCATCACTTTCCTTCTACTGTTTCAGTCCAAACCACAACCGTCACTTTCTTCATTAGAGCTCTAGCCACCAAATGGTGTTTTGTGCCTCTACCCTTTGTCTTATGCTGTGGTACCAACAAAGCAAGCAAAGTACACATTTGTCTTGACCTTCAGTGTTTCTCAGTTTCATACAAAGGAGATGCCAGAGTCTTCCCAAGGTCATAGATGATTTGAGGTTCATTTGCTCTTTGACTTCATGTCCTAACACACCCCCATTTCTCTCCTGGGTGCCACATTGTGTTCCTTGTTCTTCTGCCTGGCAGCTTCCTTGGCTGTGGTACTCTCCCTTCAGGTACTTCTGGGCTAAGTCTCCACCCACTTCAAGTCTCAGTGAGTTTGCCCAGACCATCTCCTTAAGTCCATCATCTACTCACCCCCTCAACACTTCCAATTCCCCTCATCGTGCTCCATCTTTTCTTTTTTCCCCATAGTGTTTCTCACCTTTAACATAGCATATGAAGTTGTGTGCATATTATGTTATTTGGGTATCTTTCTTTTCCTTAGATATTGCAAATTATGTGAGGGTGCAATTTTAGTCTCTTTTGTTTGCCAAGTGTCTGACTCACATAGTAGGCACTCAGTGTGGAATGAATGGATGAGAAATAATAGATGCCCTTGGAGTCAAGGTACTTAGGCTCAGCCTCACAGCTCCATGTGGCCTCAATGCCCCAAGTTAAACACATTATTACATACCTTGTGCTTTATGTCAGACTCAAGGGCCCTCCCCTTCACCCCCAGTGCTCTAAATCCCTTTTCTACAGCCTGAATCTCTGCCTTGAGAAACCGCTTCTGTCTGTAGAGAGTGGCAAGACACCATTTCATGTGCCTGAAACCAAATCCAATTAAGGATGGAAGGCTTCTTTGTCACAAATAGCTGCTTGGTGAATGGGAGCTAATAAGATGCAACCAGCACAGGCAGCTCTCTGGGCAAACTGTTTCTTGAAGAGATAATTACAGTCTGTCATAATTTCTGGCATGTAGTTATCCTCTCCTGCTTCTGATGCCCACTGAGGAGGATGCTGGGAGTGCATTTTCCAATAGTCAAGGATAGTGATGGGAAAAGATGCTTATTTGGGGGAAACAAAAAGGAGTGCTTTCCATTTGGGAGGGAAGGAACTATCTCCTGTTTTACCAACTATAGTTCCATTAATTGACTATAGTCTTTTATAGGGATCTAGATTAAGCAATACCAACTCAACTCAACTCAAAGACTTTAAATTCGTTCAAGATGAGAGTCCTCTGGTTAGCTCCTCCTTATCATCAGCAGACACTTAACAACCAAATGTCAAGATGAGGAAGTGCCAAACCACAGGTGGAAAACTTCCATGGTATTTTTTTTGTCCTCCTATTCCTCCTCTACTTCCTCATCCTCCTTTTTCTGCTTCTTTAATACATCTGAGTAGTGGGTGTTATCATCCCAATGTCTTTTCTGAGCTTCGATTAAAGAAACTTCCTTAGGCACTGTGAAGCATTATTAGGGAAAAATAACATAGGATCTCAAGAAGACTAGCTCTGATTTATAACATTTTTATCAGAAACAAAGAGGAAGTGATCAAAAGTGATTACTTTTGGATTACTTTTATGGATCAGTGGGCCTTAAACTAGACCCCCTTTCTCATAGAAACATACCATGATGTCATGCTTTCTAGGTCTTTATATCCACTCATTATGAGCCGTACCCAGCAGGCCCACTCTACAAAGGGGCCCACTCTATAGGCTAAGCATTGGTTCCATGAAATCATTTCTACATATAGTCCATTTTTCATTGCAATCTGGTTATTATTTTATATAAAGGGTATATGATAACCTTTTTTGACATGCATGGAGTACTGGCGATAGATTCAGATTTCTTTTGTAGAGAATTTTGTCTCTTCCTTGACCTTCTCTTTATTATCATCTCTTTTCTATTATTTTTCGAGGATGAAAAGTGTTTGGGAGAGGGGCAGCATAAGGGGCAGCATGAGGCTGTTCCATGTTCTCTATCTACTGCTTTCTCTCTGCCTTTGTGGAGCCCTTGAATTTCAAGTGCTTATCATCTCCATACATCCACCCTGGCCTCCCTTACATTTGTTCCCCACAAAATAAACAGAGTGATGTTTTAAAAGCTCAGATATGCCAGAGATTCCCACTACTCTGACCCTCAAGATCTATATCTCTACAGTGGCCTGTGTGGTTCTAGGCATTCTGGCTCCTGGTCTCATCTTAGACTTCTCTGACACATATTCTCACTACTCTAACCACCTTCATCTTTCAACTCATAGATAATCTAGACTCTGTGCTCCCCAAAGGTTTTTTTTACCAGGCTATTTATCTCCTTGGCTAGGATGTTCTTCTCTGTCTCCACCCTCCATACATGCCTCCTTTACTAGTTAACTCATCTTAAGATTTTACCTGAAACATCATTTTCTCAGGGAACTCCTTTACCCACTGAAATCTTCTCTTCTCAGCTCTGGCCACATAAGTGCCCTGTGTTGATACCATCATGCCCCCATGTGTCACTCCTTCATAGCACTGCTCTACTTGTCTGTTTGGCATATACTTCTCGCTGTAGATACTGAGCTCCAACAAACATACTCTTCCCACTATTGTATCCTCTGCACCCAACATGTTCCTAAGAATAGTATGTGCTTAGCAAATAGCTATTGAGTAAATGAACTAGTAAATAAATATGTGAATGAAATAAATATCTCATTAAGTTACCTCAATTATTACATAATTGAGGTTAAATGTGATTAGATGATGACCTTGCAAGTGAGAAAACAATCTACTAATATGCTAATCAGGGTAGGTAATGTAAAGTAACAAATAACCCCAAAATTTCATTGTTCAAATAATAGAGGCTTTTATGTTCCTTGTTAGGAATATAAAATAGTATAGCAATGCAGTTTCTTGCAACACTGAACATTTGCTTATTATGAGACTCAGTAATTGCACTCTTGAGCATTTTCCCAGAGAAATAAAAATTTACTCACATAAAAACTTATACACAAATCTTTGTGGCAGTTTTATTCCAAAGGCCATAAGTTGGAAACAACTCTATGTCTCATTAGATGAATAGGTGAGCAAACAGTGGTATATCTATACCATGGAATAAAAAGGAATACACTATTGATACAACAGTTTGAAGAGAATCTCAGGAGATTCGTGATGAATGAAAAAAAAGCCAGTCTCAAAAGGTTACATATCTGGTTGCACAGCATTTTGACTGTTATTACTCCCCTTGATTTGTATACTTAAAAAGTGTTAAAGTAGCAAATTTTATATTGTATATATTTTACCACAATACAAAATTATAAATGTAGCATATTGTATGATTCCACTTACATGTTCTTGAAATGTCAATTCTGTAGATGTGAAGGACAGATAGTGGTTGCCAGGGCTCAGGAAGTGGGAGTAAGTGAAGGAGGTGGCTGTGCCATAAGAGAGTAGCACTAGGGGGCCTTGTGATGGAACTGTCCTGTGACTTGGCTGTGGTGGTAGCCACACAAATCACATACATGATGAAGTTTCATAGAACTAAATACACACAAGCATACACACATGAGTGCATGTAAGTAACTTCCAGGAACTAAGGAAATTCGTCTTGCCATGTGTTCGGAAAAAGGAGAATCACAGCGGCGGTAATGACAGTAATGATCACAGCTGTTGTTTAAGATTATAAAGATAGTTAAAATATTTATAAAGCATTTGGCATTTACTTAATCATCAGGGGACCAATGGAATAAGTGACTTCCAAACTTAATGACAAATCAAATACAGAGAATCAGATATGAATATTAATACATTGGTCACCATGGACAAAGTTTTGTGTTGGGCCTGAGTTTCACCTTCTAAAAAGAGTGAAAACTTTCTGAAAAAATGTAATGATAATGCCAAAATATTATTTTAAATGTAGCCACATAACAAAGAGCATTTCCCTTTGGCCTCTGCTCTTACTTTAAATGTATGTGGGGAAAAACCTGCCCTCTAAATGTTTATAAATTAGTGCTTGTAAATGACCTTCAGCTTTTCAATCTCAGGGCACACATAGCCAATTTAAAATGTAATTCAGGGGACCTCTGGTGAAGATGGTGGCATAGGTAGACACACTTTGCCTCCTTGCACAACCAAAAGAAGGACAACAACAAATTAAAAAAAAAAAAAAACAACCCAGAATTGCCAGAAAATCGAATTGTATGGAAGTCTGACAACCAAGGAGTTAAAGAAGAACCATTCATCCACACTGGTAGGAGGGGCAGAGATGAGCAACTGAGTGGAGAAGACTCGCTGCAAGGCAGTGGCTGGAGGACCAGGGCGGGCGAGGCCGTGGCTGACAAAGTGGGCAGTCCCACATTCACTTGCAGATAAATTGGGAGGAACAATTGGAGAACAAGACAGACCACGCAATCTAGGATTCCAGTGCAGGGAAATAAAGCCTCAAAACCTCTGAATGAAAAAACTCGTGGCAGTTGAGGCGGCAGGAAGAACTTCCAGCCTCATGGGAGAGTTTGTTGGAGAGACCCACACGGTCCTAGAATGTACACAAAACCACCCACCCCGGACTCAGTACCAGAAGAGCCCAATTTGCTTGTGAGTAGCAGAGGAAGTGACTGAAAGTCTGCTGTGAGCTGAGCAAGTCGCATTGTTCCCTCTTGGATCCCTCCCCCACATGCAGTGCCACAGTGGAGTGATGTGGGTTGCCCTGCCCTGGTGAATAACTAAGGCTCTATCCCTTACTATGTAACAGTACTTGGAGACAAAAACTATGGCCAATATTAAAGAACAGATTAAAGTCCAAAAATAGAACTAAGTGATGAAGAGATAGCCAACCTATTAGATGGAGAGTTCAAAACACTGGTAATCAGGATGCTCACAGAAATGGTTGAATATGGTCATAAAATAGAGGAAAAAGTGAAGGCTATGAAAAGTGAAATAAGGGAAAATGTAGAGGGAACCAACAGTGAAGGGAAGGAAACTGGGACTCAAATCAATGGTTTGGACCAAAAGGATGAAGTAAGCATTCAACCAGAACAGAATGAAGAAACAAAAATTCAAAAAAGTGAGGAGAGGTTTCAGAAACTCTGGGACAACTTTAAACATTCCAATATCCAAATTATAGGGGTGCCAGAAGAAGAAGAGGAAAAACAAGAAATTGAAAACTTAATGAAGGATAATTTCCTCAATCTGGAAAAGGAAATAGACTTCCAGGAAGTCCAGGAAGCTCAGAGTCCCAAAGAATTTGGACCCAAGTAAGCACACACCAAGGCACATTATAATTACACCACCCAAGATTAAAGATAAGGAGAGATTCTTAAAAGCAGCCAGAGAAAAGGAGACAGTTACCTATGAAGGACTTGCCATAAGACTATCAGGTGATTTCTCAAAAGAAACCTTGCAGGCAAGAAGGGTCTGGAAAGAAGTATTCAAGGTCCTACATGCAAGATTACACTATCCAGCAAAACTATCATTTAGCATGGAAGGGCACATAAAGTACTACCCAGATAAGGTCAAATTAAAGGAGTTCATCATCATCAAGCCCTTATTATATGAAATGTTAAAGGGACTTATCTAAGAAAAAGAAGAAGATCAAAATTGTGAACAGTAAAATGACAACAACTCACAACTATCAACAACCAAACCTAAAAAACCAAAAACAACAAAGAACTAAGCAAACAACTAGAACAGGAACAGATTCACAGAAATGGAGATTACATGGAGGGTTAACAGTGGGGAGAAGGAGAGTGGGGAATGGGGGGAGAGGTTCAGGGAATAAGAAGAATAAATGGTAGGTACAAAATAGACCCTCGGAGGTTTAGAATAGTATGGGAGATGGAGAAGCCAAAGAACTTGTATATATGACCTATGGACATGAACTAAGGTGAGGAAATGATGGTGGGAGGGGTGGTACAGGTTGAAGGGGAATAAGGGGAAGAAAAAAAATGGGGCAACTGTAGTAGTATAATCAATAAAATATGTTAAAATTGTATAAAATGTAACTCAGGTGTGCGTGAGAGTTTCTACGTGTTAAGGGCATTGGAAATGGTGGGGATGTGTGGATCCGACTGATATGTTTCAAAGGCCATAAGTGTAGGACAAATACCAGAAAGTCCAGGAATTTGACAAGAAAAGAAACATAATACCTTTAATTGACAAATATCCAGATTGCTCCAGAAGTGATCAACTGAGTGTTGTGGTTGTTAAAAATTAAATCAGATATTTTGCTCTTTGGAAATATATCTAAGATATGGCCTTTAACTTGTACTTTGTCAAAAGACAACTATATTGATAAGCATTTATCAGGAATGGAGAAAGCTACCTCTTTTGCACATCCATTACATGCTGGTCATTCATTGTCTATGCCAGCCACGTTTAATCTACATAATACCACCCTATTCTACAAATGCATGAAGACTTAGGAAAGTGAAGTCATGTGTCCAAAGCTGCCATTTGTGCCCAATGCAGCCTGACTGCCAAGGCTCATGCTTTCTCATGGACTATACTGCAGCCCTTAGTCATCTCCAGTTGCCTTGGGACAGGACTATGAACAAGAGCCTCACGACTGTGCTGAGGCTCCTCATACAGATTCTGTTCAACTGCCCCTTTCCATGACCCCTAAGCTCCAGCCTGAGGACACCTCTCTCATCTCCCCAAAGTCAACTTTCGAAGTCCAACCCCTATGCCTTTGCTAATACTATTCTTCTTGCCCTTCCTTTCTCTGCACCCCAAATCTTAACCTATTCTGCAGGCCCCAGCTCATGTGCTGCATCCTTCAAGTCTTCCTACATCATTCTCATGAGATCCTTTAAATATAAGGGAAAAAAGGACTTAATAAATGAAAGGACAAATGATACTTTCTCCTAAAGGTAATGCTTCATTTCTTCTTTCTTTCCATAGCATTTGTTGTTGTTGTTATATTCTACTGGAGGTTAGTATCTATTTCAGTTTACTTCAGAAAACATTGACTTCTTCCTGTTGCAAAGCTCAGTGTGGAGTAGGGTGGGGACTACAACAATTAAGACCCAGCCCAGGCCCTGCCTTTAGGTGTTCAGTCCCACAAGTAACAGGAACTTTTTATAAAATGAACTTGGATGCACTTGAGTGCCCCTGCCAGACACTCAGCTCCTTGAAGGAGGAAGTACATTTTCAGAGTGGGAGTCACAACTTCATGTCTTTTCTAAGAGAAGCCTGAGTCACGTCAACATCCTTCATCAAGAGCAAAGCCCGATTCAGAATGAGCCCATCCCTAGCCAAGTCAAGACCCGCCAGGCTCCAGGATAGATGGCCTCATCGCCCAGGACTGCAAATAGCCCATTGCGGCTTCAGCTGGTCTGAAATGATAAGGTTAGAAAACCAAACAGTATCATCCTGAGTGTTCATAGAAAAAGCAGAAATTAGAGAAGCCTTAGCATTCTTAAGAGTTATCATTTATTATTATAACCTTGCTCATTTCAAAAGTAATCCCAGAACATTTTTTAAAAATTGTAATAAAATAAGATGGCAACATAATACTACTATTTAAAGTGAAATCACAGATTAAACCAGAAAACTTCAGACTATTCCATTTAACTTCATGTAGGGGAGTCTTTGAAACTAGGCTAAGTGACTCCAGCCTTCTTATTTATAGAAACTACTTGGATGTTGGTCTGAGAACTGAGATATCCAAGTTTTCAAGTAAACTTGAGTCACATGTAAATAATGAAGAACCATATGGATGAAAATAATTATTTTAAATACCCTGTCTAATCAATAGTAAAAGCATTCCATATTAGATAAAGCCCAATAAAATGAGTTAAAGACAAGATGTAAAAATTATAAATATACATAAAATCACAAAACCTGTACTACCATTCCGTATCCTGAGGGGCAGGGAAAGAAAATGGTGGAAAAAAGTTTCATTGCTATAATTTAAAAAAGTAAATCCCCACCACGCCCAGCCCCTCCCAAAGAGAAACCATGGAAAGAAGCAGAGGGTACAGCCTGGCTGAGTGCCAAGTGAGCCAGTAGCATTCCTTTGTTTGAATTAGCAAAAGGTGCCCCTCCAGGTGGGTGCAACACTTTGAATGCATGGCTTGGCATCTGAAGAGCCTTTAAGCTATTAAAGGTGCCTCGGCCTTCCAGGAAGAAAGTCTAACCCAGCTACTGAACCTTAGCCTCTGGCCCCCTTGTAGAATGCCAGTTTCACAACTGACCCTACCTGCCGGGCAGCATTCTACATAAAATGTGGAGAAGAAGGCACTGAATTATAGTCCCCATTCCAGGTTTGGCTCAGTTTCTCCTGCTGGTGAGAAGGCAAAGCCCACTCAGACCCACGGTGCCATGATCAAGTGAGCTTACTCGTGGGGCAAGGATGGGCGAGCTTGCACCTTATTAACCGAGCTGCGTCCCAGTGATCTTTCAGGAAATACATTGTTCATCTTTTTCACATCCTAATGTATTCTTTTTAAAAATGTATTTTTATTTGACATTTTAAAGTGTATTCATTTATATATTTGCCTTTACATTTGTTTCTTGCTTCAAGTAAAAAAAAATGATAAAAGCAAACCAAAACACGGTAAGGGTTGCCGTTGACTCACCTTTCCCAAGTGCCAGGCATTGTCCCAAGCACTCCCTATGTCTTTCTGTCTCATTTAATTCTCACAGGTGGGATGTCATTTCCTCCATTGTACAGATGCAAATACTGAGACCCAAAGGTTATGTTACAAAAATGAGCACAGCCAGGGTTTAAATCCACATCTTTGTAATCCAGAACTTCTGCTCCCAACAAAACAGCTGTAGATCTGTTCATTGTAGACAAGTTGAAAGGAGATAAACAAGGAAATAGTAATGATCCTTACTCTGTCACCTCACTGTTAACATAATTGCTGTTCGTCCTGGAGGTGCTGCTCTAACATTGTAGGATGATCCCTTTTAATTACACAGTCAGCTGAATAGGGAGGAAATTGTTTAAACAGCTAAGGATGTAGCTATTAATAGCTAGCCTCTACCACCAGTTTAGGAAGGAGAAAGGCTAATACTGTCTGCACTATAATTGCCTTCTCTTTGCCTTTGCAAGTACCATCATTATAATTCCTAATATCATTCCTAGAATCACTTATTCTTGTTAATAATTGCGGCAATAACCACTTGGAATCTTTGCAGCTCTGGCAAAGGCAGTCAAGGAAATATACATTGTATTTAATCAAGTCTCTATTGAGAGTAAGTGGAAGGTGCTTAGTCACATTCATTAGCCTGTAACTACTCTCTCTTATCAGAGCCTACACTCAGGAGGCCCTGTAGCTTCTTGAAACTGACAGGCTACAAATCATGCCTGGGACTGCACTGCCTCTGCCTTTGAGAAACAGCACCAGCAACTTGTGCACACCTCCGAATGCTGAATTCTATTTATGGAACCCATCAGGTACAGTTCCTCCTGATTCCAGAAAATCTTCCCAGTATCAGAACATTAGCATCCCTCTAGGGTTCAAAATATCTGATTCACATAGGTGTGAACAATGCAAAGAGTTGCCCATTCAAAAGTCCACTTGCTTCTTCAGTATTTTTATCTAGTAATGACGAAGAGAATTTTTGAGAAATTACTATGTGGAAGTTAGTGGATTGGGTATTTAAGAATTATCTTTTTTTAATGCTCAGGACAATTATATGAGATAGTTAATATCCTAATTTAAAAAATGGAAAACAATCTTAGAGTGATTAAGTATTTGTCCAAGGTTCTATTTCTCCTAAGTACACAAGCATTCTAGTTGGTTTGACTCTAGCAAGTTTTTAACTGTTACTATGCTACCTCCCAGATTAAGCATCAGCCACAAAAAGAATAGGATGGCGAGGTCCCTCCTCTATTACATTCCTCCCTCTGTTGAACTCTTTGTCTCCAGTAAGCCAAAAAAGAGTACTCTCCAGTAAAATTTTTAGAAATAAAGTCTGTGTGGAACCACAAAAGAACCTGAAAAACCAAAACAATCTGGAGAAAAACAAAAAACAAAAAAACAAAGTTGGAAGCATCTCACTTCCTGGTTTCAAACTATTCTACAAAGCTATAGTAATCAAAGATTATGGTACTGGCATAAAAACAGACACATAGATCAAAGGAACAGAATAAAAAGCCCCCAATTAAACCCACACATATGTAGTTAATTAATTTACAACAAAGAAGCCAAGAATATACAATAGGGAAAGGATAATATATTCAATAAATGGTACTTGGAACACTGAACAACTACATGAGAAAGCATGAAAATGGACCCCTATCTTAAACAATACACTGAGCTCCTGGACAGCTGTATTGGCAATGCTTTTTTGGATTTGACACCAAAAGCAAAGGCAACAAAAGCAAAAGTGAACAAGTGAAACTACATCAAAGTAAAAAACCTCTGTACAGAAAAGGAAACCATCAACAAAATGAAAAGGCAACCTACTAAATGAAAAAGAAAGTTGAAAATCATATATCTGATTGACAAGGGATCAATAGTCAAAATATAGAAAGAACTTAAAATTTTATTTTTTGCTTAAAAAATGGGCAGAGGAGCTAAACAGACATTTCTCCAGAGAAGACATACAAATGACCAACAGGTACATGAAAAGGTGCTCCACATCACCAATCATCAAGGAACTGAAAACCAAAACCATGATAGGATATCACTTCACAACTGTTAGAATGACTCTAATTAAAAAGACAAGAATAACAGGTATTTGTGAGGATGTGGAGAAAAGGGAACCCTTGTGCACTGTTGGTAAGAATGTAAATTGGTGCTGTCACTGTGGAAAATAGTATGGAGGTCCTTCAAAAAATTAAAAATAGAACTACCATGTGATCCAGCAATTCCCATGTTAATTGCACCATTATTTACAATAGTCAAGGCATGGAAACAAGCTACGTTTCCATGGATAGATGAATGAAGAAAATGGGGTTTATATATAATGGCATAGTATTCAGCCATAATAAAGAAAGAAATGTTGTCATTTGTGACAACATGGATGGAATTTGATGGCCTTATGCTAGGTGGAATGAATTAGAGAAAGACAAATACTGTGTGAGTTCACTTATATGTGGGTTCTATACTAAAATAGAACAAAAATGCATAGTGAGAGAACGGATTGGTGGGTTCGAGGCTGAGTATCAGGGGTGGGCAAAATGGATGAAGGTGATCAAAAGGCACAAACTTCCAGTTACAAGATAAATGAGTCCTGGTGCTATAATGCACACAGCATGAGGACTACAGCTAATGATACTATAGTATCGTCTAATCAAAAGTTGCTGAGAGAGTAGATCTCAAAAGTTTCTCATCAGACAAAAAATTTGTAACTATGTGAAGTGATGGATGCTAACATTTTGGTAATCATTTTGCCATGTATACATATACCAAATCATTATGTTGTATACTTAAAACTAATTCGGTGTTATATGTCAATTATATCTGAACTTTAAAAAATCACTCTCCTTAGTAGAACCAGAATTAATCTCTTGGTTGAGCCCATTGTCTTCATATTTTACCATTCCATATCTGATTCATAATCCACTCCTCTGTGCTGTTCCGGTGGCATTTCAGGAAATAATAGAGGATTCTCAGAGCAATCACAATCAACTGAACATGGTTTGTTGAACAATTAAAGGACCTGGAAATTATAGTTAATTTGCTTCCCTTCTTCTACAGTTACCTGCTACTTAGGAACAACACCAGGGATGAAGTACGACTCTGCTTCAGGGGGGAGTGGCCCCTGGCACCATTTTCACTCAGACCCATCAGAGTAAGCTCTATTACATCCTCACCTGAGGTAATCTCAAGGGGAGAGGGGAGCGGTAATCATGCTTTCCTAGTGTCACAGCTCTCTGAGAGGCAAGCAACACTTGGGTCCTTGTGGGAAATTCAAGAGCTTGCAATTCCAGCTATGCAATGGATATCATTCTCACTTTGTCTTTTACTGCTATGGCATAGCTGAGGAAATGCTACACTTGTCATCCTTACTTTCAAGGGGAAAAATGTCTCTATTACAAGACTATCTATAGTTTTTTCAATGGTTTTTTAAGGAAGGAAAGAGAGACATGGCTGCCCATGAACATTGTTGTATAAATTTTGGCTAGTTTAGCACAGTCATAAAGCTCCAAAAAATATTTTTTCCTGGTCCAAGGAGGAAGGAAACAGTTCTACCACTCCAGTAAAGATGTGCTGAACTTAACAGACAGAAAAGACACCTACGCTTGCTGCTGTGCTCTAAAGTGTTTCCATAAGCCCAAACTTCTGGGTGGTTACAAGTAATTTGCTTCAACTTAATTTCTTTCATTCAAATTTATGGAAATGATGTCTGTCTTAAGCAATGGAAAATAATTAAGACATTAGCCCAGTGTTGGATATTGAGACAGCAAAGACCCATTAGTTTACATGTCAATGTTGAGTTACAGTATTATTGAACTTACAGGAGTGATAGAAATTCTAAGAATGAGATGACCAAATGAGCCCCTGTCATATTCCACTCTTTAAGCTCCTTGCCTTTCTGCTCTGGCCTTCATCTTCTCTCTGATGCTATCTCTTCAACGAATTGATTCTGCTAACTTCACGGATCCTCCTTAGTAATCTGTTCAATATGTACTTTCCCTTTGGAAGGAATACAGTAGTCCTATCTGCTCCTAATTTCCTATTCTGTGAATTATGTCATCTAGTTTTTGTGCTTCTGCCAGTGGGAAAAGGCTGTCTAGATCAATTTTGTCAGACCACCTCATACCCCTAGAAATACCAATTAGATCACCACAAAGTTGACTCACACCCAGGAAGACTGACCCCAATTTCCTGTACAGTTTCTTGTTGCTTAAACATTTAACCTTAGAAAGGCTCTTGGATAAGTCATTTGACCCACAATTCTTCTTCCAAGATCTAATAACATGGTGAGTCAGATTTGTACACATCTTGCAAACTCAACAGTACTAAATCTAGAAAGAGATCTATTCTGGTTATGGAGGGTGGATTTTGATCCAGGATGTAAAGTTTTTGGTTCTCACACTTCTGAACTTCATCAGAGCAACCTCAGATAAAGTGAAAAATTCTTGTAATTTGTAGACTTATTAGGTTATAAAGTAAGAGGCATTATAATGTGCACACCCTCATAAGCAGTGAAGAGTAAAAAGACCTTTATATCAAACTACCTGGATAATTGTTTCTATTATTCTGATATATGTCCACAATTTGAAGAATTTGAGAAGTATTTTAATTCAATCTTATCCTCTTGGCAGAATCCACTTCAGAAGACAGAAGATTAATCTCCAAGTCTCCCTCTGAACCTAAGATCTTAAGAAGTCATATTTATAATCTGGTCACACCATCTAGAAGAAATCTTGAATGCACATAGAAGTAACATGATATGTTCAAACACGCTTTGTAGATGAAGGTATTTTCTTCTGTTTGTCTACCCTACTCTGTGTTAATCATTTGATTAATGGATACAGGTCCAATAAAAACTAGGCATGCATTTAAAAGCTGTTGAAAGGGAAGAAGGAGAAATGTCTTTGGCTGTTTAGGAGGACTTCATGGAAGCTTGTACCTGTCACTTCAGCCTGGGTAGGGGAGGCAGGGATATGGCCTCTTTGTGCAGAATGTGAATTCCCAGCCTTCCCTAAACCTCTGGCTCCCAGTACCCCAGGGATGAAAACCCTACAATTTCTGTGCCTGAACATTGATTACAGAAGCACTTGTCAGGGTTCTGGCCTCTGACACCACAAGTAACTAGTACTGAGCAAGTATGGCCCCATTAATTCAAAGTTAGAATCTGCTTTCATCTGGACCAACAGAGACAATTTTAGCTGCACCTGTGAGAAGAAAAGAATTTGTTCCTAGACTACGTTCCTGGGCTATTATGAATGAGACCAAAGGGTTGTGTAATTTTGCCTAATTGTCCCAAATACCTAACTCTATGCACCCCTGCTCTGACTTTCACAGTCTCTTTGCTATCATCAGGACTAAAGATACTCATTGGTTAAAAGAGAATTAATTCCAGACCAGTCAGAGACAACTATCTGCATACTCTGGATGCCCAGTGCACCTGGGATGGGAGGTACCCTCATTCAGAAATATCATTGTCAAGGTTTTGTTTGTCTAATTTACATAAATGAACAGCTGATTTTTTCAGTTCCCTCCATCAAAATCAATACCCACATGGAAACATTTTTAGAGTTCACAGAAGTAGTAATTGTCTAGAAGCCCCTAAATTGGTATAACATTCCTTTGACAGCAGGACATGATATTATATTATTTTATCATAATGGCACTACATGAGTATATTATTGTTTCAAATGATGTAGGTGTGTAAAAATGCAATAGGAAAAATTACTTTTCTTCATATATTCAAATATGGATTCCCCTCTCTTCTCACAAAGTCATGGCTGTTAACAGTTTTGGACATATGCTTTCAGAGTGTTTTCAGCTATACTAAACATATTTGTTTTTATTTCTCTGTTTTGTTTAGTTTTAGCTTACATATTTCAGATTCACTTTTTAAAAAATAAGTTTTGGAGCCTTTTCCCCATCAGCACATATACATTTTACCTCCTTCGTTTTAATCAAAGATCTATCTCCCTCTGTCTTAATATCAGGGGAAATGTTTCTAATTTCTCTCTATTTATGATAATGCTTACCATAAGTTTGTGTAGATTTTTTTATCCAATTAAAAAACTTTTTTCTATTGTTAGTTTGCAAAAAGTTTTTAGCATGATAAGTGTTAAACTTTAACAAATGTTTTTCATGCTCCTAATGAGATGCTTAAATTAGTTCTTTGCTTTCTTTTTATGTGTGAATTACACTGATTTATTTTTCAAATGTAAAACAGTCAGATATGTGGAAAACCTCTTCTTGGAAATGCTGTTATCCTTTATCCTTTTAACACATTATTGGATTTTATTTGCTAATATTTTGTAACATTTTTATCTTTCTGAAAATTATTTCTTCTGAATTCTTAGGTTTTGGAATCAGCTTTTGGATCAGTTTATGCTAGCCTACTAAACAGAATTAAACAGAATTCCTTTTTCTATTTTCTAGAAGCGTCTGTATAAATTTAGTTTACCCTGTGCTGAAATTTTTGGAAAAATTTACCAATGAAGTAGAATTCCATTTCTTTAATAAATATCAAAGAATTCAGATACTGTTCCTCATTTTATCACCTTCTATATTTTATGGTATTTGTTAATTTTATCCAAATTTCCAAATTTATTGGCCAAAAGCTGTTTCTTCTATAATACTCTCTGATTTACAATGTCTGTATAATTTGTTGTGTACCCCCTTTCCCACCAGTTTCTCTTGTCTTTTTCCTTTCATTTAAAAAAATTATTGTTAGTACAGGTATATCAACTTTATTAATGTTCTCTTGGAATTATTGTAGGAGTTATTTATTTCTTCTGTTGCAACTATGTTTTGTATTTCATGGATTTACCATTAGTTTGTAAGATAGAATTTTTACTAGTTTTATTTAAAACACAGATAAATAGAAATTAAACAATCTCATAAAAGAATGTATAAACTCTCAGTGCTGAGATAGACCTTGTCAAATTTTAAGATGAAATGATATACGCATGTCTTTTCCAAGCAGTACAGAAAGATACAAACTGGAAAGTGAGAGACTCTTTCCCACATCCACCCAAATGCTTCTCCCCAAATATAACCATATTTTTTTCAGTTTCTGTAATTACATTTAGAAATATAACGATATCTGCATGTATTTGTTTAATCATATATGCACATCTTTTATATCTATTTTTAACTAACACGGGTGTACTCAACACAGCCTTTTACTTTTCTTTACTCACTTAATAACATATTATATATATTCATTGTTCTTTTTGGAAGTTATATATAACATTCCTTGTGTGACCCTACTAATTTTCTTTCTTTTTTAAAAAATTATTTTATTGTTGTTCAATTACACTTGTCTGCATTTTCTCCCCACCCGTCTACCCAACCCTAGCCAAACCCACCTCCCTCCCCTGCTTCCACCATCCCTCTAGGTTTTGTCTATGTGACCTTTATAGTGTGGTTCCTGAAAACCCTTCCCCCTACTGTACCCTCCCCCTTCTTGTCTGGCTATTGTTAGATTGTTCTTAATTTCAATGTCTCTGGTTATATTTTGTTTGCTTTGTTCTTTTGATTATATGATCTCACCAGTTAAAGGTTAAACGTGAGATCATATGGTATTTGTCCCTCACCACCTGGCATACTTCACTTAGCATAATGCTCTCCAGTTCCATTCATGCTGTTGCAAAGTGTAGGAGCTCCTTCTTTCTCTCTGCTGTGTAGAATTCCATTGTGTAAATGTACCATAATTTTGGGATCCACTCGTTTACTGATGGGCAACTTAGGTTGCTTCCAGCACTTCGCTATTCTAAATTGTGCTGCTATGAACATTGGGGTGCATAGGCTCTTTTGCATTGGTGTTTCAGGGCTCTTAGGATATAATCCCAGCAGTGGAATTGCTGGGTCAAAAGGCAGTTCCATTTTTAATTTTCTGAGGAAATTCCATACTGTTTTCCACAGTGGCTGCACCAGTCTGCATTCCCACCAACAGTGCACTGGGGTTCCCTTTTCTCTGCATCCTCTCCAACACTTGTTTGCTGATTTGTTTATGATGGCCATTCTGGCCAGTGTGAGATGGTACTTCATTGTGGTCTTAATATTCATGTCTCTGATGGCTAGTGATGCTGAGCATCTTTTCATATGTCTGTGGGCCCTCTGTATGTCCTTCTTGGAGAAGTGTCTGTTCAAGTCTTTTGCCCATTTTTTAACAGGGTTTTTGTCTTCCTGGAGTGCAGTCATGTGAGTTCTGTATATATTTTGGAGATCAGGCCCTTGTCTGAGGTATCATTGGCAAATATGTTTTCCCATACTGTTGGTTCTCTTTGTAATTTGGTGCAGTTTTCTTTAGCCATGCAGAAGCCTTTTACTTTGATGAGGTCACATTTGTTTATTCTTTCCTTTATGTCCCTTGCTTTAGGGGACATATCAGGGAAGATGTTGCTGGGTGGAATGTCTGAGATTTTCCTGCCAATGTTTTCCTCTAGGACTTTTATGATGTTACGACTTATATTCAAGTCTTTTATCCATCTTGAGTTTATTTTTGTGTATGGTGTAAGCTGCTGGTCGAGTTTCATTATTTTGCATGTACCTGTCCAGATCTCCCAACACCATTTGTTGAAGAGGCTATGTCTGCTCCATTTTATGCTCCTGCCTCCTTTCTCAAATGTTAATTGACCACAGAGACTTGGGTTTATTTCTGTGCTCTCTGTTATGTTCCATTGGTCTATGTGCCTGTTTTTATGCCAGTACCAGGCTGTTTTGATTACAGTGGCCTTGTAATACAGTTGGATATCAGGTATTGTGATCCCTCCGGCTTTGTTCTTCTTTCTCAAAATCACTGCAGCTATTCGGGGTCATTTATGGTTCCATATAAATTTCTGAAATGTTTGTTCTATATCTGTGAAATATGTCATGGGTACCCTAATAGGGATTGCATTAAATCTATAAATTGCTTTGGGTAGTATGGCCATTTTGATGATGTTAATTCTTCCAATCCATGAGCATGGTACATGCTTCCATTTGTTTGTGTCTTCCTTAATTTCTTTCGTCAGTGTTGTGTAGTTTTCTGAGTACAGGTCTTTTACCTCCTTGGTTAGGTTTATTCCTAGGTATTTTATTTTTCATGTTGCTATCTCAAATGGGACTTTTTTCCTGATTTCTGTTTCTGATATTTTATTGTTGATGTACAAGAATGCCTTTGATTTCTGAATATTGACTTTGTATCCAGCTGTTTTGCCAAATTCATTTATTAGGTCAAGTAGTTTTTTGATGGAGTCTATAGGATTTTCTATGTACACTATCATGGCATCTGCAAACAATGACAGTTTTACTTCCTCCTTTCTGATTTGGATGCCTTTTATTGCTTTTTCTTGTCTGATTGCTGTGGTTAGGATTTCCAATACTATGTTGAATAGGAGTGGTGAGAGTGGGCATCCTTGTCTTGTTCTTGATCTTAGTGGGAAAGCTCTAAGTCTTTGCCCATTGAGTGTGATGTTGGCTGTAGGTTTCTCATATATGGCCTTTATATGTTGAGGAATGTTCCCTCTATTTCCACTTTGCTGAATGTTTTTATCATAAATGGGTGCTGTACCTCATCAAATGTTTTTTCCACATCTATTTATATGATCATGTGATTTTTGTCTTTTGTTTATGTGTTGTATTATGTTTATTGATTTGTAAGTAATGTACCATCCTTGCATCCCTGGGATGAATCCCACTTGGTCATGGTGTATGATGTTTTTAATGTATTGCTGGATGCGGTTTGCCAATATTTTGTTGAAGATTTTAGCATCTATATTCATTAGTGATATTGGCCTGAAGTTTTCTTTCTTTCTTATGCCTTTATCTGGTTTTGGGATTAGGATGGTGCTGGCTTCACAAAAAGAGTTTGGGAATCTTTCATCTTCTTGAATTTTTTGAAATAATGTGTGGAGGATGGAGGTTATCTCTCCCTTAAATGCTATGTAGAATTCTGTGAAACTGTCGGGTCCAGGGCTTTTGTGTGTCAGAAGCTCTTTGATTACCGTTTCAATTTCATCAGGCCTTAGTGGTCTGTTTAGGCTTTCTGCTTCTTCTTCATTGAGTGTTGGAAGGTTATATTTTTCTAGAAATTTGCCCATTTCATCTTGGTTTTCACATTTCTTGGCATATAGTTCTGTGTAGTAATTTCTTGCAATCCTTTGTATTTCTGTGGTATCAGTTATAATCTCTCCTCTTTCATTTCTGATGATGTTTATTTCAGTCCTTTGTCTTTTTTTCTTGATGAGGCTGCTTAAAGGCTTGTCAACTTGGGTTATCTTTTCAAAGAACCTGCTCCTGGATTTAGTGATCCTTAGAATTGTGCTTTTAGTCTCTGTTTTGTTTAATTCTGTTCTGATCTTGGTTATTTCCTTCCTTGTACTTGCTCTGGGTTGTCTTTGTTGTTGTTCCTCGAGTTCTTATAGATGTAGGGTTAGGTTGTTTATTTGAAATGTTTTTATCTTTTTTAGGTAGGCCTGTATCACTATGAACTTCCCTCTCAGAACTGCCTTCACTGTGTCACATGGGTTTTGGATTGTTGTGAGTTCATTTTTGTTTGTTTCCAGAAACTTTTTGATTTCTTTTGATTAAGAATGTAATCTCATTCTTGACCCATTCATTGTTTAATAGCACGCTATTCAATCTCTATGAGTTTGAGTGTTTTGTGTTTTTTCCTTGAGGTTGGTTTCTAGTTT
Source organism: Desmodus rotundus (assembly GCF_022682495.2). NCBI lineage: Eukaryota > Metazoa > Chordata > Mammalia > Chiroptera > Phyllostomidae > Desmodus > Desmodus rotundus. The sequence continues at coordinate 87,927,753 of NC_071394.1, forward strand.
CACTCCCTTGTGGTCAGAGAAAATCCTTGATATGATTTCAATTTTCTTGAATTTCTTGATGCTTGTTTTGTGTCCTACCATGTGGTGTATCTTTGAAAATGTTCCATGTGCATTTGAAAAGAATGTGTATTTTGCTTCTTTGGCATGAAAGTCTCTCTATATATCAGTTAAGTCCATTTCATCTAGGACATTGTTCAATGACACAATATCTTTGTTGATATTTTGTTTGGAAGATCTGCCCATTTTTGACTGTGGGGTGCTAAAAATCCCCTGCTATAATTGTGTTGCTGTCAATATCTTTCTTGAAGTCCTCCAAGATTTTCTTTATGTATTTGGGTGCTCCTATGTTGGGCGCATATATATATTTATAATGTTTATGTCTTTGTGATGGATTCTTCCCTTGAGTATTATGAAGTGACTTTCTGGATCACTTTTTATGACTCTTTTTTTGAAGTCTATTTTGTCCAATATGAGTATTGCTACCCCTGCTTTTTTTTTTTTCCTGTCCATTTGCTTGGAATATTTGTTTCCAGCCCTTCACCTTCAGTGGGTGTAGGTCTTTTGTTCTGAGATGGGTCTCTTGTAAACAGCATATGTGTGGGTCATGCTTTCTTATCCATTCTGCTATTCTGTGTCTTTTGAATGGGGCATTTAATTCATTTACATTTAAGGTTATTATCCTTAGGTACTTTTTATTGCCATTTTACCCCTTTTGTACCTGTGTTCCTCTCTCTATCACTGTTTTTCTTCCTGTTCTTAAAGCAAACCCTTTAGTATCTCTTCCAGAGCTGGTTTCTAGGAGGTATATCCTTTGAGGCTTCTTTTGTCTTGGAAGCACCTTATTTGGCCTTCCATTTTAATCGAGATCCTTGCTGGATAAAGCAGTCTTAGTTGCAGGCCTCTGGTTCTCATTACTTGGAATATTTCTTGCCATGCCCTTTGGCTTTGGCTTGGAGTGTTTCCATTGAGAAGTCAGCTGCTAGTCTTATCAGGGCTCCCTTGTATGTTGCTTCCTGTTTTTCCCTTTCTGTCTTTAAGATTCTCTCTTCATCTTGGAATTTTGCCATTTTAATTATGATGTGTCTTGAAGTGGTCCTCTTTGGGTTTCTCTGTGTTTCCTGGATTTGTGTGACTTTTTCTCTCCTCAGATTAGGGAAGTTTTCCATCATTACTTTTTCAAACAGGTTTTCTATCCCTTGCTCTTCTTCTTCTCCTTCTGGTATCCTTATTATATGGATATTATTACATTTCATGTTGTCCTGCATTTCCCTTAATCCCTCTTCATTCTTTCTGAGCCTCTTTTCCTTTTTTTGCTCATTCTGGGTGGTTTTTTTCTACCTTGTCCTCCAGCTCGCTGATGCGATCCTCTGCTTCATTGAGCCTGCTTTTAATTCCTTCTACTGTGTTCTTCAATTCAGAAATTGTATTCTTCATTTCCTCTTGTCCCTTGTTGATAGTTTCTGTTTCCTTTTTCATGTTGATATAGTTTGCAGTGAATTCATTGTAGTTTCCCTGTAGTTTTTGATAATTCTCTGTGAGCTCAGTGAGCTTCATAATAACCATTGGTTTGAACTCAGTATCTGATAGTTGACTTGCTTCTATTTCATTTAACATTCTTTCTGAGGCTTCCTCCTTTCCTTTCATTTGAGGATTGTTTCTTTGTCTTCCTATTGTTTGTGAGACCCTTCTTGTTAGCCTCTGCTTCTTAAATTAATCAGTTCTGACTCCCTGGGTTTCTGGTGTGAACTTCTATGGTAGAAGACCTGTGAGATTCAGAGGTGCAGTCTCCTTGATCTCTTATGCTCACTGGTTTGGGCTGCCATTTATGTTGGCTCTGTGTATGTCTTTGGGTTTTGATTGTTGTTGGGTCTTTCTTTGGTGGGTCCTTCCCTCCAGCTGGTTAACTGAGGATCATTCCATCCCCCACATCTTATATTCTGTTGTGCAGATGTGGACAGGTTGTGTTGAAGCTGGTTCTTCTGTGTGTAGGAGGTTTTGAGGCTTCTCTCTTGCTCTTGTTCATTTGTTCTGGGTAATTTCTTCACCATTTAGTTGTACTTCCAGATCAGTCCTGTGTTGAGGTTAGTGTGGCTTCCACTCCCTCCTTCACCTTCTTCCATTGTTATCTGTTGGTGGTTCCTTTGTTGGTGTGGGTTTCCCCTTCCAGCAGGTATATTGGTGTTCACAGCTCCCATCTTGGTTGCAAGTTCCATCCCTGATCCAGGCACAGACAGGAGGCAACTGTTTGATGCTCCTCTCTCACATTGGTGTTTTTCTCTCTCTCCCTTCCTTTCTTCCTTCCTCTCTAAGTGTCCAAAGATGTTTAAACTGTACCACAGGCCCTAGGTAAGTACCTCCAGACCCCAGGGCTTCAGCGACTTTGGAAGGCAGCCTTGGTGCATCTAATATTCATTAAATATGAACTCTTAATTATTTCAAAGTATTGCAAGCAAATGGCTAAAGGGAACAACATTGCAGAAGAGCTTAAAAGGAAAATGAGTATATTTCCCCACTCCCATACCTCCCTGATTTCAATCTTCAAATCAAATACTCTTAATTCTTCTAGGAATTTCTTCTGTACAATTCTAAATTAAATAATAACATAACTATTCCTTGAAGTTTGGACTTCCGATATTTTCTCTTGAATTCCTGGGACACAACAACTTATCATTTGAACCCCAAACTTACACTATAGATGTGTTTATCCCTTTCTTTGATGAGCTCTAATAACCCTCCCCAAATGTCACCTGGATTTCCATCTTCCCTTGTAGTGTGAGAGGGAATGAGATCTGAAAATACAATTATGAAATCTGCCAAAAAATGAAACAAAAAGCATCTGAACTTAATTTGTGACTTTCTGGATCATCATAACAGCAGTGCAGAATAATAATAACAATAAGAAAATTGTGGTCCCTCCCAGTGGTGAGCAGACTACTGTCCCCAAAGATTTCCATATCCTAACCCCCAAAACCTGTGAATATGTTACCTCATGTGGCAAAAAGAATTATACGTGACTCAGGTTATGGACCTTGAGACAGAGAAATAAATTTTTTTAAAGATTTTATTTATTTATTTTTAGAGAGAGTGGAAGGGAGGGAGAAAGAGAGGGAGAGAAACACCTAACTGGGAATTGAACCGGCAACCCTCCAGTTCACAGCCCAGTGCTCAGTCCACTGAACCACATCAGCCAGGGTGAGATAGGGAAATAAATTACCCTGAATTCTTCAGGTGGGCTCAATCTAACCATACGGGTCCTTAAAAGTGGGGAAGCTTTCCCAGCTTCTGATGATGAGGTGAGAAATGGGAAGGACTCAACCTGCTGTTATTGGCATTCACATGGAGCAGGAAGGTCACTAGCCAAAGAATTTGAAAATCTATAGAAGCTGAGAATGGCTCTCAATTTATAGCTTGCAACTACAATTCATACAGTCTCAAGGAAATGAATTCTGCCAACAACCTAAATAAGAAAGGAGAAGACTCTTCTCCTGAGTCTCCAGAGAGTAAGGCAGTTCTGCCTATATATACCTTGGTGTTAGCCTGGTGAGATCCACACTGCACCTCTGACCTACAGACCTATAAGACAATAAGATTTGTGTTGTTTTAAGCCACTAAGTTTGTGGTTATTTGTTACAACAGCAATAGAAAACCAACATACCACCCTCAAGTAGCTTACAGTCCCAAGGGGGAATAAGAAAGTAAATTGACAGTGACAGTACAGCAGGTGTGGATGACGTGGCCCTGGCTTCACATTCAAAAAGAGCCTCTAATCTGAATTTGACTTTGTTGTCAAATGATGATATATATATATACATGTGATCATTGCACAGTAAGCCCTTACTTAATGTTGATGATAGGTTTGCAACTTTAATTGAAACGATGTATAATGAAACCAATTTAACCATAAACTAATTTATACAAACAAAAGCAAAGTTCCCAGAGCATCCCATCAACATTATAACAAAATGATGTTGAACAAAATATCATTTGAAGACCTGCTGTAGTATGAATACACCTGTGTGTATTAAATACACCAATTTGTTAAATGTAAATATTTAAAGAATACAATTCTGCTACCCCTTTGAAGCATTTCTTCCTGCTCTGATATTTTGCAGATCTCAAAATAAGTGGTCTGCGTCTCTCTCCTGATTTCTTGGTGTCTGTAGAAGGTGTGCCTCCTACCTATGCCAAAGTGAAAGGGGATGAGACATGAAAAGAAGTAGGTGAGCAGAGCTGGGTGAAGTGCAATGTTGTACTCCACAAGGAAGGAATAACTTGTGCAAAGGCCAGTGGTAAAGATAGAATTCCTGGGCACAGAGGACCTGAGAGGAGACCACAGTGTCTGGGCCAGTGAAGTGATACTAGTGAAGCAGGTAGGGACCATTGGTTTAGGTCCCTGAGGGCTGTGCTAGGAGTTTAGATTTCACCCTACGGGTAGTGGGAAGCCATGGAAGGTTTAAGCAGTGAAGGAAGGGTCAGGGAGGGTTGTATCAGGGGAACCACACACTTAATTATTTCCTCTCTGGCATTACTACCTGGTTGCAATGTGGATATTCCCATTAGCTACCCTCTCTACATCCTGACTCTCTTTTAGAAGTGCTGTTATGTTTCTTTTTCTCACTTTTTTTTTTACTTTTTATTTTAAAATTTTCCAGACAAATGGAAAAGTAGAGCATAATATAATTAACATCCATAAACCCATATCTTTCCTATATTTAGTATTATTAACATTTTGCCACAGAGTCATCTATTGTTTTCTGATGTTGATGTAAGTTATAGACATCAAGTCTATAATTTTATCCTAAAATAATTCAGTATGAATCCCTAAGAAAGACATTATTCTACAAACCTCCTATCAGTATCATTCCTAACAGGATTAACAATTGTCTAATATCATCTAAACCCAGTGTATGCTCCCATTTCTCTCATCGTCCCCAAATGTTCTTACAATTGTTTTGTTCAGTCCAGAAGACAATCAAAGCCATGTTATTTTATTTGATTATTCATTCTCTTGAGTTTCTTGTAGTCAGACTAGCCCCTTGCTATCACCCTTTGTTTATTTTCTCAATCCATTTAACCTTGTTATAAAAAGTAAGCCACGTGTCCTGTGGAATGTCCTACCTTCTGGATTTGTTTAATTTGCTCTTCATGATGTTGATAAATTTGTTCCTCTTTCTCCTCTTTCCTGTTTCCTACAACCTGGTTTTAGATTCCTTTAGCACTTTTGGCATGAATGCTTTGTAAAGGATGCTAATGACTTCCTACTGCCTTCTATTAGGGGCACCTCATATCTGATGCCCTCACCACAACGTAAGTCAAGATCAATCTCTACTTAAGGCAATGACTGTGATAGGTTTTACACTTATGGGCTGCAGGTATCTGTAGGATAATACATTGAGACTATGCATATGTCTATTTCTCCACCAATGGTTTGCTTAAAGATTTTTCTATTCATTTTGAATTTTTTTTGAATAGGATTATTTCACAAGGGTTGCAAAATGGTCATATGCTTTTTGACCCAGAGATGGGCTAAACCATGAAAGTGATCAAATTCTTTTGTTTGGAGGACCGACAAAATTGCAAAAGCTCTAGTGTCCCTCATTTTTTTTTGACAGTTCTGACTCTCTGGGTGCTGTCTATAGGACGTGTTGAGGGTTGTTAGGCCTGATGTCCCTCCCTCCCACCCATGCATACATCACACATACCTAGCTAGCACCTGAGGTTGCCTTTCAATTATTGACAGACTTGCAGCCAGATGGCCAACATCCAAGAGCAGAAGGTGTCTGATGCAACAGGAAGCATGGAGCCCTCACAGGGCCTCCTCTTGCAGGCATGGCCCTGTCACGAGGGCAACCAATTGACCATCTCCTGTTTGTTTTATGGGGTCACCCAGCTGAGGAGGAATGGAGGGTAGGAGATTCATTCAGCCCTAGGTTACAGCCAGCTCCTAATCTGTGATTCTGGAGATTTCTCATGACAACTACAAGTATTTCCAGTGAAAGGCAAAGAAAGCTAAACTGACAGATGGTTTGTCATCTTAACGGACTGCTCATCCAGTCAATGTCCCTGCATTCTGCACCATGACACAGGCACTTGGTAGAGCTGCCCAGTACTTTTCTTGTGAATGGAAACTCTGTTAATTAAATACCACTGGCTTCCGGGAGACATTTTCTAGGCAATTATTGATTCCAATTCAACCCGGTGGAAACGTTCCCCACTTTCTTGGGAGACCTCCCTGAGATGGTGACCTTTTCCCCCAATCTTTTTTTCTTTTACTATTTTTTTTAACCTCTCTTGTACATTTGGAAATCATACAATCCTCTAATAAAACCGAAATGCAAATAATTCGTTTCCTGAGCAGATTCAAGTATTTGTTCATTTCCAAAAGTGGAGGTATTTTATCTTCAGGTCGCTTTTATCTCTTTGTAAATTTAGATTGTATATCTATTGGCTGTTATTTACTCCAGTCTCTCAACCACTAAACAGTTACAAATACAGGGATGCTGCCCAAGGGGCTTTCATGTGGCTCCTTTCTCTGAAAAACCACTGGCTTGGCAGTCATTGGCTCAGCGTGTTGGTTTAATATTCTGTCTGCTAAGGCAATATTGTCGTTTAGCAAAAAGAAGGGAAAAAAATACAGGGGAAGTGGAATGCCACACTATGGGGTAAAAGACTTGTTTTGAAAATCACTAAAGAAATATCAAGGTTCAGAAGGTTTTTGATTTCAGAATGGAGGTCAGATGGCTCAAGAACCCTTGGACATCATCAACACCATTTTGTGGGTCTTTGTACTTGTGCATTTTCCTGAGGAGAAGGGTCATGACTCTCAACAGATCTTTAGAGTGGTTCACGATCCAACAAACTAATGTGATTTTTCAGTGCTCAAGAGGACAGAGCACAACACCCAGCATGGAAAGAAACCAGAGAACAAAATAAACCCCACCATACAACTTCTTCAGGCAACAGCCCTGGTTTAGCTTGCTGTTTTGTTGTAACAAATAATACCTCGTTTTACTTTCAAGAGTCCTCCCTTGGATGATCTCCATGTTTATAACTCTGGTCCCCAGTCTGTGGGCCTAAGGTTCCCACTCCCCTCTGCAAATTGCTGACACCATTCTTTTCCCAGTACTTCTGTTTAATGAAACTTTCAACAAAACCCAGATCATGGATTTTTGGCTAAAACTATACTAGAAATGGTGATAATGCTCCAGACTATCAGACCATCAAATCCTGCAGGGTAAGTTGGGCTCAGGACCTGAGGCACAGACAAGGCTGTGGGAAGATTGCTCAATAATGTTGTCCCTCCTAGAAACTCCCTTGGGTGGGTACAAGTCAGGCCTGTCATGGGGCAGGTAAGGTGCAGGCGGAAAACGGAGGGAAATGAGGACTCAGGTAAGGCTTCCTATTCACAAAGGGCAGTACATTTAGGCCTTTGCTCCCATAACCAAACACAGACTTGGGGGAAGGTGGGGAGAATGCAGGAGACTATAGAGAAAGTTCTTAAGTACCACAACACATTTTTTCCACATTTTCAATATACACAAAATCTAAAGAAATTAAAATATCCCTGGTCACTCTCAACCTCTGGAAAACCCTAGACCCAAGGTATCTATTCACTTAATCATTCAAGAAATATTATTGCCCACCTATATTTTACCAGACACTGGCAATATATTATGAGCACAGCAGATATGATTCTGCCCTCCCAGAATTCCAGCTTGTACTTGTGTGGGGTATAAAGAGTTGTTTTTGAGGTGCTGCCTAATGTCAGGCTTCCGGCACATTGTGGGCATCCAACAAATCATCATTATTAATATTATTTGTTTCCTAATTTAGCACAGGCTGGCTCTTTACTTTGACTAAAAAGGGTAATATGGGTTTTTTATGACAAATAAATAATTTGACTTTTATTTAAAAGTCCTACTTATAAAGTCCTGCTGATGTCCTACATATAAAATGAGAATCATCAGAGAATTATAAAGAATTATTTTTGCTGTTGCTATAATAATACATTTAACAGGTTAATTTCAAATGCTATGAATATTCAGACAGAAAAATTAGGAATTAAGAAATGTTTTTTGTTGAAATACATGTGTGTGTGTGTGTGTGTGTGTGTGTGTGTGTGTATATATATATATATATATAATTTCTCTCCAAAATGTCAAATACAAGTGCACAGGCACACACACATACACACACAATAGAAAAGGAAAGACAGACATCCACACATTTTTCCAAAATACTGACAACAGAGGTTGGTTTCTGTCAGAGAACATTACAATTATTGAAAAAAATTGACATTTACTATTATCCAATAAAATAATTCAAGAATTTTCATTTAATTGTGTTAGTAGTAACTGAAGCTGCCTAATTAACCCTTACCTTTAAAACCAGAAGTGTCATTCTGAAAAATGGATGGTAAAGGTTTTTGAGAGGGCTAGTCTCTGCAATTTATCTTTCTCTTTGGAAACAGTCACTTCAATAATAAACCTGACCTGAAATGCGTTGTCTGCACTTGGTGAAAGCACTTTGGGAGGTCACAGATTTCACAACTCTCTAATCTCTGCAAACTGCAAGATCTTTTTCAGCCCCGTGTGATAAATCAAATTAATGTCTCCAATTACAGCCCAGGAAAATGAGATACAATTGGTCCAGAATGAGCTGGCCCCTTTGCAAATTACGACCTTTTTATTTATTGTATTTATCATGCTTGCCTTTTAGGCATTTTTATTTGAGGTGTCTGTAATTAATGATATGGTTCATTAGTTGGAGAACAGCTCATGCCGCTCAGCAGCACAGTAGTTCACAACACTGTGGGACTTAACTCATTCCACATGGTCCCAAATATTTCCCTAACAGGGCCTTAGTGGGAATATTTTGATGTGTACATAGCAAATGACTTATTTCCAACCAAGAGTACACATTGGAGGTGTGGTATGTTGGACCGTGTTATTTTTGGCTGATACGTAACTATTATCACAAGCTCCTTCTATTACTTATGCTTTGCCCCCTTGGTGTCCATCAGATGATAGCATTTTAGGCTTTTGATCAGAATGTTTTTGTACTTGACTTTCTGAGAGTAAACTCAACACCTGTGTTAGTGTGAGAGGTTTAAGCTCATTGATTTCCTTTGTATCAAATGCAGCCCAACCAGGAGGGAGAAAAGTCTAACCAGGCCCCATGCTGTGAGAGCTCAACTTTTCTCAATGGACCTCAGCTCTGGCTGCACATGACGATCGCCTGCAGTGCACTTGAAAAACACTGACCCTATCACAGAGATTGATTTAGTTGGTAGGGCCCAGACATCAGTTTTTAAAAAAATCTCCCCAGGATTAAGAGTCTGATATATTTTGACCCCTGAGCCATCTCTTTAAAACATTAGTCAAATTAAGCCTTGCTGGCTTCCCACTCTATTCACATGTCATGTAAGCCTCTTGTAACCTTGAGACCCTGAATGACCCACCCCTGAACTCTTCTTCCACTACACCCTCCCCCCATTACCCTGGCTGTACCATTAATGCTGTTGCTTCAACTCAGGCCTCTGCTCATGCTATTCCCTTTGCCTCATGGTCTCTTCCACCCTCCTTTTGCCAGACTCAGTCTTGCCCACTGTTCAGGTCCTAGCCTAAAAATCACCTGGCAAGGAAAATCTCTCCTCCCAGTTTAAAGTACTACCCTGTGATTCTGGCAGCCTGGGGCTTTCCTCCCTGATATTTAGCATCACTTGTGCTCAGGCATCTGCTTGTGTAGCTCTTTGTAATAACATCCTCTCCCTCTCAGGAATGCAGAGTCTCCAGGGCAGAGACTGGGACTGTCTGGCTCACTGCTGGACACTCACTAATCAGTACTTCATGTGACAAAGAGAAAATACTAAGTATTGACACATTGACCAAATGGAACAATGCCTAGCTGAATGGCTATGAAACATCATAAAATGAATCAGATTCAGAGAAATTAAACCCACATGGAAAAAACCTACAAATTTACCATGAATAGTGATCATATGGATTAAATGGTGACTCATTTATAAGCAATTTACTTTCTGCTTTTCTAGAATAAAATTTACCCTCAGAAAGCTGAATGGAAGAAAAGTGCTAACAGTTTAGAAACTTTGATCAACTTCTAACTCTTTGAATTGTAAGAAATTTTAATATAGTTATCAGTGCCTCTCAGCATTTCAAATATGAGAAGTAGAAAAACAAAAGTTTTGTGAAATTTTGTTTTCACTGTATTATCTCTCAGAAACTTTGCAAGTAATAAAACATATAATATTAATTTTGAACATCTATTTGAGTACTTTTTTGTCCCTCTCACTGTCATTTCTGAGCATTTTAATTTCTCCCCTAATGGTCCTCCATCCTCCAATGGGAGTATAATGAGAAAGCGCCACGAAGAAGAATGGACTAATTTAATACAAAAATAAAATATCCCTAGCTCTGAGGATTTGGCTCTTCCCTGGTAATATTTTTGTTTGTTTGTTTGTTTTTACAAAATAAGGGATGCTTGTACCTGATACAGTAAGATATGATAGCTGTACACTTCATCTGAATTCTGGAGAAGATTGTCTAATTTTGCAGATGTGCCATTGATCCAGCGGGAGAGAGAAGGAGGCACTATTCTAATCTTAAATCTGCCCAAACAGCTGTGTGACCTTGGACCTGTGCTGTTTGTCTCACTGCAGAGGGTAGGGCGTGAGCATAATAACTGTCGAATCCACATCTGCATCTTATGGTTTGTGTTAGTCTTTGAGATAATTGGTCTATCAGAAAAAAAAATCTCAGGAATTCTTTTTCTACTAAACATCAAGAATGGATTAGGAATAGGGTGAGGAGAAGGAAGCAAGTGACCTAGAATATAGAACCTTTGAAGTGTTAGGTTTTGCCCTTGGTTGGGATGAACTGAACCATCCAACTGCTGAGACCAACTAGGGACAAGCCTTCAAGAAAAAGTCCTGTCACTTGGTGGCAAAATTATTTCAAGAGCTAGTCCTACCTTTTTTCTCTGTCCCAAAAAGTCCAAATGAAACCCTGGAATTATTTTGTTGAAGTACAAACTGAACATGTACCACAGTATGGGTAGTCCATGTGTATGTCATGCTTTCCCCACATGTTTTGGCCAGACCAAATGTGATATATCTTCTAAAATTTTGGAAAAATGAAATGATTGATATTAACTATTCCAGTGATTTCAAATTTGATTCCTTATTATTACCGCTATTCAGATAATTTTCTTGATCTCCACAAAGAAGTGTAAAAAGCAACAGATGTAATTTCTAATTTACATTTGGTGAAACTGAGAACTCAACACTCAGTGCTTTAGGAAAGCTAGGTCCTCTCAAGTATTTCTCTTCATGCTTAGCAATGATTCTCCTTTTCAGACCCTTATTTTTCTTTAGTGGCATAAATCACTATGTTTAATTACTGTATGTATTAGTTTCCTTACTTTTTTGTCCTATCCCATCTAGACTCATATTGTCCAATATCGGAACCATCAGACATATATGGTTATTGAGCACTTGAAATGTGGCTGGTTCAAATGGGGATATGCTATGAATGTGAAAGGCACACTGGATTTCACAGCTGGTAGCAAAATATACCTAACTGAATTTTTCTTATATTGATTACATATTGAAATAATATTTTAGGTATATCAGAGAAATAAAGGATGCTATTACAATTAATTTCATCTATTTCTTTTAAACTTCTTAATGTGGCTATTAGAAAACGTTAAGTTGCATATGTGGCTAGCAATTGTGGCCAGCTATACAGTTCTGGTCTAGAAGGCATACTCTTTGGGCTCAGGGACAAGTTCTGTCCTGTTCACTCCAGTTCTTGGACATCAGTTCTTGCACACTTGTTGAACACCAATTCTAAGCACAGGGCCTGATAACCATTTATGTCCCTTTAGACCCAAACTGAAGCATTGTTGATTAAATGAATGAAGCAACAACTATATCAAAAGCTTTGGAAAAATTCCCATATGAACCCAAATCTAAAAGATGAAAGCTATTTATAAAAACAGTTCATTGTAAAGCTTTAAACTGTTCATTTTTAGAGTTTGCTTGGGACTGCATCTGTCAGATCACCACTTGTTTGAGGCCTGCTCCATGCCATCCATGGTGGTGCGCAAAGAACACAGCCAGGAAAGCAATGGCTCCCAGGCTTCCTTTGTACTTCTTTGTGTGTTTCTAAGGTTGCCAAAGCAGACTAGGACAGTTAAAGCTCTTCCTGTAGACTGACTATAATCTTGGAGTCTTGATAGGTCATTACTACTAGGTCCATATCATAAGCTGCTATCCAGGAGACCTAATTCTTCTACCAATTGTTGATCCTTCTGGCTTGAGACCTTGGCAAATTGTTGACCCTTGACGTGCCCCCATTTCCTCCTCCCAAACCAACACATACCAGTATTTAAGATGGATCTTTTCCTGGGTTGTTGTAAAGCTCTACTGAAATGATAACCAGTATAAGGGTGCTTGGGATAAACAACATTTGGTGTATAGCAATGGAAAAACAAAGAAAATAAAAGAATCTCATTTTGTTAATAGTAACATGAAACATTTTTGCATACACTTGGATGATATTTAGAAACTCCTTTTCAGGGATAAAAATAAAAGTTGTTTCTTTAGGGGAATCATACTTGCTGCAATTTCTTTCCCTATAGTTTCAAGAAAATTTATTTGAAGTTAATAAGGAAATGTTAAGAATACTCATCAGAAAATAGATGGACACTAGCTGGGAAAGGAGTTAGCTGGTGTTGATTGTGGAAGAACCACCATTTCTGATCCTTTACCCACTGATCACCCCACTTGGGAAGCCAACCCAGTGAGCTGGACTGTGAGTTATTATATATATTTTAGCCCTTTATATATATATATGAAATTTATATAAATATACATATATAAATATATATATACTTAGCCCTTATATATATCTGTATATATATCATATATATATGATAGAGAGAGAGAGAGAGAGATCTAGTAATCTAGCAATTTTTAACAAAGCAAGACTGTTCATTGCCTTGAAGTTTGTTCTTTACATCATTTTAGACACATCAACAATATAAATTTGTGAGAGGATATTGGGTATAACTTTAAGTAGTAAATATTTCAAATGAAATTGCAAACAAAGGTTGGTGTGCTTTTGCCATCTGACCATAGGTGCTGTTTCCAGGATTTTCAAAGCCAAATAAAAAACCAGGGAGAGGGGATGGATGAATATATGAAAATTCTTTCATCATGCAGATAATTTTGGTGCAAATTATTGTTTGTTAATGAAGATATAATTTGCCTAGATCTTCTATGAGAGAAAATACTTCATTGATATCTCTATAGCTTTGAGGAATTTTTGCTCCCACCCCCAGGTAGCTGTTCAATTCCAAGTTGACCTGAATAGTTTAGTAAAAGCAAAAATTATTTTTCCTAAGAATCCATGGCTCTGTTAGAAAGGTAATTGAGATATTTGTCCTTTGTGAATTTCAGATTTTTTGGTTGATTTGTTTGCTCTGGGATAATTTCACTTGAAGTCTTTGAGTAACTAGCAAAGTTATTTCTGTCAACTGATATGTGGGAATAACCATGATATTATGTTCATGTACCTCAGTCTTTGAGACAACTCAAACATCTAACAGTAACTGTCACAAGAGATTAAGATTCAGCCTGGACACTTTTCTTCAGCAAAGGTCTTTAAGAGAATCTAATTGATTCTAAAGTAATTGAGATGACTCAGAGTCCCTTTCAAATCAGATGAGCAGGCATCTGGATTAAAGTTGGGATCCAACCTTTATTTTGGTAAATCTCAGTGGCAAAAAGATGGTGAAAGAATGTTTTAGAATCCAAACATGATTGCCTACCAAGTGGTATATCAATAATGTGTACTTGGCAAAAATAATCAGAGTGAATGGGGGTGATTAAAGCTCAAATAAAACTAACTTCAGATTTTAGGTCCTTTGTTTCTACAATTGCCTCATTCTTTATATAAATGCAAGATACTGCTTAGTAAGTATTTTTTCCATGGATGAATATAAATGCATTATCCTTCCTCAGAGCTGGTCCCCAGACCCTTACACAACACTGACCTTACACTGGATATTCACTGTTTTCTAGTCACATCTGGAGTAAGTGGCAAGTAAACTTTGACCTTCTCCAACTGTGAAGAAATGAGCATCCCTAAGTCCAGTCTTTTCTTCTAGGCAGCCGGTTCAACCACTAGCTCTTATGTAATATTTACTTTCCAGATTTGAAATTTAAGTTGCCTCTGACTCTTACCATTAGCACAGTAAATAAGGTTATTGTCTCACATCCCCAGTTTTTGTGATGTCCCCAGACCTGGAGCTGAGTAGTGGTCTGTTTCAGGTTTCCTCTCGGCTTGTTTCCTGATAATTCCTGGGCTGCTCCTTCAGGCATTGTTAGTGACTATTAACTGCCACATATCCTGTGTCATTTTTGACCCATTGGCTCAAGCTGAATGTCTCATTAATTCTGGGCCCTCTATTTTCAGAGGACAGTGTTGTCTCCATTGTCCCTCTGGGCATGGCTTTATTAACTTGTGAGAAAGCTGGTTTTCTCCCAACCTTTATTTTGGAGGCTTTTTCTTTGGGCGATGGTAATCCTATGATGAATATCTTCCTTTTGCTGAAGGAAGCTGGCTTCTGGGCATGTAACATTTGTCTCTGTTTCTAGGTTTCACACCCCTTTGGAGGGGTCTTTTCCAACTGAATTGGCAATGTTCTTATCGTCAATGAAAACAATCAAGATTAATCATTGGTCCCTTCATGGTCTTTGGTAGATCATTAATCAACTGAGCTTCTGCATTGTGTAGCATTATTGGACCCAACCTGCCTATTTCCATGGGACAGATCAATCATTACTGCTTGGTGAGAGTGCACTCACTCTTCCCCAACAATGTGACTCACATGCAGCATCTGCTCTGGGCCTACCTCTGATCTGAACAGATTCTTTCATATGAACTTTTACTTGCTACCTGACATAGATAGAGCATGCTTTAGGAGCGAGTTCGTGAGACACCATCAGTAGTATCTGGCACAGGCTGATTTAACCTGGGTCTGATTAGGGTGTGTATCAACTATGCTTTAAACCTTCTTCACTTTTAGGCCATTTTTATTATTTCCAATAATCAGAGCAAAAAGGGCTCCTACTAAATGAGGGCTTGTGCCTTGCCCTTCCCATGCGCATACATTTCACCTTCCTGTTGGTGCTTTACGACAGTCCTTGTGAGGTTTGTGTACTACTGTGATGCTCATTCTGCACATTTGGAAGTGAAAATAATGGAGAAGTAAAGTGATTTTATCAAGGTTACAGAATTAGTAGTGTTGTTTTTAGGTGTTACTGAAACAATAGCAATTCACAAGGCATTATAAGTGAACCCAGTCCTTCCATGGGTTAACCCATATGAAAAAGGCAATCATGCTGTTCTCATACATTTCCGACCTTCCTGACCTTCTCCCTTTCTGAAACTCATAAAAATGGCCCCTATTTTCCCATTAGTCTTGCTGGAATCACCCTTCTCAGCTAAAGATACTAAGCCTGCTGACTCTGAGCCATTGGCTCACAAAATTTTGTCTGTTGCATTAGGCAGAGAGCTTTCACACAACTGTTTCTCAGGACTGAATTTCGTAGACTGTGTAGACTGTAATGAGCTTTGAGGCCCTTTTAGAGCAGCCTTGATCCAATCATTCACATGCAATTAACTTTTGAAATGGGCACCGGACCACCAGTGCTAAAGAACGGTAACAAAGGTATTTGTGTGGGTTTCTTTAACACTTTTCCACTAATAAAAGTTTTCACCTGTGATCAGTTTAATATTGTCTGTCTTTCTTTCTATCTCTCTCTCCCTCTCTCCCTCCTCCCCTCCTTTCTTTCTCTTTCTTTCTTTCAAGTAAGACTGCTAATGAAAAGCTGAAATGTTATCCGGACAATAAAGCCTTTGGCCAGTCTTCACATTCACAATCACCCAATAAGTTAAGGAAACAGTTAATGTATTAAACAGAGTGTACGAAGTGGACATAGATTAACTAAGCTCCTGTATATTGTTTTAACTTTAAACAATATTATGAAGGCTGTAAGCACCCAGGAAAGAAAACAGCACGGCGAGGTCCCTTCACCTTCACCAGCTCTCAGATACCTCGCATCCCAGGAGAATTAATTAAAGTCTCTTGTGTTACTCTCACCTACGCTGCCTCCACACCAACTCTGTTGAAAGAAGTTCTGCCCCAATGATGGGTCAAGGCATGAGCAGGCATACATTTGCTGGTAAGCCAGCAGTTCCTGGTCAGAATGGGGGACCTGAGCCCAGGCATGCCCTTTACCCCTGTGCCTCTCTTCCTCTGGTCCAGGAATCAAAGCCCAGCTATGAAGGAAAGAAGAGCTTGACAAGTGATGTACAAAGTTGGGAGTCTGTGACTCAGGTGGTCAGTCACAGTAGGTGACTTAGGGGATGTGTGTTGGAGAAGAAAGACATCCTTTCTGATGAAATCTTCTGAAAGTTGGGGATGATATCCTGGTG
The DNA here is from genome assembly GCF_022682495.2 of Desmodus rotundus. Classification (NCBI taxonomy): domain Eukaryota; kingdom Metazoa; phylum Chordata; class Mammalia; order Chiroptera; family Phyllostomidae; genus Desmodus; species Desmodus rotundus. The sequence goes on from NC_071394.1 coordinate 87,944,276, forward strand.
GAAAGACAGAATTATCCTCCTTTGTATAAGGGTCTCAGACATGCTGAAGCTCCCTTAAAAATACTCGCTGGAAGCTACTATTGAGGCTTGCTTTTTCCATTTACTATTTACTTTATTTCACAAATAATACATGTTCCTTGTTAAAACATTAGAAAATTCAAATGAGCAAAAATTAAGTACATAAACATTACCTAAAGTGCCATCCACCCCCCCATTCCATCGAGATAACCCCTGTCAGCATTGGGCTGTATGACTTTCATGTATTTTTGCTTTTTCTTTTTTAAATATATTTATTGATTATGCTATTACAGTTGTCCCATTTCCCCCCCCAACTCCACTCCATCCTGCCCACCCCCCTCCCTCCCACATCCCCCCCCCATAGTTCATGTCCGTGGGTCATACTTGTAAGTTCTTTGGCTTCTACATTCCCTACACTATTTTTACCCTCCCCCTGTCTATTTTCCACCTATCATCTATGCTACTTATTCTCTGTACCTTTCCCCCCCCTCCCCCTCCCACTCCCTTATTGACAACCCTCATGTTCTAGTTGTTTGCCTAGTTTGCTCTCGTTTTTGTTTTAGGTGTGGTCGTTAATAACTGTGAGTTTGCTGTCATTTTTACTGTTCCTATTTTTGATCTTCTTTTTCTTAGGTAACTCCCTTTAACATTTCATATAATAAGGGCTTGGTGATGCTGAGCTTCTTTAACTTGACCTTATCTGAGAAGCACTTTATCTTCCCTTCCATTCTAAATGATAGCTTTGCTGGATACAGTAATCTTGGATGTAGGTCCTTGCGTTTAATCTTGGGTAATGTAATTATGATGTGCCTTGGTGTGTTCCTCCTTGGGTCCAGCTTCTTTGGGACTCTCTGAGCTTCCTGGACTTCCCAGAAGTCTATTTCCTTTGCCAGATTAGGGAAGTTCTCCTTCATTATTTGTTCAAATAAGTTTTCAATTTGTTGTTCTTCCTCTTCTCCTTCTGGCACCCCTAGAATTCGGATGTTGGAACGTTTCAAGGTGTCCTGGAGGTTCCTAAGCCTCTCCTCATTTTCCAAGTTCTTGTTTCTTCATTCTTTTCTGGTTGGATGTTTGTTTCTTCCTTCTGGTCCATACCATTGATTTGGGTCCCAGTTTCCTTCTCATCACTATTGGTTCCCTGTACATTTTCCTTTGTTTCTCTTAGCATAGGCTTCATTTTTCATCTGTTTTTTGAACAGATTCAACAAAGTCTGTGAGCATATTGATAACCAGTGCTTTGAACTGTGCATCTGATAGGTTGGCTATCTCTTCCTCGCTTAGTTGTATTTTTTCTGGAGCTTTGAAGTGTTGTGTCATTTGGGCCATTTTTGTTTGTTTGTTTGTCTTGGCGTGTCTGTTACTTTAAGGGGCGGAGCCTTAGGTGTTCACCGGGGTGGGGTAATGCTGGTCGCTGCACTGTGACGCTATACGTGGGGGAGGGGCCGAGTGGGAGCAATGGCGCCCGCCTCACTCTCCTCCGGATTTCAATCTTTCACTCCAATACCCTCAATCAAACTGGGCCACTCTGGTGCTGGTTTCCCAGTAAGTGGGCCTGTGCACACTCTAGGCCCCTGTGGGTCTCTCCAACAACCTCTCCTGTGAGGCTGGGAGTCTCTCCTGCTGCTGCCCCAACCCCCAGGGGCGTTTTCAATCAGAGGTTTGGGGCTTTATTTCCCCAAGCTGGAGCCCTGGATTGCGCGGTCTGCTTCGCTGCCCGCCGTGCGTCAGGTTTATCTGTGTGCGAATGTGGTGCCGCAGGGTGCTACCCGCCACTCTGCCTGCCCCACTCTCCGCCACTCTGAGTCCGGCCCTCTGGGTTTATCTGTGCAAATGTGGGGCTGCAGGGGCTGCTAGTGCTCGGACTGCCTGTGCCATTTGTCCCACACTCTGCCAGTCTCAGTCCCGCCACAGCCACACGAGTCCTCTCCACCCTGTTGCCCGTCTCCACCCCTCCTACCAGTCTGGATGAATGTTTATTTTCTATTTCCTTGGTGTCGGTCCCCCTTGCTGTTCGATTCTCTGTCAGTTCTGGTTGTGCGAGGATGCGCAGTGTGTCTACCTACGCCGCCATCTTGGTTCCCGTATTTTTGCTTTTAATTGGAGAGGAAATACTTACATATACTCTCACATACCTCCTCACACAGAAATGGAATCAAATGTTTTAGACCTTTTCTTCTTAGTATAGCCTAAAACATCTTTCCATGTCAATTAGTATGATTTTCTTCTAGTTTCAAAAAGTGAGATTGAAATGGGCAGGCCTCCCCTTAACATTTGTGGATCTGTAGCCTGGTCCATCCAAGAGAATAAATGAAGCCTGCCATAGTGTGTGCCTAAATATATTTTAAAGTCATGAAGCCAGCCTACAAGCTGTTCAATGGAAAAGTGTTTTACCCTCCAATCTTGATAAATATGACTTTATATGAACCTGGAGGGTGAGGTTCAAATTTAGAGTCCTCGGACCTTTTGGGTTCCATACTGGAACACAGTGACACAAGGTAAGATGGCCCCTGACCCCTCCCAGCCCCATCTAATCCTATACAAGAAGAGGCCTCCTGTGCTCACATGTTCAAATTCTGTCTACATTGCCTGCAAAGAGCCACTCCTTACACCTAGGAGTGAGCACACTGGTGGCCCAGTCTACCCCTGGGAGATGGACTTGGGAGCTCAGGGCCTTTCCCAGGTCCTGAACACCTGGAGTGTGGTCTAGAGGGAGGGGCATAGGGTAGGGATAACCCCTTGGTTCAATGCCCCCTCGTTCTGAAAGGAAGGGCCAGGGTGGCTGGAGGTGGGCCAAAGGAGGTTCCTAAAGTATAGGGCTCATGGTAGGCTAGCACTTGGTGATCAACATCCTTGTGCATTGATATTTGTATACTTCTCCAATTATTTCCACAGGTTAGAAGTGCATTAGTTGAATCAAAAAAAGTATGACTGTTTAAAGGCATTGGTAATGATATTTCTGAAAGCTGTTCCACTTCCCAATCCCACCAACAGTACAGGGCAGTGCCAGTAAGCACATGTTGTGAGCACAGCTACCTTGAGTAGCATGATTCTTTTCCATTGTTACAGATTTGATAGATCAACATGGCATATTACTGACTTAATGTACATTTCATTACTTAATATGTGATGAATCCTTTTTTTTCCAATTTTTATTGTTATTCAATTACAGTCGTATGCCTTTTCTCCCTTTCCCTCCCCCCCACCGCAGCTGAACCCACCTCCCCCCCCACACCCCCACCATCCCCCCCGATTTTGTCCATGTGTCCTTTATAATAGTTCCTGCAATCCCCTCTTCCCACTGTCCCCACCCCACTCCCCCCTGGCCACTGCTAGACTGTTCCCAACCTCAATGTCTCTGGTTGTATTTTGTTTGCTTTTTTCTTTTGTTGATTATGCTCCAGTTAAAGGTGAGATCATATGGTGTTTGTCCCTCACCACCTGACTTATTTCACTTAGCATAATCCTCTCCAGTTTCATCCATGCTGTTGGAAAGGGTATAAGCTCCTTCTTTCTCTCTGCTGTGTAGAATTCCATTGTGTAAATATACCATAGTTTTTGGATTCACTCGTTTGCTGATGGGCACTTAGGTTGCTTCCAGTACTTGGCTATTGTAAATTGTGCTGCTATGAACATTGGGGTGCACAGGTTCTTTTGGACTGGTGTTTCAGGGTTCTTAGGGTATAATCCCAGCAGCGGAATTGCTGGGTCAAAGGGCAGTTCCATTTTTAGTTTTCTGAGGAAATTCCATACTATTTTCCACAGTGGCCTCAGCAGTCTGCATTCCCACCAACAGTGCACTAGGGTTCCCTTTTCTCCGCATCCTCTCCAACATTTGTTTGTGGATTTGTTTATGCTAGCACTCTGACTGGTGTGAGATGGTACCTCATTGTGGTTTTAATTTGCATCTCTCTGATGGCTAGTGATGCTGAGCATCTTTTCATATGTCTCTGGGCCCTCTGTATGTCTTCCTTGGAGAAGTGTCTGTTCAAGTCCTTTGCCCATTTTTTAATTGGGTTGTTTGTCTTCCTGGAGTGCAGTCGTGTGAGTTCTTTATATATTTTGGAGACCAGGCCCTTGTCTGAGGTATCATTGGCAAATATGTTTTCCCATACTGTTGGTTCTCTTTGTAATTTGGTGCTGTTTAGCCTTGTAGAAGCTTTTTATTTTGATGAGGTCCCATTTGTTTATTCTTTCCTTTATGTCCCTTGCTTTAGGGGATGTGTCTGTGAGGATGTTGCTGCGTGGAATGTCTGAGATTTTCCTGCCAATGTTTTCCTCTAGGACTTTTCTGGTGTTACAACTTATATTTAAGTCTTTTATCCATCTTGAGGTTATTTTTATGTATGGCATAAGTTGGTGATCGAGTTTCATTTTTTTCAACGTAGCTGTCCAGATCTCCCAACACCATCTGTTGAAGAGGCTGTTTTTGCTCCATTTTATGCTCCTGCCTCCTTTATCAAATATTAATTGACCGTAAAGACTTGAGTTTATTTCTGGGCTCTCTGTTATGTTCCATTGGTCTATGTGCCTGTTTTTATGCCAGTACCAGGCTGTTTTGATTACAGTGGCCTTGTAATACAGTTTGATATCAGGTATTGTGATCCCTCCTGCTTTGTTCTTCTTTCTCAAAATTGCTGCAGCTATTCGGGGTCATTTGTGGTTCCATATAAATTTCTGAAATGTTCGTTCTATATCTGTGAAATATGTCATGGGTACTCTAATAGGGATTGCATTGAATCTATAAATTGCTTTGGGTAGTATGGCCATTTTGATGATGTTAATTCTTCCAATCCATGAGCATGGTACATGCTTCCATTTGTTTGTGTCTTCCTTAATTTCTTTCTTCAATGTTGTGTAGTTTTCCGAGTACAGGTCTTTTACCTCCTTGGTTAGGTTTATTCCTAGGTAATTTCTTTTTCTTGTTGCTATATCAAATGGGATTTTTTTCTTGATTTCTGTTTCTGCACTTTCGTTGTTGGTGTACAGGAATGCCTTTGATTTCTGAGTATTGACTTTGTATCCAGCTGTTTTGCCAAATTCATTTATTAGGTCGAGTAGTTTTTGGGTGGAGTCTATAGGATTTTCTATGTACACTATCATGTCATCTGCAAACAGTGACAGTTTCATTTCCTCCTTTCCAATTTGGATGTCTTTTATTGCTTTTTCTTGTCTGATTGCTGTGGCTAGGACTTCCAATACTATGTTGAATAGGAGTGGTGAGAGAGGGCATCCTTGTCTTGTTCCTGATCTTAGTGGGAAAGCTCTAAGTTTTTGTCTGTTGAGTGTGATGTTGGCTGTAGGTCTCTCATATATGGCCTTTATTATGTTGAGGACTGCTCCCTTTATTCCCACTTTGCTGAGTGTTTTTTATCAGAAATGGGTGCTGTACCTTATTAAATGCTTTTTCTGCATCTATTGATATGATCATGTGATTTTTGTCTTTGCAGTTATTGATGTGATGTATTATGTTTATTGATTTGCGAATATTGTACCATCCTTGCATCCCTGGGATGAATCCCACTTGGTCATGGTGGATGAGCTTTTTAATGTATTGCTGGATGCGGTTTGCCAATATTTTGTTGAGAATTTTAGCCTCTATGTTCATCAGAGATATTGGCCTGAAGTTTTCTTTCTTCGTTGTGTCTTTATCTGGTTTTGGGATTAGGATGATGCTGGCTTCATAGAAAGAGTTTGGGAGTCTTCCATCAGTTTGGATTTTTTTGAATAGTCTGTGAAGGATAGGGGTTAGTTCTTCCTTAAATGCCTTGTAGAATTCTCCTGTGAAACCATCTGGTCCAGGGCTTTTGTGTGTTGGGAGTTTTTTGATGACTGCTTCAATTTCCTCTGCTGTTATTGGTCTGTTCAGGTTTTCTGCTTCTTCTTCATTCAGTTTTGGAAGATTATATTTTTCTAGAAATGTGTCCATTTCACCTAGGTTTTCAAATTTCTTGGCATACAGTTCTTCGTAGTAATTTCTTACAATCCTTTGTATTTCTGTAGTATCAGTTGTAATCTCTCCTCTCTCATTTCTAATTGTGTTTATTTGGGTCCTCTCTCTTTTTTTTCCTGATGAGCCTACTTAAAGGCTTGTCGATTTTGTTTGTCTTTTCAAAGAACCTGCTCCTGGATTCATTGATTCTTAGAATTGTGCTTTTAGTCTCTATGTCATTTAGTTCTGCTCTGATCTTGGTTATTTCCTTCCTTCTGCTTGCTCTGGGCTGTCTTTGTTGTTGTTCCTCCAGTTCTTGTAGGCGTAGGGTTAGGTTGTTTGTTTGAAATGTTTCTATCTTCTTAAGGTAGGCCTGTATTGCTATGAACTTCCCTCTCAGGACTGCCTTTGCTGTGTCCCATAGGTTTTGGGTTGTTGTGAGTTCATTTTCATTTGTTTCCAGAAAGTTTTTGATTTCTTCCCTAATCTCATTCTTGGCCCACTCATTGTTTAATAGCGTGCTATTCAGTCTCCATGATTTTGAGTGTTTTGGGTTTTTTCTTTTGGGTTGGTTTCTAGTTTCAGTCCCTTGTGGTCAGAGAAAATGCTTGATATAATTTCAATTTTCTTGAATTTGTTTAGGCTTGATTGGTGTCCTATCATGTGGTCTATCTTTGAAAATGTTCCATGGACACTTGAAAAGAATGTGTATTTTACTTCTTTGGGATGAAAAGCTCTCTATATATATCAGTTAAGTCCATTTCCTCTAGGGTATTGTTAAGTGACACAATATCTTTGTTGATATTTTGTTTGGAAGACCTGTCCATTTTTGACAGTGGGGTGTTAAAGTACCCTACTATAATTGTGTTACTGTCAATATCTTTCTTGAAGTCCTCAATGATTTTCTTTATGTATTTGGGTGCTCCTATGTTGGGTGCATATGTATTTACAATGTTTATGTCTTCTTGGTGGATTCTTCCTTTGAGTATTATGAAGTGACCTTCTGGGTCTCTCTTTATGGCCCTTGTTTGGAAGTCTATTTTGTCTGATATGAGTATTGCTACCCCTGCTTTTTTTTCCTGTCCGTTTGCTTGGAAAATTTGTTTCCAGCCCTTCACTTTCAGTCTGTATAAGTCTTTTGTCCTGAGGTGGGTCTCTTGTAGGCAGCATATGTGTGGGTCATGTTTTCTTATCCATTCAGCTGTTCTATGTCTTTTGATTGGAGCATTTAATCCATTTACGTTTAAGGTTATTATCAATAGATAGTTATTCATTGCCTTTATTCCTACCTGTGTTCCTCTGTCTTTCTCTTTTCCCTCCTTTCCTTAAAGCAGTCCCTTTAGCATCTCTTGCAGAGCTGGTTTGGTGGAGCTGTATTCTTTTAGACTTCTTTTGTCTGGGAAACTCTTTATTTGGCCTTCTATCTTGATTGAGAGCCTTGCTGGGTAAAGTAGCCTTGGTTGCAGTCCTCTGGTTCTCATTATTTGGAATATTTTTTGCCATTCTCTTCTGGCTTGGAGCGTTTCCATTGAGAAGTCAGTTGCTAACCTTATTGGGGCTCCCGTGTATGTTACTTCCTTTTTCTCCCTTGCTGCCTTTAAGATCCTCTCTTTGTCTTGGAAATTTGCCATTTTAATTATGATGTGTCTTGCAGTCGGTATCTTTGGGTTCCTCTTGCTTGGGACTCTGTGTGTTTCCTGGATTTGGGTGCCTTTTTCTCTCCTCAGATTAGGGAAATTTTCCATCATTACTTTTTCCAACAGGTTTTCTATCCTTTGCTCTTCTTCTTCTCCTTCTGGTATTCCTATCATACAGATATTGTTACGTTTCATGTTGTCCTGCATTTCCCTTATTGCCTCTTCATTCTTTCTGAGCCTCTTTTCCTTTTCTTGCTCTTTCTGGGTGTTTTTTTCTACTTTGTCCTCCAGCTCGCTGATCCTATCTTCTGCTTCATCAAGTCTGCTTTTCATTCCTTCTACTGTGTTCTTCAATTCAGAAATTGTATTCTTCATTTCCTCTTGGCTCTTGTTGATAGTTTCTATTTCCTTTTTCATGTTGATATAGTTTGCAGTGAGTTCATTGTAGTTTCCCTGTAGTTTCTGGTAGTTCTCTTTGAGCTCAGAAAGCTCAGTGAGCTTCCTGATGACCAGTGCTTTGAACTCAGTATCTGATAGTTGACTTGCCTCTTTTTCAGTTAGCATTCTTTCTGAGGCTTCCTCCTTTCCTTTCATTTGGGAATTGTTTCTTTGTCTTCCCATTGTTTGTGAGACTCTTCTTGTTAGCCTCTGCTTCTTAAATTGATCTATTCTGACTCCCTGGGTTTATGGTCTGAACTTCTATGGTAGAATGCCAATGGGATTCAGTGGTGCTGTCTCCTCAATCTCCTGTGTTCACTGGTCTTGAGCTGACATTTATGGGTGTAACACGGTCTAACTCTGGTCTTTTCAGCACTCCAAGTTTTGTTGTCTCACCTGTGGGAAAAAGAGAAAGGGGGGAAGAAAAAAAAGAGAAAAAAAAAGAAGGGAAGGAGGGAAAAAGAAAATAGAAAAGGAAAGGAATGAAGGAAGAGGGAATAAAGAAAGATTGGAGGCAAGATAAGAAGGAATTTTAACAAAAATTAAAACATAGGAGTAAATAAAAGAAGGCAGGAAGAAGGCATAAAAATGGTAAAGGATGGGAGGAAGAAGGAATGGAAAAAAAAAGAAAGGAAGAAGGAGTTGAGGGGGAAAGGAGGAAAGGGGGAAAAAAAAAATCTTCTGCTGGCTTTAAACCGGTCAGGTTAGTTCTGCTGGTCGTCCTGTCTGTGGAACCGGAGGGGGTGGTTGGAAGGATTGGTTTCACTTTTCTCCCTTCCTGGGCCACACTCTTTGCTGTTGTTCAGCCTGCAGTCCAGTTCCTCATGGTCCTTCTGTTCCCCAATAGGCCTTTTGTTCACCAGTTGTGCTGTCCTTGAGTTGCACCAATTAGGTGCAATTCACACTCTACCTTCTTGCTCTTTGCTGTCTTAGATGCTAGGGGCTCTGGGTGCTGCTATGGGGTAGTTCAGCCCCCTACTGGGTTGAGTCTTTCCGGGGAATGCAGTCTCCCCTAGCCCTGCAGCTCCCCTCTGCTGGGTGTTCTGCCTTTGTCCTAGAGAGCTAGTAGGCCCTGCAGGGCTCTATGCGCAGGTGTTCGGTAGGCCTTGTAGGTGTGGTCCCTGGCAGGCAGCCAGGCCGTTGATCATCCAATCCAGCAGCTTTGTGCTTGGGTTGCGCGCAGCAGGCGGATCCAGCCGCTTAGGCCTTGAGATGCTCAGGTGGGCGGGGCCGCTTTGGGACTGAGTCACGCAGCACTCGGGTCCCCTGTTTGGGGCCTGTGGGTGGAGCAGCTAGCCTCTGCTCCAGATGCTCTCACCTGAGGTTTCAGGTATGGGCACCCCGCCGGGGTTTCATGTGTGGGCCCCCAGTTCGCTAATCTGCGTGTGCGCAACCTGGCTTCAGGTGAGCACCAGGGCTGCTTATCCTGCGTTCGCAGTCCAGGGGTGGAGGGGGGAGGGGCTGCTGCAGAGAGTTCTCTAACTAGCCCCTGAGTGCCTCTATTTTCTTTTTCTTTTTGAGAAATTCTTCCTATTCAAGCCCCCCCTGGTCCAAACAAGCACCTGGCTGCTCACAGCTCAGCCTGGCCCTCTCCCAAGACTCTTGCAGCAGCCCCTGCGCCTGGGCTGGGGCTTCTGCCGCCCTTGTCCCCACACGGGTCTGGGTCCCGGGGACCTTATTGTCCTTAAGCACTCTTCTTACCGTCAGATCTTTCAATGTCCTCTATCTTTGGTCTCTGATCTTCATATATGCTGGAATACTGTTGGCTGTTCGCTCTGCTCCTCATATCAGCTAGGTATTTCCCTGGTGTTGAGGGGAAGTGGACTCCGCTCCCACCTATGTTGCTGCCATCTTCCGATGAATCCTTTTTCACATCACCAATTCATTTTCTGTGAATTAATCAATCACATATTCTATCTTTGCATTGGGTGGTTTAATTTGTTCTATTTGGGCTTTTGATACATTAAAGATATTAATCCTTTGGCATGCCCATGAACAAAATTTATTTTTGAACTAGGTGCATTATGTTTGTTCCTTCTAACCTTTTCTGGATCTATTACCACTGAAGAATGAGTTCTAAAAATGAACCATTTTGAAATATCAATAATGCTAGACTCAATGACCTGGTAATATAGGTTAATTCAATTTAAATAATTGTTCATCACCTGTATGTGCTTGGCGGGGTGACAGACAGAATTCTACAATTGCATTAAAAATTATTGATGCTTAATATTGAAATAGAATGGAGTTAATGTTACAGGACCATGACAATATTTTGGAATTCTTCACCATTCCCTGTTTAGCTATTAAGAGGTGATATTGTCTTGGAGGCAGAGGATTGAGCACCAGATATACAGACATATGAATTACAAAATAATTACAGTTTTTGTTTGACACCTGAATTCATATGTGCTGTACATTCTTTGGAATCTATAAAATTTTCAAGGATTATTTCCATTACTACAATTTTTACCTTATATAATGGGGTTAGCTATGTAATGATGTGACACCACTGTACACAAATTATTTTGAGAAAAATTAATAATTGCAAAGTCATCATATTGAAGGATATGGAAGAGGAGCATATTGAATCTTATTAAGGAAACATAAAGCCCCCATGAGAAACTGTCTTAAGAGAAAGGTATTTGGTGAGTTAGAAAATAGAGAATGTTTATTAAGTATAGGTGGGATGGTATTCACTGTGCTAAGTGAATTGCATTATCTCATTTAATCATCGAGAAACTCTTTTTATGAGATGAGTATCTTTAAATGATTTTTATATTTCCCATTCTACAGATGAGGAAAAGGACAATGAGAGATTAAGTAACCTGTAAGAGGTGACACAGGTAACAATAGGCCAACAGTGGGTTTGTTTTGCTGGGATTTGGAACCTGTACTGTATTCTTATTTCTTACTCTGAGATCTCTACTCCCTTCCATGAAGGCCCATAACATTCAGGGAAAAATCTGGAGGAAAGGTGGGAGGGGAAATACAAAATATGTTTGTGAAATGGGTCTGTAAACTTAGACGATGAGGGCAAATACCTGGCATTGGGCTGACACAACCTCCTTTAGGGCACATGGTTCTCCTTTCTTCTGAAAGGGCATTAACTTTGGACTCCCTCTTAAAAATTCCCTCCAGGTAGTCAATGTGAATCAGGAAAAATTATGCCATTCTAGGAGTACAACCAAAGTTCTTTACCTGATGCTCAAGGGTTTTATGGGTCCCTGTTTAAAGAAAGTAGTAGGAGTGTATACTTGCACCAATGCATTCATTCTCTGGAGAAATAGCCCATAGAATTCAGCAGATCCTCAATAGGATCCCTGATCCAAGAAAGATTAAAAACCATTAGTGAGGACTGAAGTAAATTCTGGGGTATATCAAGAGCCATCTGCAACCAAAACTGGGGAACAAACTCTGGGGGTCTTTCATTCAACAAATATTTATTGAGTGTATGCCATGTGATGATCTCTGCTCAAGGAGCTGGTGGTACAAAGATTTGGAAACCACTTAAGAAGATCAAAAACTAGTGGGTGCTAAGAATTTGGGGCTTCATTCATATTCAAAGAAAAAGAATGGTTTGGTTATATGGTGTTGTTATGTTACATGATGTAATTTTATGTCATATGGTCTTTATCTGTTTTTGCCCCCAAAGAATGGAGCTAGCATCCCTGTAAAGATATTACCCAGAAGTTCAGGATGTAGTTTTGATTCATATTTGGGAAATGGCAGTGGTTTCTTCAAAGAGAATAAGGAACCATACCACACTGAACCAGTCAGGATTATGGAGGCAGAGAACTTTACCTCAGAAGCTAGAATGGTCTTGCATTCTTATTTGCATTGAAGCATTTGAACACATATTCTTTCAGACTTGTGAAAGAGAATAAAGGCAAATCTATATGAAAATAAACCAACTGTTAACTGACTACCTCATTATACACATTGAGAACCTGGAGACAAAAAAGAGGAAGAGAAGGGCCATATAGTAAGTCAACATTAGAGCTGGTCAACAATATAGCTTTAATCCAAACACTGTGATCTGTGATTCACATCCTAGTGTCCAAAAAATAAGAATCATCTTTATAATTTATGAAGTGTATCTGCATTGTTAGTATCCATTAACAAGATGCTGTCATCTTACAAAGGCTTAATGATCAGTGTCTCCAAAGTACAGGAAAATGGAATTGCCATCTCCTCTAAAGGTGTGGATCTCTGTGGCTTCAAACTGGGCTCCATGTACCCTCGAGGTGCATAAGTGTGTACCAAGGGGTATTTATGCACAGGGAGTTTTAGAAGAACATGTTCCCATAGCCTGTATTTTACTCTTCGCTAAAACTGATTTAGTTCAGGATACACCAGGAGTTGAGCAAGTCTTTGTTTGAGTTCCCCCAGCAGCAGACACAGAATAAGTAGTTAATTTGGAAGACGATCCCAGGAAACACCTATAGGAGAACAGGGACTGGAGATGAGGAAGGAAAGGCAACCTATGAAGGGTGCCATAATCCTGCTGGGGGAACTCTGGGAGCCAGTGTAGGACATGTACTCGGAAGGAGATGGAGATGTGGGCTGTGTGGACTGAGCAGGCTCCAGATTCCAGGTAAAGACATGGAGGTCCATGGAGGGCTTAAGCATGAATGGAGCATCAGTAGTTCTCAGAAAAGGCATCATTCCAATTCGCTTTCCCACCTGCCCCTTTTTTCCCTAATATTTTATTTATTTATTTTTAGAGAGGGGAAGGGAGGGAAAAAGAGAGGAAGAGAAACATCAAAGTGTGGTTGCCTCTTGCATACCCCCTATTGGGGACCTGGCCTGCAGCCCAGGCATGTGCCTTAGACTGGGAATCAAAACGAAGACCCTTTGGTTCACAGGCAGGCACCCAGTCCACTGAGCCACACCAGCCAGGGCCCCACCTACCCTTTTGCAATCACCCTTCTGCTCCATTACAAAAGATGGGCCTGCCTCTCACAAACCCTGTTCTTACTGCAGTGCACTGCCCAAAGTGTACAATATCCCAGGGTGACAAACAAAATGACAACTTAAAGTGCTCAAAGTCTGTGTCCACAAAGCCTTCTTTCACGAATGCAACATAAACCTACCGCTATTCACTTTATTAAGAGATGCATTACCACTAAAATTACACATTTTATGTCTCATAATATTTTATAAAATACATAATGTATTTATATTTAAGCAATTATGTATTATACTACATAATAAAAATTCAACCGAAGAGAATTTTTTATTTATAAATTTAAGGTCACAGGAAATAAAAGAAACTCTAAATTCTAGTTTATATACGTATTTGTGTCACAGAGTGCTATGATAGGTAATCAATAAGAGACTTGTAAACATAGAAACAATATTGCATTAGTATAAAATTCCATAGGAAAGAGAATGGAATACCATTTCAAGGAAAAATTCAAAATTTCACAAAGACTTTGTTCATTTATATTTCAAATGGTGGGTTTCAAATCACTAATATATTTGTATTCTATTGGATATATTTTAGAATGTTAAAACCTTTCTATTATAAAATTTTATTGGTTTAATATTCTGTAACTATTTAAACATGTTCAGAAATGTTAGTTGTTAGATTTAAAAGGTGACAGATCACATATAAGTTTTTTAAGTTCTTTTAGGGAGGGGTTTAGGAGCAAGAAAGTTTAGAAATGTCCTGATATCAAATATTTTTTGCCTCCTTTGTCTTCGTTTAGGTTAGATAGTGTTTCTCACCCATCCTGTAGTGGTGGCATATTTGTAACATTTGTATTGTACAATGTAAAACACACAGAACAGTGTATACAGTGGAAATACACAGATCAGTGGTTCGTCACTACGTAACCATCACCCCAAGTAACCATCACCCCGTCAACAGAACCCCATTCCAAGCCCCCAGAGACCCAGCTTATGCCTGCTCCCTTCTGCCCGCCTCAGGAGAGACCTTGATCTGATCTTTGTGGAAATTATTTTCTTGCCTTCCTTTATAGTTCTATTAGTTAAGCATGCATTCCTAAACATTATAGTTTTGCCTGTTTCCCCCCCTGTGCTTTATATAAGCAGATCCATATAGCATATACCCTTTAGGATCCAGCTTCTTTCATTCAACAATTCGGGTTATTCATCTATGTCAATTCACCGTTCTTGTTATATTTAATTCATTATTGTGGTTCTAAGCCAGGCATTCCATTTTATAAGTATGCCACCATTTACTTATCTATTTAATGCTGATAGACTTTTTGGATTGTTTCTATCTCTGGGCTTAAATGAGTAACACTTATATGAGCATTCCTGTGTGTGACTCTAATGTAGACTTGCTCACACTGCTGTTGAGGATATGCCTAGGCTGCAATTATTGGGTCATATGGCAAATGTACAAGTTCAGGTTCAGTAATCAATGCCAAGAAGTTTTTCAAAATTGCCGCATATATTTTTACACCCATTGGCAGCGCCTGAGTGTTCTCATTAGTTGTCATTCATTCTCACAGTTGCTATAGTACAACTTATTTTTTAAATTATTTTATTGTTGTTCAATTATAGTTGTCTGCATTTTCTACCCCCGCTCCCCCCAGCCCAGCCAAATCCACCTCCATCCCCTGCCTCCACCCTCCCCCTTGGTTTTGTCCATGTGTCCTTTATAGTAGTTCCTGAAAACCCTTCTCCCCTCCCCTCTGGTTACTGTCAGATTGTTCTTAATTTCAATGTCTCTGGTTATATATATTTTTTATTTTTTTATTGTAATTCAATTACAGTTGTGTGCTTTTTCTCCCCATCCCTCCATCCCACCACATCCAAACACCCCTCCCTCCCCCACCTCCACCCTCCCCCTTGATTTGTCCATGTGTCCTTTATAGTAGTTCCTGTAATCCCCTCTCCTCATTGTCCCCTCCCCACTCCCCCCTGTCCATTGTTAGATTGTTCTTAACTTCAATGTCTCTGGTTATATTTTGTTTGCTTTTTTCTTCTGTTTATTATGTTCCAGTTAAAGGTGAGATCATATGGTATTTGTCCCTCACCACCTGGCATAGTTCACTTAGCATAATGCTCTCCAATTACAACCATGCTGTTGCAAAGTGTAGGAGCTCCTTCTTTCTCTCTGCTGTGTAGAATTCCATTGTGTAAATGTACCATAGTTTTGGGATCCACTCATTTGCTAATGGGCACTTAGATTGTTTCCAGCACTTGGCTATTCTAAATTGTGCTGCTATGAACATTGCGGTGCAAAGGTTCTTTTGGACTGGTGTTTCAGGGCTCTTAGGATATAATCCCAGCAGTGGAATTGCTGGGTCAAAGGGCAGTTCCATTTTTAGTTTTCTGAGGAAATTCCATACTGTTTTCCACAGTGGCTGCACCAGTCTGCATTCCCACCAACAGTGCACTGGGGTTCCCTTTTCTCCGCATCCTCTCCAACACTTGTTTGCTGGTTTGTTTATGATGGCCATTAGGACTTTTATGATGTTATGACTTATATTTAGTTCTTTGATCTACCTTGCATTTATTTTTGTGTATGGTGTAAGCTGCTGGTCGAGTTTCATTTTTTTGCATGTAGCTGTCCAGATCTCCCAACACCATTTGCTGAAGAGGCTATGTTTGCTCCATTTTATGCTCCTGCCTCCTTTGTCAAATGTTAATTGACCATAGAGACTTGGGTTTACTTCTGGGTTCTCTGTTCTGTTCCATTGGTCTATGTGCCTGTTTTTATGCCAATACCAGGCTGTTTTGATTACAGTGGCCTTGTGATACAGTTGGATATCAGGTATTGTGATCCCTCCTGCTTTGTTCTTTTTTCTCAAAATTGCTGCAGCTATTCGGGGTCATTTATGGTTCCATATAAATTTCTGAAATGTTTGTTCTATATCTGTGAAATACATCAAGGGTACTTTAATAGGGATTGCATTGAATCTATAGATCACTTTGGGTAGTATGGCCGTTTTGATGATGTTAATTCTTCCAATCCATGAGCATGGTACATACTTCCGTTTGTTTATGTTTTTCTTGATTTCTTTCTTCAGTGTTGTATAGTTTTCTGAGTACAGGTCTTTTACCTCTTTGGCTAGGTTTATTCCTAGGTACTTTATTTTTCTTATTGCTATATGAAATGGGATTTTTTTTCCTGATTTCTCTTTCTGATATTTCATTGTTGGTGTACAAGAATGCCTTTGATTTCTGAATATTGACTTTGTATCCTGCTGTTTTGACAAATTCATTTATTAGGTCGAGTAGTTTTTTGGTGGAGTCTATAGGATTTTCTATGTACACTATCATGGCATCTGCAAGACACATTTACTTCCTCCTTTCCAATTGGATGCCTTTTATTTCTTTTTCTTGTCTGATTGCTGTGGCTAGGACTTCCAGTACTATGTTGAATAGGAGTGGTGAGAGTGGGCATCCTTGTCTTATTCTTTATCTTAGTGGGAAAGCTCTAAGTTTTTGCCCATTGAGTATGATGTTGGCTGTAGGTCTCTCATATATGGCCTTTATTATGTTGAGGAATGTTCCCTCTATTTCCACTTTGCTGAGTGTTTTTATCATAAATGGGTGCTGTACTTCATCAAATGTTTTTGCACATCTATTGATATGATCATGTGGTTTTTGTCTTTGCTTTTGTTTATGTGGTGTATAATGTTTATTAATTTGCGAATATTGTACCATCCTTGCATCCCTGGGATAAATCCCATTTGATCAGGGCATATGATGTTTTTAATGTATTGCTGGATGCGGTTTGCCAATATTTTGTTGAAGATTTTTAGCATCTATATTCATTAGTGATATTGGCCTGAAGTTTTCTTTCTTTCTTATGCCTTTATCTGGTTTTGGGATTAGGATGGTGCTGGCTTCACAAAAAGAGTTTGGGAATCTTTCATCTTCTTGAATTTTTTGAAATAATGTGTGGAGGATGGAGGTTATCTCTCCCTTAAATGCTATGTAGAATTCTGTGAAACCGTCGGGTCCAGGGCTTTTGTGTGTCAGAAGCTCTTTGATTACTGTTTCAATTTCATCAGGCCTTAGTGGTCTGTTTAGGCTTTCTGCTTCTTCTTCATTGAGTGTTGGAAGGTTATATTTTTCTAGAAATTTGTCCATTTCATCTAGGTTTTCACATTTCTTGGCATATAGTTCTTTGTAATAATTTCTTACAATTCTTTTTATTTCTGTGGTATCAGTTGTAATCTCTCTTCTTTCATATCTGATTGTGTTTATTTCAGTCCTTTGTCTTTTTTTCTTGATGAATCTGCTAAAAAGGCTTGTTTATTTTGTTTATCTTTTCAATGAACCAGCTTCTAGATTCATTGATCTTTAGAATTGTGCTTTAACTCTCTATCTTATTTAATTCTGCTCTGATCTTGGTTATTTCCTTCCTTGTACTTGCTCTGTGTTGTCTTTGTTGTTGTTCCTCGAGTTCTTGTAGGCATAGGGTTAGGTTGTTTATTTGAAATATTTGTATTCTTTTTAGGTAGGCCTGAATCACTATGAACTTCCCTCTCAGGACTGCCTTCGCTGTGTCCCATAGGTTTTGGATTGTTGTGAGTTCATTTTTGTTTGTTTCCAGAAACTTTTTGATTTCTTTTGATTAAGAATGTAATCTCATTCTTGACCCATTCATTGTTTAATAGCACGCTATTCAATCTCTATGAGTTTGAGTGTTTTGTGTTTTTTCCTTGAGGTTGGTTTCTAGTTTCACTCCCTTGTGGTCAGAGAAAATCCTTGATATGATTTCAATTTTCTTGAATTTCTTGATGCTTGTTTTGTGTCCTACCATGTGGTGTATCTTTGAAAATGTTCCATGTGCATTTGAAAAAGATGTGTATTTTGCTTCTTTAGGATGAAAGGCTCTCTATATATCAGTTAAGTCCATTTCATCTCGGGCATTATTCAATACCACAATATCTTTGTTGATATTTTGTTTGGAAGATCTGCCCATTTTTGACCGTGGGGTGTTAAAAATCCCCTGCTATAATTGTGTTGCTGTCGATATCTTTCTTGAAGTCCTCCAAGATTTTCTTTATGTATTTGGGTGCTCCTATGTTGGGCGCATATATATATTTATAATGTTTATGTCTTTGTGATGGATTCTTCCCTTGAGTATTATGAAGTGACTTTCTGGATCACTTTTTATGACTCTTTTTTTGAAGTCTATTTTGTCCAATATGAGTATTGCTACCCCTGCTTTTTTTTTTCCTGTCCATTTGCTTGGAATATTTGTTTCCAGCCCTTCACCTTCAGTGGGTGTAGGTCTTTTGTTCTGAGATGGGTCTCTTGTAAACAGCATATGTGTAGGTCATGCTTTCTTATCCATTCCGCTATTCTGTGTCTTTTGAATGGGGCATTTAATTCATTTACATTTAAGGTTATTATCCTTAGGTACTTTTTATTGCCATTTTACCCCTTTTGTACCTGTGTTCCTCTCTCTATCACTGTTTTTCTTCCTGTTCTTAAAGCAAACCCTTTAGTATCTCTTCCAGAGCTGGTTTCTAGGAGGTATATCCTTTGAGGCTTCTTTTGTCTTGGAAGCACCTTATTTGGCCTTCCATTTTAATTGAGAGCCTTGCTGGATAAAGCAGTCTTAGTTGCAGGCCTCTGGTTCTCATTACTTGGAATATTTTTTGCCATTCTCTTCGGCTTGGAGTGTTTCCATTGAGAAGTCAGCTGCTAGTCTTATCAGGGCTCCCTTGTATGTTGCTTCCTGTTTCTACCTTGCTGCCTTTAAGATTCTCTCTTCATCTTGGAATTTTGCCATTTTAATTATGATGTGTCTTGAAGTGGTCCTCTTTGGTTTCCTCTTGCTTGGGACTCTCTGTGTTTCCTGGATTTGTGTGACTTTTTCTCTCCTCAGATTAGGGAAGTTTTCCATCATTACTTTTTCAAACAGGTTTTCTATCCCTTGCTCTTCTTCTTCTCCTTCTGGTATCCCTATTATATGGATATTATCACGTTTCATGTTCTCCTGCATTTCCCTTAACCCCTCTTCATTCTTTCTGAGCCTCTTTTCCTTTTCTTGCTCATTCTGGGTGTTTTTTTCTACCTTGTTCTCTAGGTCACTGATCTGATCCTCTGCTTCATTGGCCTACTTTTGATTCCTTCTACTGTGTTCTTCAATTCAGAAATTGTATTCTTCATTTCCTCTTGGCCTTTGTTGATAGTTTCTATTTATTTTTTCATGTTGATATCGTTTGCAGTGAGTTCATTTTAGTTTCCCTGTAGTTTTTGGTAATTCTCTGTGAGCTCATTGAGCTTCCTGATAACCATTGCTTTTAACTCAATATCTGATAGTTGACTTGCCTCTTTTTCATTTAGCATTCTTTGTGAGGCTTCCTCCTTTCCTTTCATTTGGGGATTGTTTCTTTGTCTTCCCATTGTTTGTGAGTCTCTTCCTGTTAGCCTCTGCTTCTTAAATTGATCCATTTGGACCCCCTGGATTTATGGTGTCAACTTCTGTGGTAGAATACCCATGAGTTTCAGTAGTGTGGTCTCCTTGATCTCCCGTGCTCACTGATTTTGGGATGTCGTTTATGTTGGCTCTGTGTATGTCTTTGGTTTTGGGTTGTTGTCAAGTCTTTGTTTGGTCAGTTTTTCCCACCAGCTGGTTAACTGACAGTCACTCCATCCATCACATTTTATAATCTGTACTGCAGGTGTGGGCACGTTGTGTTGGAGCTTATTCTTCTGTGTGTATATGGTTTGAGGCTTTTCTCTTGGTCTTGTTCAGTTGTTTGTCTGAGTAATTTCTTCACTATTTAGTTGCACTTCCAGATAGGTCCTCGGTTGATTTAGTGTGGCTTCCACTCCCTCATTCACCTTCTTCTGTTGTTATCTGTTGGCAATTTCTTTGTTGGTGGGTTTCCTCTTCCAGGAGGTATCCTGGTATTCACAGCTTCTACCTACTCTTTTTTGTAATGGGTTGTAGGGGGAAGGCAAAATGGCTTAAGATAGCAGGAGTGTGTTCTATGATATTTAAAGTACCAGCCTGTAGAGAAGAGATAGTACATCCTTTGCATATGTATAGTGTTAACCGTGATAATTCACCCACTTAGCCACTTTTTAGAAAGTGTGGAAAGAAGATTAGACTCTTGTTGGGGCTGGGGGAAGGATTGTGAGTTGGATCTTGAAATCTGTGAGCTTATGGGAGGTCAGATGATGAGGTACAGTGAGAGTAAAGGGTAGAAAATAGGTGTAATGTGTGAGAGAATAGAGTTAACTACACCAGTAATAAAGTTCAGGAAACAGTGAAGTGGGCTAACATCTGGGAGGGGTGCTGTGTAGTATTTACGAATGTATGGAATAGCTATTATTTATGATAGTAATGGGGCAACAATCATATGAAAGAATCTATGTGATCTGGACAACTAGAATAGGGAGTATAGGTCCTAGAGTAGTGTGTTAATGGAACACAAGTGATATGAAAGACAGTAAATTAACAATACACTATGAAAGAGAACAAGGGGAAACCAGTCAAACCATGCAAATTAACCAGTCAAGCAAAGAAGACTAAACAGAAAGAAGAGAAATACAAAAATACTAATAAAATGAGAGATGTAAGAATAATGAAAAAATAATAATACAAATATACAATAACTTGCAAGTTCTCTGGAGTAGCAAAGTGAAATTTGTTTCACTGTCTCAGCTGTTGGGACGCCCCCTCTTTGGGTGCAACTCTGGTCTTTTTACATTTCCAGGTTTTATTGTCTCACTTGTGGGAATTAAAAAAGGAAAAAAAAGAAGGAAGGAAGAAGAGATATAAAGGGAAAGAAAGAAGGAATAAAACAAGAAAGAAGGAAAGAGAGGAATAAGGAGTTAAAAGAAAAAAGTAATAATAAAAAAAATAATAAAGAATTACTCAAAGGAATAAAAAAGCCTCCTGCTGGCTTCAAACTGGCCAAGCCAGTTTTGCTGGTCTTTTTGGCTGCAGTAGGCTGAGCAGGGCTTAGTTTTGCTCTTCTCCGTTCCTGATCAGCACTCAGCCAGCCTCCAGCCTAGTTCCCCAGCAGCTTCTGGTCCCACAGGTTCAGGCATGCACTCTCCCTGGTGCCTTGGATGTGGGCTTGGGGCCTTCCACACCTCTGTGGAAGCGCTCTGCTGCTGGGTGGAGAGGAGGCTGGAGCTGCTGCTGCAGGAGAATTCCCCAAACTGCTGCCAAGTGTCTCTTTTTTTTTAACTTTTTCTTTTTGAGAAATTCCTCCTGCTCAAGCCTGCCTCTCCATACATGGAAGGGCCTGTCCTCTCACATAGCCCATCTCTCCAGCTAGACAAGGGAATGTCTGGGTCAGAGCCCATCACAGCCCAACTCTCAACTCTCCCCAGCTGGCCCACACAGTCTCCTTGGGTTTACCATTTTGTCCTTATTCCCCTCCTTGCGACTTCAAGCAATCATGTCTCTCTTGGTGCTGCTCAACCCTTGTGTGGCAAGGGAGGGAGCTGTTAACCCAGCTCTCTCCCAGGAGTCCTGCGGCAGACCCAGCAAGCCCCGGGCCTGGGGCTGCTGTCACCCTGGTCCCCACATTGGTCCCAGGGACCTTATTTTCCTGAAGCAATCTCCTTACCATCTAATTTTTCAGTGCTCCGTAAACTTTTTGGTCTCCTACCTTCATATATGCTGGGGTACTGTTGGCTGTTTGCTTTGTTCCTCAGTAGATTGGCTAGGTGTTTCACCAGTGTGCAGGGAGAAGTGGACTCAGCTCCCACCTATCTCACCACCATCTCTTCCTCCACCTTGTACAACTTCTTAATTTAATCCATTCTGATGGATGTGTCATGGTATTTTATTGTGATTTTAATTTAAAGCTTTTCAATATATGAAAAAGGTTGAGCACCTTTTTGTGTTTATTGACTTCTTGGATGTCCTCTTTGATGTAGAAGATCCTCTTGCCCATATTTTTCTGTTGGGTGATGCTACTTATTTTAAAATTTATTTATATATTAATTCATATATATTAATTTGTCAATTATATGTTTTCAATATCTTCTCTCATTATTCATGTTACATTTCCATTCTTGTAAGGGTGTCTTTTGATGGAGGGCAGTTTAGCAATCTGCTTTTAGGGTTCGTGCTTTTCATGCCCCGTTTGAATATCATTTTCCTATTCCAAGGTTATGAAGATAGTCCCCTATATTTGTCCTAGAAGTTTCATTGTCTTACTTACCACTTTTACTTCTCTAATCTACCTAAAATTAATTTTTATATATGGTGTGACATAGGGGTGAAGTCTTTTTTTAATATGGAAAGCAAATTGATTTCAGCACGTCTTTTTGAAACTGTTCTTTCCTCACTGATTTGTGGCACAGGTTTGTCCCAGATCAAGTGTCCATATATGCGGAGATCTGTTTCTGGGCTCTTTTTTTCTGCTCCATTGTTCTATTTGACATTTCTTGTGTCATTACCATCCTACTTTATGAATTATACTTTTAATGTTGTTGAGCTAGTCTCCCTACTTTTTTCTTCATCAAGATTGTTTTAGTTTAATTTTCTTCTTAGTATTTCCATAGAAATTTTACAATCAGTTTGTCAATTCCTACAAAATGGTTGGGATTTTGAGAGTTACATTGACTATATAGATTAGAATTAACCTCTGTAAAGATTGAGAATTCTGACCTATAAACGTGTATTCTTTGAGTTATTTAGATCTTCTCTAACTTCAGTAACATTTTATGATTTTCCATGTAGATGTCTTGCACATTGTTTATCTTTTCCCCTCTGGGTGTTGGATGTTTCTCAATGCTATTATAAAAGGTAAAGTTTTAAATTTTTTTTGTAATTTCCTTTTCAAGTTTGCTATTTGGGGTCTTTTTTCATTCCATATAGATTTTTGAAATATTTCTTCTAGATCTGTGAAATTTGCCATTGGTATTTTAATAGGAATTGCATTGAATCTACAGATTGCTTAGGGTGGTATGGACATTTAAATGATGTTAATTCTTCCCATCTGTGAACAAGGTATATGCTTCTATTTATTTGTATTTTCCTCAATTTCTTTCTTCAGTGTTCTATAGTTTCCCAAGCACAGACCTTTTACCTCCTTGGTTAAGTTTATTCCTAGGCACTTTATTTTTCTTGTTGTTATAGTAAATGGGATTTTTCCTAGTTTTTCTTTATGATAGTTCATTGTTGGTGTACAAAATGCAATTGACTTCTGAATATTGACTTTGTATCCCGCTATTTTGCCAAATTCACTTGTTAGGTTGAGTAGTTTTTTGGTGGTGGCTATAGGATCTTCTATATACACTATCATCTCATCTACAAATAATGACGAGGAGTTTTACTCCTCCTTTCCAATTTGGATGCCTTTTATTTCTTTTTCTTGTTTGATCATTGTGGCTAGAGCTCCCAGTACTATGTTGAATAAGAGTGGTGGAACAAGAAACCCCTATCTATTTCCTGATTAAAGGAAAAGTTTTTAATTTTGCCCATTTAGTGTTATGTTGGCAGTAGGTTTCTCATATAAGCCTTTATTATGTTAAGGTGTGCTCTCTCCATTACCACTTTTCTGAGTGTTTTTATCATAAATGGGTGCTGGATTTTAATAAATGCTTTTTCAGCATCTACTGATATGATCATGTGATTTTTGTCCTTCATTACATGGTATATTATTACATTTATTCAGTAGATGAGTGGATTAAAAACTGTGATACATTTACACAATGGAATACTATACAGCAGAAAGAAAGAAGGTATCTCTACCTTTTGCAACAACATTGTTGGAGATGGGGACTATTATGCTAAGTGAAATAAGCCAATCAATGTAAGACAAATACCATATGATCTCACCTATAAGAGGGATCTAATGAATGAGATAAACTAAGGAGCAAAATAGAACCAGAGTCATGGAAACATAGAACAGACTGACAGCTGCCAGAGGGGTGGAGGGAGATGGATAATGGTGGAAAGAAGGGGAAGGGATCAGTAAAGAACATACTTGAATGACCCATAGACATGGACAATAGTGTGGGGATTCCCTGTGGGAGTGGGGGATGGGCTGGGAGGAGGAGGGGAAAGGGGGGAAAGTTAAGACAACTGTAATAGGATAACAATGATAATGATAAATGTTTAAAAGTAAATTATTTGTGTAATTTTGTAATTTTAAGAATTATTTTTGTAGCCTTGACCAGTGTGGCTGAGTTGGTTGGACATCATTCTGCTAAGTGAAAAGTCACTGGTTTGATTCCTGGTCAGGGCACATGCCTGGATTGCAGGTTCAGTCC
This sequence comes from Desmodus rotundus, assembly GCF_022682495.2. Taxonomy (NCBI): domain Eukaryota; kingdom Metazoa; phylum Chordata; class Mammalia; order Chiroptera; family Phyllostomidae; genus Desmodus; species Desmodus rotundus. Next base: position 87,968,486 of record NC_071394.1, read on the forward strand.
CTGGTAGAGGCATGTACAAGGGGCAGCCAATCAATGTTTCTCTCTCACATTGATGTTTCTCTCCCCATTTTTCTCTCTCTTCCTCTCTCTCTAAAAATAAACAAATAAAATCTTTAGAAAATGACTTTTACAAAGTTTTAAATTATTTTTGTAAGTTTTTTATTTTTATTTTTTGTATTTCAATAATTTTAGAAAAATAATGTATTTCTTTCCTATTATACTTGTACCTAGCAATCTTGATAATTCATTTTAATAGTATGTAGATTCTTTTGGATTCTATAAATGTATATTTATTTTAGCTGGAAATAATAATATCTTTATTCTTTTATTCATTATACATAATAATTATTTATCTTGCCTCTTTGCACTGACCAGCATGTGCAGCATAATGTGGAACAGAATGGTGCTAATGGACATCATTGTCACTTTCTCTAGCCCAGGAAAAATATTTTTAATATTTCACTATTGATGAAAATATATGACATTTCATCCTATTTAAAGCTTTCTATGAGTTCTTAATCATAAATGGGTGTTAAATTTTATTAAACACATTTCTACATGTATTGAGACACTCATCCCCCCCATTTATTCTATTAATATAATGATTTACATTGCCTGATTTTCAAATGTTAAAGTAACCTTGAACTCCTGGAACAAACCCAAGTTAGCAGTGATGTGTTATCCTTTCCATAGTAGTTGTTCAGGTTTGTTAATATTTTGCTTAGGACTTTTGCTTCTATGTTCAAGAGGGAGACCAGCCTGTAATTTTCCTGTCTGTAATGTCCTTGTTAGGTGTTGATATCAGGTTACTCTGGCCTCATAAAATGGGTTAGGAAGCATTTCCTTTTTCTGTTCTCCCAAAGAGTTTGCATTCCATTTTCTGTCTCTCCGGACGTCATTCTGGTTTTCTCATGGGTCCTGTTTCCCACCTCACTTTTCAATTGTGTTTAATATGCTGTTAAACTGTTCATTTCAGTGACTCTGTGGTTTGATTTCAGTTTCTATTTATTCAGTTTCTATTCCTGTTGCCTGTTAACAGTTCCAGTACTATCGTTTTGAATAAAGCCTATCTTTGAGACTCTCATTACCTAATGCTCTCTGGATTTATTTCTATTATCTGTTATTTCTCTTGGTTTTTGATTCCATTGTCCTGTCCCCTTGCCTGGGAAGGAGAATCAGTCCAAGTCACAAGACCATCCCAGATTCATGATGTGGAAAAACAGACTTTACTGTTTGATGTACAGAGCAGCAGTCACATTGCAAAGGAAAAGTGTCAGGAAAGGTACATCTATCTGCATTTTGATAGATTAACTCCTAATTCCTGAAATGAGTAGGAATTAATCTTGCTTGGTTAGTTTCCACTCATCTTAGACTGGGTCACATTTCCCTATTATCCATTTTCATTTCATTACTCATCCCTCATTTGTACCACATGACTATAACAAATTTTAGATTTATTGGGGAGTTTCATTGATGAGTATGGATGTTCAAGTATATATTTATGCATTAATAGCATTTTAAATAAGCCACAGTGTATGAAAAGGCAGCAGCTAGACTATGTCCCTTGCTCCATATCCCCTTCTCAATCAGTGCATGACATGTGTTAGATGAATGATAAATATCAATAGAGTGAAAAATATGAATATACAGCCAACCATGTGAGAAAAGGTGATTAGGGTGATATTCCCATTTTTCAGATGACAAAATTTAAGCCCAGGAATTTTAAAGAGCTGGTCAATAACAGCTCTGCAACCTGATTGTAAAGTCTGTGCTGTTTGTCACTGCACCCTGAGACTATGGGGGCACATTATAGGTTATGTACTAGGCAACAAGGAGGCCCCACAGTCCAGAGCAGCATTTTCATATCAGGCTCATTTGTGTATTGGAACTGAATCTTTAGGAAAGGTAAGAGATTTGAACTGCTGCTAGCCTAACAAACATTACATATTGAAATGTGTAATTGAAATGCTTGATTTTTTTATTAGGCAATATCAACTAATAGGTAAGCCAGATTCATTACCTTTGTGGCACAGAGGCCAGAAAATGGCCAATTTGTCATCTTTCTTCTTTTGACTCACAAATGATTACATGTGGCAGAAGGCAGTTTACATTCAGAAATTTTCCTTTCACACCTATTAGGTCAGTTTCTCAGGGTCATTAATTCCTCCTGACCCATGGCAGGCACAGAGCTGGCTGCTCATTCAGTCTGTTTTCAGGATAAAGCCAGTGGGGGACAAACTGAAGATGGCCATATGAGGCCTTGTCAGCCAGTCAAAAGTCAACACAACAGCAGCCTGGCCCAGGCTTGATCCTAAAAAGTCCTGTTACAGAAAGAAGACTTGCTTGAAATATCCTTTCACTGAGGTTTGGCTTTGGAGTCAAAAGACCAAGTGTGAGTTTTAGTCACGTCTTTTACTAGCTGGGAGACCTCTTGGAAAGTTACTTAATCCCTCTGAACTTCTGTAATATGGGATGGATGATACCTAATCCATCAACCACTGAAGGTTAATCTACAGAATCATAAAATAGTCTTGGTTGAAAGGAGTGTTGTTTTAGCCTCAATTCCCTCTTCTTAAAGCAACAGTGCATCACACTTCCTCTGGGAAAACACTGCTCCTTGACAGTTGGGCTATGGGTTTCAAGTTGGCTTCCGTTCATGGCTGCAAGAATAGAACATATAATTCAGGCTTGGCCAATCAGGAAATTCTATCACCCTGGCCACACTCCAAAGTTATTGCTTCATAGACATGCATGTGACCAAATATAATTAGAGTGAATCCTGGACTTGAACCCAAAAGGATATGGGTGGGGAGATGCTGTCTGTCATCTTACCATCATGTGGATCCTGGACATCAAATTAGCAGAGATGACACAGAACCTGAAGATGGATAGCACCAAGTCCTAGTGACATCATTTAAATTCCTGGATTAAGCCACACTTGAAGTCTGTAAACCTATACTTTTCTATTATTTAAGCCAATAAATGACTGTTTTCAATTTGAAGCTCTAGTTGAACTTTTTGAAAGTAAACTCTTCATATCATTCCCCATTTCATAGATGAGAAAACCGAGGTTCAGAGATGAATAGTAATGTGTATCCAAGTGTGTGTGAAATGTGAATCACCTGCATAGAAATGGACCTTGTCATTGCCAGACCCACTTCTCTTCACCTCTCCTCACTCTTTTCCCTGCCTTGCTTTTTATCTCCCTTTGTTCCACCTAATTAAATCCACCCAATCTTCCAAGTTCAGCTCAAGTCCTCTTCTCTCAGGATGGCCTCACTACTTGCCTCAGGATGTGTCCCATGCACATCAGTGTATTCCATAAATGCACGGCTTTCTCTCTGACCTGCTCCTCTTTTGAAGTCTTCGTGTCTTGAGAAGATTGCCTAAGTTGCTCAGATGTACAAAAGGGGTGTAAACACTGTAATTCTCAGCTTCTTATGTTCACATTGGATGGCTTTTTTGCTAATAGATTAAAATGTATCAGTCACCAATGTTAAAGTAATTTTTAGCAAAAAGCATTGATTAAAAGTTAATTCGTGAAAAGCACAAAATATTAGTACAGGAGGAAGTCATAGTCAGTCTGGTCTTCTTCCCATTATCATCATGCTAGTTTCTCTGCTGCCAGAGAAAGAGGTAGTTGGACTTTGTCTTGCCATTTTAACCAATAATTCCATGGAATTTCAAAATATTTTGCCATTTTTGCACTTCAAAAGTATGAATTAAACTATCAAAAGAAACTATAAAAAATAGAAGCAATAATGTGACCCTCTGACTTGAGGATGGAAGAGTCTTTCCTCAGCATAGGGACAAATACAGAGACCGTGAAGAAATATAGAGTTATAAAAAGACATGCATATACATTGGTACATAAAAAATCCACTATAAACAAAAGTAAATGACAATGACAAACATATGTGATAGATGAAGATTATAACTTGCCAACAAATTTTTTAACCAATAGAAAATTAACTAACTTGAAAAGAAAATTTACAATAGACAGGGATTTCTGGCCAAGATGGAGGCACAGGTAAATACACTGTGCCTCCTTGGCCAGCCAAAAGAAGGACAACAACAAATTTAAAAACAAAAAGCAACCCAAACTGCCGGAAAATTGAACTGTATGGAAGTCCAACAACAAAGGAGTTAAAGAAGAAACATTCATCCAGACTGGTAGGATGGGCAGAGACGGGCAGCCAAGGTGGAGAGGACTTGTGGCAAGGCAGTGGCTGGAGGGCCAGGTCAGTGAGACAGTGGCTGGCGGAGGGGGTGGTCCCACATTTTTGTGTAGATAAACCAGGAAGAACAACTGGGGAGCAAGACAGACCATGCAACTCAGGATTCCAGCTAAGGAAATAAAGCCTAAAAACCTGTAGGGGTTGCAGCAGCAGGAGAAACTCCCAGACTCACAGGAGAGCTCATTGAAGGAACCCACAGTGTCTTGGAACATACCCAAACCCATCCACCCACCTGGGAATCAGCACCAGAAGGGCCCAATTTGCTTGTGAGTAGTGGGGAAAGTGACCGAAAGCTGGGAGAGAGCCAAGCAAGCAGCACTGTTCCCTCTTGGATTCCTCTGCCATATACAGTGCCACAACACAGTTACATGAGTTGCCCCACCCAGGCAAATACCTAAGGCTCCACCATTTACTACATAACAGGCACACTGAGACAGAAAAAAAAAAATGGTCCAAGTGAAAGAACAGATCAAAGCTCTAGAAAAAAATACAACTAAGCAACTTATCAGATGCACAGTTCGAAACACTGGTAACCAGGAGGCTCACAGAAATGATTTAGCATGGTCACAAAATAAAGGAAAAAATGAAGGCTATGAAAAGTGAAATAAAGAAAAGTGTACAGGGAACCCACAGTGAAGCGAAGGAAACTGGGACTCAAATCAATGGTTTGGAATAGAAGGAAGAAATAAACATTCAACCAAACAGAATGAAGAAACAAGAATTCAAAAACATGAGAACAGGCTTAGGAACCTCTGGGGCAACTTTAAGCATTCCAACATCCAAACCATAGGGGTGTCAGGAGGAGAAGAGGAACAACAAGAAATTGAAAACTTATTTGAAAAAATAATGAAGGAAAACTTCCCTAATCTGGCAAAGGAAATAGGCTTCCAGGAAGTCCAGGAAGCTCTGAGAGTCCCAAAGAAGCCGGACCCAAGGAAGCACACACCAAGCCACACCATTTTTACATTACCCAGGGTTGAAGATAAGGAGAGAATCTTAAAATCAGCCAGAGAAAAGTTACCTTCAAAGGACTTGCCATAATACTATCAGCTGATTTCTCAAGAGAAATCTTACAGGCAAGAAGGGGCTGGAAAGAAATATTTGAAGTCATGAAAGGCCTACATCCAAGATTACTCTATCCAGCAAAGCTTTCATTTAGAATGGGAGGGCAGATAAAGTGCTATCCAGATAAGGTGTAGTTAAAGGAGTTCATCATCACCAAGCCCTTATTATATGAAATGTTTAAGGGACTTATCTAAGAAAAAGAAAATGATCAAAAATTTAAACAGTAAAATGAGAACTCACAACTATCAACAACCAAACCTAAAAACACAAAAACGAAAACAAACTAAGGAAACAACTACAATAGGAACAGAATCACAGAAATGGAGATCACATGGAGGGTTACCAGTGGGGAGGAGGAGGGGAGGAATGGGGGAAAAGGTACAGAGAATAAGAAGCATAAATGGTAGGTACAAAATAGACAGGGTCTGGTTAAGAATAGTAAAGAAAATGTAAAAGCCAAGGAACTTGTATGTATGACTCATGGACATGAACTAAGGGTGGGGGGAATGCATGTGGGAGGCAGGGTGCAGGGCAGAGAGGAATAAAGGGGGGGAATGGGAAAACTGTGATAGTATAATCAATAATATACATATATATATATAAAGAAAATTTATAATAAAGAGAGGCTATTGATGGTAAAGACATGTTCATCTTCAGAAAAGCCAATCAGAAAAACAAGATGCAGTAATTTTTGCCTCTAAAATTGAGAAAATGTTAAAATGATATCTTGCATGTATCAGAATACAAAGGATGAGCACCCAAATATGTTCCCAATATAAACTATTATGGGTGATTTACCAGTAAATGTCAAATTAGAAATGTGTATTGCCTTTGACACTGTAATCCTGCAGAAATTTATCCTGAGAATATAATCAGAAAACATTATTACACAGAAATTTTAGTTTTTATTTCATCCCTTTATAATAGTGAAAAATGGAAAATAACTTAAAAGTCCACCACACATTGGTTAAGTTATGATAATGGTACATTTATGTAATAGGTATAAATATCAAAGGTGATGAAATAGATGTATATCATTGATTTAGAAAGATATTCACAATATAGTGAGTGAAAAAAAGAAAGACATAGCATCTGCAGGATCTCAAAAATTTTTGTAAAGTGCTTATATTAAATACTTGGAGAATAATGGGAACATATACAACAAGGTGATAGTAGTGTTGATTTCTGGATTATAAGATTATGGATTATTTTTCTTGTTCTTGCTTTCTTGTGTTTTTCCCAATTTCTATAATAAACATTACTTTTAAAAATTAAAAATACTTTAATGTAAGTGCCATGCCTTTATACTTACTTTCACTAATGCATCTGATGTCTATATCTGCTGGCATCAAAAAAGAAGTTACATACTATCAGGCTTGCATCATATGCCAGTATATGGACCACATGGGCCTCATCTTTTTTACCATGAGTGGTATTTTCAGTCACAAAGATAGATTTGCTTCTACCTACTCCATCCATCCACCAACCAGGCACAGGCCCCATAAACATTGTCATTTCCCAAATGGAAGAAGGTGTGGCTTTGAAGAGTGGAGCCTTTAATCAGACAAAACATCTCACTTTGCCCTAGTCATTAAACTGACTTCAGAGACAAAGGCCCAAGGCCCTCCATCTGTTCAGTTTGTATAAAGACAGTCAAACAATGCTGAACACTGGGGATACTGAGTGTTTATATTAGAAATAATGAACTGAAAGCAGGGCATCTAATCCCTTCCCTAGCTAGGAGGTACTTCCAACATTTTAAAAGTCTTTTTTAAAGAGTAATAGAACTTTATAAGCATATTGGTCCTTTCATCTCCCAAAAAGTATACTCAAGGCATAATTCAGACTTTTGCATTAGATCATATTAAGCCTAATTTGGTTCTTCAGCTCAACAAAGAGCCTGGGGGTCTTTAGGAAGTTGTAGGAGTCATAGAAGCTAAAGAACCTGACTTTTTAAACAAACACACATCTTTCCCTTATGATAATGAATGTGTTAAATGTACTGCCTGGGGGGTCTTGCCAATATATTGAAGGGTAGGTAATTCCAAAAACAAAGGGATGTCTGGGGAAGAACATACCCTGCTGGTATCTCCCACTGGATTTCCAACTTACTAGGACAGCTCTTCTTCCCCCTTTTTAAGTTTTCTAGGCAGTGCCCGTGCTGAGCATGCTTTTGGTGAGCCAAGAATATATGGCCCTAAAACTCCCAACTGGCTTGCTACAGGGACCTGGCATTTCATTCCTAAACCATGATGATTTCCATTTTGTCTTTTAGCCATATCTGAGATTTCAGATATAATCATGACTTGATTCTTTAAAAGAAAAACCTGATGGCATAACCCCACCAACAGGTATATCACTCATGGCATAGTAGAGAGAGCTCGGGTCATAGATCTGGGTTCAAATCCTGACATTTCTATTACCTAGCTGTGGTCCTGGGACAAGTCGCTTAGCCTCTCTGAGCCTCAACTTCCTAATCTCTGAAGGGAGAGGTGATGGTAATACTTGCTCAGCCTATCTCACAGAGTGGGAGTAAATGAGATCATGAATGTGGAAACTTTGTGAACTATAAAAAAAACTACATATTCCAACTATCTTGCCAAGTTTTGTTGTTTTGCCACCTCCTTTTGCAGTCAAGTATCAAGTATCAGAGGTTGGAAGGGTAGCCATGTATTAGTCACAGAGATGTTCAGCTCTGAGACTGGGAGCCCACAAGAAATGTCTGTGAGTGTATTGTAAACCTAAGGCCCACCTGCTGTTTAGAGTCATCAGTCAGTCACTTTCCGAACAGCAACTGGTATGACGATGTGCCTTGTTTGATAACTGAGAGTATTGTTGCAATGACTATTGCTCAAGTTTACAAAAGCTGGCTGCTCTAGTGGGACAGGGAAATCTTCAGAGATTCCACTGGCTAATGGGATCTTCTGAAGGGGAATTGGCCAGCAGCCACCAGTATCCGCCTCCCCTCCCCAGGCTGACTCTGCATCTATTAGCATGAAAAATGGGGAATTGATTGGGCTTATATCATCCATAAGTTAGCTTAGCTGAATAGAGCTCATTTGTCTAGCATACATAGTCCTGAATCCAAGGGAGGCTTGCCATTTGCCTTCCCAGTGAGGTCATCCTCCCTGTCTACAGCTCTGACATCCAGCTAACTAAGGCTCTCACCACAGACTGCATGTTAACAGATAAAATGGCCTTTTATCCAGGAGTGACAGATCAGCTTTGGGGTTTCTTTCCCTCTCTCTGTTCTGTTCTCTTGTGCTATGATCTCTGCTTCGGCTGGGTCAATAAGACCCTGAAGTTTCAACTGGAGGCACCTCTCTTGGCCCTGAAAGGCTGTTCTCCGTGCAGACCAGGGAACACATTTTCCTTTGTAACTCATTTGGAAGTTTGGTTTTTCATGTAGCATGGTTCACAGAAAGCTTTTCTTTCATTGATGAGGTTCCTGGTGACTCTTCAAATGAAAACACAGGACTTGATCAAAAGGGATGGTCAGCCATGGGACCTCTGGGATCACTGTATTCAGAAACCCAAATGTGCCTGAACTAAGAGGGAAGCTCATTATGTCGGGAACCTGTAAAGCCCCATGCTGATCTCACTGTCCAAGGTCCCCAGTTGGAGGAGAGATTATCATCTTCCTGCTATGTGCCAAAATATGCTGATGCTCAGTCTTACTTTTTTTTCCTCCAACTAATACTTTTTATTTAGTTAGTTTTATAATTTTTTATTGTTGTTCAAGTACAGTTGTCTCCATTTCCCCACCACCACCACACCCATCCCTGCCTCTCACCCTCAACCTACCCTCTGGATTTGTCCTGGTGCCTTTAAACATATTCATAGCAGCACAATTTACAATAGCCAAGTGCTGGAAGCACCCTATGTACCTATCAGTAAATGAGTGGATCAAAAATCTATGGTACATTTATACAATGGAATACTACACAGCAGAAAGAAAGAAGGAGCTTCTACCCTTCGCAACAGCATGGATGGAACTGGAGAGCATTATGCTAAGTGAAATAAGCCAGTCAGTGAAAGACAAATACCATATGATCTCACCTATAGGTGGAACCTAATCAACAAAATGAACAAGCATGCAAAATATAACGAGAGACATTGAAATAAAGAACAAACTGACAGTAACCACAGGGGTAGGCAGAGAGGGATAAGGTGGAAAAATAGGGGAAGGGCCATCAGTCTTACTTTTGAGTGGAGAAACGTAAAGCCTGGAGAAGTTAAGCAAGTTGCCTGAGGATGCCAGCTGGGCAGTGCCTCAAAGCCCACACTCCTTGCACTGCTCTCAACTATTGTTGAGTTGTTCATTTATTCACAGAGTTCATGCCCATAAAGCACACTTCCACATCCTGGAGGTATAGTGCTGAACAAAAGAGACCAGATTCCTGAAGAAATGAATAAGCAAATGACACACAGAGACAATTTCAGATGTTGGTAAGGATTTCAAAGTCTCTGCAATGAGGTGATTAAACGGTGGGGTGGATTAGCTCCTTCAGCCAGGTGGTCACAGTTGGCTCAAAGAGGGAACATAGATCTGAGACTGAAAAGTGAAAAGTCAGCTTTGCCACCCTCTGCAGTAAAAAACCATCAAGTACAGAGTCTCTTGAGGATGGGACAGGAACAGAAAGAAGGCTGGCCATGAAGAACAGGGCCAGGTGGGAAGAGTGGTACTTGAAAAGGCAAGCAGGTGCCTGTTCACAGTCTTGCGGTCTGCAATCAGGTGCTTGTATTTTATTCTGAGTGGATGGTATACCATCACCAGGGTTTGGGTAGGGAACTTTCTCCTGTTCTAAAGAGATCACCTAATCTCTTCCTGGATAATGGCTCTAGGAAGACAACAGGGGACTAGGAAGACCAGTAAAGGATTTAGCAAATACCAGTGACTGGAGATTTTATACCAAATTTAATCAATGTCACATCTGTAAAATGTTTTTCTTCAAACATATATATGTATACTCATATATTCTCTCTTTTGGCTTAGTGTTTGAAATTGGTGTCAATTATTTCACTAAACACAGAAGGAAAATGTAGTACCTTGCTGCAAACATTCTCCCTGGATATGCAGTCAGTATCAGGGCTGAGCAGGGGGAGGGTGGTGTCCTTCTGTTGGGGCTGCCCACAGAGAAATATTAGTACCAGCATGACAGTACATAGAGGAGGCCATTCCCATGGAGGGTGGCATGGTGTGAGGCATCAGAGTCTGAGCAGAGTGAGAGGTATTCTCATGGGTCAGCCTGATTCATGTGTCAGAGCCCAGGTGGGGTGAGGAGGGCATTTACACGAGGTAGGAAACAGTGGCTGTAATGAGAGATTAATATGGAGAATAGATTAAATAAGTAAATATATTAGGATAATCTCTGTCAACGGGAACCTTTGTCAAAGGGAGGAACAATTGTAGGAGGGAAGAAAACTAGTTTTCTAATACTGTAAACCCTGAGAAGATGGGTTGAAACTGCAGATATTGGAGGTGCGAACTCATAGATTTCAATATTTATAGATATGGAAGTATTTATAGATGTGCATATATGTGTATATGTATATGCATATTTGTGCATGCATGTACATATTATGCATGTATAGATGTGTGTCCATGTGTGTATATATTACACGTGTGTATATATGTTCATGCATTAGTAGATGAATATGCATTCATATGAGTGTGTGTGCATACATATGTGTCTATACATAAATACATTCATGTGCATTTATATGCATATATTTATTCCCTAGCTCTGTCCTCTGACAAGACTTGATAACAACACCACCTCACTGAGCATAACTTACACTTCGATCTTGGCTTCTGTAAACCATTCTCCTCTAAAAGGAATAAGGCTCCATGGAGAAATGACTGATTCCTGGGCTAGGGCCAAGAAAATGCAAGGTGAAACTGGAACATCTCATGCCTAAAATTAAGTGCTTAAAGAATGATGGGATCTGGCTGGAGTAGCTCAGTGGATTGAGCGCAGGCTGCAAACCAAAGGGTCACAGGTTTGATTCCCAGTCAGGGCACATGCCTGCGTTGTGGGCTAGGTCCCCAGTGGGGGCCACATGAGAGGCAACCACACATTGATGTTTCTCTGTCTCTCTCTTTCTCCCTCCCTTCCCCTCTCTAAAAATAAATAAGTAAAATCTTAAAAAAAAAAAAAAAAGAATGATGGGAAAGGCCAGACGGACACAAACAATAACTGGAACTGGAACTGGCCAATTTGAGGGCAATTTGAATATTAAACTAACCATGACTTATTATAACCCCTTGTATTAAATAAGAGACTGTTAATTCATACTGATGAAAATAAATAAATTGAAAGTTTAGTGAGTAATTAGCTGCTTACACAGTTTCAGTGTACCTCCTTACAAAATATTTATTAATTACAAATAGGAAAATTATAATTTTTAGTGGATAAGATACTGCCTAATCAAGTAATCAAAATGAACATTATTGATAGTGGGACAAACTGAAATTGTGTGCCACCTGATAGAGTATAATGAGAACGCAGTACTGCTTCTCTGATACTCCTGCCAAAGATGCATGACATGAATCTGAGTAAACACCAGGCAAACCCAAATGAGGGCTCTCCACAGTATGACTGGCCTGCAATCTGCAAATTATCAGGGTCACAAAAGTCAAGGAAAGAACAACTCCAGCGTGTGATTCTGAAATGGACGTTTGCCATAAATGATATTACTGTGACATTGGTGAAACTTGAATGGGATCTGAGGGTGAAATGAAGGTGGTGTGTCCTTGTTAATTTCCTGATTGTAATGGTTTTACTGTGGTTCCATAGAAAACATCCTTAATCTTAGGAAAGCCACTAGTGATGAGACATCAAGTCGGTAATTTACTCTCAAATGGTTCAGGGGAATGTTCTTTGTACCCTACTTCCAATTCTTTTGTAAGTTGTTATTGTTTGAACATTTAAAATAATGGTCTTTTTATTGTTGATTTGGGAGGGAGAGGGAAACATTGATGTGAGAGAGAAACATCAATCAACTGATTGCCTTCTGTATACACCCCAACTTGGGACTGAATGAACAACCTAGATATGTACCCTGACTGGGAGTTGAATCTACAACCTTCTGGTGTATAGGAAAATGCTCCAACAAACTGAGCCACCCAGCCAGGGCTCAATGTGTTTTTAATTCTTTAAAGTAAGGAAAAACATAAATTTTAAAAATGTAGTTTTCATTTTCTCAGGTCCAGAATCAAACTGAATCTTAAACTCTGATAGATTAGTTTCAATTGCTTTTTTCCTTACATGTAGGCTCTTGTGATTTTTTTGATGGAAGAATTGTCACTGTAAGAGTAACTCCATCTTTAATCTTTCTATGATTTTCGCCTTTTCTCATAAAATGAAATTCACCTCCAAAGGAAGCTAAAACTTAAAAAAAAAAATTCCACATGAAGTTACATGCCAGGGAAAAAGGCTGAGAAGATATAAAATCTTAACATCCAGACAATTATCTCATGAAAACAAAATGAGATTTACAACTTTCTAAACTAATCATAACTCACTCCCAGACAGGAAATGAAGTCCCTGGAGAAATAGATTCTGATTTTGTAGACATGTAGAGAATTTCCTCTATGAAGAAAATAGTCAAATAAAAACCATTTATAAATGCATGTTCCTCTAACATTTTTATCTTCAGCATCCTGATGACTGTTGTTAACTTTAAGCATTTTATAAATACTTTTATAATTATATTGAATCATGTTAAATTATTTAAATTTGTTGAGTACATATTTTAATAAAATAGGAAACATTGAACGTATATAGTCAAATGTTTTCTTAAAAGATTACTTGGTATAGTAATTCCCAGATTTGGGGATTTCATAGGTGAGTAACAATTGAACATTTAAATTGGAGACACTACTATCAAGGAGTTTTTTGCATTAAAAAATACTTTTATGCAAAAGGACAGAGACTGTATACAGCTTATTAATACCTGTATCTCTAGCACCTAGAGTGGTATAGCACCGGGAAAAACTTCAAAAAAATTAGAAGACTAGAAAAGTAAAAAAAATTAATATAAAAAAATGTGTTCATAATCCCCAAATCCAAAAATGATCACTCTTAAAATGTTGGGACAATTCCTTCCTTTTTTCTTCCTATGTAAAAATTGAACTTTACCTTGTTTTTACTTTTCTATGTAATATTGTACTATGTACATATCTGAAGTCATGAAAATCACTTCAAAACACACTTTTAACAACTGTGTAACATTCAACCATAAGGATTTAGTAGGATTTATTCAAATAATACTTGATTAAGAGATACTTAGTTTCTAACTTTTCACTATTAGAAATAATGCTACAAAGAACATACACATACTAAATCTTTGTGTCTTTAAGAGATTATGAGTGACAGGTATAGTTTGTGTGTGTGTGAGAGCCTTCACAGCCTTTACCTACCTTGCATTCTAAAGGTTTTACTGCTTGATTCATTGTGCTAATGAGGATAATTGATAGAGAAAAGAATTATAAGGAAAAAGTGAGCTAAATTAAAATTTTAATTTAACTTAAAAAAATTAACATTTTAAAAAAAAGACAAGTGATCCCTCAAGAGAGAAAACAAGGGAAAGTTTGGATGAGCTGGCTGAGAGTGGAGATGTTTTGGGAGAGGGAGATTTGGGTGTGAGCCCCTACAGTGGTGCATGAAACTGGAGAAGGTAGATGCCCAAACAGGACTCATTTCGCTGTGTATTGCATAGCACAGTTCCCCCTTTGCTATATCTCCAGGAGGCTTCACAGAAGCACCACATTATGATTCAGTGTTTTTGGAGTTGGGCTTATTTTTTCTTTTGGAAGTCTGAATTTGATAAAAGATGAGGAAAAAAGATTGGAAAATCACCCTCTGTGGCCCACTTTTTGTGTGTGTGTGTGATAGCCTTAGGAAAAGCTGTAGGAAGTAGAATTAATTGAATCAAAAGTATGCATTTTTAAAAGGTGCGTGTGAAATCCAGAATGGTTGTAGACATGTATGCTTCCAGTAGCAGAGAACGAAAACCTGTCTGTGTATACTGTTTTGATAGATAGTCTCAACATTTTTGGAAAAGCAAATGTTCATGTAAATTTCTTTCTTGTTGTAGAGGATGGCTTTTATTGACAAATGGCAAATTCTAAAATGGGGCATCATATGTTTCTCATAGGTCTTGCCCATCTCGGTTTGGGCCAAGATCCAGAAGGAATGTGGAGAATATCTTATGTCTTCCATAGTTGAGTTGAGCCTAGACTACACTGCCTTATACACTTGGATTCAACTATTGTTATTTCCTGGGGAAATCTGGGATGGTTTTCCTGAGAAGAAGCATATCAAACAGCACTGGGGAGCTTTTACCAAGAATATAGTATGTTCCACCAACTGTCCCACAGTGACGGTGGAGGAGGGCTATAGGGACAGTGACCACCTGTGCTTCTGAGAGCACAGGAGCACCTTATCTTGAGAGTTCCAGTGCTTAGAAATACAGCACAGCCTCTGAAACAAAGGGAACCACAAAGGCACACTGAAAGAGTCCACCTTGACTCTCAATAAATAATGTTTTATTAATCATTCCCATTGTCTGATCTTTGGGAAACCCCAACAATTCCACCAGGTCAGTGAGACTCACGTATCCTTCTGTTTTTGGAAAAGGCCAAGCAGGACAGTATGTTTCATTTTGCCGCTTAGAACATCTGAGTCATTAAACCTTTTTTTAAAGGAAAACCCCAACTAGGACTGTATGCCCCCTTGTAATCTGAAACAGCTTTGCCTCAAGGCTTCCATCTTGAGACAAAATGCTTTGGTGCTCCTGGAGCTCTTTAGCCAGGACTATTCTTCCTAAGACTGCTTCTGAGTCAAGCTCACCGCTAAGTGCTTCTTGTAAAATATGGTAAGTGTAGGGCCTCAGAAACGCTTTCCTTGGAGGAGAGAAGAAGAAAGAGTTGTGCAAGATAGACAGCTGAGCACACATAATGATTGCCATATGTCAAAGGATTTCAAGCCTTTAAAATGGACTTGGGCAATACTTTGCTAAGTGCTCCCATAAAACAACTCCTTTTATAGGTTTCTGAGGTCTTAGCAATGGAAAATGTGGATTCCTGATTTTTCTGTATCTTGTTTAGTTTTACCAGTCCTTTGTTCCAAGGACTTGGGGACTGTATCCCTTTGGCACCAATCAGAATCTGATCTGGATCATCCAGTTATGGCCCATGAGTTAAAATGAAGTATTTTACTCATGATATTCCCAATTTTATTCAGCCTTTAAAAAGTTGGGAACGTTGCCCTTTAAGTAAGCTTGAGAGCCCTTAGAGAAGTTTATGAAAATCGCCACCAAATGAACCGTTTACCTAGCTTCCCGTGTTCCTCTTCCTCTTCAGTGGGAAAATGAGGTGATTAATTTGATAATGAGGCAAAATTCTTAGGTGGGAGGAGTGTATATATATTAATAACTTCCTT
Source organism: Desmodus rotundus (assembly GCF_022682495.2). Lineage (NCBI taxonomy): Eukaryota > Metazoa > Chordata > Mammalia > Chiroptera > Phyllostomidae > Desmodus > Desmodus rotundus. The sequence goes on from NC_071394.1 coordinate 87,984,237, forward strand.
TGTATATAATCCCTAAAACTGAAAAATTCCCTGTGAAGCCCTCCCCACAATCTAAAATGTTTCAGTTGGCTTCTAGTATCTTAGAAAAAAAGCAAAGATTCTTTCAATGGCCCCAAAGGAGAGCTTTGATTAAATTTTTCAAATCAGGGTAATTGAGTGATCTTACCTCAAGCTCTCCCCATGTACCAACTGCTAAGTGCAGTTTTCCACCTAACAAAGACTAAGATAGGCTTTGTGAGTGTTAAGGAGAATTCAACAAAGTCCTTGTTCTCCTGAAGCTTACATACTGAATTCAGAGACAGAAATAAGAAGGGAAACTAGTAAGATTTCCATTTACTTTGTTAGGTGCTATTGAGGAGATAAACAATAGGGTTGCAAAGGGGTGATTAAAGAGAAAGTTTTCTCTTGAGGTGGAGTGGCCAGTGGAGGTCTCTTCAAGAAGCTGCTATTGAACTGATGCCTGAAAGACAAGTTAGCCACGGGATAGCCATCTTAGATAGAAGGAAGAAAAGGGCTTCACAAGGAATAAAGAGTGCTAGTATTGCTAGAGCAGAGTGCACAAAGGGAAAAGCATGAGGTGAGGACAAAAACGTAGAATAGCGGGGCTGCTGGTGAGACTGTGGGCCTCGGGGGCCATGAAAACAAGTTTGCATTTCAGAAAACTCTAGGTAATATGAAATCCTTCAAGGTAACCTGAGTTCACAGTGAATCTTCGTGACTGGGATTTGGAAAATCATATGCCAATAAATCATGAGAGGGGGCAAAATTATTAATTTGCATAAGGAAGCAAAGGCACAGCACAAAAATATTATTTAAAATATTTCCCTCTCCCGCAGCTCTGTCTGTTTAACATCAGCTTCTCTCACAGCCCAGCCAACATCTTTATTGGTCTGCCTCATGTTGATTATACAATGTAAGTATGAGACAACACAAGGAAAATACAAGGCAAATTGATTGGAACATGAAGTTGCAAACTTTGCTAAGGATGCAAAATTTCTTGGAGTCCCTGAAAGTTGAAGAATCAAGTTAGCCACACTCAAAGCCATGGACCAAGGAGGATTGGGCAGACTTAAACCAAAAGAGAAAATCAACCTCATTCGGGATATTATTGGAGCTTTAAAAGGGAATTATTTGAATATCAAAGATTAAGAAAGAAACTCAGGCTCTGGCTATGTGACTCAGTTGGTTAGAGTGGTGTTCCATACACTGAAAGTTTGCTGGTTCGATTCCTGGTCAGGGCACATGTCTAGGTTGTGGGTTCATCCCCTGTTAGGGTACATACAAGAGGCAAATAATCATTGTTTCTCTATCACATTGATCTTTCTCTCTCACTTTTTCTCTGCCTTCCCCTCTCGTTAAAAATAAATTTAAATTTTTTTAAAAAAGAAGAACTGAAAAAAACCCACTCAATTCATACTGCATATTTTTTTGAGAGAATTTTAATGTATCCCTCTATTTTGTTAAATATTAAATAATATAAGCTTGTTTTCACAATTTACATCTTTGTTTTTAAGTTAAAGCCTCAAATAACTGTTTCTTTACAGTTTATTTTAAAAATTTCATTCCTATTTTCAATAGATTCATTTTAAGTGTCATTTTTCCAGGACTAGCTATCTTCAGATAATGAAGACCTCCTGTGTGTGCAATTAGGAATGTGCCGTGCTGCCTCTGCTCATTAGGATGGCAGCCCTGAGTCACCCGCCAATGCCCAAGTACCTTGAGTTACCTCTCAAAGAGGAAGATGATTCTCCTGAGTAGTCATACTCTCCTCTGACCCTTCACCATGTGTGAGGAGCTGTCTGGGAAAAGAGAAAGCTGGATCAAAGACCCACTAGCTTCAACCAAATGAGTTAATTAGTGATAGTGCAGCCAGCTAAGGAAGACACTGACCCCCCGAGGAGAAATATTTGTTTAGCAAGAGCTTTCAGAAACTACATTAAAGTTTTCTCTGTCCCAGGAATTTTCAGACGTCTGGATAACAGTGTATAGACATCCCAGATGGAAAATGTGCTCTATACAGGAATTACAAATATGAAATAAGTGCTTGAAATTCCTTCCCACATTACCTTTGAGAATGTCTGTCTATGGCCATCCCTTCAGTAACCTTCCGAGGCAGAGCCAAGAGCTTAGGACGTGGTATCCAAGAGACTTGGGACTGTATCTAGGTTTTTCTACTTCCTAGTTGTGTGATCTTAGACAATAGATTTACCTCTTCATTTATCTCAGCTATGAAGTTGGGCATAGCAATACTAACCACCTTATAAAGCAGTTGTGAGAATTAAGGTGGACATGCATAGAGAGTGCTTAGCATTCTGTCAGGTAAAGAGAAAGCCCATTTTACATGTTCTGTAGTAGCAATAAAGCAATAACACCTGGAAAGAAGTTTCACCTGAAAATTCTACACTCAATATCACATTTTGAAAAGTGAAGCTAGAAAACAATTGCAAGGATTTTGTGGTCACAGTAGTTTTTTCCTCAGCTTACAATGAGATCATGGAGTGCCTTGTGAACCAAAGCAACACATTTCAACTTTATTCCATAGGTGAGCAAAGTCTTGGGAAAGTTTTAATTAATAATAATAGGCAACATTTTTAATGATAATATTAGCTAGCATTTAGTGAATGCTCATTACATACCAGGCACTTTTTATCATCCCTCATTTTACAGATGAGATATTTAGGAACAAAGGTTAAGTGGAAGAGCTAGGATATGAACTAGGAAAGCTGGGTTTCAGAACCAACACTAGTAACTATTAATCATACTGTCCCATAAGAATGCCATCATTCTGTTAGCATTTTGAAGGGTTGGCCTGGAGAAAAGGATATGGATTAGGCTGTTGAAAGAATTCAGAAGAGGCATGATGAAACCATAACCTAGGCTTCAATATAGTGGATGTAATAGGATTTCAAACACCTAGATGTAGGCAGAAATGAAACATTACTTGGTTTTTGACAGAACCTGAGGTGGGTGATGAGAAGAAAAATGATTTAAGGAGAGAGAGTGTCTGCCTTAGTTGACCAATTGGCTAAATTAAACAGATTTATAATTATAAAGTAGATCTGAGATAGGAGAAAAGAGGATACAAGTCCAGCTTTAGACATAAGAGGTTTAAAATCCTTGGAGATGTATTAAATGTTAGCTACAGAGGATCCAAGATGGAAGAGGTGTAAGTGGAAGCTACACTAACCTCTTCCCAGGACCAATCTGGAATTACAACTAAATTGTAGAGAAATAATCCAGAAAAACCAACTGAACACTAGCTGGAGAGAACAATTATAACCACAGACAGACAGAAGAAACCACTTTACCACAATGTGACTGGTAGGGAGTGGGGAGGAGATGCGAGAGGGCTGGATTGGCTTCCACAGGCAACAGCTGAAGTGCTGGAGGTATATTTTAGCAGCCAGAGGTTCCCCCTGAGAAGTGTGGGATCTAAACCCAAGCTGGGCTCCCCAACCTATAGCACCAGAGCTAGAAAAGAACCCAGATAACATCCAGCTGTGAAAAGCAGAAGGGGTTCTGTCTGTCAGGGAGAGACAGTTGGAGATGTAGAGACCCTCTTAAAGGGCCAATGTACAAAATTTTATTTGCAGCCACTTCCTCTGGGCTCTGGCAAAGGGAGGGCAGAGTGAACTAGAGACACTTGAGGGGAGTCTGGGGTTGGTGGCTCAGGGGAAAGAACCAAAGGAACAGCCTCCAGGATCCCTGTGCTGAGTCAATCCCCATGCTATGGGAGCCATCTCTCTCAGGCAGAGTACCCCTCTTTGAATGGCATCAGCCTTAGGGGAAGCAATACCTCTGCCCACAGGAGTTACTCTGTTCCACCCTGTGGTTCTTAAGCCCAACTGGTCATCACAGTTTGATTAGATTAACAACTGATTTGGTTTAATTGTTCATTAATTTAACAACTGGGCTAAAAATACAAAGAAGTAGCCGAAATGGGAAGACAGAGAAACAGACCCCAAAAGAAAGAACAAGTGAATTCTACAGAAGAACTAGATGAAATGGAGGCAAGCAATTTATCAGATAAAGACTTTAGAGTAATAAATATAAGGATACTTAACAGCATGAAAAAAGACATAGAAACCATGAAAAAGGACCACACAGAAATAAAGAATGCAGTATCTGAAATAAATAATACATTGAAAGGAATAAACAGTAGGTTAGATGAAGCAGATGATAGAATCAGTGTTTTGGAAGACAAGGTAGAAAATGACACCCAGGCAGACCAACAAAAGGAAAAAAAGTTTTTTTAAATGAAGAGAGCTTAGAAAGATTTTGGACAACATGAAGCATAACAACATCTGCATCGTGTGAATACTAGAAGGAGAAGAGAGAAAGCAAGGGATCGAGAACCTATTTGAAGAAATAGTGACTGAAAACTTTCCTAATCTGGAGAAGAAAAAAGTCACACAAGTCCAGGAAACTCAGAGAGTCCTAAACAAGTTGGACCCAAACAGGCATAGATGGAGACATATCATAATTAAAATGACAAGGCTTAAGGACAAGGACAAAATCCTAAAAGCTGCAAGAGAAAAACAGGTAGTTACCTACAAGAGAACATCAATTAGACTGGCATCGGATTTCTCAACAGAAACCTTTCATGCCAGAAGGGAGTGGTGTAAAATATTCAAGGTGATGAAAAGCAAGGACCTACAACCAAGGCTACTTTATCCAGCAAGGCTATCATTTAAAATTGAAGGGGAAATAAGGAGCTTCCGAGATAAGAAAAATCAAAAAGACTTTGTTAATACCAAACCAGTATGGCAAGAAATGTTAAAGGGCTTGCTTTAAGAAAAAGAATAAAAAGAAAGAAAAAAATACAACAGAGGAACACAATCTAACAATAAGATGGCACTGCATAAGTATCTAGCAATAATCGCCTTAAATGTAAATGGCTTAAATGCTCCTACCAAAAAACAGAAGTTAGCTGAATGGATAATAAAACAAGGCCCAGGTATATGCTGCTTCCAAGACACCCATCTCAGATTGAAAGATACATACAGACTAAAAAAAAGGGTTGGAAAAAGATATTTCATGCAAATGGAAAGGGAAAAATACTTGGGGTAGCAATAGTTATACCCAACAAAATAGACTTTAAAATCAAGACTATAGTAAGAGACAAAGAAGGAACTACTAATAATAAAGGGAACAATCCAACAAGTGGATATAACCCTAGTAAACATTTATACACCCAACATGGGAGCACCTAAATACATAAAGCAAATATTGATGGACATAAAGAGAGAGAGATCGACAGAAATACAGTCATAGTTTGAGATTTTAACATCCCATTGACTTCAATGGATAGATCTTTCAGGCAGAAAGTCAACAAGGAGAGAGTGGCCTTAACTGACACACTAGATCAAATGCATTTAATTGATGTCTTCAGAGCATTTCACCCCAAAGCAGCAGAATACACATACTTTTCAAGTGCACATGGAATGTTTCCAGGATAGACCACATGTTAGGACACAAAACAAGCCTCAATGAATTTAAGAAGATTGACATCATATCAATCTTTTCTGACCACAATACTATGACAGTAGAATTCAATCGCAAGAAGAACACTGAAAACCATGCAAAGACATGGAAGCTAAATAACATGTATTAAACAATGAAAGAGTTAACAATGAGATCAAGGAAGAAATCAAAAGATACCTTGAAAAGAATGAAAATTGAGGACACAACAATCGAAAATCTATGGGACACTGGGAAAGCAATCCTAAGAAGGAAATTCATAGCATTACAGGACTATATAAAAAACAAAAAACAAAAACAAAGAAAAAGCTCAAATAAATGATCTAACTTCACACTATAAGCCAAGCGGTGAGGGACAAATACCATATGATCTCACCTTTAACTGGAACATAATCAAGAAAAGAAAAAAGCAAACAAAATATAACCAGAGACATTGAAATTAAGAACAATGTAACAATAGCCAGAGGGCAGTGAGGAGGGAATAGAGGGGAGAGGGGTTTATAGGAGCTACTATAAAGGACACATGGACAAAATCAAGGGGGAGGGTGGAGGTGGGGGAGGGAGGTGGGGTGGAAGGATGGGGAGAAAATGCAGGCAACTGTAATTGAATAACAATAATTTTTTTTTAAAAAATGTTTAAAAAATTAAAATAAATAAATAAATAAAAATTCTGTGAGAAAAAAATAATAAAGGAATTTGAAAAGGAACAATGAACAAAGCCCAAAGTGAGTACAAAGAAGGAAATAATAAAGATTACAGTAGAAATAAATGAAATAGAGTCTTAAAAAATGATACAAAAGATCAATGAATCCAAGAGCTGTTTTTTTTAAAGATAAAGAAGACTAAGTTTTAGCCATATTCATTAAGAAAAAAAGAGAGAGGAAATAAATAAATAAAATCAGAAATGAAAGAGGAGAAATAACAACTGACACCAAAGAAATACAAAGGATTGTAAGAAAATATTATGAACAATTATATGCCAACAAATTGGACAATCTGGACAGAATGGATAAATTCCTAGAAACATACAATCTTCCAAAAATAAATCAGGAAGAATCAGAGAATCTGAATAGACAGGTGACATGTAATGAAATTGAAGCAGTAATCAAAAAACTCCAACAAAAGCCTTGGACTGGAAGGCTTCACAGGTGAATTTTACCAAACATTCTGAAAAGAACTAACAGGACTCCTCAAACTATTTCATAAAATTCAAGAGGAGGGAAGGCTCCCAAACTCATTTGACAAGGCCAACATTATCCTAATTCCAGAACCATATAAAGACACTACAAAGAAAGAAAATTATAGGACAATATCTCTGATGATCATAGATGCTAAAATCTTCAATAAAATATTAGCAAACCAAATACAGTAATGCATCAAAAAGATCATACACCATGATCAAGTGGGATTTATTCTGGGAATGCAAGGTTGGCACAACTTGCACAATCAATAAATGTGATTCACCACATAAACAAAATGAAGGATAAAAACCACATGATCATATCAATAGATGCAGAAAAAGCATTTGATAAAATTCAACAACTATTTACAATAAAAACTCTCAGCAAAATGGGAATAGAGGGAACATACCTAAATATAATAAAAGCCATATATTGTAACAGAGTGCAGCCCAGAGGGGAGCCCCAAATAGGGGTCCAAATAGGATTTGTAATGGGGTCCCGAACTCAAGGTGTCCAGGAAATATTAGAAAAAAAAATATAGGATGTCCTCATCCCCACAAGCCTGAGCTGAGGGTAAGGGACACATGGAGGAGGGCCATTCAGAGCTGTTTTGGATAGCAACAGCTGTGCAGCTAACCTCTGGCATGGTCATTTAACATATCTCTAACCTTTAACTGGTTTCATGGATATGTTAAATAGCTATGGTTTGCTTTGAGCCAGGGGGATGGAAGTGACTTCCACCCAAGGTGTAACTGGAAGGCAACTCCCCCCTGGTTACAGTACCTGAGTGAGAGCTTGGAGAAGATTGGCTCCACGCCATGGGGCCACACCTGCCCAGACTTACTATAGCAGCCTAGTAAAGCTAGAAGAATATGGGAATGCTGGCAGGTGTAACTGATTGTAGGAGGAGTTGGAAATGGGGCTACAGGGGAAGATTGATGCTGGGATTTAAACCCAGGCATGGCAGCCATACCCAGGAGAGAACCACGTGGCTTTGGCAGACTGGGGACCCCATGGCGGTGACACAGCTGATGGTGTTGGGGCCTGAATCATGGACTTCTACTTCTTTTCCTGAGATACAGTACCCCAATCTGGGCAGAGGGAGAAGGAAGGACTGTGTGCATCTGTGGGTATTCTAAAGGACTTTAGTATTTTAATGAAGACATTAAGTCACTACTCTAAGTCTGTATAGCTTTTAAATAAATAATTCCTTTCTTTTTCACCAATCTCTGGCATTGAGAGATGTCTCTCCCTGGCGGCAGGCAAGGAGGCCCTAGCATGTTGGGGGGGACCCCCCAGAGAGAAAGTGGGGTCCTTTTGGTAATAGTATATCATTCAGCTGCCCCTGCCCCCTGGTCTGTTCTGTAACAATATGACAACCCACTGCCAGCATCATACTCAATGGGCAAAAACTACAAGCATTACCCTTAAGATCAGGAATAAGACAGGGTTGTGTGCTTTCACCTCTCTTATTCAACATATTACTGGAAGTCCTAGCCACAGCAATTGACAAGAAGAAGAAATAAAAGGCATCAAAGTTGAAGAGGAAGAAGTAAAACTGTCTTTATTTGCAAATGATGTGATACTGTACATAGAGAACCCCAAAGATTTCACCAAGAAACTACTAGAATTGACCAATGAATTCAGCAAAGTAGTAGGATACAAAATTAATAATCAGAAGTCAGCTGCATTTTTATGTGCTGATAACAAACTAACAGAAAGGGAAATTAAAACAATCCAGTTCACAATTGCTTCAAAAATAAAATAAAATGCCTATCAATAAACCTAACCCAGGATGTATCAGATTTGTACTCAGAAAATTATAAGACACTAAAGAAAGAAATTGAAAAAGATACAAATAACTGGAAGCACATACCATGTTCATGGACAGGAAGAATTAGCATCATTAAAATGTCCACATTACCCAAAGAAACCTATAGATGCAATGCAATTCCTATCATGATTCCAATTATGTATCTCACAGAACTAGAAAAAATGTTTCAAAAATTTATATGGGACCACAAAAGGCCCTGTACAGCAATAGAGATCCTGAGAAAGAAGAACAAAGTTGGAGCAATCACACTACCTAATATCAAACTGTACTACAAGGCCAAAGTAATCAAAATAGTTTGGTACTGGCATAAAAACAGACACAGAGATCAATGGAACAGAATGGAGAATCTAGAAATAAACCCACAACTTTATGGTTAATTAATATTTGAGAGGAAGCAAGCACATACAATGGGCTAAATATAGTTTATTCAATAAATGGTGTTGGGAAAACTGGACAGCTATGTGCACAAAAATGAAACTAGACCACCTCCTTACACCACACACAAGAATAAATTCAAAATAGATCAAGGACTTAAATGTTAGACCTGAAACCATAAAAATCATAAAAGAAAACATAGGCAGAAAAATCTTAGACATTGCCTGTAGAAATTTTTTACCAGATATATCTCACCAGGCAAGGAAAACAAAAGAAAAAATAAATGAATGGGACTACATTAAACTAAATTTTTTTTGTACAGCAAAGGAAATCATAAACAAAATAAAAAGACAATGCACAGAATGGAAAACATATTCACTGATACCTCTGATAAGGGTTTAATATCCAAAATTTATAAAGTATTCACAAAACTCAACACCAAAAAAAAACAAACAACCCAATTAAAAAATGGGAAAAGGACCTAAATAGACATATCTCCAAAGAGGACATACAGATGGCCAATAGGCATATGAAAAGATACTCAATGTCCCTAATAATCAGAGAAATACAAATTAAAAACACAATGAGATACCATCTTACACCTGTCAGAATGGCTATCATCAACAAATCAGCAAACAACAAGTGCTAGCAAGGATGTGGAGAAAAGGGAACGCTTTTGCACTGTTGGTGGGAATGCAGACTGGTGCAGCCACTGTGGAAAGCAGTATGGAGATACCTCAAAAAATTAAAAATGTAGATACCCTGCCTTTTGACCCAGTGATCCCACTTCTGGGAACATATCCAAAGGAAGCCAAAATACTAATTCAAAAGAACATTAGTACACCTATGTTCATTGCAGCATTATTTACAATCACCAAGATATGGAAGCAGTCCAAGTGTCCATCATTAGATGAGTGGATAAAACAACTATGGAACATTTACACAATGGAATTCTGCCTGGCCATAAAAAAGAAGAAAGTTTTACCCTTTGCAACAGAATGGATGCACCTGGAGAATATTATGCCAAGTGAAATAAGCTAGTCAGAGAAAGACAAATACCATATGATTTCACTCATATATGGTATCTAATGAACAAACTGAACTAACAAGCAAAACAGAGACAGCCTCAAAGATGGAGAGAAGAACACAGCTAGTTGTGGGGGGAGGTTAGGAGGTGGAGGGATAGAGCAGAAAGGAAAAAGGACTCATGGACATGGACAACAGTGTGATGATTGCTGTGGGGAGGGGAGTATTATGGGACAAAATGGTAAAGGAATAAAATACAATAAAAATGAAATCTTTTTAAACAAGCCTTGGAAACATAATAGAGAAATTTGAAAAAATATCTAAGCCAGATAGATGACAGAAATTCTTGGGAGAAAGCAATATAGTTTACCATTAAACAAACAAATGAAAAAGACAACCTACAGAATTTGAGAAAATATTTGGAAATTATGTATCTGAGAAGGAACTTGTATGCAAGATATGTAAAGTGCTGCTACAATTCAACAATAAAACAATAAATAGCCCAATTTTTAAAAATGGCAAAGGATTCAAATAGACATTTCTCCAAAGAAAATATAACAATGGCCAATAAACACGTGAAAAGATGTTCAACATCATTAGCCATTAGGGAAATGCAAAACAAAAGCACAATGAGATACTACTTCACAGCCACTAGGGTGGCTATAATAAAAAGAACTTAATAATGAGTACTGGCAAGGAACTGGAGAAATAAGAATACTCATAACAATAGAGACACCAAGTTCCACCCTATGTTTTGTTCACATGATTTTTAAAAAACTCATGAATGATATATAGGATTACAGAAAAAGCTCCAACTCTCACAAATTACTGTCAACCAGCAAGCAAATGAGTCAAATTAATTTTAAACTGGCAATTTTAAATATTTACAAAGTCTAATTCCCATCATGTTTGAAAGTGGTATTCCAAAGGATTTATGAGTCATGATTGCATAATGGATTCAAGTGGTAGGTTAATGATAATTGGAAGGGACTCAATTCATATTAAACCCATAATCTTATGAGTTTATAAACAAAGGTTACACTGTAATTCTGGTGGGTTTAAATTTTTATTCCAAAGCCCTGTCCTTTTAAGAATGGCAGCACCTTTACCTTCCCCACACCAAGCTGATTTTTTAATCATCAGAATCTAGAATAATTTCATTCTTTCTAAAACCAAAAGGCAGTTTTATTTCCAAACTTCATTCATTAGGAGAGGTTCCGTGGGGTTTGTCAGGCCTCCTGCATGTACTCTCACTAAAATGGGTTTCATGTGCTTCCATGGGGCAATGGTCCACATTCATTTAAGATGCCTACCATGTGGCCGGGAATTTTTATTTGAGATCTGGAAAGGGAGAAATGTGAAGTTCAGACAAGGACCTCTGTGCTTATGCTGTGTCTGTTGGCAGCATGGATGGAAAGAAAGCCCAAGAGCTGGTTCTGGCATGAATCCTGGGAAGATCCAGTAAGTCAGAGCATGACTACAAGCTAAGGCCTTTGAGCTTTATTTGAAGGACATCAGGGAGCCCCTTAAGATTTTCAAACAGAAAAGTGTATAATCCAAGATGGCTGTTATTTCAATTGTACACAATCTTTACCACGGATTTGAGTAATGGATGATATTAGTGAGTGCTTCCTCCATGACAGGCACCACCTTTACACTTGACTTACCTGACAATATTTATTGACTATCTGAAGGGAACTTGAGATCTTTCACCCTGTTCCTATCACTGTGTGAGCACTGGGATACAGAACCAAGGGTCTCTCCTCCCATCAGGGGACTTCCTCTCTAGTTCTGGTATGGGAGCCAAAGACTCAGACATCAAGGATGGGTTTGCTGCATGGTGGGCACAAATGCCTGGGAGAGATGATAAAAGCTGGAAGGATGGGTCAGAGGTCCTCCTGTCAAGTTGGTGTTGGAAGTAGGTAAGGTGGAGGGTTTTGAAACCAGACCAACAACTTCACACCCTATGCTTGCCACTACAGAAGTCATTGTGAACAAAGTGCTTAGTGACACACTGGGTACATTTTAAGCACATAACAGATGTTGCTTCCTGTTTTCTTCTTATTGTTCCTCTCACTATTCTTGCTCCCAGGCCTGGGAAGGTTTGCTTCTCCTTGCTTCAATCCAGAGCTGCCCTTCCAAACTTTTAGAATCACTGATATTGAACCTTTCTAAGAGCTTTTATTTCAAACAAAACCTGGAAAGTTGGGGATGCCACATTTTCTTTATCCATTCATCTGTAGGCTGAGATTTGGGTTATTTCCATGTGTTGTTTGTTGTAAACAATGCTGCAATTAAGATGAGGGTACAAGTTATCTCTTTAAGCTAGTGATTTCTTTTTTTTTGATATATTTGTTGATTATGCTATTACAGTTGTCCCTTTTCCACCCCTTCACTCAACTCCATCCTGCCCACCCCCTCCCTCCCATATTCCCTCCCTAGAGTTCATGTCCATGGGTCATACTTATAAGTTCTTTGGCTTCTACATTTCCTACACTATTCTTACCCTCCCACTGCCTATTTTCCACCTATCATTTATGCTATTTATTCTCTGTACCTGTCCCCCCTCTCTCCCCCTCCCAATCCCCTATTGATAACCCTCCATGTGAGCTCCATTTCTGTGGTTCTATTTCTGTTCTAGTTGTTTGCTTAGTTTTCTTTTGTTTTGGTTTTAGATGTGGTTGTTTATAACTGTGAGTTTGCTGTAAATTTTACTGTTCATATTTTTTATCCTCTTTTTCTTAGGTAAGTCCCTTTAACATTTCATATAATAATGGCTTGGTGATGATGAACTCCTTTAACTTGACCTTATCTGAAAAACACTTTATCTTCCCTTCCATTCTAAATGATAGCTTTGCTGGATACAGTAATCTTGGATGTAGGCCCTTCCCTTTCATGACTTGGAATACTTTTTGCCAGTCCCTTCTTGCCTGTAAGGTCTCTTTTGCAAAGTCAGCTGACAGTCTTATGAGAACCCCTTTGTAGGTAACTGTGTCCTTTTCTCTTGCTGCTTCTAAGATTCTCTCCTTCTGTTTCATCTTGGCTAATGTAATTATGATGTGCCTTGGTGTGTTTCTCCTTGGGTCCAGCTTCTTTGGGACTCTCTGAGTTTCCTGGACTTCCTGGAAGTCTATTTCCTTTGCCAGACTGGGGAAGTTCTCCTTCATTATTTGTTCAAATAAGTTTTCAATTTTTTGTTCTTCCTCTTCTCCTTCTGGCACCCCTAGAATTCGGATGTTGGAACGTTTCAAGATGTCCTGGAGGTTCCTAAGCCTCTTCTCATTTTTCCGAATTCTTGTTTCTTCATTCTTTTCTGGTTGGATGTTTCTTTCTTCCTTCTGGTCCACACCATTGATTTGAGTCCCAGTTTCCTTCGCATCACTATTGGTTCCCTGTACATTTTCCTTTGTTTCTCTTGGCATAGGCTTCATTTTTTCATCTACTTTTCGAACAAATTCAACCAATTCTGTGAGCGTCTTAATAACCAGTGTTTTGAACTGTGCCTCCGATAGGTTGGCTATCTCTTCCTCGCTTAGTTGTATTTTTTCTGGAGCTTTGAAGTGTTCTGTCATTTGGGCCTTTTTTATTTTTTTGTCTTGGCGCAGTTACTTTAAGGGGTGGAGCCTTAGGTGTTCACCGGGGGCGGGGTAATGCTGGTTGCTGTGCTGTGAGGCTGTACATGGGGGAGGGGCTGAGAGGGAGCGATGGCGCCTGCTCCACTCTCCACTGGGTTTCAGTCACTCCCTCTGCTTCCCACAATCAAATTGGGCCCCTCTGGTGCTGGTTCCCAAGTGGCTGGGCTTGTGCACACTCTAGACCCCTGTGGGTCTCTCCAACAACCTCTTCTGTGAGGCTGGGAGTCTCTCCTGCTGCCACCCCAACCCCCAAGGGTGTTTTCACTCAGAGGTTTGAGGCTTTATTTCCCCTGCGCTGGAGCCCTGGGTTTCTAGGTTTGCTTTGCTCCCTGCAGTTCGTCTGGGTTTATCTGTGCGCGAGTGTGGGGCCACGGGGTGCTACCCGCGCTCTGCCTGCCCCATTCTCCGCCACTCTGAGTCTGGCCCTCTCGGTTTATCTGCGTGAATGTGGGGCCGCAGGGTCTGCTAGTGGTCAGACTGCCTGCCCTGTTTTCCCACACTCCGCCAGTCTAGGTCCTGCCATGGCAACTCGAGTCCTCTCTGCTCCGGCTGCCCGTCTCCGCCCCTCCTACCGGTCTGGATGAATGTTTATTTTTTATTTACTTGGTTTCGGACTTCCTTGCTGTTTGATTTTCTGTCAGTTCTGGTTGTGCGAGGAGGCGCAGTGTGTCCACCTACGCCTCCATCTTGGTTCTCCAGGTAGTGATTTCAAAATAAACCATTTTGAATGCAAGCCCTGGATTGCCCAATAATGACATAAGTATTGACACTTCTGCTTTAGAAATAAGGATACTGAGGCTATGGAGGTTAAGCTCTGTGTGTAAAATGAGGATGTTTGTGTCTACTTCACAGCAGCTGTTGTAACAATTACTCATTCACAAACTGACATTTAATGAGTATTGGGGCATGAGAGTGAAGACATATCAAATTCCTATTTTTAGTAGAACATATTTTCATCAGTGAAAGTATACAATAAAGATGACAGAGCAATGCAGGTAATGATAAGGGTTCCAATGAAAATAAAATAGGAACTTACTGAATGGATACTTCATTTCAATGTTCAAAAAAGGTTTCCTTTAAGAGGTAACACATCCCAACTGAGGCCTGAATGTTAGAAAAGGTGTCAGCAACAGGAAGACCCTAGGGAAGAGCGGTCCAGGCATAAGGGCAGGTGCCGAGGCCCTGAGGCAGAAACCAGGCTAGTGTGTGGAAGGAAGGAAGGAAGGAAGGAAGGAAGGAAGGAAGGAAGGAAGGAAGGAAGAAAGAGAGGAAAGAAGCATTTTGTGGGTGGAAGTGGGGAGCTGAGACATTGGATCAGAGTGCAGGTGGAAAGCTTATAGATTTTTGGAGCTTGGATTTTTTTTCCCCTAAGTACAATGGGAAGATTTATTTTAAACTCTTTTCCCAGAATTTTATTGTAAAAGTTTCAAATACACAAAAGAGTTCAGAGATTTTTACAGTAGAACTCCCATCTATTATCTATCATATAAATTCATAATAAACATTTTACTGTACTTTATTTATAACATCTAGCCATCTAGCCATTTTTCTATTCACCCATCAAGCCATCTTATATTTTTCATGCATTTTGAAATAGCTTGGAGACATAGTACATCTCCAATGAAAAGATGAGCAAAGTGACACAACTTTACCTGTCTTGTATGAAGAAAATGTACCCAGAGGTAAGAGGTGAAGGAATGAAGAGCAGCACAGAGACTGCTGAGTAAGCTACTTTGATTGTTCTGTGTCAAGGTCCTCATGGCTTGTACTAAAGGTTAGTGGTAGAGATGGGACATATCAGGAAAATTCAAATACTTTTTGCAGGGATAGTCAGGAGGACTTTCTGGGGGATTAGATGTGGGTGAGGAAGAGAAGAGTAAGGGTCACTCAGAGCATTTGGGCTGTGCCCCTGGGTGGTGTGCTGGGGCTGGTGAAGTTGCTTATTGAGATGAGAAAACAGGAAGTGGCAGGATTGAAGGGGAAAACACAGATCTGTTTGGGCACATCAAAACTGAGATGCCTCTAGTACATCTACACAGGTAAGTGAAGTGATAGCTGGACATGTGAGTCTGGAGCTCAGTGGAGGAGTAATGGCTAGAGAGGTAAACCTGGGAGTCATGCGTACACTAGTGGCTTTTAGAACTAGAGGACTTAATGAGACGACTTAGGGAGGGGGGGGTAGGAGGAGAAGAGCAGGGGCCTCTGGACCAAGACCTAGGACATGCCAACATGAAATGTAGAGAGAAGGCAATAATCATCTACAAAGAGAGAAGGTGCACCTGATGAGGAAGGAGGAGAACCCAGAGAGGAGGGTGCAAGAGGCTAAGAGAAGAAAGGGTTTCAAGAACGGTGCCTGAGAGGACACCTAAGGTCAGGACAGGAAGGTCTTGGCCCCACGGAGGCTCTTGGTGGCCTCAAGAAGAGCCTACTCAGTGCAGGAGGAAGAATCCACCCAGACGTGTGTTGAGGAAAGAATGATGGGTCAGGGAGTGGAGCCAGGGAGCATGAGAAAGGAATTTAGGAGGTTAGGAAATTAAGAATTTGTACAAAAAAGGAGCAAAAATGGGTGATGATTGGAGGGGTGTGGGTCAAACAAGGTCTTTGAAAGTGCAAGCATTAGGGGCTGTGTGTGCAGAGGGGTGATCCTGTAGAGAGGGAGGGATAAACCTGGGAGCAAAGCCCTAGAGGAGGTAAAAGAGGAAGGGAGGCAGGGCACATGTAGAGGGCAGCCTTAGACAGGATGGGGACAATTCTTGATGGTATCAGAGGAGAGGACAGGGAGTGAGTTCCAATGAGGCAGCACGATAGGTTTTGTGTGAAGATGGCAGCATCTCAATCTGGCACTTGTGTTCCTCCTGGAGAAACAGGCTCCTGAGCTGATAAGGTGGAGAGAGGAGAAGGTCTGATGCAGTGCCTCAGAAACCAGGAAGGCAAACATGCAATGGCATTGTATGCAGTGAGATTACTGGGTCATGGTCGGTGCCTGTTCGAGATGTGTTGTCATGAATTCAAAGTGTGATTGTGGTGTGTTTTGCTCCAACTATATTCTGTTACTTGCAGAGAGACAGAGAGTAAACAAAAAAGTTGGGTTTAACCAGAAATGGAGGCTTTGACAGGTGATTGTTATTCCTAATGTGTCAGGCATGGTATTAGTGATGTGAAAATTAGGAATTTGCGATGGGTCCATAGTCCTGCTTTTGAGGAGCAATGACACTTGGCTATTTCACTCTAAACTTGCAGTCACCATGGTGCTTTCCCAGACGCAAGGTAGACTATAGAAAGTGCAGGCCAGTGGGCTCCACATTAGCACTTTTGTTGTTGCTGCTAAACTCCAGGCCATATTAGCATAGTAGCTATAAGATTCTAATAAGTAGAAAGTAGGACTATGTACAAAGGACAGCAGCATTATTGTTAGAAAAGAAAAAGCATGTATTGTAGAATGTAATTGTGCTGTTGCTATTGAAATTGATGGTAAAGGGTCACTGGTGTACCATATTTGCAATAGTAATATTGTCCATTTTTCTATTAAAACAGCATATGGATAATACAGGAGTAGTGCTGGTGCCAGCATTACAGACAATATGATGCAATATGGTTGACTAGAATTGTTCTTTATTGAGTCTTGATGGTACCATATGACATCAAAAGAAAATGACACGGTGAAAGCTGACACAGCAGCAAGGCAACAGAACACAGGTTCTGGGGTCCATTATGCTGGCTTCAAATTCTGGCTTCACCCATCACTGCCTGTGTGACTCAGTCAAGTAGTGTCATCTCTCTGAACCTTAGAGCTGCCCTTGACTCTTAGATGTATGTGTTCTCACAGCTTGTGCCCATAATCAGCACAAGAAATTATGTGAAATAATTGTTGTGAAGTGCTTTTCACAGTCAGCATTCAATAAATGCCCCCATCTGTACCCCAAGGTTATTGCTACAGCTTGGAGGTTATGTGGTAGCATAACTGAATACACATTCAAGGGCAGTATAGAATTATTTATAAATATAAGGACAGTATGACTCTAATGTAGTCCTCTTTTTGAAGCTATGGTTGGTAGTAACATATCATGCCATGTTGACAATATCTTATTAAAAAGATGTCACTCAGTGTTTATCTCTCATCAATAGTTTATTGTTAACCACTTGGACTGAGGATGATTACAGTATGATGTCATTTGGTATAGAATTTGGTGGTAGGATTTTTTGTTAACTCTGTTCCTGGCAGCATAACATAATGGGCTACAGCAGTAATGTGACACACAATGTTACTTTTTAGGGCCACACAGCACAGGCGGAGGGAAGCAACTGCTTGAAGACACCAATGCTGGCAGCGGCAATGGGATTTTATGCTTTACTTTATTACATATAATTGTAGGAACAGAAATGATACTACACTATGCTGAGCTGCATTATGTCACCCTTCACCTTACCATTCAAGTAACAGTAATGAGAGCACACTAGAGTGAGTTGTGCTCTTTATATTTGTAGTTACAAATGTATAAGGACATTAGATTATACTAGGGTACTTACAGTGTTTGAAATAGTGCTAGTTTGTATGATGTTAAAGTAAAAATTGGGCAGTCACACTTGTACTGCAGTAGCTCCAATATTGATAACACAGACTCACTTCTAATACACACGTGTTATAAGGATATTCCTCACTCACCATCGTATGAAAGCTTCAAAACTTGGTGGCAGCAATATTCTAAATCAGGGGGTCGACAAACTGCCCTATGTGCCAAATCTGACCCACTGCCTGTTTGGTACTGTTTTCAGGCTAAGGTGATGCTTACATTTTTAAATGTTTGAAAAAAACTGAAGAATAATATTTTCTGAAATTCAAATTTCATTGTCCTTAAAGAAAGTTTCATTGGAACACAGGTGCTTTCAAGCCACAAGGGCAACAAGGACAATAAGGCCCACAAAGCCTAATTCTTACTCTGGCCCTTTACAGGAAAAGGGTGCTGACCCCATGGTTTGAACACTCCTGCATTGCCTTTCATGTGTGTAGGAGTAGAAAGTACTCTATTTTGAATGCAGTAAAAATGTATCACATTATCCTAAGCTGTTTCTAATCATAGTTAACAAAAATATCACTAAAATCTACCATTGTATATTGTCTTTAGTGTGTCCAAATGCTGCCAAACTAGAAAGTATAGCCATGTTGACGTACTACCTACATGAGGGAACCAGGGTCTGCTTCAATGTAGGACCATGGTATATGGTATTGACTCATATTCATCCATAGTATCTCGTATTATAATGGTCAAGGGTAAAGGATGTGGAGTGGGACCCTGCCTCTTACTTTCTCTAGCACTTTTGGGAAATGTTCTTGTTGAGGCTCAGTTTCCTTAACAGGGAAATGGGAAAAATAACAGGTGCACAAAATGATGATGTCAAATTCTGTGCATAGAACCTTATAAACAGAAGGCTTGGAAAAATGGTATTGTGGGGGTGGTTTATTTACTCATTCAGCAAACACTTCCTGGGTGTTCCTCAAGTTCAATGGGACACAGCAGTGGACCAGACAGATGAGGCCCAGCCCTCGCAGGCTGTGGGGAGGAGACTGTCAGTAACCGGGAAAGTATCAGAGCTTCCTGACAACCATGCTGTGATGGTAACGGCCCACGCAGTGAGAGGGTATTCCTGGGTGGTCAGAGGAAGACTGCTGAGGCCTAGATAACAAGAAGAAGCCAACCATCTGAATATGTTAAGCTATGACATGCTGGATTGCTACTAAATTGAATCTGTAGCTCAATATCTTACTCTATATAAGGATCCCTAGTATTGGAGGATGGAATATCCATGATATAGATGCCACATGGTGATCCAGAAGATCCATGACATCTACTCATTTATAAAGACAAAACCTTAATGACTATTAAAGAATTAGAGTGGGGTTTCTCAACATTAGCACTATTGAAGTATTTGGCTAAATAATTCTTTGCTATGGGGCCCATCCTGGGCTTTGTAAAATGTTTAGCAGAATCCCTCACCTCTACCCACTAAAGGCTGGCAGCCCCTTTCCTTGCTCCAAATTGTGACAACCAAAAAATGCCTCCAGTCAGGCCAAATGTCCTCTGGGGAGCAAAGTTGCCCAGGCTTTGTATTCACTAGGTTAAAGGAAATGGTGCCTGTAAAGCCTTCAGCAGGGAGTGTGGCTACTTTGAGATGGCTGTGTGTGACAAAGTCATGCCAGCAGAAATGGCCCAACAGACTGCATGAAACTGCATGAAATTGGTCTTAGGAGAGAAACCAAACAGTTAAAGTATTGGGTGGGCCAATATTTTGTTTAGTTCTTTCCACATGATGGATGGATCTAGTAGTGCTTATTTGTCTTTAACTGCATTTGAAAGAATTTTGTTAGATTGTATTGTGACAGCTGCTATATCAGTGTGCATTCAACAAAACTTATCAAAATTGGTGAAGGTTTTGTACGGCCATTTTAATATTGAAGATGGAAGAATATATGCAACATTTTCTGTGTATTATGCTTTATTTCAAGAAAGGTGTATTATTTCAAGAAAGGTAAAAATGCAATTGAAATGCAAAAAATAAAAAGATTTGAGCTGTATATGGAGAAGGTGCTGTGACTGATCAAATGTGTAAAAAGTGGTTTATGAAATTTATTGGTGCATTTTGGTGAAATAATTCTTTGTTGTGGGGCTGTTTTGTGCATTGGAAGATATGAGGGAGTAAGGCACACAGATATCTGGGGAAAGAGTACCCCAGGCAGAGAGAATGGTGAGAGCAAAGGCCCTGGGGCTGGTGCCCACCTAGCATATCTGAGGAGCTGGAAGAGGTATATGGCTCGAGTAGAGGGAGAGGGAGCATATGATGAGAATTGATGGGGAGGGGAGAGAGGGTAGACTATGAAGTAAGTTTGAAATACTTGTTGGGGGTGGTGGGATAGAAGGTGGCTCACAGAAAATGTTTCTGGATTGGATTGGTGGCCCAGATGAGACCAATGACTGAGATTTTTATGGGTCTCCCATTGTTCTAGCCAAGTGGGCTGGCAGCCCAGATGACCATAACACTGCAGTTGTGAATTGCGGATTCTAAACTAGATTGAGGGAGAAGTGAAAATGGGGCAGAGTGAATGGACAGTGGAGATTGGCCTGGGGGCTGGGGGATAGGAATAGTAGCAGGAAGTTGAGCTGACAGGCATGTATTAGAGAGCAGGGAGTAGAGGCCCAGCAGTTTGGGAAAGTGACAATAATGTCAGTGGGTGGGACATCCTGAGATGTGTCAGTACAAAGTATTGCTCATTCATTCATTATTTGATTGGCTGAGTACCCAGACTTTGGAGCCAAATTGCCTGGGTTCAAATTCCAGCTCTACCATTTTCCTGCTGTGTGACCTTTGGAAAGTGACTTTCTCTACTTGTGCCCTTGTTTCTTCACCTGTAATCACACTTACTCCCTATGTTTGTTGTGAGGATCACATGGGTTAATCAAACAAGTAAGTATTTTAAATAGCACCAGGTGGAGAGTCAGATCTCAGTAAACATTCACTGCTAGGTTTATGACTGGTGGTGGAGGTGGTTTGATTTTTATTATATGCCAGATACTGCTCTAGGAGCTAGAGACAAAGCCACAATGTCAGAGAAGTGCTCACCCTTATGGAGTACAGCAGGATAAAATGAACATAAAATGATTACAGATACAGATGTAAAGAAGAATGAAAACAGGGCAGCGTGGCTATAGGAGAAGGGCTGCTTTACCAGGGTGTCTCTGAGGAAGGGACATTGGAGCTTAGCCTGAAAGATAAGAAGAAACAACCACATAAAAATCAGGATCTGGAAGCTTCCAGGTAGAGGGTACAGGAAGAGAAAAACCCTGGGTTTCCAAAGACAGAGTCCGTCCAGCAGAGTGCAGTGAGTGTAGGACAGAGTGATGGCACATGATGGAGCCAGAAATGGAGGCAGAACTCAGAGCTGAGACCCTGTATGGTCCTCAGGCCTCATTAAGCAACATGGAACATTTTTTAAGAATATGAAAGCTGGGCCCTGCCTTGGAGAATCAATATTTTTGAAAGCTCCCCAGGTGACTCAAGTGCCCAGGAGAGTTTGAGAAACATTTCTATAGATGATCATGAGGGGTCTGTATATTTTCTAATTGTGGTGAGCAAAGGTATGATTAGTACTTGTTTTAGGAACATTGCTCTGGCTGCCGTGTGGAGCACAGACTCTGGAGTGGGGAGTGGCTGGGAGCCAAGGACAATGAGGATGCAGTACAAGGAACAGCTGGTGTTGGCTTGAAAGAGGATGGCAGCAGTGAGGGACGGCCGGAAGTGGAGACTGAGCTCATGAGACTTGCTGAATGGTGGGCTGAGGGGAAAACACAGACAAGGGTGATGCCAAGGCTTTGGTTTGAGCAGCTGAGTCAGCTGGAAGAAAAATGTATGGTAAGAGGGATTAAGATTTCTGCTTTTGACACAAGACGCTGAAGAAAAGTATTGGCTCTCTGAGTGGATCAATGGAGTGGCCAGTTTGTTGAAGTCATTAAGGGGACAGAGAATCTGAGGGACTGGCAGTTGGATCATTCACACAAAGGTGATGCCTGATAATGGATCAGCAGTGTAACTCAACTATTCTGTCTTTATTCACAAATATACAAAAACTGATGTCACTCCACTCTTCAGAATGTGATAGGGAGGGAAATTATAAATATTCATATTGCACACAGTTTACATCATTAACAGTAAATTATGGGCATTATAATATGCTTGACTTATTGTTGTCAGTTCTTTAGAGTTTTAAGAGAATGATAGGTCATGTGGTATTTTTCTAACAACATTACACTATAATTGGTTAGTGTGAATATCATGCATTTTGATATTTGTGTGAGCAACAAATGAATTCATTCATTTACTTAGTGCACAGAAGTAAACAATATCAATGACCACAATGGTCACAGTATCAGGGCCCACTGTGATAAGTTGGCAAGTTCTGGTGCCGTCATATTGTTAACGACACTGGGGGAAAAGTAATTTAAAGAAGTATAACAATGTAGTATTGGTATTCCTATAAATGTTGGCATCATTTTAGTATAATAACATTAATTTCTCTAAAATATCAAAAACATAATGTATTTGTTTAGAAAAGGGTCTAAATAGTATTTTCCATATGGCTTTTAGACGACTGTCCCGCAGAGCAAGGCAGTTTCAAGTCTACCTAGGCATGAAAATTATTTCACTTTATTTGGTAACCATGATATCATGGAATCTGCTTTCTTTGGTCCAGGATCCAGTGTTTTAGGAATGTTTACAGGTCTGGGTAGTTTCGCATCTTGTAATATTTGAGATCTAATTTCCCATAATCTCTTGTTTATGGGAAAAGTCAGAAGCCAAATGCTCAAGCAATAAGCTTGAGAGTCATTTGTAGTCATCATTCCTTTCCTTCTTAAAGTCTTCTCACAATGAATTCCTAGGATTTATGACTTATTTATTTCCATTGCCAAATAGTTCAAAACCTGAATATTATGGGAGCGTGTGTTCTCATCCATATTACAATTTCTATTGAAGTTTAGTTCAATAACATTCAGGATTCTATGTAATAAATTTTCCCATGCAGATGATATTTTTATTTCCCTCTGTAAATATTTTTATAACTGAGACTGGAGCATCAAAACAATTGTTAAATATTTGTCTAGAACATGTAGAGCAAAGTCTCTGCCAGCAACCATCCTTTCCTAGTGTCTGGAATAGGTAACTTTTTCATGCACTTTTCAGTCTGTATCCTCAGCAATAAGGTGATGATAAAACCCAAACAAGGAGATGATGACTTTAATATACTTTATTTAAAAAGTACAGTTTTAAATTGATTTCAATGGGTTTCAAGCAGAAGGGACATTGCCCACTTGCAGTCCCATTTCTGATGAAGGGTGGTTATCATGTAGCAAACTCACATTTACATGACTGGCAAAGTAAAAAGATAACATTTTTGTCAACATATCTTTAAGAGTTTATATCACGCACAGTTTAAAATCATGAGATGCTGATGGCTGGACTATATTTCATGTCTCCTATGTCGCACCATATTTTGGTTCACAGTTTATCCTTAATTTAGCATGCCAAGAGAACAGCTCAGTCAGTGTCACCTTAAGAAGAGCAGCAAAAGCAGAGGGAACAGGATAAGAACCATCTTGGCCTGGAGACTCGGTGCACCCCCGCATTCCCTTGCATTCTCCTGCAGGGAAAGGCGGGGTTGGTTAGAGCAGAGATGGATTCCAAGATGCCTTAAACCTTCCAAGCTATAATGAATCCCTAGAACTCTCCCCACTCTTCAAATGTACGAACAGTCTTTTGGGATCTAGATAATTCAGGGAAATGAACTTGTCTAAATGTCATCAGGTTAGAGATGAGAGCCTCTGATTTCAGTTGTAAATGTGTCATATATTGAAAAATTATTCTTTGCATATTATTATATAGAACATTCCAGAGATAAAGGCCTATTTACTGGTAGAGATGTCTGTTGGGAAAAATTGTTAATGTAAAATATTGGCTTTCTAATTTTTTTCCCTGTCAGAATGTAAGTTAAAAAATCATGTCTAAGGAGCCTGATCATTTTTGGCTATGAAAGTTTTGTTTCTTCTTTTCATTTGAAGGAGGACTCTGTTTCACAAAATGAAATAATATTATTCATTACTTTATGTAGCATGCTTTTTTATCCACTAACTGATACAAATCTCTCCAACCTCATTATTCTAGCTCTATTTCATTCAGATATATTCTTATGATGGGCATTCATATTTTCATCTGTTCTTTACTGCTACAAAGAATGCTGAATGTAGGTCCTTACCAGACAATGGTATTTGCTCCTGCTCCTGCCCCTGCCTATGGTAAAGATGTCCAGTCTTTTTAGTGCAGACCTACAGTGTATTTTTGCCAATAATGGTTATAGCTAGATATTTTGTTGTTACCTGTATATTCATTCTGATCACCAAGTGACTTGTATGTTTCATGTTCCTGGTTTATTTTTATACATAGTTGTTTGACTTATCAATTTAAAAGCACTCTTTATAATTTGATTTACAAAAATATTTTCAAGTTGTATAAATTGCCTTCTGACTTTTATATTTTTCATAGAAAAATAATTTTTATATAGTTAAAAAATCTGTTTTTCTTCCATAGCTCTCTTGTCTCAGATAGGAAGTACTCTCCAATCACTAGGACTACTTGTGAGACTGTTATTTTACTATTTAAATCTGATTTATATTCTTCCTTTTGAATTGAACCTTTGTCATATATAAAAGTTTCTATTCTGTTCCACTGGCCTCATCTTACTATGTCCAGAAACTTACAGAAAAAAATACTGATTTTTTAAAGTGTTTCTCTTCTATCAAGTTACCAAAACAAATTATCTTATTAACTCTAGAAGATTTTACTCTTGTGACTTTTTAGTTGTCTAAGTATGCAGTTCTGGTCTTGAGTGAAGTGACTTTAGTGTCTGTGGGACTATTAGTTGTGTTTGCATTTTACATAAATCTTTGATTAGGGATGATCATTGAATTTTATCAAAGGTGTTTTTGGCATACGTATGTATAATTTGTTGCTATTCAACTTGAACTCCCATTTGAATATAGAAGCAAATATTCTCAATAAATTCCAAGTTCTTATTGGTGCTCTATTGTCTTTAAAATCTTTTCTAGGACTTAATTTAAATAACATTAACATCATTTTATATTTAAAGTTGAGATTAATGCTCAGCTCATTCTGTGGAATTTAAAAAAATTGATACCTTCCCAGTTTCCCTATAGTAATTATTCTAGGCAAGCTTTTCATTTTTTCAGGGTTAGTGTAAACAATTTTTTTAAACTGTTTTTTGTTATACTTAAAAATTTTCACTCTCAATATGTAGGAAGTATTCTCTTAGAATTACCTAAATCGATGGTAAACTCACTTTTCTCAGCACTAA
This sequence comes from Desmodus rotundus, assembly GCF_022682495.2. Taxonomy (NCBI): domain Eukaryota; kingdom Metazoa; phylum Chordata; class Mammalia; order Chiroptera; family Phyllostomidae; genus Desmodus; species Desmodus rotundus. The sequence continues at coordinate 88,009,683 of NC_071394.1, forward strand.
GGTTAATTTTCCTCTGATCATGGTTTTCTGTGTAAATGGAGGGCCTTCATAGTTATACATTCATTGGTCAGGGGTTAAGAGGCTTAACATCCCACCTTCATACATCGTGGCCCCTTATCTGGTATGAAAATTGCCACTTTTGCTTTATGTGAAGTTGTTGTAAATAAAAGGTTGTCTAAACATAAGCAGGGGAAATAACTTTAACCACAATTTGAAATAAGTAAAACAAAATAATCTGAGCCACTTTGTGTGTAAGAGTGGAAAGTGATAAAATGGCACCACATCCATAGCAGAAAAGACAGTAGGCTTTTTAAATATGACATGGGTAAAATAAGAATAGACTACTATTAGCCTTTCCCAAGAAGGCACGGAGGGGCTGAGAGCAGAAACCATCAGCCTTCCTGTATATTCTTCTTTGCTATGGCTGAAGAGGACTGTTTTCTCACAAGTAAACCTTTCAGCTATAGTGAGATTCTCATGGCAAATCTGAAGGGAAGAGAGAACAGGAAGGGATTTCAGACTGACCTCAGGATGGAAGCCATGACAAGATTCCGGGCGCCTCCTGATCTTCTGGGCCTTTAAACGCTCACACTTCAGAGATTCATTATGTTGACTGTAGTTAAGGCATATTTCCAAAATGTTGCTTTCCCTTACTCTGCAACAGCACTAAAGTTGGCACCAAACTCCCTTGGCAATTTATCTTCCTCTCCACCAGTGGAAAGGATATCATATTCCCCTCCCTAATATTTCTCCCCCAGTAATCCTGACTATTGATTGCCTTGCAGGCTTCAGCAGACATCGCTGGGCCTATGCCCAAAAGGATATACCTGATCTCGATGGGCGCCATGGTGATGGGGGCCACAGACTCGCAGACGCAGCTGCTGTCCACCACCACCATGAACAGATTGCTGCTTGGGATTTGCTGGATGACAAAGGACCTGTTGGAACAAGAGACATGGACACAGTGAGTGGTCATTTATCATTCCTCAGGTGAAGAGCCAGGAAGAAAACTTTTCCTCTGGGTGGTAACTACTGTATTTTGGAAAACAAGTGTCAGAGACTGCCTTGCTGCCAACATTGCCCTTTCCGAGAGGCTCTTCACTTTCAAAAACCAAGTTGCACTAAGAAGACAACAGCTTATAACCTATAGCTCTAGACAAAATGGCTCATAAAACTCACCTTGGAAAGACTGTAACTTTGTATGTACAAAACAGTAGAGTCACATTTGGCTAATTCACTTCAATTTCCAAGGCCTCAGAGGTTAGGCTTTTCCAAGACTCATTTCCTTCCTAAACATTATCAGAAGTTCCATTTGATGTTTTTCTAAGTGGATTTTTCTCTTCTCCTTTTCTCACAGATAGACTGAAGCTATGTCATATTGATGCCAAAGATGAACTGAACTTCCTAAACCCTTCTCTGCACTGCTTTGCCTGATGTCTGCCCATAATACATGCACAGTGTTTGGATGAAATTCATGCTAGCCCTTTAACAAACTCCACCCATCTCAGAATCCAAATCATGCTGGTACTAAGGCTGCATAGCAGCTCTGACATTCTGGGTCCATCAGCACAGTGTACTGACACCTGCTTTTTCCATTATCCAACCCAGTGAAATGGCAAAGTAACACCACCATAAAAGTACTACTTTAACAAGAAATACTACTGACTCTTCAGAGGAACAAATTAGAGACCAAAATCTCATTTTTTTCAGACCCAACAGATTAGGTAAATACTTAGCCCCAGATCTACAACCCCTGTCACATAACTTACCATGATATTTCATTAAATTCAATTTAGTTGGATGAAATAGACTATAACCTAACAAAATGTTCCATTTCTCCATACTCTTTATCTTTATTTACCTTTCTCTCAACAAATGTGTTCTATTCTCTACATTGTATCATCATGATTTACTAAAATCATCCCATGAAGAAGAATCCTTCTGCTTAGTGGGAAATTAGAAAGAAGGAGAAAGGACCCCTTTTTATTTTTACCTGTTACCACCTGATACACTGAATTATCCAAGAACACTTCTGAGATTACAACACAACTGTCTTCCTTTCTATAAATGCCCAGAATATGACACCATTATGTTTATCTTTTTCATCCATAGCAGGAAACAGGGCATACCATTGCTTAATAACATTCCCCCAATGCCTAAACCACTGTCCACACTCTGGGATATTGCCGTCTGCTCTCCCATCCTTCTCCACAACTACAGTTGGTCTGAGAGAAAAATTCAGCTGTACTTTCTCAATAAAACTTTTAAAATCTCTGCTTCACCTTCCCTTTTAGCACTAGGTGTCTTCTCACCTATGCAGGGACATTGCTTTAGCAGTTGGCCTCCGTAATGGATTATGCTTATCAGAATTAAAAAACCTACCTGAGATGGCTCTCATCAAAGAAACAATGACTTCCATGTTGAGGAAAATTAACAGAGCCTCAGAATAATGCAAAACCAAGATCACACAACTCTTTAAAGAACAAATGGTTGACTTGAAAATGAAGCCAAATGAATCTACCAGATGTACAGTAAAGGAGAAAAAGATAAAAAGTATGCAATAGAAGTTCCAAAGGGAGACAATGTTTTCCAATTGATGAAAAATTCTGTTTTTTCATAATAAGGGCCCATTCAAGCATGAATGAAACTTCAAATCATTAAAGATATAGACCAATCGTAAAATCTTCTCTAGAAACAAATTACTTAAGGAGTGATGAGAATGACGCCAACTTCTCAATGGGAATACTTAAGATGAAGAAAACAGAGCAATACAAAGGAAGTAAAATGCATGTCAGGTCCAGAGGAAAATTGATTCTAGGTAACTGTAGATAATGATAGAAAATTATGTTTTACAATTTAAGGATAATAGCTAAAAATAGCATGGTAAGTAATGTATACACACAGAAAAACTGACATTATAAGTCTAAAATTATTACCAATGACAATAAATATGAGGTGATTAGATTCACCTACAAAAGACAGAGACTCGTAAATGGCATTTAGAAAATACTAGCATTATGATGTTTGCAACAGAAACTCCTGAAACAGAATGACATAGAAGAGATGTCAGATGAGAGATGTCAAATGACAGGAAAAGATTTACCAGAAAAATGCTAACAACAGAGAAGAGGAACAGGAACAGGTTAATATTACTAAAAATGTAATAAAGAAAGTGGTTCATATAATCTGAATAATTTTTCATATTAAAAATAGTATAATAAAATAATATACATAAACTTTTATGATCATAGTATACAAACTGATAGAAATACCAAAGTGATTGATGAGTGCATGATCTATTAAAACATGGAGCAAAAACTCTTCAGATCTAAACAATGTAGAATGCAAGTTTTCTTTTTTAAAAAATTTAAATTTATCAAGGTGACACTGGTTAATAAGATCATATAGGTTTCAAGTGTACATTTATTTCTGTGATACGTGTTCTGAATATTGCATTGTGTGCTCGCCACCCGAAGTCAAATTATCTTCTGTCACCATCCACTTAGCCCCTCAAGTTATTTTCAAACACAAGAAACCATAACACATTCCAAAGAACAGAATGATTACTTACATTTTCTTCTCTATGGTAGGGTAAAATTCGAAATTAATAGCAAAAATACAAAAGCAGTGGAAATTAAAGGTTAAAAAACATATTCCATTAATCATTGAGAATTTGAGAACAACCATGACTCAAATCTGTGCAGTATGACCTTAACTACTTTTACTGGGAAAAAAAAGTTTGCAAATAAATGAACTAAATTTTTGAATGGAAAGGTAGGAAAAATAAAGACATAAGCTGCCCCTGTGCTGCTCTACTTGGCCTTTCTTCTGGTATCCTGGGCCGAGTATTGATGTCTCTCTCCAAAGGTAGGTCTGAGGCTTCTGCAAGGATGTGACTGATGACAGGAGATGTGACCATTGCACAAATAGTCCCCTTTGTCCACTAGCCATGCCCTTCAGTTTACAAACATGCTGTCCTATCTCCTCTCTCAGTAAAAACAAAACTTTCCTATAACTTACCTCTAGTTACTATTACTCTGTCCTCCTTTATAATAAAACTCCTATAAAAAGAATAATCTACCATCTCTCTCCTTTCTCATTCCTCTCCTTTCATGAACCCACTCTAATATGGCAGGAGCCCTTACCTTGCCACTGAATCAGTTCTTTCAGGGGGATCACCTCTCTTCACAATCTCCTTTACTTCTGCTTGCTCCTTACTTGCTCACTGTCTGCCCTCTCACCACAGACTAACAGAATGTTAGCCAGTGTGACTGTGGTTTCCAGGGGTGGAGGGCTGCATCTGTCTTCCCACGGTCTGTTACCCTCACCCAGTACCTAGAATTGTGCCTAGGACACAGCAGATTCTCAGGAAAGATTTACAGAATCAATGACAGAATGGATTCATAAAGATAGAAGGAGAAGAATGCAATGTAAATAAAAACGTGAAGATAACTGAAAGAACCAAACTCTGGTTTAAAAGAACATTGACATAAATCAACTTTTGGCATTCCTGATCAAGAAAGAAGTCATATTGGAAAGATAGGAGTTCCAGCCAAGATGCAGATGTAGGTAGAAACCCTTCACTTCCTTGCACAACCAAAAGGAGGATAACAACCAATCTAAAATCAATAAACAACCAGAAGTGCCAGAAAATCAAACTTCATGGAACTCCAACAACCAAAGAATTAAAGAAAAAAATCAACTAGAACAACCAGAGTGGCAGTGCCACAACGCAGCAAAGAGGGTTGCCCTGCCTGGGTGAATACCTAAGGCCCCGCCCCCTTACAACTTATCAGGTGCGCTAAGACAAAGAAATATGGCCCAAATGAAAGAACAGAGAAAAACCTCAGAAAGACAACTAAGCAATGAGGAGATAGTCAACCTCTCTGACGGAGAATTTAAATCCCTGCTAATCAAAATGCTAACAGATCTGACTGAGCTTGGTTGAAAAATGGAAAAACAAATGAAAGATACCTAAAGTGAAATAAAGCAAAATATTCAGGGAGCCAACAGTGACAAGAAGGAAACCAGTACTCAAAGCAATGATTTGGAACAAAAGGAAAAAATAAACATCCAACCAAAACAGAATGAAGAAACAATAATTCAAAAAAAGTAAAGAGGGCCTTACAAACCTCTGGGACAACATGAAACGTTCCAATATCTGAATTATAGGGGTACCAGAAGGAGAAGAATAACAGCAAGAAATCAAAAACTTATTTGAACAAATAATGAAGGAAAACTTCCCCAATCTGGCAAAGGAAATAGACTTTCAGGGAGTCCAAGAAGGCCAGAGAGTCCCAAAGAAGTTGGACCCAAAGAGGAACACACCAAAGCACACCATCATTAAGTTACCGAAGATTAAAGACAAAGAGAGAATCCTAAAGGAAGCAAGAGGAAAGGAGAGAGTTACCTACAAAGGAGTGCCCATTAGGCTATCACTGATTTCTCAAAAAAAAAATCTTGCAGGCAAGAAGGGGCTGGAAATAAGTATTTGATGTCATGAAAGGCAAAGACCTACATTCAAGATTACTCTATCCAGCAAAGCTTTCACTTAGAATCAAAGGGCAGATAAAGTGCTTCCCAGATGAGGTCAAGTTAAAGAAGTTCATCATCACCAAGCTATTGTTATATGAAATGTTAAAGGGACTTATCTAAGAAAAAGAAGATCAAAAATATGAACAGTAAAATGACAGCAAACTCACAACTATCAACAAATGAACCTAAAAGAAAAGAAAAACAATGAAAACAAAAACTAAGCAAACAACTAGAACGGGAACAGAATCAGAGAAATGGACATCACCTGGGGGGGTTTCAGTGAGGGGGGGAAGGGAGGAATAGGGGGGAAAAGGTACATGGAAGAAGAAGCATAATTAGTAGGCATAAAAAATAGATGGGGAGAGATAAAAAATGGTATAGGAAACAGAGGACGCAAAGAACTTATATGTACAACTCATGGACATGAACTAAGAGGGGGTGGAATGCTGGAGCGTTGGGGAGCATGGTGGAGGGAAGATAAAGGAGAAAAAATTGGGAAAACTGTAACAGCATAATCAATAAAAAATACTTTAAAAAGAAGTCATATTAAAACTGGAGAGAAACAGAGACATTTACAACATTTTAAGTCACTATTATGTATATTATTGTAAACAATTTGAAAACTTAGAGCAAGCACACCTTTGGAAATAAAGCATAAATTATGAATATTTGGGCAAGCTATAGAAAACACAAGCAGACCAATAGTCATGAAAATAACTGAAATGCTCATTGAGAACCTACCCGCAAGTGAATGCCACAAAATCACCCAAAGATCAGATATTACTGTGTTCATAGAAAACCCATGTGAACCCACTGACCAACTATTAGAACTAAAAGAGCTCACCAAGCTGACCAGTTACATAATCAGAGTGTAAACCACAGCCTTTCCCCGGCACTGGCAATAACCAATGGAAAAATATATATGAAATAAAGAACCACTGATAGCAACAGCAATCACTATGAAATGCCCAAGATTAAATCTAGTAAATGACATTTCTTTATGAAGGGAATTACCAAACTTTACTGAACATAAAAAGATAAACTAATAATTGAACGGAGTTACAATGGTTGTGGAAACACACACACACTACTGATGTACATATATGTGTGTATACACACACACATACATATACATACATAATCACTAAAAATTAGAGAAATATAAATTAAAATGATAAAATGCACTTTTCACCAGCAGATGGACAAAATTTTAAACCTGTCCTACTATCACATTGTAGAGAGTCTGAAGGAGTGAATATTATTCTGCAGTACTGGTGGAAAAGTGAATTTTTACAGCTATTTATTATTATAATAGAAATCATTTAGATCCTATTTTTTCAGTAGTTCAATTTCTCAGTAAGAGAAACTTTTTCAGGGCCCTAAAAAGTCATGTAGAAAGATGCATTGTTCATTGAGAGGACAAAAATTCTGAAATCCACCTGAAAACCCATCAATAGAGGGATGTTTGAATAAGCAACAGTCTGCGAGTCTATGATCTACTTAGCATCTGACAAAAAGGTAAAGGAGATCTCTATTTACTGTCATGAAAGGATACCCAAAACACCATAAGTAGAAAAATTATGTTGCAAAATTATAAATAAAGTATGAATATTTAAGAATATTTAATTCTGTTATAGAGAATCAGAAAGATAAATAGGATGGATAAGACTTATCAGATGTTTTGGGAATAAATAACAAATCAGTAAGCATTCCATGACTTATGTTAAACATAGAAAGAATAAATGGACTAAAAAATACAACTCCAGTGAGTTGAACACAAATATAAAAGAACATATGAAGTATCTTCCTAGAGATAAGAAGGAATTGAAGGACCAAGTGATATTAAATATCTGTGAGGCACAGACCATGTCATCTCCAGACTGATAGCTATGTCATCCTTAAATCCACTCACTGGTAACTCCCATTCTCTGCCTGAGACACACAGACAAAAGTCATTGCTGCTCTGAGAGTTAGAGGCAAGCTACAAATTTGCCTTAGCATCTTCCCCTGGAGCTGGTCTGTAGTGGCTCCAGGCACCTTCTCTCTGCTGAGCCTCCACTCCTACCCGTAGGTCTGATCCTTCTACATCACCATCAGTGGGAGAGCAAGGGAGGAGGGGAGGTAGGAGTTAGGACAGGAGAGGAGGACAGTGGAGGGGAGAGAAGACCAGCGGAGTAATTGTCAAGGGAGGCTTGAACTTAATTTGTAATGCTGAAGTTCTTTGCAGGGAGAATGTGTTCATGTATCCTTAAAACATTTAGAAATGGAGCATTATGATAAAGGCAAAGAAAATCAATTTTCTCATGTGGCAATAGAGAACATTGGGACTCAGAGAGGATAAGTGAAATCTTAACAGAAGCTGTATAAATAAGACATAATTGAGCCCATTTTAGAGACAGGAGAATGAGGCTAAGTGACTACCTAACATAACAGGGCAGAGCTCGGGTCTGTGGCACCTGGGCCCATTGTGGGTCTACAATCACAGGCAGCAGACTTGCTGTCTTGCATTGGAGTTACCAGTGCTCAAGCTCCTTGAGGGCAGATCCAGAGTGATTACTCCATACAGATGCTTAGTGACAAGTGCAAGACATTAGTGTTTTTAACACACATGTCCTCTCAGTGGAAGGCTCCCCAAGTGTTGTCAATGAAGCCCCACAGCAAACTTCTTTTTCCCTAAATCCTAGGAGATGAAAAGCCCTGCCTGCAGCGATATTGGAGCAAAGGAAAACAACCCCCTACAAAGGATTTGCCAGCGGAAAGATTAACTGCTTTTCCATATTTTAAAGACTTACTGTCTGCTTATTAACATGGTGCTTCGGAGGGGTCTGGGCAATGTTAGCTGTACATTTATGTGCACAACGTGTATTTATGGCCCAGGGTGCAGGGTTGAACTTCATAAAACACACCTCCATCCAGCTGGGCCCAGCAGCCAGACTGACGTCACTGTGTGGAGGAACCTTGGCCTGGTGGGTTTGCCTGGGGGCCAAAAACTGCAAGAGGGAAATGCCTCCACGGAGCACCACAGAGGTCGTTTTTAAGCAGGGATAGGTCAAAATGCGTAAAATAAATTAGGTCCTCCAGGGAAAGAGAGTAGGGAAGAGGGAAGCAATTTTGATGTGTCCATTGCCGGGACTGAAATAACCCAGTCCTCCCTTCTTCATTCACTACAGGCTGAGAAAGACTAGAGGGAAAAATGATGGGATTTCAAGACAGCCTCCCCTGACAAGAGAATATTTGCTGTATGCTATCTATAGAGGGGCTTTGCTGACCAGACAAGGAAAGCGATCATGCTGCTTCCCTAACACTCCCCTTGAACACACATATGCAATGGGAGAGACCAAAGGATAAGATTCCCTGGGGACCCCTGGATGCACAGTTGGAGAACTTAGTTGGCTTGCTTTTCATTGACTGGGTACAAATCTGTGCCTTGAAAAATTATCAGACCAGGACAGAATCTTAAAACATTTTGAAGTCTTTCACCTTTTACATATATTCACCATTAATAAATTTTCCAGATTTTATCCCAAAGTAAAATAAAAGACAATGTGTGAGTCACAGGAGGTTTATTTGAATTTGTTGCTGATCCTGTTCTACATGGTACTGCCCTGGGGGGCAAGGGGTATGTCACTGGATTTCCCACAGGATCTGATTCTCTTTGAAGGTGGAGAGATACCTGTCCTCCCACAACGTGCCCCAAAATGCACTACACTGACCCAGGCAACAGACGTTGTGAAGAGCAAACATTTAGTGATGGGATGTTTATATTCAAACTAGAAATTAAATAGTGAGGATGTGTTCTAGCATAATGCTATAGCTGGACTATCTAGTAGCATGGTGGGGGTGAGGGGAGGTGGAACAGCAGCTCAGTCCGCTCAGTCCACACAAGGTAAAGCAATGAAGAGTAGGGCCTCATCTGCTCACCACAAGAGTGGTAGGCCCGGGGAACTCCACAGGTGAGTCATGTTAGCATGTTGAGCCATGTGTAGTTCTAAAATATTTTAAGCTGTTTTAGAGTACAGGGAAAGAAGAAAATATTTCAAATTTCTTTTATGAAAGACCCTGATATAAAACCAAGATTATATCAAAAAAAAACTGTGGAATAATTACTTTTTCTGAATATTGACGCAAAGATCTTAAATGAAAGTCAGTAAACAGACTTCAATAGGATATTGAAATAATGACACAGCATGCCCCAGGGTGGAATAACCTAGAAATTCCAATGAACAAGCTTATTGAGTTGTCTCAGCTTAATACAAATAGCTTTAAGTCTCTGTTTTCTACTCTACTACGTTGAATTCTGCTTTCTCATCTCTGAGTGATATCTTGTATAGATTCCATAATTTTATGACAACTTCAGGCTAATAAAATTAGTCAGGTCTAGTTTAATGCATTAATTTCATATCTAGTTCAAAGCTCTATATTCACTGTCTTTCCTTCAAGCTTTTAGGTTCTCACTTCTTCAGTATTTCAGGGTGGGGAAAAGGGAGCAGTGAAGAGGCAGCATTTTTCTACATATCAGGCTAGAGTGTAATTCTCTGACCACAGCTTGTTTTTTACAACACAGGTTGGCCTTTGGTGCCCTCCGTGTGGCCCAGCATCCAAATACTGGTGTCCGTGTGAGGTTATCACGAACTCCTCAGAGGGCCAAGTGCTCTTCCACACAGCCCCACTTGATCACCCCGAAGCTCCTGCCACGAGCAGTCACTCCCCAGCCCCCTGCCCTGGGTGTGGACCTCACCCAGGGAGCAGCCCCTTGGTGGGTTTAAGTAAGATGACAGCTATCTTCCATTTTGTCCACCTGACCCTGAAAAACATGCACCTTTGCTGGCCCTGCCATAGGCCACTTCAGTGTGGTCTGTTCTCCAAACCTTGCCATCTCCCTTCAGGTTCCTTTCTGTTGCTCAGAGAGGCTCAAGAATGGATGGCTGCCTAGTGGATATTCCACCAGTGCTGGGCTGCCCTTCTTTCAAGTGCCCCCCCCCCCAAATATATAAAAGAGTCTCTTGGAGCATTCCTCCACTGTCCATCTATCTGGCTCCCAGTGGGGAAAAGCACCCCTGGAGGGAAAAACCTGTTCATAAACCCCGATCTTTTTGGTTGAGCCCCTCACCTGTCTTCACCCAGCAGACAGGAGGTGGACCAGTTGTCTTCCTCCAAATAAGCTTGGGGATGGGGATGGTGGGAGGTTTTTCAACTCTTAATTAGTGCCCCCTAACAGGTTCTTTTCTTTAGAACTTGTGATGCTTGCTGTCACTTTGTCCTCACCTCAATCCTGGACTACAAGGAAGCCCCCAACTGACATCATGTTTGGGTCCTCCCAGTAAACCTGTCCACGAAGATGCTTTATGCAGAGCTGGAAAGATGCCCATGCTGTGGGACCTGTTCAATGGGGCTCTACATCACATTTGACAAAAATCCCATCTCTGAAAACAGTCCTTAAGAGAACAAAATAGGCTCTTGATTTTGAACTAAATTTAGTATCACACTTCAGGATAAGACACTCAGAGTTAATTAGAGTCGGAAGAAGTAGAGGCTCACTCCCTCCTCTATTATTCTTCTTTGTTCTGAACGTGCCAGGCTACACAATTAAACCAGGAAAAAGAGGGATGATTAACTGTTGGAACAAAGAAAGTATTCACAGTTACTGAAAACGTGCCCCTTTCCCCACTCCCAATAATTGTTTCCCGATTCCTTGTATCTCTTAAAAGGTGCTACACTCTATTGTCATACAAGCCAGAGGTCTTGAAGTAATTATCAACATATTCGTCTTCGAACATCACCATGTGCTGATTTAACCATCTTCTCAATCCCTGTCCAGGCCATCCTTCCATCTCCCGTTCCTCGGGTCCAGCTGTGTGGGCAAGGGACTGATGCAGTCCCATAGGAACCTACACTCCAAGGGCTTGTCACTTGGAGTTTACTGCTCTGCAGGCAGGATGGGCTTGATATTTTTAATTTTATCTTTAAATTTGTGTTTTATAAGTGAAGTCCAAGGGACAACAGAGCAAGCAAGGGAGGGTGGGGGAGGTTCTTAGCTGCCTGGCCCCTGCCCCAGCTCAGCAACCCTGTGACCTTCCAGCCCTGGCAGAGGCCTGCATGTAGACATGGGAAGGGTTGAGGCATGGTAGCAGTGAATGTGAGGGTCCTTATGACTTTGAAGAAATTTAGTTTTAAACCCTAGCTCTAGAAATCATCTCTCTCTCTCTACCCCTCAGAGACCTGGCCTTTCCCTCCATAATCCGCTACCCCTGAGATAGCTGAAGACAGTAGCTGGTACCTGACTAATGATCACTGGCAGGCTAAAGATAACATCTTGATTTAAGTTATGTTTCAGCTCCTGATCTCTAAGGTAGAATGATCCCCTGGCTACTTTTCCATGGGATCAGACAAACTAAGAACTGTCCTCAAAACCTGAAGAAAACATCCATCACTCTCACCTCACCTCCAACCAATCAGCAACTAGCATGCTCCTGAACACCTAACCCATGGTGCCTTGTGATTTTGCCCTACATAATCTGTAACCTATATGCCATCTGAGAGCCCTGTCTTCAGAACATAAGCTCCTCGTTTCCATACTGGCCAACTCAATATTAAACTATTATTTCTTTCTATACTATAAACTCTTTGCTTGTGCATTTATTTGCACCAGTGAGCACAGGAAGACAGATGAACTCAGAACAAGCATTGGGGTCCCAGTAACAGCATCTGGTATCACCAGGGCACATGGAGGCTGTGACTCAGCCAGGGTGAGCCTCTTGTCCACCCCCAATCCAGATACCATGTATGTCTTGGCACTAAGATGGAAAGCCTTTGTCGAGTGGTTGTCCACCATGAGTTGGGGTGGTGAGCATGTGGGAAGGGGAGATTGAATCCAACTCTCCACATAGGACATGGCATCTCAGTACAGTGGCTAGAAGAAAGGAGAATCCAGCAGTCCCTGGGCTGTACACACCACTGTGAAATGGGGGCAGGATCCAGGGTGCCTGTGAGGGTCTTAATGAGTGTCCCTGTGTGTGAGGGAGCACCGTATTAAATAGCAAAAGTACAGTGATATAGATATATAGATATATGACAGATCAAGAGAGACCATAACAAGAAAAGTAATGTTTTACCTTTTAGTACCTTTAATGACTCTTCTCCCTGCTCTTTAAATAAGCAGCCCACATTTTCATCTTGTGCTGGGTCCACAAATTATGTAGCTGGTCGTGTCAATCTGCATTGTGTTTGACATGTCTTCTAACTGGTTCCCCTGCCATAGCCCTGTCTCTTTTCCTGGGGTGGAATAGTACTTCCTAAGTTCAAGGCTAATCACTCTATCTCCCTCCTTATATATTCCCATGACCTCCTTAGCATCTACTCAGTGGTCCACACCTGAGTGAAGCAAACAAGTCCCTGTATGATCCAGCTGGCTCTCTCCCGCACCTGATGCATTCAAGTACCCCAAGCCATAAGCTACCTTCTCCCTAACTACCAGACAAGCTGCCTTCCCATGGGTTCTTAATGCATCATGTTGGTTCTAATTCAGTGCTGAGACCCAGACAGAGCTCCATTTCTTAGCCTGGGCTGCTCATTGAATCACCTGGGGAGCTTTCAGTTTCATTTTGTTAACCTGTGTGCTTGGGCCACATCTCTATCAAATCATATTAGAATCCCTGGATGTGAAGCCAATAATTCTGTTTTTAAAGCTACAGTGCTTAACTGGTTCCAAGGATGAGACCTACCAGTCTAGACAAGTACTCCTCAGATTTAACATGCTTACAAATGACCTGAGAATATTGTTGAAATGCAGATTCTATTCAGGGGGTCGAGAGTGGAGCCAGTGAGTCTGCCTTTCTCACCTGTTCACAGGTAATGCTGATACTCCTGGGTCAAAGACCATCAAGACTTTCAGTGTTGCAGGCACCTCTTCCTGGACACTTTGAGAACCCCAGTTCAGTTCTAAAAGACTTACTGAATGTTACTTTCTCTGTGAGAAAGTTCCACTGTCACATAAGGAGGCATGTTCTTCTTGGCATGTAGCAGGTACCTGTGTCACACATATAAAATGCACTCATTTCTAAAGCCATGTGGAATGAAATGCTAATAGCCATTTCCCACCTTGTACTATACACTGGCCATGAATGGAATCACAGACACCAGCACTCCAGGCTGTACTTGGAATGGTTTGAAAACTGTGAGCTATAAAGCCTGTAGAAAATTCCCTTTTGGTAATCCAGGGGAACACATGGAACAGTTATCCCCTAAAGCAGTTGATATGAGGTTCAACAAGGAGCCCCTCTGGGTGTCAGGTAGGAGGCACAGGTCACAGATTAAGAAATCATGAAAAAATGAAGTGGGAAACAAATCACGAGCTCAAATCATAAGTCATGAGAGCAGATGCTTCAAATTTCAGGAGCTGATTGGACACCAAGCTGCTGTTTCTCCATGAGTCCCTGGATATAGTTTATTCTATAGGTTGGTGGTGGCAAAGACTGACTTACTCAACAATCCAATAGAGAGTGAGCCAGCTAATGCCTTCTCTCCTTCTCTTCCTTCCTCTTTTCCTCCCTCTTTCTCCCCATATCCCACCCCTCTTTAGATAACTAGACAGAGAGCTATTTAATTTTTAAATGTGGATTATTTTGTCTCCTACTAGACTAACTATATCTATATCTATATTTCAGCTCTGAACTAAAGCTGATTGAATAACAATGGGAAAAGAGTGAAAGATAAAATTCAAAGGAGCAGAAGATCCCTGGCAAATAAATTGTACAGAATATACTACAAGATTTAAGCAGCCCAGATTGTTTATTCTGACAACTCTTCAAGATCTAAACCTCTTTTGTTGATTCCAGAAAAAAAAAAAGAGAGCCCTGTCTTCAACATCAGTTTTCTTTGGTAACCAGTCTCCCTTCTTTTGGTACCAATATCCTACTCTTTGTTCAGGAATCCACCTTTCCTCCAGGCGGCCCAGGTGCTTCTAAAGACCTAGCCCTGTACAGGCTTGTTACGTGGGCTTAAGCAACTGGTATAATTCCTTCCCTTAAAGAAAGCAACCATTTCAGAGATGGACACTAAGTTATTCCAATCAGACAAACCCAAACTCTTACTTCTACTCCTAAAACATAAAAACAAGGAAGCTTTCAGCCGACGAGCCACTGGCAGGTTTCCTATGTTCATGAATGGGAATGCTGCTGTCAAATGCAAACAGAAAACTGAGGTCTTGGTCCTAATCTTTGGGAAACCTGAAGCCTGAATTTCAACTTTTCTCTTTATTGCTTAAGCTTACTGGAGATGAGCCTTCTGTTATTTGTAATGAAAGAATACTAGGTGATGCACCTCTAGATTCCTTATCAAGGCCACCACGTTATCTGATCAAACAGTAGTAGGAAAACACAGACTTTAGGGAGCTGAGCCCTAGAGGCCATCAGCACAGCGTTTACCAGGTGTGCCTTGGAGGGCCCGCCAGGAACCAAACTGGTGTGGGCCTCTCCTGCTCCACTTCTTTTGTGTGGGAAATGCGCCATGTTTTCATAGTTGAGAGCTGAGATTAAATGGGATGAGCAAGTTTTCTTTGTTATACTTATTTATTCAAAAATGTATATAATGGACACATTATGACATTCCATTTGTGGTTCCATTTGTGCTGTGCTGATGGGGAGAGCTACAAAAAGCTCAAGTGATGCTTTGTCTGTGGGATACAGTGTCCTGCAGTGATATTTATTATATTGCAGAGTCAAAAAGAGCCATGATAATGACTTCCACTCATCCTCAGCCCCACCAAGGATTTGTTGAGATTTATGGTGCGGACCCAGAGCTTGAAAACAATGTGGGCAGGAAGTTCTTTGGCATATTAGCCCAAGGCAGGTGGCAACAAATGGTATTTTGTGTTTGAAATATGCCAGGGGGGAGGGCCCCATAGAATGAAAAGCAAAAGGGACCTAGTCTTCTTTCTCATCTCAGCAAAAGAAAATCTCAAAGGAGCTGACAACAAAAGATATTTTTGAAACTTGGCAATTATTTTAGCTTTTAAAAGTTTTTTTTACTTTTTTTGTACTAGGGTTTTCAATAAATCCTCTTAATTATGACATGAACCATTTTCTTCTAAGCCCTTAAGAAAAGTAAGGAATTTGTTAAATAGTTTCACTGGAACTGTTAGTATCTTTTCTTATAAATAATGAGAATAAGAGCTAACATTTATGGAGTGTTTATTTAGCACCAAGCACTTTTCTAAGCAGTTCCCCTTTCATCTTCACACCAACTCGAAGAATTATCATCTTCATTGTACAGATGAAAACATTCAAGCTTTGAAAAGTTAAACAAGTTTTCCAAATCCTAAAACCCATAAAGTATCAAAGTATCAAAACTCTACAAAACCAGGCATATTTCATTCTAAGCCCTTTTTAAACCATTATGCTAAAAGTAATCACCACCACCACCATCACCACCATCGTCATCCCAATCATCACAGTCATTTACCTGAGCATGTACCATATGCAGTCATTGTATGAGGTCTTGTACCTAAAACTGATTCATGTACAACAACTCTAGGAGGTAGATAATATTATTCCTAAATTGTAGAAGAAACACCCAAGGCTTAAAGAACTTAAGTTATTTGGCCCCATCTTGATTTAATATAGCACAGATAATAGATATCAGAACCATGGTCTGGCTTTAAGTTATCAGACTTTACAGCCTGCCATCTTATCCATTAAACAGTAAAAACTCATGTGGAAAAGTGTTTGGGCAGTAGTAATGCAACAATTCACTGATAAACTGAGACCAGAGAATCTGTCTCTGGATTGAAGGGAGAAAATTGACATTGCCTTGGACTCAGTTACAATCTCCCACTTTCTAGTGTTACGCCGTCTTCCACAATCCCCATGTGAATAGTTAGGTTCATTCAGCAAGACAGAACAGCATCATAACACACCAGCAGGAGGCCTCAGCAGATGTCAGAGTATAAAGACTTCACTAGGGAATTAAAAATCTTGTTTTAAGTGACCTGGCAAAGACAGATCCTGACTGTTAATAATTGCTTTCTAAAAGGTTGCACATCTTGCATTACACGAAAAAAGCATTTTGTCCAGTCTACTATGTTACAGGAAAAAACAATTAGTCTCAGTATGAGGCCAGTTTTGCATAGAAAAAAGACTGGAAGGAAATATAGTGCTATTTAAATACCACTTATCCCCCATTTTACTGATAAGGAAACTAATTAACCTGCCAGAAGTGATTAAGCAAGTAAGACCTGGAGCAGGGATTCAGTGCAGTCCACCTGGCTTTACAGCAGGAGCATGCAACTTCTCTGCCTTAGTCCGGAGATTGCATGTGATTTTTTTACTTTCTTCTTTGCACATTTTTCTATTAAATTTTTTATTGAAAATGATATTTTAATTGGCATTAGGGGACACAACTCTACCATAAACATGCTAGACTATTTCAGGTATGCCATTTCTTTTCTTTTCTTTTACTGCCCATAAATCTTTATAAAATACAAATTGTATTAGAAAATTCCCCTGCTTAAGATTCACCATTGATTTTTTTTATGAAACAAGTATATTTCCCTTTACAATGACTAAGAATTACATTTTAATAAGAACCAAAAAACTATGGAATAACAACTTTCTATTCTTTAGACTATAGACATACATATTTATAAAACTATGGCTCAAGAACCATCATTTCTCTCTACAGTCTCAGTTGCTAACTACCAGAAAAACTAATATTAGAGTGAACATAATTCATTGAAAGCACAAGGAAGTACATTGCTGTCACTTCCATATGCCCAATTTAACTATATATCCTTGTGGTGGGTCCTGGTCAAGGAACCCTCTCTGAGCCTTTCTATAATATCAGCATTAACACTGCCTGTTCAACAGTTGAAGCTCAATACATTTTCACTGACTGAAATAAGGGCTGGATCCATGCCTTCCAAATTTGACTCTAACCTTTCTGAATAACATATCTGTGTAGCTTTCAGTTGGTGCCCCAGGGAAAGAGTTAACAAGTCATGCAGTTTGCTCTATTTTTGGATTTGACTTCTGAAATCAATGCTACTAATAATTCCCACCCCTATTAAAAATTTATTATCACAAAGTAGCATTGTTATTCATTCTGAAGAGTGTAAGTACTGACGTGAGCACCTACAACCATTGGAAAATTTCAAGAGATAAAAATGCATTACAGAAACACTGTATCAAAGACAATGTTTTAGATTAGTGTTCACCCAGTTTTTGTGATGATTGGTAATATACATGAACACAGAAAAAAATCTCCTAGAACAAAAATCAGAACTATTCTCCCATATCTGCATAGGAAATATCAATATGGAGCAGAGAGTAGGAACAAAATGAAAGAGGTGGAAGATAAGAGGGGTACTAAAATTTTGACTGGTTAAAAGTCAATGGAATTGGACCAAGCTCACAATGTGGAAATTAATAGGCAATTCACTTTGGAAAGTATCCAATTCCCTATTTCTACCTTTGTTTTTCATCTCAAAAGTGATTTCTAAGGTTCCTTCCCAATCTAACACTTTAAAATACTTGGCTTTCACATCATTGTTTCCTCCTTGCAATGAACCCTTAAATTTCTCCATGTGGAGATTATAGATTTTAATTAGTTGTCACTATTATTTTCTCTTTCCTTTAGCTCCCTCCACTGCAAACCCTAAAGAGAATCAGGCTTTTACATTAAAAAAGATTATACTTTAGAAGTTAAAATTCAAAAATTCTAAATGTTAAAAAAGAGTTAGTACATATCCTTCTCAAACTATTTCCAAAAATTGAACATGAAGGAATGCTTCCAAACTCTCTGAGGCCAACATTACCCTGATACCAAAACCAGACAAAGACACTACAAAAAAAGAAAATTACAGGCAATATCCTGGAAAACCATAGATGCAATAATTCTCAGCAAAATATTAACACATTAAAAGGATCAACAACATGATCAATGCAAGGAATATCTGCAAACCAATCAATGTGAAATACCACATTAACAAAACAAAGGATAAAAATTACTTGCTTATCTCAATAGATACAGAATAAACATTTGACGAAACATCCATTTATGATTTTAAAAACTCAACAAAGCATGTACAGAATGAGTATACTTCAATATAATAAAGACCATATATGACAAAACCACAATTAACATCATACCCAACAGTGAAAAACTAAAGCTTTCCTCCTAAAATCAGGAATGAGGCAAGGATGCCTCCTCTCACCACTTTTATTCAATATAGTATTGAAAGTCCTAGCCACAGCAATAATGAAGGAAGGAAGGAAGGAAGGAAGGAAGGAAGGAAGGAAGGAAGGAAGGAAGGGAGGGAGGGAGGGAGGGAGGAAGGAAGGAAGGAAGGAAGGAAGGAAGGAAGGAAGGAAGGAAGGAAGGAAACCCAAATTGGAAATTAAGAGGCAAAACTCACTACTTGCAGATGATATGATACCATACATAGAAAACCCTAAAGACTCCACCAAAAAACTACTAGAACTAATCAATGAATTCAGTAAAATTGCAGGATCCAAAATTAATATAAAGAAATTAGTGGCATTTCTACATACTAGTGATGAATTATCAGACAGAGATATCAATAACCCATCTACACTTACATCAAAAAGAATAAAATACCCAGGAAAAAATGCTATCCTCATGAACTGAAAGAATTAATATTGTTAAAATGTCCATACTACTCAAATCAATCTACAGATTCAATGCAATCTCTATCAAAATACCAATGGCATTTTTCACAGGACTAGAACAAATAAGCATAAAACTTATGTGGAACCACAAAAGTCCCCAATTGCCATCTTGAAAAAGAACAAAGCTGGTGTTGGAAAAACTGGACAGATATATGCAAAAAATTAAAGCTGGACCACTTTGTGATACTGTATACAAAAATAAACTCATAATAGATTAAAGATAAATGTAAGGCCTGAAACCATAAAACTTCCAGAAAAAAACATAGGCAGTAAACTTTCTAACATTGGTCTCAGTGATATTTTTCTGAATATGTCTCCTCAGGCAAGGGCAACAAGAACAAAATAAACAAATGGTACTACATCAAATTAAAACATTTTTGTGTAGTTAAGAAAAACATCAACAAAAATGAAAGGAAAACCTCCTTAATGGAAGAAGATATTTGTAAATGATATGTCCTATAAGTGGTTAATACCCAAGGTGGTTAATATATTTTTAAAAAACTAGTACAACTGAACAACAAAAAAATCCAATTCAAAATATCATCTCACATCTGTCAGAACAGCTATTATCAAAAAGTCAACAAATAACAAGAGTTAGTGAGGATGTGGAGAAATGAGAACCGTTGTGTACTGTTGTTGGGATTGCAAATTGGTTCAGCCACCATGAAAAACTGCATGAGTTTTCCCAAAAAATAAAAATAGAACTACCATACAACTGAGCAATTCCACTTTTGGGTGTTTATCAGAAGAAAACAAAAACACTCATTGAAAAGATGTATGCACTCCTATGTTCATTGCAGCATTATTTACAACAGTCAAAATGTGGAAGCAATCTAGATGTCCATCCATAGATGAATGGATAAAGAACATATGGTACATATATAATGAAATATTTCTCAGCCATAAAAAGAATAAAATCTTGTCATTTGAGACAATATAGATGAACCTAGAGAGTATCATGCTAAGTGAACTAAGTCAGACACAGAAAGAAAATATTGTATAATTTCATTTATATGTGGAATATTTAAAAAAGAAACAGACTCATAGATACAGAAAACTAACTGATAATCACCAGAGGGGAGGAAAGTGGGGGGATGGGTGAAAAAGGTGAAGGGGAATAAGAGGTACAAACCTCCAGTTATGAAAATAACAGTAAGTCATGGGTATGTAATGTACAACATTGGGAAAATAGTCAATATTATCACATTAACATTGCATGGTGACAGATAGTTACTAGACATACTGTGGAGATCACATAATAGAGAATATCTCTATGTTGTAACCCTGAAACTACACTGTATGTCAAATATACTTTATTTAAAAAATTCTGAATGTTAAATTAACCTAGGTTGACACCTGGATACCATTTCCAACTAGTGCAGAGAAATTCTATACATAATCAAGCTAAAATGTGTGAAGGTGCAAATACTATATCCCAGATACAGGGACAAAAATGACACACACTCACCTACTAATGCCTAAAACCAAGCCACCAAAAAAAGAGCAAGTTTATTTATTGATAATTCAAATGCATAGTGTAATAAAACTTAACATTTTTCTGAAGGAAATAACAAAAATCAGGTCATCTACAATGTACTATTCACAATATCCAGTGCACAAAGTTACTATCCTTGTGAAGAAATAGTAAAATGTGATCAAACAATCAAAATGTCACTAAATGTCACTAAAAACAGACTAACATATGACCCACATATGTTAGAATTAGTAGATAAATAGATAAGTGTGTGTGTGTGTGTGTGTGTGTGTGTGTATATACACACACACACCTAATAAGCCTGAAATCATGTATATATTGAACAAAGAGACAGGGGTAGTTCAGCAGAAACATGAAAACTATATAAAAGAAGCAGATGCAAATCCTAAAAAACAGAAAGAATAAAATATCTGAAATCTAAAATTCACTGAATGGTATTAAAAGCAGATTGTACAGAATAGAAAAAATGGCTAGTAAACTTGAAGCCAACTCAATAGCTACCATCCAAATCAGAGAACATAAAGATAGAAAAAAAGATTGAAAGGAAAATGAACAAAACTCCAATAAGCAATGACACAGTATCAAGCAGTCTAATAAACATGTATTTGGAATCCTAGAGTTGAATGAAGAGAGACCAGGCCAGAAAATATATAAAAGAAATACTGGTTGCTCTAAAATGGGAGAGAAGAATTGGGAATAAATTATCATAAGATATGCATACTACACATGAAACAATATAACATTATTTGAAAGTGAATTGTGATAAAAAAGGTGTCTGTTATAAATCTTAGTACAACCATTTACAAAATATTTTAAAATGTATAAATAATAAGCCAGTTGCAGAAAAAAATGGGATTATAAAACAATATACAGGAAGGTAATAGAAAAAGAGGAAAAAAGAAATAAGAAAATGAACAAACAGAAAACAAATATATAGATAAGCTTAGTGAAAAAAGACTGAAAGAAAATACACCATAAAAATACCATTCAAAAGGAAGCTGAGACAACTATACGAGGTGGGCAAAAGTATGTTTACAGTTGAGTAAACAGAGTTTATTCTTGTAGTATGATTTATTAATTATTGTATCTTCCATATGAATAAATGTAAACCTACTTTTGCCCTACCCTTGTATTAATATCAGAAAAAGTGTACTTCAGAAGAAGGAATATTACAAGTGTAAAGAGGGATGTCACAAAATGGTAAAGGAGTTAATTCACCAAAAAGTCCTATCAATACTAAATGTGTATGTACCTAACAACCAAATATTAAAATAAAATGAACCAAAAACTAATACACACTGAAAGAAAAAAATATAGGCAAATCCACAATTATAGTTGAAAACTGCAAGTCTTATTTTTGTCAACAATAGAGTAAACAGAACAAGTAGAAAATCATTACAGTTATAGAAACAAGTTTACTTAATTCATATGTGTGTGTTTGTATATATATATAAAACATTATTCAACAATGGCACAATGTACATTTTTTTCAAGTACTTGTGAAAGATTTATCAAATTAGATCTTGTTATAGGTCATAAAGCAAATCTTTGAAAATTAACATAATTAAAATTATACAAAGAATGTTAACAAACAATAATGAAATTAAACCCCAAATCAATGACAGAAAGATTTCAAGGAAATCCGCAAATATTTTGAAATTGAACAACACGCTTTTAAGTAACCCTAAAGTCAAAAAGAAAGTTGCAGGGAAAATCAGAAAATATTTTTAAATATTTTGAAAATACTATTTAATAAAAAAATAAAATATATAACAGATCAAAAGTTGGGGGATTCAGTTAAAGAAGTGCTTCAAGGAAGATTCCTAGTATTAAATGCTCATATTATAAAAGGAAAGAAGGTCAAAAATCAACCATATAAATTTTTTACATAAAAAGGACTAGAAAAAGAAGAGAAAAATGCAAAGCAAGGATGACAAAGGAAGAAATAAAGCTAAAAGAAAAACAATAAATTTGAGAACAAAAATCAATAGAGAAATAAATGAAATTAAAACTTGGGTCAACAAAACAGAGACTTCCAGAGAAGATGGAGGTATAGGTAGATACACTTTGCCTCCTCGCACAACCAAAAGAAGGACAACAACAAATTTAAAAACCAGAATTGCCAGAAAATTGAACTGTATGGAACTCTGACAAGCAAGGAGTTAAAGAAGAAACATTCATTCAGACCAGTAAAAGAGGTGGAGTCAGACAGTCAGGGCAGAGAGGACACAGGATAAGGCCAGGGCTGGATGACTGGAACAGGCCTTGACAAGGTGGCAGTTGGCAACCCGGTAGTCCCACATTTGCATGCAGATAACCAGGAAGAACACCTGGGGAGTGAGACAGACTGAGCAACCCAGGGTTCTGGTGTAGGGAAACAAAGCTTCAAAATCTTTGTCAGTAAAAACTTGTGGGTGTTGTAGTGGCACAAGAAACTTCCCAGCCTTACAGGAGAGCTGTTGGAGAGACCCATAGGGTCCTAGAACATACACAAAATCACTCACTCAGGAATCAACACCAGAAGGGCTCAATTTGCCTGTGTGTAGCACAGGAAAGGACTGAAAGCCAGCCAAGAGCCTTGTAAACAGCATTGTTCCCTCTCAGACCCTTCCCCAATATACAGCACCACAATGTAATGATGTAGTTTGCCCCACTCTGGTGAATACCTAAGGCTCTGCCCCTTACAAAATAACGGCTGCTCTGAGGAAAAAAAAAATGGCCCTAATGAAAGAACAGATCAAAGCTCCAAAAATTGAACTATGCAATGAAGAGATAGACAACCTATCAGATTCAGAGTTCAAAACACTGGTAATAGGATGCTCACAGAAATGGTTGAGTATGGGTGCTAAATGGAGGAAAAAGTGAAAGCTATGCAAAGTGAAATAAAGGAAAATATACAGGGAACCAACAGTGAAGGGAAGGAAATGGGGACTCAAATCAACAATTTGAAATAGAAGGGAGAAATAAACACTCAATCAGAACAGAATGAAGAAACAACAATTTAAAAAAATGAGAGGCTTAGGAACCTCTGAGACAACTTGAAATGTTACAACATCTGAATCATAGGAGTGCCAAAAGGAGAAGAGGAAGAGCAAGAATTTGAAAACTTATATGAAAACATAAAGGAAAACTTCCTTAATATGGCAAAGGAAATAGACTTCTAGGAAGTCCAAGAAGCTCAAAGAGTCCCAAAGAAGTTGGATTCAAGGAGGAACACACTAATGCACATCATGATCACATTACCCAAGATTAAAGATAAGGAGAGAATCTTAAAATCAGGTAGAGAAAAAGAGACAATTACCTTTAAAGGAGTTCCCATAAGACTGTCAGCTGATTTCTGAAAAGAAAACTTGCAGGCAAGAAGGGGCTGGAAAGAAGTATTCAAAGTCATGAAAGGCAAGAACCTACATCCAAGATTACTCTATCCAGCAAAGCTTTCATTTAGAATGGAAGGGCAGATAAAGTACTTCCCAGATAAGGTCAAGTTAAAGGAATTTGTCATCACCAAGCCCTTATTATATGAGGTGTTAAAGAGACTTATCTAATAAAAAGAAGACCAAAAATATGAACAATAAAATGATAACAAACACAACTATCAACAACTGAACGTAAAAAGGACAAAAAGAAAAACAAACTAAGCAAACAACTAGAACAGGAACAGAATCACAGAAATGGAGATCACATCAAGGGTTATCAGCAGGTGGGGGTTGGGGCAAGAATGGTAAAAAAGGTACAGGAAATAAGAAGCATAAATGGTAGGTAGAAAATAGACAGGGGGAGGTCAAAAATAGTATAGGAAAGGGAGAAGCCAAAGAACCTATATGTACAACCCATGGACATGAACTAAGGCAGGGGAATGTGGGTGGGAGGAGGGTACAGGGCAGAGGGGAATAAAGGGGGGGGGGAATGGGACAACTGTAATAGCATAACCAATGAAATATAGTAAAAAAAATAAAATGATCAATAAAACTAATCAACCTCTAGTGTGCTTTTTTTTTCTATTATCAAGTACAAAAGAGAGATGACAGACTAAAACTACCAACAATGAAAGAAGGAACATTACTATAGCTCATAGATATGAAGAGAATAATAGGGAATACAAAAATCATAGTACGTCTATAAATTTGACAACTCAGATAAAGTATACAAGTTCCTTGAGGGACACAATCTACCAAAGCTCACTCAAGAAGAAATAGATGAACCTCACTAGTCCTATATTGATTAAAGATGTTAAATTTGCAGTTAAATTTTTTTCCACAAAGAAATATCCAGGCCCAGATGTTTTCACTGGAGAATTCTACTAAAGATTTAAGGAAGAAATAACAGATTCTACACAAAATATTGTATAATATAAAAGAAGAGAGAACATTTCATGTCTTTTTAGAAAGCCAGATTATCCTAATACTCAAATAAGAGAACAATACTATAAGAACATTACCCATCGATAGACCAATATTTTCAATTCACATATTTCTATTAAAGACATGTATCTAGAATATGCACAAAATTATCAACACCCAAAACACTCTATAAAAAATAATGTTTTAAAATGGGCAAAACATAGCAAAGAATCAAACAACATGTTTTTTAAAATGGGCAGAGAAACTGAATAGACACTTTTCTAAAAAAAAACATATTGATGGGCAACAGATAGGTACGTGAAAAAATGTTCAAGATCACTAATCATCAAAGAAATGCAAAGCACAGCACACCCTATAAAACAAATAACTTCCTAGTTGAAGGCAATGTGCACAATTCATTTGGTTCTGCTTCAAACAAACCAAAAATAAAAAGATACTTTGAGACAATTGGGGAATTTTGAATATAAGTAGGGTATAAAATAATATGTAAGAATTAAAGTTAATTGTGTACAGTGTGATAATATTATTGTGATTAAAAAATGCTTTCCCTTTTTTTTACATTTATTATTCTATTTTAACATTTATAAAGTTTTTTTTAATTTTTATTTTTATTCAATTACAGTTGTCTGCATTTTCTCCCCATCCCTCCACCCGACCCCAGCCAATCCCACCTCCCTCCCCCACCTCTACCCTCCCCCTTGATTTTGTCCATGTGTCCTTTATAGTAGCTCCTGTAAACCCCTCTCCCCACTATCCCCTCCCCACTCCCCTCTGGCTATTGTTACATTGTTCTTAATTTCAATGTCTCTGGTTATATTTTGCTTTTTTCTTTTGTTGATTATGTTCCAGTTAAAGGTGAGATCATATGGTATTTGTCCCTCACCGCCTGGCTTATTTCACTTAGCATGATGCTCTCCAGTTCCATCCATGCTGTTGCAAAGGGTATAAGCTCTTTCTTTCTCTCTGCTGTGTAGAATCCCATTGTGTAAAAAATGTTTTTTCAACTCCTTATCTGTAAGAGATGGGCTCTAAACTATTTAAAGATGAAAAAACATGCTGTTAAGGATTTGCTTTAAAACATTCTAGCAAAATAATAATAGTAGTACTACTGATTTAATTATTACAAGGATATAGATGGGGTTAATATGAGACAAGATTGGTAAAAGTGGGTGATTGTGGAAGGTGCATCATAGGCACATGGGTCCATTCTACTATTCTTCATTTTGTATGTTTATCGTATTACCAGAAAATAGTTAAAAATGAATCTTTTACAGTGACTACTAAAAGGTCAAAAAGAAATTTATGTGTCAATTTTTTTCTGAACCCTGACCCTTTCTCCATCTTTTCCACTTGTGCTGGGTAAAGGAATGCCACAGTGAGGTAGGCGAGGCCACATCCTGCCAGTGAATGTCACTGTGAAGGTCCTGACCATGGGACTCACAGTTCTTTGGGCTCTAAGGGGGGAAAGCGAGCGCATATGCCTCTTTTAGGTTTCACCGTGGCTCTATTTTTAAGGAATGTATTTTGGGAAGGTGCTAGAAGAATCTTCTGTGTAGCCAACATGTCTTTCCTTTCTTCTTCTTTTATTTAAATGAACAGGCGAGGGTAGCACAGCCAGTCAGACAACTGATGACTCCCTTCTCTTTGGCACAAGGCTCTAGTCTAGTCTGTCCAACTAAACCTCCAAACTAAATAAATGCACTGATAGATTAATATTTACTGTGTGTGTATGTGTGTGTGTATATGTGTGTGTGTGTGTGTGTGTGTGTATATATATATATCAAGCATCTGGCTACTTCATTTATCTTAGCATTATGTCCAAGGCATTTAATATCTTATAAATATCTCAAGAGTCATGATTCACTTATATCATCCAATTTGTAATTGAAAATATTAGCCTAACAGAATGATTTTCAAGATGGGTTTTAGGAAAGTATTCTGCCAAATATTGATGAATGTTTGGGGAATTCCCAGTTGAAAAGAACTCAACAGGCTTGTTTACTGTAGGACTTCCTAGAAACTTTAACAGTCTAAAATGAATTCTAACTTTCCAAGAAGAATAAGGATTAATAGCCTTTCATATGTGTGAATCTGTATTAATCTATGCATATACCACTTCTCAAATCTTTGAATATTCTCATACACATACACAGAACTTAACTCCATGCCTGTAGATGTACAGTCATACATCCATATGTAGCATTTTGTTGAATTCTTATAGATGAATATCCATGTGTGCACATACAGCATTTCATGTGATACCTATGAATACATCTTCATACAGCACTTCTCAAAAACACTGGACAAAAAAGGCCTCAAGAAGCCCAAGCTATGTCTCCAGCATGAAAATCTTAGGATGAAAAATGGTAACTGGTATGTTCACCATAATAACTTAAGGAAGACAAAAAATAAAAGGTTTAAAAGAAAATGAAGGTTCCCTGGCTGGTGTGGCTCAGTAGATTGAGTGGTGGCCTGCAAACCAAAGGGTCATTGGTTTGATTACCAGTCAGGGCACATGCTTGGGTTGTGGGTCTGGTCCCCAGTGGGAGGCACGCAGGAGGCAACCACACATTGATGTTTCTCTCCCTCTCTTTCTCCCTCCTTTCCCCTATCTCTAAAAATAAATAAATAAATATATTTTTAAAAAAAGATAATGAAGTCACTTAGTTTGCATTTGGTTGCTTGAAGTTTTCATGTCTTTTTGGATAAAACAGCCCAGCCTTCAGAAGCAACTACTTTATCATGGATCATAGTGAAAGGGAAGGAGAATCTTCAAAATTAGGTAAAATAATTGGTTATGGGGATGTAATGACTTCTTAGGAAGGTCACCCAACCAGATTACGAACACAAAGGCAAGAGCCCAATGTGTTCGATTTTTAATATGGTGCTTACCACAGTGTTATCTGTCATCAAATGTGTGTACAGGGAGTAATTATTTCATAAATAAATGCATATAGTAAAATATATTACTTTGATTTAAAAACGGTAGGGCTGTATCTTACAGTGCTTTGTCTTTTTTAAAAAAAATGGTTAATACTTGGGGGGGGAACTACTTCAGAGAAGAAAAGTGACATTGTAGAAGACAATTTGTGAAAAGAAATAAAATGTACACTGAAATAAGAGAGGAAATGTCTGCCATGATACACAAAGCAGCTAATTTGCCTCATCCTTCAAAAATCACTGCGTGGTAATCTGGAGAAATCCCCTCCTGTTTACTTTCTTCTCTTTCTAAATTGAAGGTGATGCCTGATTTCCTGCATCCTGGCTTATAGTGGGGCACACCCTCCTGCAGGGAGGTATTACCTGCTTTCTCCAAGATCCTAGGACACAAGTTCTGAATTTTTCCTCCTGAAATGTCAATGAGAGATTCTGTTCAGGTTTTCCTGAAGCCCTGATTCATAGCTCATTTATGATTACTCTTCCCTTTTGAACTATCACCCATTTTCCATAAACTCATTGTTATACAATAGTGGGCCATCTTTCTCTGCACCCAGATGTGTCATAACAACACCTGTAACACACAATGGGGGTACATCATTACAAACAACTTCTGAATCTTTGGGGGGGAGGTGCAAATGAAACTTTTGGCATTACTTTACCTTTAGGGTTTTTAAATTTTTTTTTGTTTTTCTTAGTTATTTCTGGCTTCTTCCGAGTTTATGCCAATAAGAAAAAAGTGAGAGAATCAAGCTTTTGGCAATGAAGTCCAGGAAAGTACTGTCACATCCTATTGTATTATATCCTTAGAGATCATGCAGAAGTCTCCCAGCCTGGCTGTTCATCAGAAACACCTGGGGAACTTGGCCAAAATACAGATTCCCAGACCCAACCCCCGGAGATGGGAATCAGTAGGTCCAGGGCGAGGCCCAGGAATATACATTTCTACAAGGACCCCCACATGATTCTGATGAGCCTCATCCTGTGTTTGAGAACTATTGATAAATATTCTGAAAGAGAAAAAAATGTAGAAAATGATATCACTTTAAAAAACTGAAAAGTTAAATTCCTTTGTTCATGGTGACTATCTTAAAAATAAATCACAACGGATATTCTAATGAGATAGGAGATAGTCACAGTGTGACTACCTGGCTTATTATGTGATTAATAGTCTAATGAAACTTCCCACAGGTACAGGTGTCCCCAGAAGAATAGCCATCACTTTGACTTTGTCCAATTTTACTTTTTAAAACAACTTGAGACCACTGTTCAGGAAACACCTGATGGGATTGATGTTGTATTTACAACAGCCAAGTTAAGTGGAAAATTCAAGCCAATGTGCATTCAGGGCCTTTCTCTTCATTCATCTCCATCACTGGGGACAATATATATATATTTTTTTTTCATAATTTTAATTTTTATTGTGGGACAATACATTTTAATCTCTACCCTAACCCATGAGTTACTAGATGCTTCTCTGAATTTACCTATTCACATAACATGTAGAGACATAGCTTGAAAGCATTTCTAGAATTATCCTAAACACTCTGACCATTCTACTCTTCTTTTTCCAGCCTGTACAGTTCCAAACACAAAAAACAAGATCATATATTCCTTGTTTTGCCTCCTTTCTTAACAACCAATTCAATTTTCAGAGCTTACCCAGCATGCATTTGAAGCCAGATTCTTTATATCAGAGAAATGACGTAAGAATAGATGAATAGGCCAGTCAGGAAATGGTTGGAATCAATAGCATTAGCATAATTCATTTGAGAGATTTACTGTAGACTGAAATACGCATTCTGGAACACACCAGGCCTGCTCGGAGAGCTGGGTGACATTTTATATACACCGTGTACTTCATCCCATTTTGATCAGGGTTCAACCATCCCGACAATTTTTCATGTTGCTTTAACATTCCAGGTTAGTTGTGCTTACAGCCATGCTCACATTCAAAAAGTGTTTCTGTAGCTCGTTTTCTTCCGTGACCCTTCCACAGGCCTGTGTAATGTGGTTTTAATGTTGTTTATTATTAAGTTGAAATAATTAACTTGGCACCCTGCTACAAGTAAATACCTTTTGTTAAAACAGGACTTAAAAAATAATGGAAGGAGCTTTATAAATAATTACTAACAAAACATTAAAGGTATAAACCTGTTTATCATGGCTATATTTTCTATTTTCCTTATATCTTAGGCTAAGCTACAAACATCATCTCCTATCACCTTAACATGAGAAATAAAAGCTTATACCACTTACATTTCCACCCCCTGTCGGCACCGTATTTTCCTGGAGAAGCTTTTTTAGAAAATAACTTCAACTTACTACCTGTTGTACCTTTAAATTATATCCTATCCCCACAAATAAACAATAAGCAAAAGAAAAAAGAATCGAGAGAAAAATCAACATTTACATGTATAATATGTAACTAACCCTTATCAAGATTTATCTTAATAAAGAATGGTTTCCAACTATTTTACTTCTAGGACTTGATACTAAAAGTGTCATTACATAGATACACAGTTTTAGGAGTAAAGACAGCCATCTGTCACTTATATAGAAAATATTAAGAACAGCTTAATTGCAGTTAAAGAAACAAGTAAATCTGCATACTGTGTGGTTATTTTTAAAAATTATGTTGCAGAAATATTTAAGGGCAATGAAATATGCTTATGACATTTCAAGTTTAAAAAGATGCTATAAAACAATATAATATTGTGCCAATTTTGAAGAAAAAAAGAATGGAAGAAAATATACCAAATTTTATCAGTAGTTTTACTTCCAGATATAAATGGTAGAGACTGTAGATAATTCTCTACCACTTTCATAATAGCCATGTACTACTTTTGTAATGAAAAAAAATAGTTATAATGAACTATGTTTTTAAGGCAATAAATAGGATAAATAGTTTTCTTATAGCATAAGGTCAATATAAAATTGTAATACCTTAAAAGAAGAGGCTAACAACATAAGACTAACAAGAGAAAAATGGAGGTAAGGTTATAATTAGAGAGTACACAGAAAGAGAAATAACAATGACATTCCACTTTGCATCCACCAGATTGGCAAAAGGCAAAACACTTTTGTAACATGTTGTAGTGATAAGAGTATAACTACCATATATTCTCATATATTTGTAGAAGGAAAAATTGGTTTTATATCTCCAGAGTGCATATTTGCAGGATCTGTCAACATTACAAATATGCATACTCTTTTAACCATCAATTCTTCTAGCAATTTATCATATGAATAAACTACATATTACTTGAGGATATTTCTTTTTATTTTGTTTCAAGTGGCCAACATTTTGGAACTACAAAAATCTAATTTGGGTTAAATGAAAATATCCTCTAAAGTGGAATCTCAGGTAGCCATTAAAAAAAACCCCACTCTATAATGATGTAAAGATAGTTTCACATGTGTCAAATAAAAAAAACGGAGTACAGTGTATGCAGTATGCTATCATTTCTGTGAAAAAAATTTAAAAAAGTGGTGAAACATTCAAGATATCCACGTGCTTACATTTGCACAAGGCATCCCTGGAGGGCTCTGCTAGGACCTGGACACAATGGTGTCCCTCTGGAGAGGTGGCTGAGGTCATGGGTGGGGAGACTAAATTTTCATTATATATTCTTATGTACTATGCATTCAAATTATTTACCATACATGGGGGGGCAAAAGTAGGCTTCCATTTATTCAGACAGAAAATAATTCAATAATTAATAAATAATAATACAAGAATAAACTCGGTGTTTCACAAACTCATAATTTTAAACTTACTTTTGCCCACCTTATATTTATTTTTGTAATTAGGTAGTTAGCTAATAGTTATTTAGAAACTATCAGCTATGGAGAAGAAGCAATGAAGCCCAGAAAGAGTCCTGAATGGCAGGCTGTCTGCTGTGGTCTGTGACTGGCATCAGCTGCTCCTTCCTTCTGGGACCTCAGGCAAGTCCCAGCCCTTCACTGGACCACCTTCTCTTTTCTTAATGAAAATCACAAAGTTCTCTTCTGGCTCTTGGGAATCTGAGCTTCTAGTTGTTTTCAAAACAGATGCTTGTTTTCGAATATCACACTAAATAGCAGGTGTCTCAGCTACTAGAATTACACACCCACACCTCCCCTGTTGGTCACACTTTACACAGTTATTATTCTCTTGGGAAACTGCCTCAATCAACAATTTTATGACCACTATTTTACATGCAAGGCCCTATGTTAAACACTAGGAATATGGGAATTAAACATAACATGTCTCCATCTACAAAGAATTCAATATAAGACCTCCCAGCTATTTAGTGCCAACTAACTACCAGGCAATGGAAATAACCTTTGTTATAATTGTACCTTGTGATGGGAACATCAACCCAACCCCCTAGAGACACTATTAGCATCTTCCTTTTACAGACAAGTGCCTGGCAGCTAGGAGTGAGCCACTTGGCAGCCTAAGAAGAAAGTGATGGCATTGAGAACTAAAAACCAGGTTTACATGACACTAAAGCCAGAACTACATTTAACCACTGTTCCAGCCTATTTCACCTGATTTGGTGGAGGGAGAAAACAAATAAACAGATGCTTAAACTAATGACGTAAGTGCTGTGAGCGAACTCCCAAGCAGGTCTGATGGACATTTGCACAGAACTGGCCTTGAGGAAGTGTATGGCTCTTTTCAAATTGGATATTGGTAGATGTCTTCCCATGTGTCAACTGAATAGTGGCATTGTCAGTTTCCAAAGCAAACCCTGATGGTGAGATGAACTCAGTCTAACGTGTGGCTACACAGGGGACTTGGTGTCAGGACAGAGAAGCATTTCACTGGATGCCACAGGAATTCTGTCAGGCTTCGGAGTCAGGCAGACCTTGACCCAACTCAGATCTAGCACTAGTAGCTCTGTAACACTGGTAAAGAAACTTAACTCCTTTGAGTGTCTGTCTCCTACTTAGGGAAATGCAGATAAAATGAAAAAAATGGAAAAAAAGTAAATGTGGAAACGGTCATGAAGTTCTCGGGAAAAAGTAAGCATTCAATAAACCGTTATCGCAAATGAACTCTCACTTAAATTTGGATTTACCAAAATAATCCAAGATTGCAGGGGTCATCTACTTCAATAGAAATGGAATCATTCATGAAATACATAATTCGTTTTCTAAAAGTCAGTGTAGTACTTTTTGTTTGAGAAGCCTCTGCCATAATGATTCTAGCCTGAGAAGTTCTCCCACATCCTTCTGACTTTGATCATCTACACCTCTAATTATTATGGATCGTGGGTGATTCTGATCCTAATTTTGTACCCTCTCCACACATTTTCCTTCCAAATGCACAAAGAACCTTGGTCATCAGCCAGTAGCTGATGTGTTTGTTAAGGTTATTGGGCTACTCTTCCTAGGCATGAAAACTGTATTGAAATTTAATGCCTGCCTTTACACTAGGTTGACAAGGGGTCTTCTTATCAAACTCAAGAGTTATCCTAAAAAGGTGGGAGTGGAGGTCACCTGAAGAAAAAGAGAAATTCCAAGTCCTAAAGAAAAGTTAGTTGATCAGTTTTGAGTAATGAAAATGTCCCCTGAAAAAGTGGTGTGTGTCTAGAAATTTTATGTCTGTATTCAATATGCTGCATTTCAAGCAGCATTTCTACTTTGATCTTTTGAGCTCCTTTAATACATCAGATGGGTTTTTAATACCCATAGGAATATAGAAACTCTTTCCAAGCTAAACAAATGGAGGGCAGGCTGGAGAGTTAATAAACACACATCTATAGGCTGTTGGCAACTTGCTAAGCCACTTCAGGTGCAGCACTGGGCAGTCCAAGAGAGGAACACAGACTGCTCTTTGAGGTAGGGATGGTGGGCGGCACAGCACAAACAGCCATTGGGATGGAGACAATGCACCGCAGAAATGCAGCTTGCAAACGTCAATAGTGTGGGTACAGTTCTGCACCCCTCCATTCCACATGCAAATAAACATTCTAAAAATATTCTTTGGCTCTGCTGGTCTCCTACCCTCCAGCATGGAAGAGGAAAGCCTGCCTGGGTTGTGAGTCCAGCCAAATTTACATGTGCTCCCACCCCACTTTCCCACACATTAAGAAATGTACAAATGGGAAATTGTTTGTGAGAGTAATTCATGTCAGGTAGAGACCTGCCTAGTCATTACAGACATGCGCCCCTCTCATTTTGCATCATGGACTTGTGAGGGAAAACAGTAATTTACAACATTTCCTGTACTAAAACCTCTCCAAACACTGCTTATCAAAGGGCAAGTAAAGATAGCAACACTTACACAACAACGGCCATTCTATCTGGAACCTTAAAGTGGTAATCATCGTTGCGTCTGGAAATAAGGGCACTCCCCCCCCCCCCCCACCGAGTATCTGAGAAAGAGAATCAGTGAAGTCTTGTCTTCAGTAAAGTGCTTCACTGAATTGAGATTGAGAAGAATTGGTAGAAAAATCCAAAGGTTTTGATCCCAATTATTCTAATGTTTTTGGACTACATTTTCAACTTCTGGCACTATTTCAAGAATTCAAAATAAAACTCCCTAGATAAGCATTTACCTCCCCTTGCCCTTTTCTAAAGTTTAAAGCCAAGATGGTTTTAGCAGCCACAAACAGCACTAACTAGGTTGTTCACGGCAAGAGCATTGAATTATTCAAACCTGGTTCCAGACCCATAATATAAAAAGAATGTAGCCCTGATGAGTGTCATGTCCTCAATAGTTCAGAACACACTATTGAAAAGGTTTTAGATTTGCTAGAGTCATATTGCAAATCTTTTGTCATGGAAATAAATCACTTTTAGAACCCAGTAGTTATTCCTACCACCTTCTGAGATGTGGAACTGGAAGCTCGAACATACAGGGGAAGGAGACTGCTTCATCTACCACCCATGGGCAGGACAAAGTTTCAGGAACTATTTTGATTTGGTTGATCCACAGCTCTGCACATTACCAGCCAACATGGCAAGGTGTAAGTGACTAAATGACACCAGTGGAAAACCTGGAGGAGAATAAATGCACAGCCCTCAACCTCCAAAAGGAAGAATTTGAACCCTGTTGTTAATCTCACCATAGAGTGGAAAGTTGAGTTGTTTAAAAGTGAACTAAGCCCATTTGAAAGGGCCAATGATTATTTCATGGGAAATTGAATCACATTTATTTACATGTTCTAAACATGATTGAGTACAGTAGTTTGGCAAGAATCTATAGAGCAGGAGATACAAAAATATTTCAACAAATTAGCATATGCTTGCAAATTAAGTGGTTAAAAACTGTTACATTTTAACGCCTACAAATTATATTATTCATGACATGGATGTACTCTCACTGGCAAAGTCTGTATCTAATTTGTGTAATGAATTATCTGATCACTGTTGAATGTGTAGTCCCTAATTTAGAATTCTAAATTTTTTATGAACCAAGAGCTCAAGTAGATCCACAAAGTGGTAAAAATCCAAGATCTACTTTAGGACAGTTTCATTGGAGCAAAAACCTCACCAACTACTTTTCCTGATTAAACTATGAATTTTACCTTCCAGGCTAAGAAATCTGGGAGAGGGGCCTACCTGGAATTCTGTGGTTTCCCTACGTCCCTGTCAACACCCACGGTTTTGTGAATCGTGCTCTGTAAAAATATCTCACATTTATAAAGCATTTACTCTGTGCTGGGCCCTATGCTGAGTCTGAGGATTATACTTTTTTTACCCACATATATATCCTCTGCGACCAGTATTATGTCTCTTGTGGAGATGAGCAGACTAAAACACAGAGTATTGGGATACCTGGTTAAAATCTTTGCACTGTTAAGTGTAGCAGTCCAGACTGTAGTCCAGTCCCCAAGCCCATCCTCTCAGCCTTTACTCAAGGAAGACACCATGTCCCCATTGTTCAATGGATCCATTTTATAGGTCATTTCCAGAAGGCCCAGTTGGTAAGAACACCTGCAGGGCATTTGCTGAGAACAGTCTGAAGACTTGTGGTAAATGGCCCACCCAGTGTGAGACCTCAACAGGAAATTGGAGTAGTTTGTAGGAAAATGGAATCCCTGAACTATGGTTCTCTGAACTGGAGCCCACGAAACATGTCAACACAGCTTCGAGACCAATTACTTTCTTGCAGCTTAGCAGATAAATGAAAGGCGCGTGGGGAGAAGTGATGAGAGAAGAAAAGTGTAGCCACAGCTTTTGGGGCTTCCAGAAAGATGAGCAAAACTTGTGTTCAGATCCCAAAGTGAAACTGATGGCAACATAATTTATATAAAAGCGATGAGTGATACTACCAAAAAAAAGAGAGAGAGAGAGAGAGAGAGAGACACTTAAAAAAGTGATTTGCTTTAGATATTAATATCTTGTCAGTATTGAAATGTGACATGACTGTTAAAACTCTGGCACTGCAAATGTTACACATTTTATTTATTTATTTTCTTAACTGGCTATAACTATTTAATTCAGCCAGCCATTGATTTTCATTCCAGAGAAACCTTTGTGGATCCTTTTCTCAGGAAGGTTAAAGGGGTGTCAAGATGAAAAGCAATATATTGGAAAATAGTAAAACATTATATTCTTTTTAGATATCCAGTTTTGTTAAACTTGTTGACAGTCACAAATGCCCAGAAAACATGGGCTGACTTGTTTTTGATTGCTGTTTGAATAACAGATTAATTTAATAATCAGTGGGATATTGAATGACAAAAATTATTGGTTAAAGCAGCCAAACCACCAACCCTAATGACATTCTTATGTAAATGCTTATTTTCTTTTAGGCTCCTGCATTCTTAATAAACCCTATATTTTTGAAAATCCTTTTTTAAACACTGCATACTATCCCTCTGTTATAATATATCTGTCTATGATATAGACAGATAAATGCCCATTTTTGGAGTTGCCAATTTAAAGGTTTCTATTTAGAGCCACTGAGTCACCTCTTGATGTGTTTTCCACATAAAGTCATCAAGGAATTCTGGGAAAAGGACACAGAAATGCAGTTGGGAGCAGCTAGATTTCAAAGATCATTGGAGACCAAGAAGACTTTTACTATATGACTAGAACCATATGACATGGTTTCCTGAATTCTAGCAAAATGTTTAGGCACCAAGGTCATTGGATGTCTTCCAGGAGATGGAAAGACTGTTAATGGCAGTCCAAGAGTACAAAGCCTGTTCCCATGGGAAGCACAGTTCTTTCGAATTGTTGCTCTCTGGTTTGCCATTGCTTGTGGAGGAAAGTAATCGCTGCCTTGAGAATGGTTTGTAATGGACATAGTTTTGTATGTTCCATTGTGGGAGGCGAGATGTTTTTCTTTGAAAAAGATCTTAGTGAGTAATTTCTGAAATACTATAATTTTCACCAAACTCAGTTTCCAAGTAACTTCTAGCCAAATGCTGTAGAATTGTGTTATTTTTGAATGTCACTGCCCCTGACCTGAAGTTACCTACAAAGTTCGTCAAAAATTAGTAATTGTCCCAGAGAACTAGTCTTAACAAAATCCCATTCTTTCCAGGCAAAAGTTAATGAATTTCTACATGAATTATGTGTGGAGGAGACGTGCAAATTTGTCTTTCTTGTTGCCACCAAACATAATGGCCATTATACTGAAAAATCTACTGGCCATGAAGAAGGGAGAGATGACAAAAATCAGTATATTTCTCCTTAACATATTGCATTTAAGAGTACAAAGATCACACAAAAATGGAAAATATTATCTTCATAAACACTTTGATAAATTATCAGATATATTTTCCAATAAATTTATTTCATAAAATGGAGCAAAGAAAGACAGCAAGGGATATGTAAAAGGTAAGAAGAAAAGGGCTCAATCCTTCTCAAGCCTCCAAAGAGACTCTTTTTATGAGCCCATTTTTACATGATATGAGCATTATATCCTAATTTTATAACAAAGTTTCACATAGGTTTTTGGATTAGAAAAATATAGTCATGAATTGGTTTTTCATTCAATCCCAGTTGTTCTATCAATTTCTAATCCTAGAAAGAGAACCTTTCTGTTGCTCCACACTGGTGTCCTTCAACTTCATTTGAAGTCACTTGAATTCAGTATTTGAAATATTTCAAAGGAGGAGTTCTTTTTAACAGGATCAAAGGGGAAACACACTTTGGCCCTTACTCATTTCTTATCTCCTCTGTCATCTCTCCTCACCCCCAACTCTGTGGTCCAGATTTCCTGAACTTCTAACAATTTGTAGAACAAACCACAATCTCCCTAACCTACACAAGACTCTTCCTTCTGCCTGGGTACTTATACTTGCTAACTCCTCTGTATCCTGGTGGCCTTACATTA
Organism: Desmodus rotundus; assembly: GCF_022682495.2. Lineage (NCBI taxonomy): Eukaryota > Metazoa > Chordata > Mammalia > Chiroptera > Phyllostomidae > Desmodus > Desmodus rotundus. Next base: position 88,047,978 of record NC_071394.1, read on the forward strand.
TTGGCCACTTCTTCTGGGAAGCCTTTTGTGACCAACCCAAGCCCCCTTTCTCTGCTCATGTATAACAGTAACTCTGGCACTAAACATGGAATTTTCACATTGCCTAGATACTTGACTCTGAGCCCCAGGAGAACAGGAATCACGTACCTCATTCATCACTGTCTACCCACAGAGTAGCCCAGTGTCTAGGATATAATAGACAATGAAATCTTCACTGAAGGCTTCCAATCAAGATGGCAGAGTAGGTAAATGCAGTACTCTCTTCCTCTCAAGATCATATAAAAATTACAACTAAAGTACTGAACAACCATCACCGAGAGCCACCTGAAATCAGCTGAGTAGAAGTCCTATAACTAAGAAGATACAGAAAAAGCCATATTGAGATTGGTAGAAGAAATAGAGATGTGGAACACACTGTTCCCAAACCCACATGTGGCAATTAAAAATCAGGAGGGGTATCTCAGCTCCCACGCCAGGTTTCCCAGCCCAGGGTTTCAGTGCTGGGAAGAGAAGTGCCCATAACTTTTGGTGGGGATTGAGACTGAGTAAGATAAAGAGCTTCTGGAGTCCCAGGTATTCCTCTTAAACAGCCTGCAATGGACACACTTGGACTTATTTGCTCTGAGCTCCAGTGCTTGTGAAGCTACTTAGAAGGCACCAGGGACATATGAGAAGAGCTGAATTGCCTGGCATCAGGGCGAGGGCTGGAGGGGCAGCTTCCTTCCAGACAGAAGTGCTGGCAGGTGCCATTGTTCCTTTGCTGAGCCCTCCCCCAACCCAGCTGCACAGGTGGGCACCATATTTGAGTCTCTATAAACCTGGCTAATACCACTTTCCCTTCCCTAATGATTCCCTGACACCCTGCCATCACTCAACTTGCAGACCCACCTAAGCCACTTCCAGTAGTTTTTCCATACAAACAGCCTGTCTTGGTTCATGCTGCAGACTTTCCTAAAATCTCTCAAGTGTTCATACACCCCAAACAAGCAGAATCTAGCCCTGGGATGCCCCATACCTCTTTCTAAGCAGCCCCAAACACAGCACTAGTGGCAGCCAGCCTCAGTGTGCAGCATAGCCTCTCCCAGGCACCACCAAGCCCAGCACAAGTGGCAACAATTTGCAAATCACTTTGTAGCTCATATTAAGTGGCCCCAGTCAGGGCATAGGCAGCAGCTGAACTTGGCCTGCACCAGAGCTCCTCCTGCGAGGCTTCAGAACCAACATACCCAGTGGCCAACTACAGACCACAGCAGAGCACCACCCAACCAGCTCCACAAGCAACACACCCAAAGTGCAGATTTGGTTTGCACAAGAGCCCCACTAAATAAATCCTGCTCCATAGGGTCAGCCTCTGCACAACAGCTTCTCCACTATAGTCACAGTCAATCAGCCTGACGGTCAGCCCTTCCCATTGAAGTTCCAAGAGCAATCAAGGCTCAAGTACAACAGTAGTGACATACAACCTACACAAGGGACACACCTGGAGTACCGGGCTCAGGTGACCAGGGAAACTGCACCACTGGGTCTCCCATTCTACCAAAACCAGGAGATGTAGCAGCTCTACCTAACACATAGAAACAAATACAGGGAGGAAGCTAAAATGAGGAGACAAAGAAACATGACCCAAATGAAAGAGCAGATCAAAACTCCAGAAAAATAACTAAACAAAATGGAGACAAGCACTCTACCAGATACTGAGTTGAAAACATTGGTTATAAGGATACTCAATTAACTTAGTGAAAACTTCAACAGATATAGGAAACATAAAAATGAACATGGAAAACATAAAAAAGTACCAGTGAGAAATGTAGAGTATAATCACTAATTGAAGAATACATTAGAGGGAATCAACAGTAGATTAGAGGGAGCAGAGGATCAAATCAGTATTTTGGAAGACAAGGTAGCAGAAAACACCCAATCAGAACAGCAAAGAATAATAAGAATAATAAGAATAATAGTTGAAGAGCCCTCTGGGAAAACATCAAGTATACCAACATTTGCATCATAGAGATACCAGAAGGAGAACAAAAAGAGCAAGAAATTTAAAAACTTTTCAAAGAAATAATGATGGAAAACTTCCCCTACCTGGTAAAGGATATAGACATACAAGCTCAGCAAGTACAGAGTCCCAAACAAGATGAACCCAAAGATGCCCACACCAAGACATGTCATAATTAAAACACCAAAAGTTACAGATAAAGAGAACCTTAAATTTGCAAGAGAAAATTAGTTATCTACTAAGGAGCTCCCATGACATCAGTTGAGTTCTCAACAGAAACTTTGCAGGATGGAAGGCACTGGCAGGAAACATTCAAAGAGGTGAAAAGCAAGGACCTACTCTACCGAGCAAAGCTATCACTTAAAATTGAAAGACAGATAAATCTTCCATGCGAGAAAAAGGTAAAGGAGTTCATCACCACCAAACCAGTATTATGAGAAATGTTAAAGGGAATTCTTTAAGAAGAAGAAGTAAAAGAAAGATAAAAATATAAATTACAAAATTGTAATAACTATATATTTACCAACATTTACTTTAAATGTACATGGATTAAATGCTCCAATCAAAAGACACAGGGTGATTGAACTGATAAGAAAACAGAATCCTTACATCTGCTACCTACAAGAGACTCACTTCAGATCAAAAGATACGCACAGACCAAAAGTAAAGGAATAAAAAAATTATTTCAAGAAAACAAAAACAAAATCTGGGACAGCAATACATATATCAGAAAAAAACAGATTTTAAAACATAGGCTATATAACAAGAGAAAAGAGGACCCAGTAATACCACTTGTGGGTATTTACCCCAGGAAACTCAAAACACTAATTCTAAAAGACATGTGCATCCATATGTTCATTGCAGCATTATTTACAATAACAAAGGTATGGAAGCAAACTAAGTGTCCATCAATAGATAAATGGATAAAGAATGTGTACATATATAAAATGGAATATTACTCAGCCATAAAAAATAATCTTGCCATCTGCAACAGCATAGATGGATCTACAGGGTATTATGCTAAGTGAAGTAAGTCAGACAGACAAAGACAAATACCATGTGTTTCACTTATCTGTGGAATCTACAAAATAAAATAAAATAAACAAAACAGAATCAAACTCATAGATACAGAGAACATTTTGAAGTTTACCAGATAGTAAGGGATAGAAGGAGGGGGAGGGCAAAAAAGCAGAAGTGATTAAGAAGTACAAACCGGTTATTAAGAAATAGCCATGGGGATATAAAGTATAGTATAGGAAATATAGTCAATGATACTTTAATAACTATGGTGCCAGGTGGGTAATAAACTTACTGGGGTAATCACATTGTAAGTTATATAACTGTCTAATCATACATCATACCCCTGTAATTAAAAAATAAAAAAGTCATTTTAAAAACAAGAAATGCTCACTAAAGTCCTAAGGTACCTTTAACTTTTCCCCCTAAGACCTTATTTTGTTTTCCAAGTGAATGCCTTAGAAACTTCCTTCAAAATTATTCATACATCAACTCCCATATCTTATGAATTAAGTTGTTACCTCACAAGTTGACATTAGAAACAAGTAAAACCAATGTATCATGGAAGAAATCAAGAGAGTGGTTATCTTATGGTAAATGAGGTTGTACTAGAAGGGGGAAGGTGGGAGGTTCCTGGGGGGCTTGAATGTTCTTTCAGTTCTTAACCTCAGTGCTTATTATATAGATATGTTAACTTTGTGAAAAGTCATCAAGCTGCAAATGTATAGTTTATACACTTTTCTTTATCTGCTATACAAGTCTGTTCAGGAAGAGTCTAACCATTGTTAAAACAACAAGAAGGGTTTACACATCATTGATGTAATGTAGAAGCCAAGGACAGTGGCCTAGAATGCATATGCATGAACAATGATGACTTCACTGTACTAGTTGGTGGGGGTGGTAGATGCCACTGAGTGAGCATGTATCCTGAGTGGCTATCACATTCAAAATGACTGAGTGGGAAGAGCAACAAATCTGCATCAAAATGACTGAGTGGGAAGAACAACAAATCTGCATCAAATTTTATGTTAAACATAAATATTCCTCCATGGAAACTATTCAGATGATTTAGAAGGGCACAGCGATGGGCAACGGTGATTGGCAGCTTCATCACGACAAGGCACCTGCTCATGCGTCATGTCCTGTGCAGAGTTTTTTTTGCGAAACATCAAATCACTCAGGTGACTCAGCCCCACTATGGTACAGATTTGGAATACTATGTCTTCTGGCTTTTCCCCCTCCAGAAAAATCCTGAAAAGGAAGAGATTTCAGACCATTGATGAGATTCAGGAAAATACAACAGGGCAGCTGGTGGTGATTGGGAGAATTGTGTGAGGTCCCAAGATGGCTGCCTACTTTGAAGAGGACTGAGGTGTCATTGTCCTATGGACAATGTTCCTTGTATCTTGTATCTTCTTCAATAAATGTCTCTATTTTTCATAGTACATGGCTAGATACCTTCCAGATAGACCTTGTGTGTCAATAAAAAGCTTATTTAAAAAGAGAGGAAAAGCACAAGTCCCTTTTCCTCTCTCCATCAGATCCTTAGGCTTTTATTGTTCAGCTTCTGTAATGTATGACTGAGCTGCTGGGTGGTGGTCTTGAACTAAAGCTTTGAAAGGAAAATCCTTCAAAGCCCTCATTGTCTTTTCACTGGGGCCAGAAAGTTGCATAAGGCCTTACTCAACTTCCCAACCTCCTGTGAGTGTTCAAGCCAGCATGAAATTCAAGGTCTGAAACAGGCTAGTCATGGTGGGTGAAAACACCTTCAGCATCAACTTTTTATCTTACTCATCTGTAGATTTCCCAAAGCTCCAGCAGTTTCTGGAGCATAACAGGAATGTAGTAACCTCCCGCTGAATGAAAGGTAGTCTTCTCTTTAGTTGGAAATCTTTAGGTCACTTATTTTAATCACACTGCTCTCATGTTGTTGGTTTCTAATTACAGGTCAATAAGAAAACATATTACTTGCCCTAAAAATGATCTATCTTGGTTTTATTTGTTTTCTCACTTAGAATGGAAATAAGAAACCTCATTTACTGTACTACGTATGGTTGCTTATCATTCACTAAGAGATACTGTCCACCTCATGGAGTTTGTAGTTATGATGACTAAGGATATAATATCCCTCTGGTCAAGAAAAGGTTTGAAATCATTATAAAATCAGTGGAGTTCACTTCACAGAGAGCCATGAACTATCAACAGTCCTTAAGTCATACATGAACTTGTCATCTGAGATACATATTTGCTATACCCTTTACTACAGTAGTGACATGATATTAGACTATGAAAGGAAAATTCACATTTCAACAGAATGGTTTATGATTTATTTTATACTGAACTGATATGGTATTATGCTTGTATTAAATGTGGTCATTTGTTAAGTATGCCTCTGTTTCAGGCATTATGTTAAATTCATAACATAAATTTTCCCACTTCACTCTTACAACAAGCCTATGATATATATACTATTATTATCCCCCAAATTGCCCAGGAGAAGCTGAATTTCAGAGTGTTTAGGTTCTTCCTTGGGGTCACACAGTTAGCATTTGCTTGAACTAGGACTCACACTCTGGACTCTCTGATGCACAGCTTCTACACTAAACCACTATACCTCAGTGCTTGCTTGCGGTTGCTCTCAGATGCCCTAAGTCAGAGGGAAACTATATCAAGGCAGACTGGGCAAGTAATGGAAGCCATTCTTCTCTAGACACTTAGACATGTGGAATGAAAGAGTAAAATAAAACAAGCATGTTTCAATGTAATTACAAGATACTAAAAGCCAATTCGTACATTTATAGCTAAGTGTAAAAAGCTCATAATCTGGTGTTGTCTAGGGCTCTGACATTAGCATGAGAAATCAAACTTTATGCCTACACTACAAGCTGCCTAGGAAAAATATTTACTGTAATTATATGATGCAGAAACTCCTAAATACAAAAGGTTATCTAACAATTATTCCCAGGTAGTCAATACCAATAGTATACATGATTGAAGACCAGATAGAAACCTATTGTGAAGAGAAACTCAAACTCTATTCTGTTCCCACAAAAATAATATTTAATAGTAAAGATCAGTTTACAGTCAAAAATGATAAAACATGAGGACAAAAATCTATGTTGAAAGCAAGCAGATACAAGAAACAAGAGGATTGGTACCCTCAAAATTTAAATTACTAAAATAATCTTTAAAAGCCTTTAGAATTAGGGTATAGGAAACTTAAGAATAAGACTCTACATAAAAGAATATGCAAATTTTTTAAAGAAGCAAATAAACCTTCTAGAAAATGAAAGAAAGCCATATTAAAAATTCAATTCACTCTAAGCAGCAGACTAGACACAATAAAAAGGAAATTAATGAACTCTAGTTAACTTGAAGGAAGTTATTCAGAACAAAGTACATAAACAGACAAACAAATTTATATCTATACATAGTTTATTTTTTAGTGAAATTTCAGAACATTAGAGAGAGAGTAAACTCTTTCAGAGCCATGACGGGTGGGGAGCCAGATTACTTAGAAAGGTGCAAAACTAAAAGTCAGAAGACAATGGAATGATATCTTCAAAATATTTTTATTTAGACACTGTGGAGTTAAATTATCCCTGCAGAATACCTACCAAAAAAGGTGTTTTTGACAAAGAATGAAAGCATTTACCACTCCCAGATCATTCTTGAAAAAACTTCCAAAATACTTTGAAACAAAAAAGCAATGGCTTTAAGAAAACAATAGTGAGTAAACAGATTGGTAAACATTTTACTTACGATAGGCAGGAGTAAGAGTAATACAATGTACAGTGGGTTTAAAAACATGGTAGAACTGAAGTGTTAAAGCATATTACGTGGCAAAGATGCAAGGTAATCTAGGTTAGAGAATTCTAAGTTTTGTCCTGGAGGAGGGAAGAATCCTGAGCAATTAAAGCATGTTAAAAACATTGAGGTAACTACCAAAAAAAAATAAAGAGCATAAACTTCACTACTAGTAATGGGGAGAAAAGGAGTAGAGAAAACAATAAATCCAATAGAAGGCAAAAAAAAAAAAAAGCAAAGAAAAAGAATTAAGAATAGAGGGCATATAAAATGACAATATAAATAATTCTACCAATAATAAGCAGAGGTATTTCAAATCCAGCTATATTCAGCTATTTATAAGACAAATCCTAATGCAGCATGACTAAAAAGAATTGAAAATGGAGGGAAAGGGGGAAATATGCCTTGTAAGTGTTACTCAAAAAAAGATCTACTGTGCCTATGCTATTAGCAAACAATCATAAAGGACTTTAATTGGGACAACTGTAACAGAACAACAATTAAAAGAAAAAAAACAGAAAAAAAGATTTTACACAGTGATAAAAGGAATGATTTGTTAGAAAGTTATACCAATCCTGAACAGAGATACTCATGGTAACATAGCTTCAAAACATAGAAAGCAAAATGAATTTCATGACACAAAGGGGTGAAAAATCCCTAAGCCAGTAAGAGATTAATTACCATCTAAAATAGACACCCCCTATAATATTGTATGTCAACTGTAACTAAAAAAATAAATAAAAGTAAAACAAAATACATACCTCTAAAAACCAACTTGGAAACACACTTGAGCCAATAGATTCATACTAACATGTTAACCCCTGTACCCAGCTATTAGAGAATGAAACTTGCTTTCAAAAATACATGGACAAGTACTAGAATACAAAGCAAGTCTCCACACATTGTAAAAAACATGTTATACAGACCACATTGTCATTTAATTAGACATTAACATTTTTTAAAAGCCTCAAACCCTGCATATTATGAAATCTTAAGACTACTTAAATATTATAGATCAAAAATTGTGAAAATTAAAAAAATTAGTTAAATAATAATAAAAGCCCTATATATTAAATTTATGGAGATAACCTGCAATGTAGAGAGAAATTTTGTATTTATATAATGTATTATATATATGAATGAAGATGAAAAGGTAAACAGCAAACAGAAAATATTATAAAATTAAAGAAAAGATTAAACCCCCAAAACACAGAAGAAAGGTAATAATAGAGATAAGAAGCAAAATAAATAAAATAGAAAGCCAAAGAAACAACAGAAAGAATCGAACATACTAAATGATTGTTCTTTGAAAAGAGAAGCAAAACAAACATATCTCTGCCAGTATGGAGGGGAAGGAGGAAACATGCACACAGGACAGTGGGAGGCAGGGAGTTAGGAAAAGAGAGAGAGAGAGGAGATGAGGAGGGAGGAAGGAAAAGGGAGGGAGAGGTAAGAGAGGGAGGGAGAGAGATTAATTTAAAAGAGGAAAATCATCAATAGGGTAGCATTTTTAATCCAAAGATAATACTTTTAACAAATGAATGCAGTAGCCTTGAAAAGTGAGATGAAATAGGCATTTTTTTAAGAAATATAATCACCAAAGTCATTTCAAAAACAATAGAAATTCCAAAGAGATAGCCACCCACTAAATAAACTAACTCAGTGTTTGAAAATTTACTCACAAAGAAACAAACAAAAATCCATCAGTTACTGATAGTTTTATGAGTTTTACCAAACCTATAAAAACAAATAATTTAATCTTACTCAAAATGTTAAGATATTAGAGAAAGAGGGGAAATGCTCCAAGTAATATTGTGACAATAAAATCACAGTAAGAAAAAAGTTGAATGACAATACAAGAAATGTAAAGTATTACCCATTCATCTTGGTGAGCACAGATGCAGAAGTTCGCCATATAGTATAAGCAAATGAATCCTAAAATATGTTTTGCTTTCTGTAATCCTGACAATGAAAGTCCATCATGGGAAAGCAAGTATGTTTTCACATTAGACAACGCATCTGCTATTAAGGATATTTATGGTATATATAGTTCATGATTGGAAAAAATTTAAAGATCATACCCATGTAATGCAATATATTAAGAATTAAACTTATTTTTGTAATATATGTAGACAAAAATTTTTAATAAAATTCAACATCCATGTCTCTTTTTTTAGTATATTTTATTGATTATGCTATTACAGTTGTCCCATTTTTTATCCCCTTTATCACCTTCTTCCATGAAACCCCCCTCCCTCCAGCACTCCCTCCCCCTCCCTTAGTTCATGTCCATGGGTCATACATATATGTTCTTTAGCTTTTACATTTCCTATACTATTCTGAACCTCCCCCTGTCTATTTTCTACCTACCAATTATGTTTCTTATTCCCTGTACCTTTTCCCCCATTCTCCCCTCTCCATCTCCCCATTGATAACCCTCCATGTGATCTCCATTTCTGTGATTCTGTTCCTGTTCTAGTTATTTGCTTAGTTTGTTTTTGTTTTTTAGGTTCGGTTATTGACAGTTGTAAGTTTGTTGTCCATTTACTGCTCATAGTTTTGATCGTCTTCTTTTTCTTATATAAGTCCCTTTAACACGTCACATAATAAGGGCTTGGTGACGATGAACTCCTTTAACTCAACCTCATCTGGGAAGCACTTTATCTGCCCTTCCATTCTAAATGAAAGCTTTGCTGGGTAATCTTGGATGTAGGTCCTTCTCTCTCATGATTTTAAATAGTTCTTTCCAGCCTCTGCTTGCCTGCCAGGTTTCTTTTGAGAAATTAGCTGACAGTCTTTGGGGCACTCCTTTGTAAGTAACTGTCTCCTTTTCTCTTGCTGCTTTTAAGATTCTCTCCTTATCTTTAATATTGGGTAATGTAATTATGATGTGCCTTGGTGTGTGCTTCCTTGGGTCCAACTTCTTTGGGACTCTCTGAGCTTCCTGGACTTCCTGGAATTCTATTTCCTTTGCCACATTGTAGAAGTTCTCCTTCATTATGTTTTCAAATAATTTTTCAATTGCTTGTTCTTCCTCTTCTCCTTCTGGTACCCCTATGACTCAGATGTTGGAACATTTCAAGTTGTCCCAGAGGTTCCTAAGCATCTCATTTTTTTGAATTCTTGTTTTTCATTCTGTCCCAGTTGAATGTTTATTTCTTCCTTCTGCCCCAAATTGTTGATTTGAGTCCCAGTTTCCTTCCTTTCACTGTTGGTTCCCTGTATATTTTCCTTTGTTTCACTTTGTGTAGCCTTCATTTCTTCTTTCATTTTGTGACCAAACTCAATCACTTCTATGAGCATCCTGATTACCAATGTTTTGAACTGTGCATCTGATAGTTTGGCTATCTCTTCATTGCTTAATTCCTTTTCTGGAGTTTTGACCTGTTCTTTCTTTTGGTCCATATTTCTTAGTCTCAGCGCACCTGTTATATTGCAAGGGGAGGAGCCTTAGGTTTTCACCAGGGCAGGGCAACCCACTTCACCACATTGAAGTGCAGTCTGGATGGATGTTTCTTCTTTAACTGTTTGGTTGTTGGACTTCTATACAGTTCAATTTTCTGGCAGTTCTGGTTATTTTTTGTTTTTAAATTGGTTGTTGTCCTTCTTTTAGTTTTGCAAGGAAGCAAAGTGTATCTACCTATGACTCCATCTTGGCTGGAAGTCTGAAGTTCAACATCCAAGTTTCAAACAATAACAGCAGCACCAAATACTCTTAAAGAGGTTTCTTAACTTAATAAATGGTTAACTACCAAAAACCTACAGAGATTTGGGAAATGGATAATAGTTATGGTTGCACAACATCGTGAATTATTTAATGCACTTGAATTGTACACTTAAAAATAGTTACAATGGTAAATTTTATATTATTTATAATTCACTACAACTTCAAAAACCCTATAACAAACATCATACTTAACATGAAATTATTAGGAGCAATTCCTTTAAATTAGGAATAAGACATGGTTACCTACTCTTATTGCTTCGATTCAACTATGTGTCAGAAGTCCAGGGCAATGAAATATAAAACAATAATTAAGTATAAATATTGGAAAGGAAATTTTCACAAGTGATGTTACTGTCTTTGCAAAAAACCTAAGAGAATCTATACACAAACCATTGGATCTGAAAGAACATTTAGCAGTTTGTTGGGTATAAGCTACTCAATGTACAGAAATCAGTGGTGTTCTCCTATGCTAGCAATTACCAATTGGAAAATACAGTTTTAAATATATACCATTTATGATAGCAAGAAAAATTATAAGCTGTCAAGGTATAAATCTAATGTGAAATTATTAAACTGTATTGAAAAACATAGACAGAGACATGTAAAGAAATGGATATACTTAGTTTATAGGGGGAAAGTTCCAATATCATAAAAGACAGCAATTATCTTCAAATTAATATATAACATAGCAATTTTAATCAAAACCCCAACATAAGTCATGGAAATTAACAAGCTGATTTTAAAATTAATGTGAAAGAGTAAAGAGGCAAGAATAGCCAAGATGACTTAGAAGAAGAATAATGAAAGTTATTTGTTCTAAATAACAAGTCCTATTATAAAGCCATAATATTTAAAGAGACAGGGTACTGATATAGGTACTGACAAACCATAAAACCTGAAAATAGATCTTCATGTAGATGGGAACTAGGCCCAAGACACAAGTGACATAATAAATTTATTGGAAAATAAGGACTATTCAATAAAAAGTGCTAGGTGAAAGGCCAACTATGCAGAAAAGAACCAAACTAGACTCTACCTCATGCCACACACACACACAAATTCCAGGGGCTTAAAGTCTTAAATGTGGAAGGTAACGCTTTAAAGTATTCAGAATAAAAATACATGAGAATATCATTATAACATTAGGACAGAGACTGATCTCTTAAACAACAAACAAAATACATAAATCAAAAAACAAAGAATAAATTAGACTACATTAAAATAAAAGCAAAAGGAAATTTCTGTGCGTCTAAGGACAACTATAAATGTGAAGACACAGGTCCAGGAATAGGAAGGCACATGGGCAGGTCACATAACTGCAAAGAAATTGTATCCAAACCCCAAATCAGTATGACTGGATCCACTCCCCAACAGAGAGCTGCCAATAGGAATACAGGAATGAAGAGTTCAGGAACCCCATATGACCAAACTGTTTTTTTTAAAAAGGCGCACCCAAATTAATAATCAGGGAAATGTATATTAAATGGCCAAGTATCATACCAATCATCATATTTCAGTGAATCCTGAAGATTTGGTGCGTTCAGTAAACACACCTTGAACAGATAGCTGAAATTGTCAACTGTCCATTAGGGAAACACCAATTAGGACTTTTCCCAACCACCAACAAACATAAATAGGCCATATTCTAGGATGCATTCTAATGCATTCTGAATGCTTCCCAAACTCTAAGTGATCTCTCTAACAAAGCCAAGTGCTGTATCTTCCAAAATGATGGAAATACTTCCTCACACAAGAGGGCAGCCACGCTTCCATCTCTCCACACAATCCTCTGCTGCCAGTCACATTGGCCCATCTGGGAAAGGTCCTACTGAGCAGAAGGGTGGGGGCTTACTTGGAGCAGTCTTCACAAGCAATGTTCCCTGAGGTTTCCTTGATGGTGCGCTCAGAGACAAATGCTGGATATTCAGTATCACAAGGCTCCAGGGTCTGTTTCAATTTCTGGGCTGTAGGAATAAGGAAAAAAAAGAAGAAGATAACAAACACAAGGCACAGGCCTTATTGAGACTGGCAGCCCATAGGAACTCAGAACGCAGCTCCACTCCTGCTGCTCTGTGATTTTTCCAGGCACAGCATTATGCATTATTTTCTAATTAGTCAAGTGGTTTCATCTGCCAAGCAACTCTATAAGCTGTAATTCCTCAAGCAGTTGTGTTGGCTTGATCAGCTATCATTTATGCATCATAAGAATTCTACTTTCTGGGACATCAGTCACCAGGTCTCCGACCTCGGATTTACTTGAACTTAGCAACAAATGCATATGTATATCTAAATAAATGTATAAAATATGTTACACGATATTATTTAGGGTGAGACAAAGGTCATGATACAATTGCATGGTTTTATTACAGGAACAAAATTGAAATATGGACTAGTAAAATACGTAATGCCTTTGAACAAAAGCCATGAGCTTAATCCTACTATTATGAAGTTCCTTGTCCAGTAATACAGCCCTACATAATGCTGCACATAAATGAATACATAGTAGGCACTTGGTGAAGGTTTGTAGCTGATTAAATTATCTCAGCAAGTTATGTCCATTGCACAAGTTCCAAAACCTCACTAAGTCTCAATTTTTTAAATTTGTAATTGAGGGATAATATAGGTCTTCTATAAGAAGTTGATGTGAGAAGTAAATAATATATGCTGAATACCTACTACAGTACATGAAAAATAATGAGTGCTAAGTAAGTGTCAGTTAATAATAATAGTAGTAGCAGTAATAGTAAATAACAGAAACAAAAATAATGCTGCATTCTAATGAAGCCATTGTGACTTAAAATGAGGATCACAGAATTTATAATAGCTAAGATACATACGGAAGCAACCTAAGTGTCCATCAACAGATGACTGGATAAAGAAGCAGAGGTGCAAATATACAAGGGAATATGACTCAGCTTTAAGAATGAAATCTTGCCCTCTGCAACAACATGGATGGACCTAGAGGGTATCAGGCTAAGTGAAATAAGTCAGATAGAGAAAGACAAATGGCCGATGATTTCATTTATATGTGGAATCTAAAGAACAGAATAAACAAACAAGCAGAACAGAAACAGACCTGTAGATAGAGCATTTTGAAGGTTGCCAATGGGGTGAGGGTGGCCTGAGTGAAAGAGGTGAAGGGATGTAGAATTACAAATTGGTAGTTACCGAATAGTCACAAGGATGTAAAGTACAACACAGGTAATATAGTCAATAATAGCGTGATAACTATATATGGTGTCAGATAGGTACTAGATTTATTGGGGTGATCACTTTATAAAGTATATAAATGTCTAATCACAACCTGAAACTAATATCATATTGTATGTCAACTATAATTGAAACATTTTAAAATATACATATGTATGTAAGTGAGGATGACAGCTGGTATAACATAGTGGTTAGAGTTGAAGGCTCTAAAGTCAGAGAAGTTTAGAGTACAAATCCCAGCTCCATTGTTTCCAGCTAATCCTCAGTATTCTCGTCTGTAAAATGGAGATGCCAGTAGCACAAGTTATCTTCACTGGAAGCCTTCTCCTTAACATTTTCCCAGGAGAATGCTTACTGGTTCCCAGCACCCAAACTCTGTACAATGTTTTTGGCTGATGTTTATGTAAAACATACACATATATTTATATAAAATATAAGCATGTATTTTAAACATATTACATGTAATATATGTTATATGCACATGTATAATTTACATTTACAGTTGTGAAACTTAATAGTATTTTAAGAAAATGATGTGTACATGAAGTCCCGTTTATATTCAAAATACAATTAGTTGGATTTCAGAACCATGGGTAGATGTTTTATGGAATGTCCGTCTGGGAGGCTCTGGCACTAAGTGAGCCATGATGGGGTTACTGAATGCAAAACAATTGTTTGGTAACAATAATGCGATAATCGGGTGATCAGGAAACCACGCTCTAAGCATTTATTTCCTGTTGTGATATTTTAAAATAATATACTCTTTTCACTGAGCTTTAATTATTTTGAGGAAATTAATTTGGTGTTTGTGATTGCAGTATAGTGCACTGTAGTTTTTTCCTCTATAAAACAAAAAGAAGTAGACTCTTAATCATCTTTATTTTTAAATGGAGAACAGCTGATTTGGGTCACAGACATAAAGAGGAGATGCCGGAGAACCAAGATGGCGGCGTAGGTAGACACACTGCGCCTCCTCGCACAACCAGAACTGACATAAAATCAAATGGCAAGGAGGTCCGACACCAAGGAGATAAACTATAAACATTCATCCAGGAGCGAAGCAGACCGTGTAACCCAGGGCTCCAGCGCGGGGAAATAAAGCCTCAAACCTCTGAGTGAAAACACCCATGGGGGTTGGGCAGCAGCAGGAGAAACTCCCAGCCTCACAGGAGAGGTCATTGGAGAGACCCACAGGGGCCTAGAGAGTGCACAAGCCCACCCACTCGGGAATCAGCACCAGAGGGGCCCAATTTGATTGTGGGTAGCAGAGGGAGTGACTGAAATCCAGCAGAGAGTAGAGCAGACACAACTGCTCCCTCTCTGCCCCTCCCCCACATACAGCATCACAGCGCAGCCACCAGCATTACCCCGCCCTGGGAAATACCTAAAGCTCCGCCCCTTTAAGTAACAGAAGCACCAAGACAAAAAAAAAAAAAAAAAAAAAAAAAAAAAAGGCCCAAATGACAGAACACTTCAAAGCTCCAGAAATAATTCAACTAAGCAGCAAACAGATAACCAACCTATCAGATGCACAGTTTAAAACACTGGTAATCAAGAAGCTCACAGAATTGGTTGAATTTGATTGAAAAGTAGATGAAAAAATGAAGGCTATGCTAAGAGAGACAAAGGAAAATGTACAGGGAACCAATAGTGATGCGAAGGAAACTGGGACTCAAATCAATGGTGTGGACCGGAAGGAAGAAAGAAACATCCAACCAGAAAAGAATGAAGAAACAAGAATTCGGAAAAATGAGGAGAGGCTTAGGAACCTCCAGGACATCTTGAAACGTTCCAACATCTGAATTATAGGGGTGCCAGAAGGAGAAGAGGAAGAACAAAAAATGGAAAACTTATTTGGACAAATAATGAAGGAGAACTTCCCCAATCTGGCAAAGGAAACAGACTTCCAGGAAGTCCAAGAAGCTCAGAGAGTCCCAAAGAAGCTGGACCCAAGGAGGAACACACCAAGGCACATCATAATTACATTACTCAAGATTAAAGATAAGGAGAGAATCTTAGAAGCAGCAAGAGAAAAGAACAAAGTTACCTACAAAGGAGTTCCCATAAGACTGTCAGCTGATTTCTCCAAAGAGACCTTACAGGCAAGAAGGGGCTGGCAAGAAGTATTCCAAGTCATGAAAGGCAAGGACCTACATCCAAGATTGCTCTATCCAGCAAAGCTATCATTTAGAATGGAAGGGAAGATAAAGTGCTTCTCAGATAAGGTCAAGTTAAAGGAGTTCATCATCACCAAGCCCTTATTATATGAAATGTTAAAGGGAGTTACCTAAGAAAAAGAAGATAAAAAATATGAACAGTAAGAATGACAGCAAACTCACAGTTATTAACAACCACACCTAAAACAAAAACAAAAGAAAACTAAGCAAACAACTAGAACAGGAAAGGAACCACAGAAATGGAGATCACATGGAGGGTTATCAACAGGGGAGTGGGAGGGGGAGAGGGGGCCAAGGTACAGAGAATAAGTAGCATAGATGATAGGTGGAAAATAGGCAGTGGGAGGGTAAGAATAGTGTAGGAAATGTAGAAGCCAAAGAACTTATAAGTATGACCCATGGACATGAACTATAGGTTGGGAATGTGGGAGGGAGGGGGTGGGCAAGATGGAGTGGAGTGAGGGGGGCGGAAATGGGACAACTGTAATAGCATAATCAATAAATATATTTAAAAAATAAAATAAAAATTAAAAAAAAGAGGAGATGCCCATGCTAGTTCACAGGGTTGTTCTGAGGAAAAAATAAACTAGCGCACTATCGTTCTCAACAGACTGACATGCATGCAGGGACACACACACAACCTTCACGAAGTGCCATCTTTTTGGAGTGCTATATACACATGCCAGGAGTTGGGCTCATTGCTTAGGAGCTAAGAACAAACTCTCGGGATTGTGTATTCTGCCATTGCTGTGTGACCCCAGATGAGTTTTTAATCTCTCCACATCTTCGTGTCCTCATCTGCAAAATAGTGATAACAGTACTAACCTCACATGGTTATTTGAGAATCAAATGAATTAATATTGGCAAGTGTCTAGCACACTGGCAATGCTATTTAAGTGCCTGTGCTTACTGCCAGGTGATTTCTGCCTATGGTATTTCACTGAACCCTTTGGTTAGAAAAGGCAAGCAGACGGTTGCCTTGCTGACTCCTGACTGCACTGAAGGCACAGTGCTGGTAGTTGTTGTGCTCCCAAGGGACCAGGAAGGAGACACTGTCTGTTCCCTTCTGCTCTGCAATGCTAACTCTCAGAGAGTATCATTACATGCTTGCTGAATAATGAATAAGTCTCCTGAATAAAGTTGACAAAATAAATGTGAGAATCTGAGTCCCTAGTGGCAAACTGCCTGCTTCAGGTGGAAGGCAGGGTGACTTCAGGGGCTCAGCCCCACAGTAACAACACAGGGAGGCCAGTGGTGGGCATACCATTCCCTTCCCAGTTCTTATCCAATGCTTCTGATTTTGTCTGCAGGGCCTTTTCGTTGGATGCTAGGGAACTTTCATCATCCTTATTTCATTTGCTCTTCTCTCTTTTTACTGCAGGAGGCCAAATGTAAAGTTCAGAGTGACACATTTTTTATTTCCATGGTTCTCATTTTTACAATTTCTTTCTCTGTATGGTGACACTGACTTTCAATTTCAATCATTATATTAATTGTCAAAAAGTGAGTTCAATTGAATGAAATAAAGATAAGTAAACAATAGCACAGATTATAAGTGGCTATGGCACAAGCAAGCAGATGGCATCTAATCACCTATTGATGGTAACAGCTAAATTTATTAAGAAATTGCTATGCACAGATGATGTTCTGCTTTACATAGATTAATTTATTTAACAGTAAAACAATACAAAATAAAAAAATGCACTATGAGTTGGAAATAATTGTTGTCTTCGTTTTGCAGATTAGTAAATGAAGGAGAGAGAGGACTGAAAAAAATTGCCCAAATTTATCCACTGGTGTATGTAGCAGAGCCAGACTCTGAACTTGGGCTGTGTGATTCCAGCACGTATATACTTAACTGCTCTGTGAAGTTTGGCCAGTGAACGAAAGGAAGAAAGGTCTCTGGGGCAGGCTGAGATGGGCAGCACATGTGATTTAAATATGCCCAATAATCGCACCATCTCTGATTCTCATCGTCTGGGCCCAGTTACAGTGGAATGAGTCCACCAAGTTCACTGGCAAGACTCATTTGGCTCTGGTCCTTTCTGGAGATGAAATGCTTGTTCCTTTGACAATTGTAGGGCACACAAACTGATGGGATAATAAACCACCGAGTCTGTTTACAGGATGACTACAGATTGGCAGGAGGTTGCTTGATGTGCTTTTGGGAAACACATGAATTATCACATAAAACCACAGCCACATTTAATCTGAATAACATGGTTTACTATGACCTTTCTTTGTCTAAAGTACTATGGAAAACACCACATATATTTGCCAGTCTTTACTATTACCGATGAAATTGCAAACCAATAACTCATTTCCAGCCACCCTATGAGTATTGTTTTGATTATGAGGCATTTAAAACTCCTTATCATACAAAGGTGTAGGTACACAAGAATCATGGAGCTCAGCTATGCTGATTCTTTCTTGTACCAGAAGGGAAAACTGGTGCTCAGAAAGCAAACATAGCTTGCCTTGAGTTCCACAGAGAGGGACTACTCACCATTATCATTATTCAACAGCAAAACCACCACCACCACCTTTGCAGTCAACACTCACTAAGTGCTTACTGCACGCCATACACTATGCCAGGCCATTTGCATGGATGGAACCCTGACCAGCATGCAGAGAGCAAGGCCCTGCTGCTGTCCTGTTTTGCAGATAAGGATCCCAGAGCCCAGAGAAATGGAGATGCTTGCCTACTATCACAGTGCTATGAGTGGTGGTGCCCAAACACACACCCGTGACCACATCCTGGAGCCTACACTCTTCACCATCACACTGCTCTCCCTCCCACCCGTTACACTGGACACCTACAGCTGAGGCCACCAGACCCATCACTCACTCACAATGAAGCATCCACACAATTGAATATCTTTAATTTTCCCTTAGCAACAAATGTCCCTGATGAGAATAACTGACTTGGGTTCACAGTAATTATGTGCAGACAATTGGGAATGAATAGAGTTGCCATTTGAAAAGCTTCCCTCTTCTTTTGTCTCCGTGAATGCACCTCCTTTCATAGCTGGGTGCCAGCAAGCTCCATTCTCTTTGTGCAACTTCGCCAAAATGATACCTTTGTGATACTCAAGCAGAAATGGTCTTCCACAGTCCCCTTCATTAAGGAAATGAAGCAGATAAACAGTGTAATTACAGATTCCATTTTTAGCTGAGCAAAGATGAATGTCTCAGCTCAGGGTCTTTAGCTAGTGAAGGAACGGGACATTTAAAATGAAGAGACCTTGCAAGTCAATGTAGTTACGGTGCTTGAAACATTTCTCTCCTTACACTGCATCTAAGATCTACATTTACATTTAACACAGATGTCCACATGATAGCAGCCCCACAGTTGAGTTTCTTTACCCTGATTTGACTCAGTTTCTTCATCTATGGAATGGCTCAGCAGAAGGCTTTAAGCCTAAGTGTGACAGTTCAGGTGCCGCAGCCGAGGTGGCCCGCTGCTTTGCTCACCACTGTCTAGCTGAGGTGGCAGGTCCTGGTTTAGGTCTGAGCCCATTTATCTATTAGCTGTCTGACTTCAGTGCCTCAGGAATGTTCAGTGACAGATTTTAGCAATCCCCACCTCTCAGGTATGTTGAAGGGATCTGAAGATTATCTAGTGCCAGAACCTCTGGAAATGGAAAAGCACTTATGTATTGGAGCATCATGTATCAACAGCGTAATTGTTTAACAAGGTCCTTATTTAGAGTCTGTGGGGACAGAAAGGTCTCACAGTGTAGCAAAGGAATAGATAACTTGAATTATCTATTAAGGATCATTTATAAAACTTCTGAAAACAGAAACAGAGAACTGAAGCATCACTTTATTCCTCTGAGCTAAAATTTTTCCCACTGTTGGTCCTGGTGGACAGGGAAGCAGGGGAGAGGGGAGGTGAAATTTCAGAATGGGAACCTTAACAAGTTTCTGTTACCATGAATGCAAAGTCCATCATCCCCTACCCTGCACCTGTTGGCCTGCATGGGGTTTCTTGGCAGCATCAACACAACAGTGCCCCTGTATCCACAGTTTCGCTTTCTGTGGTTTTAGTTACCCGTGGTCAACCGCAATTCAAAAATATTAAATGAAAAATTGCAGAACTAAAGAATTCATAAGGTTTATATTGCACAGCATTCTAAGCAGTGTGATGAAATCTCACACCGTCCGCTTCATCTTGCCTGAGGCGAGAATCATGCCTTCGACAGCTGTATCCAGCTGTACATGCCACTGCCCATTGGTTACTTAGTAGCCATTTCAGTTCCCAGAGACTGAGATCCATTCACTTAACTTTTATTACAGTATACTTGTTATAGTTATAAGTGTTCTATCATATTGGTTATTGTTATTAATCTCTTAATGTGCCTGATTTATAAATTAAACTTTAGCATAGGTATGTATTTATAGGAAAAAAATCATAGTAAGGTAGGAATTAAGGGTAAGGGTTTGGAATTATCCATGCTTTCAGGCATCCATTGGGGGTCTTGGAATATATCTCCTGCAGATAACGGGGGGCTACTCTATCGACATTTTGAGTCGGTAATTGTTTGTTGTCAGTGGTTGTGTGCTGCAGGGTGTTTAGTGGCATCCCTGACCTCTACCCACTATACGTCAGTAGCAGCCTCATCCCCAGTTGTGACAACAAAAAATGTCTCCAGATGTTGCAATGACCTGTGGGAGGTGAAATCATCCCCCAAGTTGAAAACTACTGGTTTAGGCAAAGGTCACAGTGACAGGTACTCAACAGAGACTCAAAAACTAATTATCACATTTGAAGGGCCAGAACCAGAGCCTGGGCAGATGCCTGTGGTGGCAGGCATGGGGAGGGAAAGCAGGCCCAGGGGAGAATGGGGGACTGGGAATGGTATGGAGAAGGAGTGTATCCTCATCCTCACCATTGCAGCCCTTCAGCCGGGGATGGGCAGGCATGCAGTTTGAGGAAGAATGCCAAAAAGTAAACCACGGAAGACAACCAACCCACTGCCCTCAGCACTGAGCACAGTCAGGCCTCCCAGCCAAAACACTCACCATCACCCAAAACACAGCACTGCCCACTGCCATTTTTGCACACTGTTTAAATTATCTCCCATACCCTATCAGGTCTACTGTTGCCGGTTGACCAACAAGGAAATCAGTGCCTAAGGTTCTTTACCTAGAACCTCAGAGCCAGAAAGTGGCAGAGGAAGGCTGCCTGGCTCTAAAAACCACAGCACTCAGTCCCATGGGGAAGCAGTCTCCTAGAGCTCAGTCTGGTTGGGAGGGGTGTCCATCTGTCCCCGCGCACCGTGCTTCAGGGACAACAGCCATTTAACCAACGTGCAATCCACTCTCTTAGCCTCTATTGCTCTTCCTTTTCTTTCTTTGAATTCCGTTTATCTTTCTTTTTTAACTCTAATATTAAAATTGGGGCAAAGCTGGTCAAAGAAGAAACTTAAAAAAAAAATAACAAGCACCCATTTCGTAGGTTCCTTCTTATCTTTCTTTTCTAAATCATATGCCGTTTTAAGCAGGTTCATGCCACGGGTAAATTGGTGTCTGGGGTACCTGATACTCTTCCTAATTCATATTTTGGCCTCTGCTCATTGATTCACTTATTGGCATACTGATTACTGGTCCTATTTAACTCTACACTCTCCTCTCCCACCATTAAATGCTTTTGGGGGGTATATGCAGTTTTTTACACTGTTTTTCTTGTTATATTACTTTGTGTCATGAGCATTTTTGAACCTGGAGAAAAGTTATCAGAAACAGAATCTTTTAAAAAGTTGTTTATGCCTTTCTGTAGATGAGCTGTAATTTACATTCAAATGTCCCTATTACTCATCATTTAAAGAGCTACAAGTATTTGCAATCATAAATTTCCTGGTGATGATAATTCTGTCATAGACTCTTTTGTCCCCACCTCAGTTTATTTCTTGAAGATAAGTTTCTAGCAGTGGGATTATGGGCACTGACTGTCCTTCGAATATAGTACCAGCCCAGCAGCACAGGGCAAGGTCAGGCCCATGTCTGAAGGGTCACCAGGACAGTGTGTGTGGATGAAAGCGGAGCAGCACTGGGCTGTCACTGGGCTGTCAGCTTCCCAGGACAGAGCCAACTGCCAACACACTTGGATCACACTCACTGTGATCAGAGGCCGCTCCTGGCAGGTGTATGCGTGCATAGAACTCTGCATGTGTGGCTGTATCTTGTATTGGAACAAGGAATCAATGAGTTCCTGAATTTAGGCAAAATGGTCCTATCTATGTGTAAGTTACACAGCTATGATGACAGTAGAATGGTGATACCTGCCCCCGCCCCAAAAATGTGTCAGTGTATGTAGTAAGCAAAGACTGAGCACCAACTATGCACTAAGTGCCAGCTAGGTGCTATGGGATAACAATGGTTAAGACACAGCTCCCGCCACTAAGAAATTCTAGTTTAGTGTGAAACACACAAACAGACCGAGGCAATAATGGTGTGGAGGAATCAGGAATTGTGTGAGCTGAACTGTGTGGGGCAGAAGCAAGAACAAAATGCTGCTAATTCTTCCTGGGAGAATTGAGGGAATCTTCACTGCCTGGGGTTTTACAGGAAGGGAGAGGGAATGTCAGACTAAAATATATCCAATACCTGGGGGAATCCGATATGTTACTAATCTTCCCCTTTTAAATGACAGATAATTTAAAATAATAATAATGGTAGCAGTTTGCTCACATCTGGCATCTGAGGTTAAAACAAAATCAAGATAAATAAATACACAAAGGAAAGAAAGAACAGAGTGTATCTGTGGAACAGCAAGTGACAGGACAGGTAGGGAGAGACCAGTGGATGACAACCTTCATTAAAGAGCACTGGCTTTGTAGGACTCGGGGACTCAACCAGTCGTCGCTGTGGTGGTCCACCAGCATCACAATTAATCACAACTACTATTTTCTGGGAGCTTACTATATTCTAGTCACTGTGCTCAGCATGTAACATGATCTCTCTCGCCATTACACACATACACATACACACAAATGATAGGAGACTATTATTATTATTATTATTAGACGAATTTAGGAATTGTTTATTAATAAGCAGGGCATGTGACATTCCATGATGATAAACCCCTATCCTATCAGAATAGCAGCCATCTCTTTCTCTTTTATCTTAATCAGCTTGATGCATCTGACCATTCTGGCAACTATCTTCATCCTTCACCTTTAGTGATCCATTCAAACTCCTGGACAACAACTGAGAAACCCTTCCCTTCCTCCCCTCCCCACCCCCCCCCTTCCCTTCCTCCCCTCCCCTCCCCTTCCCTCCTCTCAGTCTCAATCTGTACTAATTGCACAAACTGAGCTCTTGTATCAATATGGGCAGAGTTGGCATTCAAAGCTTTCTTCAGTATTAGAACTTGTTAGATTATTTTAATTGAGTTTATTGGGGTAACACTGGTTAATAAAACCATAGAGGTTTAAAGTGTACAAAAAAATTAAATGAAACATCATCTGCACACTGCATCGCGCACTCACTCCCCAGTCACATCTCTTTCTTTCCCCTCTTCCACCTCACCCCGCCCTCCTTTCTCTCTGGCTATCACAACACTGTCATCTGTGTCTATGTGTCACATATATTTTTTGTTTAATCGCTTCACCTTTCTTCATCCAGCCCCACAACCTCCCTTCCCTCTGACAGCTGTCAGTCTGATCTATGTGTCTATGCTTCTGTTTCTATTTTGTTTGTTAAATTATTTTGTTGATTAGATTCTACGTATAAGTGAGATTATATAGTGTTTGTCTCTGTCTGACTGGCTTATTTCACTTAGCATAATAATTTCCAGGTCTATCCATGCTGTCACAAAAGGTAAGATTATCTTCTTTATTACAGCTGAGTAATATTCCATTGTGTAAATGTATCATAGCTTTTTTATCCACTCATCTGCTGATGGGTATTTGGACTGTTTTCATATCTTGACTATTGTAAATGCTGCAATCAACACAAGGGTGCATATAGTCTTTCAAATTAGTGTTTTGGGTTTCTTTGGATACATTCCCAGAAGTGGAATCACTGGATGATAAGGCAGTTCCATTTTTAATTTTTTGAGAAAGCTCCATATAGCTTTCCACAGTGGCTGCACCAGTCTGCATCCCTACCAACAGTACACAAAGGTCCCCTTTTTCCCACATCCTCACCAGCACTTAGGGTTTGTTGATTTATTGATGATGGCCATTCTGACAAGTATGAGGCGATATCTCACTGTGGTTTTAATTTGTATTTCTCTGATGATTAGTGACATTGAGCATCTTTTCATAGGTCTCTGGGCCATCTGTGTGTCCTCTTTGGAGAAATGTCTATCCAGATCCTTTACCCATTTTTCAGTTGGGTTACCTTCTTGGTGTTGAGTTGTTTAAGTTCTTCATATATCTTAGAAATTAACCCCTTATCAGATGTGTCATAAATATGATTTTATTATTTTCCTACTTTGCCTACTGTGGGGAAACTGAGCCTTGCCCAGATCAACTAACTTGTCAAAGGCCCACCTTGGAGCCAGGACACAAGTCCATACTGACCTAGCTCCACAGCTCATGCCTCTAAAAGCTTCTACTAACTACTGCTCAAATCACTGAAGCTTCTGGGGCAGGAAAACTAATATGATTAGGTTTATAGTTTATGAGGATAATTGTAAACAAAACAAACAGAAAGGTTATTTCTTCAGTCATCCTGAGAAGGCAACGTGGCTGTCTGCTGTAGCCCTGCCCGCGAACATTTTAAGGACTTCACCTGTATAATGTGTGACTTCAAAGCCTGAGCTAAGGAAACAGGTCAAAGTGTATATTCAACAAGGGCTGAATGAAGGCTGTGGAATTTTCGTCAGACTGGATGGTGCTGCACTTAACACAAAGGCTGCCTTTTGCTGAAAGAGCTGAAAAGTCATCACTTTGTCCTGAGTAGTTTTATGTGAGCACATCCCTGATGAAAAGTAGCCAGTGAACCCAGGGCTCATCACTCTGAGCAAGGACACAGGAGCCAGCTGCTGCTTACCTTTAGCTGTCATATCTGAGTGCCACCAACTACAGAGGTTAAATTCCACCAGGAATCTAGATGTGATAGAAAAGCCCAATGTTACTTGGTCATCCACACCCCGACTAGAACAGTGACACTGTGCTGTCACCTCTAGCACGCTCACTTCATTTGAAAGGGTAACACCAGAATCTGGAGGTATCAACATGGCCAGTTCAGTTGCCGAAAGAACTTTCACTGGGCTTTATCTTATTTGTGGAAAGGCTATTTTATCACCAATGCCAACCAAGTTCTGAAAACAGGTTTACCTAGACTCCAGGACTCTGCTGAGAAATATTCTGCTTCATAGGCAGAAATAGCCTCTAATTATAGACTGAGTCCTAGTAGTGGTAGGGAAATGGAGACAACTGTATTCGAACATTAATAAAAAAAAATAATTTAAAAAAGAGCCATCTTCTAAAGGGCTTCCCCTGCCCTGATTCAGAACAACAACTAGAATCTTCTCTCCTAGACTATTATCTGCAGTAATAAAGGATGCTTTCAAGATTTACCCTGCAATGCAAACTTGTCCAGCCCTGTGTGTTGCATGTGCCAGTGTGTGTGTTTGTGTGTGTGTGTGTGTATAGGGGCAGATGGGACAAACTTCTCTTTAGGAAATTAGACCACAATGTGAATTCAAAATATCAAAATTTCTCAACTGCTCATAAAGAATGCAAAAGTAATGTGAATCCTCCTCCAAATGCATGGAGACAGACCAAAATTCAGCGATTTCTTTTTCAGGCACATGGCTACTATCTCTAGCAACTCACTCTCAATCAAGACCCCACAATTATCTGTTAATGTATTTTCTGTCTATTAAGTACATGCAGAAGTCACTCCCTACTTGAATTTATAACTTTGTTAAATTAATATGGGTTACATTAAAGCAATAGAGAACACAATCTGTTAATCCAATGGCAAGAAATCTGCCTCAGATCCACAGAACTGGAAGCTTCATGGGGAAAATAAGAATGAGAGAGTGTGGTACAGCTTTAAGGATCTGAGTTCCATGCCCATCCATGGAATTCCTCCTTTTGTGTGATGCAGAGTTTCTGTAATATGTTCAGTATCTCATCTGGAAGTCAAGGCTTTCATCTCTGTGCCATTCCCAGTCTGACTGACCTAAGGCACAGATGTATCCAGCATCCTCCAAACAGGATGGGAATTTGACAGGATAAACAATTAAATCACACCTGAGAAAAGCCCCGCTCCTGTACATGGCAAGACATCCGAAGTAGCACAGTGGACAGCCCTGGCAATTTGTTCTTCTGACCACAGCCCACCCAGGCTGCATTAAAAACAGCCAGACATCTATGTTAAATTTAACAGTAACCACAATAAATAAATTTGGTTTGTGTATTGCAAGCTGTTAGTCTGCTAAACAATGACATAAAGGCATAAGCAGTGACCATAAATAACTTAATAAAAGATAATTTTTTGGTCTCAACAGTCAGTATTTTGAGGTTTTCAATGAGGTTATCTCAGAGTATTATGAATCTAATGGTTATTGAAAGAGAGAAGCAGTGTCTCCCAATTCACTTAATACATAAGAAAAGCAATATTTTTTTAAATGTAGCAATTGTACTTACAAGACAAGTTCTGTCATTATCCATTTTACTGCAGCAAGGAAGGCATTGTAAGGCTGAAGAGAAGAATTCACGTCATTAAAAAAGTGTGTATCATACAAAATTTGTAGTTTAACTTAGGCTTTACATAAAGACAATGTTATTCTTTAAGAGAGATTGATATCATGCTTAAAAAAACAGTGAAGCTCCACCTAAAAGAAAAGAATGGTTGGATATTGTATCCCAAAACTAACATTTTAAAACTTTGAACTCTCCTGTAGTGAGATGTGATTTACAAGTAAAATAAACATGCTCTAATATAGGGGTTATCTCTGGGAGGAAAAAGGAAATTCAGCAAAGGATGCTTAAACCTTTACCCTCTAGGGGCTAATAATTTGCAGCTTAATGCTGAGGGGTTGGAATCATGTAACTAATTTCAAATGGTAATTTACAGGCTGCTTCTTGGAAAGGTGATTCCCTGTTAGCCATCACTGCCATCCCCATATGTCATTCATTGAAACAAGCAAAAATTGCATATACGTACTTGATTTTCATGCTGCCCATGAATTATGTAGGATTTAAGCTGCTTTTTCTCACACTTACATATTTGGACTTGAAAAAAATGATAACCATATAAACATGTGATTTTATCCTTGCAGAAAATCCCCTTCACTCTATAAAAGAAGGCATTGACAGCCTAATCTTTATTTCAGAATATTTTAATTAAAAAAAGCAGTTGGATTGTTTACTCTGTGATATTTCCTATGTGGATAATTCAATTTCCTGAATTCTGGAAAATACCAAGTCTCCCGCTCAGTCAGTTCTTTGTACCTAGGTATGTCAGATATGTGAGTGGTTGGCAGATTTGAAAGACAGGCAAAGACATTGGCAGAGCCTGAGCTCCAGATGGCAGGTTCAGAAAAATCTCAGAATCCTTTGTGGTTGCATTAAGATATCAGAGAATTGAAATTCCAAATCCCAATTTCTTGAGGTCTGCTTAGTCCTACCTTCTGAGCATTTTAATGATAAAGACTAGAACTAGGAAGGGGGGACATTATCTAGTTTTAAATAAAACAAGAACCAATTTTTATACACCATTCTTGCAACTTCCCTATTTCAAGTCAACAAGTAAATAAACAGAACAACAAAAATCTACCCGGGTTATTTCCAGCCTACTCAGATTTCAGACTGAATCTCTTCTTGCTCTGATTTGACTGAGTGTATCACCATCATTTCCTGAATCACAGAACCCTCCGGATAAGGGTCAGATAAGGATAAGAACCATTAACTATTTCCTAAAACCAAATGCAACCTTGTAGTCTTGTGGCTTTTGCCATTACAATTTTTAGGGCTTGAAAAATAATCACCTTTCTTTCCAAATGACCCAGGTCATCAGACTACGGGACAGTTCTGTGTCTTTGTATGTGCTGAGATGGATAGTGACATTGCAGTGGTCCTTGGGAGTGTGAGTCAGGGAGGAGAGAATGAATAACGGGATTAAGGAAGTTTTGGAGTAGGGAGGGGCAGGCACAGGGGCAGCTCCCTCAGAGGCCAGGGGGAAGATCCCTCAACCATTTCCTGCCAGACACTGGCTCAATGTATGGGTAAACAAATGGATTATGTAAATACGGGATTAAAAAATTTAAATGCACATTATCATTCAGGAGGGGAAAGCCATTGAGCTTTTAAGCCTAATGATGAAAACATATCTTGGAAACATTTTAAATCTGGAAATATTCATGCTAAGATTAGGGAAGTTGAGTTTGGAAAGAAAGGATGATTCTCACTAAAAATCAGTGTTTTTCAAAATGTCCAATTCTTAGTTCCTAGTTGCCTCTCAAAAATTTTCCAGCTCCAAATCACTTCTTGTGCCCTCAGTGTATGAGAACCATGTTAAATATTTGGTTTTAAATAATCCCCTTGCAAGACTGTACATGTGCAAATGAGAAGGTGTATATATTTTAAAAGCAAAATTACTCTTAAATTTTGTGTTACAAGCCAAATTTTAGGTTAATTTTTTGGAATTTACAAAATAAGAACATATAAGTGTTGTTTATATACATATGCTGGACTATATTGAAGTATATATGTGTTGTTGGGTTGGTTGTTTTTTTTGTATGTGTGTTTTCAAGTTATTGGTGGCCAAACTTACATTGCTTGCACATTGTAAATTATATTGTAAAACTGGGTATAAATGATAGCAGTTAATTTCTAGCAGGCAGAAAGCCATTTTCCAATGCTACAAGAACCCTGCTCACTGATCCTCAACTGTGACATCAGCTGTGGAAACAGCTCCAGGGAAATGATGTTGAAAGTCAGCAGCAGCATGATTAGGGGCAAGAAACTAGCATCAAAATATGAATTTGTTCATAGGCTAACAGCTCTATTACAAACAAAAGGAAGATTTCTGTTGAACTAAACCAAATTCTCTTTTATACTGAATAAGAGAATCCTAAAAACGTCTGTATTCATCAAAAGGGGGCTGCTGCATTAATCCATAAAAGGCTTTAGAGCTGTTTGTCATTCCTATAATCACTGAATTTGGGTTTCAACAGGAGTGACTTTGCTCAGCCAGTAAAATCAGCAAATACTGTTAAACATTCATGGTTTTGAAGAAGATAACTTGATTACCCCAAAGGAAAAGTTAGGCTCATTCAGAGACAGAAACATGCAGCCATTGTTGGGGTGACTACACTGTACTTACATCCAGGAGGCCATGGGCGCTGTCGCTGCTTTCCTTGTTGGCCCTACACATGGCTTGGTAGTCATACAGGGTAATTCTACAGGACAGAATGGAAAGGAGCTTCACTAAATGGGAAAACACAGGAAGCAAATGGTGCTGTGCACCAGCAAGGTGAACGAACAGTCGCTGACACTACCATCAAGTGTAGCAGTGGCAAACAAATAAATGTGCTTTTTGGGATATTGATTTGAAACTGTTTAATAAGAAACAAAAGACTCAGAAAGAACCCTTGACCCTCCTCCTTTCTTGCCTAAGGGAATGCAGATGAAAAGGGTGCTTCAGAAAGGGAATCTTAGCATATTCACATTTGCCTTCTCACCTTAGCCTATGTGAATGAAGTATGGCAGACAAGAATGACCCATGCAATAATCCGTTCTGGAGAGGAGACCCTCTATCCCATTGTTTCTGGGTTGTCTAGCAGGAATTTGTTTGCCTTATGTTCTCTCTTTCTCATCTTCCTGTGAATTAACTACCTCCCCTTCGAATTCCCAGACCACTGTCCCCTTCTCCTTTGTCCAGAATGGCACATAAATCTCAACTACCAATGTGTTTTTGGTCACATTCTTATGGACTCCTGAATATCCATTTATATAAGAAACTTTGGACATTTTCTCCTGTTAATCTGACTCTATAATTTCAATATTAGCCCAGCTAGAAGATTTTAGAAGGTGGGAGGAAAGTTTTATTTTTTTCAGCCCTCACACCAGGTACATGGCAAAGTCCAGGACTGGAGACATATGTTGCACTAGTGTAACTGCAGAACCAGCTCAATAGTGTCCTATCCTGTTTAACGAGAACCTGAGTTGCTTTTCAGAGACAGTAGTCCAAAGCCACAGGCAATACAGCCAAAGCGTTCGCAGAGAAGAGGACTTTGACCTTCAGCTGCACCCTGAACCAAAATCCCCCTCCCTCCCTAAAGAACCAAAAGACCAGGACATAAGCGAAACTTGAACACTGGAACCCTTTCAGAAACAGAGGGTCCGTTGTCCAGGAAGGTCCCCTACAAGTGCCCCTTTACTATAAATGGCCAAGGTCCAAAGTCCTCCAATTGAAACTTGCCTTCCCAAAGCTTCTGCATACCTGTTCCCTCTATACCATTAAAAACTTACTCTGAGCCCTGGATCAGGGATTTCAGGCTTTTGATCATTAGCTTCCCATTCCTCTGGATGGTGCCATTCATAACAAAAATAGCCCATCTTTCTCTACTTCAGTGTTCAGTGTTTGGTTCTGTTAGTGCTGGGCAGACAAACTCATTCTTGTCTGTAACATTTGGAAATTGAAGAATAAAGGGAATATTGGTATTGGGCTGGTGAGGGAATAGACGATCTCCCTCCCCAAATTGATGGCATAGTCACTTTCATTTGTCAAGGGTGATTTGCATGGACCAGGATTCTCCAAAGGAAATATGCTGTTCTGAATTGGATTCTGGGCCCCAGATGGAATCCACTTTGGTCATGTGTCCCAGATGGAATAGACCTGGGAAGGGCTAGTTGGCATTAAGGAACAGCAGGATCCTCTGTCTTTCTCAAGCACTGGAAGACATACTTGGACCAATGTAACCCAGTATTTTGACAATGTGTTGGAAACCAGCTGGCTCATTTGTTGTAATTCCCACCCCACCACCATCACCATAATAACTGTATTCTTACTTTTGAAAACAGTTTATGAAATAAGAAAATGGGCATTTTTTTCTCCATTGGTGATAAAAGTATAGCTTTTGTCATAATTATACCTGTACTCAGAAATTCTGTTAGCATGAGTAGCTAGCTAGATATTAATAAAGGAAGGGAGCAAAATGAAACAGCCATTAAGCATAATAACCTAGGGAGCTGAGTCAGACACTAAGCCTGCTTCACTAGAAGTTGTAGCATTCCCCGGCTCCCCAGGAGACCACCATATTTTCCATTCTCAGGACCTAATCCCCGAGGAGGGCAAGAAGGATCTGTTACAGGCCATTAACTGGGATTACAGAGAGGGAAAGATAAAAACAGCGGGAGAAATTTTTCTGCTGGGTGCATGCCCACTAGAAACCAAGATGGCGCAAGGGGAAGTGATTCTACTATGAAGCATGTGTAGTAGGAACAAAGAGGATGACAATAAAGAGGAGAAGCATAGCCTTGGAAGAGGATTTGATTGGCTAAGGGGAAGGCCCAGCACAAGCCCACAAAGATCTAGAAAATGGATTGGTTAGGGGGAGGGCCCAGCACAAGCCCCTGAAAAATTGGGAAATTAATTGGTTGGTTTGAAGGAGAGCCAGTTTCTTCCCAAGCTGGCTGGTAATATAATCAAAGCTTAACAAAGCCCTCCTCTCCCTCTCCCCTCATAATAGGCATCCCTTTGCCCATCTGTTTTTACATTCACTCTGCTCTCAGTCTCTCTCCCTGCATTCTCTCTCCATAGAAGCCCTGTGGGCCTAGCAGCCATACAGGCTGCAAGCATGGGCCTGGATACAGCAGCACTGCACCATCCACACAGCACAGCCTGGAACAGAAGCTAAGCTAGTGGGATGGAGATGGAGATTGAACTGGACTGAGCATCAATGGCACAAAATTTCTGGAACCAGGTCCCATTTATGAGCTTGATAAAGACAAGGCTTCATCAGTGGGATGAACAGAGATAAGACACTGGGAACTGGGAGCATTCTTTTATTTCTATTCCAATAAATTTTCCCACTTCATCTCATCCTCCCATTCATGGGTCCCCAGAAATGCTTTTTTTGCAACTCCATGGAAGGACCCCATTTCTACCAGTAACAGTTCTACTTTATAATTGTTCCAGATATTTTAATTTCCCATCAATAACTTTACAAAGTAAAGGATAATGGAAGTTTATGGTAGGAAGTTAACAGCTTTTAGATGGAGCAAACACCTTCTCCCAAAGGATATAGGCATTCCACCCTTCCCCCCAAACCTCCTTCCCACTATTCTGGGGACCCCAAAGGAGTGACACTTAAAGCACAGCCTGAGTTACGTAGCAGCTGCCAGATGGCATGTTAATGCTGCAATACTACATGGACTTCTACATGACTGGAAGGAATTTGCCCCACAGGAATTCCTTTCCAGAATAATACAATACTTAATGTGGAGCATACTTAATGCTGTGCTAGCAATGAACAACCAGCCAAGTATCTGGCTCGGGGAAGTCCCTGGACAAGCCTCTCACAGAAAGCACTGACAGCCCTGATAGTGACCCAGCCACAGAATCAACTGTAGACCACAACGGACAACTCTAATTGGTCCCTGACTGGCCTACCATGCCATAGTTGGCATGCAAACTCATGCAAAGGACTTCGACACAGAGCCCTGGAAGGGCTTTATAGGATTTGGCAAGAGCTATTGTTGGCTTCATCCTTTTCCTACTGCCTAAGTCGGTCTCTACAGCAGAAACTTGGGGCAGAGCCAGGGTGAGATGCAGCGTAGGTTGAGTGGAATGTGTGTGTACCTGGGGTCTTGTAGGTGTGGATGCAGTATGCCCTTGGTTTTAAAGGTTGCTGCTGCCATTTTCCAAGGGTGAAATCTTGAGCAGGTTGCTTACCCTCTTCTGAGGCTTCATTTTCTCACTTATAAAATGACTCACAGAGATATTCTGAGATTTAAATTATCAGGCACCTGGAAGATACTGAAATGTACTAGTAGTATCCTAGGCCTGTTATGATTCTTATGACAGAAGGCCTATTTTTTTTTTTCTGTTAGCATTTGGGCTCTTAAAGCTACACTGTTTCCAAAGGCCCAAGTAACGGAAGTGTGACCTAATAGTTAAAATGTCAGCTTTGAAGTCAGGGACACCAGAGCTCAAATCCTAACTCATTTACTTATTACAATGTTTTGTTTTGATTTTTTCCTTTTTATCTTTTTGGTGCCTCAGTTTCCTCACCAGTAAAATATGGAGAATAATGACTACCTTATAGGGTAGCCGTGATGATTAACAGGTTACATATGTGTTGCATTTAGCACAGTGCATGATACAGAGGAATTATTCAACAGAAGGCAGGGCTGCAGCTGCTGTTGTAATTTATTAGTATGGTTTTCATTGCCATTATTAATTAATGGGGTTGGTGTTTAATGCAATGGAAATTGACTCAGGCTTTCTCCAGCTGGTTGGAGGATGGACAGGCCTCCTAATTTTCTTAGCTCATTGGCACATATGGTACACTGTAAAGTTCACACGTTATTGCCTTACAAGGCACCTTCAGAGACTGTGCTGGAGTTATCAAGAGATGACACAGGAACTTCTGTTCATGGGTTTCTTAGCTGAGGACCATGATAACAACAGCTAATATCTAGTGACCTCCTTTGCAACCATGAGCAAGGCACTCTTCTAAGCATGTCCCCTGCAAGACAGATTCTAATTGACCCCATTTTGTAGAGAAACAAACCAAATTTCTGCCATCCTAAACAATGTGCTCAGGTACACATACTTAACCCACGGCAGAACCAGAATGAGAGGGGGGCTAGGCTGTATTCAACTCACTCTGCTCAGTAGCAGGTTCCAACAGATTGTAGGAAATGCTTAGAATTCAGCCCCGTGCCCCATCCTTGGGTCTTTCTGGAATGTCACAGGAAGTGCTGCCCAAGATAAGGTCTCAAAACCAATGGCCAGAATCACTTTTTAATCCAAGTTGAGGAACTGTTGTGGTGTCACTGGGCCAGGCTGGACCAGCTGGCCTGCTAGCAAGAGCCCCTTGCCATGGTAACGGCCCTGACAGCCAGATGGCAGGAAGCTTGGGATTCTCCTGGGATCACTTTCAAAGGCTGTAGTTTACATGTTGGGGCCAAATTCAATTGCTCTGGGGCGGCCTCCAGGCCAGGGTTCCTGCCTTTCATTTCACCGGATAGCTCTCCTGATAACCATGGCCATTGAGGAGGTCACAAAACAAGCCTCCCCTGCCTTCTCTACACTGAGACAGCTTTAACTAGATGCTGTACAAAGAGAGACTTCCAGATTATTACTCTTTCTGAAGTGATTTTGTTACTGTTTTAAATAACTCCATTTTGTGGCTACCTGTATCCTGTTGGCTGATTATAGTTAAAGAACCTGATAATTGCCTGCTTTCATTTGGCTCTAAAATAAGCCCGGAGCATTGGGCCCAGCCCAAGATTGGTGCTGCTTTGCTGCCCTCAGCAGGGGGAGTTTATTCTCATACAAATAACATGCCTGAATCCCCATGACATCACTACCAAGCCCCTTTAACCTCAGCCTGCAGCCCCAGACCTTATCCTTAGCATCTCTGTACTCCTCAGCTGGATTTCTTCGAAACTTTGACAGAAGGCAGATATGGTCTCTGAAGAAGAAACTCAAAGCAATGCAAACAAAGGCTGGGCAACTTTAGAGCTTCTGTACCAGGTTGGGCCTTAGAGGACAGGCCCAGGACATTAGGACTTGTTTAAAGCCACTTTGCTGCTCCTCTTCTTTTCCACCTTAACAAAAACCATGACCAAGAAAAGTATTTCTTCTAAGAATAAGAATGTCAAATTTCAAAGGCATGAGCTCAGCTACCTTAGGCTTGTTAGTAACTGTGGGGACCAGCACTTACTAAATACCTACTATGTGCCCATGAGGCCAGGTACTTTATCTGCAATGACTCAGTGAATTAGCTCATTTTGGCTAAATGGTTACCTAAAAACCAATCTTGAAACAGCTTCATGTTTGCAAATACAGCCCTAAAAGCAGAACAGGGAGGCATCTGATATAGAGACCTGCTGTGGGACATATTTAGCCATTCTAAATTGAAAATTATGAGAAGCAAATTGCCTCACTAGGGCAGCATGTACAAATACGTATTCTTTGTTGAGCTGTAAAATGTGTTCTCTAGGGCTGCTTTCAACTTGCAAGTGATAGGGCATGGAGCGGGAACATGGGAAATTCGTAACAAAGGGACCGTGGCTGTGGAAGCTTTATTGGTTTTTACCTCTCAGAAAGCAGGAGAGTGGAAAGCTCAGTCTTTTGATTTGAGTGCTATGAAATTCAAAAGGCACTCTGCCTTTTCTCCTTTGGGCATGGGGCACCATGTCGCCCCACAGCAACTTCTTACAGAGACTGAGCTGTTCTTGAAGGTCACCAGAGCACATCTAACAGCAGAGGTGGTGAGTTTACACAACCCTGGCCCTGCTGCCTTTGAACACTCCGACTGGAAATCACTAAAACAAATCTAGTTTGAGCACTTGTCATTAGCAGAGAGTCAGCATCATGTGGCCATGCTGGCCAGGAGCCCAGCACACAGGGTATTGGGGTGTCTCAGGGTCCAATGCTGAACCCTGACAGAAGAGCCCTAAGGAAAGCTGCACTCATTCTATAGATTAAGCAAGGGGTCTATAGCACTGGGTGTTTTTCATCAGCAGGTGCTGATAATATTAAAAAATAAAAATAAAAAGTTGCAGATACTGATCATATCAGCATCTCACCCAGGTAAAAAAAAATAGCAGTAACACTGAGCAATAACAAATTACTTTCGGCCAGTAGTGTGGGCTCAGAAGGTAAGGTCACTGCTCCAAGGCTGCTACAGGGCTGCTAAGTGGAGGCGAGGGGATTTTGATGTAGGTCTCTTGCTTTGGAAAGCTGTGCATTCAAACTGCTCCTCAAGCATGGATTCCCACAGGATGACCTTTAGGGTCTCATGGGGACAGGTCTCAGCATAAGAATCTGGAAAATGGGGTGTATACTTTCTCTCTATTCCTAAGGCAACTTGTGAACACACAGGTTGGCATTTGTTTAGGCAGCAATTCTCAGCCTTGCCTGCTCTTTAGAATCACCTGGGGAATGTCAGAATTCGTATGTATGCCCATGCTCAGGCATCCCCCCACCAGGCTTTCATTGGTCAGGGTTAGGGACCTGGTCTCAGTTGTTTTTTTAAAACCTTCCCAAAGAGTTCTAATATGCAGCCAGGGCTGACCATGAGTTCATTCTAAAACTGTGATGGACTAGAATGTGATGGACCCTCCCCCTCCATCTTGCTAATTATTTCTCAGGCTTGCTTCTCCCCATCTCAGTTTGACTGGAAGCGCCTTACAGGCAGGAACCAGGACTCATACAAGCCAGCACATCCTCCCAGGGCCGAGTACCAGTCTAGACATATTTAGGGGTGTGTTATGGGCTTTATTATGTCAGTTGTGTCCCTCAGAATTTATATGTTGCAGTTCTAACCCCCAGTACCTGAGAATGTGGCTGCATTTGGAGATAGGACCTTTAAAGATTTGATTCCATTAAAATGAGCCTCTTAGGGTGGGCTCTAATCCAATTTGACTAGAGTCTTTATAAGAAGAGGAAATAGGACATAAAGACCATCTGCAAGTCAAGGACAGAGGACTCAGGAGAAACCAGACCTATTGACACCTTGATATTGGATTTCTGGCCACCAGAACTGTGAAAAAATAGATAAGCCACATAGTATTTTGTACTGGTAGTCCTAGCAGACTAATACTGGATGCATACTTCACTCACCAATTAGACAGGTGCCACAAACCTCAAGATTGAACAGAATGTCCAATCACCCTGGAGAGTGGTGATGATTTGATAAACAGATGTGAATGTCCCAGAGCCAAGAAGAGAGCATCCTCTGAAATAGCATGGCCCCTGGGAGCCTAAGAAGCTTCCAGCATCGGAATCACCTGTGTCCCCTGTCTGAGCAGAGTACCACTCTCCCAGCCACATCCACTTTGTGGGTCAAAGAATAACATGCATGGGTGCCCTGGAGGTGCACCTAGCCAGCTCCTTATTTGCCCATTCTCCTACCTCTTCCATGAAAATTAGCTTCACTTGTTAAACCAAAGGGGAAAATGGACTCTTTTGCTTCTTTGAGTAAGAAATAGAAGGAAACAGCTGAATTCTGCTTGGGGAATGAGTTAATGCAAAACCCCTTTGAAGCTATAAAGTTTGATGCTGGGAGAGCTTCCTCGGGCTCTGCCAAGTTCATGAAGCCATGTCTACATTTTATAGTAACTGCACCTCAATAATGCCTGTACTGCACTTAGCACAGTGTGGGGCTAGTACATGAGGTTCAGTACATCAGTCCGTAGGAGTGCTGGTATTGCCGTTATTATTATGAGTTAAACCCAATAGCTGATATTGAATGTTCCTGCTTTCATTGCCTGAAGTCAGGCATCATGGACAGATGAGTTAGGTCGTGGCTATGACCATTTGTGTTCAGGACTGTGCTGGGTATGTAGGGTGTGGGGGAAACTAGGAGTTGTGAACACAGCCTCATCTCTGGAAGACTTTCAAAGTGGATATCATAGGAAGCCAGATGCAATATGTAAAGGACTTGTGTGATCTAAAGCAAACTAGGGCATGCTGGCTGTGGCAGAGACTACTATAGTTTCCCAAAATCCATTCTTTTCTTCTACCAACCTGAACCCAGGCTTTTCAATAGTCACCTTTCCCAGGTGCTAGGTGAGGCTAGGTGAGGCCATGTAATTAAGCAGAAGTATTGTTTGGGAGTAAATACTTTAATAGATACAACTTTAATAAATAAAATACATTTATTAAAATAAATTTTAATAGCCCTGGCTAGTGTGGCTCAGTGGATTGAGTGCCAGCCTGTGAACCAATGGCTCACTGGTTCGATTCCTGGTCAGGACACATGCCTGGTTGCAGGCCAGGTCCCCAGTGGGTGGTATGTGAGAGGCAACCACACAGTGATGTTTCTCTCTCTCTCTTTTTCTCTCTCCCTTCTCCTCTCTCTAAAGATAAATAAATAAAATCTTTTAAAAATAAAATAATAAATTTTAATAAATAATTTTACTTGGTCTTTTGTACCTCCCTGAATTTTCCTGTTGCCAACCGACATTGCAGATGCAATGGCTGGATCTCAGCAGCTATTTTGGATCAGGACGTAACCTTGAATTTAAAAGCCAACTTAGAGGAAAGTACATTAAAAAAGATGTAATCATACATCCATGATGACAGCATGATGTCCCTAACTTAGTGTCTTCAGATTATCTTCATACAAAAGAGAAAAAGACTCCTATATTCTTTAACCCCCTGTTATTTTGTAATTTCCTATTATTTCTAGTAAAACCAGCTAGTAATTGATACATTGAATTCCAAGTTTGATTGAGAACTTTTCTTTTACTATCTCCTGAAGCAAAACAAGCCTGAATGTGAATAAATACCTCTGCAGAAAGAAAATACTCAACTATGGGAAAAATAAGTGGTGATTAATAGACCATGGCTTAGATTCTGGAATCCAAGAGACATGAGTTCAAACTCCATCTCCCTCCCTCACTGGGGTGTATGAGCTTAACAAGTTACTTAAATGCTTGGAGTTTCCATTTCACAAAGTTGTTATGGGGATTAATTAAGGTAATATATGTAAATACTTGGAATAAGGGCTTGCCTCTAGTTAGTATTCAATAAATTAGACATGCCATAATTATGATGAAGATGAGGGCAGCTCTTATTTTTGTTGTAATAGGGCATCCTCAGGCTTCAGGATTTAAAAGAGTGGTCCATTGAACTCTCCGTGTCTCCGCACTCCCAAAGTTTGGCCCAGAATCACAGTTGTCCAAGCCAATCTGTCTCCTTGTTCCCTTCAACGCCACCTTTGACAAAGCATATTTCTGTGGACATGGTCAGGTCAACAGGAAGCCAAGAAGCCATTACATTCATTACATGAGTTGTTGAGTATTAGACATCAGTAAGGCAGTCGGCATTAAAGGAGAGCAGACATCCAAACATAACAGACTTCTCTTTTAACACTCTCTAGACTCCAAGGCCAGGGCATTTGCTGAATTGTAATGTAATTACCAAGGACAGGGAAAGCTCCCAGTCACCGGCTGTCGCCAGGCCTGGGCAGTTCCATCATATAGAGACAGGGGTAGAAATGGTCCAAGCCTTGAATTCTACCCGATGTGTCACCTTTCTAGAAAGGCAATTTAAATAGCAGAAGGAGTCACCACAGGGAATTCCATACAAGTGAACTCCATTAATGAATGTGTGTGGGGCAAGGTGAGGAGGACATTCCCCAGGCCCCACAGGGAACATATGAATGGTCTTGTAGGGGTGAACGCTTAGGCATGTTGCACCAAGTACATAAAAT
Organism: Desmodus rotundus; assembly: GCF_022682495.2. Lineage (NCBI taxonomy): Eukaryota > Metazoa > Chordata > Mammalia > Chiroptera > Phyllostomidae > Desmodus > Desmodus rotundus. The sequence goes on from NC_071394.1 coordinate 88,087,277, forward strand.
GAACAAAATAAAACAAAACAAAAAACACAGCCAAGAAAGATAGGAAATATCAGTAGCTCCCAAAGTAAAAACAAATTATTAGCAAGCAGTCTGTTTCTCTATAAGCCAAAGGCCAGGTGTGCCCAATTGGTCTTTCCTTCCTCAGGGCTTAATTAGATACACAAAAAACAAGGGAAGACCCCTTGGCAGAAACCACAAGAATGTTTGCGAAAAGTATGCATTATTCCTTTTAACCCTCACTCTCGGGTATTGGGCTGGACAAAAAGTTCATTTGCTTTTTTCCACAGGATGGCTCTAGTAACTTAGTTGTCTTTAAGTTCATTTGAAACAATTTTTTAGATTATATTGTAATGGCTATATTGTGTCAGCATGCATTTAAAAGAAAAACTTACCAAAATTGGTGAATTTTTATGTAGCCATTTTAAATTTGAAGATGGAAGAAAATATGCAACATTTTCAGTATATTATGCTTTATTATTTCAAGAAAGGTAAAAATGGAACTAAAACATACACACACAAAAAAGATTTGTGCAGTGTATGGAGAAGGTGCTGTGACTGGTCAAATGTGTCAAAAGTTTCATGCTAGAGATTTCTCACTGGACGATGCTCCATGGTTGGATAGACCAGTTGAAGTTGATAGCAATCAAATAGAGGCATTAATGAGAAAAATCAATGTTATACCACATGGGAGATAGCCAACATACTCAAAATATCCAAATCCATAAAGTTATTAGTGACAATGAAAAACATGTCTTTTATTTTATGGAAAAAACTAAAACCGATTTTTTGGCCAATCCAATAATATGAATAATTCTTTCAGTTCTATTTCACTGCAGAGAAAAGTGAAATCTAGTGAGTTAAAGTTGCCCAAGTTCAGGCAGCTCCAAAGTGGGCAGCATCCAGACTGTTAACCAGGTGCCTTCAACTTAGTATTTCTTGACCATGCCTGCACATGGGGATCATGTGGATGCTTTTAAAAAGCATCAATGCGTGGGCTCCGTCCCTGGAAGAACTCAACTTGAATCTCCGGGGATGCAGCCCCAGAATAGGTGTGCTTGCAAAGCTTTCCAGGAGATGCCAGCAGAGGCCAGGCCCGCAGGCCCACCCGCATGGATACACTGTGGAGGTAAATGCTGTGCAGTAACCGTCTTTGGGGAGGGGGGAGGTAATTAGTGACTAAAAAAAGAGAAAATTAAATGAAAAGATCTCAGATTTTGGAGCTCTTATCCAAGAGCTAATCTCGACTCTTGTTTGCAAAGCTTTCCGATTTGCATGCCATTTTCACATATCGTGTTTTAGTTGATCCTCACCACCTCCCCCCAGGTCCATATTTTGATGACATAAGAAACCGAGGCTCAAGGAGACTAAGGAATCCGTTCAAGGCTGCATGGTGGTGAGTCTGGTGTTCAACCTAGTTTTCATATTTCAAGTCCAGTGTGTCACAGAGGCCCTATCAGGATCCTTGAACACTCTCCTATGACTGGTTATCTACATCTTTCCACTTTTCCCGGATATTTGACATTGAATGTGCATCACTGGGGGCATATAAATGAGGAAGGACAAATGAATTATAATAAAAATATTTTGAAACTACATAACTAGGTTTTCTCTCAGGAGTTATAAGAGGGGAGATGTAACTGCCAATGACAGCAAAGGGTACCACAGAATGTGGGTTTTGAGAAATATGAATGTAGGCTTTTGCTAGACATGATCATGAATGGAAAAGAAAGACAGCTGAAATGGAAAATCCTAAATAAGCCACTACTCAGGGAGTCTGCTTACTTTCTGTGATAGGAAGGAGCACCTGAAGCTCTCTGTTTGAAATACAAAAAGCTGACCAGGCACATGGAATCTCACGAGGAAAAACCTGAAGGCTGGGACTGTGGCTTGGTTCAACAATTTGTCAACTTCAGCTAAAAGAAATCTGGGTGATCTTATCTCTCAGCTGGCCTCCCATCTTGAAAATTCTACTTGTCCAGATAAGATACTGCTGAGACAACATCTTCCCCAATCATCTTTCACTTCTCAAACACAGCTGAAGGAAGCTACAGGCACTAATTTACATAGAACCAAGTCAAGGGCAGAAGCCAGAAAATTATCTCTGAGCTCAGACCACAGGATGTTTGAATCCAGCTCTGCTACACAGAGACTTAGGGCAAATTCTTCACTTTTCCAAGCTTCATTATTTCCATCTATAAAATGGGTATATTTATATCCAGGGCTGGCTAAATGGCATATGGCCTGTGTAACTGCACAGAATCCTGAACTTAGGAGGGTCCTATGCTTGGTTTAATGCTCTGTTGTCATGGTCTTGAAATTCTTGTCACTTTTGGAACAAGGGACCCACAATTTCATTCTGCACTGTACCCCATTGATTGTGCAACTGGTCCTGTTTATACCTGTCTCACAGAGTTGGAAAGGACTGCAAGAGGTAAGATCTCTCAGGTGCCACCCAGGCCTCATGCATGCAAGGCGCTCAGGGAAGGTGGCAGAGGTGACCATTATTTTCATACTGCTGAAGCAACTGGTATATTATTGGGCCCCTAGATGCTGTGTCATACACAAGCTGGGTAGACAGAGTCACATCAGAGATTCAGCTAAATGACCAAGAGTGACCATTTTGTCTCTTAGACTATTTTCACATGCTCCTTCAAGTTGGTCATTTGTCTCACAAATCAGTGGCCTTCCTTCCATCTGCATGGTACTGCAGATGCAGAACTGGGTGTCCTTTCCCTCCAATGGTGTTCCTAAGTAGAATGGCCATCAACTCATCGGGTAAGTGGCTAAACAATCCAGGAAAGATTCCACTGCTCCATCGGCCAGAGAGGGAGGCAGCAAGTATGTTCCGGGGAGGTTACAAAAGGGAGATTGATAAAGAGAGTCGGCACTCTTCTCTTCGAGCTTTCTTTCTGGAGAAAATGGTTTGTAGGTCTCTTGTATATGAAACTCATGTTTTTAGGACTGTGTAAGCTGATCAAATAAAAAAACTTTGTGCCATCCTGGCACTGGTCGAGATACTAAGGTGAAAGGTCATCTCAGTGGAGCATTCCTGAGCTTTCTCTGGGCCCAGCCATGTCACCAGAGCAATGCAGCCTCCATGTATCCTGGTTTGGGGAGGGGTGGTGCTCAGTTACAAGGTTCATGGCGCCATCCCAGAGCACTGTCAGTTACTTGAAGCTACATCCTTCAAGTGCTTCTGAAACATAGATCTCTGAATGAAAGGACTCAACCTGTGTTGTGAGTGAGCACTGCATGCTGGAGAGGGCAAGGGCATGAATGTCTGATTTCAAGGACAGCAGGACCCCAGCACTGCAGACCCCATCACCAGGTATCATGCAGAGCCTACTGTGAGCTGTGCGAATGCAGAGGAAGCATTTCCTGGTGCTGAGAAAGCAAAGCCAAGACTGAGCAAAGATCCTGAACAACAAAAGTCACAGCAGCAGCTAGCAATTACTGAGCCTTTAATATATGCCAGGCACCATGTAAGAACTTTATGCTTATTATTATCTCATTAACTCTGACAGCAACCCATGGAAGTAATTATTATTATCATCTTCATTTTCCCCATAAGGAAACGAACACTTGGAGAGGTAACGACTTATTCTAAGTCATGCAGCTAGCTAGTCAATGTCAAAGCCTGGATTTAACCAATCCATCTGACTCTAAATCCAAACTCTCCTTACTCTCCTGGCTCCAGGGAGGGTTCCCTTCAAAGAGGCTCAAGAGGTTTGTCAGGTAACTCCATGTTGACAGGAGTTGCTGTTAAAATTGAAGAAAGTCCCCATCCCTTCCCTTTTATCAAATACATTAGCTACTCTCATAGTTAGAGAACATTCTAGATTCATACCAACCACATTAAGGAGAAGACTAGGAATTTAAAATTCTATTCTACAACCTTTCTTTCTCCCACCAAACTGTCTGAAAGAAATATCCAAGAGGGAAAAGAAAAAAAAAAGAAGTTGAAAAATAGGCTTCCAAATGAGAAACATGTGTGTGATTATTCTTCATCTTTTGTCTCCCCCCACTTCCAAGTTGAAAACATGCTAACACGATACAAATGCACACATCCACATAAAGATATGAAAAACCAGTGGTGCCCTGGATGGCAGACAAGCCAGAAGCTGCCCTGGAAGCTTTCAGAAGCCCAGGAAAACTCCATAGCAACCAAAGTCCAGCTCCCACTAGAGTTTTCAAGCATGTGCACCATGACTCCTGGAAAAAACTTAGAAACTGTGCTTGAATTTGAAACAAGGAATGGAGCAGGAGTCAATGCTCTGCTCTCAGAAGGCCTGGGAACAAATGTGCCAGAGATTGCAGAAGTGCTGGAGTTTCTCCAATTTTCATATCATTTCTTTTTTCCCTCCTTCTGGCATAAACAAGCTCTGGAATCTCAAAAATTGGGTCATCATTTTTGAATTCCCTGCTTTCAGCACAGTGCTCAGTTGGTCTTGTTGACTGGCTTAAAAGTCTGATTTCCTGAGCTAACACTTCCTGGCCATTTGGCTATAGAAGAGTCATAAACTGGGAAGACTGCCCTTCCCACCAGCAGCCAATGTGCAATGAATGGTTCTCACAGGTGGGCGAGGTACATCCTTGTATTTCCTGCTATTATATATTTAACAGCATCAAATATGCCCATGAAGGGGATGCACTCCAAAGGCCATTGCCTGGGAGGCCAAGGTAAGGAAGACAGGTTGACTCCCCAGAGACATTTCTGGTGCCCTGATTTCTTGGGGTGATGGCTTTTTCTACAGGCTTTGGTGTCCTGAAGAGCGTGGCTGGCCATCCCTGAGATGGACACTGTGAGGAGGCTTCACTGAGGGTTGACAAGAGCTCGTGGGATCCACTCGAGTGGTGCACGCCACCAGGGGAATTTGGCAGCACCTGTGTTTTCTTCCAGCAGCAGATTTAGACTTACCTCCAGCTGGGAGCAAGTGTTCAGACTTTTTACTTTTTCACTTGATTTTCTAAAATTATATCAACAAGTCTCTGAATATCACTTGCCATCCCTGAGTTCCAGATTTCTAGCAAACTTCCCTGGTTTGTCAATGGGAGACAAATATCCCCCTTTTTGACCAGGTGAAAACGTTTCCTACTTTCTTGCAATCACTTGCTAGAGACTGATATAATTGTGCTCCAGTGCAGGCTCCAACTTCAATATTGGCCTCCAATAAACTCTGGGCTGGGTGAACAGGAAACTCATTGTGAGCTGAGTTTCTAAGACTCTTAACACTCAGGCAAGAGGCATCAAATTTCAGCGAGATCTTCTGGAGCATGAACACAAGTACAAACCAGCCACAGGGTCAAGTCTGGGCTTGCTTTATTTGACCTTGGTTTGTTTTATTTTATTTAGGCAAACTTTCTCGGGGGGCGCAGGGGACCATAAAATCCTTACCTTTTAAAGGAGCCCATTGTTAACAATTTGTTCATCACAGCTCCCTCGACCTCACCAAAAAAGTCTCCAGTCTGTGAGGAAGAAAAGAAGACCCATGAGGAAGTGTACATAAATAATGGGCCCAAACACTGGAGAAGAAAGAAAAAGGGACCCAGGAACTGACAGGAGCACAGGGCAGGTTTTGAGACTGTTACATAAAAGTGGGGAAGGTCTTAATAGTCGTGAGAATTTATGGGATTACAGAGTAAACTAGTAGGCAGATGTGAACGCTCCACAATGCATGGCAGGGCGGGAGGCTGTTGCTTTGCATAAGTCACTGGCTGCTGGGATTAAACACAATGCACACACAAACACATGCAAGCACACACATACACTATTACCCTTAGATAGAGTAAGCATTAATTTGCACTCAATCCCTGTGATTAAAACCCTACTTCATACAGACAGAAACAGGCTATGAAAGGGCTTCCTGAGCATTAGTAAAAAGAATTGTTTATAATTCCTGGATGACCTGTTTAGGGAAATATAACAGTTCTCTTCATCAGTCCTATAAATTTCCTATGGTTGAGAATACATCCTTTCTCAAAATGACTTTCTGAGCAACACTCTCATTTTGTCCACAGGCAGTTCATATGTTGATAAGGAATAAGACAGTCCAGCCCTTGAGGAGACAGCATGACAAGCAGATTTCCAAAGGCTTACCCCTTCTCTGGGGCTATCATCAGCGCATTGAGGCCTAGCAGTCCTTCCCCACCACCAACCAGGCTGATGCTTTTGCAAGTCTAGTTCTTGGCACTGGCCGAGATCTGCCAACTTGGAATGGTGGAATAAAGGATTAACATCCTCATGCATCCCTCCAGACTCCTGGGGCTGAGTTCATTGGTGTCTCCTGGGGGAGGGTGTGTGCAGTGCACAGAACAGAATTTGGGGCAACAGTCTTCCCCTGGCAATGCCCTGGAAGGAGCCAGGGTAGGCCAGCAGAGAATCCCTATCTCTACTGTGGCTGCTCTGAGGATTTATGGCTTATGTGTGGTTGGGCTGAGGGCATTATCTGAGAGCCTGAATTAATACATCTCATAGGCTTTGCATTAACTAAATCCCAATTGCATTTACAACTGAGTGACCTTAATCATGTTCCTTGTAGTTTTCAGGCACAAAGGCCTATATACACTTTGCCAAAAAGTCAAGAAAGAGAGGAGGGAGAAATAGGAACCATTTCACTGACTGAATATTGAGCTTTGCCTTTTTTATTCAAGGAACCCTTGGAACCATTGGCAAACTGTGGGCATGCAAGGCCATTAGGAGCGAGAAGGACTTTAGTGTTTCACGTGTGTAAATATGTCAGTGTTAATGGAACTGGTGGTTAGATGAAGAAGAATTGTCCTAATTGGGGTGCAGGAAACCAGACAACATCGAACGAGCCCAGGCGGAGGGAGGCTCCCAGGGCAGTGCTGCAGGCCTGCTCCACAGAGAGACACAGCAGGGAACACAGCCCAGGCGCAAGACCGAGGCTTTGTCTGAGTCACTGTGCCAGGGGTTCATGCTGTTGTTGGCTGTTCCAGGACTCACACTGGGAGATACCCACCACATCCTTCCTCCCCAAGGAGCAGGCTCCTATCTTAGCCCTTCCTGACTATGGAGGAAGGACAGAGTTCCTCCTCACAGGTTATTAAGTTGTATTCTTGCTCCATCAATGAGTCTTCTCTTTTTTTTAATTGAGCTAACATTGGTTAATCACATTGTAAGTTTCAGGTATACACCATTATAATTTAGCATCTGTAATACTACAGTGTGCTCACAGCCAAAAGTCTAGTTTCCCTATGTGATACTGTGAGTGTCTCACTGGCTCCCCTCCCAGCCAAACGGGTGCATTACCACAGGCCGACGGACTTCCCTGCTCGCTCAGAGACTGGCCTTGTTTCACTGGCTTATTCCTCTTATCTAATATCCACTAACTGTGCCATGTCCAGTGATGTTCAGCATCTGAGCAGAAGGGTGTGGGCAGTTTGAGTCTCACATGTAGTACGAGTTTTCACTCATCAAAGGTGCATTTAAAAATCCCACAACAATCTCATGGACAGAGAGGAAACAAGCACAATTCTACCTGTTATCTCTGGCCACTGTTTATAAAGTAATGGGCATTAAACTCTGACCCTAAGAAGCCACACTTAAGGACAATTAATTAATTTAGTAAGCAATAATGGGGCGTATTGTACTGTTGGCTACTAAAGAATCTCAAATGATGTAAATGGGACTTCATATCTTCAAATGTTACAGTGAGAAGGAGCCTTATGTAGTCAGCCATTGTTCTTTTACAGAGCCTGCCAGGAGACCCAGGAAGGTTACATGATGTACACAAGACTAGTTAAGAAAGAGAGCTCTCACCAGGAACCATCAGCCTTACCTCTGTATTACACCACACTGCTAATGCTGCTGTATTTTGCCTTTTTTAATATGCTAATTTAACTTCTAATTGCAAAAACATGTTTTAATGCATGAATTTTTAATGCTATGGATGTTAACTCTTATTTTGATTTCTGAATACACAGGAGATTTCTGTGCTCAGCCCCATAGCTTGTTTTTTTATTTTTTTTCCCAATCTCTTTCCCTCCTGCCCCTGCCCTGCACAGGGCTCCCTCCAATGAAGAACATTCTTTGTCTATCTCTGGATTCTTCTCCCTCAGAGTGGAGTGCCCAAGTTAATCCTTGAACTCAGATTACTGATTTTTAAAAAGCAAAAACCAGAAAGAAAGCTATAAAGAATAATTATGTTGGAATATATATATCTGTGTCTGTGTGTATATATAAATTATATATATATGAAGATAAAATATCAAAAGGAGGAAACCTCCTTAAAATTGCCCAAACTCTTTAAGGCACCTCTACCCTTGAGGCATAAGTTCTATAAATTGAACATTTTATGAGTGAGAGAACAGACCTTGGGCTCTGTATCCCCCTCCCCACAACCCCCACTGGGAGGTAAAAACTCTTTGGGGCCTGCTGAGAAGTAGGCTGTGACATTCTTAGAAGGATGGAAATAAGGTTTTATAATCTCCTGCTATTACCTCTTAAATATATATCATTGTCTCCAAGTTTTAACACCATAATTTGTTTTCCCTGACTCAAGCATATTCTGAGCTCCTTACTTGGAGTTGGTAGAAGTTTCTCACTCACCTGTGTGTAGTCTTCAGAGACCAGAATAAATCCATTATTGTCTATGAGGTAACAGTTCACAGTCTAGAAAATAAAAATATCACAGTTTCAACTTTGTATCCTCAGACTGCTTTTACACAAAATGACGTACTTCCAACAGGAGAGAAACCTATTTTAGGTTGTTTTGGGAGAATTGAAAATGCCTCCTGGCTCTAGGAGTTAAGGCTGTGGTTAAACTTACCCATGTTTATTTACTTTGCAAAACTAATAAACAAAAATAAAACACCACGCCATCTTGAACATTCCAGATTAGGATAAAAAGAATACACATTAAAAAATTATTAATTACAGTTTATCTTCCTTTTCTTCTTTATATGAATAATATTTGCCAGGAACAAAGTGATCAGAGGCTATGAGTCTGTATTCACAGTGGCTGAAGTGCAGGCTGTTTTGAAAGCAAAACGCCAGCACAATGTCATTACTCTAATGATGTATTAATGAAAACACCGTGTCAGCTCAGAAGACCATCAGGGGACCAGGTAATATTTTTTAATTTGTTCATAGACTTAGGCAGAGGGGGAAGGGGCAGACTTCTTTTAAAGGGGCCCCTCAGGCCTCCTAAAGGTTTTCAAACTGTGTTTTTAATTGGGAGCTGGATTTGGGGGCAGGGCTGTTAGCTTTTGGTAGCTCAGACTTATAAATTGTGGAAAGCAAGGTAAGCCCAAACCTCTGCTTCCCCCACACTACTTTAATCTCAAGTGAATGATTTGCTACAGGCTAAGTTTTAATTACAGTGCTGTGGAGTTTAAACTTAAGGTTTAATTCCGTCCTTGATGTAACTCAGTTTCTATTTATTGCAGCTTTACATACCAACTGCAACATTTAATTTGTAACATATCTTTACCCTGAGCTAAATTCCCCCTCGCTCCAGGCCACCGCAGGGCTGGTGTTTCAGGGACATTTACCTATCCATGGAGTTGGTTTTAGTCTGGCACCGAAGGTACATCCCAGAGTTGGTCAGAGAGATTCATCCTCTATTACTAGGCAGTGGTGGAGAATTAGCAGAAAATGAAAAGCCTGCTAGCACCTTTTATAAAAGAGTTGGCTGCTTTGGTGAGCCATGGGATTTCTCTCGGTTATTCAAAGAGGCCAGGTGAATGACTTGGGCACACTCTTGCTGTTTGAAGAAGCTCTCAGCTGTGTGGATATAACTTTGGCCCTGGTGGGAATCTTGACAAACTTTCTCCGTTTTTAGGAGACAGCATTTTGGAAGCAACCTCACAGAGCTGTGCTGTCCAATATGGCAGCCACTAGCTACATGCAGACTTAAGTGTAGTTTTAAGTTAATTAAATAAAATTAAAAATCCAGTTCCTTGGTTGCACTAGTCACATTTCAAGTGTCCCACACTAGTTGGAGCTAATGATTCTCCTTTTAGACATCTCTATCACTGTAGAAAGTTATTTTCAACAGCAATGTTTTTTTAGATTACTGTAGTACTCCAATGAGTTTTCACCCACTTTACATTGGGTCCTCTGACACAAATCCATGTCCTTGATGATTTGAAAGTCATGATCCTCATTTGGCAGGACTAGACAGAAGCAAATGATGGTTAACCTCCATTCAATCAATAAATACAGACTGAGTATAGGAGTGTCTTTTATATTCAAATATTGACTCTCCAAATCCTTCCAGGAGTATAGAGAATCAAAAGTCATCGTAAACCACCTCCCATCTCTAATTATAAAATTAGTTCCTACTCAAACATCCCTAGCCAATTAGTACTCTTGCTATGAGATTTATATCTTTGGTCAATATCTCTCTGCTTGTCTAGTGTTGTAAATATTATACAAGGCAGGTACAAGGCAAACAGATCATAAAGTCAATTGAAAATCCTGAGATATTAGACAAGGCAGATACAAAGCAAGATTTTGTGAGGTCCGTGAAAGTGATGCTGTAGATTGGCTCCAATCACAAAGGAAGCCCTTGGCACGTTAGTGTCTGTCAGAGGTAACACGTGAAGAAAGGAAAAATCACTGCGGACAATAAGAAAGGTGCTTCCAAAGAGAATGATTTCAAAAACAAGGAACCGACAGAAGCTCCTGGGAAAACTGATCAAACTCTACTATCTTTGAGCTTCCTTGTGATCATTCTCAGAAAATCAAATGTAAAGTGAAGGATTCTATATTGTGATGTATTATAATTTTATCAGAAACATTGTACAGTTGATTCTTAAACAACGTGGGTTTGAACTGTGCCGATGCACTTATATGTGGATTTTTAAAAATAAATACTGTAATGTATTTTCTCTTCTTATGATTCTCTTTTCTCTAGCTTACCTTATTGTAAGGATATATTATATAATACATATAACACATATTTTGTTATAACCAACTGTTTACATTATTGGTAAATAACATTATTGGTTATTGATAGGCATCTGGTCAACAGTAGCCTATCAATAGTTTAGTTTGTTTAGTTTGGGAGGATCCAAAAGTTATACATGGATTTTTGACTGTTCGGGGGGTGGTGCCTCTAAACCCTGTGTTGTTCAAGGGTCAATTGTATTCCATACTCCCCAAGCCCACTAAATTTATTTTTTCTTTGAAGAATTAGGGTACAACTGCAATTCTAACCTAAGTTTGTTAAATAAAATAAATGTATTTTTACAATTTCTTTTCATTTAGAGACAAAATTTCAGAGAGATGTTTCATTAGTTGCCATGGGTCTTTGGTGTTTGCTCATGGGGACCTCTGTGCTCCTTACCCTGGCCGGCAGTCAGGGGGGCCAGGCTGGCCATTTGGAGACCCACTTCTCAAGCATCCCCTCTTTCCCCACTCTCTTCCGGGGTGAAAGGAACAGAGGAGAGACTCTAGAGCAGGAGAGAGTCTAGAGCAGGAGAAAGGGATGCTTCAACTCAGAACTTGGAAAACCAAGCTGTAAAAATAAAAAGATGGCAAGCCTGGGAAAACACCAGTTGAAAATTTTCACTCATTACCCAAGATTAAAAGAAGGAGAGAATCTTAGAAGCAGCAAGAGAAAAGGACATAGTTACCTACAAAGGGGTTCCCATAAGACTGTCAGCTGATTTCTCAAAAGAGACCTTACAGGCAAGAAGGGACTGGCAAGAACTATTCCAAGTCATGAAAGGCAAGGGCCTACATCCAAGATTACTGTATCCAGCAAAGCTTTCATTTAGAATGACAGGGCAGATAAAATGCTTCTCAGATAAGGTCAAGTTAAAGGAGTTCATCATCACCAAGCCATTATTATATGAAATGTTAAAGGGACTTATCTAAGAAAAAGAAGATAAAAAATAGGAACAGTAAAAATGACAGCAAACTCACAGTTATTAACAACCACACCTCAAACAAAAACAAAAGAAAACTAAGCAAACAACTAGAACAGAAACAGAACCACAGAAATGGAGATCACATGGAGGGTTATCAATAGGGGATTGGGAAGGGGAGAAAGGGGGGAAAGGTACAGAGAATAAATAGCATAAATGATAGGTGGAAAATAGACAGGGGGAGGTTAAGAATAGTGTAGGAAATGTAGAAGCCAAAGAACTTATAAGTATGACCCATGGACATGAACTATAGGGGGGGAATGTGGGAGGGAGGGGGAGGGCAAGATGGAGTTGAGTGAAGGGGGGGAAATGGGACAACTGTAATAGCATAATCAATAAATATATTTAAAAAAAAGAAATATTTCAATTAGCAAATCTAAAAAAAAAGAAAAAAAATTTCACTCAAAGACATTTTCCAGGAAACATGTGATCCTCTCTAATAATATTATTACTTAATAGAAATAACAATAATAATGACAATAATAATAACAGCAGAAGAATGACAGCTACAGGATGACTGATACTGTCCCTACTTGTCATACTGTCAAGCCGGGATTACCCTCTCAGAGGAGAGAACTAAGGCCCAGAGATGTCACCCTCCCCAAGGTCACACAATGAACCAAGTAGGATATGAATCCAGTGCTATGTGACTCCAAGCCCACTATTTCCCCTGGACAAATTTACGACCTGTTCATGGATGGTTTTCCTTGTTTGGAGAAAAAAAACAATCCCTTAACATATGTAGAGCTAAGGACAGATCTCACTGGCCACATGTTGCCTGAGGAAACACAACAAATGGCAGAAAAAACAGCCAGACCAGTCAAGATGCCAAGTGCTTAGTGTGTTATCATTATTATTAGGTTTGAAGACAATTAAAAATGACAAAGGTGACTGGTGTTTGGGGCCATTTTATAAAGCAGTGTTGGCCCCAATCATAGGTCCCTGAACTCCCCAAACACGCGCTTCTTAAGTTAATATCTGAAACCAAGAGACTTAGTGCAAATACATCGGAGGGGGATTTTTTCTATAACCCTCTCACTTGCTAAGGAACAATCTATGGAAGAAAAAAAGCCCATCATAGGCCAGAATCTAAAAGTAAACTTGGTGATCCACTCCATGTGGTCAGATTGGTCTGCATCCTACCCATTGATGATGAGAAGGGGAACAGGGGGAGGGCTGGCCAAGGATCCTAGGGGACAACATGCCTAAGCTTCTACTTGCTCCAAAGAACCTTGCATATTCTCCAGCACAGTGGGCATGCTCTCCTTGGTAAGCGCTGGGGAGTTGTATTTGCTCAGTTTATACTGAGTACCAATTGGCATTTACTTCTTGGACCATGCTTCCATTTAACATTCTTTTTAATTCATGTTTTCCCCCTTAGATTAGGATTCCCTGACAGGGACTAGTAGCAGAGATGATGCCATACTCTACTTGTTTATGAGTAATTGTGAATTTCAAGGTTACATAGATTATTAATAGACTTGGCCACACTATAAAGCAAGAAACAGATACTGCCAATGTTGCGATTTACAAATCACAGAGAAAATCACAGGTCAAAAGCAAGGATGCTGTGTCATGGATGCAGACCAGAGTCACTGATTCTGATGAGTGGTGTTAAGTTTTTGTGGGCAATACTTTTATGTTAGATAAATTTAGTCACCATGATGACTTCCTGAACAGACCTCCCCACCAATGACTACTTGGATTACCGTATTTTTCAGACTATAAGACACATGGGACCATAAGACGTACCTAGGTTTTAGAGGAGGAAAATAGGGAAAAAAACCCCGCTCCACCCCCCGCAGCCCCCCTGCCGGCAGCAAGCCCCGTAAGCTACATTCGGACTATAAGATGCACCCCATTTGCCTCTCAAATTTGGGGGGAAAGTGTGTCTTATAGTCCGAAAACTGCAGTAAATTATTATTGGGAAATGTGGTGGAGTGAAATAAGCTCACTGGAATTAGGTGAGCAGGATACTGGGCTGTAGACTGACTAGTCGGCACAGAATTAGGCAGATTCCAGTCTGACCAATTGTTTCCTCTGTGTCTCTTTACAATAAATAATATTCAACTGACTTCTCCATACTTCCCCTCCAGTAAAAGGAAATGGAGTAGATATTTTCTCAGCTTTCCCTCACTAGGCTACTTTCCCCCAAAATTAAGGCAAACATCTTAGAAGGTGTCTGCTCGTTGCCCTGTCCACAGGTAGACTGATAGGCTGAAATTGGAGAAATTAGGAGCTCTAAGTTTTGACAGGTATTGTGAGAACCTACTCCACAGCCTTTTTTGACAAAACATCTAGGGATGAGGTTGTTTGAAAAATGCAAAGATAAAGACAAGGAGGAGAGAGAGAGGCAGAGAGAAGTTTGGTTTTTTTAAAGATATCTTTCTTCAATTATTTGATGACACAATATTGCTCAGAGAAATGTGATTTCAAGGCACAAAGGCAGAACAGGCAGAACGTGAGGATAAAGCCCCAAACCAGGCCATGCAACTTAGGCAGTTACAAATAGTAAGGAGAGCTGGTGAGGCAGGGGGCCTGGGGAGAAAGACAGAGCACCAAGCTTGTGTTAACAGAAAGGTGGTATCAGTCCCCAGGAGGCTAAGATACTAGCTTGAGAATCAGAGATTCTGACATTTGCTATCAGTGTGAGTTTGAGCAAAGTCTGTTAACACTCTGAGTTTCAGTTTTCTTATCTGAAAGATGGAGATAGCAACACCTATTTCACAGGGTTGTTGAGAAGATTAAGTGGAGGGTGAGTTTAAGTGCTGAGCATGATGTGAAGTGCTGAGTGGACAGGAAGTCCTCCAAGAACCTGTGCTTACATGCATCAGCAAATAATGTTTATTGGTCACCTACTGTGTGCCACTGAGTATCCTAATGCTACAAATTTCCCAGAAAGGAAAGTTGTTCCATAGTTTATAACAAGAGGCTGTTGGAAGCAGGTTGGTAAAGATTGTTTGCTTTTTGTTCTGTGTTTTGTTTGGGCGGGGAACAACTTTTGTTTGTTTTGATTGGTACAGGCTGAGCAATGATCATTAGGAAGCCCACTATTGTACTGACTGTTGTTTTAATTTGTGGGGAGAGAGAAGAGAGGAGGGAAGAGGTAGAAGGGAAAAGGAAGAGGGCGGGGTTCTTACAACTGAGGGTGGGGCCTGACTCTCTGCATCTCAGGCACATAAGGTGACACTTCTTATGTGACATTTCCCCAGGTCTCACAATCTGATCCCTAATATTTTGAGTATGGAACAGACTGACCCTTATGTCAGAAAACTTGATGTATCTTTTCAGCATTGGTCAACTATCATATCAAAATACTGTCTTTTAAAGATAACTTAAAAGTATTTTCAATTACAGTTGACATACCATATTTTATTAGTTTTGGGCACACAACATAGTGGTTAGACATTTATAAAATTTATGACGTGATCATCACGCTGATAAACCTAGTACCCATATGGCACCATACACAGTTATTACAACATTACTGACTATGCTCCCTATGCTGTACTTTACATCCCTGTGACTATTCTGTAACTACCAACTTGTACTTCTTAACCCCTTCACCTTCCTCACCCAGCCCACTGATCCCCATCCCATCTAGCAACCATCAATTAATTCTCTGTATCTATGAGTTTGTTTCTGTTTTGTTTGTTCAAAAATACTGCCTTTTGAAAAATGTATTGCAGAAAGGTCACTTTGAACAGAAGTGCCTGGTGGGAGTCACCTGTGCCCATGCCCTTCAGTAGCTATTCCACTGGCTGAGCTGGGGGTTCCAGAAATGGAGGTACCTGGCTACTTGATTTATCCCTTCCCCCAGCTAGTCATACTTCAAGGAGGCCTTTCGGATTCCAGAGGAAATGCCTGAAAGGCCTTACTAAGTCTAATCATGACTACTAGTCTCTATTCCTTTGAACAAGAGAGAGTGGCAGCTGATTTTGAATATAAAGTTTTCTACCCTCTTGCTGCCCTCACACCTCCTCCAAATGCCTCAGCAGGAGAGAAACTTCTCATCTTCCACTCTCTTTGCAAAATACTGTGCCTTCATCAGGAGATGGTGGAAGTGAGTGGGAGAAGAGAATGAGAAGAGTGAGGAAACAATGGCTCCCATGGGGCAGACACACCAGAGGTGAGCATGGTCCTCCTCTTCCCTTCTGTCTGAATGCCAACCTCATTTCCATAGTCCACAATACCCTTTGCCACCTCAGCACCTTGCACGGGGTGAGCTCTGCCTGTAAAGGGCATCTCACACTCTGAGCATTGTCTTCCATGTCATCTCCTTCTTTGTCTTCAGTTGACTTAAATGTTACTCCTCAGAGAAGCCTTCCCTGACCAGCCTATGTTAGTTTAACTCACAGCACTTACCAAGTTCACAATCACAGACATGATCTCCTTCTGCTAAGCAGTGAGCTCCTAGAGGACAAGTAGCCATTTCTAACTCTGCTTCCCATTGACTCCCAGGGGTTAAGAGGTACCAGACACATATGATGGGCTCAGTAAACATGTTTTGAAGGAATGAAGGTATATATAAGCATTGTCTCTGTGCTTTGAAGTTAACAGTCATCTTCAGTGGAATGGGGCTCCTTAATATCTTCACTCAAACTCAGAACCAGCTCCTCCAAGGCACATGGCCCCAGCACTGCCTGGACCAACCAGAGATGTATTTCTAGAAGGTGGGGTGACATCTGGCCATGCCAACTCCACCCTCCAGTCCAGGGTACTTGTGAAGGGCCATGGAGTGCACTGATGGGTGAGATAGAGGGGCTGGAGTGGATTGGAGGCAAAGCGTGGCAGATACGTCTGAGGGAGTTGGGCCAGATTTCTGTGATGAGAAGCCATAAGCATGTGACATTAATGAGCCCTACCAGCTGTTTTTTATGGGGACCTGATCACTTGAGGGCAGTTGGGGGAGAGGAGGGACACGGTTGGTCTCAAAGGCTTACATAAAAGTTATGAAAGGAGAATGACACATGGAAAAAGTCTGCTGAAATGTTGGAATGGGGCCTCAGCAGGAAGACAGGACTGGCTTTTCCATTGAAAGCTATACCAATTGGTCACCTAAAGCCAAAATTTAGAATCAAAATGGGAAACGGATGATAGTTTCAAAGTGCAAAATGAAAACATTTGAGATCACATCAAGCATTCAGAAATCAGAGCAAAATCAATGCTTAATTTTTCAAACTATGTGAACCTTTACATGAAATTTGAATGGAGGGTTATCCCAATAGCTGCTAAACATGATCATTAGTGGTGAGGAAGGCATCTCACCTTGAGCTTACTGCGCCAGGAGAAATCGTCAAGTGCCTACAGTGTTCACGACACTGCTGACTGAGGTTTTAGATTCAGGTGAGCCACTACTAAAGGGGAAGAAAAACATCTGCAGACATTTTTGGCTCATAGGTAACATTTACTGAGTGATTAGCATTTGCCTGGAGCTGTGCCATGCATTTTTCATATCTCATTCATTCCTCACCATTACTCTGTGAGGAAACTGAGGCATAGAGGTTCAGGAACTTGCCCAAGGTCTTGTAGCTTATTACTGTCAAAAACCACGATTTGAATCTATCCTAACTCCATAGTCTGCACTTTTAACCACCATGCTATACCACCTATAACATCACTCATTCAACAACAAGCGTATATTGTATGTTTCTAAGTGGGAATCCATTTCCACTTTTTAAAAATGCTAATTTTAATTGTGGATTTGATGACTATTCTAGTTGTCATTTCCATGTTTTAAAAAATATTTTATTTATTTATTTTTAAACAGAGGGGAAAGGAGTGAAAAAGACAGGGAGAGAAACATCAATGTGTGGTAGCCTCTTGCATGCCCCCTACTGGAGACCTGGCCTGTAACACAGGCATGTGCCCTGACTGGGAATCAAGCTGGCAACCCACTGAGCCTCACCAGTCAAGGCTCCACTTGTTTTTTATGTGAGGCAGCACAGAGGCAGAGTAGGTTGTAGAAAATGTACTGCCTTTGGCTTTATTAATCAAATTGTTTAACCAACCACCCATCTAGCATCCAAACAATAAGCTAGTAACCAATTAATCAATGAATCAACCAGCAACCCATCCAATGAGCTAACCAACCAAACAAACAAACAAACAAACAAGTATGGCCAACCAACCAATCAACCAATCAAACAACTATGCAAACTGCTATCCATCCCACCAGCCAACCAACCATTCATTCAGTCACCCAACTAATGAATCAACTATCCTCTGTTTTCTTACAGCTAATTGCAATTAGTAATTGTACCTACTATACAAGTTAAAGACTAAATTAATATTATTATTAAGCTGTGTTGTTTTGAGCTGAGCACTCCAATATGACAATACATGTCTCAAAGACAGAGGAGAGGTTTGAGGCCACTTGTCTGTCCTATGAATGGCAGACCCAAACTTACTAAAAGGGTATTTGGTCATAAAACATCATAGGATGCTCTTTGCTATGGAAAATTTATTTTTTATTTGACAGAAAAAGTTGAGCTTCTTCTGAAAATCTGATTGTTTGGATAGTGACCCATAAACAATTATGATTTTTTTTTAACTGGCAGACAGATCTTTGGGGACTGAGCCTTGTACGATTTAACTTCTTCTTTTTACATCTCTCTACTTGTTTTCCCTTTGCCTACTTTTTTGAAATATACTTCTAATCTATGTTTTCTGTTTGAAATTATGTGTGGCTAGGATTTCTTTAATCCCTGTGGTAACCAGAAGGAATATAAATACATGATTATTTATAAGGGCCAGTTTATGTATTGACTAATGTTTAGCTAACACAGGAGAGAGAGGCTACCGGAGCCAAAGGGAAAGGCCACTGCATATCTGCTTGCTCTGAAACATGGGGCAGAGGGTGTGTAGAGTTGAATGCTGTAAAAACATAAGTATAATAGACTTATGGCGGTGGTACATTTTTTTCTTCTACTGCTCATGTGTGGGATTTAAAATCCTCTGAGGTGGGGGATGGTGGAGGAAAGGGAGAGGGGGAAAGGAAAATGTAGGAGGGAAGCACTATGCTAGAATAAAAAAAATTGAATTTTCAGCTCCTAGATGTTCAACTCGTTTAGTACATGAAATTAAGCAAATCATTTAATTTCTCTGATCCTCAGTTTCCCACCCTGCAAAACAGGATAACCATTCCTATGCATTTCACTGGGTTGTTTTGAGGATAAAAAGAGATAGCACATGGGGAAAAGCTTTGAGAATTGTATTGTGAGCTTCAAATGGCAGTAATTTGTATTTTTTTTTCCTATGAAAGGCCAAAATTCTAATAGTGCTGTCTACAGGACATTTAAGGCACTATTTCTCTGGCTGTCATAAGTTACCTGATTAAATATAACTTAGAAAGTGATCTTCTTAAGATAACTTAGGAAGAAAGAAAAAAAAAGAACAAAGCAATTATCCCTGGGTGTTTTGGAGATTGGTCCAGATCAATCTGGCAGCTCTGGCTCTGTTTACAGCAGCAGTCCCTCTGTGAGAAGGTACCCTCTGTCCCCTCCCCTTGACCAGGACAGAAGCAGGGCTAGGAGGCCTTCTTACCTCATCATCACAGCTGATGGAGCATTTGCCATCCAGAGAGGCACACTGTGGGTGGGAGAAAGCAAGGGGAAATGTATTACTTTGACATCCCAGGGTCTGCTGTGGCTCTTCTTTGTCACTCAAGGACAAGCTACAAAAGTCCTGGCATGTTATACAAACAGCAAATTTCATGTAAATGGAATGCCCCACGACAAGACTGCCTGCCCTCTCAAGGATCAATACCAACCCCAAGTAGTGATATAACAGGTAATTTTAGGGAGGACCTGTTTCTTTTCCATTTTCATTTATGTCATCTATTTTAATTCATATTGTTATTCAATAGTGGTATCTTTTTAAGAACTCAAAATCTTTGAGTAATGAGAAATGTAATTATATAATTATTTATTTTTTAATTAATTAATTGCCAGTGACTTTTTAAAAATAAACTCCTGTAGTGTTCTTAGTATACAGTGTCCTAAAGCACACTGTATACTAAATGAAGATCTTAAATCATCGTTTAAGAAATGATTCCAACATTTAGAATGAAAACAACTTATGTGTTGGCATTTCTGCTGCATTACTAAACAAATATCACTGAAATCACTCAGTACAGAGAGCACAGGACCAGGAAAGAAAACCTCAGATTCTCCAAGACAGGGAAGTGCTCTGACCTAAGAGGGTAGAAGCATGCATAGCCAAATCTAGTCATGCAAAGGCCTTCAAAAGTGCAATTAGGAGATTCACAGATAAATAACCAGGCAAGACAAGAGTAGAAAAAACCACTATGAACATTCACAAAGGTCCTCAATAGTAAAAGAAAAACTTTATGCTTTAGAAGATCACTATCTTGATCTCACAATTAAAACTGTTTGTAGGAGCAAATTCCCTGCTTTCCAGCACGTGGTGTCTAACATGCTGACAGCCTTTTATTTTGCAGTGAAATGAAAGGTAATCTGAGCAGCTGGCAGTTCATTTTACAAACATTCATCGGAAATCTGGCACTTTTAGGCTCCGGGTACCCAAATGTGAACACCTGTATAATAACACCACTGCTAAGACTTCAATGTGCTGATTATAACTTACCTGTCTGCTGGCAGTCCAGAACTTCCTTTGGAAAAATTCAAGTTTCATCTGAATGCCTACAGCTGGGAAAAAATTATAAATAAAACAAGGCATTAGTGATCCCTTTACACAATTTTTTAAGGTTATCACTGAAATTTATCTGTCATGGCAAGAAGCTGATATAAGCATATCAGATAAAAACATGTAAAAACAAAATTTACAGTGATGTATACAACTAAGACATACTGTCTTTTAGGTAAGTAGTTTTCAAGGTTACCTGCACTCACAGGACTCTTAATACAGAGCAAACTGAGCCCAGCACAGATGGTTCTTTAGAGACATGTTATTGGAGTATTTCTAAGATTCACATGCATATTATGACACCCTTCCCCAACTCAAGCTAAAAACAGAAATAAAAAATATTTTGAATTTCGCTGTTTCTTCAGAGTTCTCATTTGAGAAACTTGCATTTCCAAAATGTGTACTATATGTGTGTTACTGAAATATAAAATTTGAAAAGCACTTGTCATAAGGCTGGTATTTGGAAGTGAGTCACTTGCTAGATAACTTAGTCTAACTGGCCACCAGGATTCATATCTCAATGATCTTCCCTCCCAGGAACTCTGAGAAAATTCCATTTGTCTACAGAAAGCTCCCTAAAGCAACAGAGAATGATAGTCCCAATGAGAGAAACAAACAGAAAGGGAAGAAGTTAAGAAAGAGGGTAGGAGAGTGTGAGGACTGGAGAAAAAAGCAACAAGATTAGCCAAAGAACATATATGCATAGCCCATGGACCCAGATAATGTGTCAAAGGCCAGAAAATGGGGGTGGGGGCAGGGTGGAGGTAGGCAAAGGGGGCAAAAATGGGGACATCTATAATAGTGTCAACAATATAAAAACATAAGAAAAATTTTAAAAACTGACTTGAAACTTTGGAAAGTGGAATTTGGTAGAACCTCAGAACTATGACAGCACTTGCTCACAATATTTCTCTCCATAAAGCCCAGGCAATGTAACTATGCAAACCATATCAGAAAGTGCTCAAGTCAGGGCAAAATCTCATCAGGTGGTGAGAAAACCTTAGGAGTTTGAAAAGAAAGAATGAGACTCTGTGCTGGAAATACTGGACTCCCTGAGGGACAGCACTTACTCCAGGGCAGTTTTGCAAACTTCAGTCCATTGCTCACAAGCTCCTCAATTTTTGCCATATCAATATACCACCAGTATCACCATTTATCTTTCCATTCTTTTTTAAAAGTTTAAATACCTAAAATAACTTCAACCTAAGTAATAATATCTATCAAAAAAAGCACACAATTATAAAAGAAAGTTCACTTGGCACTTCTAAAATCTTACATGCCATCATGTTAGACGCCCACCCCCCCCCTTGGGGAATCATTACTGTGCTGGCTTCAGGAACTTGAAGATTCATAAAGGTCTTGGGCTCTTACTCTTATAACTATCAAGTGCATTCCTACCTTCTAAAGACATTGTTTTTTTTTCTTTTAATTTTAAAAAATTTATTGATTTTAGAGAGAAGAAGGGAGAGAGAGAAACATTGATTTGTTGTTCCATTTATTTATGCATTCATTGGTTGATTCTTGCATGTGCCCTGACTGGAGATCAAACCTGCCACCTTGGAGAATGGGGACAAGGCTCTAACTGACTAAACTACCCAGCCAGGGCCAACACATTGTTGAAGGAAGCCCTGAGGATCAGGGTTGACTAGGATATGCGTACTTGGAGAGACTCATTTTCTATCTTTGCACTTAGAATGTCAGACTCTAGGATAAGACTAGGTAGAGCTAAGTGTGGCTGCAGGGTGCAGAACGAAAAATCTCTGAGATGAGCCATTTCAGCACATTTAAGGCTCAGCCTGCTTTGCCTTAAGTTTCACCTACTTTCTGGACTAGAAGCTCTCCAAGGGCAGGGACCTGCTCTTGCTCCCCATTGCATCCCTGCTCCCAGCAAGGTGCTAAGCACACAGAAGATCCGTCGGTAAACACTGGCTTTCTTTCAAAACTGTCAGGTGATATTACAGTCAGTAGAGATAAAGATGGAGGAGTAACACTACCCAGACAAAGGTTTTTCAGTGGCAGTTCTCAACACATTAAAACAACCTGGAGACCTTTAAGCAATATTACTGGTGCCTGTGTGCCTCCACCCTCCACACCAAGACAAGCTAAATCAGAATTTCTTGGAGTGGCATCTAGGCACAGGCAGTTTACGAAAAGCACCCTCGTTGATCCAAATGTGAACCCAGAGTCCAGCATGTCTCTCTGCTGCATTGACTATCGAAGACCTATCATGATGTCAGACAACAACACTAGCTGTCATTCCCAGGCCTGGAGAAAATATCAGAGAATACCTGAAGGGAGCTGACTCTGGAGCCTGAGGGTTGTTTAATGCATTTTCAAGTAAATCTTGTCTTCCAACATGCCTGCCAGGCCTTATCTCTGTTGGGATGAGCCAACCAAGGAAGCTGTGAACCAGAGTGTGGCTTGGTTTTGCTGCAGGCAGAGGGGAGCCAGCCCTGAGCTCTCAAGAAGGGGCTTGAATAAGTATCTCAGGTTCAACCAAAGACGGGGAGGGTGGAAGCAAACTGGCTTCTAGGCAGAGGGCCTCAAAATCTTTTTGACATCCACTCAGTAGTATATAAGAGGAGGGTGGAAGATGGGTTTGTCTCTCTTTGCCTGTGTACCTCTCCCTGCAGCTCCCCTCCCACATGGCTTTCCATCCAGCCCTCCCCAGGCTGGCAGTCAGAGTAGTTCTGAGGCTACCTTCCAGGGCCAAGGTCAGCACCATGGTAGGCTTGGAGACTCTATAAGATGAAGGCAGAGAGTTCTCTGAAGGAGTCACCCCATGGTGACCTTTCCATGATGTTTCTGGCTCCAGCAGCCCAGAGATGTCCCAGCTTACACATCGTCGGAGTCTCTCCATCAGAGACCTGTACTCTTTCTGAGCACCCCTGCTGTTCTACATGGAACCCTGTTTTCACCTCCCTAATGAAGCTGGTTACTTCCTCCTGGGTGTTTATCCATCTCACATACTTGCAGCCTGCTATCATCTGCCCCTTTCAGTCTGTACCCCAGCTCCTCAGAGCGCTTTAATCTTTCCTCATGAGTCAGTCCCTCCGTCCCATTAATCATGCAGGCTGCTTCTCTCTGATCTCACTCCAACAGGCTGTATCCTCTCCGTGGTCCTGATGCCCTAAACTAGGCACTGCTTCCCTTGCTCCTCACTGCCCCCTTGTCTGGGCCATGAGGTCAATGACAGCAGTCTTCCAGACAGTCCTGATAGCAATGGGTCCTCTCCGTTTGACCCAGCTCTGTCTTTGCTCCCTGACCCTCAACACCCTCCAGCAACTCTGGCCCCTGGCTTCCCACAGCATGTCTGGGTTTGTAGCATTTTTACCTACAAGTTAATATACTTCTCTATGATCAAGAGGCTCACAAGTCCATTGGTGGGTCAACTTCATTCCCATTTGTTCAGTGGCCTCCTCCAAGCCAAGCTCCAAGCTGGATACTAAGGGGAATGAGAGCACACTCTCCTTCAGCGTGTCATTGGGAAGTAGCCATATGGTAAAAGGGATATCAGAGGCATAAATAGAGCACAGAGGGTGGGGCAGCCTTGACCAGAGAATGGGTGAGAGCTTTATATTAGGAAAGGCACAAGATCCAACTCATAGGAATAGTAAGAACAGGAGAAAAGATGGTACTTCAAGTGCAGAAGCCACACAGGCAAAAAGATACATTTTAAAACACACTGTCTCTTCTGAGGTTTTAAAGAATGGGAGCTGGGGGACGTGGCTGGTTGGCTGAGGTGAAATGGCAAGAGGTCTTGACCAAGGCATCCGAACAGTATCCTGGAGGCCAGGGGTTGGCTTGAGGCCCAAATCTACCCTCTCTGTGTAAGTGGACTTCTATCAGAACACAGCCACGTGCACTGGTTTACTCACTGGTACAAGGCAGAGGTGAGTTGTTGCAACAGAGACTCAATGGCCTACAAAGCCTAAAATACTTACTATTTGGCCCTCTACAGAAAAAGTTTGCTGACTCTTGTTGTAGGGCCCGAGAAGCCACTTAGCAATCTTTAAGTAGAGAAGTGGCAGGGCCTCAGAGTTGTATTTTAGAAAGCCCACGATGAATATGAACTTGGTTGAAGAGGATGCACTAGAGAAATGGCCTGGGTAGTGGGAGATGAGGAGAATTAGATGAGTTTTTGGCAGCCACAGCTACTTGGGGCATTTGGTTAATTATCTCAGCATTAAAAAAATGTAAATTAAAAAAAAAAAACAACTACCAAAAAAGCCAGAAAAAATCCTCCCCACAAACAAACAAAAATGCTTAAGAACATCTTGGCCAGCTCTGTTCCCACCTCCCCCCCCGCCCCATAGAGCTTCCACAAACAGAAATTTATCTTCCTTTCACTGTTTTTCTTTGTTTTTTTCTACATTTTTTCCTTTTCTCAACTTTTTTATTGTTATCCTATTGCAATTGTCCCAATTTTTCCCCCTTTGCCCTACTCCACCCATCCCCCCACACAGTCAATTCCCAGACCATTGTACATGTTTGTCCTTCGTACGTGTTTCTGTGTAGTCTCTTCCCCTTCTTTCCACCATTATCACCCTTTCCCTCCCCTCTAGTCACTTTAGCAAGTCCCAGTCTCTTCCCCCCCCCCATTCCAAATGGAACCTGAGATGTTTGTCATGCCTGTCTATTTTGTTCTTTCAACAACATTTCAAGCCATAACAGTGTATTCCAATTCAAGTCAATCTTGCTAATTTAATAAGGAAAACAAAGACAAAAAAAATGCTTTAGTGAAACCCAAGTCCCAAAGAGTATGCAGAAAATAGAAACACCAGCCCTGGGTTTGAAATTTTTAGACAGTCCAGAAAAATCATCAACATATTTCTCCTGGAGTTGGGGGTGCTCCTCAGTTCCATTTCATTATGAACACTCCCAGGTTTTCTGCTGGGAACCTGCAACAAAAGGACGGAGACAGAGTCCCATTTTCCTTCTGGTGGTACTTCACTCACCTCCCAGGAGCAGAATAGACCCTTTAGCTTCTTCCCAACATGCTGGTACATATTGGGTGAGCCTCTTAGGACAGTAACCACAAGACACTGTGATGGTCTTCAGAAACCAGCAAAACAACAGAATCATCGTTCTGAGAAATGCCTTCCCCTAAGAGCCTCAGAGCCTTTCACAAGAAATATTCAGGTGTCTGGAACACTGCCATCTCTTTTGGTTATCCAGAGGCCTGTGCCTGAAGCTCACCTCAATATTCTAAGAGGGCCAGGGAGCAGATTTTCAGCTCTGCAGTACAGACCTTCCAGGAGGTATCTGACTTCCAGGCTTCCTCTTTCTCCAACTTGCTAACTTCTTTCCTGCCTACTACTCCCATTCCCTTCCTCCCATGTTTATCAGAAACCCAGAATGTGCTAGATGGTGAAGACATAAGATGAAGACATGAGGGATGCAACAGCCAGGGTGGGAGCCTGGGCAGGGCAGTCACATCACTGAGGAGAGGACCGCACTTCGGCATTCTCGGAGCTAATGGAGATGCACACAGAGCATCGTCCAAGCACCAAAACAGAGAGACCATTTCATTTGTGGATGGCACTTGAATTAGAACTCACAGCTGACATCAGTCAAATGCTCTGGTCTTGTGCTGCCCAAATTGGTGGCCACTAGCTACATGTGGCTACATAAATGAAAATGAAATAAAATTAATAATTTAGTTCCTGAGTTGCAGTAGTCACATTTTAAGTGCTCAATAGCTACTGCACCCGACCATGCAGACCTAGAATGTTTGCACTGCAGTGGAGAGTTGTATGGGACAGTGATCAGTGCTAACAGGAGGGATTAGAGAGAGGAACTGGACACTAGCACTTTTTAAAGATTGAAGGTAAGTCTCCATGCTACCCACTTCATGAAGGTGGAAGAAATGAGGATGACTTAGGTATGAGAATTTAGATCAGAAAAAAATGTCCATGTGTGAAGACCTGGATTTACAAAGGGAAGCTGGTAATTAGTTTGAGAGAAACCCGAAGAAATCAATGCAATATGCTCAATGTGGCTACCACCCCCAAGATTTATTTATTTTGCTTTAGAAAATTTGAGAATACAAATTACATTTCCAGTGCTATTATATTCAAATGCATTCAAGATGAAATCATGCATGCATCTCATATCAGGTTAATAGACATGCATTCGAGTGTAATCTGAGACTCACCAAAGAACAATGTTACATGTAAAATTAGAAATAAAATAACTTTTTCATATTGTATTCATTTAGAAATAATTTTCTGTGGGCTCGGCCTCCAGTTGCAATATACCCCTAGGAGCACAAATCCGGTTTGTAAAATAGCGCTAACCATGCCTGGCACGCAAGTTCACACAAACACCACTGCTCCCATTCACCAGTCCCTGGCCATGCAGCCTAGTCACAGGCACATGGAGAACTCATGCAGGAGAAAGAGAAACCATGCTGCCACCATCAACAAGTTTTAACCAGGAACATTTTCTTTTCTTTACCAGGAGAACTGGTTTTTAACCCTTTTTCTAAGGCTATTGCTGTGTGCCCTTGGGTATGTTGATCCACTTGTCTGGCTATCCAAAGAGAGTCACACTAGCTTTCACTTCTAAACAGAACTTTTGTGGGACGCCCATAAATGATACCAAATAAAATGATGTATATTAGAACACTCTAAAGGCTTGATAGTATTGTCAACACTCATGTTATGATTTGTCACTAGAACATTTATCCTTTTTCTTGTATTTTACCACCAACTAAAATTTCATGTCAATAAATTCAGGCTGAACAGAAAATTCACCCATGATAAAGCCATACTTCCCGGTGCTGGCAATGTTCTCAGGGTATAATATTGCAGGTAAGCCCTCCACAAAATTATGAGAATGAAGAAGGGGAAAAAGGATGATGTGAGCATTGGCAAAATGGAGCAGAAAACAGAAGATGTTATCTTCCAGCTGTGAAAGCTTTTGGAATGGATTTTCCTCTCCAGGACCAAGGAAAGGTATGCTCCACCATTCAAACCCTCTCCTGAAACTGTGACCATCGTGCATGTTCAGGACAAGGCTAGACAGGTCAGCGTAGAGAATCAAGAAGGTTATTACTGCACCATCAGCTCCATGTGCTCATCAGCCAGGCTACCAGCCACGAAGCTTCTGGTCTGGCTGGCTACGGCTGGCAGCATGTGGGCTATGACTTCATGCCAGTGCACAGGCAGAGAAACAGATCCCAGAGCTGCCCTGAGCTGGTCTGCCCCACAAACAGGAGTGTTTTCTCCTAATAGATTCCAATCCATGGGCAGAGATACGGTAGAAAACTTTATCTTTATTGGAGATAATAAATCTATAATAACTTAATAAATAAAATATCTGATAAGGATTTTCTATGTATTTCATTATGCAGAAGCAGAGCAAGTTTTCTTAAAATCCAAATTCTACAAATACATGCCAGCCATGCTTCACGCAGACAATGAGCTCCTCACTGACCATATTTCTCAAGCAGGATAGTGGCTATTATGTAGAATAGGGTTAGTATTTCCCACCCTGTCCTCAGCCCCCCTTTGACAGAGTCCCTGAATCTTCGTTCCTTCATGCACAATGGCAAGGACTGCCAGCGGTGATAGTAACAAGGCCTGGCATATTTAGATTCCAACTTGCCTTCATTAACGGTCAGCTGTAATAGCTCTTAGCCAGGCCACATTTGTTTAAATGTTTCTTCTGTTTGTTTTCAAAACAGTTAATTGCAAGTAGAACTAACAATGCATCTGAATGTCACTCTTTTGGAATATTTCATGATTAACTGGGGATTTGGAAGAAGGCCACTGCTCTGGAGCATTGAGGAAAAGAACTCTAACCATCCTTACATCAAATATAAGCCCATTCCAGAGATCTGCTAATGTCCAGGTTAAATGACTTACCACATGAATAACAATTTAAAACTGTAATGTGAATTATGACATAGCTCATCTGTTAAATATTTCATGTGAAGATTTTAATGAATTGCATGATGGAATGTTGGACAAAAAAAGACAACTGAAATCCTGGGACTAATTTGGGTGAAATTGAGAACAGAGTACCCTTGCGAAGATGAGGGGGAAGAAAAGGCAGCTATACTCATGTCCCCCTGGGTGTCAGACTGGCAAATCTAAAGGCTTTCTTAAAGATTATGGGGGAGGGAGGATGATCAGCAACAACCCTTGAAAAAATATTTAGATCAAAGCAATATCCATTTGTTATAATCTTGGTAAAGCCTGAACATTAATCTCCTAGGTATGGTACTATTTCAAAAATTAGGAGGGAAAAGCATTCTTACAGCCGTAGACTCACCTCATAGTTTAGCCTATGACGGGTGAAGAAATACAATTACAAAAGGGGAGGAGGTATTTTAAATATAACCCCCTAACCGATCGCATATTTCACTTCTAAAGTATTCCCTGTGGTATGGGGGTGGGGGCGGTAATCTTTCTTATACATGCTTTTAAGTAACAAAGAGCTACATGATATATGTCTGTGGTGAGAAAGAGGGAGGGGAAACAGGGCTCATTATCACTTGATTGACAATGCGATAGCAGAAGATTTTCTTTGAAGACTCAGAGCTTCCGAGGCCTATTTTAATCTGAGACCATCCCCACCCCCTGTCTGGAATTGGCTTCTGGGAACATGCGTAGGAAGACCTGATCCATCTGCCCGCATGTTTCTTTCATAATCACTTTGTTTTTGTCCTGTCGGAGCTCCTTGGGAGCAGGCACCTTTGGTAAAGTACAACAAATGACAATTATGAATGTTTCCTCCATTTGGGTTCTAATTATTTGACAGAATCAATGTTGAAAAGAATTAGCAGGGCCGTGGACTGGAATAATAATTTTCTTTTTACCCCTGAGGTAATCTGGAAGCATTTTTCCAGACTTCATCTGCAGAAACCTATATTCCCTCAGCTTTCTGAGGCCAGTGGAGTTGGCATCAAAAAGTTTTTGTCAGGTCATTTTATGCTCACAAAACTCTTCAAATAATATTATTTCAATAAAGTTTTCAAGCCAATACATTTTTAGAGTCAATTCCCATCCTTTCAACCTTTCAGAATAAAACATTTAAGCCTCAGGCTTCATTGTATTTTAATCAGGGTTACACCAATCAATGTCCATTAAGAAAATTATAAGCTTCTAAATTATAGCTCCCCAGTTAACAATTTCTTATTAGGTCACCACCTAATAACAGTAACCAAAGAGATTATAACAAAATCAAGGGTCAGATTTCCAAACATTTCAAAATCCATAATAGAATGGTCACCTGTATTTGCCAAACACCTCCGTGCTGGATGTAGCCGTATTTAATGCCAAGCAGCACTGAAATATACACGTGGGTGGCTCACAGAGCTGGAGGAAGTGTCCAGCTCCTCTATTCTACAGCTCACATTCCAGGGCACACAGAAGAAAAGGGACTTATCTGAGCATGCTCAGCTCAGTTGAGGGGGCCACAGCTCCCAAACTCAGATTCCTGCAGTGCTGGGTGGGAACTGCAGTGAATGAGAAGCTACTCTGTGCCTGTGTAAAGGGAGCATCTCAGCTCAGCTCAGCTGATGCCTTGTGGGAACATGACCTGGGTCCTGCAAGATATTCTAATGCCTGAGGAGAAGCTGAAAATGCAGATTTAACATATAGACAATTCAGTAAAAAATTCACAGCACTCTCAGGGGGTTACCTGATAAAATATTTCTAATTTGCTAAATCTGGCAACCCTATACTGAGGATCACACAGCATGCCCAGGCAATGACCTGAAGGGACCTCTGATGCAAATTTACCCCTGAGGACATGCAGAGAGCTTGTGTACCACAGCCATGTACCAACTCTGGGAACCAAGGCCACCTTCATCAATATGACTTTTCTATTTGTTCCAGAAAATTCTTGTCTAGAATGATAAGACTATAAACAAGTGAAAACACTCTATGATTTCCTTGAGCAACTTCCCCCAAATCAATTTAGTTGAACAGCGGACTACTTGGGACAACAGATGGCTCAACTAGGAAAACTGCCCACTTATCAAACAACTCTTGATTTATCAAGATTTGAGAGGTCGACCATTCTTAAAGGAGCCAAATCTCAACCAGATTCCCACACTGAGAGAGCGGCCTGGACCCCAGGACCCTAACCAAACCCGTCTGACCTTCCCTTCTGGGACACCACTCAGCCCCATCACGGTGGTGCTTTGCCTCACTGCTGTGGGGAATAAACCTGACTTTGATAGGTCTACAGAATACTCTGATGACCTTCTTGTCAACCGTCAAACCTGCTTTATTTTTCTTCAAAGCATTTGTCAATAGTTGGCATTAAATTATATCATGTATTTTTCATTGTGTCTCATTCTCTCAGAAGCTGTTTGTTTACATCTGCATTTCCTGCACCCAGAAAAGTGCCCAGCTCCAGCAGGCACTTGTGAATACATGTCAGATGAAGGGCTAGACAGTTGGATGCTCTGCTGATGCAGAAGCCAGACATTCTCAGTTTTCTCTCTCAGGAGACCTATCTTTGCCATGCAGGTGGCATGGGCTCTGTCCTGTGCAAATGGAGAGCCACAGAAAGGTTCTCAGCAAGGAATGGGTGTGAGAAGTGAACAGTTCTGTGCTTTGGAAATACCTGCACATAAAGGTGGGGGGGCTGCATTGCTTTGTGTGAGGGGGACTGGTTAGGAATTGGGAGTGTTCATACAGCCATGTGAGAAGTGACAGACTCACTGGGCACAGGTACCAGGGATGGGATGGAGAGGTATGGTCTTATTTCTAATCCCTCCTGACTAAGTGAAGTCTGTAACCCTACGTTTTACATCAGCACATCAATCCATTCTACACCTTGCCAGATACTGCCCATCCCCCAATCTCATGGCTCTACCATTTTAGTTTAGTAAATTTCAACATTTTGATTTTGCTTGCAAATGAATTATTTCATGAAACCTGTTTGTCTGCTCACTAGACTCATCTCAGAATTATATAAGACATATTCCACAATGAAAATTATTTTATAAATTATCATAGGAATTATAACACATAATAAATAATAGGAGCATTGATAATATTAATTAATACCCTTTATTAAACCCGGTACTATGTGCCAGACACCTGCTAGAGGTTTTCGATACTTTATAGCCAACACTTAGAACACTGTGCAAGGTGGACTATACCCCCAGCCACACTTTGTATAATGAGAAGACCAAGGATCAGAGAAATGAGAGACAGGCCTAAAGTATCCATACTAGGAAGTGATTGTCACCCTTGTTTTTACCTCACAGAGTGAAGTCAAAGAGGTTTCCACAACTATGAGTTCTAGCAAGCTCTCCATGTTTTTTTTTTTCTTTCTGTCCCCCCCATCAGATAAAATGCAGGCTGGGGGGTTGGGGGGCTCAAGATAAGTCATGCATCATTCTCTATTTAAACAATCCAGAATATTTGCACCAATTGTAAGAATATTCAAATTGACCCTGTCTTCCTGATACTAAAGACTGATTTGTTTAGGTGACTGGACCATTACCTTAAGATGACTCTGAGAACACATTGCCTTTTCCATAAGTAGAGATAGGGAAGTATTCAATAAAGCATCAGGGTGGATAGGGTGAGAAGGAATTCCTGAGGACCCAGGGACCAGGTGAAGAGGGAGTGTGAAGAGAGCATTTTAAGCCACATGCAAAATCCCAACCTGGGAAAGAGCTTGGAGAGTCTGAGAACTCCAAGACCACCACCAAGGCTGAAGAAAGAGGAGAAGCTGCACTGCCTTCATCTTTATAGACCATGACCAGGACCTAACGAGGAGGTTCGAACAAAAACTGGTGACTCCTTTGGTGACAGCTCATCACAAGCAGAATTGCCCTCTTGATGGTGAGTCAACAAGACCACTTGTCCCAACGTCTCCCCAGTGTCTCCATTTCAAGTGACCATAGAAAGGACAACAACAGAACCAGGCAAGGGAAGACCATGTGCTGATGAGTGTGCTCAGGCAGCAAGGCGGCCTGCTAAGGCAAGTCCAGCATGCCACCGGGCCAGGTTCCCTCTGGCCATCTAGAGACCCATTTTTAAGTCCAACACCTGGGTGGCAGATGTGTCCAGCTACAAAAGACCTGGCCCAAGGCAGATCCTCGCAGAACAGCTGCACACAAGGTGATTATGAGCAGGGAGGGAATGGGACAGCGGAAGCATTAATGAGAAGGGCAGACAGCGTTTTGGAGTAATCAAGCACTTTTTTTTTCTAGCCTCTTGGAATTTTAGGAGCTTGGAATATTTGGGAATCAGTTTTGGAGTGAAGGATACTAGTTTTGTCCCGTAAATTAATCAGGCAGATGTTGAGGATGGAAAAGCCATCTTCTGTCATTAAGTGACTACTCCCAAACATGTGCTTGGCAACACCCGAGCCTCTCATCTGGGTTCCTGAACAGGCTTTCAGAAGAGGCTGCACTGGACAGGTCCCTGTGTGTGTTCAGGGTGGGCTGTCAGGGCGGGGCAGGCACTTCTTTTTCTAATTGGGCAAGGAAGTTCAAGTCTTTTGCTGGAGGCCCACACCCTCTCTGTAGACAGAGGCTTCAGTGGTGAGCCAGGCTGCCTGGCCTCTGTGGTCCTCAATTCAGACTGGTATCCTTTCCACAAAGGCTCCTGGGTGCCCAGCAGGCTCTCAATTAAACACTGAATGAATGAGTGAACAAGCAAAGGCCCTGCACTCCAGGCACTAGGCAGTTAATCCGTGGCCTCTCATGCTTTCTGGGGGATAACAATTTGAAACGCAATCATTACCAACATTCTGCCCAGACTTTACTGGCACCCCTGGCTCGTCTCCACTCCTTCAGCTCTAGCATTGCATGCTCAGGGCCTCAGGGAAGGGAGGGCATTGAGGAACTCAGAGGAACTCAGAGAACAAAGGAGGGAATTCTGGATTTTTAAGTCTCAAAAGCTGAGGACCCCCCAGGAATCTCAGGACTGGAGGGATGACTAAGGACCTGCCTGAGTCAGTTCTTACCCTTTTCACTCTACCTCCAGCCCCCTAAAAAAACTGCACAGGAAAGATGGTCTGACTGGAAAAAGAAGAGAATCCAGGAAAGCCAAGGTGATGGCCAACTGAGGGATAGACTTGCAGGTATCCACCTTCCTGCTGCTACCCTAGGTTTAAAGCCGAGGTCAGAGTGTGTGACTGGGGGGAGGGCACTCCCACAGCATGGGGGAGTACCCCAATACACACTCCTCTCCCTGGAAGGCCTGGGAAGCTGCAGGACACTGGAGCTTGGCCCCCTCCAGCCCTGCTGGTGCTGGGACAGACAGTCTGGTGGAGGCCTGGGATGGACAGACACCCAGTGAAGGCTCCATGAAGGCTCATCAGAGTGAGGCCTGGGGATGGCCAACTGACCTATGCACAAAGACTGGTGACACAGAACCAGAGTGGACTGGGTGACTCTGAAAATGCCTGCGCGATTCGAAGATCAAATGCCTGCTCCCACCCTTCAGCCTCGGGTAGGCCCTGGGCAAAGAGAGGAGATACACTAGATTCACTGAACATTTTCTCCCACCGGGATAACTGAGGCCTATGAGAAAAATTAATTTTAGTTCACATAAAGCTTCATTGATTGCCCAGTTGAAATGTGTGGACTGAGATCGGTAGCTCTTTCTCACTTTTGACCCCCCCAAAAAGTGGG
Organism: Desmodus rotundus; assembly: GCF_022682495.2. Classification (NCBI taxonomy): domain Eukaryota; kingdom Metazoa; phylum Chordata; class Mammalia; order Chiroptera; family Phyllostomidae; genus Desmodus; species Desmodus rotundus. The sequence continues at coordinate 88,121,454 of NC_071394.1, forward strand.
TGACCTCAGAGGTCCAATCAGATGCCACATCCTAGGCCTTTCCCACATCTACCCCAGGGCCAATCCTGGGACAGAACCCAGGGCCATGGGCGCTAAGCCCCGTCACCCTCCTCTCATGGTGATTCAGTCAGCCAGTGGAGCCCCCTCCTAAATGGCCACCCAGGCAGGTCCCCAAGGCTGTGTTGCAGGTCCCAGCAGCTTTCTCCATAGGTGAGGGGAGCAATGAATTCAACATCTTCATCATCAACTCCTCTCCTGCTTGGTGGAAACCAGACCTTTCAACATGTACAAAAGTCTTCAAATGGAAAAGATTATGGGGCCTTCTGCGGGCCCCACTATGACGACCAGTCCCACCTCTCTACCTGTGTCACAGGCCATCTGCCTGCCCTGTGCTGCGGCTCAGTGGCGCTCCGTGATCCTCGCCCAATCCTGTTTGCGCTGGGGTGGGGGATTTCATGAGTCCCACCTCTACAGGTGAGAAGCCTCAGCAATGTTATGAAGCCCCACAATTTTAGAAGTTTCTTAGTTGCTATCTGTGTCTGTTTCCTTGTACTTATGCCCAGATTGAAAAAAAATGTCAAGTGGACTTGGGTCTGAGTCCTGCCTGTCTCCTACACTGGCCATGTGCCCGGTCAGTTTCCTCATCGGCACAGCGGGGCAGGAGGCACGCACACCTTCGAGGAGTGTGGTGAGACAAATGAGCTAGTGCATGTCAGGAGCCTAGCACAGTGTCAAACATGTAGTGAACAGTCAATAAATGTCACATGTATACACACACAGGAACAGCTATGGACATTAAATACATGCTTTGAATATAATAGATTTCCTGTTCTATTTCCCTGTAGCTGAGTCTGCACAGTTTTTCCAAGACTGATACACTGTGTGTCACTCACCAATCTGTCTGCTAAGATGCTGAGGTCCCTCCATTAGAGGACGCAGATTAATTTCATGTGCTGGCCTGGACTCCTTATAGATTCCATGTTACATGCAGGAACATTGGGCTTCAAACTACTGTTGAATGTTTCATCTTTTTCTTGCTAAAAGCTAAGCAGGTTAGATCTGGTGCAATCTCAACTACCCAGAACATTCCCAGCTCTGCTGAGAGCTTATAAATCTGAACACTTGGTAAAACCCTCACAGGTAAAAACTATTGTCACCTCTGTTTGACGGCTGAGGACAAGAGGTTTCCGAGTGGCCAAGCTGGAAGACTCATGATAGAAATTTCCAATTTGGAAGCTGGGAAGCACTCTACAAGAACCAGCTCTTTCCAACTTCTGTGAACTGATCAGTTTCCTGGAGGCCATAAAGAGCTCTTAGGATGCCCATGGCACCTTTCAAAGACTCCAGGCCTTCATGCTTGCTGCCTCTCTCTGAAGGAAAGAGATAGGGGAAGAGGGTCCTTGAAAACAAGGCAGTGTCCCAAAGGAAACCTGCGCCCACTGCAGGCCCTGCAGAGCACAGAACAGATCCTTTGTCTCTAAGGAGGCAGCTAACCCCCAGAAGTCATGGCCCAGAGCACGCCAGCCAAGCTGCAGAGCTTGTCCTAATCACAGGAGACACGTGCAGGCACTCAGGGCCAGGCACCCAATTAGTATTATACCCCACTGAAGCTTTCAGCAATCTCAGGGAGAAAAAAGATGTTCTCTCCATTTTAAAGATAAGATGCAGGCTGTTAAGTGACCCAACTAAGGCCACACAGCTGCTAAGACTTGATGGACCTGGGATTTGAGCCCACAGCCTGCTCTGAAGTCTGCTGCCCATTCTTCCGTGGTTCTCAATGGGGCTGCATCACCCCCTAGGGGGCTGTTTTGGAAGTTTAATTTTGTCACAGTAAAAGGAAGGCCTGCAACTCATGGGATGGCCCCCAACAAAGATGCTTCCAGTGCTCTGCCTGGTATGGATGTGCTGGGAAAACATGATCCATTTCTAGGCCTCTGTTTCCATCAACTACAAAGTACATCTTGTATATGGAATTTTCAAGAAATGTAACTACAGTCCTGTGAAACACAGAGATGAGTACATTTTGTTTTGCCTGTGCCTTGACTATTTCACAAGAACCTCTCACCCGGGAGGCCTAGTGTCCAAACAGCAGCCCCTACGTTCATGGAGATTCCATGCAAGTGTCTGGCTACTGCCTTCTGGCTCCTCTTGTAGTTGTGCCCGAGCATTCACACACTAAAAGATGTATTATTCTATTATAAGCTGCTCTCCTTTTATTTCTTGCTATTACAGTTGGAGAAGCCTATACACTTTACTTTTTCTTGGCAGCATGTAGAGAAACAGGTTATATTTTCCACAGATTTCATTTTGGGATAGTAAAGGGGGTATTACAAACTATTATAAATAGGGGGCTTTGAGTGGGATGGGAATGAGAACTGTCCTGGCTTCAGCTTCCCCTCTGCCACTGTCTGGTGATTGTTCCCCCTTTTCTCCAACACTTCCCACCACTTCCCACCCCCAATTTTGTCTGTGGCTCCCCTGCTCTCGTCTTGCCTTGAAAGCATAGATTTGGCTGGGCCAAACCTCACATGTGGCCAAGGCTTCCTCTGTGCTTCCCTTCCCGTTTATTTTGGCTTCGATCAAGGTGCAAGATATTGGTATCTGAGGCTCAGCTCAACTGATGGATTTCCCATCTCAGAGGCAAGCAGTAAGGGAGCAGTGCCCTCTGCATCTAGAGAATCCAGAATTGAGGTCCTTGATAAGGAAACGCTCCTCTGGGGACTGCTCTGCTAGAGCCTGGAGCTGGGCAGGTCAGCCCACCATCCTCTGTTGGTGCATTTTCTCTTACCAAGCGGTGTTGTCTTTGAATTCCAGGCAAACTGTGAAAGGGAACAGAGCCTTGCAAACTGCTTTTCCTTGCACAAAGCATCTTAATTATAATTATTGTCAGCACTTATGTCACTGCTGTGGGAGATGAAGAGGGAAGGGGGGAATACTCTGCCATTTCACAGAATATACTGGTTCCCCCAGAATGAGGAGGGGGGTTGCAGAGAGTCCAAGAGCCAGGAACAGAGCCCCCAGTCGATTAAAAGGGCCTTTGTAGTGGCTGCATCTGTACATTAAAATAAATCTCTCCTAGCACTAAAATAACATCTACATTCATTTGGGCCAGTGCCACATTTAGCATTTAAGAAATTTGACAAAACGTTGCTTGAGCATGTTGAAGCTTGCCAGCTTACAACAAAACAAGAAAGCTACCTCGGCCGCATGGAAATACTTCTCCCAGTTCCCTTCTTCCACTTATGACTCCCATGTTCCGGCTGCACTTAAAAGAAAAAGACTGCCCTTTTTTCAGGTGCCAACCACTTAACGTGGCCCTGAAATGGGCAGCAAATTGCCACTGGTGGTGGTAAACTTCAAGAGGAATCTTTTTCTTTTCCCCTAAAGGAAACTACTGGAGACGCCGTGTGCCTGATAAAGCCTTTAATAGCTAGAGAAACATTATTTGGGTGGCCCTCAGGTAGACTAGACATGAATAATGCCTCATAAAAATAATTACTTCTACCCAGAGCACAGTATACCAGATGAGTTCGGTGAGGCCTTGTTTCCGAAAGAATTTGAGGCGAAAGAAATCTTCCATCTAAGCTCCAACAGGATGTGCCTATCTGTAGGAGAGACGATGGTCACTCCTGGGGAGTGTGTCCTTCCAAAATCAGTTTTGAATTTTTCTGAGACCCTAACCCACAACCCAGGAAGATTTTGCAGCCTGCTTTTTGATGCTTTATGACACAATTAGGCCTGAAATAACTAACCAATCCACTTGTTGAGAAGGTTGCCAATGGACTGCAACCCAGTGCAGTCCACTTTGCTGTAATGTACATGGGTCAATTTGCACAAGTTTAAAGTTGGAATGCTGGAGTGGACCATTGAACCCAACCTATTTATTGCACAAATGAGTAAGCAGAACTCCAAAGAAGTTAGCAACTTCACTGAGATGATTCAGAGATGGCCTAGACTAATTCTAACTAGCTGTGCTAGAATAACAGACAGCTGTTGCTTTTGACAGCTGGGCATGCATGCTTTTTTAGGGGGTAGCAGAACACCCCCCTTACCCACACGTACACCATTCCCTTTAGGGGGTTGTCCTGCCTTCAATTTCAAGCCATGTGGTTTGTGTAGGGTTTACCCCCTGTGCAGCAGGCACAGGAATGCAGCCTCCCATTCTGTGCAATAGAGATGGGCACCCACCCAAGCTTGGCCAATGAGAGCCACCCCAAGAACTTTGAACAGGAACTTCCAGGATAAAGAGGATTCTTTCTATGGAGTTTGCCAATCTGGTCAGATGAGAGCTGGGGACACTGCATGAAGAGGGTCAGCTTGAGAGTAGGGTCAACACAAACACAAGTAAAACAAGACTAAGAACCCTGGTGACTTCACCTGAACCCTGGACCTAACTGTACCTGAAACTTTGGACATTTTAGTTACAAAACAATGAATTTCCACCCAATCATTTAAATAATGAAACTTCCTTTAATTGGCCTATTTTGCTTAAGTGACATGGAGTTTGTTTTTTGTTGCTTGCAATGAATGGCATCCTATGGTCTAGGTTGGCAACTCCTTCCAACAGGAGATGGGCAACTTAGCTTCATGTACAGAGACCCATGATATAAGCAACACCATGCACACATTTAGTACAATAGCTGATGTCGGCACTGGCCTGGAGGGCAAATCTGGGGCATGCATGCTCACATTCCTGACCTTATGTCAAGCAACACTAAGGAAACCTAGTATTCCTTCCTAGGGAGCTGTACCATCCATCCAGTACAGCTCCCCAGGCAACCATGGCCCCTACTGAGTCAGCAGGGCCATGCTGGTGCTCATGGTAGGAGATTTACAGGAAACATGGTACCTTATCCAGACCAGTTGAATGCGCATAGGCCCTTTAACTGCTCCCAGTAACCGTATTGTGGATAATGAAGAAGGCAAAGACTTGTATTCCAATGAAGGGCCTGGTTGCTAACCTTTCATGAGTTATTTTCATTTCTTACCATTAATAATTATCAAGAATTTTTCAGTTTTTACTAAGACAGTGTGTGAGTTGATACAGCGAGAGAACCACTCAACTTTATGCACTCTTGGGGGGTCATCTGAAGTGGACCTTAGGCCCACACCATACCTAAACTTTCCCAGGTAAAAAGTTTCTTATTCCGCCTCCTCACCAAGACCAGCAGGGGAAGTGGGGGTGGAGGTGAGGCAAACAGAATGCCATTGAGGTCATAGGAAGTTCTGGGGTATTGATGAGTGATATTCAATTGGACATCACCACCTCCTCCTTAGGAGGCCTGTCTTGCCTTGTAGAAGAGAAGCTAGGACTGTATTTCCCAAAATCCCCCCTTCCCATGTATGGTTCTAGATTAGAGTTTGCCAAATGAGATAGCCAGTGTTAAACTGGCAGCAAAGAGACAGAGGCCATGTTGCTCTGAAGGTAGTTGCAGGCAGATGTGTTGACAGATGTGAAGTCTCAACAACTTTCCAGCAAGTTCTTGAGGAACATCTGCATTGAGGCTTCCCAACCCACATTCTCCACCCTTCAGTAATTATAAAAGCTTCTTCTTCCCTGTATTCAAGCCCTTAATATTTGAAATACCTGGAGTAGCTTCTATTCCTAGGACCGAGTTCTCAGGGCAGGACCTCTGGTTTTCATGGAATACAGCCAGAGCAAAGGCTCCCTTTGTACAATTCCAGTTCTCCACCATCTCTGTGCTGTTAAGTAGTTCCTTCCCGGGGGCCCCTGGCTACTGGAGGATACCAGGCACTCAGGATGCTGTGGATCCATGCTGCTATCCCATCGACCCTATAGTCTCCTGCAGGTCTTTGGCAAAATGGCCCAGTGACTCCTGCAAAGTCCTGCTCTGCCTTGGTAGCCCAGACTAACTCTGGGGCTCCTTTCCTTTCTCTCTATCTGGCAAGTCCTAGCTACAGTCTTATGTATTCCTTGTTTTCTGTGTTTTTTAGATTTGTTGTAGCACTTCTTAAAATATTACTCTATCCTTTTTCTGTTCCTGTCTATTGAAAAATTCAAGAGGCAGCACAGAGAAATGGTGGGTTCAGAATTAGAATTAATTCCTCCCTCTACTTGATTGTAAAAGCTTAATGATAAAGTTAGATGTAGCACAACACCTGGCATGTAGTGAGAGCTCAGTAATTGTTAACTTTGATATTATAATATTCCCCTAGGATAGACAATCACTCTCCTCACAGAATTCTAGAAAGGATTAATGATGACGCTTCTGCTAGCCAGATCCACAAAGTCCCCTTTCAACTATCACATGCTTCTCTCTTCTCTCTCTCTATCTGTCTCCAAATGCTCCTATAACAAAACATTGAAATCCTCCTTGAATAGTTGCTGCGTAGAGCAGGCAAGAGCAAAGAGCTGCTAATTTCATCATCTTAAATGTACAGTGATCACAGGCAGATTAATTTTTCACAATGCTTAATTATTTTTATCAACAGAGTATTACAATTACAACTAAAGGTCATTCACACTCAAGGTCTGTGCCTTAAGAGTAATCTCATTTGGGGACTAAATGGACCTAAGGATTTTTTTTGTAAATTGCCTCTCCTTCCAAAGTTGCATTTCTTACCTTTTATCTCTTCCTGTGTTTCAAGTGTTTAATAAAAGATTGGATTCCTTTCATTCACTAGAGAAGAGAGAAATGCAACTTATTTTTCCAGTGTTGGGCAGAATGCTTGCTCCTCCTGGGTTTGGAGCTGACTCCATCAAGTTTCATAGCTACTGTCATTATTTGTATTCCGGAACAAGGATCTGTGCAAGTGACCCTGCTTTTCTTCTTTGTTAAATTAAACTTTTAATTTTCCTTATCCACTGGAAGGGTTATTTCTTAGAAGCTTCATCTTCTTTCCTGCTGTTAGTAGTCTCTCACATTGCCTCTACCTTTCACGTATTTCCCACATCTATACCTCTCTTCATTCATCAGACACTGACAGAGAATCTTCTGCATTGGGTGACATAGTGAAGGATATGATGGGAACAGTCCATGTGTTCTCAGGGCTTAAAATCTCTCCAAGTACACAGATATCAAACAACCAGTGACTATTGTGAGTGTTTTGAGAGACATGTACAGGAGAACATGGGAGTTTAAAAAGGGGCACCCAACCAAGTGTGGGGGGGTAGGTCATGTGAAAAATGATATTTGAAACTAAGACCCTGAGGTGACAGTCTGAAGAACTGAGGGGCTCACAGTACATGTACATCAATGTGTATTGCTTTTATTTGTTTAGAAGCAGCCACTTCTATACATGGCATTTTAGAATCAAGGGAATGCAATAATTAGACAGGGCACAGCTGGAACTAGCTGGGCTAATGGGAGTGGTGAAGCTAATGGAAGTGGTGAAGGACTTCTGTGAAGAGAAGGAGCTGGAACAGTGGATAAAGCCCCTCCCTCATTCCAGCAAGGAGGACCACACACCACCCAAAAAAAAACCCCTAGCCTTCCTCCAGCTTAGTTGCACTGCCCATTGATGGCCCAGGGGGACTAACTTCTCTATAAGAGGCAACCCTAGGCAACCCTGGTCCTTCTCCGATTCCCCACATCCTCATAACATATTAGAATGCCTAATGACTTGGGAAAGGAAAGGGTAGCTGTAGACATCTAATATAGTAGTGATCAGGAAGGGAGTGACTGAACTGGACAAGCCTGAGATTCCACTGGGCTGGGCTAAGAGTTAGTGACATTCAAGTTTAGAAATGTTAAATGGCTTGCCCCAGGTCACAGTGCTAATAAATGGGAGAGCCTGGAATGGACTCCAGGCCTCTTCAAATACTCTATCACTTACCTCTTAAGTCATTGTCCACACTCTGTTGATGTTCACAGGCTCCCTGGAGAGGGATACATTGCTGGACTGGATGCAGGACAGTGAGGCCAAATAAAAGATGGCATCTAGGGACAGGGAATACTAGCCCCACATGGCTGCTTTCAAGCCCAACATGCTACAGAATAATGCTTAAATAGCCAGATCCCCTACCAATTCTACTCCCTGCCAGGGTTGGCTGGAAAGCTCAGAGTAGCAGCTACCCACACATATGTTCTTCTGCACATGTCACAAACATCATCTATATAATCCTGAAAAATGCTAATGTCCATATGAGGTAGGGGTGAGGGGATAAACTGAAAAAATGAAAACCTGCACACTCTCTGATGAAACTCTTCAGTCTCCCTTTCCCTGCACAGACCCCAGATGCTGACAACCTGGCTTATATCCCCCAAGTAAGCTTTAGAGCTATCAACATTTTACATGCTACCTACCCCCAAATTGGCTGGGTCCCATAGATTCACCCCACTGTAGAGCCCATTTGTAGGGAAATTTTATATCAACACTTTAGTGCCTCAATCTTAAGTAAGAACTAAGGTTATACATATTTGTGGAGAGCCGTTAACATGACAAAGAAGGACAAAAATTCATGTAAAAATAAATGAGCTGGAGTTATCAGCACAGACAGCAGGAAAAAAACAGTCAATATATTCAGAGAGATCAAAGAAGGTATCATGTCCTTGGAACAAGAACAAGCTGCTCTAAAAAAGAACTCTTAGAAACTTAAAAGAATAGAGTAAAAATAAACAAATAACTTTAAGAGTAGAAACAGTTGGAAAAAGAAAATTTCCCAGAGAATAAAACAGAAAGACTTGGGAAAATGACGTAAGGAAATTTCCTAGAACTGAAGGACACGCATTTCTAAATCAAAGGAGCTTGCGTGATGTCCAGCACAATAACAAGGGGGACCCATGACATCAGAGAATTTCAGGACACTCAGACAAGGAGTCCATTCTGAAAGCTTCTGGGATGGAGGTTGTGAAAAACCTGGTCATGTCAAAGGATCTCATATCAGACTTTTTAACAATAACACGGGAATTCAAAAGAAAATGGAGTACTGCCTTCACAATAGAGGCAATAATCTCCAGCCCAGAATTCTATACCCAGGCACATGACTATCACGTATAGGAGTGGAATTAAGACGTTCTCAGAGCTACAAGAACAGAAAATATTTTACCTCTCTTTCTTAGAAAGCCATGGGAGAATGTTTGTGAACAAAACGAGGAATAAGATCAGGGAGAAGAAACACAGGGTCTAAAGGAGAGAGAGCTACCACTGAGGAATGAGGAGGTGAAGGGAAGTCTCAGGAGCCCAGCTGCCCAGATGGACAGTTTGACAGAGGGTGCACAGAACAAGGTCTCTCCACAGGATAATGAAATAGACAGAAATATTGAATATTTAGAAAACAGTAATAACAGACACTTGAGATATTTGATGAAACACATGGGGGGAAACTAGTGGTGGGTAGAAGAAAAAACTAGCAAATAAAAGGACATGGGGATTTTTAATTCCAGAGAAAAATATCATTAAAAAGAAAACACAATAGACCTGGCTTATGTGGCTCAGTGGATTGAGTGCCAGCTTGCAAACCAAAGAGTCACTGGTTCAATTCCCAGTCAGGGCACATGCCTGGGTTGTGGGCCAGGTCCCCAGTAGGGGGTGCATGAGAGGCAACCACATACTGATTTTTCTCTCCCTCTCTTTCTCCATCCCTTCCCCCCTCTAAAAATAAATAAATAAAATCTGAAAAAGAAGAAAACACAATAGAACTCTATTTAACATAGTAAAGAATACATATAAATGGTCCAAATAATATATCACTGTCTAATTAATCAAAAACTATAAAATAAGCATATATTGGGTTGGCCAAAAAACTCATTTGGTTTTTCCCATAAGATGGCTCTAGTAATGCTTAGTTGTCTTTAACTTTATTTGCAACAATTTTGTTAGATTGTATTATGACAGCTGTCATATCAGCTTGCATTTAAAAAAAACTATCAAAATCGGTGAATTTTTGTGTATCCATTTTAATATTGAAGATGGAATAAAATATGCATCATTTTTGGCACATTATGCTTTATTATTTCAAGAAAGGTATAAACACAACTGAAACACAAAGATTTGTGCAGTATGGAGAAGGTGCTATGAGTGGTTTGCTAAGTTTTGTACTGGAGATTTCTCACTGGGCGATGCTCCATGATTGGGTAGACAAGTTGAAGTTAATAGCAATCAAATCAAAACATTAATTAAGAACAATCAACATTATACTACACAGGAGACAGTCAACATACTCAAAATATCCAAATCAATAAAGTTATTGGTGAAAATGAAAAATGTGTCCTTTATTTTACGGAAAAACTAAATGACTTTTTTGACCAGCCCAATAGTTCTGTTGGTGCAACAGGGAGAAGGCAAGAAAGCCTGGTGTAAAAAGTCCAAAGCACCCACATGTTAAAGGAAGTAATAAGTAATGCCCAAAAACAAATAAAACCCTGTAATCTCAACTTGCTCACAAGAAATAGAGGTGCTAAGAATGGCGGAAACAGTCACCTAAAGGAAGTGGAACTAGGGTTTGGAAGTGAAGGGGGTGTTTTAGGTCAAGGGCCTGCTTTTTATCTTTGTGAGCATTTTAAGTGCTATTTAATTTTTTTAAAAAAACAGTACAAGTATTTATTTTTAAAAATATGTCATTTCTTTATTTTCAGAGAGAGGATAAGGGAGGGAGAAAAAGAGGGAGAGAAACACTGCTGTGTGAGAGAAACATCGATCAGTTGCCTCCCACATCCCTGCAACCAGGGACCTGACCCACAACCCAGGCATGTGCCCTGACTGAGAATTGAACTGGTGACCTTTTAGTTCACATGCTGGTGCTCAATTCACTGAGCCATACCAGCCAGGGCAAGTGCTATTTAATCTTTAAAAACTATGTTCATATTACTTTGCCATAAAACCAAGTGAATAATAAATAAAAAGTGAAACATTAAGGGGAGCAAATAATCAGCAGATTTGAGCTCTTGTTACCAGATTCTGGACTAAACCTATTCTTTTCCTTGTCTATTTCTCCCTGTACCCAAATCAGAAGGCATGCGCAACTGGAAGGTGCAGCCTCTCTGGGAAGTGGATTGGAGAACTCAGGGAGAAGCCAGTTTCTGCTCCTTTAGGCAGGGTCTGAATCTTGGAGCTCTGTCTGACTCTACTTGTCATTTCTCTGTCCAGAAGGTGAACCTCAGACATGCTGTGACCTTAGGACCCATGTATTGACCTACATCCCACGTATTGGGTGACCTCAGTGGTCTGATATGGGCTATACACCTGTGTAGGGGTGCATTCACATGTCACTGCAAGTTGTCACAGAAGTCTTTCTGCAGACACTCTGGGATGCCATGGCCAAGGTACCAACGATTGCCAGGCTTGTGCTAACAATCATGCAGTAAACCCTATTTGAAGTTTGGACATGACTGAGGACATATTTTTGCAACAAGGAAACTGATCCCACAAATGCCACCTGTGATCTTCTTAGGGTGGAACAGAACTTGAATAAATCAAGCAGGTTTGCTGTAAGACAGCTGTCTTTGCCATTCTGCCAGGCTGGGGTTATCCCATGGTGAGTAGTTTCCATTGCTACTACAGCCCAGACAGGTGCAAACCAAGCCACAGAACTGTGTGCATGTCCTTGAAGCCTCTGGGTTCCAGGGACACTCACCCCAGCTCTTGGCTTAGTGTCCTTTCCTCTAGAGGTCAAAGGAATTCATTTGAAACTGCATAGTTAGAATTCTACCAACATCCCATTAGCAGGAAGAAATTCTTATCTTAATAAAATTTAATCTTGTAATGTCCCGCAAACCGTTAAATACTATGGTTTATCTTCTCTTGTCACCAAAGACAACAAAAACAATATGGGGTGTTGTTTGGGGAGCAAGGATACACACTGAAAACTCCAAATGTCATCAAGACTTTATTTGCTGCTCACCCACATAATCCCAGCATTATAAAGCTGATGAACAATGAATGGAGGGGAAAACAACAGACAAAACCAGAGTCTTAAAGCTCTATCCGAGCGCCAGTAAGTAGTTTGGAAATAGTGTCTGTCAGGATCCATATGTTTTCTGCATGTGTAAGAATACTCTCACACAGGGGGCTTACTTCATAACTGAGATTCCTTTTCATTTAATTCAGTCATATTAGATTATGGGGCTGATTATGATCATATCCACAAATCAGTATTTTAACAGAGTTTCCATGGAAACCCTATATGCCCCTGTTTTTTAACTTTTTGGACAAGGCTTTGCCTGTTTAACAACTTGAACTAGTTTGACGAGGACAACATGTTTTGTTTAAGTTACATTAACTGGGGCCAATATTTCCTAATTGCATTACCAGGAGAAACATTCACAGCATTACTTGTACCATGGAAAACCTCCCCTAGCCCAGCGTTGGATTCACTTTAATCACTGGAGAACAGGAAACATACCAGGATTGCCTTGTCTTATCGAGTTTTAAATGTGTTAACTGGTTTTAAATCTATGAAATAATCTCCCTTATTAAATGACAAAGTTAGTCTTGTTAAGAGGATCGGCATTTACAGCTACATCCATTTATTTCTTAAAATGCAAACACATTCCTTTTGCTTTCTGCTACAGAGGTGAACTCATTGTGCATAAAGGCATATCCATTTTTGCACATGGGCTTCAAAAATAAATATTCCTCCACCAAAAAGGTACCCCCACCAAAAAATGGTGAAAAATGTATCAAGCACAATAATATCAAACACAGAGTAAATGCAAAATTGATATCCATGAAACACTCTTATTTATCATTCTTTTTATAAAGCCACTTTTTTTTTATTCACACCCACGCAGCCAGAGATGTTTACTTCCAACAATCCACGATTTGAGAGTAGCTTGTAGCAAAGTTTTGAAAAATGCTGCGCTTAAAAAAATGGTGGGGGGTGTGTGAGAGGGTGATTTAGGGACGTCAGAGTTCACCCTGACAGCGTATAAAACATATGGCCCAAAGCTCTGTAAGATGTCTGTGTCTGAAATGCTGGTGGAGATTAATAAAATATCAGCGAGGAATAGTTTAATTTTACAGCATTAAGCACCAAGGCAGTAATTTGAGTGGGGCGAGTTATATTTTAATACATCAAAGTATACTATACTACAGGGAATCCGAATATATTTTTAAGAGACATACATTCCCTATTCAGAATTACTTGACTCAGACACTTTCCTTTTTGAAGGAGGATAAGTAAAAAACAGTCAGTTTCCCCTGTGCTACCTGTCTTACTTTTTAAACCGTGACTATATCTCAAGAGTTAGCTTATGTGTTTCCAAGCCAATGTCTTTTATTTGGGGCGTGAAATTATGGATCGAGACTGGAAACCCACGTGATGAGCGTGTGCTTCTCGCCTGGCCATAGAAGTCCAGCTGTCCAGTGGGACGGCCGGCGTGTTGGCTCCATCCTGTCCCTCTGCTGCTGCCCTCTCTTTGAGCTGCTTTTTATCTTCCGAGACCCGAGTCCTGGCATCCTCTCCTCTAAACCACAACCTAGAATTTTTCAGTGTGAAGGGAGCTGCCATGCCATCTCTCTTTCTTCCAAGGCACGTTCTGGCTTGAGCCTCAGGTCTAAACACTCATCCGGGAAGAAGGGCAGGAGCTGGTGCACAAAACGCCACACCTCTTCTGCTACCAGTCCTAAGATCAAAGGGAGTTCTCCCTCCCAACCCAGCTCTGAAGAGAGGGTGGGCCTGTAGGGGAGGCTGCTGAACAGGGAGCGGCCATGACCAGTGTGTCCGAGATCTGACTGATAGAGCCATTCTGGGGATGGACCAGATTAGTGCTAACTCCATGCACAAGGTCCAGCCCCAGAACACTTTCCTCCACCTGTAGCCACAGCAGACAGGCTGCAGGCTCTCCTCTGCTCTAGGTGGCCCTTGGCATGGAAAAGCAACAAGCAATGAAGACCTGTGAGAACAGAGGTATTGTGGGAGAGAGTGAGAGAGTCATTTCTACCAAGTCCGTTTGGGCTCAGTTTCTTTCAGGGTCCTTCCTTTGTTTTCCCCTGACAAAGGAGAAGGGGCTATGGGAGGAATAAAATGAGATAAAAGAACACAAGAGTTAAAAGGCTTTGAAATCAGGTGGATAAGGGTTCAAGTCCCCATCCTACTAGGTAAAAAAACTGATCTCTAGCTAATGACTCACTCTCACCAAAAGTCAGGTTTTTCTTCAGTAAGATGTAGAAAATTATAGTTCCTCTCCTGGAATGGTGGAGAAATTCATTATTGTCTCCAGGTAAAGCACCTTGGGTCTAAGATTTTCTGAGTGTCTATGAGTTTTGGATGTTTTGATTCAGCCCTGAAAATTTAGAAACTACTGTGTCAAACAATCATATTTCTAGACAGAGGAACTAAACAGAATAAGCGGCTAATGAACAATGCCTGGTCACTTCAAATGCGACAGATGCATGGAGAAATAAATGGGGAACTAGATTCGCAGTTTCCTCTTGGTCCCAGTTTATTGTCCAACATTTGTTACCCTTTCAGATTGACTTCTGGGTGGGACACTTCAGCTTCTTAGGCTGGTGGCCATGCTCCTGGGAGAGTTTCAGGGAGAAAACCTATGTGAGGCTCACCTCTGAACCACCACTCCCAGCAATCACAGGGAGCTGTACCTGGCGATCACCCCCATGCCAAATTCAGAAACAAGAAATGCCTGTGCCATCCTCTGACTTTTCTTGGATCATATTTCCATCAGTTTCCTGTGCAAATGTACACATCACAACTTAACTCCTTTTCAACATGTCCTAAAATTTTGTTTTTCACTTTCGAAGACAATTTCAAAAAATAAAGGCAACTTATTTGTATCACAGTAGAAAAACTACCATCTTCATGAGGACAAAGAAAAAACACCAATTTTATATCAAGATACAGATGTTGGGGATGGTAGGTGGGGCCTTGTCGGAAGCTTCCTAGAGCATGATTCAAATTCTCCCCTCAGCAAAATGGTACTTGGCTTTGTATTCCAGACTTATCAGTAAAATTTGCAAACAACAAGATCTACTTCAGGAACAGCAACTATGATTACACTGTTGTCTGCCTGAGCACTGGCCTGGAAAGGATTCTGTGGCCACACAGGGCTCCCCAGGGATTCTGGGTGGAGCCACTAGGACCCACAAAACAGGTGGCACCCACGCACTTGATTGCTACCTCTGGTATTCTGGGTGTCATATCCACACTAACATATCTGAACACTTAGGAGGGAAAGTTCCGTTCATAGTCTCAAGGCCCCGGCAGGGCTAGCTCTTTTCTGATTGCACCGGATTCAGGCACCTGTGTGGAGAGGCTGACAACTCATCCTGCCACTCCTCAGGCACGCATGGAATGGATTCTCTCACAACTGCAAACTGGAAGTAAAAGCTCAGGATTTGATAAACATGTATTGAGATTTTGTAATGCTCGCAAAATTGCAGTCCTCACTATGTCTGTGTGGAGGACAGCAAGATGGATCTCTCTGGTTATGGAGAAACTGTGGAGCTGCCCAAGGACATCACCTGTGAAGTGGCAGCACCTGCCAAAGCACATCACAAGGTGCAATGGAGAGCTGTAATACTGACCCCAACACCAGACAGCAGTATTCTTGCAGAAGTGTGTGTGTGTGTGTGTGTGTACAAGAGAGAGAGAGAGGGAGGGAGGGAGAGAAAAAGAGAGAAAAAAGAGCGTTTTTCAGTATTAATAATATAGTTCTAGTGGAAGATGGGGGTAAGGGGCTCATCAACCAGCTCCCTTGCCTTTTCTCCAGCATCTTCTCACCAGAGCTCTTCCCCATCCACTGTGTTAGTCATACTGGACTCCCAGGAGCTCCTGGGGCTCTGTGCCATCCCTCTGGCTTCTCAGACTTATACATGCCATGTCTTTACCTGGAATGGCCCTTGTCTCTCCTCCTCTCTGCAGTAAATTCTAGCCCATTTTTCCATTGCAGCTTGGTTGTAATGTCCGCAGGGTCGGCTGCCTCAACCTCCCAAGTCAGATGCCGAGGCAGTATTCCTCACGGCACCATGGACCTCCTCTTCCCAGTACTCTCACAGCTTGAGTTTTTCTTATATTTGTGTGACTGTATCATAAATGTCTGTTCCCTTGCTAAACTGTAGAGACCATTTGGATTGTAGGTCCATTTATTTTGCTGACTTATTTTCACGCTTACATATCCTCAAACACAGAGCTTAATAGTTAAGGAGCATTCAGTAGGTGCCCGTTAATAAAGAAATAACACACAATGAAATCTATGGCAGACTTTCAGAGGACATGAGATGAAATTGGGGTCAAGAATGAGAGCCCCTCTAATGCACCCTATTTTTATATAAGGCTGTTCTCCCCCTTCACAAGACCTTTAAAATACCAACAAGCAGAGAAATGCCATTTTCTAAGAAGTCAACACCTGCACTGTCCATTCTCAGGAATGTCTCAGGAGATCTAACCATCTCAGCTCTTCATCATGCACAGCATTAGCACACAGCTGCTTCTCCAAATGTCTTCATGGTAAGAGCAACTCAGAGCCATGGATGAAACATATAAACATCAGCTGTAGTGGTGGAGAGCAGTACACTGAGTTTATTTTCTCCTCGGCCCTCATTAGAATCACAAATGAAATGTTGACAACACATGAAGGAGCCTGCTTGTTGAACACAAATGTTTCCACTCCTATCAACCTCGAAACCCTGATAGTCATGCTTCATGATGAAAGCTAAACAGCCCCAGGGAGATGACTACATGCTTTCTCTAATTACACAAGGATGGGGAAAAGGGCCTCCTAGCAAGGAGGCACTGACTAGTGGAGAGTTCAGTAGGTACCTCTTTAAAAATAACAGTACAAGCACATAGAAGGTGGTTCAATATGGGATTTTTGGATTAAATGGAAGGATGAGAACATTACTACTGCCCCAAAAGGGCAGCTGCCCTTCTAACCTGGGACAGAGGCTGCATCAAAGTCAATGTGGGCCCTTTATTTTGCTAACAGAAGTTCCACATGAAGGCTCAGTCACATGACAACAAGAGCCAACTTTCTTTTGTTTGTGGAACTATTTTGATGACAAGCAGAGAGATGTAGAGCACAAATTCACTTAGACTGCAGCTGATTCTAGGCAAATACACATTCACATGCATGTTTTATAATCCAAAAAGATGGTGAACTCTGTTACACAAGCAAAATACTCCTTTGCACTTAACAAGCTTGTTTTTGTTCCAAACAGATCAGTGCAAATAGAATACAACCTAAGTGCTTAGCTGATACATGTCATACCAACACAATAATAGAGAATAGACCAGCTATTGTTTATTGCTATGTGCAGAGGCATTATTTTTGTTAAGATTCTAGCATAAAAATGTTATTTAACCCTTCCTGATAATCTGAGAGCTTTACCAGTCTTCCTTTGTACAGATGATTAAACTGAAGATCAGAGAGCTTAAGTAATTTATTCAAGGTCACACAGCTAGTAAATGTTGGAGGCAGCATTTGGACCTAGATTGTTTCACTTCGGATTTCATACTTTCATAACAGGGACACTGTTCTAAAATGAAATAGTAAGACAGATGAAGGCCAGAATAACAAAAAGGATTCCTAAAGTTCAGGATCTATACTTGGTGGGTTAGAAATTCAGTCCTGCTTGTGATAATTGTATTTTTCAGAACATTTTAAAGCTAGATGTATCAAAGAACTAACATAGAGCAAACTTTAAAGAGAAAAAGGCAAAGCACAGATTTATTATTGTACCACAATATACATACACCAAGCTATAAGTTGAAAATATGAAAAACACATTGTCATTTATTTCAGAAACTGAACTATCATGTTATAATAAAAGTACAAAAACAAATAAAGATTCACCAAGAAGAACTGCACAAAACATTCATTTTATGTATAACATGAGTAAACAATCAAACATGAATTTGATTCCAATTTATGTTTTGGGGCAGGGACAAAAGTAGTCAAAAGATCTAAGTAAAATGAGTCAGTGTGAGGCCTTGGCCAGGCCTCCTAAGCTGCCATGTTTCTTGGTCCTTTTGTTTCTTTCATTAGCTTAATATCAACCAGCATCTGTCTATGTTTATTCCACCAGCTGCATGAGCTCACTAATTACCTTTAATCATACTTATCTGAATGCATCTTTATCTTCACACACATCCTGTATGCAGACAAACTAAGTGCTGGAAGGCTGAGGTTGGGAAAAAATCAGAATGAGAAGTCTGTACTTCCTCTAACCTGGACCAAAAAAAAAAGCATCTAAGTCTGCCTCTGCTACCAGCCAAAGGACTTCTGAGACTCAGCTCAGGAGACTTGGACAGTGTCAGCATCCAACAAAGTTGTATCAGTCTTTTCATGGGTAACAGGTTCAAGGTGATGAGATGATCAGCACAGAATTTTAAGTAGCACACTACAAACTGGCAAGTCCTTTGAAGACCAAGAGTCAAGGTGCTGTGTCTTTTCTGTTCTCACAGCACCGAGCTCACACCTGGGCTCCACGGACAAGTGGATGCTGAAAAACAGTCTCATACTCTTTGGCCACTGTCTTCCTTAGTTTTAAGGAGGTTGAAGACACACATCTCATAACTACTATTCTACTGTTTATTTCAAATCCATGACCCCATTAACTTTATCAGGCATCTTGAGGCCAAATAAAGAGACTTTAAACTCTACAGTCATGTAAAGTAAATTGAATGACCATAGGTAGCCCTTGGACCTGAATTTTTACCTTAGCAAAAAGGCAAGCAAGAATGAGCAGGTGCACAACCCCTCCCCACCTCCTCACTGCAGAAAACGTAGGGCAGCTTTGATTCTCCACTGAACTGTTCAGAAGGAAAGTGTGTTCTCCACAGCTGGCTAGAGCTTCCAGATAATTAAATTTACACCTTACTGTCATAAAGAATGAATTATATTTTAGAAAAAGGACCTTAAGACATAAATATAAAACGATAGGTTCCCTGAATATTGTACCTCACATGGATACTCACAATTAGCGACAAGATGGAAGGAGCCGCATCCATGAATGACTGCATGGAGCCTGGCCCTCGTCAGCCTTAACTGTACTGTGTTAAAGGCAATAAATAAGCTCTTGTCATGCTAAGCCACTGAGATTTGAGGTTTATTTGTTATAGCAGTTACATTACTTTAATTAATACAAATCCTTAACAATGTCTGGCCCACTGCAAGCACTAAATAAATGATATGATTTACATTTAAAATAAATTCCTAGTTTTCCTGCTATATGTTTTATAAGACCAAAGAGGGAAGGGAGGGAAGGAGGAAAGGAGGGAAGGAGGGAAGGAGGGAAGGAGGGAAGGAAGGAAGTTAGGAAGTTAGGAAGGAAGGAAGGGAGGAAGGGAGGAAGGAAGGAAGGAAATAAATAATACTGAGGCCTTTTCAATAGCTCTTTCTAAATTTTGTACCTGGATGCCATTCATTCATCCACAATTCCTAGGAAAATACCATATTTCCTTCACAACCAAATAAAATTTCTGCCTGGATCCATGGTGCCAAGGGCCTCCTTCCTACGATCCTGGGCTGCAGTTCTCACTCGGTGTGGCTGCCTCCCTTGAAGCAGATCATCACAGCACCTGCTTTGGATGGGGGCCCACTGACAGGAATGGGGAAGCACTTTGCCATAATTTTACCAAAGCAGATGATCAAACTGGAAGAAACATTCATATGCATTATATGGTTTGGTCACATGCCGAGATCACTTGGCAGAGAAAGACAGATGTCATCTTTGGGGCTAATCTTTGTGGCGTGAGAGAAGGTAAACTATAGCAATGCTATATTTAACCATATAACTCATATAGTCACTGGAAAATAAGTCATTTCAAATAGTCCAGGAAACAAAATACGACTTTACTTGCTACTTAACAAAAGTCAGCTTTTCTTCTTTGTGTTTTTTAAATTATAGTTGGAATACATGTTTGTTGTAGCAAGTTGAGTATGCAGAGGTAGAAACAGAAAAATATAATTTTCTTTCTTCTTCTAAATTATCCCTGCTCCCCTGGGTAATCAGGGTATTTTATCTTCAGACAAACCAATGCACATTTTTTAGGACTAACCCCACCACTGACTTTTTTTTCCTAACACTAATGGGATTACACAATATGCATCCCCATTCAAATTGCTTTATTTAACCTAACAACTTATTATGAGTATCCTCCAAGGTGAGTATTTTTAACTCTAACATATTCTTTTAAAATAGCTGTATAACATTACCTGGGAGAAAAAGCTATTTGCTGAATTTTAAGACCTAATTAACTTTAAGAGTTAATAATTGTTAATTTTTTTAGGGAAGTGAAATGTTAAATAGACCAGTTTATATTAGGAAACATTCTAACTAACATGAACAAAATATAAAAAATATATGTGTATATATCATACATATATATTAGAAATATGCAGAAGCTAGGAAATTCTTGAAATCTCAGTGTGATGGTAACAAAAATCTCTGAGGGTGTTTCTGAAGCAAGTTTCTGTGTGGGGAACTAGGTTCTTGACTAGGTCTTGGTACCAGAAGCACTTCACCATGGTATCCTCCCCTCTGGGGCATGGCTTAACCTGACCTGATATTTGGCATCTGTCCTTGGTCACTCTTATGTGTGCAACATTGACTTGCACTTCTGGGATCTGGTTCACTGAGGGAGGGAGGGAGGGAGGGAGGGAGGGAGGGAGGGAGGGAGAAAAGATGCTGCAGGCATTAGCATGCTGATCACATACCCTACCTTTGTTCTCTGGGCTGAGGTCAGATGGAATAAATCATTCAGCCTCTGCATCCAAAGTCCTTCGCTGTCTGAGTGTTCACTGCCCATTTTTAAATCAATAGTTAGAGTCAGCAGGAACAAAAGAGAACCAAAGAACTCCTTTGAGCAGTAAGTCATTGCTCCCAGGAACCCGTAGCTGTGGGGGTTTTCTGTGTGTTCCCAGAGTATTCGCATTTTAGGTGGGAGCAGTCAGTCCAGACTCTCTGAGGTCCAAGAATACACCCTGCTAATGAGAAATGCCAATTTGATCATTTGCTTTGCAGGTCTCTACCAGGCCTATGCTGTGCACTTAACATACATTACTTGATTCTTCCTGGATCCTATGAGGTAGGTATTTTCTGCATCCTAGACATGAGGAACTGAGGCTCGGAGAGATTCTGTGGTTTGCCTAAGACCACACAGCTTTAGGATATAAGCAGCATGAAACTATGCATCCTCACTTAGCCACCAGCTTGGCCTTAACTGCAGATGCCCTGGCTGTCTGAAGTTACCTGCAGGTGTCCTGGACTCCTACACCAGCAGTGCCATCAGTGTGTTCATCTTTTTCAGTCTTCTGAGTCCTCAAGACGTGGACCTAGTTGGGCCCTGCAGATCATAACTAAAAAACTCTGCTATAACCCAAAAAGATGCTCAAATTCTGTTTGTTCAACACCCCCTAAAGTCTAAATACAGTCTATTAAGGACAGTCACAGTCTTCTGGCCAAGATGGAGGTGTAGGTAGACACACTGTGCCTCCTCGCACAACTGAATGAAGGACAACAACAATTTAAAAACAAAAAACAACAAGAACTGACAGAAAATCAAACTGTATGGAAGTCCAACAACCAAGGAGTTAAAAAAGAAACATTCATCTAGACTAGTAGGAGGAGCAGAAATGGGCAGCTGGGCGGAGAGGACTTGAGGCAAGGCAGCGGCTGGCAGACCCACGGGAGGCAGCGACTGGTGGAGCGGCGGTCTCACATTTGCGTGCAGATAAACCAGGAGGAACAACTGGGGATCAAGACAGACCACACAACCCAGGGCTCCAGCACAGGGAAATAAAGCCTCAAACTGCTGATTGAAAACACCAGTAGGGGTTGAAGCGCAGCGGGAGAAACTCCCAGCCTCACAGGAGAGTGTGTTGGAGAGACCCACAGGGTCCTAGAGTGTGCACAAACCCACCCACTCGGGAATCAGCACCAGAGGGGCCCAATTTGCTTGTGGGTAGCGGGGGAAGTGACCGAAAACCATCAGAGAGTAGAGCAAGCACCATTATTTCCTCTCAGACTCCTCCCCACATACAGCAACACAACGCAGCAACATGGGTTGCCCCATCCCAGTGAACATCTAAGGTACCACCCCTTACTACTTAACACCCCTTACTCCGCCACCTTACTCAGCACAGGTGTGCTGAGACAAAAAAATAAATAAATAAATAAAAAGCCCATATGAAAGAACAGATCAAAGATCCAGAAAAAATACAACTAACCAATAAAGAGATAGCCAACCTATCAGATGCACAGTTCAAAACACTAGTAATCACAATGCTCACAGAATTGGTTGAATATGGTTGCAAATTAGAGGAAAAAAGGAAGGCTATGCTAAGTGAAATAAAGGAAAATGTACAGGGAACCAACAGTGAAGGGAAGGAAACTGGGACTCAAATCAATGGTGTGGACCAGAAGGAAGAAAGAAACATTCAACCAGAAAAGAATGAAGAAACAAGAATTCAAAAAAATGAGGAGAGGCTTAGAAACCTCCAGGACATCTTTAAGCCTTCCAACATCCAAATCAGGGATACTAGAAGGAGAAGAGGAAGAGCAAACAATTGAAAACTTATTTGAACAAATAATAAAGGAGAACTTCCCTAATCTGGCAAAGGAAATAGACTTCCGGGGAGTCCAGGGAGCTCAGAGAGTCCCAAGTAAGCTGGACCCAAGGAGGAACACACCAAGGCACATCATAATTACATTACCCAAGATGAAACAGAAGGAGAGAATCTTAGAAACAGCAAGAGAAAAGGAGACAGTTACCTACAAAGGAGTGCCCATAAGGCTGTCAGCTGATTTCTCAAAAGAGACCTTGCAGGCAAGAAGGGGCTGGAAAGAAGTATTTCAGGTCATGAAAGGCAAGGACCTACATCCAAGATTACTCTATCCAGCAAAGCTTTCATTTAGAATGGAAGGGCAGATAAAGTGCTTCCCAGATAAGCTCAACTTAAAGGAGTTCATCATCACCAAGTACTTATTATATGAAATGTTAAAGGGATTTATCTAAGAAAAAGAAGATCAAAAATATGAACAGTAAAATGACAGCAAACTCACAGTTATTAACAACCACACCTAAAACAAAAACAAAAGCAAACTAAGCAAACAACTAGAACAGGAACAGAACCACAGAAATGGAGATCACATGGGGGGTTATCAAGAGGGGAGTAGGAGGGGGAGGGGGGGAAGGTACAGAGAATAAGTAGCATAAATGGTAGGTAGAAAATAGACAGGGGGAGGTTAAGAATAGTGTAGAAAATGTAGAAGCCAAAGAACTTATATGTATGACCCATGGACATGAACTAAAGAGGGGGAATGTAGGTGGGAGGGGGTGTGCGGGGAGGAGGGGAATAAAGAGGGGAAAATGGAACAACTGTAATAGCATAATCAATAAAATATATTTTAAAAAACCCAAGTTGTAAAAAAAAAAAAAGAAGAAGACAGTCACAATCCAATTTCTCAACTTCATTCACATAGGGCCTCTTCCGTTGGTAGCATCAGAATGGCCTGAGGGGCCAGGCCTCTGGCTCTTTTGTCAGGACCTCCCTCCACCAGTCAAGTCAAGGTCAGCCTTTGAAAGCCAGCAGCATTAAGGTCCTGGGAGACATTCTCATGGGTACTTGTGAACATTTATTAAGGCACTCTGAGCCATGACATGTATTACTTTACTTAACTCTGGAACAATCTTGTCAAGCAAGGACCGCTATTATCCCCTGTTACAGATGAGGCTCTGAGGCTCCTAGGGTACAAGTCACTTGCCCAGAGACATGAAGCTGGTGAATGAAGAAGCCAAATTCAAATCCAGATTCATCTGCTTCCACATCCCCCACTCAGCTGCCCTATTATCCTGCCTGAGGCCAGGGAGTCTACACTGCCTCAAGAAAAGCACGTTTTTCCCTTTACAAGTAGTCACTGGCCACACAGAGCATCCAGCATGTTGAAGGGCAGCTTTAGGCATGCCCAGCACAGCAAATGTCAGGGGATTTGCACATTCAAAGACATGTTTCAGTCCCCAGGGGGAAAGTTCCCAACAGCTTCAATTAGAGAACAGTCACAGTTCACTGATGCCAGATACTCACAGGGACAACTTTATTGTTTTATATGTGAAAAATCAGGGAAATGGTGAAAGATTGAAAAGTATTTCCAAAGTCACATGAACCAAAAGGTCAATTCAGTGGGGGTGGAGGTGGTAGGAGGGGGAGGAGGGGAGCAAGCAAAGAAGCAGCTGAGAAGTATTTGTGGCACCAGGGAGAATAGACTGCGATGTCTGCTAAAGGAAACCATGGTTATGAATTTCAGGGCATCAAGGCCCTGTCAACACAGCTAATCCCCACGGATGTTGGCTGAATAAGCCTTCGATGACCAAACAAGTGCACTGTGGAAACCGTGTCAGCCTCCAGCAGGCCAATTTGTCCTCATATTACACACTCTGCTGGCTCTGTTGCTAGACCCCTAGCTCCAGGGTCCACGGCGAGCCTCCCCCAACCCACCGAGGGTTGACACAGCATGGTTACTAAGTCAACAGAATTCAGAAGCCACAGCCGGATTAAGAAGGCAGTTTTATTTTGGTGCCCTGGACTTCAAGCAGATTAAATAATCAAAAAGCCCGAGCCAGCGGGGTCATGTTTGAATGCTACAGCTGTTCACCGGAGTTTGACAAACGTTCTTTCTGTGGCTCGTCATCTGAATGGGAAAGGCAGGGATGATCTTGGGGAGGCCGATGCTTTCAGAAAGAAGAGGGGCACTGTCAAAAGATCCTCTCATGGAAAACAATCCTAGCCAGATGGAGACAGGGGAAGGACTGCTTAAATAAGTGGTCTCCTGAAAGCCACCACTGTTTTCTGCATAGAAGGAAAGTACAAGCAGGATTCAGAAAAAGTGAATGAAAGGCTGGACTCCTTTGCCATGACCTCGGTTTGCTGATCTGCCAATTAATAAAGGTGTGCTGTGGGTTCAACACGGAAGCCTGCAGAGACTCAGTCATGAAAGGTGAGCCATGATGAAGCCCATCACCCCTAAGAAAATTCCCTAAGAAAGGAATGGGATCCCCTCAAAAAGGTGTATGTGGGAAACCTATTTTCAGGTTGTCTTTCTTTAAAGACCAAAAAGATTAAAAATGTCTGTGATGGGAGAATTTATGCTTGTGTCAAATGGGTCCAGGGCAGGGAATGGGGACAAACTGGCTGCAGTCTCAGAGACAAGCCTTTCTTGAATAGATGAGTGGATTCTGTGGAATACCTTCTCTCGGTGAAGATTTGATTTCTTACACTAACTAATGCTTGAGATCCACAGGTAAAGTGCATGTGTTGAGTCATCTCTGATGGGAAGATCATTTGAAAGAAGTCATTTAGATTATTTGCAAAATTATAGAAAACAAGGATTTTTCTTTTATATTTTTGAAGAGGGAAGGGGACTATGATGTTCTGCATCCCTTGAGGGAAACTGAACTGAGCAGAACCTCCCTCAGAAGACTCCCTGAACACCTTTCCTGCTGCCCCAAAGCACTGTTCATGTCAGTAGAAAATTCAAGAAACAGGCTCCAGTGCATTTAGTAGCCACATTTGACTGACCCTAGTTAAGGCCAGAAACAAACAAGTGAGTAAACCTCTTTCAAGATCATTTTTTGTGCATAGATAATTACCTTGAGTTTTCAATATTATTATGTGGCCTTGTGAATTCCTCTACCGATTTGACAAAATGTCATTGACATTGTTGGCCATATTTTGAAATTCAAGTCTCTGGGGGAAAAAAGAAGGGAGTGATATAACTACTCTGGAGAATGACCTAGAAGTGTCTAAGAAAACTCACCATCCTGTCTGAACCCTGCAAGGAGGCTCCTGTTGATTCTAGACACCCTCTTCCACATTTCCTCACGGCCAAGTTCCTCACAGCCAAGTTCCTCATGGCCAAGGAGCTCTGTGCAAGAATGCTCTTTGCAGTATCATTTGTAATTAAGAAAAACTTTAGCAACTCAAATGCTCATCAGTAAGGGAACAACTAAATAATAAATGACATGGCCTCACCATGTAATATTGTACAGCAGTTAAAAGAAATGAATTAGCATCTATGTATCCATATGGATAGATCAGTTTTGATGAATAGAGTAAATTGCAGAACAAACCATGCCGATGATTATACTTATATAGGTTTTTAAAACCCACTATAAAAAACACTGTTGTGCATGTGTGTGTGTTTGTAGGTAAAAGTATTTGACAGGCAGTGAAACACAGCAGGTAAGAACGCTGACAGGCTCTGGAAGCAGACTGCCTGGGTTCAAATCATGACTCTACTACCACTTACATATGTGTGATCCTGTGCAAGTGATTTAAAGCTACCCTTGAAACTATTCTCCATTCCTCAATTTCCTCACCTTCAAAATAAAGATACTAGTAGAACCAGGTTTATAAGGTTATGAGGATTAAATTGGTTTTTATATTATAGATCAATAATTAAATCAATTTGAATATCTATAAAGAAGTTAGAATGGTGCCTGGCTCAAAACACATGCTGTGTGGTTATTTGCTATTGTTGTTGTTATTAAGATCTGTTTTTAAAAAGCCTAGTGGGATACATCAGTATGGTGGGCGGGGGGAGGGGGTTCATGTCAGAAAGCATGGCTTGTGTGCTAATCAAACAGAGCTCAACTGTATTAGCAAGTCATAATTTCTTTGAGTTAAAAAAAAAAGAGTAGGACAACCCATAATGATTGTGTTATAGGAACATGGGTGCTTATTATATTATTCTTAATGTATTTCTGTATGTTTACAGAATTCTTGAATAAGAAGGGGGACAAGCATCATTCATGGGATTATTATGCCTGCAATGATGAACATCAGTATATAGAAATGCTTTAGACCTGCCCTATCCAATATGCTACCCATGGCACGATGAGACTTTTACATTTAAATTAATTACAGTGGAACGCGAGTAACAATCCATTTTCTGGGCTACAGGTGTCACATTTCAGAGCTCAGTAGCCACACATAGCCAGCGGCTACCATACTGGACATCAGATATAGACTATAGACGGTTTCCATCACCACAGAAAGTTCTAATGGACTGTGCTGACCTGGAGCATACTTTTCAGAAATGCTACTATCTAAACTCCCTATCACCCTTTCCTACTTTTGGCCCAGATAATTTTGCTGTTCCCTACAAAGGCATGTGCCTCAGAAAGATTTTTTTTTTCACCTTTCTATTCAATATCCTAAAGTCTTTCATCTTCTAATTTCTTAGCCACTGGGGAAGTATCTTTTCTGAGGCTTCTGACAATGTTAACACAGAGGTTGCAACAGTTACTGACATTGGGGATATACTCAGTCTAGCCCAACTCTGGGAAAGATGATGAACAACAGAACCTCTCCTTCAGAGCCTCTCCTTCATGGTGTGGAAGGGGTTAGCTAGCTCAGAATCGCACTGCCTGTGATTTCAAATGGTGAAGAAATGAGTGTGCCACTTACAAACTGATTCCCATCCCAGTTGCTTTTTGTTTGTCATAGGCGAACTGCTCCTGCTTTCAAGTGTGATTTTCCTGCTCCAGATGGTGTGTGGCTGCCCAGAGAAGTGCCGCTGTCACTCGACATCAAATTCTGTAGACTGCAGCCAGCAAGGTCTGGCTGAAATTCCTCCCAATTTGCCTCCTCTGACTCTAACGCTGCATTTACAAGATAACCAGATACACCAGCTTCCTGCTTTTGCATTTAGGTCGGTACCACAGCTGAGGACCTTGAACTTGCACAACAATTCCCTTTCAGACCTGGCCCCTGGAGCTTTCCATGGACTTCAGCACTTGCAGGTCTTAAACCTAACCCAGAACTCCCTGCATTCCCTGGAAAGCAGACATTTCCATTCCCTCTCACAGCTGAGGAAGCTTGATTTGTCATCCAACAACATCAGCCACCTTCCCACCTCCCTGGGTGAGCGTTGGGAGAACCTAACTGTATTTGCGGTCCAACAAAACCAGCTTCAGCAGCTGGATCGAGGGATCCTGGAATCCATGCCCAGCGTGAAGCTTTTATTTCTCAAGGACAACCTCTGGAAATGCAATTGCCACTTGCTTGGTCTTAAACTCTGGCTGGAGAAATTTATCTATAAAGGTCAGTAATGTCTGTTTGGAAACCTCCACCTGTGTGTTAGTAGGGTGACACTCATCTGTTCTCTGCATTAGAGAGAACATCGAGGAGTGTGTAACAGGCCGGCATATTTTTTTTTTCCACACTGACACATTTCACAGTATGGCAAAAGAAGCAAGCGAGTCATTAAAGGGTATTTAAATTCACCTACAAATATGGTTCATGGAGATAACTTTCCACTTGTTGAATGACAGCAACATTAAATTATTTATCTGGAAACTGTAGGCCCTTAAGAAGAAGGGAAATTTGATCTCCATATGAATGATGGCTAAATTCCAAAGTGGCATCAAATTCTGTTCTCAAGTACAATCCACCTGGGGCCTGGTATCTCTCCTTGCAACTTGCCTCCTTCTGTATCTGCCTTTACCCCTTTGACAGCTATAAATCTTCCCTAAGATTATCCTTCTGCCTTAGCAAGTACCAGTTATTGAAGTTAGATGCAATAGGGCCCCCTCCCTAAGGTTACCATTTCTTTAACCAGATGTCAAATCAAAGCAAGAGATCCTAGAATATTAAATATGAGGGGCTCTGGAAATCACCCAGGGGTCAGCAAACAACAGCCCAAGGGTCTAACCCTGCCCACCTCCTTTTTTGGTAAAGAAAGTTTTATTAGAACATATCAATGCCCATTTATTATTTATTCTTTGTGACTGTTTTACAATATAAGGGTGAACTTGAATAGTTTTGAGATAGCAAAGCTTAAAATATTTACTATCTGGTTCTTTATAGAAAAGTTTGTCAACCCCTTCTAACTCAATACTAGCTTGTTATCAATGAGAAATGGAAGTACAGAGAGGTTCAGCCATTTGCCCAAGATGACAGAGTGAAATTCAGGTGAGAACAGAATGAATGGGTTTTGAGTCTTGGCCCTACGTCCTTTCCTCTACATCACAGTGGTTCATTCATTCATTGCTATATTTGAATGCCTCTTCTATGCCAGCCACTTTTCTAGGCATTGAGAAAAGGTCATTCAATAAGAAAATCCCTATCGTCATAAAAGTTGCATTCTGATAGCAGAAACAGATGTTGAATAAAGTAAATATCCATATTCAGAAAGCAGTTTGTGCTAGGGAAAGAGTGAGGCAGGGGAAGGGAAGAAAGGGTGATGGGGTGGGCGTTCCACTTTAGACAGGAAGGCCAGGGAAGGCCTCTCCAAGGAGGTGACATGGGTGAGCAGAACCTGGGCAGGAGGAAAGAGCCATGAGATAATTGGGGGAAAGAACAGCAAGGGCAGTGGGCCTGACAGGGGAGTAAGCTTGGCTTGACTGAAGAGCAAAAGAGTGTCTGGAGAAAAAAAAGGGAGAGGAAGAGCAGACAGAGATAAGGTAGTACAAGCACTCAGGGGTCAAGTCATGTAGGAAGGTGCAGAGCAGGGTGAGACATTTGGATTTTATCGTAGGTGAGATCAAAATCTCTTGAATTTTAGCTAGAGAAATGATATGATCTGATTACATTTTAAAAGGTCACTCTGTTGACTCTAGGGACAGCTGACCAGACCAGACACTGCCGACGAAAGAGGAGAATGAGGAGAAAGTAATTTCATTCACCCAGGAAAGAGATGGTAGTGGCGCAAACCAGGGTGTTGAGAAGGGATCAAACATTGGCAGCTATTTGGAATATTGAACTGATAGAAGTTGCTAATAGGTTGGACTGGGAGGTGAAGAAAAGAGAGTAATTATGGGAAGTTCAAATTTTTTTGTCCTGCAGGAGTAACTGGATAAATGATGCCGATTGCTGATAAGGGACAGATGGGGCGGGGGAGGGGAGGGGAAAGTGGGTGAGTGTGCCTGTGAGGTGGTAAATAAGACTTCAGTTTGGGGAGGGTCAAGTTTGAGACGGCCATTTCATATCAAGGGGAGCTGTTGGGTTGGTGGATGTGCGTGTGAGCCTATAATTCAGGAGGACAGCAGAGCTGCCAGTGTGAACCAGTAGAGTCTGGAGGGTGGCAGCAGCTCCACGGGAGGAAACGGGCTGGAGCACAATATGTGTTCAGGGACACAATGTTGAGTTGAAAATTCCTCTCAGTAGTATGAAGCAACTTATCACTACACAGCTAATCCTGAAGTTGACCTACAATGAGGGCTATATTCTGTGGCAAAAATCTTTCTTATAAGAGGTTGTAAATAAAATTTCACATCTCTAGGTGAAGTGTCTTTAGCTATTGTGTTTTAGACTAAATGGTAAGCATAAGCCAAGCCATCATAAAAAAATAGTTTTCATCAAAGAAGAACATTTCTTGACCAAGAAAAAAAAATAGTTCCTAGGTCCAGTACACTAGAAGGAACATAGGATGGAGTGAAGCTCCCTGTACTCTGTCACAAACTCGCTGGTGATCTTTGGGCAGCCATGTCCCTCACTGGCTCTTGGGGTCACCAGGTGGACACTGACAGTGTAAAGCTAATAAGGAGTTCCTGAAACCTATACTGTCCTCAGATTCCGTGACTCACTCAGTTCAATGCTCCCTCCTGGAGAGCTGTCCAGCACAGACAACAGCCTTTATGTGGAAGGTAAAATTGATTTGGGATCACAAGAACTGCATGACCCAAAATAACTAGGAAAAGACCCCAAACAGATGCTAAATGTAGGACACAATCTGACTACTGATGTATTGACTAAAGGTAAAATAAGGGACTCACTAGTAGCCAAGGCCTCATTTACAACAAGATACATAACAGATAGAAACCCTAGCAGTATTAGTCAGGACAGGCTACCTCAGTGATGCACAAAATAAAAAACACTCATGTCAGAGTCCAGGGGATCTGGGGGAGGGACTGGGGTCTATGCAGTCATTCAGGGACTTAAGCCCCTTCTAGTTTTTGACATTGCCAACTTGACCTCATGCCACTATGGTTAACACCAAATGGGAACAAAGTACTTGGAGGATTAAGGGAGCTTTGTGGCCTAGAAGTGACATTCACTGGTTCCAGTGGCCAGAACTGTCATGTGGTCCCAACCTGACCACAAAGGGTGGAGAAATTGCATCTTCCTGTGGGCCCAAGAGCCGAAACACATGCTTTGGTGAATACTTAATAATGTCTCCTCCACAAAAACATATGCACAGATTTTGTAATTAGTATTCCTCTCTCTCCATTCATAAGTAACAAATCACATTTATGCTAATAGCTAACTGTATTAAACATTTATTTTGGGCTAGGTATTGTGCTAAATAATTAACATTATCCAACTGAGTCCCCATGAGGTGAATTTCATTATTTACTCCTCCCAATTTCCAGATGAGCAAGCAGAGGCACAGAATGGTCAAGTGATTTGCTTAGGATTGCACAGCAAAGAAATGGTCAGACTCAATATTTAAATCGAATTTCTTCCAAGACAGTGGTTAAGAACTACTAGTGGCCAGATGGGGGATAATGAGTGCTTCACAAGCCAGAGCTTCTTGCTTTGTCAGCTCCCATGAGTCTAGAATGGTGTGGGACCCTCAACTCTCATGAGCAGACTTGCCTCCTGGGGTGGAAGGCTGGGAGGTCAATCCAGGTTGAAGACACAGCTGCATAGGAAACCATGGAGTTCTCGGTGGCCACAACTCCTGCCTTCCAGCCATGTCCCAGGCTCTAGCCTCTATAGTTCCTCACCACAAAGCTTAATGTGTCCCTAGGCCACATTAAGCAGCAGGAAGCTTGAAACTGGAGAAAGACAGTGCTTAAGCCTGGAGCAACTGGGTGACCCATCCCAGTCTTGGAGTAAGCCAGCTGATGGAACTGTTGGTAACTTTGGCACATGGGCTTTCTTCCCCTAGTGGAAGTCTCAGTGCTCTTTGGCCAGGCTGAGTGTCATTACTTCTTCTCAAATCCCCACACTTCATTTCTATCTCTCTGGTCTTCCAACAAGCTCCAGGGCACAGCATAAAATGGTCCATGAGGCAGGGATCCTTCATCATGGCGCAGTCTGATGGCACCCTGGGCTCCTCTGGAGCAGCCATCCTGTACCCCTGGCCTCTTGCACAGCAGTTCAGGAAAAGAGGAAATTCCTCTGTAATTTTTTTGCTTTAGGGTTGGGGCTCTTGCCTTAGAGGATCACTGAAGAAGCCAGGAAGGGCCCAAGAGACTAGCAGTTTCAGATTCAGTTTCAAGTAGTAGTAGCAAAAAAGGAGTGAGGTGAATTTTGCCATAGCCACTAACCCCAACGTGACCTGGGCCAGATAACTCCTGCACTGCAAAACAGCCCCATCTACTAACAGGGCCACACAGGACTCTGTGTATAAGGCTCAGATGGAATGGATGTGAAGGCACTCCCCAAACTCTGTAGTGCTATGCAGGGGAGAGTTCAACTAACACTGATGTGACGACCTCCCACATTTGTCTTTCTGCTATTATTTTATGGTTCACCTACAATATGTACAAAAAAATCTCCAATCTAACTTGGCTAAGAATGGTGCCAGGCTCCACTGCCATCCTGGGGTACAAGTTCATGGCAGCCAAGGTCACAGGGGTGGGGCTCTGCCCAGGCAAAGGGCTTTACTGAGGGTCATTGTGTTAGCTCGGCTGACCTCAGGACACTCCAGAAGGGAGGAAATAGAGAGAGGAGGAAGTGGAAACAGGCACTGAGCATGGTGAGAAAAACTGGGATCAAGGGAGTGAGCTGAGTGTTGATGTTCTCTCCACTTTTGGCCTGGATGACTTTGGACAAGAAATATCCACTGTAGCAGAGTCGGCGGGACTAATCTTACAGTGCTTTATAAACTATCAAGTTGGGTACAAATATGATATTTTTAATGGCAAAAAAATTTAGTCAGAGAAGTTTATTTGCCCGAGGTCAAATAGCAAATTGGTGGTCTGACTTGGCCAGGATGGAATCTGTTAGCCCAGTGCTCTTTCTCAAAAATAACACTAGGCACCCAAATCTTCCACATAGTCCACGTACATCAGGAAATCAATTGCCTTACAGAGAATAGAAACTGGGCCTAATAATCCATTGGAAAGTTCAGTATTCAAAGCACTAAATGTTTCAAGGCCTGAGACAAGCTAGTTGTACTTAATCCCATGAATTTAGCTAATATTACTGTCAAAGCTTCAGGTACGCAAGACACTCAAAGACCAGGTCCTCCCATTTAAGCATCACTGAAGAGCATTGCCAGTCACATAGGGTCTTTGTAATTAACACATAACATCACAACAAAGGTAGTTTGTTTTATTTTATTTTATTTTATTTTTTTACATTTCCAATGGGAACTTGGTACGATAGGTTTTCTTGTATAGGGGGATTCATTAGGGGCATGAGAGCCTGAGCTCAGGTTGGCCTCAGTGCCCCTTGTTGTCAGCTTTTGAATCGCTTTCACCTCGGCATCTGTAAGGTAAAGGTGACCCGGCTTCTAATGAATTCTTGGTCATATATAGTTGCCAATTTAGTGTGTGGCATTTTTAGTATTCGGCCAATTTAGAAATCCTAAAATCATAAAATATGGTTGTTAAGTTCTTTGACTCCAGAAAAAAAAAAAGGTGCTTTATAAATTCCATCTGCCTAAATTTTACAGGCTGAGGATTTGGGAATTCAGTTATATCAGACTCTATTATCATCCTTTGCTTTTGTTTTTTTAAAGGGGGAGTAATGGACAGTATTATCTGTGCATCACCGGACACCTGGAAGGGAAAGGACCTCCTTAAAATCCCTCACGAGCTGTACCAGCCCTGCCCTTTCCCCTCTCCAGATCTGGAGTCCTCGCAGGTGCAGCAGCTGGCTTCAGCCCACTGGGCTGTCCCGGGGCCTTCGGAGAGTCACAGTGCAGAGGAGCGAGATCACTCCAAGTGTGAGCTCAAACCCAAGCCCAGGCCGGCCAATCTGCGTCATGCCGTGGTCACTGTCATCATCACTGGGGTTGCGTGTGGGATCCTGTGTCTCATGATGTTGGTGGCCACCATCTATGGCTGCACCTATGCAGCCATTACAGCCCAGTACCGTGGGGGACCCTTGGCTCAAGCCAATGAGCCTGAGAAGACAGAAGGAAAAGAGCTGTTTGACAGCTCACCAGCTTGAGAACTTTCATCTCAAACATGAATTATCACTTTAGGCCAGAAGACCATATCTGAGTAGGACTGATATGTTCACTGTTACTGCTGCCTCATTTTGCCTTTTCCAAAAGGAAAAAAAAAAGTATGTCTGTAAAACCTAAATATTCCTGGGAAGAAATTTATGTTGAGATTTTTAAAATACCATAATGAAATAGAGGTGATACTTGTATTCTGTGCTTGAGAAGTTATTGGAATTATTCTATGTGGGAGAAGGCCATGCACAGAGAAAGGGGGATACCATCTCTTTAAGATACTCTTCCCTGCATTAAGTTACTTTTCCAGAGCACAGAAATTCAAACACGTGTGCCAGTCAGCATTCTGGGGGCTTTATGGTCCACTGGAAAATTGCCCAATTGTGAGTGCCTGGGAAGAAGCTGGTGATCTTACCCAAGGGGCACTGAATGCCTCTATAATTCAAGTTCATGCTATATTGGTAATACTTTTAGATGTTGTGTATGTTATATATTTAATGGGAGCGTCTGTTGGTCGGGAATTTCGTAGCTTGCCACAAGAGTCAGATTATATTTAATTTTCTAAATCAGAAAACCATTTGGGGCTTTCTAGGCCACAGAGGAAGAGGAGGGTTTCATGTCTGGATAATGGGACTCAGGCCCGGGGTCTGGAGAAGTTTTTTGATGCAAGGGTAAGTAACATATAAACAAACACAAAGAAGATGGGGAGCCAGAATTCAGGGCACATATTATTGAAAGGCCATATCCAGCAGGCGATTAGAACCTTCCATTTATAACTCACAGCAGGAATAAATTTAGGGTGGGTTGGGAGTGAGATAATGGCCTGTGTGTATCTGCATCTACAGCCACAGTGCACAGAGTGCACAGACTCGTACAACCACACCCACACGTAAACACTCGCGGAGCAATCAGTTTACCCACTAATGAAATGCAGCCGCAGCAGGGTGGAAGCCAGCAGCTGTTGACCACCACCCAGATTGTCTACTCAACACTCTGAGAGAGGAAGTAGGAAGGAAGTCTGAAGAGAGTGGGAATTATCAAGAGACTAGAGATATGTGGCAGCAGCCATCCTGAACAGTATTTAGGCCGTGGTTTAAAAAAATCAGGTGTGGCTTGCTTTACTCCACAGACACGGTCCTGAAGCGTTGCATGCAAAGTGAATTTCTGTAAATTGAATCATCATTTTAATGCAGTGGGGGAGCTCACTATTTAAAGGAACCTTTCATGGAATCTTTTTGTAATGACAATAATTGGCTCCAGATTTATGCATTTTATAAATTTGCATTTTCTCATGCCAGGTTTTCTTAAAGTGGAATCTACCTGCTCTCTCTCACAATGCCCCATCTCATACTTAGTCACCCGTTAGTACTGAAATCACTTTACACAGAAGGGTTAAGGACATGTCAAAAGAAGACAATGGCAAGTATAGAGCAAGCTATTCCTCTAGAGGCCTTGCAGACATTGCTAATCAATCCCAGCACTCTTCCCAGCTGAGCCTCAATGCACCACAGATGCCTTCTTAAGACAGTTCTGTAGGCAACCAGAACTAATCAATCGAAGTTGGTTCAAAGGATAAAATACATTTGCCATTCAGGTTATAGGCTCTATGTTCACTTCCTCAGGACATGTAAAAATTAGGTTAAGTCCTAAGTCAGTAGTCTATTCCCTGACCTGAAATGCGAATGGGAAGTCCTCACAGGCAGGAGAATTGTCTCCATCTGATGTGGCCAGAGCTTTGCCCAACAGTGTACAGGACCAAGAAAAGCAGAGGATGAACCTACCACAGCCTACCCTGCAGGACACACGCCAATCTGCCCCTAATCATCACAGAGGCCATCTACCCCTGCCCATGGTGCTTCACAACCAGTGTGGGCCCCACACACACCCACAAGCTAAAGATGGGCCATCTTTTTGGAGCAGCAATTTTGCTCAATGATTTTTGTGAGAGAAAAGTATAAACTTTGATGTTAATTTTTTTTGAATATTAAAATAAACCTGGATACATTAAATAGTAGATTGAAAAATTAGCCTAGATTCTAAGATCAAAAAGAGATGCCAGAGAAAGCCATCTGTTCCATCCCGGTCCTGGTGCCTCCTTTCCACTCTGTCTCATGTACCATGCCAATGGATAAGGCTGAGCACCCAGTCTAAGGATATAGTGAACAATCTTTCTGCCCCTCGTCCTGGACTATGAGTCCTTGGCCAAGAAAGCAATTTGTGGAAGCAAGTTTAGGAGATCTTTTTATATGTCGTCCCCACTTCACCAAATGTTTCCAGAGCTCGCACTACGT
This sequence comes from Desmodus rotundus, assembly GCF_022682495.2. Classification (NCBI taxonomy): domain Eukaryota; kingdom Metazoa; phylum Chordata; class Mammalia; order Chiroptera; family Phyllostomidae; genus Desmodus; species Desmodus rotundus. The sequence goes on from NC_071394.1 coordinate 88,157,738, forward strand.
ACCAGGCATAGTGAGAGGCATTCTCATGAGCATTTGTCATGTAATCCTGGCAACTATCCTGTGAGATGTTTGAACAGATATTACATAAGCTGGGAACTACTGAGGCCACTAATGCATGCTTCCTCTTGCTACTGCGATTCCAGACTGCCAGTGCGCAGGGCTCTGCCAGTGGTTCGGTGACACTGAAGGTCAGCCCCGCCCCCTGCCCACAGTGATCACTTGAGAGAGCATCCACTGAACCACAGAAAACCCTGAATGTGGCTCGAGCCTTCACTCATCAACACCCATGTCCTATTAGGTTTCTAGGGATGGATGAACTCAGGCAAACAGATTCCTGCCTTATAAATAGTTTTTAAGGAAAGCGATTAAAATGGTACATATGTATATTCAGATTTCTATCTTTTGCCTACAATCACCACAAACAGCAGTTGGCAATGAAAATAATTACTTACCCTGAAATGTCAACAGCTTTTCAGCACAGAAAAAATATAAATCAAATTGTTTAGATTAAAAAATACAGAGTTATCATTTGTTAATATGAGAAATGAAATGTTTTAACCGTAAAAAACATCGCAGATGAAAGACCCAATTTGCAGGGTATTCTGAGAGAACCACAAATTATCTTTCACAACCACTGCAGCTCATGAGGGGTAATTTGCAAACGCCTCACAGATTACTTTCAGCTGTTTATTGCTGCTGTCTTGTCATATTCATAGATTCCCCAATAAAAATGGCCTTCCATCAAGAGTCTTGCAGAGGGTACATGGTGAACAAAAATCGCATTTAGTGTTAATCTTTTCTGAGAAAACCATCTAAAATGTAATTTTTTCACCATATTTACTAGAACAGTATGACTATAGACTGGTGATTTTTGCCTTGGAAGAAGTCACAGATTCACAAGAGCAGGACCCAATGAATACTTGTAGCTGTCTGAAGTGAGGCCTACGAGGAGGGAGTATGAAGAACACACCATGCCACAGAGATTGTAGAGGAATAACTAATGTCAAATCTATACCTGAAAGGCTTTCAAAATTAAGGCAAATATCCCTGTCCCTGCAGAGAGAATCTTCTGCTTAAGATGATAAAATGTCAATGGTCAAGTGGGTGTTTTATTTTTCCCTCAGAAAAATGGAAGGCTGAAAAGTGATTCACAGATTTCCTCCTAAAGATCCATGAAAATCCAATCCCATTATGCAAGTTAACAAAGTTACCCTAAAAATAAGACACTCTTGGTCTCAGATCCTAAATATCAAAGGAAGTGGCTAAAGCCCTATCTAAAAGGATCTATCTGTAGCATGCATCGATATGAAACAACTGTTAGAAAGCTATAACTCTGTTGCAGATCAGGAAATAAATGTTTCCAATTTGGTCAAACCCACCAGCATGTCCATTGCTAAATGCTACTAGACAGGAGCCTACCAGCAAATGATATGCAACCCCACATGGCATCACTGGGTTGTGAGTTATGTGTGCAACTTCAGGGAACTATCCTGTTTTCCCTTTTATTTTTTTTAATACTCAAATTTGCTCAAATTGCGGAGGTCTCAAATAAAAACCCTCACCCATTCAGGAAAGCAGCTTCATAACCTACCACTCTCCCTTTCGGTTCTTGACTGGAGTATCCATACCTACTTTTCACTCTGATGACACTGAATAGTCATTTGGGTGAATAAGACACCATACAATCACAAAGGCCCATCAAGAAGATCCAGCAAAAGAACCAGAGGATTGAAAATTGGGGAGGTTCCTGGAAAGCATTTAGTCTATATCAGGCAAATTTCAGAATATCTGTGACTAACCTCCTACCCACTTCAGACATTGCTAATAGATGACAGCAAACATATCTACTGGACCCAGCCGAGGGCTCAGAATCCCTTTTTTTTTTTCAGACTCTATTTATTTATTTTTAGAGAGAGGGGGAGGGATGGAGAAAGAGAGAGAGAGAGAATCATTGATGTGAAAGAAACATCAATCGGTTGTCTCTTGCACGCCCCCAACCAGTGACCTGGCCCACAACCCAGGCATGTGCACTGACCGGGAATCAAACCAACAACCTTTTGTTTTGGGGGTCAATGCTCAAACCGCTGAGCCACACCAGTCAGGGCAGGCTCAGAACCCTTTTAAAACCGTTTTCTACCTATCCATTACTACTCAACTGAAGTTGACATATGAGATTAAACCTACTTGCTACCCTCATATAGTTCCATGTTCTTATTTTATAATTGCTAAATAGAAGCATGGAAAAGGAAAGTAACTTTCCCAAAGTCACACAGATAATTAATTTCAGGCCTGATAAATAAAGTTGCAAGACCATGGGGTTAGAATGGATGATTCAACCTAGCCCCCACCCCCATTTTTCATTCATTCTGCATGAACCACAATATCAAGACTATAACATTGTTATATTAATTATTTGGATGAGGACAATTACAGTACCACCACCAACATTTACTGAGCACACAATTTTGTGCCAGTTGTTTTCCCAGCACAATACTTTTACTTTCTCTAAGCCTCATACTGACCAAAACAAGTAGGCATTTTACTGTCACATTAGAGATGAAGAGACATTATCATTGGGTTTGGGTCATTTGTTCAAGGCACTACCAGTAAGTAGTGGAGTAAGAATTTGGATGCAGGTCTTCCCAAAGCCAAACTCTCTGAGCACTTTTCAGAATGTGACAGGTTTGAAGAAGTCAGAGCTGGAGTCCTTCCCTGGCATAGCCAGTTCTTGAAACATAGCAGAGAAAAGAAATCCAACCTCCAACCAGCATGCCACTGCCAGAGCTCTGGTCCCACAAACACCCAAGCACAAGCAGCACAAGAAGCCAAGGCAAAATGGGAAAATGAGGGTTTCTCTATCACTGTGACTCTGCTGGGCTGGAAAAGATGTTCTTAGATGGAAGGGGAAGAAACTTAGCTGTACCATCTTGTAGCTATAATATTTGAGAAAATGATTAAATAGACACTGGCTAGTAGGTAGTGTTTCTCATTGAAATCTTCATGAATACACAGAAAAAGAAAAAATTATGAGTATACTAGAAATTAGGAATATCGGCCATTGATATCCAAGTCTCCAGCAGGAATGCCCGCTGTCCAAGCAAAGATGTAACATTCAGTGGGATGGAAAGGAAGAGAGTAATAGTCTAAACTCCTCACCTGATGCTCCTATTCCTTCCTCCAAGACAAGGGGCTTCAAAAAACAAAGAGAACCCATTCCTTCCTACATGTAGAGCATGTGAGGACATTTAACTCCCACAACACCTGGCATCAAGACACTCAAGGGGAAGCCATTTACCCTGTTTATTGGAAAACACCCCATATTTTAACAATGACTAAAATTAAGAAAGATACCTAAATTAGAGTCACCTAAAAGATATTTATGTTAAGTGAAATAAGCCAGACGGTGAGGGACAAATACCATATGATCTCACCTTTAACTGGAACATAATAAATTGAAGAAAAAAGGAAACAAAATATAACCAGAGACATTGAAGTTAAGAACAATCTAACAATGGGCAGGGGGGAGTGGGGAGGGGACAGTGAAGAGAGGAGATTACAGGAACTCCTATAAAGGACACATGGACCAAATCAAGAGGGAGGGTGGGGGAGGGAGGGAGGTTTGGCTGGGGTGGGGTGGAGGGATGGGGAGAAAAGGCACACAACCATAATTGAATAACAATTAAAAAAATTTTTTTAAAGATATTTAACGAAGGAAAAAAAAGAAGGAAGAAAGGCAACATTGCCCTTAAGATGCAGAAGAAGCATGAAAAATCTATTTTAAAACATATTCCAATACAATTTTTTTAATTGCTGGTTGGATTTGGTATACATTATGCCCATTCACATTCCATTGGCAAAATCACGTGATACCGCTAAGTCCAGAGGCAACGAGGCACAGAAGCACACAGCCCAGCAGGAAGGTGCTGTGAGCGACATGGTAACGTGCAAGGACATGCAGTGCCCCACAGGGAAGGAAGGTGTAAATAGCAGCAGATAATCATAGAATAATAGTCAAATAATGATGGCTAGTGATAGTAAATGATGGGCAAATACAAACACATAAATAAGTGATAAATGAATACAATACACCACAGTCAGCATCAGAAGTACAAAAGAAACACTGCGACATATCGAATCAGTGATACAGAATACACTCTGGAATACTCACTCCCAGAATACAGAAGGAAAAAAATAGAGAGATGAAAATAATAGATGATAGAAACAAAGGGGCAATCATAAAGAACCAATATATGGATAACTGGTGTTCTCTATAAACAGATTAGATCATATGAAACAGAAGGGAAAAAATATGCAAAGGTATTTTTCTGAGCTAGAGAAAAATTCAGGTTATGTAGATCAAGAAAGGCTTACTGTAGGAGACTAGTGAAAAAATATCAAAAGTTCATCTAGGTGAGTGTATGGCACATGTAAATCTCAATCAATATAAATCAGAGAAAACTAAATAAATGAACCAAATATTCTGTTAAAAAAATTAATTAAAAGAACAAATTAAAAACTGTACAATCTAGAAACTAAACAAAAAAACAAAACAAGGAACCAAACTGAGACTGCAATTCTCAGACATGCGGGGCCTCAGGAAGCATGATATCTACACATCTCTTTAGAAAAAAATAACTTAATGATATACTTCAATTAATCAAGGAATGAATTATAAAAAGCAAGAGGAGAGGGTAGGGGGAAGAAGCGTGTGAGAAGAACTTAAAAATGTGGAAGTCATGCCATTAACATACCAGTGATAACCACTAAAAATCAGTTGAGAGAGTGAAGTCTCAATGGCTTTGCTAGTACGGCTACCAAACAATCCAAAGTCAATAATTTAAGAAATTTCTATATACCTGCTGCATGCCAGGTAATTTTATAGTATCAGAAATAAAAGAGAGAACAAGAAATATAAAGTATATGCCCATGGAACTTAACATCCAGCAGAAGGAGAACACAAAGAAATTAAAAATACACCAGCTGGTAAAAAATCAGGTGTGAGGGGCAGAGAGTTCTGGAGATATAGAAAAGGAAGGGTTTCTATTATATTTATGGAAAAAATATCTGAGCAGAGGCTTGAGAGAAATGATAAAGCCAGTGGTGAAGATATCTGGAGGAAAATTGTCCCAGGGAGAAGGCATAGCAGGTACAAAGGCCCTGAGATAGAAGTAAGTTTAGTGTATTTGAAGAGCTATAAAGAGGCAGTGTGGCCCTGGATGGGTGGCTCAGGTGGTTGAAGTGTCACCCATACACCAAAAAGGTTGTGAGTTTGCTTCCCAGTCAGGGCATATACCTAGGGTTTGTTCCCCAGTTGGGGCAGGTACAGGAGGCAACCAATCCATGTTTCTCTCTCACATTGATGTCTCTCTCTCTCCCCCTTCCTCTCTCCCTAAAATCAATAAACATATCTTCAGGTGAGGGTTAAAAGAAGGCAGTGTGGCTGTGGTTGAGTGGACAAAGGTAGAAGTAGAAAGAGCTGAGGTAAGAGATGACATTGAATGTACTTCCTGGTACTCATGCCCTTGTTTAATCATGTCTCTTTTTTTTTCTTCTGCCAAAGAAATATGAATAAAGTGATAACTGCCATTTCTGGATAGAAGCATTTAATTTTAGAATAAGCAGCCTGGAATGTAGGTATAGGATAGCCACCCATGAGAGTCACCTGTACCCATAAATATACTTTTTGAAAGAAAGAGATAAACTTTTGTTGTGTTAAGTTGCTTAGTTTTCAGGGATCTTTGTTGTTGCATGCTAACTTATTCTATCCTGACTAATACGCCACTTAGTGTACTTAAAAGAAAAAATGCCTCTACTAATTTAAAAATACTTATTAAAGTATTTTTTTCATGGCCCATTTCATAAACAAATATTTTGCTATCAAAATTAAAATAAAATAACTCTATTGAAAGTGAATCTATTACTGATCCGGTATTTAGTCTCAAGATCTTGGAATTATCTGTGATTTTTCAATCTTGATATTCATATTTAAAGGTTTGCTATGTTCTATTTATATCAGAAATGGAGAGTGAAAAAACTGGAAAACAAGAGCTTGTGGTTCTAATTCCTATTCTTTAAGTTGCTAACAGATGTTTTGGGGCAAGAGACTTATCATCATCTATATGTATCTGTTTCTTTTTTTTTTAATGAAAGTTGGGCTATGAGATCTTAAAATTTTTAGCTCTTACATTCTATGATATTAAAACGTTTATCAAGTGAAAATTTTTTTGTTTTGTTTTGTTTGTGCAATCCTCTCTCCCTCATGATGGGCTGCACCTAGTGACTTGCTCCTAACAAACACAGAATACAGCAAAAGTAGTAAGATACTACTTCCAAGAGTATATTACAAAAAACTCTGGCTTCCATCTTGCTCACTCTCTCTTGTTTGTTCTGATAGAAATCAACTAATACATAGTAAACTGGTGTTTGGAGGCATCCACATAGCAGAGAAGTAAGGGAGGCCTCTGGCCAACAACCAGTGAGGGACTAAGACCCTCAGTCCAACAACCTAGTAGGAATTGAATCCTGCTGATGATCACATGAGTGAATGTGGAGTTATCTCCTCTGCTTTTTGAACCTTCAGATGAGACCATAGCCCTCAACACTTTTATTGCAGCTTCATAAGAGACCCTGGGAACACCTTGCTTGCAGCTTTTGCAAGAGACCCTGAGCCACAGGACACAGCTTGGCTGCCCTCATTCTTCACCTGCTTCCTGACTCACAGAAATGGTAAGACAGTAAATGTTTGTAGTTTTAAGCTCCTAAAGAGTTGAAATAATTTGTTCTGAAGCAACAAATAACTACCACATGGACCATTGTGAGAATTTTGGCTTTTAATTCTAGGTAAATTGGGAAGTCAATAGAGTTTTAGATACAGGAGTGACATGATATTAATTATCTTTTAGTATGATTGCTGTGGCTCCTATGGAGGACAGTTTGAGGGTGGCCAGAGGTGGAAGAAGACAGAGGATCGAGTTGGAAGCCACTGCAGCAATCCAGGAGAGAGATAAGGGTGAACTAGCCCAGCAGGGCAGCATTGGAGGAACTGAGAATTGGTAAATTCTCCATATAATTTCAAGAAAAAAACAACAAGATTTATATATTGGTTGTGGATAAGAGCAAAATTCAAGAGTCAAGAATGACTTCAACATTCTGATGCAAACAAAGAGTAAAAACAATAAAAATGAGATTTTTGAGACAACTAGGAATTTAAAGACTTACTAGGTAATAGGTAGTTAGGAATTATTATTTTCAGGCAATGGTATTGTTATATTAAAACCAAAAGAACCTCTTACCCTTTAAAAATGTGTACTGAGATATTTATGGATAGATGATTTAATGATCAAGATTTAATTTAAACTAATATGGGTGGTGTGGAAGTGTGCTAGGGGTTGAAGGGCACAATGGCTGTGAAATTGATAGCTCCTGGGATTGAGTGAAGACACACGGAGGTTCTTTTTATGTTTTTGTTTACTTTTGAGTATATTCAATGTTACCCAAATAAATATAAAAAAATAATAACTTCAAGGTCTGTGGACTTCTGAATAACTAGTTTACTAGAAATACCTACATCAGCAAGACTGCAGAGGAAGAGTGGAGGGTGAGGATGTAAGTGGAATTGGAACTTCAACTTGGAATCTATTGCATCTGATAGGCCTATTTGAGAAGGAGTGAAGCTGTTGAGTAGTCAGCAGAGTAAAGTGAGAGAGGTCTGGCTTGTCATTAAAATGCCATGAATGATATGTAAAGCCTTGAGAGTAGATAGAAGGCACAGTTAGGGACCCTTGGGGCCCTGACACATTAACAATTAGGGATGTGAGTGGAATCAGCAAAGGAGACCCAGGAGAGGTAAGAAGCCAGCAATACTTCAAGGAGAACGTGGTCAACATGGACAAGACCTGCTGACACACCAAGAAAAAGAACATTTGAAGTTCAATTTTGGATTTGGTTATGTGGAAGTTATTGGCACCCTTGATGAGAAATGTTTCACTGTGGATAAAAACTGATTGGAGTAGATTCCGGAGAGAATGGAAGACAGGAAGTGGGGAGAAAGCATACAGCATAAAAGAGTGAGAAATACATAACACAAATAAAATAACATAACAAAAATAATTTGGGGTTAAAAACCTGAATATACCAGGAAAAAATCTGGAAGATGGTGGAGGAAGGCTAGTAAAGCAAAGGCATATAAAATGACCATGCCCTACATTTCAGAGAGATTTGTACACTCCCATATGCCTGAGCCTGGTCACATGTAATTTGGCCTTGAAGTAGAAATGACATTCAGATACTAATCCTGACCTCATGCAGATCTTTTCACCCAGAGTAGAACCAGGAGTTCTTGGTGAGTATGAAATTTGGGAAGCAGTGGGAATAAAAAGCCTTTGATCAACGCTGTCCCTTTCCCAGCATGGACTGACCAAAGCTTTTTCCATGAAGAAGGAAGTCTACAGACTGACTGACAAAGTGTTTATGCTCCTGATGCAATTGCTCATGCCCATCCCTTCTTCCCAGGGAGCAGAAAGACACACTAGTTCATTTATATTTTGCAGGCCTTTCACTTAGGATAAATCATATATATTATGATCTTAACCAAGGTCAAAATCCCAACAAGGTCACTAGGGGATTTGCCTGGATAACAGCACTTAAATAAATCCCCAAATCTCTCATGAGCCATGTGAGGAAAAAAAATCCCAGAAACTGTTTTCCACCAAAGCATGTGAGGGCATTTCCAATGTTCTACCAAGTATTATGCTGATTACACTGTTCAGAGGTTTATAAACTAGAGTGAAGATTAAGTAAATCACTGTCTTGACTGACAATGAGAACATATATTTTTAGAAAGCTTAGTTAGGATCTTAGATTGGGATTTCTGTGTAACCACACATACAAAAACATCAGGCACAACTGATGGACACCATCGGATACATGAAGCTCTATCTTCAACATCTACTTATATAGCCTCTGACTTAAATATCCACTTCCCTTCTATAAGAGAAAACGATGGTGAAAGGAGTGAACAAGTCAGCATTTTATGTTTTTTCAATGGACTGTGATGTATTTTCATCTAAGGCAGAGGTTGGCAAACTTTTTTATATAAGGGGCCAGGTACTATATATTTTTGGCTTTGTAGTCAACACAGTCTCTATCCAACTACCCAGCTCTGCCCCATTTAGCAGGAGGTGTCTATAGACAATGTAGGCATGACTTTGCATTTCAATAAAATGTTATTTACAAAAACAGCTGGAAGATATCTGACAAAGTACTTATATCCAGAATATATAAAAAACTCTTACACCTCAACAACAAAATGACAAATAATGTAATTTAAATATATGCAAAATGTCTGAATACACATTTCTCCAATGAAGATATGCAAGTGGCCAGAAAGCATATGAAAAGATGCTCAGCATAATTAGTCTTTAGGTAAGTACAAATCACTTCACGCCCACTAGAATGGTGAAAATGAAAAAAGAAAATAACAAGCGTTGATGAAGATGTGGAAATACTGTACCCATCATGCACTGCTGGTGGGATTGTAAAATAGTGCAGCTATTTTGGAAAACAGCTTGGCAGTTTGTCCAAATATCAAATACAGAATAATGTGACCCATCAGTTCCACTCCTAGGTGTTTACCCAAGAGAAATGAAAACATATGCACATGAAACTTGTACCTAAATGTTCATTCACATCAACTCATTAATAACAGCTAAAAAGTAGGAACAACCCAGATGCCTATCAACTGCAAAATGGATAAATAAAATTCTGTATATACGTACAATAGAATACCATTTGGCAATTAAAAAAAAGTATTGACACATGTTACAACATGGATGGACCTTGAAAACAGTAAGCTAAGAGAAAGAAACTGATCACAAAAGACCACATATTGTGTGATTTCATTTATCTGCAATGTCCTGAATAGGCAAACTCACAGAGACAGAAAGTAGAATGAATGGTGGTTTCCTGGGGCTGGGATGGGAAGTGGGATATTAAGAATGAGAGTGTGTGTATGGGTGATTCTTTTTAGGGTGTTGAAATTGTTCTAAAATTAGATCATGGTCATGGTTACACAGCTTTGTCAGTATACTAAATCCCAATAAACTATACACTTTAAATGAGTATTTCTTATGGTATATGAAATATATCTCAAGAAAACTGTAAATAAACAAAACAAGATAAAATAGGTGGCAACCTAGAATTACAGATTCCCATAACTATAGCTTGTCAACTTCTGTTTTAAGGCATAGGTACATGAAAGTGTGAGCCTCCAAGTTTTACTATGAAATGTGTCAAGATACTATAATGACATTCCCTATGCACGTTTTCACAGAGAACAGTGCGTAGCAATAAGCATTGGCTAGTGAGTGGTGGTGTATGTAACATATAGTCATTCTTAACAACATAACAACATCAATAATAATTTACTATAATAATAATAATAATAACCATTACTGAGCACTCAACTGTGAACACTTACCAAGTACTTTATATGTATAAAACTTTATTTTATATATATATATATATAAATATATATAAAATAGTCATTATATCTCTCAACAGGAACCAAAGTGGGCCCCTTAAAGCTAGATTGAATGTGAGTGCAAGAAATATTCAACTATTGGTTAATAATAAAACAAATATCAATCTTTAAAACTAGGCTGTTAGAAATCCAAAGTAGCAATCAACCTCATTTTGCAAACTTGAAAACTCAGGCCCAGAACAAGAGGGGACAATGGTCCTGTGTTTACGCTGATGTCCTGGGTTCACATTGGCTTTAATGTTCAAATCTCACCGTAACCACAGAAAGAGGGGTCTTAACTTGCCTATAGAGAACATATAAGCCAGGTATGAGGACCTGTTACCCTAAAATTCTGCTGCTATTTTTTAGAGGAGGGTGTGCTGGGGCTTTGACTCAGGTTTATAAAAGGATGATGACTCTTGAGAGTGAGTGTCCTGTGGAGTTAGCACAGAGGATCCAGTTTCTCAAAACTCTGCGCTATTTTTATTCCTGGAGCAGCAATTGTCACCATGCCTGTCACTGGCCACCATGGTATGTGGAGCAGCTGATCTACGTGGTCAACTCTAACTCAAATTCTGCTGCAGACTTGTAAGACAGCATGACCAGTAGCCATATCACTAATCTATGTCTATAAAGGTTGCTGTTGTCATTCCTACTGGCTTAGACCTCCTTTTGCCACTGCATTGCACCCATTTATCAGCTTTAAAAAAATGCCAAACACATAAAAAGCCCCATGTCATAACTGACAGTTAGAGCAAAGATTTGCCTTGGGTTTTCCACCTACCCTGGTTATTTGCCAACCTGCCCATCAGTCTTGCTTTTAGATCCCAGTAAATAGCCCCCAAACCTGAAAGACTCATTTGTGTCTCAGAGTAACCACCTAGAACATAGATGCAACATGTATGGGGGATCTTGTTCAAGATTCTTGGAGAAGTCTGTTCCCTTTGCCTGGAATGCTCTTCCCATAGATCTTTGCATAAGGGCTGCATCTCATTACTCAGGATTCTGCTCATGTCACCTCCTTACGGATGCATCCCCTGAGCCCCCACCCATGATCAGGAGAGGCACCAGTGCCACCACATACCCATACACAGGTATGTATGAACATGAGCATGCATACTGCCTTTGCCACTGCTGACCACACTACATCTCTTTATCCTGATCTACGTGTATTTTCTATAGAGCATTTATCATTACCAGAAGCTCCTTTTCTCTCCCTTCCTCCATTCAGGTGATGCTTATTTGTATCTCCCACACCAATGGAAGCTTCCATTGGTAGCACCTAGTGTCACTCAGTGTTCTCAGGGAGTGTGGCGCATTGGGGTGGAATGGTTCTTCATGGGGCAGCTGTCACCTCAGCCTCTGGTGATGGGATGCCAATAGTCTCCCCCATTCCACAATGCTCTCTGGGGTGCTTGTTCATAGCTGTGTCCCCAGCACTAGGTACACAGTAGGTGCTAGATGTGTATTTATTGAGTGGTTTAGTTAAAAATGAAGAAATGAAACAAGATCTTTCTGTAAATGAGACTATAAGGGAAAACATGGAATATGAAAGCACCAAGAGCTGGAGCTTCCTGCCAGTTTACACAGCATTTCTCAGTCTCCCGCCTACTGACACTTTGAACCAGGTAATTCTGCCTTGTAGGATGCTTAGCAGCATTCCTGACCTCCACCCACTAGATGCCAGTGGGTAGCTCTTCCTTACCACATGTGAGAAAAACGTTTCTAGATAGAAAAACATTTCTAGATTGTCAAATATCTACTGGGGGGGGGGGGCGGAAATTGCCCCCAGTTGAGAACTACTAGTTTAATCAATAAGTATTAATTTCTGCCAAGACAAAAAGAGTCCATTTGTAAAGATCCAGCAAAGCAGAGGTTTATCCATGCAGACTGGGTACATGATCCTGACATACTATTTAACTCACATATACCAAATCTGTGAAATCCCACCAATGAAATGGTGTCAAGCTGAATGTTTGCCTACACCATTTGCCAATATTACTCATCCAATACTAATGAAGAGTCCATATTGAATAGTACATTCAGTTTAAATAACACCTAGCTGACAACAGCTAATGGTCAATGATGTTAATCAATCTCTCTCCTGATTAGCTAGTTAAAATGTAATATTTTTCCTATCACCAAGCATTTCTCTTTATCACGCTGCCTAGAATTATGCAAATGACACCACATAACCTGCACTTTCAAATTTCCTCCTTTGAATGAATTAATGTATCTAATGTGGCCTGTATTCTTTGCAAAGGAACAGACTGGCAGATCAGAGCTCCCTGCTCCATCCGCCCCTCAATTTGCTAAAATTAATCGAATTTTACATTTAAACAGGTAAAATGTTGGCAAGTAAATTATACCTGGAAAAAAGCTGTTTTAAAATCTTCTATAAAAATCTAATGCCTCTAATATCTATAATCTCTTTCTGCTGCTGCTGAGACCAGCTCTTTCAAGCATCACGTTTTATGCTTGGACCTCAGACAAGACATCTGCTAATGCAGAGGTAACTACTGTGTTTATGTGATTGCCATTGGAATGGGACACTAAACAGTTTTCATCCCTTAAAATACCCAAGTTGGTCTGTTACTATATGTTACTCACATATTACTATAGTGAGGATTGGCGTTTTAGCTGCTGAGTATCTCCCTTAGCATTTTGCTCAAGCACTGTGCCCCCACTGCCTGGAGAATAGATTTCACAAGCTTACGTACCTACATACGACAGGTAACAATGAACCCCATCTTCCTGGAGCCATTTGTTCAGTCAATGTTTTAGACAAATTTACCACATGTCAGCCCTTATACTATGAATAACAAGATGAGTGGGACAGTCCTTATTTTTGGAGAGTTTACAATTTATTTAAGAAATCAAACTGAAACACTTTGGGGAGAGATTTTAGATTTTGATACGTTAAAATTTACATTGTAAAGCAAATGGAAATAATTTGGAATTTGTTGTCTATTATTTTAAAAATCCAGAAATCTGACCTTAACAAAAATTGAGATTGGGTATTTTGTATTTGTCAGAAGGAAGATTCTAGAAGGAGAATAGGAAGGTCAGACAAACACTCCATGAAAAGGAAGAAGTTCCCCTCATGGTTACACCTTCCAACTTGTCTCAGTTCCTCCCTGTTGTTTATTCCTCTTCTTCTGCAGGTCATTCCCATTCACATAGAGAGGAAGCAGAGCCTACGACTATTAGTCACCATGACCTGGTCTCTCCATTGAGAGTAAATGGAGAGTTAATGCCATTATCTGGGCAATTTATGAAACTCAAGTCATAATAACTACATAAGGGCAGAACAGGTTTCTACAAGTTTAATCCAATTTATAGAATTCCTATCAAGGATTGTTCCACTATGTTTCAGGTGCTCCATTGTGTTATACTGTGAGGGACATAAGATGAATAAAACAAAGTCTTTGACCTCTAGAACCTTCTAGATAATTAGTTAGCTTTTCAATTCACTTGCCTTGTGTAGATATGGCTTATTAATAACTTATTGAATACAATGCAGTCTCTGGGGCAAGGAAGAGTATGTCATTTATAAAGTCTGGTTATTATTTATTTATATCTAGAGTATCTGGTAAAAGCAATAGATCAGAAAATTTTCATTGAATAAATGAGGGAATCAATAGACATGCTGCCAATGTAGAGAGAAAAATGGGTTATTCCAAATCTTCACATTTTTATACATCTTCATATACAGGTATCATCTTGTTCAGTTTCTCATTCCATCCTCAAGTCAACCCAGAGTAAGGTGATAGAGGTAATGATCTCAATCTGATTTTACACTGATCTTCAGAGATCTAAGACCACACGTTTAGTAAGATATAGAGCGAGTGACAAATCTATGTGGACCTTACAATCCAAGGTTTGCATTCCCAACAATGACAGAAAAATGGATTAGGGGTGTGACATACACAGAAGGTCCCAGGGCTGGAAAGACTTGGGATGTCAAAGACAATGTCCTACCTCTTCTCCCTTTGCAGTGGGAAAGCAATAAAAAAACATTCAGCATACCAGTGGCAGCTGGAGAGCTGGCAGGTTCCTCAAGAGAAGCACTGTAAGCAATGTCATAGGCTGAGAAGATGGATGGGGCCCATTTATGCACTGGGGCTGACACATAAATGGAGTCCTGCCCAGTTTGACTGCCCTTTCTTCAAAGATGTCATTGACAGATGAGTATCTAAATGCTTTTGTTTAAAATTGAAAACAAGAAAAAAAAAGTAAGAAGGGAATAAAACAAAACAAAACAAGAATCTCTTTCTATTCCAAACAGACACATGTAGCCAAGGAACATGAGAATACCAGATCAGGTCTGGGAGCCATGCTGGCCTTTCAAAGTCCTCCTTGATAATTATTTGCAAAATTGTACACCTTTCTTTTCAGATAAATTTCAATTTAACACAAGGATTTCATTGAAACCCCAAATGACTGCCAGTTGGCTGGATCCCATCTACTATTGTAGGCACACTGGTGGGGGACAAGCCTGCTCACATATTCCATGTTCACCTGCCAAAACCAGGCTTCTTCCCCAATTAAAATGGCCTTTTTTATTTTAGAGTGGTAAACAATGTCTACTTAATTTGAGGAAAATACACAGAAGAAAGTTACAGAACCTAATCACACAGTGACATGATGGGTGAGTCAGAATCAATGAAACTGGAGGGAAGTGCTGAAGAGGCCACTCTCCTTCTAAAGACAGAAAGGTCCTCCTGAGGTCATTGTCATCATGGTGTTGCAGCTGTGGCAGCCTTCAAGATCACACTGAGCAAATCTGTTTTATCTTATGCCTACCAAACACACTGAGAAAAAGGAAGGTTAATAATCGCCAGATTTAAAAGGTAAGAACTAAATACAGTTCCTCAGATAACCTTGCTACTTTATCTTGCTCTGTAATTATTTTTTGAAAATGAGGGTCAGTTGACACTTACTGAGCAGCAATAAACAGGAGGACATGTCTTCTACCCACTCAAGGTGGTCTCTGGCCAGCTGTTTAACTCAACAGTAGACCGGCAAACCCTTTGGAAAAGTTACATTCTCCTCCAGACTGGATGTATAGTACCTAGGCTGAGACCATGTTTTACCCTTATTCAGCCAAATACACATTTATGATGTATGAGATGCTTAGAAACATCTGGGCATAGTTTAATGAACTTGGACAGAAGTGGCTTGGAAGGGCATAGTCATCTCAGGGTCAACACAGAACATTCTTTGGGGTGACTGAATGAGAAACCCAAGGAGAAGGTTTTAAAAAGAAATTTCAAACAGAGAGACAGACAGTGTTGGTCAGACCATGTCACTGACTGGTGCTGCGTGTGGCACCAGGTGCAGGGAGATAACATGCCTCCAGAACTAGCTGGCTGGGCAGCCTGGAGGTTAGCAAATCTGACCTCTTTTAAGCACAAATAAACCTTGCTGAGTTAAAATAATGATCCTGTCTCCTAGTTTCCTCAAGGAACATGAGACGCTAAGTGACAAAATTTGAAGACAGCAGCCATGAATCTTCAGAGTCTTTATCTCCTGGCTGATTAGTTACAGGTCTGCCTAGTTCAAGATGAGCTATAGGTCCATACATAAGACTGTCTTACTTGGTATACCCAATAATCCATATATTTATGGGGACAGTTATAGGCAACTGTCCCCAAACCTTTCAATACCTGTTAATATAATTAGGATATATAGGCTTAAATCAGAAATAAAGTGAGAAAAAAACCCCTGGTGTTTCCTAGCCAAAGAATAACCACTTCAAACCCATCTGCTCTATTTGCATTCTTTTCCACAAACATTTGAGAAGATGCAGAAGTTGATATTCAAAGCTACCCTTCAGTACAACTTGTTGAGGGAGGCTGCTCCAAAACAAAAATCACTCCCCTTGGTAAATCTAGATAATATCAGGATGGAACTTGGAAAGTCTTACCCCACCATCAACGAACGGATTCAACAATTATTTATCAGAAATAGATGATGTGCCAGACAAGCTTTTAAGCTCCATTTTTCCTAGCAGCTGTCCTCCAAGGAGGGCGTGTGGCAGTTTCTGGCCCTTTAGGCCAAATACCACCAGTTAAAGTTCCCAGACAGCCACAGATATCTACTGACACTCCTGAGAGCCAAAGAGATGGGAAAAGCCAGAAACAGGTTTTCTTTTTTTCTTTTTCTTCTTCTTTTTTTTTACAATTCAAGATCTCAATTGCAAAATGTTTTGGCTTTTTCAAACCTAGCACCTGCAGATACATTTAACTCTAATTCCTCAGGGGGATTAGGGTGATGAAAATCTCAGGCTCACTGGAGAAGGGAACATTTTGGCTTGTATTTGCCTAAAACAAGCCCACAATCTCCTTGTAATACTCAGTGTGATCCCAATGATGTAAGAGTGTGAGATCAGGCGCTTACTTTAAATGAGCATGCTACCCACTGCTGGGAAAGTCTCCTCTGCACACACCAACATTTCTTACTGGCTCAGAGTTTAAGAATAGAAGTCCTGGGAAAGATTTCTGTTTTCCTATCAAATACAACCAGCTGTCAGAGCTTTGGATTGGAGGAGATGACATCAAGATAAAAAGGGAGTAATTTAATTTTTTTCCTTTGAAAACAAACTTTCTGGTACGTAGAAGTAGTTGACTGGCCAGATAAGTGGATGCCTTGCTTATTTTATATTCATCGATTGAAATCCACTGTCTACCTGCCACCACGGGAGATTTCCGTTCATCCAGGAGCTGGATGGAGGTACTCGCTGTCACCACATTGCTTTTGTTGACTGTTCCTATAAGAAAAAAAAAACAAAAATGGAGACAGGTCTAGAGCACATGTTAAGAGAGTAATCGTATTGACTCCCAGCCACCAGTGCTGCAGATGGTGCTGGGGCTCACTTCCCAGAACCCAGAGCTGGCCTGCTGTCTGCACAGGTGCTGGGTAGCCTTCCTCCCCACTAGAGGATCAACACTCCGAGTCGTGGCCACCTACACTGGGGAATGTTCAGCCTCTTCCCATCAAAATTATTGACCACCATGGAGGGAGCACATTTTTTTTTCTAATTTGTGGTTACTAATTGCAGTGTTTACTTGTGTCAGTAATCATATTTATATTGCCTTTCTAAATATAGCCATGGAGAGCTGCATGAGATAAAGTTTTGAAATTATTTTACAAGAAGTTGAGAACTTTAGATCTGATTTGTTAGTTAAAACTTCACTGAATTATAAATTTCTAATTGTAAATCCAGCTTTTTCTTAGCAAAACCATTCTAAACATGGATAGAATTGGAACGCAATTCTTATTCTTTTTAATGTGCTAACAATAAGGCATTAGTGTTAAGAGATTTTTAATTACTAATAATGGTTCCAATAGTCATGAATTAAAAGATGCTGAGCACAAATTCCTAGCCAGTTCCTGCCTTATAAAAGAAGTTCAATGAATGTGAGTTAAACGGAATTTAGAAGCAGAAAAAAGGCAGACCTGAATTTGAATGCCCTTATGACCAGAACAATTGAGAATTTATCCTGGACCAAGTCTGAGCATTAATGAAAACCAGCTTGTTTTCCAGTGTGTACAGGAATAACAATAAAAAACTAAAAAAAAAATACACAGTCACAAAAATGGGAGAGCGCTCTCTGCTACAGCACTGGTGATTTTTAACATCTTCCCCTAAATCTAAAAGAGCCATGAAATCTTGTAAGATATTATGTCATCCATAACTTTACCATGAAAAAGGTAGATTCTTTTCATTACATGATTTCATTGAAAGTTAAATGAAAACACCACTTGCCAAAAGCCAATTAGGCAACAGCCTTAATCAGAATTTGTTTTTTTCAGACATAATTCTTTGTAGGAAAAACGATGAATAATAACCAAGCAAACTGAAACGACAGGCCATCCAACACATGCACACACACACACAGCACTTTTGGGGGTGCTCACATCTCCCACAGCTTCTTTTGGTCCAGTTTTGGGCAAAAGTTACTCTGTCACAAAGAATAACTTAGTGATTCCAGTTCAGGTCTATTAAGCTAAGTTTTTTTTTTTCTTTAGAGGACTATGAAAAAGAAAGTATTAGGTGACTACATGATAGAAGAAGACATTATTGTAGGTTTGCAGCAGAATGAGAAGGTCCACAGTCTTATTTGACATGTTCAGCAATGAAGTGTGATACTAATAACAAAAAGAAGGAGCTCTAGTCTAGAAATTTATGTTTTAGAACATACATGTATATGGTCATGTGTACACATAGGCCTGTCAGCGAAGGAGCACAGACTCCAAGAATCTCAGATCAAATGGAACCTATTAATAATGTTGTCAAAAATCTCACCCAGAAGGGGAATGTCTATAGTAACATTTCACCCTTTCTTAAATATCTTCATTAATGAGGGACCTTTTTTATAATGAGTCCATTCAACTGATTATTAGATAACTCTCATCATCATGTCTTATGCAGATTTCAAAAGAACCTTTTCTGAAGGTGTTTTCATTCATGGAAATGAAATGAAGGGTCTTTGACACTCAGCATTCAAGAGCCTCCATTAGGGTTGACTTGAGAATGTTTGTATGAGGTTAATGCAAAAGGCCCTGATATAAAACATAAGTTCAGACTGAACTGTCCGGAGCAATCCAAGTTCACAGAGCTGGGTCTTATTCATCTCTGACGTTTCCATGATGCACAGAGCCTGACACAGAATGAACACTGACAATATTGGATGCATGAGACAAGAAAAAGCCAAGGACAATTGGAAAGCATTTCTGGTCTGGCTTGCTGCTACAACTGGGGTTGGAATAAGACAGTGTGCTGTTCTTTTCTGGGGGAGGCTGACCTTATTTTTTTGTATAATATCATAAAATCTTAGGACTGAAAAAATCATTGGCTACATGCCCCCCATTGGTCACTGCAGCCTTCTGTCAGGAGAGCAAAGGCTATACAAACTCTTAGTCTTTACTCCTGCATGTTGATTTAAATCAGTTCCATGCTGATGGGGAGCTGTGGGCCTCCAAAGTGATGTGACTTGCTGAAGGTTTTGGCAAAGGATGTTATGCCTGCCTGAACTTTCTTTAAATAGGGCTATGACAGCATTTAAAAAAATCTTCTGAGAAGTCTGTATTTAAATTCCACATGGTACAGAATAATGGTCCTACTTTTGAAATGCTTATTGCAAAACCTGGCTAAGTAAGAAGAGCTTCATTTAATTGGGGGCTGTTACACTTATACAACAGGTCACTGGTTCAGCACTGGGCTGATATTCAGCACTGGCTCTCAAGGCTGACTTTGGCTCCCCTCAGCATTCAGCAGATCCCTCATACTCTGCAGGCAATGCCCTGGCGAGCAGGACCTAATGACAGAGCCCTACCTCCAACAAGGACACCCACCTGTGCTGAAGGGGATGGAGTAGACAAAGCTCCCTGGAATCTGCTCAGCAGCTCTTCGGTACCAAAGAGGGAAATGGTCTGCATTAAAAATGTTCTCCTTGTCTCCAGCTTTCAGGAAGTCCCTTGAAATGGAAAGGAGTAAGAAGAGCACAGTACCTCTCAGGCAAGGAAAAGCCAGACCCGGGTGCACCCCAACAGACAGCCTTTGTCAGATAAAAACAGTGTTTGCCTTTAGAACCCCAACCTGCCTTTCTCACAGGGCCTGTGCACCTAGATGTACCTCCGATGATTCAGAAATATCTTGCAGAGCCCTGGCAATCAAAACCCCAGTGGGTGAAATTATTTTTCCTAGTATATCTAGTGAATTAACAGAGCCTCCAGAAATCATATCAGAAGACCAAAGGGTAGTCAACAATTTTTGTCTTGCCTTAAAATCTACCACATGGACACAGTTGGTCCTCAGAAGGACCTACTTCTTAAGTAGATCTCACTCTTCCTAGAAAAAGTGTAAAGGAGGTAAAGTGGGCCCACGTGGGGATCTTTGTGACCTTCTTCCCTCTTCCCTGCTCTCCAGCCAAACAGGACTGCTGCCAGTCCCTCCGTCAGTCCTACACCATCCCTGCCTATGGGGCGCCTTCTTTCTGGAAGGCTACATGCACTCTCCCTCCTTCCCATCAAAGTCTTACTCATTTCAAGGAGTGCCTCAAATACCACCTACCACACAAATCCACAAAGTCCCATGCATGTGCTTGCCCCACACCAGGGCCCACAGCCTCAGTTCTTCACACACAGTCTTCCTTTCCCTCAGCTTTATCTGCACAATTTTCATGCCTCCATCCCAAGCCTCCCAAGATCTTTGAGAAAAGGAGCTTTTGTTCACGTTTTTCCGTTCTTCCACGGCCCTAAATGTAATGAAGTCCCAATGAGAGTTTCTTGCTTGAGTTATCAATAAAGAGTCACATTTACTCTCCAGCACCTGAGTGCTTGGTTTTGGCTGATAGGGTCCCCCTCAGGGGAGGAAATGACTGTCTGGTTAGTCCACACTCTGCAAAGATCGTTCAGGAAGGGAGACCAATCAGGGGACAAAGTGTATGCAGGGAAAAGGCCACTAGTTGACCCAGAAATGGCACCATTTTCAATCCAGCCATTTGCAGCATTGAGTTAGATCATCCGACCATGGAGAGGAATACTCAGATATTCTCTATTGTCGCATCATGGTCAAATTTATGTGCTAAACTGTAACTCATTGGTTATTTGAAACTACTTGAGCTTGGCATCCAGTTTAGGAGAGCATTCTATAGTTTTAGGGGACGGCCAACCTGTGATCCCTTGATCTCTTCCAAAGATGCAGGACTCACTCCTTCGACACGAAGCCCATGCTGTCAGGGGCCACCCTCAGAGTTCCTAGCACTGAACTGTGCCTCTCTGGAACTCATGCTGGCACATCCTAATTCCTCCCTAAGGGCAGAGACCTTATTTTTCTTGACATTCCCACATCCTACCATTCATTAGGTGCTTTGTACATGCTTAATGATCACAGAATGTATCAAATCTCATCCAGATAAGAACATCTCAAGTAGTAAAGACATTTTGCTACATCTTTTCTAAATAATAGTTCTTAGTTCTTTCAAATCCCTCAAAAGTATGAGCATCTTTTTTTGTAAGGGCTCTATTTGGTTAACACCCCTATGAACTTCTAAGCTACTGGACCTGGACATAGTAGACCAAAAATGGTCTGACCTTGCTGCCTATATCTGCTTACTGATTCTCACCAACAGGAAGATGCTCCAGAAATTAAAATCTTATTTTTTTAAGCTGGAAAAAGCACTCTGCTCTTATTCAGCAGGCCAGCTTTGAAGCCATGAGCAAGACTGAAAGTGTACAGAGACCCCTGGGCTCTGTAGAATGCTGGGTGTGGGGAGTTCCTGGACTGGCAGCACGGACAGCACCTCTTGGCTCTGCTGTACTGCACTAGGTTGTTTTCTGATTCTAAAATCATAAGGCTTCACAAAAATTGAAATGTGAGCTTTTTCATTTTTTCTTTGGGGATGAGGGTCTTCATAAGCCTCCTTGAAGAGGCATGGGAAGGAGACAGTTACCCATCCCTGGGTGGAATGAACACCTGCTTCCACACTCAGCCACAGGCACAGTCATGACATGTTCTGTTGTGTCACTTCTGGTCATTGGGAAGATGCACATAACCACTGGAACAAGGTGCCCTTGACATGCAGGTGTTGTAGTGGGCCCTTCTGTAGTCATTTGGACTGTATGATGGAGACATTCAGGCTTTGGGGATGGCAGGTGATAGGTCTGGAACATGGTACCTCTGGGTGCCTGATGCCTGCTGGGTAGAACCAGACCATGCTGGAGGCTGGGGCAGCCCGCAGGAGCCCGCAGTGCTCTGCTGTGAATGTGAGAGGCTCTGGTTGCCAGGACACCTTGGGGGGCCTGACAACTACCAAGCAGTGATTCAGAGGGAAGCAGGAAGGAGAGATCTGATTCCACAGAATCTCTGAAAACGCTCTCAAGGAAGATAAACACTTCTGGGTGAGGTAAAAGCCTTCTTCTGTGTCCTAGGGGCTGTTGTGGTATCGTGTAAGATAGGTCTAGGTGTCAGGCAGAGCTGAATGACCTTGAGTGAGTTACTTGAGTCAGTTACTGAGTCTCATCTACAAAACGAGAATAGTAATATTACACTTACCAGGATACCATCAGATTACACAGCACTTCAAATCAGAGGGCTATGTAAACTGAAAATGGCTCGAACAAATACATGGGATTCTTAAAGCCCAGGAGCTTCTTTCATTCTCTGTGGGTCAAATGGGTGTCGTAAAGTGCTCATATCTGAAAGTTAGGACTGTGGGAGAAGGAGAGCAGTAACTGCAGTGTGGAGGCTCACATCACTGGGTGCTGTGCATGCTACTGTAATATGAGGCCACATTCAGAATATGCTGTAAATATGGGGGTTGATGACAGGTTATGGAGGCCATGAACTATAATGGAAATGCTTCCAAGAGCAGACGGTGGGGATAGGAGATGGAACCCCAGTATAGGAGGCTGATGATAGTGTAAGTTAGCTCTGGGATGGGAACTTTGTATCTAGTACTCTCCCCCAAATTTTGAACTCTTTCTTGTATACCCTTTAAAAAAAGAAATTCTAAAAGCTTTCTAGCCCTAGGTAATAGAGTGTATCCAATTAATTGGGTCTCAGTGAAGACCATCTGATTGGAGCAGGTAGGCAGGTCTAAGACCCTAAGACAACAGAACTCAAGGTACCTCTATATGAATCAATGATATATTTTTTTTAAGACAAATGAATTATTTCATCCATTTAGATATCTAATGAGTGCTCACTCTGAGTCACTGTAATATCACAGAGACTAGAACTCATAGCTGTGTATGAGTTTCTAGCTTCCCAAAGCAGTTTCATATCTATGAGTTTTGGGTCCTCACAGTAACTCAGGGAGATCATCATCCCATTTTTCAGATGCACAGAGTGAAAGCAATGAGTGAGACAAGCCAGGTGCACATCTCAGCAACCCGAGCATCATGTGGCCATCTTTCAACTTCCATGACAGCCCGGGTAACAGGCTAGCAAGATGCCACGTTCTGTGGTTGTTATTTTCTTGTTTGTTTGTTTTGATATCAAAACAAGCAACACCCTTCATCTCTGAGCATTAGACAATCTACCCTTGTGTTTCCCATTGCCTTTCTGGATCCTAAAAGGAGAAGGTGATGTGTATCTGAACACTTCTATTTCTTTCTAGAACTTGCCCTCTAGAAAAATAACTGTTCAAGGGTAAAGGGTAAATGAGGGCTTGAAAAAATAAAGTCACAACTATACTCAGCTTCCTAAATGACAAATTTGAGATGCTGAGACAGAGAGTCCTTGAATAGGAATAAAAAGCAAGTCCACAGATCATCTAAAAATCTATCAACCTGCCAGACACCAGACTTGGATTTATGAGGTTGTCTAGTGGTGTCAGGACCTCATCTAACAGAGGCAAGAGCACTGCTGAACTGAGCTTGATGGAAAAGAACCCCCGCTGGGTCACTAACTCTTGGTTGTTCACCCCAAAGGTCAGTGTGTGTGAGGTTTTCCAATAGCCTCTGAACCCCCACATATACACTTTGCAAACTTCGTGAATCTCAGATGCCATTTGTTCCTGGCTTAATAAGGTCTTTTGCTTCATAGAAAAAAAAGTTGAGAACTTATGAATAGGCTCAGAAAAGGCTTCCCAGGTTCACACCAGCTCTGGGCAAACACTATCGTGAAGAGTTAAAGCCCTGTGGCTCTCTGAAGACACAGGGACTGAGCAGTGGTTTCAGGCCATCTGGGTCCTGGATTTGGCAATGCTCTGCACACTGTCCTTCTGGGTCTCTTTGGAAGCACAATTAAACATTGTCTAACCAGGTGACACCACACTGCTCACTCCTGGGTGTGGGCTCTAACAGGTTCTCAGGCTCCAGGCAGAGGCACAGAGGTTTATCAAAACATACACAAACAAATAAACAGCAGACTTGAAATACAGATTCTTGGACAGGCAGGAATTCCTCAGCAGAGCTGCAGAACAGCTGAACTCCCTGAAGCCATGTGTCAAGGGATGAGCCATCCTCCCTCTGGCTGCCCCCCAGCAGCCTCATGATTTCCAGAGTTCTGAAATGACTCACCAGGGTGGGATAAGACTCCAGGACAGTGGACAGAAGCCAACAAGCCTGAAGAACAAAGGGTTGTGGAAGGGCCAACAGGCAGGTGAACACACAGACTGGGGCCCCCGTGGTAGAACAGAGAACAAAAATGTCAACAGGCCTGGGGTGGCCTGAATTTTGTTTCTACCAGTGGTAGAATCAAGAAATGAAATAAGTGTCCCTTTGAACTTCCCATCTCAGGATGTCCCTGGGCCCCACAGAGGACCCCTCCTACTTACTGATTGGTGAGCTGCTCAGCCCCAACAAACAGGTTGATTCTCGAGAGGCCAGTGCGAGTGCCGAGGAAGGCGGCCTCCACGCCCTTGTCAGAATTTCTGAAACACAGCAGCAGATATCAGGGGGGTTCTTCCAGTGAGCAGATAATGGCTTTTTCATTTTAAGACTAATGGAATCTTTTATGGAATAGCAGTTTTGAAACCTGAAATTTAAAAAGAGATTATAGAAACACACACACACACACACTCACACACACACCCAAGCACGGAATGCAAACTATCACTTATAAAAGTTTTCATCCTAATTCTTGTAAGAAAATCTAAGAACTCTGTGACAATGAAAGCATCATGAGAAAATATACCCCCAAAGCTAAATAAGCACACCTTTATCTCAAGTTTCTGGATACAAGTCAGAGAGAGCAGGCTGAGAATGGGAACAACTTTAAGGAGAGGAAGCAAATCCTGAAAGTGAGTTTTTTTGCATTGATGCTACAAAGTCTGCTTTTGGACTTGAGACCATTTGTGGAATCCGTCATTAGCAAAAATAAGCAACTGAGCCATTGAATCAAATCTGCAGCATCCCACAGTGGAAATGTCTAAGAGTTGAATGCAACACCATTTGGGGGCACCAACATGCAACTTCTACCAGACCATAGGCTTGGCCTCACCACCAACCCCAGGGAGGTGAGTAAAGATATGGCCTCTTTCAATAGCCCTGCAGGTGCCATTCATAGGAGCCTATGGCCTTAACAAGAAAAGTCACTTGAAAATTCACTGAAGAGTTTTTTTTTTCAACTTTCAAGGTTATTTTATGTTTGAACATGTTCTTTAGGAAATTTGTAATGCATATTTCTTTTAAAAAATCAAATGGTTCTCTCAACAAATATGTAATTTTATTTTCAATAAAAATATGAAGAGAATACTGATATTGAGTTTGCTTCCCTGCCCAGGGTGCCAGTAACAATTTGATTCCAAGCATTATCCATGTCATCTGCAATATAAAATCATTTGGTTACTTGATCTTTATGGTAGTCAAAGTGGTCAATACTACTTTTAAGTATTTAGGGGTGAATAAAACCAACATTATGCATTTGTTTCTGTTTGTAGCCAATACTGAATTGAAAAGTCAAGCTGCCCAATCAGTTACAGATGTGGACTACAAAGCAAGCTACCATTTTGGAAATCTGTAGCATGTGTCAGGAGTGAATCAGCAAACTTTGCCCAAGATTTTGAGTTTCATGAAAGCCTAAAAGAAACATTTCCACATCAAATAGACAATGCAATCACAGGAAAGGCTCTGACTTTTTCCCAACATCCCAGGGAATAAGATCCATGTAGGTAAGCATTCCCAAAACACTGCAAATCTAATGAGAATGGTAGTCTCTCTTTGGAGGTTCGGGCTCACGTATTAAATTGCTTCCTCACATCTCTACTTGGGAGAATTAGACTCATTTTAATCTTAAAATGACTGGTGTGGCTCAGCGGATTGGGCATTGCCCCACAAATCAAAAGGTGACCATTTCAATTCCCAACTGGGGCACATGCCTGGGTTGCGGGCCAAGTCCCTCATTGGGGGCATGTGAGAGGCAACTGATAGATGATTCTCTTACACATCAATGTTTCTCTCCCTCTCTTTCTCCCTCCCTTCCCCTTTCTCTAGAAAAAAAAATTTTTAAATCTTTTAAAAATATGTCTAGAAAAGAACTTTGGCAAAGTAGAGTCCCAGACCTGCTCTATGTTGTTTCCCATCCTAGGAAATGGCACCAAATTATTCATGTCAATAACCTGAGCATGATCCTTGACAGTTCAGCCACCTTCCTCTCACACAGAAAACCCATCATCAAGTTCTGGGATTCTTACTTCTGAAGCATGCCACATGGGCATCTCTCCTCTCTGTGCCCACTACCACTATCCTGTCCGAGTGGTAAACCCCTGGGAATGCCTCCAGTATTTTTCTTACCCCATTACAATCTACTGTCCACACAGCGGCAGAAGGATCTTTAAAAATACAAATCTAATCATGTCCTTAGAACCTTAAAATGTCCTTATTAAAACCCTTCAATGATTTTCCCATACTCTTGAGTATAAAGTTCAAAATCTTTAACTTGATTCCCAAGGTCCCGAACTGCCTGTCCCCTGTGCAAACTCATCTCCAAATATGTTCCAATCTAACCTCTGTTGGCCTTCTTTAAATTCCTCAAATGTGTGAAATACTCCCTTACCTCAGGGCCCTTGCACATACTGTTCTAATTCCCTGAAATGCTCCCCAGCCCTTGAACTAGTTCCAGCTCAGAAAAGCCTTCCCCCTCTTCCATCTCCACTCTAGGTCTTGTTACAATCTCCATGCCTTTATTTACCTTCAACACAGTTATCAAAATTCTTCATAATATAGCATACCATATGCCACAGGTACTACAATGGTAAGGACTGTGTTTAATTGAGTTACCTCATTTTACCAACACCTAGCCCCATCCATGGCACATAACAAACATGTAATCAATACTTGATGAATGGATGAGTGAAATTGAGAGCAGAATGTACAGGACAGAAGAGAATATACAAAAGTAAAGATAAAAGAAGAAAATAAATTAATAAAGAGCAGAAAAGGAATGAGAACTGGATTATGTATGACGTGAAGGTATCAGAAAAATAAATGGTTTTCTTACTATTTTAAATCTTTAGGAGCTTACCTAAAATAGTAGTAAATGTAATAATAATAATTAATCGTACTAATAAACTGCTGAAGCAGTTCTGACCCTTTGACAACAACTACCTCCAGTCCCCAGCACCTCCCACTTTGGAAATGAAGCCACAGGGTTTTATCCGATGCCATAATGAAACAGAGCTCTCTCCTCCCCATCCTACTCACAAGCTAACCTGGCCTGGACCCAGGTTCCCCTAGACTGTGAAGCAGAGGCAGCCATGGCAGGACAGGAAGCAAAACGCTCCTTTTGCCCCACCCCCAAGCCTATTCGAAGTGTCACCCTACCTCAGCATACCAAATTTCATGTAATGTTAAAACTCAAACAAATTATATGTCATACCCAGTAGCTTGCCATCCAAGCCCCAGCCGCTAATCTGTTCTAGCTCTTGTGGTTTGGAGCTTTGGGGAAAATTAAAGAACTTTAACACCAGGCTCCTAAAACAGTTTAGTTCTTAAACTATAACCATATTTT
This sequence comes from Desmodus rotundus, assembly GCF_022682495.2. Taxonomy (NCBI): domain Eukaryota; kingdom Metazoa; phylum Chordata; class Mammalia; order Chiroptera; family Phyllostomidae; genus Desmodus; species Desmodus rotundus. Next base: position 88,185,718 of record NC_071394.1, read on the forward strand.
GGACTGTTTGTGGGGAAATGGCCATGAAAGGGGGACACGTGCAACCACTTACTCAGATTTGTTGAGGGCAAGGCTGGTCCAATAGGCTTCAATGGGAGCACTCACCACGGCATCGAAAAGGACTTCCTGTATCAGTTCTTTGTCACCTGTTGGGAGGGACAGACTTGAAAGATGGCTTTGGCTGGGCCCCAAAGCCAGGCACAAGAGGAATTCACTGGGCTCATTTTGTAGTATCTGCAGGCTACATTCTCACACAGTGGGTTGCTTTCTACATCAACCTCCCATCAGCTGAAAATACGAAACAGTCTGCTGCCTGATACACCAGCAATCCAGCAGCCCCCTAAGCGTTTGGATGAGACAATAGTAAATGGAGAGTCTTGGATATCTCACACTTCTGTTTTCTGCTCTCTCCCCTTCTAGTAGTTCATGCCACAGGCCTCATGCCAGAGCTGTGAGACCAGAAGGCAACAGTTCTTGGGAAGTTTGCACTTCTCATTCCATTTCTGTCTCTGTCAAAACCTCTGATTCTTCAGGGCCCCGATTTCAGTCCATTGTAAGAAGGGAAAGGGATATGATAACCTCATAACACCTGGTACTTTTTATTTTGTGATTTTCCCCATTAATTCTTTTTCATTTTGGAATGGGAAATAAGTCTCTTTGCAAAGAACTCTTGGCAGAGCTCTGTGGAAGAGGCTAAAGAACCCGGAGGATGTCACGAGTCTAGCAGAGGCATCCTAGAGCCCTCCCTCACACCACAATGGGGGGCAGCTAATTATCACACATAGTGGGTCAGTCTCCTCTAGGCTGGGGGCCATGAACATGGTGGAGCTTTGTTATAAAGGCAAAAAAAAAAATGAAAATAATTCATCCCCCACAAAAAAAAATAAAGGATAAACTGAGAAATATAAGTAATCATGCAGTGGAATACTTTATGTATAGTAATTCAAAAAAAAATAAATTAGAGCTAAATGATCAACACAATTATAATAAGTATAAGTGAAACCACAAGTTGTACCAGAAGAACCAAGATGGAGGCGTAGGTAGACACACTGCACCTCCTCACACAACCAGAACTGACAGAAAATCGAACAGCAAGGAAGTCTGACACCAAGTAGATAAAAAATAAACATTCATCCAGACCGGTAGGAGGGGCAGAGATGGGCAGCCGGGGCGGAGACGACTCCCTCGTGTTGCCTTGGCGGGACCGAGACTGGCAGAGTGTGGGGCAAACGGGGCAGGCAGCCTGACCACTAGCAGACCCTTCATCCCCACATTCGTGCACAGATAAACTGAGAGGGCCAGACTCAGAGTGGCGGAGAACGGGGAGGCAGTGTGGTGAGTAGCACCCTGCAGCCCCACATTCCCGCATAGATAAACCAGGACAAATGGCGGGGAAGCAAAGCAGACTGCGAAACCCAGGGCTCCAGCACCGGGAAATAAAGCCTCAAACCTCTGAGTGAAAACACCTGTGGGGATTGGGGCAGCAGCTGGAGAAACACCCAGCCTCACAGGAGAGGTCATTGGAGAGACCCACAGGGGCCTAGAGTGTGCACAAGCCCACCCACTCGGGAACCAGCACCAGAGGGGCCCAATTTGATTGTGGGTAGTGGAGGAAGTGACTGAAATCCGGCAGAGAGTGGACTGGGTGCCATTGCTCTCTCTCGGCCCCTCCCCCACGTACAGCGTCACAGTGCAGTGACCAGCGTTACCGCACCCCGGTGAATACCTAAGGCTCCGCCCCCTTAAGTAACAGAGGTGCCAAGACAAAAAAAAAAAAAGGCCCAAATGACAGAACACTTCAAAGCTCCAGAAATAATTCAACTAAGCAGCAAACAGATAGCCAACCTATCAGATGCACAGTTCAAAACACTGGTAATGAGGATGCTCACAGAATTGGTTGAGTATGGTTGCAAAACAGAGGAAAATATGAAGGATATGAAAAATGAAATGAAGAAAAATGTACAGGGAATCAACAGTGACAGGAAGGAAACCAGGACTCAAATCAATGGTTTGGACCGGAAGGAAGAAATAAACAGTCAACTAGAACAGAATGAAGAAACAAGAATTCAAATAAATGAGGAGAGGCTGAGGAACCTCCAGGACAACTTTAAATATTTCAATATCCGAATCCTAGGGGTGCCAGAAGGAGAAGAGGAAGAGCAAGAAATGGAAAACATATTTGAACAAATAATGAAGGAGAACTTCCCCAATCTGGCAAAGGAAATAGACTTCCAGGAAGTCCAGGAAGCTCAGAGAGTCCCAAGGAAGTTGGACCCAAGGAAGCACACACCAAGGTACATCATAATTACATTACCCAAGATTAAAGAGAAGAAGGGAATCTTAAAAGCAGCAAGAGAAAAGGAGACAGCTATCTACAAAGGAGTTCCCATTAGACTATCAGCTGATTTCTCAAAAGAAACCTCGCAGGCAAGAAGGGACTGGCAAGAAGTATTCAAAGTCATGAAAGGCAAGGACCTATATCCAAGATTACTGTATCCAGCAAAGCTATCATTTAGAATGGAAGGGAAGATAAAGTGCTTCTCAGATAAGGTCAAGTTAAAGGAGTTCATCATCACCAAGCCCTTATTATATGAAATGTTAAAGGGACTTATCTAAGAAAAAGAAGATAAAAAATAGGAACAGTAAAAATGACAGCAAACTCAGTTATTAACAACCACACCTAAAACAAAAACAAAAGCAAACTAAGCAAACAACTAGAACAGGAACAGAACCACAGAAATGGAGATCACATGGAGGGTTATCAATAGGGGAGTGGGAGGGGGAGAGAGGGGGGAAGGTACAGAGAATAAATAGCATAAATGATAGGTGGAAAATAGGGGGAGGGTAAGAATAGTATAGGAAATGTAGAAGCCAAAGAACTTATAAGTATGACCCATGGACATGAACTATAGGGGGGGGATGTGGGAGGGAGGGGGTGGGCAGGATGGAGTTGAGTGAAGGGGGGGAAATGGGACAACTGTAATAGCATAATCAATAAATATATTTTAAAAAAGTAAAAAACAGAAAGAAAACACAAGTTGTAGAATAATACATACACTATTATACTATTTAGTATATATAGTATACCATACATAAATTTTATAGAAAATATATTTTAATATGGAAAATGTTACATATTTTATGGATATATATATACAGGATGAGGCAAAAGTAGGTATATAATTGTGAGTACATGAAACATTTATTCTTAAATCACTATTTTTAATTATTGTACTATTTTCCATATGAGCAACTGTAAACCTACTTTTGCCCCACCCAGCACATAGTAATAGTGTAAAATGTATGGGAATGGTGAACAAATACAGGGTGGCAACAGGACAGGGCAAGGGCACCAAGGGGATTCAACATGATCTATAATGTTTCATTCTTTAAAAATGTGTGTGAAGCAAGTATGACAAAATGTTAAGACCTAATAAAGCTGGATGGCAAATATAAATGGTTTCTAAATATAAATTCTATACTTCTAAAACTGACAATAAAAAGTCAAAGAAAAAAATGATCATATGATTCATTATGACTACCATCTGATCCTTCCTCTACCAGATCATATCCCGAAAAGTTAATCCATTTCATGAAGATGTGGTTTAGGGGCTGGATAACCTCTTTATACCTCTCACAGGGGTGCTCTGACTATGCTCTAAGATAACATACATAAAGAACATTTCACATCACTGAATAAGTGATATCTGTCAGGGGTAGGGGCAGGTGCCATGCTGTTCTTTGGTCAGTCTCCCTCTGCCCAATCTTTAGCTACTGTAACTAATGTATGTTAGTTCAAGGTCGGATCTTGCATACAGGGAGCCCCAGCCTTGCTGCTGCTCTCCCCTCTGCTCCCTGTGCATGAGTCACCTGCCATTTCTGACTCATTGAGCTCCATCAGAGGGCACTTGGTGGGAGGAGAGGGGCCGATCATACCCCACAGGAGGCAACATGTCACAGTGGTGATCCCACCCTGGAGGGAACCAGGAGACCTAGATTATGGCCTTGAATGAGACTAGTCCTATTTCTAGCCCTGGTTTATCATTTGTAAAATAAAGGAGTTGGATGAGCAGATATATCCAGTTCCTTCCCAGTTGTAACATTTTCATCCTACTCAGATATTTGCCTAAGTGGTTTGATAGGGGGACAAATCCAGTGTAAAGGGTTAATATGGGATTGGGGATTCTGCATGACTTTTCATAACCCATACTTTTTCTCTTGTTCCTATAGGATGCAGGCATTTGGCTGGATTTAATGTGACTGATAGTCTCTGCCAAAACAAAGCTTCTCTAGAAAACTGAGTTATGGTTTTGAGTTCACTCCCCACCACCACATGCACCCACAACACACATTTAGAAGCACACTCACATTGGAGCAGAGGTTCTTTGCCTTTGAGGTAGAGCTTAATAGCTTCTAACTGAGACAGGTGGCGGTGCTCTGGGTGCAGGTCAGTGTTGCAGTAGGACCTAAGAACATGACATGGCACAGAACAAGAGCATGTAAATATTTACAGCATCACCTTCCTTTGCCTTCAAACCGGGAGAACTGAGTGAGGGAGTATGACAACTTCAGACCAAAGAGGGCACCAAATACTAAAACTGATGAAGGACTTTGATTCTTACCATTCGTCTGCCAGGGACACATCGGGGTGTTCTAAGTCATGCAGGCCTAGGGGTCAAGGAGAAGTCAATGAGTAAGTGCCATCTGTGTCGGGTACTGACCCTCCTCATCCTCTCATGTACTTCAAATGTTCTTGGGCAGGGCCATGGGGTGGTTAAGAGTAGACATCAACCCCAAAGATATCTGCCTGGGAAAAGGAACTCTAAACAAAGGAAACACCTCCTTTTCCAAGCAGAACCCACTCCACTCACTGAGCCACCACCATCCATGACTGTGTATCCCAGGAAAGCCCTAATGCCTTGCAGAGAAGTGATACACCACTGTGTCGTGGGAGAGAAGTTCAGCATGATGGTGGAAACACTGCTCTTGGAGGGCCATGAAGCCTGAGTTGGGGACTGGGCTAGGCAATTAACTCCTGCGTGACACAAGCAGGTTACTTAACTTTTCTAAATGTCAGTCTCTTCATGTGCAAGGCAGGAATAACAATAGTAGTCTCTAACTGATGGGTGGTTGTGAGGGTGAAATTATGTTGAATGATATGAAATTGCCAATATTCAACTGCTTTGATCAGCAAAAATTGCTAGTTATTACAGAATCCTAAGTAAAAATGAGTCATCAGTCTGGAAAGGTAGCTAAGTGAACAGGGGTTAGCAGAGAATTTGGGAGTTTTTATAGAATGTTCTGGAGCATCCTAATTATGTGGAATCACTCTGTTTCCTTGTGTCTTCATGTGACTTCATTTCAATGGGTCATCAGCAGACATATAGTTCTGAATGATGACCTCAGGGACTCCAATGATGCTTATAGCTTGTTTTAGGATGTCAAAGTTTCTCGAATGACCAACAGTGTCTTATTGCACATAGGATTTCAATTTTCTCCTCAAGTACAAATGTGTAAAATATAGAAAAATACTAGATTTATCATCACACACTCCTGTTTGATTTTATAGGAAGTAGGGGATAAATTAGATAGAATATCATCATATATTTCCAAGTGGCCATATCCTGGCTCTAACACCTACTGGTTGAATGATCTTGGGAATGCCACTTCAACTGTTTGAGTTACATCAGCCAGAAGACACAGGTAAAAATGCCTAACTCATAGCCTCCATGAGAGGATTAAATGGGATGGTGATTAGTCCCTAGGACAATCTATGTATCCATCTGCCCTTCTTTCTTCCCTCCCTCCCTCCTTCCTTTCCTGTCATTTATTCACTGAGCAAAGTACTAGTCCAGGACCTCAGAACGTGGCAGTGAGCAAAACAAAAATCACTTCCTTCATGGTATTTACTTTCTAGTGGCAGAAAAGAGATAAGTAAATAACTAAAATACATAGCTTATCAGTTAGTCGTGAGGACTGTGAAGAAAAAGAGAGAATGTAACAAGGGTAGGAAGTGCCAAGAGATGTGAAGGGTTGAGAAAGAAATTTTTTATTTTAACTATGGAAATCAGAGAAGTCTTCTCTAAGAAAAATACTTTAAAGCAAAATCCTGAAGGAGGTGAGGGAGAGAGCCATGTTGGTATCAGGGGAGAGAGTGGGCATGGCAGAAGGAAGTATAGCGCAAAGGCCCTCACGTGGGGTCTTACCTTCCTGGAATACTGGGTTAATGATGTCAAGTCTATCTATTTTTCTAGTTTCTGTTCTCATCAACTTTGATCCACCAAGCCCTCTCTGGATATATTTCATAGGTCTTATAGATGCGACCCTCAAAGAAAGATCTTTTTGATTGCTCCCTCTCTGAGTTCCTAGGGCACCGAAGACATTTAATTGTTCCCTAATTCTCCTACCTCTTATTTTGATCCTCCTGACAAAAATCACACCTACTGATGATTGATAATGCTGACAATAATAACATAAGCTCTAACTGATTGAACAATCACTGTGTATAACAGATATTAAAGATATAGATAAAGTGTCATGGAGATTCACAAGAGGAATGATTTCAGCAAGTAGAACTGCAGCCCATGACTTTAACCTCAGTAGAGATGCCTCATACTTGGAGCAAAGTCTACCTGTTCACCATTATTGTAATATCTGCCTGGCATTTGCAAAGCATGTTGAAAATGCCTACATTCTGTGGGGCAGCATTCCCTATGGAAGATCCTACAGAACTGTGGTTATCTTTCCCAAGGTATTCCTTCCTTCTCCAAGAATGGAACAACACAATCATGTGTTGGCCCTCTCGGATGAAAAGACCCTTTCCTAGTTAGCCTAAGGAGAAGCAGCTTTCTCAGGCTCAGTTACTCAGCAAAGTTGGCAGGACTATAAGCCCTCTTATTCATATAGGACCAACAAAGACAGGACGGTCTGAACTCCTTTGTGTGGACAACCAGACACTCTCCCCCTTCCTGAGGATTCAAACTAATTTCTTGCATTGTGGTTATAGTTAGCTCTGAAATTCTCTCTTCGTGACCTCTCAGCCTAACAGCTGTGGAGCATACAGGGAAAGGGTGGTGACTAAAGAAATGATCCAAAAGACAAAGCAAAACAACTTGCCAGCTCATGTACTGAGGGTTGACTAAGGGAATGGATATATGAGAGGCAAATAATTGATTAATAATCTCTCCTTCTATTGTTCTGACTATAGGCCATTTCCTTAGCTTAACCTTAGATGGCTTAGACCTGTATTTTCTGGTTTCATAGTCAGTAATATCCACAGAGCTACACATGGTTCATGGAGTCAGAAAATTCTAGAATTTACAAAAATGATCTTGGAGTATTCTCATCCTGATGAGCATCTTACCCAAGTCACAGAGTTGCCCATTTTCTCTTGCATGTCTCTGAGAAGAGGCCACACAGTTGATTACATCTGCAGTGGACACTCTGCACTTTGCCCAGGTCACAGTGTCCCCCTCCACTCCCTTTCCTATTCCTTAAGGTCACAAAGTGCTTGGGAGACAAAACCAACACCCGTGAAACAATGCAGAGCTAGTAAGCAGTAAACCAGAAGACCATTTATGAAGACTGGCATCTGAGGGACAACCAATCTCACTCTTCATTCTCAGTGACATCTGAGCCTCAGGATGATCCAGCTTCTGGAAGTTCACTGTATTCATTTGTAACCAGCTCTGACCAATTAAAATCTGACTTGTAGAACTGACCTTCCTGCTCTTGGCCATACTCCCTAGGGACACCCAGAAAGAGCACTGGTCTAGTCCACCTCCTTCTTTGTGGAGATGCAGAATTTAATAGCCAGGTTGGGCAAGGGATGTACTCAAGGCCACTTTAGGCATGAAGCCCTTCAGAAACCAGCCCCACCCCTCCCAGTGAGCTGCTGACACTGAGATAGGAAGAAACCCATCATTCCCAGCGGCTGGGTTTTAGGGAGAGTAAAAGGGAAACAAGGGTTGTAACAACAACATTAAAGTCTTAAAGAGCTGTAACAACTGCTACATTTACTAGGAGTTTACAGTGCTTTACTGAGACAAGAGGACCTGGGAATCTCAAGGTATAACTTACTCCTTCTGACCCATGTAACTCATTTCAATGAGCACAATTCCCTTTGGACCTGGGGTGCCAGGGAACACAAGTGAAATCTGTGGCTCAAGCATGTAGGAGACTAAGGCTTAAATATTTTTGTTTTCATTTCCCCCCTTGGCTTCAGGCTATACACTAATTTGTATTTTTCTTGGTACTGATTTTTAGGGATGAGAAGAATATAGTTAGAGGATGATTGGCCTTCACATCCTTGTGGATTAGAGCAGAATACAAATAAATGAAATCATAAGGCCGCCACTTCTCAGGGTTCCCACCATTCGTAATCAGTCCAGGAAAGCAAGGTAACACCAAGTGGACAATTAGTTGGGTCAAATGTCCAGGGATTGGCCGGAGTGTTGAACAGATGAGCAAGTTCATCAGTTAACCCAATGGGAAAGGATAAGACTGATCAAGTCAGCATCTTACCTTCTTCAATAGTTACATTCCCTCGGAAGAAATACTTCCCATGGCCTCTGGAGAGCGCCACACCTAAACTGTGCAGAGAAACAAAGCAGACCTTGAAATCCATGCCATCGACTGGAATAGACTTGTGGGCTAACTTTTTATTTTCCTTTTGCACTTTTCTATTTCATGTTCTGTAAATAATTTTTCCAGCAGTTTATTTTCAAAACCCCATTGATTATAGCTGCTGTTGGTTTTTCTTAGGTTCAATCAGCTGTTTCAAAGTAATTTTTTTGATTGGAAGTGCCAGCAGCAATTGGCTGTTCTTGTGTTTATAAAGAGGTGTGGCAAACTGCTTAGCTCCCTAGAAAAACCCTTTCTTGGATGTCCTCAGTAGGATCACTTGCCCTGCTCTTCACTACCGCCTTACGCACCCCTGCCCTAATTCAGCCAGACACAGGTCTTTCCAGACCTTAGAGTTCGGCACCAGGGAAAATTAACCCTTTCTTGAGGGCAAAAAGGAAAATTTTTATGACCACTTGAGTTTAGCTACATTATTATTCTGTGAGCTTCTTTGCTCAACTCCCTAGCCTAATAGAGTTTTCACACTCTCTTTGGCTTAATTTAAGCTTCTTTCAGTGCTTGTCTAAATTAAGAGAATGTGTTGAAAACACAGTTTCTTCATCTGGTAAACCCACTTAGTGGTCATGTGTTCCCTCCATTGCTTTGGTTCTACATGCAACCTGCCCATGATCCCTGGCTGCACATGACAACAATCTATGTTCAGCTTTCAGATTGATCTATAGTCAGTAAATTCTTTCTCTCCTTAGCTCTGCAAGGCACCAGTTCAGGAACATGAAGCAGCCCCACTGAAATCACTTTTTACAAAAGGTGCTACGACACCAAGGTAACAGTAGTGGGAGATGTTAGAATGCCACATACGCATCTGTAAGCAGGCAATGAGGCAAAGCCATTTTTCAGGACTGTTACAAAGAGAAATACAGGCTTCAAAGGTGGACAAGCACAGGAGGACAGTTTAGAGAAATTAAAATGGAAGTACAACATGTAGGGATGGGAATGCTACCTCCAAGTTTGAAGGATTATTTTTTTTTATTGGTCATGGAAATAAAAGGTGAAATGAAACTCAACTCGGCAGCAAGTTAGATGGTTAAGAACCCTGGTAACCCTCTGAACTTGTCTCTCCACCCTTAGTTGGAACCCCCAAAGCATTTTTGCTTAATAATGAGATGCAAAGCCAAGACAATTTTGAGTGAGTTCTCCTGCGTGAGCCTGAGCCATCTTCCCCCTTCTGGAAAACAAAAAGAAAAGCAGCCTGGGAAAAGCCCCTTCCTCACTCTTTCCAGCCTTTTGGCAGGGTGTTTGGTTATCTTCAGATGATGAGCTCTGAGAGTGTCAGCAGGTTTTGTACAAACACAACTGATGGGTCTGATGGAATGTCCATGTATTATGGTCAGCTCTACCTGAAAGGAGTACCCTTGATGTCTGTATAATAGTAGTCATTTGTCATCACCAAAACCCGTTTCTAGATTGAAAAAAAAAAAAGTCGTAGAGAAAAGAAAACATGGTTAGTCTGCTAGGTGAAGTTTTCAGAAATAAATAAAAATAAATGGACACACTATGATCAGGTTAACAGTACTACATGAATCTTGTTTGAGATAAGTAAAGACAAGAGAAAAATGATCTCAGCGAAAGATATTTATTCCAGATAGAGCTTTCAAAGCTAATTTTTCACAGTGGTTTGTTTTAAATTAAGCGGCAAGAATGTTTGAGAAAAATGTACCCCTTTGTCCACTGTCTTCTTCACCTCCATGGAAAACTTCCCTGTCTTTCGATTCACCATGGCGTTTCTTAACTAAAATGATAAAAGAAAATGATGTTAGTACTTCCCTGGGTTACCAGGTCATCTGGACACCTTGCATCTTCCACGTCGGGAGCACACTGGTGGCTTTGTGAAAAGCAGAGGCATGGCAGGGCTGGGCTGTTTCCCACCCAATCGTGGGTGCTTTCTCAGTGAGTTTGCGTATTGCACTCAGACCCCTACAATGGGGCTTCTGAAGAATAAACATCCAATGGCTGTTGTACGAGGGGAGAGGGGCGAACTACAATAAATAATTGGCTACCAACTTCAACTTAGGCTGCTCGCGTAAACCTCAGGGCGACAATGACGAAAACGCCTGTGCAATGTTGACGAATCCTGTGAGTCAGGGAATGAACCCCCAGCACCAGACAAACCACTCAAGAAGCAAGACTGTCTCTGGGGATAAGTTACATTTTCAAAAAAGGCATTGGTTTGTCATGGAGAAATCATTTTCAAAAACTTAAGTAAAGACATTTTCCTACACAGTAGTTTAAAAAAGGGGGGTCAACCATTTGGAAGACAGGGATTAGCTTTTCACAGCATGAATCATCTCCTAATGCTCTCTGAGAAATCAGGGCCAATTAATGGCCTCGCTGACACTGACGAGCAGTGAACAGAGTGACCTCGTGTCTGACTTTCGGAGGTCCCATTTGGAACAGTGAGCCTGGTTCCCTCCCCCACCCCTGGCTGACCTCTTCTAATTACATGTGGCCCTTCCGTGAGTTCAGAGAAGGACAGCAGACACAGTGATGAAAGATGTGCCGTCACGGGCACCAATGGGAAACGACAGGGAAATGACAGGGAAGGTCATTTAATGGAACAGGAGCAAATGCTGACTGCGACAGCCTGTCAGGAAATGCTCTTTCCCAGCCCCCGTGCCATGTTTTTTGTTTGTTTGTTTGTTTTTGTTAATCCTTTTCCCACTTTTCTTCCTTGAGGAGCTTGAATAAGATCTGGCTGATAGAAAGCGGCAATGCTTGCAGGCAACCTAAATTTGATTCAGGGTTGTCTAGATTTGGGTTCACATTTCCATCTTCTGTAAGAGAGAATAAAAGTGTAATTTTTATCTGGAGGCATGTATAAAATAAAACATATATTTGACTCTAGATATTTTTTAACAGCACATAATGGGAATTTCTGGAAATATTTTCCCATTTTAACTTTTGTGGTTTTGGATTGGGAGAGCTGGTCCTAATTAAGTCTACTTTCTAACTTTCAAGAACGGCTCGATTTATCTTTAACATGGTTTTCATTTTTCCTCTTTCTGGTGCCTGCCTAAAGCCATTTGGGACCTTTCCCTCTCACATTCCCCAGGCAAGCCAGAGATTAGGTAAGCCTCCCTACCCTCTGTGCCACCCCACCCCCAACTCCCAGTAGTGCAGAACAATCAGTTTGCGGCCTGGGAGGATCCAAGGCCAGGGTCACTGACGCTTTCTAGAGGCAAATGCCTAGACTATTAGTCTAGTCTTTCCCTTTTCTTCAATAATAATGAAAATAGGTTACTTATTGAACACCTACTTGTGAGGCAGGATAGCACTGTAGTTAAGAAATAGCCCCTGGAGCCAGAGGTTTATGGTCCTGGACAAATCACTTACCCTCTCTGTTCCTCAGTTTCTTTTTCTGCAAAACTGAATTAATGAGAGTACCCACCTCACAGAGTTGTAGAAGGTACCAGAGCAGTTAACATTTATAGGAGCACCTGGTACCCCCCAAGCACTCAGTGAATGTTGGCTGCCCTCCACTGTCACAGCCGCCGCAGCAGCATCTTCATTACCATCCTCCTCACTTGCCGTTACTGCCAGACCCCTCTCAATAGCTTACTGAATCAGGATTCAAACTTCAGTTTGCTGGACAAATGCTATAAACCAATGTCTCTCAAACATCTTTGACTGTGAGCAACATAAGACATACAACTTCCCTGATGCTGCCTTGATGTCTCTTATTTTTATAGATTTCACTGCGTTTAATTGCTGCCCATGAACAACTAAATGAATTTGTGACTCTCCCCTAATTCCTCAGGTTGAAAACCTGCTCATCACCACGTCTGGGTGGGCCCAGTCTGAAAAGGAGGCAGTCCAAGGCAAAGAGAAGTACTCAGGATATCAAGGCCCAAATGTCAAGTTCTTCCATGACACACACCACTGTCCAGTGACCTCTCTGTGGATCAGTTTCTTCATCCTTCATTCATCCCGTCAAAAGTGTTCATGAGTGAGGGCTTCCAGACCCCAAGGATCCTGCCAGGTACTGTATAAACTGTGTTCATCAGATTCTTATGAGGCTTGGACAATACTGATAGATACTGAGCTCTTACCACATGCCAGGCACAGAGTTTAAAACCCTCAAATTCATCTCTTAAGGTATCACTATTATCCCCATTTTATAGGTGGGGAAACTGAGGCACAAAGTTAAGACACTTGCCCAAGGTCACACAGGCTCTCTACCCCCTGAACCCACACTGTTCCTTCTGCTTTTCAAATTAGGAGAGAAAACATTTGGACAAACTGAAAGTTTCAATATAAAAATTGTATCAATATAAAAATAATATATTGCTTTTCTGGATATTCTTATCAAAGAAAATGTTTTAAATATTGACTATGCAGTAGTCTGAGGCTTTAACATCCCAGTAGACTCTCCCACAAGCTCCAGGTCCTGTGGTCTGGGGCAGACAGGAAGGTGTCTTTCTGTGTTCACTGCCAGAGTGTGGAAGGGGGTTTGATTCTTTTTCCATAGACTGTCCAGTGACAATACAGCACTGTGAGGCTGGAGCAGTTTAGAAATGCTGCTTTTCCATCTGAGGAGAGGGAGGCTTGAGAAGGGGGCAACGTGCCCCAAGGGCTATGCTGAGTCAGTGGTACCACCAGGCCCAACATCTAGGTTCCAAGGTGGTACCCAGAGCAGAGGCAAGAGAGGGGAGAACAATTCTGTCAGTCCCAACTAGGGCAGGAAGGGCATGATCAGCGGTGCTGCTCAGAGCTGTAGGAATATCCCTGAATAGCCACTGCATGGATTATGGCATGGAGAACTGGAGCAAAGAAAATGGCCTGGAGGAGGAAAATCTCCAAATGAGTTTGGGTGTGCTCATGTTAGAATATTATGCAGCCATCAAAAAATCGTACATGTTGATGTTCAACTTAACACATAGTCAAAGAAAGGCAAATTAAACTATCAATGATATACCTTTATTTTCCCCTATCAGATATTAAATATTTACAAGTGTGTTCATGCAGTGGACATTAAAGGAGCTTTCACCACAGCATCGTCAATAAAATAATGAACAAACCTCTTGAGGCTGAAAACAATGATCTGGTGACTGTGATCAGGGTCCCTGGACTCCAGTTACTACCCCCTCCCCCTGGGCCCTACCTTTTCCAGGTCAGATACACTTCCCCAGAGCCCAGTGAGTCTGTCTCTCTTGTCTGCACTCTGAAGCTGAAGCAGCTTTGCTGACTATTCAAAGCACCCACTTTACTAATGACTGTGACAGCTGGTGGCCTCACTTCCAGTTCCACTGTGAGCCTACAGCTCTTCTCTCAGGTTGGAGTTCATTAAGGAAGCTCTCCCCAGAGAGTCATTGATCACCTTAGGTTTTGTGTATAATTATATAAAGATAGCTCATTCTCCTAATGGTGGTTCATTATCCGCATTAGAACCTCCCCAGTGCACAGGTGCACATACTTCTGGGCTCTAATGACATGCAACCCTGGCCAAGGGACACAGTGGGTTTGTTAGTCCCAAGCCAGCCTCCAACCAGAATATGAAATCAGCCCTGACTAGTGTAGCTTAGTGGATTGAGTACCAGCCTTTGAATCAAAGGTTGGTGGTTTGATTCCCAGTCAGGGAACATGCCTGGGTTGCAGTTTGGGTCCCCTGTTGGGGACATGTGAAAGGCAACCACACATAGATGATTCTCTCCCTCTCTGTCTCCCTCCCTTCACCTCTCTCTAAAAATAAATTAATAAATTCTCTTTAAAAAGAATTTTATAAAGGAATATGAAAACAGATTTGGACACAGAATATTTATACAACAAAATCCTTTCTCTCTCTTTCTTTGCTTCAGCATGGGCTCTCAGGTAGGCTATGCTGGTGTGGGACCCAGGGCTCAAGCATGAGCTGCAGAGATACAGGAATGGGTGTAAAAAACAAACTAAATGGACAAAGGTTTCAGAAATATGTTCCAGGAGAAGAGGTTTATGGGGCTTTGGAAAGAAAGGACTCAGAGCAATCTTTCCATCAGCGTCATCCCAGGCAAGAAGAATGTGAGTTGCCTGGAGGGCAGTGAAAAAAGGGCTTACAGTGCAACATGAGGGATTTCAGCTGAATCTGACAGAGCCGTACTCCCACCACCATGAGCCTTTGTTCAAAAGCTAATGCCAGGCACAACCTGTCTTTTCTGCCCCCCACCATTAAGGCACTGATACAGGGTCCTCATGGACTGCTAGACTCAGGGGCTTTTTTGAAGGCACACCAACATGGTCATGAGAATTGGGGCCAGACTGCCTGGCTTAGAATCCACACTCAGTGCTCTTGGACCACTACAGCAATTCTTTGCCTCAGTTTCTTTACCTGTAAAATGAGGATAGCAATAATATCAACTTCACAGGATTGTTGTGAGAAATAAACAAGTTCATCCTTATGTAGCACTTAGAACAGTACTGGCATGCAGGAAGAATTTTAATAGGTGGCAGCTTTTATTTATATTAGCATCTTTCTGTTTATAGAAATAATTGTGTTCACAGTAGAAAGTTTGGGAATGACTAAAGGGTAATAGGAATAAGATAAAATCATCTTTAATTCCTTCATCCATCTCTAGGAATTTATAAGCAAAGGATATTTGAAAGATACATTTTTCTTCTAAGAGGTGATCAACACCGGTGATTCAGTCTGGGCTACAAGGGTTTCAGGGTCACTTCCTGGTTCACGGGTCCCCACAAGGTCTGTCCTACTCATTGTGTTGTTGACGTGATGCCTGACTCACCCTGGAACTGAAAGTCTTACTCATTCTCCTCTAAATGATTTCTAATTTTTTAATTTTTTCTCATTTTAATTTTAGCCAGTCTTATTTTGCATTTGTTTTAATAATAGTATATGTGGTGTCACACCTTTTTTGGAAATACAGAGGGTCTATTTTATAAATATAGTCATTCAATTCAACACAAGCATAGTTGCCACGAGAAGTAGGGTGCTTCATCCAAAAAGTTCTCTGCAGCTGGGCACACTCATGCTGAAGGGCTTCTGCTTGCCTGATCCTTCTCAGACCTTGACCTGAAGCCTGCCTTCTGCTACTTACATGCAAACCCCATTGGCATGCATATGGGCATATGGGATCTTGTGTAGACTTCTCAAAGATGCTTCGTGTAGATTCCAGGATTCTCTAATCCATGGAGTGCCATTCCCTGGGAGAGAAATGGTGACTTGGATTTTCCCCAACACGTCAATGGTAAAGAAACTCACATTTCAAATGTGCTGTGCTCCCAATGGGCCAAGAGAAGAGACCCAAACCAAAGAGACAACCAGAGGACAGTTTGTGCTGAACAAGAGGTTTGGACTTGCTGGAGATGTGGGGACTCAGCAGATAGACACCCAGAACCCAGCCCTGTAAGTCAGATGAAGGTGAAGAACACACTCACAAGGCTGGGAATCTGGCACTCTGCAGCTCCAATGAGAAAGGAAGATAGGACAAAGAAATAAAAGGCATATTCCAAATCATTATTAGTAGAAGGAGATCTCACCTCACTGAAAATTAACTGAGGCACAGGTGATGACTAGAGTGAGCCACGTAATAAATGTTTTCAGGTCACAAGCAAAGGAGAAGTGAGTGGCAGCTGAGCGTTATCCAGCAGAGGTGATGCTTCCCGGATGTGGGGACTCTGAAGTAAAAACAAGCATAATCAAGCCTGCCTTCCACATTAATTGAAGTGGAAAAGATGAGGGGATGGGAAAGCATGTTGACAATGTTCAAGCCTTCCAAAAAAGAAAACCAAAAGGTCCAGTGGGGTCGAAATCAAGCAACAATAAAATGAAGATGGAGGAGAAAGGAAAACAATGGGATGCACCCTTCAGAGAGTCATGAGACAGTTTAGCAACTGCAAGTCCACTGGACACTGACTAATGAGGTCTCCTGAGGACCGAGGATGAATGCCAACAATGGGTACCACTCATAGAATGCTAACCATGCCCACACAACAATGTAAGCACCCATATTTAATATAGATGCTTTCAATATATTAATACATTTAATATTCATAACAGCTCTATAAGGTAGTTGCTCTTATCGTGATATTCAGTTTACAGAGAAAAACAAAAGGACAAGAAATAAAATTGAGGGGCAGACAGGATCATTGCTTGCCCAAGACCAGCCATCAGAAAGCAGATTCAAACCCAGGCAGCTTCTCCTCTGAGCTGTGCTCCTCAAAACTGGGCTATTCTGCTTCTTGGGAAGAGCAGGTTGAAAAGAGAGAACATATATATTAGGTGTAGCACAATCAAAAGGACCTGACATGAATCCTGATGACAATGTTCAAAGGACAAGAAAATATAAAACTCTACCAGGCCACTGAGCCACCGGCATGTGGGCAAAAGAGTGCAGATGAGGAAGCAGCTTTTTATCAAACAGCAGTTATTTTGTCTGAACTTGGGTTTAAAAAGACTTAGTACAGATGTAGAAGGATATAGGTTAAATTCTGAAACAGATGTGATTTTTGCACTTTATAGGCAAGGAAGAAAATGAGAGATTTATGCTACTTGAGATGTCCAAGGAACAGAGGATGGAGGAGAAGAAAAGCTACAGCGAGAGAATTGCTGAGCTAGCCATACTTCTGGAAGCTTGAGAACCCAGCCTGGGGATTTCAAATGGTCTCCATCAACATCCTTCTGGAAAGCAAGGCAGAGGGAGGGATGGGAACAAGGCTGACTCAAAGAGAGGACCCCACACCAATCAGGAAGGATGCACACAGCAGAGCATTGCCTTGGCACAGAGACAATAGAGAGAGGTGAGGAGCAAGTATCTGGACAGAAACACCTGGGTAGTTATGATTTAATTCAAGACCACCCGCCTGCATTCACACAAAGGCAGCCATGTCTAACAGATCTGATTTAATGAGAATGTATCAGGAAGACTGAGGGGGCTAAGCTGTGGCCTAGGAGAGTTCCCCTAGGTACCAGATACGGTACCAGAGGCTGAATCTGTGTGGGGAATGAGCATGTGGCTACTGCAGTGTGGCTGGTGAAGGGGGAAAGGCTGTTACTGCCCAGGAAGGGGGTGGCCAATGTGAGCTGTACCCACAAAATCGTGACAGGTAAATTCTGCCCTTGACTTTGCACAGGGCAGAGCCACCCACCCAGGCTCCCCTGACACTGACAGGTCCCATCAATGTCCCCGAAGAGGCATATGGATTCATCAGCTACAAAAGGGAGAGAGCCCACCAAGGGATGGCTTTGGCAGACTGTGCAAAGCAGGCCCGGTGGCTGGCCTGTCTACAACTGGTCTGACCAGCGGGAGAGTTATAAAATTCCAAACTCTGTAAAAGGGACCATTGTCTCCACGTCCCTCTGGTGGGCAGGTGTCCCTCTGGTAGGCCTCTTGCTGGCTCCTGGGGCAGCCTCCAGGTACAGAAGTGGGCCCACTGGAATGCCCTCCTCACCAGGCTTGAAAACAAATCACTTACCACGTCATCTCGGTCTTCCCACTCGACCTCAGAGAGGTCAACGCTACTGTAGTTAGGTTTCCTTCGCTTTTTTCCCTCTTCATACTGCCAAGGGGAAGGGACAGAAAAAGAAAACATTTCCATGAGATCACCAGCTGGGGCAACCTTTATCCTCCCAAGTCCTCTTTTGAGGATGGGGACCAAGAATAGAAGAATGTCAGTGAGAGGCCACGTAGTGCCAGTCCAGGAGGTTTGAATGGCAGGGAGCTGAGTCCAGATTCCTGTAAACATGTGCTTTGAGCTGGGGGAATGTACAAGTTAACTCTTTGAGCTGGGGGAATATACAAGTTAATTCATATAAGTATGAATTCACCTAGTGAAGCCCTTGGCTCTAAGCACACCAGGCTCAAAGCAGAGATTTCCCCCTGCTCAGATGCTTTGTGTGTGAGATGGGGGAGAGCCTTTTTCCTCTACTCCAAAGCTTTAAAAACAACCCCTTCAAAACAGAGGAAAGGGTGTCTTATATATGTTACCAAATACCTAGTGATATCCCACTATGTTTTATCATTCTCCCACCCCTACCTCCTGTCTCAAATGTACACCATACCCCTTGGCTAGGCTACAAAAGCACTGATCTCCGCAGTTGGGTTCAACATCGTGGTAAGGTTGTGCAGACAAACAGAACCTTCTACCTGCTATCCCACTGGCCACAGCAGTCCTGAGCGGAGCACGGCTACTTTACCCAGAGTGGGTGCGGGAACTGGGAGTCACTGCCAGACTTAACAGCCATGAGGGCATTTCTCTGGAAAAGCTGATGAGTGCATTAATAACTGGGGAAGTGGTTTCAGTTTTTTCCCTCTAAATCGCTGGCATTAGTCATCCTGCAAGCCTACCATTTTATCAACCGGACATTCGTGTGTCTGGACATTCCTGTGTCTCCGGGCCTTTACTGTTAGCTGTTGGGGTGTTTATAACGTAGGAAAGTCTGCCCTCTACTGCAGGCTGAGGAGAAGTAACCCCTTTACAAGTTCATAAGATAGGGCTAATGGCATACTGGGAAAAAGATATATGAATGGACAGTTTTTTTCTTGTTTGCTTTTGTCTCTAAATTGGTCATCTTTTGATTTAATTGGCAAGATTCTAAGTGAGATACAGAGTCACTCTAAGTGTTTGAAGACTCCAAAACCACAGGTTGCCATTTGGAACACTGCTCGGCGACTCCGGAGACAGGTGCTGAAGGCGCACCAGACATGAAGGAGAAAATCACTATCGACAGGTTGGACCAAACAGGTCTAAACTGGGCCCCAGTGGAATCTAGGGAGACAGACCAAACAGAAAGTCCCTGTGGGGCCAAACAAGGCCAGGTGGTTTCCCCACCTTCGTGTCTTCTGCATGGTGACTGCATTTCAGGAACCCCGGGACATCTCTGGGGATTGTCCACCCCCAACATCCAGGAAGGCCGCCTTGCCTCTAAGGGGCAGTGGGCCCTGGCCACCCCTGGTCAACCAACCTTCCACTCCCTCCTCTGAGGTTTCAATTAACAGACATTCACGGTCAGTTTTATGACATCAGATCCACTCCAGATGAGGAGGAAGGGAAGTGGTTCCCTCAGAAGCCACTGTAAACGATAGCAGATTCTCAGTTGGATCCTGTTACAGAAAGTTCATGCACACAGGGAAGCTCTGGTCCTCATGAGAGCCAGGCTAAGCAGAGTGGGAGGAACAGGACGAGGTCAGTGGGGTTGTTGCCAGAATCTCACAATGAGGAGGTGTGATGGGGAGGGGCACATGATGGGAAGACTCCCGATTGTCCCCCTGAGGAGCTAGTCAGACATTCTTGGACCATTGTTACCTGTGCTGATGGCCCCAATTCATGCTTTAGTAAGAGCCACTACTGAGAGCCACTAGGCACCCCAGAAGTTCATGCAGCCCAGATTCTGATGGTTAAAGGCAGAACTTTCACAATTTCTTGGGTGGAAATTCTTCCTTTGGTCTCTTCAAAATGCTCCTTCATTCATTTATTCAACCTGCATTTATGGGACACCTAGTAAGTGGAAGGTACTAAGAATATACATGGTCAATTAAACAGGCCTCCTCCTTCCCCAAGGGCTTGCTGACAGTCTATTACCCTTCTTCCTCTGGAAGGTCAGTGCATTGCCCATCATGCATATGGGAAAATGGGCTCAAACACAAGTTAAATAACCAATCAAATAACAAGTTAGATAAGATCATACAGTCAGTATGAGGGAGGACACCCTGCCCCCACAGCCCATGACCAAATTTTCATGGCTAAGCCTCATGTTATTTCAACCACTGTTAAACGAATTTAAAAAGACCCCAATGTCCAGAGCACCGAATGTCCCTTCATCCTCAGAAAAAGTGTCCAACTGTCTGCTAGAAGAGGACAGCACAGTGATCCTGCTACTTACTGGGCATGTGGCTGAGCAAGGTGCCAAACTGCTCCAAGCTTCCTTTTTCTCAGTTACAAATCGAAAGAACAAGAGCACCTCCACAGCCAAGGGAGGTTGAGAGGATTAAGTAGATACTGTATGTAAAGTGGGAAGCACATCCCCAGACAGGAAGTAAACCCTTACGGTGTAAGTAGCATGATTCCTGAGATCTGTGACCTTGTTGGCAAAGACACAGGCTCACTGTATACAATTGGTTAATACTTCATTTCCATGAAATGAAGGGACACATTCAATAATTTTGCAGGTCACTGTTCTGCAAACCATAGGCAGCCAGGAGATGTTTGATGAGGAGGACGATCGCACACATATGCCTTCTCCTGGTGTGAATCTTACACACCAAGAGTTGCCTACTTGACACCAAGCTGGGACTCAAGACTCTCCTGGCAGAAAAATTTATACTTGTGCTAAAGAACCCAAGTCCTTTCAGATGGCATCTGGCAAAAGTGCAATTGCAGAAATCCTCAATTTCTGACCTTTCCTAAAATGTCTTTCTTCATTTCTAAATAACCACTCAAGAAATGCCCTACATTATATTATTGGTCTTCATGAAACTTGGAGAAATTAGAGAGTGAAGGAAAGTAAGATTTCCCAGCATGCTGATCAACAAACCATCATATTCCAGCAAGTCTCTGTAATTTAATTTCATTGAAAGAAACAAGACAGGGCTGGAGATATCCCCTCTGGAACTCCACTTTAGGAATGCCCCTCCACAGCGTCTCCTTAACCGGGGACGTGGAATAGGCCTGAGACACTTTCCATTCCACTTGGGTCTTTATTAATGGGTGAGCTCCTTTGGAATATAAACAGTAATGTAGCAGAATGATTAATCTGAGTGAGACGAGAAAAAGTAAGTGGCCTGTTACATATATAAAACAGGTTGAGAATGACAAGTAAGCCCTAGCATAATGACCCAACTCCACCTTTTTTCATTTGCCCCATTAAGAAACATATTAAATGGCTAGAGATTAGGCGTTCTTTAGAAGACACTTGTGCCATAGATTGCCACCAATCATTCCCACATTTTACACGGTGATCATTTTTTTGTTCCTATAGGTAACCCCTTCAGCCCACCCTCAATAAATATACTACTAGTGAAGGTAAGACCACCCTCAGTTCAGAGGTAGACAGACCTGAGCATGTGAAGGAGACCCAAATCTCTCCAGGACATGGTGGTTTGTTCAGAGATGGCAACGTAACTCAGGCCAGCCCAAATGGTACTCTACCTGGGATGCTTTCCTGGATTTATCCAGAGAAAGAGGCTCTCTATCCACTCTCTACAAGGTGGTAGGATATGAATTTGAACTCCTCACGGCCACCACTACTCTACTTCCTGACAACCAAGTCAGTACAGAGAAAGCAGAGAACAGATCGAAACAAGTCCATGTGTGTAAACCTGAATCACGCTGTGCCTGGAATCAGTATTCTTTTGGACGTTTCATGTACCAACGCATTCTCTCCTCGTTACCCCTTCCCTTTTCAATGATTTTTTAAAAAGCTGGCTTGAATTTCAAGCATAAATAGTCAACAGAGCTCCAACTTGTATACATTGAGTGACTTTATTTTTTTTCCTTTAAAATGAACTACTTTAAAATTGCATTTTAAGTGAAATATTCACAAACTTCGGTTCTTTAATGATTATTTAGAAACATGTTGATTGCTGTTCCTGTAGGGAACCTCTCGATTACCTCACTGCTAATTGAGATGAATTACTGTTTCAGCAGGGCTCATCCCCTCTACCTGTTTTCCAACTGAAAGGACATATGTGTGGTCACAGATGGAGAATGACAAAAAAAGAACTAAATTCCCCAATTTCCCCAAAAAGAACTAGACTCCCAGGCCAGCTCTCCCTTCTCCCATGGGACTTGGCTTGGGACAAGTCCCAGGTCCACCACCCCACTCCCTCTTCCCTGCCTGAGGATCTTGTTACGGGGGCCGAGGCATCGTATATGGCATTTGTTAGTGTATCTGTAATCTGTAACTTCCTTTGAAAATGTGATTAACGAATTGCAAACGGTTTCCAAAGGTTTATAAACAGATACTTTGAGAGCCACAGGTAGGTTTGTAGTTTTTGGTGCCTGTTTTATGAAAAAAATATGTGAGGGAGAATTTAATAAGGAAAGATATTCTGTGCCATGAAATACTTCGAGGTGGAGTTTTAAATAAAGGCCAGATGTGGTGAACACACAAACCAGCCTGTGGCCTAGGAGGATGGGACAAGAGGGGCACCCATCTGAGGAAGAAGCTGGAGCCATCTGGGGACACGCCGAGCACCAGGACCTTCCCGGCAGTGTTAATTGCCTGCTGCAAGTGCCCTTTGTATTACCTGCCGACTGACTTGGGAAGCATAATGGGATAGGCTACGGTGATGGCCAGGTTCGTGTTGGTTTGAAAAACCCAAAAATGCCTTTGGTTTTTCTGTGTTCTTTTGGGATAGGCCAGAGGAAATTAGCTACACACATCTATGCAGCCTCTGTGAAACAAATATTGTGTGTGTTAATAATTGATAAACTGTACGTGCTGCTCCATGCTGCCAAGAGGAAGGAAGGGGATGGGGGTGGGAGGCCCACAACTGGAGAGGAAGAAGCTTTGCCCAAAGCTAATGCCATCTGCAGAAGGGGTGTGGCTGAGGGCCGGGAGCCAGACATTGTCTGGGCAGATGTTTCTCTCCCAGGGCAGCCTCAGCTGGTGAACACCTTGGCCACATCCCCCGAGCTCCTGGCCTCCTCTTGTCTCAGAGGCTTAATCAGCCATTTTAGGGGAAGGAGAGAAGGCATGTCTTCTCTCCTCCGTGCACAAGAGAGTAAGGTCTAATGGCCACTGGGCACTTCATTCCTTCACCTCATCCATTCATTCCTTCACTTGCTCGCCCTCACACCCCCATACTGGTGTACCCTGACCATTGATCAGGTGCTGAGCCAGGCCCCAGTGAGCCTTGGAAAAGCACAGACAAGCTGTCAGGTTCATCTCCTGCCCTCAAGTGGCAGACTGTGATTCACCATCAGTAGGTCAGTCCAGTTAGGAGATGAGTTAAAAGCCAGGGCCCCAGTGACAGGCTCAGAACTCATCAGGTTTTCATCTATAAGCTGTGTATACTCTGGGGCCAGCACGCACTTGCCCATGCTCCTCTGGGGCTAGTGTGCATCTGTTCACCTCTAGGATGAAGGGAGTAGCATCCAGCTCACAGGGCTGTGGTGAGTAGCAAATGGATACGAGCATGGCTGAGCACAGAGCACGCCCAAACATATAGGGCTTGAGAACATGCCCACTGGACCAGCACCATTAACTGCTAGTGTCATTGCTGAGATATGGCTCACCAAGCTCACCCCTAGAGAGTATATTCACAGGATAAAATGTTTTTTTAACAGTACAGTTATTCAGTAATATTTTTATTCCTTTAAAGAGGTAGTTCAACTTGGCAAGGTGGCCAATTCTTCTCATGGTCAAAGGGAAGGCTCTCAAATAAGGACATGGTTCCCCAGCCAAGTGGCCAGACAGGCCTATGACAGACTGATAACCTTTTCCCCTACAATTTGCAAATCAAGGTCTGTGACTGTTGCAGCATTTCTAGCCTCAGAGCAGGGGACTCTAGGAAAAGGGGCTCCCAGTGGCTGGTATCAGTCACTGTTCTCCTGGCTACAATCTAAACAGCTGGAGCATTTGCTGTTTTTTAAGGTTTTTTTTTTAATCCACATAACAACTGCTCATTGCAGAAAATTTGGAAAATGACGAAAAGCACAAGAAATGAAAAATATGTTCCCTTCACTACCACAATGCAGTGCTCATCACTTGGTATTCTACTACCTTTCCCAAAGGGTACCTTGAAGCCCTTACCGTTTTCAGTTTTCTAAGTTCATTGTTTCTCCAACAAGGAATTCATAAAATGTAGCAACCAATGATTACTACCTGTTTCTAAGGTTAGAAAACCTTAGTCTGCTTTCTAACTCACTGCCTTTAGCAAAAAAAAAAAAAAAAAAGAAAGAAAAGAAAGAAAGAAAGAAAGAAAGAGAGAAAGGGTGGGAGAAAGGAAGGAAGGGAGGGATGGAGGCAAATAGCAAATGTTTTCTGCTGGCCAGCTTCTCCCTCGCATCTGATCACCTTCATGAAGAGTGACTATGTCTTGTGTCAGGCACTATGCTAAGCGCTGTACATATCTTGTCGAATTCTCACAGCTCCAAGGGAGGGATAATTGCTTCCCAGGTAGGAAAATGCAGAGCCCAAGAATGGAGGTCACTTGGTGACACGCTAATAGGCAGTGGGAATTGAGATGCAAAACCAACTCTGCCTGGTTTCTGAGTCCAGCATTCATCAGCCTCAGTGCGGCCACCCTTGCCGTGATCTCCTTGCTAATGCCCGTCCTCAGATGACAGCTACTGGTGGGACTGCACATAGCAAGCGCTTGAATGTTTGCAGAACCACTCTGGAAGTCAAATCCCACCAGGCATTCATGTCTGTTAACAGCGGGCTCTTTCAGGCTGCCCTGAAACAGGCCTTGATGGCCAAGGATGCAAGAATCAGTTTAAGATTCAGAACAACTACAATATATTGAGTGCAGTGAGCAAAATATCACGCTACATTCCCAACGTGCCATGTCATACTGACACAACGCCCAGTGACCAAAATCCAACTCCAGGCCTCAGAGAAGCTTTGAAGGGTCTGGTGATAGCACTGCTGCTTGGATTTCCATGAAATTTGTGCTGGCCCCTTATTGTGTGACCCTGCAATAGAGTCTTCTAGGGAAGATACATGACTAGATAACATAGATGTTATGCTAGGAGAGAAATTCTGACGAGTCTGTGTTCGAAGATGAAATCCTTCACGTCCACGGGAAGACGAGAAGCTCAGATACACTGGAGACAAACAGGGCCATGAGGGTGTGTCCAAAAGCAGCCAGAAGGTGGGAGAAAGGCAACAGGGCATGTCGAGACAATAAACCTTTTCCTTTTTCTAAAAGGTACCATGCATGCTCTTATTAATTAGTGTTTTTAAGTGTCTCAAAGATGAAAAGTCCTACGTATTCTTTTAGTGTGATTACAAAATCCTTTTGATCGCTGTAAAACTAAAACAGCCTTGGTATTTTTTAAAGAAACAACAATTAACAGGCTGCTTTGAAAACCCAAATGACCTTTATCTTAAATTGGTGTCCTCTGAGTCTCCGTGAGTCATAGGCACTGTGTGTGAGGAGGAGGTAGCCTGGCCCCACCACCATCTTTGTAGGTCAAACTCAGCTTATTACCAGTGGCTAGATTTAAATTCTCATTCTCAGAAAGCTGGTTTGTCCTACAATCGCAAGCTAGTCATAAAAATGACAGTCGTGCTGAGTGGTTGGGTGGCAGGAACAGTTTGTGCCACAGCAAAAGAACGGGAAAGGAATTCTGGTGCAGGGAGGAGAGGGGCTCACCTTATGACTTAGTGAAGGGGTAAGGCCAGGAAAAGACCCTTCTCAGCAGAGAAGGAAAAAGTACCTGGGTACTACGTACAAAACAAAGATGCATGTGGGCACCTGGGAGAGAGCTACTCTGATAAGTTAGAACACCGGGAGACAAAACTCTCTCTAAAGTTTCCTGAGCAAAGGTTAGATGCACAACAGCCTTCCGAATGAATTTCAAAGTTTCAAATACAGTTACACCAGGTCCCTGAGCACAGACATGTGCCATATGCCAATTATATTCCATATTTCACATATAAATCTCAAATACCACTGAGTGGTTAGGAGATTACATTGGGGGTAAAAAGAGGACCTGTATAATTTGAGAGTATGTCTGTGACATTTGACAAGCAACTTTTTGTTTGCATTTATATAACTTTACCTAACACATTCCTTTCAGAAATGAGCTATTTATCAAAAGAACATTAGGTGTGTAGAAACTGTCAGGCTGTTTTGAACACAGGTAGAATTGGTTTCAGTTTAGAAACTGTAAAGAAAACGAGTTTTCTTATTCACTCAAGTGAAATCAGTAAACAGTATCAACTGACACTGTAACACAATGTATTAGCCTTTGAATGATGCCATAGCGTGAGTTCCCATGTTGTTGGTACTCTCCTGCAGTCAGAACATTCCCAGTGCCCCATCCCCAGCCCTGTCACAGGAAAAGGACTCCAGTCCCACTATTTTAGCTTGGAGGGATGGCAGTCAGAACACAGAGATCTCTCAAGTTCAGGGTTGTTGTGCTAAATGACATGAAGGGCAGGAAGCTGGCAACAAATTTGCAAGTGAAGTAAATACAGAAATGAAGAAAGGAGGGCAAGGGATCCTTCCCTCCAGGCCAGCTGCAAGTACCCTGGACTCTGGTTTCTGCCTGTGATGGCATCAGTCTATGTCAAGGCTGGTATGCCTTCATCACACATGTATGAGTGAGTGTGTGTGTGCAATTTTATTTAGGGAGGTGCTTGGCATGAGAGCTTTACTTTGTTCCTCTTTTTCTGGTAATTTTTTTCTAGATATTTGTGAAGGAAGAGAAGACAGGAAGGAATCAATTTTTGTGGCACATCCTCCATGAAAGTTTCTCTGATTTTTCCAGCTAGAGTCCCTTTCTCTTCTCTCCTGGGGTGGCCCTTGCTCTGCATTTCCTCAAGGACACAGGGCTTTGCAGCACAAACATGTGTGTGACCATCTTTTCAACCTATCCCCTCTCTGCTCTAGCCATATCCTGACCATCAAACTAAACAGGTTCTCATCCATCGTTGATCCATCCAGACCACTGGACTGGTAAATGAGCAAAATATTTAGTTTTGATATTCTTTTAATGTGATTCTCAATTCTACTGATATATCTTGTAAAAAAAAATGTTTCTGGATGCTTGCTGGTATGACTAAGCCCAAGAGACTTCTGATGTCACTCATGACTCAAAGGAAAACCAAAGGTCTCCTGGTAAGGCTGACTGAGTCCTCTGGGTCTTTTAGTTGTCTGTGATCATGGATACGTGGCAGAGGGTAAGTGCAATCAGAGAAAAAGTCCAGTGGGCCTGGAGAAGTAGACAGGGCTCAGCAAATTTCCACATTCATTGCTCCTAGCTAAGTGTCTCTTGAAGTTGAATCACATCTCTCCACCCTTCACACTACTAATTAATGTTGTCCTCCATGATACCTCTCCCCTTGATGGGGATGAGTGCTTCTAAGCATCCTTGCATGGATGCTACCCCTCCAACCCATTCTCTGCTGTCCAGTCAGGCAAGAGCTTCTGCTGCAAAAACAGAGCATATCATTGGCCTGGAATCCTTGTGGCCCCTCACGTTCTTTAGGATGATGTCCAACATTCCAGAATGTACAGTCTCCATCACTCTGACTCAGCTGGCTGTTTGGGCCTCTTCTTACCACTTCCTACCTCTCACCACACTCCCCAGTAGACTGAGCAAGCTACTGAAATGTCATTATTATTCTTGCCTTCAATCTTCTGCATATATCACTCCATCTATTTCTAATACTCTTCACCCCAGCTCAAAGTCAAGTGACCCCTCAGGATTCAACTGAGACATCAGCTCTGGGAAATCCACACTGGCCTGTCCTTGGTCAGTTGAGATCCCTCCTGCATCCCCCTCGGCTTCCTGTGGTAGCTCTATCTCCACACCCATTACACTGGACTGCAAATTAGTTGCTTACTTGCAGTGCACAGGAGAGTGCCTGGTGAAGAGGAGGTTCTCCATAATTATTTGATGAATGAGTGAGCAGAGTAAATGGACAAATTAGGATGCGTATCTACTTAATAAACACATATGTAACATCTACTATGTGCCTGGTCCGTTCTAGACATTTCTGAGTTCTGTGAACTCATTTAATCCTTATACCAATCCCATGTGATAGGCACTATTTTTGTCCTCATTTTTTAGCAAGGGAACTGAGTCCAGGGAGGTTGAGTGACTTGTCCAAGGCCACACCGCTGATAGTGGCACAGCTGAGGTTGAGCCCAGATGTCTGTCCTCAAAGATTGCTCTGTGTGGAGAAACACTTACCTATGGACCTGAGGTTGCTCCTGGCACCTGCCTGAGATGCATTTTGCCAGGGCACAATGTAGAAGATGATGCCAAGGTGACCTGTAGTAGTCATCAAGGTGACCTGTGATTCCACACCCAGCACAGCCAAGTTTCAATTTAAGTCTCAAAAGAATCTTTCCATTAAATATACACACACACAGGCACACAGGGGTGGGGTAAAAGTAGGTTTACAGTTCTTTGTATGGGAAATAACACAATAATTAATAAATAGTAGAAGAATAAGCTCTGTTTCATGTACTCACAACTGTAAATCTACCTTTGCCCATGCCTGTATATATAAATTTATGTTTGTATTTGAGCCTTCATTGAAGGAGTGGCCAACCCCAATTGCTCCCAAAGCCTCTGCAGTACTGGGAGTCAGATAAATGCCTCTGCTCCTCCCAATTACTCTTCCTGGAGTGTAACAAGACACTTAAACTCTCCAGGGGAAGCGAGGATTTGGGACAGTTTCAATGTTTTACCCTATTCTAATACCCAGAATACATTTCTGAAATCCCTATACTTCTTTACTGGGGAGGAGGTTACAATACTCTGTGATGCCTATTATCTTCCTGACATCCCAGATAAACCCTGTGTCTGATAGTCTCCTCTTTTCTCTGTTTAACCTTCCCATCCTCAAGAAATTAAGCTCAGCTTACTAGGTGCTCCCTTCTGCTTTGGCACATTTCTGCTAGGCAGGGATGCTGCTTCAATTTAAACCTGCCTGGAGTATTCTTTGGTAGAGGGGTCCTTGGGCTTTTGATTGAATTGGAGGTAAGTGTATGTGTGCACACAAAGGTGTGTGTGTGTGTGTGTATTCCTTCTAGATGATGTTCTAGACCTTTATCTTGCAGAGTGCAGCCTCACTGCTGCATGGATGAATTGCATGCCTTTGTCTGTTGGACTTTGCTTTCTTAGGCATTGGGTCCAAATGGACGAAGTCATGTGGCTATGGTCAATGCTCCCTTTTTCCTCGGGAGATATCCACACTTCCAGGGAGCCACATGCACAGAAAGCACTGAATATCAGACTTCAACCCAGAGTTCCCTGGGCTACGGCTGGCAGGCCAGTCTGTCATTTGGGATTTCGGGCCCTGGCCAGCTGGTACATGAAAGCATTCAATCTTGTAAAATCCCCAGCCACAGGCCAAAGAAATGCCAGCCATTGAATGATATTCTATCATGCAATCTATTGTGTGTTTTGTAGGGGGAGTCATTAGGTCAAGGGCAGGGGCAGACACCATCTCAAGGAGAAAGAGTCAAGTGAGACTGAGAACTTCTAGCCAAAACCCGCCTGGCTTAGCCAAACGACTCTCTTGTGTCAATATTCCCAATGTGGAAGTGTCTCCTTTCACCTTGTGAACATCACAGAGAGAAAATGTGGAAATGGCACCTGGGAGGTGTGCTCCCAAGCTTAGTGCCTGTGGCAGTGAGTGTAGAGCTAATGGTTCAGGTACCTCCTCAATGAAATGCAATGGTCAGTTCAGGGACTGTGGTAGGGACTCAATTATTGTGCCAAAAAGCCCATGATCTCAACCTTTTTATTTGCATTCTTTGGATCTTATCATTTAGGATTATGTAAAAATGACAGCTGCTTATAATTATTTGGAGGTTTGAGCTGCAATAATTAAAAACAGCTGCCTTTATCTTACCGCTACCAGACTTAACCCCAAAAGGTTGGGTCTACTGCACTTCAAAGAAGGAAGCAAGAAATAAAAGAAAACTCCACACATTACTAACAAATTTCTAGTGATTCATTTAAATGTATAACCAGTTATTCCAACAGCCTTCAAACCTTTAATTATCTTTTAAATATATATAATTTGGAACTGCTAATTAGATAGCAATTTAATGCTCTTGTGGGGATTCAGATGCACTGTCTTTCTAAAATGCAAACTCCCAGAGGAATATCATTGGCATTCAGATGATTGAATTCTTCAGTTATTCAAATGAGCATGGGCATTTACCCTATTGGAATCATTTGAATATTCTGCTGTCAGCCCCAGCTGTAGGTTTATAGGGTTCTTCCCTAGATTGAGGGTAAGGCTAGGTTTTCTCCAAATCCAAGTCCAACCTTCTGGAGAGAAACTAGTCAGGTCTGGAGGCCTACCCTCACTCTACAGCTCAGTTCAGCCTCTTCTTAGATGCAGATGGCTCTGTTTTCCTGTTTTAAGGAGGAACACACTTTCCTGGAATTCATAGTTGAGAAAGCTTTAAGGTTCCCTTCCCAGCAGTTCTCTATGCTGGTCGCCCTGCTATTGTCTGGGCAGTTAACATTTTAAAAATAACTCTCTCCCCCAACAGGCCCCTGCAGATGGAGGAGTGAGGGTTTCATTCTGCCTAGAGCTTCCACTTCCTGCATATTCCTACCCGTTGAGACGGTCCTTTAAATTATATAAAGATGTGCATCACATGGAGAAAAGCAATCGATCAATTAGATGACACTGGGCAATGACAGAAGTCAGCTCTCCCATCTCAGTCCCGCAGCATGGCTAAGGCCTGTATTCCTGAGGCAGGCTGGTGACTAGCAGCTGAGCCTCATTTCCCCCACCAGGCAAAGGAGGTGCAGACAAATCTATATGAATTTTTAAGAGATCATTATTCAACACATTGCATGTAATTACATTTTGATGAGCTTTTTATTGCTAATTCATCATCCAAGATGGGGCACTCTAGATATGAAATTAATCTAGTGAAACAAAGGTCACGGTGTGTCCAGTGGAAAGAAAACCTTTGTCTTCATTAAATTCTTTTACCAAACAATAAAGCAACAATGATGCTATCTCTAAACCACATTTCCTTAAAGTGACTTCTGGATTATTATCGGCATAAAGCCATTGTTCTTGGTACTTCTAAATGCAAATGTGGATTCTTCAAGCATGCTGGGACCTGAAATAGAATAGAAAATGTGCCTGATCCCATCATGTTAGTGCAAAGGTCTGTGGGGGTGCACAGAGAACTAGTCGAGGTCCCAGTCTAGAGTAAAATCAGTCTTGGCAGAGAAACATCAATCCATCGGTGTCTTGGCTTGAGTTCTCTCTGAAGCAGACCCTAAGACCAAGATAAGAACAAGTTTTCTACCTGAGATGGGTTCCCAGGAAATGCCTGTAGGAACATGGCAAAGAGACTCAGAGACTGAGAAGAGCAGGCAGCCAATGCTAGACACATCACCGAGCACATTAGCATGGTGGGCTCTGGGAGCTGAATCCCACTGGGGGCTCTGACTCCAGCGTGACCAGGTGCCTGGAGACATCCCGCTTGTGTGGTCAGAGTGCTCACTGGTCTTGGGTGGAGGGATGCCAATCCTGGCACATCTGGCCTGCTGTGTGCCTGAGAAAAGTGGAATCCAGAAGCCAGAGACCATCTTTACCTAGGTGCTGGCAGCCATAAGCCAGACTGGTACATGTGGAAATGGTGAAGGCCGAGGGGAGATGGGCAGGCATCAGCAGCAACTGTTGCACGAAGCATGTTTCCAAAGAGAAATTTGTCAATAAAACCTCCAGCCGCTCTCCCTAGTCCTTTGGAAGTCTGTTTTAAATCTACCAACAGATTCCGTACAGGACATATTGAACATCCCCTTGCCTCAGGGGCTTTGAGTACAATTCCCTACACCTGAATCAGCCTCCAGTCTTGGCACAGCAAATTCTTTTCTTCCCGTAGGACTTCAGTGCTCAGCTGAAAATGTCATCCCTAACAAGGGTTCTCCCTGACCATCCAACTCAGGGAGGTGCTTCTCCCTACTTTTTTGTTTCCTCAGATCCTTGTTTCTTTGGAGAGTTTATCCAAAATATGTACAACTTTTTGTTTGCTTACTTATCAACTTAAACAAAAAAAGTATCTTCTCCATGAAATTCCAAATGATGGGGAAGTTCTGTATTGTTTTACCACTAGATCCCCAGCATCTAACAGAATGCCTGGCACATGAGAGGTGTTCCATAAATACATGGCAGAGGAAAGAACCAGTGGGAGGGACAGAGGGTGGGGAGGGGAGGGAAGGGAGGAAAGGAAAGGGATGGCGGTAAGGCAGGAGGCGGGAGGGACTGAGGGCTCCAGAAGCACAAGACTGAGGAGATGACACTTGTGCATTCAGGTGTCTGAACAGCCCTTTGCCATGTCGGTTGTGCTGAACTACATCACCAACTACGACCTCAGCTCACAGGCTGCAAACCAGCTCCCCACAGCCTTCCCCAGCCGCCTCTTCCACAGCTAGACACCACATCCTTTTATAAATTCTATTTCTTGCAGTAATTTCCACCTCAGTGCTTAATGATATGCTGTCATTGTGTGATCAGTTCCCTATATGTGAGTCCTCTCTCCCTGTTTATTATTCCACTTCCTCTGCTAGGTACCACACCAGGCCCTGCATGTACCAGGTGAACAAAATAATCTGTCCAGTGTCTTCAGATTGCTTACTGTGCCATGAGGGGGCACACGAGTGAAGATACTTTTATAATATAGAATGAAGCCCAAACTCTGAGGCCTGAGCAAGAAGCCTGGTGGGAGGAGAAGCGACCTCTGGGGGTATAGGGGTGGGGTGGGGTTGAGAGGAAAGTATTGTGAAGAGGGAGAGGGAAGACGGGCAGATTGTAAACCCACTTAGAGCATGGGTCTGAGCAGCACCCAGCAGCAGTTCCCCGACCTGCAGATCCCATGGGTATATCAGCCAGGCTGCTCCGGTTGTAAGCAACAGAGACCAATTTTTAATCAACAGGGACCAAAAGGGGCATGCATGAGAAGTGTAAATAAATAAAGGAATTGACAAAGGGTCTTTTCCTCTTACCTTTTCCCTTCCTCCCTCTCTCCCTCCCCTCCTTCCTTCCTGTTTTCCTTCCTCCATCATTTCCTCTCTGGCTTCCCTTTCTTTCCCCCCAAGTATTTCGTATTGATTATGCTATTACACTTTTCCCAATTTTTCCTCTTTGTCCCCCACCCTTAAGCATCTCCCACTTAGTTTATGTCCATGGGTTGTACATATAAGTTCTTTGAGTTCTCTGTTTCCTATACCATTTTTTATCTCTCCCTGTCTATTTTATGCCTACTAATTATGCTTCTTATTTCCTGTACCCCCCCATTCCTCCCTTCTCCCTCCCCACTGAAATCCCTCCATATGGTGTCCTTTCCATTTCATTCTTCTTTCCTCCCATTCTTCCTTCTTTCCTTTCTTCTCTCTCTCCTTCTCTCTGGGAAGGGTAAAAAGACTTAAGGAAAGCAAAGCTCCCATCTACTAATACCTTTATATCAGTCAGGGCCCCAGCAGGAAGCACATGGCACAGCCAGGCTGGCTAATTAAGGAAAGTTTAATAAAGGGGCTATTGTAATAGTGTGAGTAGGGTGTAGAAAACTACAAAAAATGGGGCAGTACCCTGAAGCTAGAAGCAGTGGGGACCTTTCCCTCCATCTGCATGAAGGGTCAAAGGCAGAAGCAGTCCCAGGAGCTCACAAAGAGAGCAAGGGAGGAGAGGTGGCTTTAGATTCAGTGCAGCAGATCCCAGAAGACACAGGGCTGAATGGACACTGACTGCCCTCTCCTCTCCCCACTTCCTGTGGGTATCCCCTGCCCCTGGAGCAAACCCTGCCCACAGCCCAGATCAAAGGAGACGCTGCTGTGCCCCACACAGATTGGTCTGCTAGACAGAGAGCAGAGGGAAGGGCAGTCCTGTCTGCAGCAGCCAGGGATGTGTTCTACTCCAGTTTTTGCTTTGTAAAAGAACATCGTACTCATAACATAACTTCAGAATTGTGGGAAGTTCTTTCAAGCACATAGGTTAAATCTTATGACAAACAGCAGTGCCTATAGTCATCTATTTTTTTTTCCGGATGGTTGACCCCACTTTACTTTACACCTGACACAGCGCTTGGGCTAGGCATCAGTTAACGTCTGAGATAAGTACTAACACGCAGGATGTTTTGAGGATGTAGGAGGCAAAGTACATGGGGGTGCTCAGCACAGAGCCTGGCCCCTAAAGCCCTTACTAACAATTGCATTGTTACTGCTACTTCCTTATTTGCTAAACCCCACCTATGCTCTGAGTGTCTACATGCACACCTGGCCACAGAACTTGGGGACAGAGAGGCTGTTGAGGTTCGCAGAACAGGGTGTAGTTCCACTGCACAGAAATCCAGGCACCCCACTAACTTGTTTAATCCCTAAACTCAGGGGGTGTAAGTGGTCCCAGCTCAGGGCTTGCATGCTTCCACTCAAGTGTCTAGACTTGGGCAGTTCAAACAGTGTCCTCAACAATTTCATCAAGAGGAAAGCACGCAAGTCTCTGTTTTTGCTTTTGCCAAATGATGTATTTCAAAAAGAACAGGCTTGCTACGTGGGGGTCACACAGTCTTGTTTATTTTTTCTCAGCAAACTCACTCCTCTCAGCAGATACATTTACTAAGCATCCATTAATTCTTTCTTTTAAACTGAATAGGATGAATTCAGACCAGGCCCAAGCTAGAGTCCCTGGCCTCTGTGCAGAGAATGTGGCTGGCAGAGAAGGCAACCTCAGCACCAGGCACATGGTGATGCCTGGGCGCCACCTACTGGACAGCCTCCTTCAGTTCAGCAGCCTGAGCAAAGGGCCAGGAGGCTGCAAAGGGATTCCAGCATCTGAGAACCACAGAAAGGTTTGTGTGCATGCCACCTCCTCTGGGAAGCCCTCCCATATCAAAGGACACCCTTCCTTGAGCAAAGTAAACACTTCCCCTTGGAGCCTATAGATTTTCCTGGTTCCTCTGACAGTTGAGAAACTCTTGCTTTGTGCACCGAGCTTCTTGTGGGCAGAGACATCCTTTTACCTGTTTCTATGTCACCATTAGCTAACCCAGTGCTTGACTCCAGGCACACCTGATGAATGCTTGCCAACTAGCAGGCCAGAGGGAAAGGTGGAAAGAAAGGAGGTTTTGACCAATCACATGTGCCTCAACTTCTGCACCTGACATAGCAAGGATTCAATCAAGGATTCATGAGTGAACATGTGGCACCTGCATTTCTCATTTATTGTAGGAAATTGGCACCCAGACATTTAATCATCAGCACCTTCAAATATCATCAAAATCATTCAACAAATATTTACTGACTACCCTCCTCTATGCAGCAGTGAACTTGCAGGAATTCACGAGGGACAGTAAGGGGCAGGTTGAACACATAGATATTTACCAAGAGTGGTATGAAAACCAAGGAAACTAGAACAGGGGATGTGATGAGGGGCGGGTGACAGAGGAGAAGTGTGATTCCTTTGACCATGGGGCAGGGATACCTCTCTATAGGGGTGACTTCTGAGACAAGAGGTAGAGGAGGAGAACAAGCCATCATGGATATATCTGGGACAAGATTCTAGGCAGAGGGAAGAGCAGGCACAAGGATTAGAAGCAGAAAGGCTTCTGAGGACTGGAAAAGGGCTAGAGCGTGGCTGGAGAGCACAGGAGAGCATTGTGGGCAGCCAGCCACCCAGGCCCAGGCAGATCGGGTTATGAAGCCAGATCTAGTGGGGTTCAAGGCTCAAGCTGGGAGTTTGGGATTTACTTTAAATGCCAGGGAAGCACAGCATCTGACTGAAGTCTGTGAAAGCCCCTCCGACTGCTGAGTGAATGGTGCCGGGGTAGGGTGGAGGTGGGGTTGGCAAAAACAGATGCCCAGAGAGTAGCTGAAAGGAGACTGAAGTATCTGGGAGAGACAGTATGGTGACCCTGTCCAGGGGCTAATGACAGAGAAATGTGGGTGGGCTTAGGGAGCCTTTGGGAGCTGGATCCAATTAGACACCAGGGTGGATGACTTTGAAGAGGGGTCCAGGAAAAGACCCTGCTGGAGGCTTTTTGAAGAGTTCATACTTGTTGTTCAACACCTGTTATACTCAAAAAGAACCCTTAGCATTTGCATTGCGTAGTTGCAGATGGGAAGAAGAAATTAAGAAAGTAGGCACTGTTGGTTCCAAGAATTATACAAAGAAGGAACACTATTAGGTGTGGGATGGAAAAAACCCCTTACATAATTGAAGATCTGCACAATAATATAAAATTCAAATTTAGTTTCACATCGAATTTTTTGAAATTATACAGAAACCCCTCACATGGCCCACTGCTTGAGCCAAGTCAGTGGATCTCGACAAGGATTTTAATAGTGGCCCTACATCTTAAGCTCCTATGTAAACTGGTGTTTGATATGCACTGTCTGCTTAGCATTTAACATATATTTATGTGTGTCCATGGGCATGTCCACTTACTCCATATGAGAGGACAATGGTGTCAGAGTATTTATGTTTACTCGCATGGCCGTGTGTCAATGGTGTAGTCAACGGCAACCTTCTGCAAGGGTCCAGCTGTCTCCCGTGTGCAACAGCAGATGGGCATGGGAAAATGAACTGCCCGGGTGCTCATACGGACAAAGAAGCACAATGTTTAGCGTGGGGCAGGGACAGTCAAGGAGTGACACAAGGGAAAGGCTGGTGACATCAGACAGAGCTCAGGCTGTGGAGAGCCAGTGGCTGGATCAGCAACAGTGCTGAATTCCAAAGGGAGAGGAGAGCTCTGGAATGGGTTAGGAAGATGACTCAGTCATCTGGGGAATGTGAGCTTGTTAAAGAGTTAACCTGAGTTTCATAGAACAACAGAAGTGGTTTTTGTGTCTGCACGTCCTGATTTAGACAACCTGGCAGCTGAGGCTCACCCGGTGTGGCTAATGCTTCCTGCCTGCTGGCTTGCATCACACAGTTCGGTTTAGGGAGTCGATGTGCTCAGAACTGAGCCCACACTGCTGAAGTAGCCAGAGAAGCATGACCAAACTGGGGAGATCATCACCCTGGCCATGGACTTGATGCCCTAAATTCTGGATGACCCTGTACTTTCACTCCCAGAGAAGCCACAGCCTGTGAGGACGGCAGTGAGGTGGGCTGAGGTCACAACGGAGGAGGCTAAGAAGCCACCAACTGTTTGCACAGTCTCCCAAGATGAAACAGTGCCGGGTGGTGGAGGCGGGGCTAAAGTTTGTTTTGTTGACCTTTTGGAAGGAGGATGTCCTAGAGTCAAGCCATTGTATTTAGAAGAGCCCCAAATATCTGGTCACTCTCTAGACATACTGTCACACGTGTCTCTTGAGCACCTGAAGTGGTGTGGCTAGTCAGAACAGAAATGTGCTATGGTTGCACATTTCCCATACACACCAGATTTCAAAGATTAGTAAGAAAAAGAATGTAAAATATCTCATTATTAATTTTCATATTGATAGTGTATGGAAACAATGTAATTTTGAATTTATTGGGTTAAAATATTCTTAAACTTAATTTCACCTGTTTCTTTTTTACTTTTAGAGGTGGCTACTAGAAAGTTTTAAATTTTCCAGGGAGCTCATGTTTGTGACCCCCATTGTGTGCTTACTGGACAGCGCCAGTCTAGACAGGTTCTAAATACAACCATCTAGTGGTAACCTTGTGATTAGTCTGTGTGGCTGCAAAGACCAGCCTCTCAGTCACTCCCGCCCTCCACACACTTTGCCTTCCATTTCCTGAAGAACCAACCAACTGAGCAGAGTGAATTCAGCATATCTTAACTAATCTGGGTTAGGGCTTCAGGCTCTGGCACTTTCTTGTCCCCTTACCATCTTATCGCTTAGTGCCCCAGCTTCCTGTAGGTGACATAGAGATACCCTCCTTCCCCACAGAGAACCCAGCTTCTCGTCCTGGCCCTCACAGTGGTCTACAGTCTGACTCCGGAGCCTTCTAGACCATCTTCTTTCCAGGTCTGATCTCACACACACACCCTTCCTTTGAGCCTTGGGCCTTTCCATGGCACCTATGTCCTTGGCACCTATATCCTTGGCTTGCTATTAAATGAGTCAGTGATTAAAAGCTTTAACACAAGTAAAACACCTCAAACAGTGCCTGTCACAGAAAAAGGAATCAACAAATGTGAAAAAAAAAAAACTAAGACCAACAATACAAACACAAAAATGCATTTTTCCCTAGTAGTGTCTTCAGTTATCTATATTCCCTATAAGTACTAAATCTTATCGACCCTATTAGATTTTGAGTTCTCTGAGGCAGCGCACATTTCTGTAACCACTCCTGGCAGCTGGCTCAGGCCTAGAGCATAGTGGACATTCAGCAAGCATGGGAGGAGTGAAGGAAGATTTCTCTCCATGCCCCCACCTCCCATGACATCCACCACCACACCCATTGGCCCATGAGACTGGCAAATTTTCATCCAGAATAGAAACCTGCCAGCATCCTTCCCCATCTCCTGGGCTTGCAGACGCTGAACAAACATCTTTTGGCAGATGTCAACATGGGCTTCCTGGAAACAAGACTTAGACATCGCCTGCCTCAGGCTCCTTGGAGCAGCCCTGCTGGCCCTGTGGCTGCTGGAAGGGGGCCTTCTTTGTTTTTGCTTGGTGGTTTGGCCAGGCCCACATTCCAGGCCTCCTTGAGGAAGGAAATCAAGTCCTCTAAAGGGAGAAGGTAGAGGGAGAAATGGATCACCAAAATCTAAAAAAAAACCAGATCAGATCATGCTAAAAGTGACACTTTCCCAGTCTTATCTCCCTCGATGCCCTGATCGGCAAAAGAAAAAGAGACATATTCAAGGCTCCACATTTTAAGAAAAATCCATAAAGCTCTCAAAGACATGGTAAGAAAAAAGTGCAAAACAAATAAACATCTACACTAACTATAAGTAATCATACTTTGAAATATTTTTAATTGAATGTTAAAGAGTGGTAGAGACCAAGAACAAATTTCCAGATGTTAAATAACTACTCAAAAAGCATTCCTTAAAGTCTAGCTTGAATCCCTCCTGCTGTGCTGTTGTCCTGTTCCCCACCCAAGGAGTAGATATGGGCCCCCACCCACAAGACGGCCCCCAGCCCACTTGATGATTGCTACGTCAGCCCCTAGTCCAACGCAGGACCCAGAGCACCAGGCACCAATAAACATTTCTTGAATCAATGTCAGTTAGCCTACCAGAAGTGACAAACTTGTGGCAAGGAGATAGTGGCTGAGAAACAATTGCAGAAAGACTAAGGTTAGCCCAGTTATCAAAGAAAAGTATTACTTTAGTAGTTTTGCCAATTAAACTAAAGCAAGTCGGCTCAGTAAGGCCCCTACATCTGAGCTGTTTTTGGAGACACTTCATGATTCACACCCAAATCATACAAGATTAAAGAAAACACTGGATAAAATCAGGCCAAACATTAAGTTCAGGGGAAAGATTTTATTGGACAAATTAGAAAAATATTGGTATTGTGCTTCAGAGAAACCCACTTCTTTCCTCTGGCTGCAGGGGCAGAAACAACCTCAGTGGCAGATGGAGAGGGAATATGAGTTGTTTTAAGTGAGTCCGCTCCATCCTCTCACATTGGCCGCAACCCCACACTCACACCCAACGTGCTAATCTGGTAGCCTTGGCCAGAACCAAGGGAACGTGCATTTATAATAAGGATTTGATTATATGGCTGGACTCGGGAGAAAGCGATTCAGGTTTGGATGAGGGTTCCTTGCCTGAATCCCCAGCTAGCCAAGGGAGCTGCTGGCAGCTGGCTGTCCCTAGCCATGTGTGAGGGTTCTTACCCGGGTGGATTCTGCCTGGGTTTCTAGGGAAGCTCACAGACTACCCAGTGTGAAGGACCCCAAGGAAGTGACCATGAAAACAGCAGTTTTAGAGGATGCCTTCATTCATTCATTCCCAGGGCTCCTACTGTGTGCTGAGTGGATTGGTGGCGAGGGAGAAGATGGGGGAAAGCTTTCAGCTTTTGCTGTTCAGGTGAACAACAGCAACAAAAAAAAAAAGAAAACAGAGGTGAACAAATCTGTACGTGCCAAAGCCAGGAGCATTCCATCTGCGTAGACCAGGTCTTAACTATCACCTCCATGCACTACAGCTTCGAATGTTACTCTTATTGCTACTTCACAAACAAACAACAACAACAACTTTGGTTTCCTCACGTGAAATGGCTCAACAGAACTTTATCGTACTCTTGTTGTCTGTCTTCTAGACCAAGTTGGCCAGGAAAACTGAGAACGTGAGCCTGTGTGTGTGCCTGTGTGAGAAGGAAACACAGAGTGACAGAAAGACAAAAAGAGAGAGGAGAGACAGGTAGACAGGCACAGACAGGCTTCGCTGAGGTTTCACAGACTAAGCTGATGGCAGACTGAAATTAGGACTGAATGCAGACTGCATTAGTCCAAGGACCCTGCATCTGTTCAGCTGTATGTGCGTGTATCTGTGTATACAGCCCCTTATCAATATTTACCATGGTAATCTGAACCAATTGAGTACTCAGAAATGTTCTTTAGGTCCCCCCTAAGCATCCACCGCCCCGTGATCTCCCAAACTTGATAGCAGCTGAGCTCAGATCCACACAGCCAATATAACACAAGCAGGGTGCCAGGTTGACCACCACTGTT
The DNA here is from genome assembly GCF_022682495.2 of Desmodus rotundus. Lineage (NCBI taxonomy): Eukaryota > Metazoa > Chordata > Mammalia > Chiroptera > Phyllostomidae > Desmodus > Desmodus rotundus. The sequence continues at coordinate 88,226,561 of NC_071394.1, forward strand.
GCCACAATGTCCCGGGGCCTGCTTTGCCACACAAAGCTCTTTACTGGCAGTATCTCATTTACTCTCACGACCAATCTGAAATATATACACTCTGGTTATGGCGGGATTATGGAGAAACTGATGCTTAGAGAGGCTGTGTGACTTGACCAAAGTCCCACAGCTGGGATGTGGCAGGGCTAGGAGTCCAGGGCAGCCTCTGTATTGCTGGAGTTGAGGCCCTTCCATTTTACTATCTTTTTCCCAGGAGCAAAACTCGAGACAGTGTCAACATCCACTTATTGATCACATGCAGATGGGTGAGTTCATGTAATCCTCAATGACTGGCATTGCTCCAAACCTCTTCTAAAGATCTCATGGCCTCAGGGTAAGAGACAGATGAATGGCCTGGCTATTCCTTAGGTTCTTATCACTGATCAGTTGCAATATGGTTCACCTGGTTTGGATTTTCACAGGTGAGACATGGGGAATTTGTTTGGGCTATTCCATTTACAGGAACTTGACCCTGATTACCACTCTTGGTGAAACATTTCAGTACAATGTTTCAGCAGTGAGAAGAACAGAAATGATTTGTATTTGCACTACTAGGATATGATTGGTGTTGACTGATTAGCCTGCTTTCCTGAGAGCCTTTCGGCTGCCCTCTCAGTGCCCGTGGCTCTGAAAAGTGCATCTGATGGACTACTTGCAAACAGACCCTTTGCTGCGTGACCAGAAGGGTTTTGTGAGTTGACTGTGCAGATGGAGGCTTCTTATTTCCATCACAGCAGAGAGAGAGGAAAAGTACCTTGGTGACTTCTGACATCTGGTTCCATTTCATCCCTTCTTTAAAAGCTGATAAATGGGAAGTTAATTCACTCACTGGCAGAAGATCCAGGTTTGATTGTTTCATTTACTCTGTTGCACTCCAACTTGGAATAAATAAGCACTAGGAGCCCAGACTGAGCCACACCAAACACGTAACTTGTACCACTCCCAACAGACAACCCCAACCGGGCTGCTTGGAAATGGGCAAAGTGCTAAGCTTTTAGACCTAAATATGTTTTTAGACTTAAAGATCCTTAAAAAGTTAGTATCTTTTTAACTAAGGCCTTTCAATAATTCTGAGTTACATTTGGAGCTAACTAACCAGTTAACTCAATCTTTTCCAGATAAAAAGCTTGTGGAAATCAAATATTACCATAATTCCCATCTTACAGTGTGCATATGGGATCCACATGATGTGGCCATGACTCCATTAATACCAGGGCGATTAGAGCAAAGCTGGATGATGATGGAGCTCAAACATGAACTTTTTCTAAACAATGAGTCAAGCAAGAAGCAAACTGGTCCCCACAGTGCCTCCCCGATAAACATTTGCATAGCAGGCACTGCCGTTCTTTTCTAATTTTTATGAAAGAGAAAAAGATGTGTGGGGTGGATGGGTACGTGTGAATGTGTGTGTATTGTGCATTGCTCCAGGAAACAACCTACAGTGTCTTAACTTTCAAAAGCAGAATTTACTGTATTACTCTTTATAACTTTACCTCTTCTTTAAAATGAACTAAACACACACAAACCAAAAGGGATACCCTTTTCTCAACACATTGCAACTAGTCCAGAGGCAGCAAAAACATGGCACACTTACTACCAACGCCTGTCCAATGTCCGCAGGAGATGCTGTCAGTGGACCAGGGCCTCCTACCCCACAAGTCTGGCTGCCCTTCCAAATCAGCCTCTCCCCAGGGATCAGGGTGGACAGTGATACCGTGACCTGTCCTGGATTCGGCCTAACCCTACTCACTTCTGAGAAAGTGAAACTATTGCTGAAAGAAAGTGGTTTACAAGTTAGGGCATCAAACAGGGCTACTGGATATGATTTCCGCAGGAAATGGAGAATATCTCAACTGTTTTAATTAAACAAAAAAGGTATTGTTGAATCCCTTTCATGCAGGAGGCACCGGGCTTAGGCAATGTAATTTGGGGGCAAATCCTATAGTGATGAATTTCCAGGGATCCTAGGTCCAATTTGTTGTATCAAATGTAACTTGCAACAAGTCAGTCCTGGGCTGGAGAGTGAGACCTTTTGTTTTAGAAAGGTATCCATTATGATGTGTTTCATGCTGTCTAGCGCTAGAAAAATTTCCATATATTGGCATCTGTGAAATAAATAAATAAATGCATATAGCTATATATGGATTTATATATAAAAGCATGAGAGTAAGTGCATTCATCCAACATTATTTATTTATTAACTATTAAACTTTAGGAAACAATATTATGAATGGAGCTTTTAATGTGAAAACTGCTGCAAAATGTCATCATTGTAGAACTAAAGAAAATCTTTTAAAACCTTCAAAGCAGAAACAGAATAATAAGTATTTCTCTTACCAGTGGTCTGAGTTCTGGATGCGTGAGGATGTATCCATTGTTTGTGATTGCAAAGGCATAACCATGAATCCCTAACTGTAAGAGGAAGCGAGAAAGAAACCTTCATTAGCTTGCTCCCTGGTGAATTCACAAAGCATAAAGCAGCCCGACATTTAGTAATTTACAGCTTAAACTTGGCATTCATAACCCTTATCAGCACAATATTTCATTAAAATGAATGCGAGGCGCTGATCCTTGACATTTGGTGGAAATGAAGACCTGTCACAGGATAAGCTCAGCAAATAGCACAATTTAAAATGTCACATCCCTGCGTTGACATCAAAGGCTTTACTTTGATTTATTTAAAACAAAAACAATTACTTAAAAAGAAAAAAGAAGGTGGCTAGTGTTTCTGGGAAAACGCTGGGTCCAAGTGAAGAGAATTTTATCAACTGGAGTGTCTTCCCTCTACCTGTGATAAGGAAAGAGGTGACCTCATTCTGATTCCCATCTAGGCTTCCTACAAGTCTACACCCACAGGGGCCATTTCAGGCACGCACTCTCCTCAGCAGCCATTTTTTATAATTCTTCAAGGATAAAAGTGTCCCCACACCCCCGCAAGCCTATATAGGAGCCTGCCAACCCCTTTTATATCCTTTTGTCTTTAAATTGTGAGGCTGCCAAGCTTTTCCACGCATGCTTCCATCAACACAAAGCCTGGGTAGTTTTCTATGCAGAGCCTCACTTAATTTATGTTTTCTGACTAAATGGGACTATGGGAAATAGTTTGAGAGCAATGAAATGTTTTATTAGCTTTAAAAAGTATGTAATCAAATTTAACACTGCACTTATTTAAATAATAATCCTGGCTTTTTGACAATATTTCTATTATACAGTTGACTGCACCCATTGGCTACAATAAATTTACCTACAAATCATTCATGTATTAAAATGGCCTCTGGCATAAAACCCATACTGATCTCTCTCTCTGAAGGAAGAAAATGTAACCCACTTTTGCCAGAGTAGTGAAAGGGGAGAAGAAAAAATATCCTCTATTTTTGCTGATGAGTTATTTCACAGTTCTGAGCTCTCACTGTCGATCACATTCTTGAGTACGATACCATTAAGTGACCCAGACAACAGAGTTTACAAACCAAGAATGACCCTGTCTGCTTCTTAGCCTAATGTCAAGGTGATGTGGCATTAACTTCAGAGAATTTAACACTGGCAGTTAAGTTGCCTTTGCATTACATACGGCAAATATGCACATGGTAGTCAAGGGCAACAGACATCTTCTCCTGGAGTTACCTTGCACAGCAAGTTTTAATTAGATTCTACTTGACTCTAATGATAAAAGTATATTTCATTATGCTGCAAAAGATAAACCAGAGATTTCCTATCCTTTGAGATGTATATCATTTCTTTCATCTTGTCTTTTGGAAACATGTCAGACACAGTCAACACTGCATTAATTACCATTATTATGTCCCAGTTTAATGTGGCCTGGAGGGGTCAAAAAGGACTTGGAAAGTTTAGCTTTTTCCATTAAAGGCAAAAGTGGTATTTCATTGGGAAGTTGAACTCAAAATTAGACCAAATAAATGATATTTTATAGTCAGCTAATATATTCAGTACCTTCTAATGTACATTACTTCAGTTCTTGGTCTGCATATAGGAAGTAATACTCAACAGAAGGTAGAACTCCTTGCATGTGCTCTCTTCATGCTCTGTACTTCCATATAGCACTTATTAAAATGATAATAATCAGTTATTCATGAGTTTTATTATAAGTTACCAAGGAGGCATCAGTCAAGGGCTTTGATGATTTGATACCTGTCTCCCTACAAGTTCCATGAAGGCCAAGGTCATGCCATGTGGTTAAAAATATGTGGTTGGGTGGTCGGGATGGAGGGAAGAGGAGTAGGGAAACCAGAAAGAGTAAAAGGAGGAAGCAGGGAAACAATAAAACAAATTGAACTGAGTGCAGATCCTACAAAACTCACCTAAACTGTGCTTTCTCCCCTGGAGTGCAGGGGCTAAGCTGACCTTCCTACCCAATCTCCCACACTCACTGTTTAATTGCCACCCCTGCTTCCTTGTTGCCCATTCATGCCCCTGCTGACTGTAATCTGACCCCGCCCACCAAGATGCCACCAGAACTCCTTTCCCCACAGTTGCCAGTGGCCTCCTACTTACCAAACCCTATAGAAAGCTCTCTCTCAAATCTTCCTGGTTCTACCAGCCCGCTTCCCTCTCTGTTTTTACACTCTATTCCCTCAGCACCAAGGTCCCATACTCCTAGGCTTCCTCCTTTTCACAGGACTCTCATCCTCCACTCATTTCCCCTAAGTTTCTATCCCCAGGGTCCCTTGTCTGCTTTAGCTCTCTCCCCGCAATAAGCTTTAGCAATCCTTTGGATGCTGTGATCTCCAGACCCAGGCTGCAGCCTTCCTTGGCCTCTCCCTTTGGTGGCAGATCCGAGCACCCAACTGTGTGTCGGTCATTCCTACCGGGACATCCCTCAGGCACCTCATGGGTGTCACATCCAGTCCATCACAGCAGCTCTCTCCCCTCTGCTGCCCTTCCTGTCCTTCTCTCCCCACCAGTGCCACTGCCACCCAGCCCAATGTCCACATTAGAAACTAGAGCATCTGCCTTAAGCTTCTTTCTCTCTTTCATCCCCAACTTCTTGATCCAAGTAATCACTAACTTTTATTCCAGAAATTACTCACATTTAACTCTGCTTCCCCAACCCTACAATCCATGTAGATTTAATGTAATAGATTTCCACAACGGTCCTAACTGCTCTTCCTGCCTCAAAGGTTGGCCCCAACCAAGTCACCCTCAAGACTGTTCAAAGTCAAAAGTAACTCTGGCCCTGTTGCTCCCCTGTGTAAAACTCACTGATGACCTCTTTAATGTGTAAGATGAAATCCGTGGGCCTGTCCATCAGGTCTCCCTGGGGTCTGGTCCCTACCTACGTACCCAGCCCTGCCTTCTTCCACTCATTGCCTCTCAGGGCATATGTTAGTGACCACAACCCTCCTGCAGTTTTCTCTCCCTCCTAAACTTTGACTCACACAGTGCTAGCTGCCCAGAGCGCCGCTGCTCCTCATCTCCCCATAGCTAATTCTCACCCATGCTATGAGCTCAGCCTCAGGATCATTGCCTATTAAAACATCTCCTGACCTTCTCCAGTGTTTCCTCTTTTCCATACCCTGTTTCCATAAAGCCCAGAAAATAAATTTCTCCATTACTACCTTCATCAATATGCATAAAACTACACCTACTTTTCTGCCTCCCAACCCTAGCTGGTTCTCTTTCCTTCCTCTGTCCTATCTAGATAAGACAGTACCTCCCCATCAGAGTGGGCTCTTTGTGGAGAAGGAACCACCTTACTCCCCTTTGACTTCTACGACCCCTAGCATTATGTCTGGCACATGACAGGTGCTCCAGCTAAGATTTCTGTGTATTTAAGATATTCTTCACTTTTTACCCAAATACTAGCTAGCTCTTCTTTAAAGTCTAAACTAAAGTCAATATTAAAAATGAGCCAAAAAGGAGAAGATGACTTGCGATGGCAGGTACACGCTCACTCCTTCTTAAGGCTGTACCTGAGAAAGTCTTCCTGACATTCAGAAACTATCTGGTTAAAATCCTTCCCAGGAGAACAGTCTGAGAAAATAACATCAGAATGTTTTGGTGGTTGGTTGGTGACATATGGATATAACCGAATGTAGATGTAAGAAGAGAAACTCGGAGCAAATCTCAAAACATATTCTGTGGGTGAATCTCTCAGAAAACCAAAAGCTTATAAGATGACAATGTCCAACATTTATTTTTGGCTGCAAATCAATATACTGATGAAATCTCTAATTTTTATTTCATCTGCAATAGAACCACTCTTCCTGTCCATTCCAATGTGCAGCCCCATGGAATAATAGAGAACAGATCGGACATAGGCATTCCAGCACTTGGGGCTGCCAAAGGGGCTTTCATCTCGGAGCATGCTCTCCTGGAGGCCAGGAGCCTCGTGGTCCAACAGCCAGGAAGGAGGCGCTTCCCTTCCAAGTGCAGGGGGCTTTGGGCTAATGAAGTGAACCCAATTATAAAATGGCTTGTTACCTTAACAGAGGCTGTGGTGTCTGGAAATTATTGCTTGGGTGTCTGGAATTCTTAATAAAAATTATAGGAAGTCTGATTGCTTGTGGGAAAATCTATGAAGCTAAGGGAAAAGAAAGAATTCTATCTTCTGGGAAAACCCCAAGAGCCAAGAGCTGACTCATCTTTACAAGGTGTTAATCAGGACGGAAAGGTGTGATCCACACTCTGCTCCCCCTGGAGCTCTCCTCTCCTGCATGAGAGAGGCTTGTTCTGCCACAGCGGTCCCTGGCTGACAGGCATACCTTTTCCCAAGGCATTCTGTGGGAACCAGAGGAGGAATGACTTAGGTTTAAGTATGTCATACCTGTGTCTCTGGTTCCCAGCCCAACCCTTGGGAAAGCATAAAACAGAGATGCCTATGTTGCAGGGACTGCTGATTAATTTTCTGTAGCTGATCTTCCTCTACTCTCTTGTTAAACTTTGTTTCATTCATCTTTTAATAATGAGTTACATTGAGAAAGTTACTTCAAGTTTCCTCAACTAAAAATGGGTCCAAGATGTACCCACTTCATGGGAGCATAATATGGATGCAATGGGAATAGTGCATGTAAAGCATTTTTACCATACCCCACAGTAAAAAGTTCAATAAATGTTTCATTGTTTTATTCTAACTATTGTTGTTAATATTTTAACTATTATTTAAACTATGATTATTATTGTTGTCATTTACTGTTCTTAATTGCTTTAGAGCAGTGATTTTCAACTGGTGCACCACAAGAATTTTTAAAAGATCCAGTACCTGAAAGTTTAGTCAGGGGCACTGGCCTCCTTCCCCTAGACTGTCAAATAAAACAATGACAACAGCCAATACAACAATAGCTTTCTGGTGTGAATGAATCAAAATTACACCTGTTTTTTCTGTCAGGTCTGCAAAAAAAATTTCTTTTTTGGTGTGCCGAAGAACTTTAGTAATTGGTTTATGTGTGCTATGAGATGGAACAGGTTGAAAATCGCTGCAGCAGCTAAAATCATGGCTGAGTAGCTGTAAAACTTGGCGAGCAATTTTGACTTTCTGTGCCTCAGTTTCTTGAACTGTAAAATGAAGGTAGCAGCAACGACTACCTTTTAGTAAGTGAGATAATGTAATAAAGAGTTTAGCCCCTTCCCTGGTAGAGAAAGCTTTGAGAAATAGACTCAGGGTAATTATTATCAGTTTCATATTATGTTCATATTTTCTTCATTTATTGGGTATGTATATATCAAGTAATGGTCCTCTACTTGGATTTCTACATTTTCTCATATGAAATAAGAGGCTTAAGAATTGTTTGGAAACATCCTCTCAAGGTGGGATGCCCTTCCTTAAACAGTGGACAGTAATTCTGGGCATCTGGGTCTGTGGCTCCAATAAAATAAAGTCCACTATCTTTAGGGAACTCCAATCTCTCCCTCATTCTTGTGCTTTCAGTTTCTAGGGAGCTGCACAATCTCCAACACTTGTTTATGTGAGTTTGGATCAACCAGCTGTCCTAATCTGAACTGTACAAACCATGGTGGTTGCCCTGGGGGGCAGTAGAAAGAAGGACTTTATCATCTCAATAGACCCAAGCAGGAGAGTTCTTTTGCTAAGGAGGCCACCTTTTGTGAGCCTGGAAAGCTTAGAGTTCATTTCCTCTTTGTTATTCAGGTGGCTTTATAATTTGATCAACTAAATGGCATTAGCCTGTGGGAACAGGTATACCTGTGCTATGGGCCCAGCAGGAAGTGCTGGGAAGAGCCAAACCCTCTGGGGACTCTGAGAAGCCTGGGCTGACCAGTGGGGGTGCACGGCTTATGGATGGGGGTGATGGCCGCTGATGCCCAGAGCTGAGGGAAGAGGGGCCATCACTGCAGGATAAACAAACCCGCATGGTCCTCCCTCCTCAGCCCTCCATGTTCCCATGGACTGTTTTGCTTTCGTAGAAAAAATGGAATGTAGAGCAAGATAATTTTGGTGGCTTATGGGCCTGGTGTTAAGCCTACTAGCCAGAACCATCTAGTGAGAGTCAATCCTTTCCAAATTCCTCCCATCCTTGCAGTTATATCAAAAGAGAACATTTCCAGTTAGTGCTGCTTCAACACTTGCCTTTAATACTACCTTAAAAACAGAGAGAACAGACCTCAACTTCAGAACCTTGGATTACTAAGCAATCATTTAATACTATTATTTTGTTTTTATGATTTTTTAAATAATTATCCTCCATAATGGCAAATAACACGGGCTTTTCTTTTTAAAATGGTGCTATAGTGTTTCCTATTAAAATTGAGGTAAGTGAAGAAAGTTTTGAGTTGATTTACAAGTGAAGTGTTAAGTAAATAATGGTACAGATGGTACACGAACATGGCAACAAGTCATGAAGTGGTGTGTGAATGGCTTAGATCTTTCTAAGCACATGGGTAAGGAGTTACACAGACCTGGCTCAAATCACACTCACCACTTCCTACTTATATGGCCCTGCACTCTGTGAACACACGTGCTGTGAACCCGAGCCTCCTCATGAGTAGACTGGATACAGCAGCACAGCACTGGCCTGAGGAGGATTTGCTAACATGTGGGTAATGCACTTTGCACAGCATCAAGTTCTAGTCCAATGTTCTCTGCTAATATTGTACCATGAGGCACACGGTCTCATACTGCACAATGGTGCACCTGTCATTTTGCATCCAACCCTCTGAGGCTTAACCTGATCATTTGGGCTGCAGGCATCCTTTCAGCTGACTTGCTTGGACAAGAGTTTGCTCTGATGCCCAGTGACTGGATGATTCATTTTCTTGCTCTTATCTCAACCCTCCATCAAAAAGTGGGCCTGTGCTTATCAAACTTAAGAATCCTGCCTAACACTCATGACTTTGTATCATAAGCCTTTTAAAATCCTTGGAAAACTCCATTTTTAAAGGTGGCAGAGGATCCCAGAGTGTGGTTGCCTAGTCATTCTCTTGGGCATCCTAGCTTAGCAAAGGTTCAGTGGATATGAAACCTACAGGTGCCTGAATCTGAGATGGGAAAGGTGTCAACAGCTCTTCGCAGGCAGCATCCCACATGGAAGAGGGCTGTGGGTACTAGGAGGCTGGGTTTCACAACTGTCTCTTTGACCAGTATGTTACCATTGTTCCCAACTAATGATAGTGGTCAATGCTTCACAAAAGTCTATGAGCAGGTTCTGCTGTTATCGCCATTGGACAGAAGAGGATTTGAAAGGCCTGTCCACACCAGGCAGGGCCCTGTGCATATCTGCCCCCAGAACTCTAACTGCCACCTTCCTTCTGCTGAGGGCCAGGCTGGCCCATGGGCTTCTCCCAACTGTGGTGAATTAGACTCAGCATGGAAGGAGATAGTAAGGAAGGGGCCCTGCCAGCCAGCCAACTATCAAATATTCCTAGTTAAAAAATCTTGCCTCCATCCAGATGGGGGCAAAGGGAGCCCTTGTCAATCCATGTGTGGGCCCGAAATGAAGGCGGAAAAGCCCGTGTGCTCAGTGCTGGCGGAAGAGAGGGCGGATATGGCTTCAACCCTTGTGCAGTCAGGGGAACTGTGTCAGCTCAGTGGATACCTCTTAGGACCAGGAGTGGCATCCACTCTCTGCTCCATCCACACTCCCATGCTCACACACACATTGAAACAGCTCTTGGGCAGTTCTGCATGGCTGTGATGGGGTGTAAGGAACATCGTTTGATTTGCTTTTCTGAGGAGCCCCCACTAGGCAACAGGTGAGAGTTTCCTATATAAGGCTCAAGAATCTGGGCTATCTATTTAAAAGGTGAACCCAGCCATGTTATTCCCCTGGCTAACGTGTATATCAGAAAAATAAAATGATCACATCTCAATTTATGATTTCACGTGTGATTGTTCAGGCTGAGGTTAGAGGAGATAATTTTTTTTTAAAAAAGTGAGTCCATTTAAATTTTAAAAAGGCCTGTTCAGTAACTGTACAGGCAGCATAAAGACAAGGCAATGTGTTAGACTGGTGGATCCTGGTGTGTCCATTGCTCTGATTTCATTAAAGTGCTTCTTGAACCATGGCGGCATACCTCAAGCAGCCAGGGAACATAAATACCAATGACTGTTATCCCCAGGGACTCCAAAATGGCTACTGCCACCACATCACCTTCACAGAAACTTGTCACCCCTCTGCTACCACCCCAGAGGCAGTGCAGTTCGTCAGCCTCAGATGGCTTCTTGTGTTGTGCTGACCAGCCCCAGACAGTGCAGTTCTCAATCCACAAACCACCGGGAGGTCATGTGGAAGTCAGGATGCTTGTTCTCATGGAAACTGTAGTAGGTCTGACTGAAGGTGGCACTGGGGCTCAGGAGAGCCCCTCTATCTCCAAAGGTTTATTTAGAAAAACTAAGTAAATCAAAGGAGTAGTACTGGGAACAGATGGCTGGGAATACAGTATGGACCATGAAAAAGAGAAAGCATGACCCCCTCTCTCCCTGATGCAGGGCTGGCCTCACATACAAAGCTGGGTGCTAGCCTTTCCACACCCCTTTCTGAGCCCCTTCCATCTAGTGTTCCTTCTCCATGGGCTCTGTGTCTTTCAGTGCCCCTCATGTTGTTCTAAACTCCCAAAGCAGGGGCCTACCAATGCCTGCTCTATCTTTGTTCCAAAATTATCTACTTCACTCCCTCAATTACATCCAGAGTTAAAAAACACTTACAATTCTTTCAGGCCACAGGTTTTAATTTAGCATTAGGAAAAGAATATTTATTTATAGCCCATCACCTTCTAAGACAGAGGGAACAGTCTTTCAATACAGTCAGTCATCATTTTTTTCTCTGTGCCTCATTAGGTTTCTAGAGGTAACAGATTTTGGAGGGTCCTCAGACTACAGTTAGTCAGGACTGCCTTAGAAGACCATCAGAGAAGTTAGACCTGTTCAGACCTCCACAGACTTGTGTAGACTTCTACAGGCCCACACAAACCTGGGTTGGCACGCATAAACCTACTCAGATCTTCCCAGACTGTTACTGTTCTACCAAAAAAAGAGAAAGAAATAAGAAAGAAAGTGAGAACAAAAGGAAGAAAGAAAGAAAGGAAGAAAGGAAGAAAGGAAGGAAGGAAGGAAGGAAGGAAGGAAGGAAGGAAGGAAGGAAGGAAGAAAGGAAAAAAGGAAGGAAGGAAGGAAGGAAGGAAGAAAGGAAAAAAGGAAGGAAGGAAGGAAGGAAGGAAGGAAGGAAGGAAGGATGGAAGGAAGGAAGGAAGGAAGGAAGGAAGGAAGGAAGGAAGGAAGGAAGAAAGAAAGAAAGAAAGAAAGAAAGAAAGAAAGAAAGAAAGAAAGAAAGAAAGACTCCTCCAGAAAGAGAATAGAAGGGCCTCTTTGCTTTGTGTTTTAATAGCTACTGTGGCATATTGTGAAATTATCTTGAACATTTGGCCCTTGGCTATTAAATGAGTGATGTGTTACCTTGTATTTGGGGATGGTTTTCAGGAGTTCTTTCACTGGGACATCTGTGCCAACCACACCTAGAAGAATACCCTTTGATCTCTGTTGAAAACAAACATTAAACAATAATGTTAAGTTAATTTGGTAGAAGAACGAGAACACTGTGAGAAGCCAAAAACCATAGGTTACTGTACGGTGCCTTCTCCAAAATGATAGAGATGGAGGATTAACCCAGATCTCTAAGAGGAACCCTCTTCTATTCCCCAACCCCCACTAAAAATATTACTAGATAAGCACGGTAGCTTCTTGGGCCAAACATTAACAGCTACAACTCTCAACGCACACGCTTACCAAGACACCCTAATTCTCTTATCTCTCATGAAAATGAAGAATTGATGTGCGGAAGCACTAAATTTCAGCAGCTAGGGACTGTGATCATTAATCAGTTTCTCTTATGGAAGCTTTCTACAGGAAAGACTTATAGTGTGTTAACTGCTTTCTCAATTTACACTGCCATCTGGTGCCCAGGAGACAGAGACTAAATAGCTGGAGAAAGAAGAAATAACCCTAAGATTGTTAGCAGCCAGTTGGCACCAAGAACTAAGTTAAAGGAATAGGTCTTTGGGGTCCCAGTTTCTAAGGTCAATGTGATGTGCTGAAACTTTCCAATATCAGAAATGCCTTCTGGAAAAAGATACAAATTGCTACTGTCCATTGTTTCCCCCAAATTCTAGTCTCCCCAGAACCTCAGAATGTGACCCTGTTTGGAAATTGGTTCTTAACATCTGTAATTAGTTAAGGATCTCAAGGTAAAATCATCCTGGAGTTAGGATGGGGCTTATATCCAATGGCTGGTGTCTTTCTAAGAAGAGAGGAAGACAGAGGGACATATGAGACCAGAAGGCCATGTGAAGACTGAGGCCAAAGTTAGAGTTCTGCTTCCGCAAAGCAAGGAAGCCTGGGGCCACGCCAGGATTCCCTAGAGCCTTCAGAGAAAGCACGGCCCTGCCGACACCTTGATTTTGGACTTCTAGCATCCTAAATCGTAAGAATAAATTTCTTTGTTTTAAACCACACTCTTTGTTACCACACTTTGTTACCAGCCCTAGGAAACTAATACAAGGCTGACAACTATAAAGCAGAGATTGGTTGCCCACCATAATCAAGGATTCTCTCTGGGGTTTCCTTCTTCTGGTCATTTAACACAAATTTTGGAAAAGTGCTACACACTGTAAAATGATGCCTACTCAAATTCCTCCCATCTGTGCTTGAGTTCATGATTCTAACAGCAGGATTAAATGTTAGGAAAAATTATATACCCTCTGTCCTTAAAATAAATAAACAAACAAACAAACAAACAAATAAATAAATAAATGTATGTCACCCACGCTTGAGTCAGAAGGGGTCTCAGAAGACAACCCTCCTGGCATCAAGCAGGAAGCAGAGCCACTGTACTCACGGTTTCGTTCTGCTTACTAAACACGGGCATGGCGACTGTGGTCATCAAGACGAGGCCCTGATCATCAGCAAGCTAGATGGAGAAAGAAAAGCCTGTTACCTGAGAATGATCTGGAAACCACAGGGAAGCCATGCCCCTTGGCCATCTCCTTTTTTGCTGAGCAGGGGTGGTGGGGGATGGACCAGTGACCACTCAAGCCTTTGATTTGCTGGTGAGGATCCCAGCCCCTGGTTGGGGAAACAAAGTCAGTTGCTCCAGCTGATCTGTTCGTTGCACTCAGCCATTTTGGTTCAATAAAGCTTTGTTGGATCTTAGCGGTTCATCTTATTTTATTAACACAGATCGCTTTTACAATTTTACTTTGCAGACATTTATGTTCAATATGTGCAATGTTAATGCTTCTCTGTATTCTGGAAATTGGGGATCAGAAAGCATGAGTGTAAGGGGTTTTATAGTTGTCCCTGCTGAAAACAATGGAATCTGGAAACATTTACTCTCCCCAATGTAGTTGAGTCAAGACCTTTTTGGATCTCTACATATCCTTGCATGCCAGTCCCAGATGAAAAACAAAACTAAAAACTAACTTGATCATCTGCTCCCTAAAATTATTGCTGAGAAGCTAAATATTTCTCCTGAAAGAAAAACCTTTGAAATGTGGCACATAATACATTCTGTCACCCTTCGACAGGTGCACCGAGACCCAGCAGCACACCTGCTTTTCACACAGTGTTGGAAAATAGGCAGGAACCCCTACTCTGCCCTAATAACAAATCGGGAAACAAAGTCCTGGACCACAATAGGCTTTGGTCCAAGACAGACCTGGTTCTAATTCTCAGCTTGAATCTTTATTAACTGCATTAGCTAAGGCTCCATGTCCTCAGACAAAATAATGCCAATTACTCCCCACTATTATTGCCATGAAGATAAAATGTGAAACAGCCCAGCAAGGTGCCTGGCATATGAAGGTGCTCAAAGGATGCCAGTTATTTTTCCTGCCTTCTAGGCCACATGGCTAGTAAGTAGCAGAGTCCAAATCGAGATCAAGGCATGTGACACTGCTGATGGGAAGCAAAATTGTCACAGCAAGCCTGCTGGGAGAAGGATACTTGCTGGTTTCACAACCCTTTCAGGCCTCAAGTGAAGCAACTTAGGAAGGAGACTCCATTATCTTCAGTCTAGAGAATTTTCTGATGTTCGGGCACCTCTCCATAGCCTTAACTCCATAGGAAAAATAGGTACAGCTTCCCCAGTCTTCTTGGGAATAGGCATTTATAAAGAGAATATCCTAAAATCTAGAGGCACCTATGGACCTAGGTCTCCATGGACTCACTGTCCTCTTGAGAAAAGGTCATTAAAACTTAGTCCATTTTCTACCAGTCCTGTTCTTTGTAGATTTTTTGAACTATGGGACCCCCCTACTCATAGTGTGGTACACAGAATAGCGATACCTGATTGTGTTAGAAATGCACAATCCCAAACCCCACTATAGACCCTCTGAATATGAACCTTTGTTTGAATAATTAGTATGCATATTAAAATTTGAGAAGCACTGTTATAGAGCAATCCTTTCCAGCATCAATAATCATGATAACTAAAGAGAAGCTTGTGTAGTTGGGAAAAACTCCTAACAGGAATAGAAGGCCCATGTTTTTACTAGTTTTTCATCCATATCAAGATGGGCCTACATTACCATACAATAAGCAAGATGACAACAAAATCTCATGGTCCCTCAAGGACTGGAGAGTTATGATGTGATGGTTAATTTTGTGTGTTAACTTAGCTAACCCATGGTGCCAAATTGTTTGATCAAACACCAGTCTAGATGCTGCTATGAACAATAGTTTAGATGTTATAACACTTAGATCAGTAGACTTTGATAAAGCATATTGCCCTCCATAATGTGGGTATGTCTTATTCAATCAGTTCAAAGTCTTAAGAGAAAAAACAGATCTCTCAAGGAAGAAGAAATTCTGCTTCCAGACTGCCTTCAGACTCAAGACGACAACACAAACTCTTCCTGAATTTCCAACCTGACAACCTGCCCTATAGACTTAAATGTCAGCCCCACAATTGTGTGAGGCAATTCCTTAAAATAAATCTCTCTCTCTAAATACATCGAGAAAAAAAATACATATATATTTCCCAAGCTGCTGTTTCTCTGGAGACCCTTACTAATACATATGGTATTCATGTAAGCTATTATTTGGGACAGCCTAATTTGGGTGTTAGAATAAGTAAACAAAACTTTAGCCTCATATTAATAACTAAATAAAATTAACTACGAGCTATTGTTGACAATTATTATTGCCAAGCACAAAGTCAAACAGTTTGTGAAAACAGGGTTCCAACTACTTGCTGAAAATACTTCAGGTATACCGCGGCTGCTATTGAGGACATTCAGGGCTGTTTTCAATGGCAGAACCAATCCACAATAAACCTCTCTCGGTATCAGAAATCTTCCCATGTTCCAACTCCTTAAGTGATCCTTAATGCTATAAAGATAAATTATTTGAGCTGATCCATAACTCTCTGGGCAACTTCCACTTGGTAACTCAAATCAAAATTTCAAGCAATGTTAACATATATCATGAATGAAATCGAAACATACCATTGGCACTAATAAGAAATGAAGCTTTCTCCTCCCCCCCTGCAACCAGTAAAAATCAATTATAAATCACTGGTCATTGTTCTGGTACAAACGCAAGATCATGGGTAACTAACTTCCAAATATTAAGCCAGGATATAATGTCAACACCACTCATGGACTAATTCCAAATGTAATTATTGCATCATCATTACCTAAAAAAAAACTCCTCATAATATTGCATTTGTACTGAAACCATTCATTTGTAACCAGCCCCAGGTAAACAGAGGAAATGCGGTGACCTCAGTCTAGCCACTCTGCTATGAGCTCACCTACTCTCCTAGAGGCAGTTCTGGCCCAGACTGAACTGGCTTGGCCAGAACCCTAACCTGTACCTTCCTGGTACATAAGCTCATCAGTGTGGCCACGAGGGCTGGCAGGACCCTGGACATACCACTTGCACAACATGAAGATGCTCTTTGGCACCCACCAGCTCCTTTTTTCCCCCAGTCTCCACAGGTCTGGCTTTTGTGAATCTTAAACATTTCATGGAGAAGGAACATCAATTTGAAAGTTGATTTGCACTGTAAGTATTTTATGATCGAAAGGCATTCAGTACTCCTGCCATAGGAAATAGCAGCCCGTGGCAAAAGTTTTCTTCCAGACCACCAAGCAGAAGTTATGCAGCCAACCACAGCCAGACATGCTCTGTCCCTGAACACTAGGGGGTCCCTGCTTTTCTCTGGCCCCTTAACCTGTAGCAGCTGCTGAGGCAAGAGCTGCTTATGATTCATATGTGTGGCTTCCAAGAAAAACGCAGACGTAGAGTCAACATTCATTTTCCAAAGGGTAGGAATGGGAGGGGGTGGGTCACCATGGTCCATCTCAGCAAAATCCCATTAACTCAAGTCCAAGTGGGAATCCTAAAATGAACTGCCATTCAATTACACTTGCCCAGGCTTTTGAACAGGCCTCTGAAATGCCTAGTTGTGGTGCTCTGTTGTATAATATGTGTATATTATTCCATATCCTTCATTTCCTATGCTACATAATGGGACCATTCTGGTATCAAAGGAAATGATGAATAATAATACTGAACACCTGGTTTATAAAACACAAACTTGCTCAACAGATTGACTGCTTCCTGTTAGCTTCCCAAGTTAATCATGCATGTGGGCTCATATGAATATGCATTTGGATTCATGTGCGAGGTGCAGGCAGCTATGCCAGGCCTGTATTCCTAATGCTTGATTTGCTTTCCACGGATAACAATAGTCGGCAATGCAGACAGCTCTCAGATGTGGCCCCAGATAAGATAACAGCACCACAGTTGTGGTCCATCAGTTCTGCTGCCAGCACCGTTATTATTATTCATTGATTCCCTTGATAAACATTCCCTGAGCATCAGCTATGTGCCAACTTCCATGCCATGTGCTGGAAGCCAACTAGGAATGAGATACAGGTCTTATCCTCAGGGAACCCCAAGTACTCCAGAGAAGACAAAGGCGAATAAGGAGGAGGGAGAGGAGCTGGTGGGGCAGGCACACAGGCTCTCACTGCATGAGCAAGGGAGCAATCTTCTTAAGAATGAGCCTGGGCTAAAGAAAAAATGTTTGACATTTACTGACATCTGTCAGGGGTTATGTGACAGATTCAGAAACTTTCCTGAAAGCCAGTTTATTGTCATCAGGACTAAGTTCCCTGATGCACTGCAGTTTCATCCAGTTGTTTTATACTTAAGAATATTTAAGAATGAAACAATGCAAGGAGATAATTTTAAAAGTCACCCAGCACCTTTCCTTCCATCTTTTGTAATATCATCCCCTTCCTTTAGGAAAATCCTTTTTGCCCCTTCTACCATAAGGTTCTCTTTGACTGCTAAATGGTCCCATTCTGCACATGGCTGGGCATTAGACCAGGCTGAGCCAACGAGAGCACCACACACACACATGCACACACAGGCACATACCCTCCCCAGGCCACACTGACTGGTTTATTATGAGGCACATGATTCAAGATAGGCTACCTGGGTTTTTTCTTTTTTCTTACCTGGACTAATAGGAAAACCTTTCTACTCTCCTCTGTGGACAGTTAGAAGAATGTTAGCCTGACGTCATGCAGGCATGTCTTCTCCCCACAGAGCAATGACTGAAAAAATAAAGTCACCCCAGAGAGAGGAGAGATGAGTGTGTGTGATGTGTGTGTGATGGGGGAAATGGAGAGGGGGAGGCAGAGCGAGAGGGAGAGGGTCCAAGTCCCTGGATGCCTTCTTCATTCCTAAGGTCGGCTCTGCCCATTTTTTCCATTATGGGTTATTTGAAGCAGTACACTTTCCCCTTGCCCCCAAATGAACATGAATTGGATTTGTGACTCTTGTAACAGAAGAGTCTTGACTTGTCCAAGTGCCAGTATTAGCCATAAATGACCTACATAGCTTTGGACACCCGTGGAGGAGGTCCCAAGTGCCATGTGCACCCTATATAGGGGAGATGTTTCTGAGGCCAGAAAGACCAAAGGGAAAAATGGCCCCAATATTCCTAAGGTGAATGGTTGTGTGTCCTTCCTACAAGGGAGGAAATTTAGGTACCTTCAAAGGACCAAAATACTGAATGGCAAGAGACAGTAATTTGGAGAAACAATGAATTTTTACGATGGTCTACTAAACTATTGTCATTAGGATTTTGTGTAAAACCATCATAATAAATAGACATTTGCCTGCTTTGAAAAGACAGCCTGAACGAGACATCGCAGAACTGGTCTATTTTGGGCTGTGCCAGGACAGAAGTGCAAGGACAGAAGGGAAGGAGGACAGAAAGGGAGATGGGCTGCAGGCACTGTGAGGGCTCCAGAAGGCCCTTTAGATTGGAGCCAGTTGTGGACATCTGTTGTGGTGCCTTCTTTACATTTCCATTCGGAGGAAGCTTGCCAGGGCCAGTGGCAGGACCCTCTGTTTGTCCTGCAGCTGGAGGCTCCTGAGAGTGAGTGCCAAACCCGAGAAAGGAGGTGAGCTGGATGCCAGGCTCTGAGAAGGCATTTGGGCGAGTTAAGGGCAGCATGCCTGGCAGCTCATTTGAGGGCTGCCAGGTGGTTTACAGCAGAGCCTTCTGCCAGATCTGCTTAGCCCTGGAGGCTTGGGCTCAAAGACTGGGTTGTGCACCAACGGGTAGCTTAGCTCAGAAAGAGACTGGTTCTAAGCCAAGAATAAAGGCCAACTCAGTAACTCTCCTTACATATCATATTTCTTCCATACTTTGCTCCCCTTGTTTGTATGTTTTTTCTTTTCTTATTAAAGTTGATCAATGTATTGACTGCTTTAATAGAGTACATCATGTAAATGTGTAACATAACACATAAATATTTTATAAATTAATACATATAATCTGTGAGTACACAGCTGTGGTTCTGCTGTGCCTTCCTTCTAACACCTGAGAGGAACCCAACTTGCACTCCATGAAAAGACACTGCCACTGCCTAGTGGCAGTCGGAGTGAATTGCAGGCACAAGGTTCTGGGAGATAAGCTATTTTCAGGGTATGGCCTTACCAATAAAAATGTATTTAAATAGAAGCCAATGTCACTGAGTTCCTCTCCAGTGGAAGCAAAAATAGGCTGTATCAATTCTTAGTTCTGTCAACAACCTTTGCTTTTGTAGGAAAACAATAGTACTATGAGGTGGGAAAACACAGCTGAGTACATCTTTAAAAAGCAGATGAAATACTTTGATTCTTTCAGGTAAGCAGAATGTGACAGGGGAGTCCTGGAAGGGGGAGATTTTTTTTTGCACTTTCTCAAATGCAGCTTGAATGAAAAGGAAGGCAACTCCTTGGCATTCTCTCCACTCCTCTCTCCATGAGCTTAAGTTTACCAATGACCTGGGAATCCCCAAGGGTCATTTTCTGGGTATCACATGCTGAGGGGCAATGGGGACAGGATGGAAACAGATGGCACCCATGTCCTCCACTTCTCATAGTCCAAGGTGAGGGGAGAGCCAAGAGTAGAAAGTTATTGGAATAACTCTCTGAATTAGTTGGTGGGAAGATCAGGGAGAAGAGCAGGGACACACAGGTGTGGAAAAAGAGACACGAACAGAGTATGTGGCTGTGTAGAGACCCTTTACACACACACATCACAAAAGACCCCAGGGGGGCCTTCCCTCCTATTTCCAGACCTAAAAAGTCCCCTGTATCCACCCATTTCAGTGCCTGCCCACTTCCCTGTCCCAAACCTCCCACCCCTCCCTCCATCACAACAGCCTTTATCCTCAACACTGAAAAGGGACGTCAGAAAAACAAAGTAGACAGAACCATACTCGATGATTGGTCTTAATTCTCCGTATTGGTTCTATGCAGAAGGACCTTTTCTCCGGATACATACTCTGGTGGACATACAGACACTCTCCAGAGGAAGAATGCAGGTGAACTTACTGAAATCTGAACACAAAATCCTATTGCTGCATCTTATGTGTGTAGAGGGAGCCCAGGACCATCACCATTGTTGCTTGGCTAATGTTAACATTATCCAATTCTGTGAATTTTACTGTCACTTAGATTTCCACAGCTGTAATGATAATCATGAAATTTGCTGGCTGTTTCAATAGTGGCCAGTTTTAAATGAGTGGCTTTATACATGTATGCATAGGTATAAATTAATTTACTCAATAGCCTAAAAAAAATTTTGAAATGAGAAGTGAAAGAAAGAATAGCTTCCTTCTATGATAAGACCAAAAGATTCTAAATAGTATATATCTCTAATTAAGCATTTATCTCTTTTCTGTATGACCAAAGTTATTAATAACAAGAAAATCCCCATAAATTCTCATCTATAGAAAGCATTTTGTAAATAAAACCCCCCAATAGCATGTTAGCAATGAATATTAATGCCTAAAAGTAAATAATGATAATTCTTTTTTAAAAATCATTTTTGCATAAAGATCAAAATAGTCCTTTAAACAAACAATTGTAATACTTTCACATGAAAATGTTATCAGAATAAGGTTTAATATTCTTGTTTAAACATATTATATATGCTTATTTGTATTTTGGATGTTCTTTGGAGCAAGAGGTTTAGCAAAAGCAGGAATTATTATTTTTAATTGAAGAGCTGATTCTTTCCATGTAAGCAATATTGTCTGCCTTTTATAATACTACTCAGATGAACCATTTCTCTTTTAAAATCTAGACAAATTATTAACAACAACTATTATTTAGAGTCTCATTTTGCACTGGCATTTTTCAATATTGTTGCAAGATGCCTGAATCCAATGTAATATAAGGCATGAACAAAGTATCAGTGGAGCCTGAGAATGAAAATAAAATAAACCTTCAAGTGACATGTGGCCTTGCTTTGCGTGTGATTGCCTTGGTAGAGGGTAGTCGCTCGGTCCTGGGGAGTGGTGCATAAATGCCTTCTTGCTTTCAGCCCAGCCATTTTCTCTTCTCACTGAATCACTGTAACTTGCACCTGAGATTTGGAGATCCTGCATTCTTATAAGATTCACTATATTTTAAGTTGTCTACATACAAAAGTAAGCAGATTTCCCTCTTTGAACTTTAACTGCATCTTGCGTGAACTAAATTGTGGAATCTGTTCTTTCTTTAACAACCTGAAGACAACATTGTGGATGATACCACTGGATAATGTTGGAATATCTGTGAGAATCTCAAAATAACGTTCTTCTAATAAAGGTGTTATTGTTCAGGAAAACATTTACTTCGTTTGCTTTTCCCCTAGTGTTTCTAAGGTGTAAGTCATCAAGCAGGGGAATATGTTTTATGAGTAAACATCTACATAGAAGAGGATGCTGACTTTGACCAGGAAAAAGCCATGGGCAGGAGATTATTGCAGACTGACATATCTGAAAGTTGTCTTAGGAAACCAATTTGTTTGTTTATTAGGGTTGAACATGGTTATTTCAAGAATTCCCTGAAATAATGACAATGATAATTATCCCGGGGCATTAGGTTTTGGCCAGTATTCATGAGGAGCTATGACACATAACTGAACCCCCACCCCCATCGTGGCCGAACGTTTATATTTTCACGAACGTGGTTTAGTCACCTCTCAAATAGATGACTGAAAACTCAGCCAACTGTCGGAGCTTCAGGGCCCTGAGACAAAGCCTTCCTCTTGTTTAAAGACCCCCTGAAATGCCGCTTCCTCCGTAAAACCTTCCCTAATGAAGTGGAAATGGGAACCAGATGTTCTCCAACTTCACTACAAAGATAATCATATTTACTCTACAACCTAAGATACCATCTAGGACCAAATCTGTGCAAACTGTTAATACAGCAAAGTCACTGAACACTGTAGCTGGAAGAAAAGCTGGGAGTTCTGTAGAGTTCCAGGGGCAGAGCTGGGAATGTGTCCTCTTTTTACCCACATTTAGCATGGAGTTGGTACAGAAGAAGTACTCAGCAAATGATCTTGGAACGGATTTATTCCAATCCCATCCTTTTATTTATTTCATAAATGAGGCCCACAGAGGAAAAAGAGACACAGAAAACTGGCACCAGAATTCGGACAACACTCTAAGGCGACTGCTGTCGCTTTCATGGAGTGCGGCCTCTACTCACTCCATACATAGGTTCTGGGAAGCTGCTGCCCACGTGCTGCTGGTAGGGCAGAGGGTTCATGACATCCACTGAGGTCACACAGGTAAAGGAAAAGGACTTTTTTAACAGCTTAGTTGAACACTGAGACTTCCTTGGAGAGTAGCACAGGAAGGAGAAAGGATCTACTGCAGCAAACAGACCTGTATTAACATTCCAGTTTATTCAAACTGGAGTCATTTTCATCAATCCATCATTTCATTCACCTGTCCTGCTATGCATCCATCCATCCATCCATCCACCCACCACTATTTCCAAACACAGCTTGCTATAACCAGACATTGTTTGAATGTTTTAGATTTTTATAACCTTATTTAACACTGACACAGACCTTGCAGAGTATCTATGCACATCTTACTGGTGAACAAATTGAAGATAAAGGGCAAAGTACTTTGCTCCTGGTCACAAAAGGCAGCAGGTAGGGATCTGAGCCTTGGCCTACCTGATGCTAGAGTCCCCATCCTAATCACGCTGCACTTAGTTCCCATTTGGGGGGTATGACAAATGTCATGTTTTTGCCTTAAGGAGTTTGGAGTGTGATGAAAAAGGCAACCAAACAAATTATCCCTAAACTAGGAATATGCCCGAGAGTTCTTGGGAGTGTTCAGTAGAATTATAGATGCAAAACACCCTAATACAGCACCTGGCACATTCATCAATTGCAATTAATCTCTTAAGGAACATTCTAGTTCCTTAGGGAGAGAAGTTCATTAGCTTCTTTGAAATCTACCTACTACTCAACCCAATTGTAACATCATCTACCTCTCCATTTGAATTACCTAAACAATATAGAAAAATATTTCTCCTTTATCCCATGATAGAGCATCACGGCTTTAGTACTTAACCGATATGCTTTAGAAAGCAGCTGGGGTGGTAGTAATTGTAATTGCCAATATTAAAGGAGGTTGGGAAGGAAATTGTCAGGAAGGAAGAGGGTCAAAGAAGATGGGACAGATGCTTCAGAAGCACCCAGACTCCAACTGATCTAATGTGTGCCAGGACTGGGCAAACTTGGATGGGTTCAATCCAAGCACACAGGGCTCATGATTCGGCAAGTGGTTCAGTTTAGTGAGTCACTTGTGGAAAAAGAAAATCCATACCATGGCATCAGTCCTTGGTCTGACATTTTTCTACCTCTTGAAACTAGGTTGGGTTTTTTCAAAATCCTTCTAGTTAATCTGAAGAGATAAACATCCAACTTTCTTACTAAGAAGTTTTTGAACTTCTTAGTAGTACTGCTATGCATGATTGCTCAACTGCTCCAATTTACCCCAGAGGGTCATTTCAGTTGAATTCTTTGGCATGAGATGTCTGGAAGCTCACATAGAGCCATCCCTCCAGTCCTCATGGAATTGGGCTACATTTGGGTCTGTAATGAATATACATCCATTAATTGGTGGTCTGACCAGCAAATAATGTGACTGGAAAAAGGATCAGGCACTGAAACAGACCAAAAAATATGTGAATGAGTTTAGTAAGGAAAACTGAAAAGGCACTTGCTTCATTAAAATGACTGATTTTCCAATTTTAATGTGCAGAAAAAATTCAGGTGAATTCTGCCAATGAAAATTAAAATTGTTTGTATCCAAAAAATTATACCAAAAAAATAAAGAAAGGAAAGGCTATGCCTGAGTGCACAGTATGTGTCTGTTTTCTCTTGAGTAGCTCGTAGTGTTTACCTACTGCATCTGCCACCAAAAAATAAATAAATAAATAAATAAATAAATAAATAAATAAATAAAAGCCCCTACTGTGAGGACCTATAAACCCAAATGAAAATCACTGATGGTGATTGAAACTGATTTGATATAGACCTGACTTGGATTTATATCTTGACATACACTTGATTTTCAAATTAGTTGTTGAATTGTACTGACTCTGATTAACCCTGTGTTGGAATGGTGTTATTCATTGTGTGTTGTCTGTCTCTTCCTCTCTCTTCTGAACTAATGGAAATATAGTAATAAAATCAGAAAAAAATGCATTTTTGACTCAGGGTCACATGGCTTCAGTTGTGTAACTCTTTACTTCATTAAGGCATTCCATGTAGTTGTCTTTTAAATAATTCTCCCTTTTTGGGTTGACCAGTAAAGTATAGACACGTATCTGCTTTTTCTGGAAACACATCTAGTGAAGAATGCAGTCACCCAAGTCTGATTTCAAGATCACCTTTGGGTCAATAAGAATGGCCTATGGAATTGCATCTAGAAGCAAGGAAATCAAAACATTGGGTGTTCTGTGCTGTCTTCTTCAAGACTGCCCCCAGGCTTAAGATGGGTGATGCTGGCATTTAATGTCATACAAGTCATTTGGACTTTTTTGAAATAACTCCTTTCAATACTCTGCCTTTCTTCCCTTATAAAAGGGAGAAGGATGTATATATTTATTTTAAGATGTAAGAACAATTGTAATGAAAATATTTTTTTTTAATTCTATACATTTTCTTCAGATATTTCTTTGACTTTCAAAAGAAAAGGCAATTTCATTTTAGCAATGTAATAAGTAGAGTTTGTATTGTTTTAACACCTCAAGATAGTCATATATTTTAGTTGTGTTTGATTTAAATTAATAGTAAAAAACATTCACATGTCTTAAACAAATGAGAATATTTGAAAGAAGACTTTGAATTCCTAAGCCACTAAAAATTAAGCCTTGGACTACCAAGCACTGAGATAGTAGGGCTTTTAAATCAATTCTTGTTTTTGTCTTTAAAATATCTAGTCTTTTTATTTTTTAAAGAACACCAGATTATATCAGTGTTTTCAAACCATTTCTGCTTTATCTTTATCAAATTTATCTCTATTGAGCAAAGTATAAGGCTATTAGCATTACCGCTTCTGCCGCAGCCAACACTACCTCGAGCTCAACACGGTGTGGATGGGCCCTGGCAAGCACTGCTCACATTCTTCCCAGGAGAGTCCTATAAGGGGGGTGTTTTACCCCATAAGGAAAATGAGAAAATCAGGGCTAGGTGTGATAGCATACTGGGCCCAAGGTTACCAGGGAAAGCTGGCAGGGCTGGGCCACACACCCACCTCCAGCTGACTCTGAAGCTGGCCTCAGACCATTGGGCTCTCCGGACTCTCTCATGAGAGAGGAGTAGCTCCGTTCTGTCACGTGAGCACAGCACAAAGCACTAGACTGTGCAGTAATAGCACTCTCCAAATAGCAACTTGGGCAATTGCATTCTCACCAGCTCCAGTTTTCTCACTTTTTAAGCCCAAGTTGCCTTTCCTTCCAGCCAGCCCTTCTGTGAGGTGTGAGTAGGACAGGTACCACCTCCATCTGAGATTTGGTTGGGTGAATGACCCCAGAGTTTAAGCATGCACCTACCATTCCCTGGATTTCCCAGACTTGAATCAGTGTTGCTCTAAGCATCCGACATGGTCAAGGCCTTTGACTAAAGACCAAAAAATGACCTCTCTTTCTGGCAGGAAATAAAGATTTTTCATAAACAAATGTACTTTGAAAATTTGTCCCATTTAAGACAACCTATCATCATTTATACACTGTATCCTTATGATTAGAGCCAAGAATCACTCTGTGTTTTCACAATGGAGTTTGGGTTTCCCACTTCTTCATTTGTTTCTGGGGAGAACTTGGCTCAGCAAACAATTAGTCTATCCCATCTAATATATTTATGAGTAATATGTTTAGCTCATTATCATTATAAATATAGTTATAAAAATAATACATGCTCACAGGATATGAAAAGTGCAGAAATCTATTAAGAAGTAAACAAAATAAATACTTATTCTCTTACCAGTACAGAGCATCTACTGTTAAACGGGTCTATATATTTCTTTCTAATATTGTTTGTACATCTGTTTGTATGTTTACACACACATAGCATACAGTACATAAAATGTTACATTCTGATTTTTAAACTATTTTATTTTCTTACATTATTAAATCTCCTTTAGGTTCATAATTTTGTAACTGCTTCCTAATATTCTATCTATTGGAACTTCTGTAATGCTTACAACCACTTTCCTATTGCTGGGTATTTTGGCTCTTCTTTTCCTTATTATAAATAAAATTTCAAGTCTCTAACCAATTTAGCCTAACTTCTCCAAAGGGAATTATTGGATCAAAGCATTCAAGTGTGAATGTTCTTGATCATGTACTAGCAAGGTTCTCCTGAAGAATTTTTACCAATTTCATTCTTAACAGTGGAATCTTAAAGAAAACTTTTATTTTTTCATAATGAAGTTGAATCCCTGTTATTTCCTTGCTATTTTCCTCATTGCAAAATAGTACCCAAATGTTACAAAAGGTCAAATATATATAAAAATAGGGTAAAAGTTGAATATTTAAAAATATCTACAAGTAGACACACATTATGAGGTAGGTTGCTTAAAGTTAACAAATTATTTCTTTTAAATAAGAAATGCAAACAGCACCCTGCCTCCACACACAGCTCCTGGTTCCTGATCGGTCCACAGGGGCTTCAGTTGGACCCCTGTACGCTGCCTTGCAGACTGTCACTAACACTATCAGGAAGCCATGCACTGTGAACCAGAGGGTCTTGCATTCATTTATTTATGGCCTCAGACAGCATTGGACAGGGCTATGTGGCCAAGATTCACATGGGTATGAAACTTGCAAAGTTCACCTCCTTCCTCAACAGCACAGTAGCTGGTATGGGCTATCACAGACACACTCATACAGAGTCACAATCAAGAACAAAATATTTGGTTCTGTGACCATCATTACAGCTGAGCAATATGCTGTACTCCGATTTCCACAGAGTCCATCACACTGGCCATGGGAAGAGGTGAAGTGACTAGACTTGCTCTGGTTCCTATTCCCCATGACTTATTCACAGAATAGATCTACTAAATTAAGCTGTAGCCCACTATGCTGCTACTCTCTTTTAGAGTCTGAAGAGTCAAGCTTAATGGCCCCAGCTTGAGATGCATATAAAACATGCCTGTATATGTTCCTATAAAACAGTACATGATAAGGAGGAAAATAGGGTTCTCAAAACAAGATATAATAGTTCACACACAAAACAAATAAAAGTTAGAAAACAAATGAGTCATAAACCAGAACCAAATGCAAACAGTTATCACCTCAGTTTTGCACTTCATTTACATTAATTTAGCTGGTTCTATAACTGTAATAAAACTCTAAAATCACTAGACCTACAGTTCCATGAAAACAGCAGCTTTGCAAACTTTCAATTCTTTATTTTCAATGACAGTTAATTCAACATTTCAAAGTATAGAAGTTAAATGAGGCAAAGAATGATAAATAACACCTCACAATTGCTGAAATTTGATTACACTGAGATAAGAGCAGGCCAAATTCTGCTTGTAAAAGTTGGTACCTAAAGAACAAGGTGGGGGTAGGGGGAGAATGGGAAAAACGTAAAAACAGAAGAAAACTTTAGATAAATGAATTCTTCCAGTGATTCCTCTAGATATAATATAAACAAGGAAACAAAGAAATGGATTCAGGATCCCATTTGCACTTAGGGGTGGAAATAAGACAGTTCCATCCTGAAAGAAAAAATAAAAATTGACTTCCGTTTAAAAAGCTAATTTATGCACTCTTGAGTCCTCATACAAGTTCAGCAGCACAGAATATCACAGCAGGAGTAGAACAACAGATCTTGAACCCTGCTGTGTTTGTTCAAGAATGCAAGTTAAGCTATTCCTAACAGGAAACCAAACAGGCAGTGGGGCTATTAAGCAGGGATGCTTAGGCCATACTGAGGCCCTGAGTGCATCAAGTGTTGTTCCAAACAGGATTAGAGGTGTGGTTTTCTTTAACTATGGTTTGACAAAAAAGGCTATGCCTGCTCAAAATTCTCAGATTGATATTAACTAATGTAAGACATAAAGCACCTTCAAAACCCCCAAGAAAATGTCTTTGACAAACTCCAAAGGTATGTGAAGGCAGCACAAAATGAAGGCAAAGGGAACCAGTGTGAAAAAGTTAACCCACATAAACATCCAAAGAGTATTTTTGCCTTTCAGTATTCAAGGACCCACTCTACAGCAATTAAGTTAATTGCACAGTGAACAATGGAGGTTTAGTTCCTAAAGACAGAACCTACTCAAATGAATAGGCAGCTTGAAAAATGGACCTTTTTTTTTTTTTGCCACAGATGGCTATTGAACATGCATTTGCAATGGCTTTGGGTACTTCTGCTATATTATTATAAAATGGGATCTCCCAGATATTTTTGTTGAAGTCAATAAATACCATATAAAGGAAAAAGGCAAATCTTTCTCACATATGGACATCTCTTCATCATTGAATTCAAGGACAATCAATGCACAGAGAAAGTGGTTCAGTTTCCACCACAAAGAACAGATTTGTGATGACTTGAAGGCATTGGATCTGTATTGCCACATGCCTCTGTGTTTGGTGAAAATATTTAACATTGATCAGGTATATCGACATTGGGATTATATCAAGGGTTAAAATTATTATAGTCTAGACATTACCTTAGAGATGCTTAAGAATCACAGGAGAAAGCAAAACAAGATATTTTTTTCCAAACTATTGTTCTAGAAAATAGTCATAAAGGTCTAGGAGATAAGTTTTGTAAGACCCTCAAAATATCAGAATCATGAAAACCATAATTTATAGACAACAATCATTATGACTGCTACAGACAAGAGGGATAGCCAAATGGGACATTTTTAAGTTGTATATCAGCAGAGAGATTAAAATAAGCATGTTTATAGAGACATGACTCTTTAAAATATTTATAGAGAAAACAGTTGCAGATGATACAAAGACACAGCACAAAGCAGACACCATATGGTCTGATGTATGCACTCATGACCTCATGTGAAAAGCAGGCCAAAGATGTAACAGCTGGAGATGCCTCCCTTTCACCCCCACAACAACAAACCCTTGGGTTTGGAAGGGCCCCATTGTAATCATGTCCATGGATGGGTGAAATCTATGGGTAATTTCAAAAACTTCAGGAAGAAATCTCTCAAAATTTCTGCCCCCCAAAATTTGGGAAGAGACAGGATTGTCTCTCCAAGCCTTTATTTCGTTTGGGTGTCAGACCCAATCTGCACTTCTTTCTGACACAGCTAAAAGGAGCAGTCAGGTAATGCACAGAGTTTCTAATGAGATAGGAGGAGCACCACATACCTCTGGCCTCTTTTCTCATCTCCTGATCATTCATTAGGCTTGAATCAGAGCCACAAACTGTGCAGAGGTCCCAGACCACCACACCACATAAGATTGTTGTCTTGAGCATCAGGGGCAAGGAAAAGAGAATGGTCAAAGAAACTAAATTCTGTGAGTGTCCAGCATATGCCAGCTCTGTGCCAGGCACAAGTGAGAGAAATAACTCTCATAACAAAACTGGAAAGCTAGTCTCTCATTCTTGTTAAATAAACAAGAATCCTAAATCTTCAAGAGATTAAGTAACTTGCTTATGGTCACCAATGGATGAAGGCAGGAATGGAGCCCACCATACTCCTTTGCTGGTCAAATGCAGGACAACATAGTTGAGGGAAATTGATGCTTGTGAGAACCCCATCCTTCCAATAAAAGACTCTGCAAGTGTCACTCAGTGTACTGGGGAGAGAAAGGGAAGGTGTTGGGAGCAGGGATGCTCATATGTGACCACCTGAGACTGGGGGCCCTACAGGAGGATGCCTTCAATCTGCAGAGTGCCTCTCCTCAACTACATTCACCTGCCAGCCCAGAACCCAGAGATTTATACTTAGACTCCTCCAAAGAACTGAATCGCTTAGCAACTACCTGGAGTTCTAAAACGATTTCATGCAGGGCTCTTATTAATTAATATTATTTCAATAGCGAGAAGACAGTTTGTAGGCATGGTGAGGAATGGGAGGCAGAGCTATTTCTTGTTACATAGGGCTGCAAAACAAGACCCTTGGGTGGTTCAACATCTTTTGGAGACAGGGAAACTGTTGGGGAATCTTCTTCAATTCTGAACTTTCTATGATCACAGTAACATGCTTCCCTTCACAGGGTATGGGATGTGAGTCAATGGGGGATGACAGAAGAAAAGGGTTCAGTGGGCTAAGGGCTACTGAAGAATCATATGTCCCAGAAACATTTGTTCTTACCATATTCTGCATTGGTTTGCTTTGAACTTTGTTTTAAAAGTCCATGGCTGATGGCACCTCAAGTTTGTGAGGAATCTTCTACAAGAGAATGCTTTTGTATATGGATCAGTGGAAATTTTATGAAACAAATGCCAGTAAGTTGAGGCCAGTCCATTTTTAGGCAATGAATTTGTTAAGTCTCTTTACAGAGAAATTTCAAAAGTGTCCAATTAAGAAAGCGTGACCTATCAAAGATGCTGAGTCTTCCAGATAATCTGGACTTCTGACCATATATTTATCCTGGAAGTTGTTGCTCTACTCAAATACGTTAACTTTTAATGAAGTGTTCAGTCATTTTGTGATGGCACTGAAGTGTAATCAAACATTACCACAAGCCAAGTCACACACTAGCATGCCTCGCCTTGTTTAAATATTGCAAATGTATCTGAGTAATTGTGTAATGATTTCTAGGCCTCTGGTTGTCCATATGGTCTGAACAGACTGTCTTTTGTAGAGCAATTGCGCAACATCTCTCAACAAGGAGAAGCCAAATTATCTCTGCTCCAAACTGGAGAGTCTGGGAGGTACTGCTGAAATTTGAGAGTGGCACCCTACCTCAACTCCTGAAACAAAACCATCCCTCGCCTGGTCACCAGAAAGTACTGGGTCTTCTGGAAATCTTGCATGTTTGGGAAATACACAAATGAAATGCAGCAGGCATCACATGCCTTCTTTTCTGCCATAACTGTCCTTAGGATACAATGACATGCCATGGGGGACAACACAGCAAAGCCAGCACCACAGCCATATGGAATCTTTCTGGACAGAGAACATTCTAGATGGGGGAACCAGATCATCTCAGACAGACAATGAGGACCAGTGAAAGGGTCTGGCCATTGGCAAGAACTCTGCTCTAATGCTCTCTGGGTGGTACGTGTGGTGAGACAAGAGAAAGAGCTGTTGATTTTTGCAATTAATAAAACCCAAGGGGAGTTTTCAGAGATTTGGCTTCAGAGCCCAGGATTTAAACTTGGTCATTGGGTCTCTCTAGGAAAGTATCCCAGGGAAGATCTGGGATGCTCTCTGAAGGAATGTGCAAACTTACCCTTGACCCATTTGAGAATTCTTAGCAAAGTGGTTGGGCATAGATTTGCCCCCAAATCACTGGCCACTAAGGGTTCTTTGGTGGAACTAGCTTGGCAGGGAGACAGTGGACAGCTGACTCTGTGGGCCATTCTGCTCCTTTCCAACTCCAGGCTTCTGAAGTTGTAAGAGGAAAACCATTTCACTGGTCACAAACAGGGCTGAGGGCACAAGGCTGTGAAGACATGCACAACTCGTGAGTTCTGGGGATGACTGGAAAGTGATGGAAAAGAGTTTACCTTTTGTGCCTGAGGGAGCTGAAAAATAAAGAGAAAACAAAAAACAAAAAAGAAAAAAGCAATCATTATATAAGAAGTTAAGATTAACTGTAAAACTCTGTTCATTTGCTATTGGCAAAGGAAAAGACCACAACTGAGGGAAAAAGAGGAAAATAAAAGTAAAGCCAAGTCATTTCCCAAAATAAAACTTCAGTGCTGATTATGTCACCTGCTGTCTGAATCTGTAGTATCAACAGATAATGTGAGAGCATGCATTTTGGGAATCACTATGCCTAGGCAGTTTGGTAACCTCCTGCACAGCTGGACCTGAGGGTCTGTGCAATAGCCCAAAACACACACTTCCAAGATCCAATTCCTCCTTTCTGCAAACTAACAGTTCCCAATGGAGGAGGGCTGTCTGGACACACTTGGGGTTGGGCAAGGGGCAGGAGTAAGAGCTATTTGTCTCTAGTGGTTAGAGACCAGGGCTTGGTACTACCCTGCCTATCTGTTGATTGTAACAAAGTTGAGAAACCTGCTGCACATATAGATGAGACTATTAGAAGTAGGCTATGCTTTTAAAGTCCATTTTTCTTGCTTTGTAGCACATTAACTGTTCCCTTTATTGGTGGTTAAGGATGCATGCACAAGAATTTGTACATTTGAAGTAAAGGTGATATTCTAAGAACAACAAAAAGGCAGTCAGTCAACTCATAAAATAAGACATAATAGCTTCCCAATGGCACATGCAAGGAACTGAACTTACAAATGTGTGCAAAAAGATGAACACTTATGAACACTTATAAGATATACTTGTCTATTTTTCTGCACTGAGACTATTAGGCTGTGGTTTAATGACACCGTATTTGTGACTGCCATTATAGCATGCAGTATTTTAAAGCACATTTTTCTAATCTGGAGTGGGATTAATATTACCCATATATAAATACCAAGTCTAGGAATTACTTCAATTTCAAGACATACTTCACATCTTAGAGATTACCATTCATTGACTGTGAACTTGTCATCAGGCACTATGTTAAGCCCTTTATTTGTATTATCAAATGAAGTTACAGCAACCCAATATTAGGTACCCTTATTGTCCCCATTTTACAGATGAAAAATAAAATGGACATTAGAAGGTAAGTAATCACATAATGTCCCATAGATAACAAATTGAAAAGCTGGGTTGCCTGACTTTAGAACATACATATTCAACTCAACTCTTACATTAAGACTTGAAACAACTACAAACACTTGAAAATTATGACCACAGGGTTTATAACATCAGACATCCCAAACCAGACATCCTGGGGTCCCTGTTTGAATCTTCTTCTTTTCCCATTCTTTTTACCCTGGAAGAATGCTCCCTCTCCCTGTGCACTAAGACCAGGGCTTTCCTGAACCCACCCTAAGACTCTGACCATGTGTACGTAGCCCAGCAAAGGGCAGAAAGAATAAACCCATACCAATAAGGTGCCTTAGACCTCAGAGACTTCTGCAGAACCATCTGAAGAATTTCCATGAGGGGAAGACCTCAACCTCTCCAACATCCATTTTCCAATTTTATCCCAAAAGGTCTCCCAATTTAAGAAAACAGGAATACAAGCATGTTTTTCTGATCCTTTCCTCCCAGTTATGGCTGCCATTATTCAACAAGGAAGTTCACAAGTTCCTCCAGTGCTGCTCAAGAGGTCAGAAAAAAATGTATCAAGAAGTAAGAAATTGAGCCTAAAATGAGGAATCACTTGAAGAAAAGTCTCTTAAATATTAAACACCTTTGCACACAATGGAAGATAAACCTTGGAGACGTGAACATTAAGGGGATGATAAATGTGGGTTTCCTTAGGAAAGCATTTGTGTTGAATCACAGCTTATGTCACATGAAATGCACGGGGGGCCATGAGAATTAAAAATGTTTGATGAACTATAAAATAAATACCAAAGTTAAGTTCTATACAAACTGCCAGACTTCACAGGCCTTTGAAGAGAGAGCTGACCTTTCTCTCTTGCTCTCTTTCTGGAAGTTTTATCATAGGGGAGCAAAAACACCACTTTTTGACTCACCCACTTAAGCACATGAGAAGAAATCCTGGGAAGGAAAATGAAAGACTAGGCCTTTGTGGTGATGTCCTCAGTTTAAGGCTGCCCTCAAACTTTCCACAAAACATATATTTTCCTCAAGAAATAACTCAGGAGAACAAAGAGCGACTTTCCTATCGGAGCTTTTAAATAACACAAATTACAGCTTGCAATGCCCTAAACAGGTTGGACCTCGGAAAAGGAGCCCCAGAATAGAACATAACAAATTAAATCGGATCACTGGCAGCCACAGATGCTACTGCTTAGGAATTGGCTCTCTGGAGGACATACCATTCACTCAACATTCACAAACAGTGTGCAGAGCCCCCAGCTGGGAGCCAGACCAGCTGGACGTTGGGTCTACCTTTACCTCTGGCTGTAGTCTTGAGGCACATGCCTTCCAGCCTTTGGCCAAGGTGCTTGTCTGTAAAAAGGGATGGTGGAGGGAGGGCTGGGAAATAGGCCAGATCTTGGATGGCCAGTAGGTTCTGCCTTGAGAGCCAAGTCTGGCTGATTAGCAATGGCTGTCTGGAGGGCCATGTTGAGAAGGATTCTGAAGTTATGTCTGAATTTTGCTAGAAAGAATGTAATAACCAATTAGCAATGTCTGTCATGAGTTGAAAAATAAGACAGAGCAAAAACATATTCCTGGACACAATGATCTCTAAAGGTTTTATCATACTTCTTCTTTGTTGTTCTGAGCACATCTATGACATTTATATAATTTATTTGTTTAATGTCTCCCTCCTACAAGGTCACAAGCTCCATCAGGGCACGAGGAGGATACTAGCCCTGTACGTACTGTAAGTCTCTGTGAAGTTCTCTAAGCTGTGCCTGTGACCAGTGCTCACCTTGTTAAAGAAGGCACCTTCTTCCCAGGGTATACCTAGGGTGAATGCCAGAGAAAAATAATGAGGTAACTGCCTTGAATCCACATCCCACCCCACCCCCACACACATGTTGGTAACCCAAGAGATGACTTTCAAGAGAAAAATAAATATCTCTACCAGGAGAATAGACATGAAACTCTCGAACTCCTGTGTGCCTGGCATGGGTTTCTGTATTTGTGCAGATTATCTCCCTGACCCATGGGTGGGCATAAAACCAGCCTGCAAACTTCCCATCATCCTGCAGCTGCCTTGTCAGGCACTGTCAACCGAATTTCACCTCTCTGGGTCTGTTTCCTCACTCCCTATAGAAAGGTCTGCACAGGTGACTGCAGGTTCCTTCCAAGCCAAATGCTCCCAGATTGGGCGATTCTACACCCAACTGTATACATCCTCCAGTCACTTTCTAAAAGGAAGGGTAAAGAAGGGAATAAGTCGTGGTATGCTGTGTGCTTGCACATTAAAACCTAGAGAAAAACTGGGTGCAGGATGCAACCATGGGACAATTCATATTCAAATATGGGAAGACTGAGGATGTGTCGTTCAAGAGAGAAGGAAGGAGAGTAAAGTGATGAAGGTGAAGGTGAAGGTAGTGATAATAAAAATGGCCACTCTTTAGTGATCATCCTCAATGGATCAGGTACTTGGTTAAGTACTTTACTATCTTGAGCAATGTTGGTACTCAGAGTGGACCTCTTGGTTAAATATTAGTGTCACCCTCGGTTTATAAATGGTGAAATTGATAATACATTTCATCTTTAAGCAACATGGGTTTGAACTACATGAGTCCACTTACTCATGAATGTTTTCAAATAAATACTATAAGTATTCTTTTTTATTCTCTATGATTTTCTTAATAATGCTTTCTTTTCTCTAGCTTACTTTATTGTAAGAGTACATATATAATAATATAACATACACATAATAAAATATGTGGTATTTGACTGTTTATGTTATTGGTGAGGCTCTGGTCACTATTAGGAGGGTCCAAAGTTATATGTGGATTTTTGACTGTGCAGGTATGTCGGGGGAGGAGGGGTGGTACTGAGGTTGGCACTCAGGACTCCTGCATTGTTCAATAGTCAACTGTATTTAGAATGGCTAAGTACAAGTTCACCCAGCTAGGAAGTGCTTGAGTCAAAGTCAAGTCTCTCTGCAGCCTATTTCTGCTTTAACTCTCAGGATCAAGATACTGCTTCTCATGCAGACCAAGGGTGCTAGTACCAACCTAGGCTCCTGATGGGTTTGGGGAACCTCTCAGGCTATTCCATCCAGGCATCTTCCACATTAGAAAGGCGCAATAAATATTCCTGGCACCTGTTATTTATGGGAGAGTCTAGACGGAGGACAGGGAATCCAGCCTATCATGTCTCTCAGCATGTGACACATGATGTACGATATAGCCCAAATATTTACCACTTCCTCACCTGTCACACACATTGACACTTGCTCTTTCCTCCTCCTTGAACCCTCCCTCTATCCTTCCTCCTTTGTCTAGCAAACACCTCCACTTCTCTGGTCAGTTGCACTGTCACAGAGAAGCTTGTCTGACCTCGCATATCATAGGCCCTCATTATACCATGCACATCCTATTCATAGCATAGTTACTGCTGGTTGCAGTAACTGACATTCTGCCCTTTTTCATAACAGAATCCCAACTTTTAGCCAGGCTCAGCGGCATGACCCTATTAGAGCTGAGTAAGGCTGATCCAGATGTAGCCGATGAGATATCCATGGATGTGGCTTTTCCAGATAGTGTTATTAAAATGACTCCATCCATCCTGCTGCCAGGAAGGGAGATAGAATGGCTGGTGCCCTAGTAATTATTCTGGGCCATGAGGTTATCATGAGGATGAAAACCACACACTAGGATGTTGAGGACAGTAGAAATGACAGGCAATTATAATACCTGTGCCATGCTATCTACCATTCTAAGTACTCTACCTATATCTATTGAAAACTCACAAAAATCTTATTAGGAAAGTTCTATTATTATCCCAGTTTTGCAGATGATACAACCACAAGGTCACACATCCAGAGAGCAGCAAAGACAGGATTTGAGAAAGGGAACTAGTGAAAAGGCTATTAAATAATCTAGATGAGAGATGATATAAAACTGGATCAAGGTGCTGGTGGGGGAGGTGGTAGGCAGTGGTCTGACCCTAGATCTATTTGAGAGTAGAAATGATGGACTGGATGACAACTGAGAGAAAGAGAGACATCAAGTGTGCATCCAAGGTATTTGGCCCAAATTAACTTACTGAGAAGAGAAAGACTATGAGAGAAGCATATACGAAGGAAAAATACACGAAGTTCAGTTTTGTCTGAAACTGGCCATTTTAGGATGTCTCTGAGACTTGCAGGCAGAGGTGTGTGGTCACTGTCAGTGGGCAGACAAGGTCACCTAGGAAGTAGAGGGGCTGCATGGTGGGCAGCGAGAAGAGCTGTGAGGGTCACTGTGGGTAAGTAGAAGGAGATTAGAGTGCACTCTGAGTCCCTGACACTAAATAAGGTGTCTCAAAATGAGACAGTGCCTCCACCAAGGGAAGGAAGTACTTTGTTTTAACTTTCCTCATATACTTTGTTTCTCTCTCAGAGTTCCACGCACAGCCATGGGGACAACTGAGGGGACACTCACCCGTTGTTCTTGCTCAGCCAAGTTCTAGAATTGAGTGGACTGTTTTTCAAAAATAAAACTCCAATTAAAGATCTATTGATCAAAACAACACAGTTCACTATAAAATATGTAAAGACCAAATAGGAAACAAAGTAGTTTCTTGCCAACTGAGTAAAAAAAAAAAAAAAAAAAAGCCTGGCCTACATATGTTTATTCCATTTGTAAAACTGGCCCTTTGCCTCAGGCCTTATGAATGAGCAATACATCCCTGCTTGCTGCAAAGGTTCTTTGTGTTCATTTTTTTCCTTGTGCATGTTTGCATTTATAATCTTCCATTCTTCTTCATTAAGCCATGTGGGTAAATATCCCTACTCCTCTATATATCAGAGGCAGTTCTGTTAATTGGCTCAAACTCCAAAAACTATGCCAAGGAGAGGAAGGTCTCTAATGAGATGAGATTTGGAGATACAGGTTCTGTCCTATGTCCACCCACTCCTGCCACCCCATGTAAGCCACCATTGTGGCCCATCTGTCTCCTCGATTTCATTCCTCCCCCCAGTCCTTTCTCTTTGCTGAATCCAGATTGATCTAACTATATAAGCCCACTCTGTTGCCAGCCCTGTTGTCCAAGCCTTGCTTACTTGCCTCAAAGCCTTTGTGTGGCAATCTCTGATTGACTGATTCTCTGCCCCTTGTCCATGTCAATCTCATGACACCCCCCACGACCCCCACCTCACTGATTCCTATCCATCTGTCAGATTTCAGCTCTGATGACACCTCCTCTGATAGGAGCTCCTATATCAACCCAAGTGTTTTTCTATGACATCATCTTATTTATTCCTGTCTTAGCATTCATTGCATTTTGTAATCTTGTTTACTTAGTTGTTACCTTTCCAACTAAGAACTTAAATCCATCCAGCAGCCATATCCATCTTATTCATTGTTTTATCACCAGGGACTAGATGTGTACTGTATCTGGCCCTTGGTAAGAATTTAGTACATATTTGTCAAAGTGTGGGGGAAGAGAAATGGAAAGGGAAAAAAAAGAAAGGAAAGAAAGATGGATGAAGGAAGGAGGAAATCAGGAAGAAAAGAAAGAAACAAAAAAAAGAAAAAGGGAGAAAATAAAAAGGATGTAGAAAAAAAAAGGAAGGCAGGAACTATGAAGGACACATGGGCAAAATCAAGGGGGAGGGTGGAGGTAGGGGAAGGAGGTGGGTTCAGCTGGGGTGGGGTGGAGGGATGGGGAGAAAAGGCATATAACTGTAATTGAATAACAATTTTTAAAAAAGAAGGAAGGGAAAGGAAGAAACGAAAGAAGGAAAGGAAGCAGGACTAAAGGAATGAAGGAAGGAAGGAGGGCCTTGGAGTTTGGTAAACCAGGTTGCAAATCCTACCTCTACCACTTCCCAGCTGTGAGAACTTAGGCAACAATATATATATGAGATCTGAATTCCTCATCTGTAAGATAGTAGTAATAATACTATCTCATGGGATTAATGCAAGGATTAAGTTAAATACATGTTCAGAATCTACTAGAGCTGCTGGCAAGTAATGGTTGCTGCTTTTAGCCCCCAACCTTGTAACCTTGAGTTTTCAGGGTTGGCCCCAACCTCAGGGTATGTGAAAGCTTATACTAACAACCAACTACCACATGGCCTACAGTTGAGCCACAGACTGGGATCACAATCCCCCTGCAATGGGCCATCACTTCTTCACTGTGGCTTACGTGAAGCAGTGATAAGGACTGAATAAGCCGCCTTTGGCAGTGTGTGACTCTCACAGTGGACATGTTTCTCTTTGCTCTCATCATCAACCCCTTTCTTTTGTAGTAGTCCCCATGCTCTGGGCAAGTTCTGCTCCAAGCCCCATGATGTGGACAGTACCCAGGCCTAAGTCAATCAACTCATCACTCTTCCCTAGCCATAGCAATTAGTTCAGAGTGGACATGTGACCTAACCTAACCTAACCTAAGCCAAAAATTACACCCCTCTCGCCCTTTTTTCCTCTTCCCTTTCTTCTCTAAACTACAGTCTGCTCTGCTGGGGACATCAAAAAGGGCCTGAGAGGGAAGCCAACACCAGGGAAGACAGGGCAGTGAGAAGGCTACAATTCAATGCCAATGATGTCATGTGAGTTCCATGTCCATCCATGGGACTTAACTCCAAGTCACTTCCAGCTTAGTACAAGCCATGGGGGCATCCTGAATCAACTGAGTCTTTCATTATTCCCATAGATACTGCTGCTGGCCAGCTCCAGGGATATGCCATGGCTGTTACAATTAAATTTTATTTGTACAAATCAAGGGATTTATCAAAATATTTCTACACTGTTTGCTCAGCCTCAAAACATCTCAGAAGTAATTTCCTCAAAAGATTTCCAATGAAGTGTGTAAAATATCCCCGATACATACAGGGCATTGTTTCTCACAAGTCTGGAAGTTATTTTTGGTCTTTAAGATGGTATTAGGTAAATCAGGAGTCAAAGGGTGTCTCCATGTCATTCTCTTTCCCTGAGAACCTCCTTCTCCTTTGGTCTTTACATGAGTGGCAGTCTACTTTCTTTACTCCATATTCCTTCTCTTTCTCCTTAAATACCGACATCCTGTTGCTCATTCTACAATCCTTAGTTGAGACAATTGCCCAAATCTCACGGCTCCTATTAGGCCCTTGTCATGGCAGTGCTAATAACGGAGCAAAGACCAGAAGAGGTGGCAGAAACCTTGCAAAGTGCAAGAGGAGAACAAACACAGGGTTGGTAAAAGAAAATAAATGTAAGTGAATTTTCCACTTTAAAATTATTCAAGTCTCCATTAAAATTTTTGCTTCGTGTCCTATAGTCCTTCAAACCTTGTTAGAAAGACACATAGGGAGAGTGATATCTGAGTATTCCAAATCGTCTTGCTTTTATCAGTTTGGGTGTTATCTTACCTGACCATAGATCAGCCAGTTTCAGCCAGTGTGCCACAAGAATTTTTGAAACATGCAACACCAGGGACTCTGACTTCTTTTCCCTTGGATTGTCAAATAAAAAAGTGAAAACAGCCAACACAACAATAGTCATCCAGTGTGAATGAATCAAAATTATACATATTTTTTGTCACATTAGGAAAAATATAATATACACTTTGGTGAGTCAAAAAAATTTAGTAATTAGTTTATATATGCTATAAGATGAAAAAGGTTGAAAATCATTGCCATAGACAACATATTAGTGATTTCTCAACATCTGGTTTGGGGTATAGATGGAACTTTAATTTATTTTTCCAACAACATGTTTAAAAGCAAATATATATATATATATATATATATATATATATATATATATATATATATATATAATCGCCACAGAAAGAACCCTCTTTGCAACATATAGAGTTTTTAAAGTGTTCCTTTAAAAAAATTCACAAGCATATTCTTTGTAGAAAATGAGATATAAAAGAAAGACAAAGAAGACTTTTAAAGCCACCTATAATGCTAATATCCTTTGATGATCTCAGGTAACATCATGTTAAATGACTGCATGATGTTCAATTATTTAAATATGTAATAAATTATTTATAGAATTCCTTATTATTAGCTGTCTGAGTTGTATTCACCTTGTCACTAACATGAATGACACTAAAAAACATCCTTGTAGTGTAAACATCCTTGTAATAAACATCCTTGTAATAAACTCATTGCATACATTCTCAACTTTTCAAGAAGTCTAATTTTTATTTAAAGGGCACTGTACATTTCAGTCTAAACGCTCTCAAGAAAAGTTGTTAAAATTTACTCTCTGACCGGGATTCATCTCACTACCCCCAAGTCAACACTATGTATTATTAATATTATCTTTAAAAGTCTTCCAGTAATTTTTAAAAATAGATCATATAGATGGGCCTTTTCCATGATCCAAATAAGTTAAAGACAGAGAGGATACTCAAATTCAAAATTCCTGAACAACCGAAGGGCTAGCTCTGCTGCAGGGCTCACGGAGGACTAGCAACCTCAGGGTATTTAGTAGACAAGAAGTGGATTGATAACTAAAGGTCAAACTTTTCTTATAAGTACCATGTGCTAACCGATTGCGCCACTGGAGCTCCAGGGTCAGATTTTTCAAACTTAACTTTGTATGAAAAAAATCTGGTGTTTTTTTGTTGCAGCGGTAGAGCCATGCCTGGATGAAAGGCAAAGCTTCATAAATTATTCACTCAATGGCAGAAAATTTGGGGGATGCTGGAAAATGTGGATTTTTAATGGGCAGACCTGAACAATTCTCACATTACCTATAGTTAAGGACTATCAGCTGGGAGAAAACCCCAGACATGTTGCTCACTATAATGTTCTGAAAATTCTCACAATAAGAAGTCATTTCTCATCAGACTTGAACACTGCATTGTATTGGAAAAGTAAGTTTCCAACTAAATTGTCATTCTTTAACCTTATCTTGGGTGGTCATCTTGCTGAAAAATTATCTGGAGTTCTGGCA
This sequence comes from Desmodus rotundus, assembly GCF_022682495.2. Classification (NCBI taxonomy): domain Eukaryota; kingdom Metazoa; phylum Chordata; class Mammalia; order Chiroptera; family Phyllostomidae; genus Desmodus; species Desmodus rotundus. Next base: position 88,268,554 of record NC_071394.1, read on the forward strand.
GTGTTGGAGAGTTAGTCCATGGTCTTGCTTATTCCCTGTGAGAACACAGGTTGGTAGAATTAAAGAAAATTTGCGAAGTCCAGATAAAACCACCACAATGATGCATATGTATTTCCTGCTTGGAAACAACTTTGGTCCACATGGCAGTCCATGGATCAGTTTAGATTAAAGAGAATCTGATAGGGCAGGAAGTTCTATTCTGCAGGATTCATTTTGGAAATATCTGAATAGGGTGCAAAGCCATTCAGACCTTCTCCTGAACTCCCACCCTACCAGTGTCACTTTTCAACATTGTGACTACTTCCAGTTGGATGTTCTAAGCTCCTGGTTTTAATTAAAACTTAATTTGCAAAAATTTACATAATTTATGCATGTTGAGCAATTCCTCTGAGACTATGAACTTGGAGCCAACTCGGGGACATATAAGGAGACATTTTACTGAGAAGATTGGGGGAGGAAAGGGAGGTAGGAAGAGAAGTACCAACAGGGATGGAAAAGAGGAAGGTACCGATACTTTCTTTCAGCCTCCCACAACCTGGATCTGCAGTCACCTGTGAGAGACATGGGCCTTGATGTCTAAAAACAGAGAGCACAAATGGCATGCCATAGACTCAGAGAAACAAAAAAAAATCAGCAATGAAGATGGCCCTCCAAAGGGAGATATTGACCCAAAGAATTTGAAACCCTCCAAAATAGATGAATGGGCTCCCCCCTCCTCACAAAAAGAGGCATAAAAAATTCTCAGAGGAGGGGCAGGGATTGGTAGAAACTTTCTCTGTGGAGAGAAGCACTGGTGGGCACCATTGTTTCTTTTGTTGTGCTCTCCTTCCACTTGGCTGGCCCAGTACAAGCAGGCACCAATCTGTCCCTCTCCATCAATCTGGATAACACTGTTCACCCTGCCCTGCCATTCCTCTGAGATTCAGCCCTACCCAATCCATGTGCCCTTGCCAGAGTCTCTCAAATGGCTCCAGACCCACCACACATAGCTGCCAGCCTTAGCTCCCATAACAGGCTTTCTCAAGTGGCACAAAGCTCAGCCTGAGCATCAGATAGTCTCAATACACACTTGCAACCTTTCCTAAGGAGCCCCAAGTGAGACATAAGCAGTGTCACCTTTGGCTAACACTGGGGCTCCTATTAAGCAGCCCCAAGCCCAGCACAAGGAGCAGTTTTCCTTGGTTCACAAGGTAACCTTTCCAAAGCCGTTCCAAGCCCAGAATGAGTGGTGGCCAGCATCAGTGCATCCTGAAGCCCCTCCCAAGAGGCTCAACACCTGATATATCTGGCAGCCAGGTTTGACCCACAACCAGAGCCTCACCTAAGAATCTCCAAACTAGCACACCTGACAGAGGATCTCAATGGCACCAGAGGTCCTCCAGAGTAGCTACCACTCTGGGCTGCCAGCCCCCATCCACCAGATCACCTAAATTAGTATGTCTTATCCTCACAGCCAGTCAACCTGAGGGTCAACCCCACCCATTGGAATGCCAACAGTGATTGCAGCTCTACTACAACAGGAGGACATGCACAATTCACAAAGGGGACATGCCTGGGGCACCTGGCTCTAGTGAGCAGGGGAGATTGTGTCACTGGGGCCCACAAGATCCCTCCTACAAAAGGCCATTTTTTCAAGACTGGGAGATGTAGTGGACCCATCTAATACATAGAAACAAAAACAGAGAGACAGCCAAAATGAGGAGACAGAGGAATATGTTCCAACTGAAAGGTCAGGACAGAATCCCAGAAAAAGAACTAAACAGAATGGAGATAAGGAATCTACGAGATAAAGAGTTCAAAGCAATGGTTATAGACATGCTCAACGAATTCAGTAGAAGATTAGATGAATTTAGTGAGAACTTCAACAAAGAGACAGAAAATATTAAAAAAGAACCAATCAGAACTGAAGAATATAATAACCGAAATGAAAAAAAAAAATGCATTACAGGAAATCAGGAGCAGATGAGATGATGCAGAACAATGGGTCAGCAATCTGGAAGACTAGTTAGTTGAAATCAACAAATCAGAACAGCAAAAAGAATAAAAATAAATGAGGATAGACTAATGAACCTTTGTAACAACATCAAATGTACCAACATTCACATCACAGGGGTCCCAGAAGGAAAGGGGAGAGAGAGAAAGACACAGAAAACTTATATGAAAAATAATGGTTGAAAAATTCACTAATCTGGTAAAGAAAATAGCTATCCAAATACAGGAAGGATAGAATGTTCCAAACAAGATAAATCCAAAGAGGCCCGCACCAAGACACACCATAATTAAAATGCCAAATGTTAAAGACAAAGAGAATGTTAAAAGCAACAAGAGAAAAGCAATTAGTATTACAGGGAACATTGTAATATTATTAGGTGATTTTTCAGCAGAAACTTTGCAGGCCAGCAGCAGAGAATCACGCAACATATTCAGTGATGAAAGAATAAAACCTACAACCAAGAATACTCTAAGCAACAGGGTTGTAATTCAGAATTGAAGGAAGGATAAAGAATTTCTAGCCCTGGCTGGTGTGGCTCAGTGGATTGAGTGCTGGCCTGTGAACCAAAGGGTCACTGGTTTGATTCCCAGTCAGGGTACCTGCCTGGGTTGCAGGCCAGGTCCCCAGTATGGGGCACTCAAGAGGCAACCACACATTGATGTTTCTCTCCCGCTCTTTCTCCCACCCTTCCCTTCTGTCTAAAATTAAATAAATAAAATATTTTAAAAAATAATTTCTAAGAGAAGCAAAACCTAGAAGAGTTCATCACCACTAAACTAGTACTACAAGAAATGTTACAGGATTTCTTTAAGCAGGAAAGAAGGCCAAAAGTAAAAATATTAAAATATAGGAGAAAATTGACTAATAAAGGTGAACTTTCATTTAATATAGTGGATCAATCAATTAAAAAGTTAGTATGAAGGTTAAAAGGCAAAAGTAGTAGGATCATGTGTAACTACAATAATAAATTAAAGAATACACACACACAGATGTAAAATATGTTAAAAACATCAACATGGGATGGAGTCGTAAAAAATGCAGTGCTTTGGAATGCATTCAAACATAGGCAACCACCAACTTAAAATAGAGTGCTCTAAACATAGGTTGTAATATATGGTTCTCATGGTAACCACAAACCAAAAACCTACAATAGATATAAAAAAATAAATAAAGACAGAAATCTAGGCATGTCACTAGAGTCATCAATGTACAAGAGAACAGAGCAAAAGAAAAAGAAAGGAACAGAGAAGACCAAGAGAATAAAAGAAGAAAGACCTACTAAAACCACCAGAAAGCAATTAATAAAATGGCAAAAGTACACACCTATCAGTAATTGCTTTAAATGTAAACTGACTACATTTTCCAATCAAAGGACATAGGGTAAATTGCTGCATAAAAAAACAAAGACTTGTGCATATGCTGTCTAAAAGAGACTCACTTTTAACTGAAAGACACACAGACTGAAAGAGATGAAAAGAGATATTTCATGCAAATTGAGACAAAAAGAAAGCTAGGATAAAACTACTTATATCACACAAAATAGACTTTAAAACAAAGGCTATAATAAGAGACAAAAAAGGCATTACATAATGATAAAAAGATCAATTCAACAAAAGGATATAAAACTTGGAAACATCTATACACCCAACACAGAGGCACGTAAATACATAAAACAAACATTAACAGGCATAAAGGGAGAGATTTATAGCACAAATAATAGTAGTAGGCACTTTAATACCCCCTCACATAAATGGATAGAACACTGAGATAGAAAACCAATAAGGAAACATTTCCCTTAAATGATACATTAGATTGGATGAACTTAGTAGATATTTATAAAACATTCCAACCAAAAACAACAGAATACATATTGTTGTTAAGTGCAAAAACAATATTCTCCAGGATAAACCACACATTAGGCCACAAAACAAATCTCAATAAATTTAAGACGACTGAAATCATATCACCCATCTTTTCTGATCACAATGATATGCTACTAGAAATCAGTTACAAGAAAACTGTAAAATTAAAAAAAAACCCACAAACATGTTGATCCTAAACAACATGATACTAAACACTCTGTGGGCTAACTATGACATCAAGGAGGAAATAAAAAAATATCTTAAGACAAAAGAAAATGGAAACACAATGATCTATATAATGGATAGATGAATGGATACACATACATACACAAATACACACAAAGCTATTACTCAGTCATAAAATAGAATAAAATCATGCCATATGCAGCAACATAGATGAACCAAGAGAGTATTGTGCTAAGTGAAATAAGTCAGACAGAGAAAGGCAAATATCATATGATTTCACTTATATGTGGAACCTCAACAAAACAAATAGAAACAGACTCGTAGATACAGAGAACAAAGTGATAGTTGCCAGAGGAAAGGGGATGGAAGGATGGGTGAAAACAGTGAAGAGAAATAAGATGTATAAACCTCCAGTTAAAGAAAAATGTCATGGGTATGTAATGTACAGCATAGGGAAAATAGTCGTTATCATAATAACTTTGGTGACAGATGGTTACTAGACTTATTGTGGTGATCACATGGTATGGGATATAAATGTCAAATCACTGTGTTGTACACCTGAAACTAATATAATATTGTATGTCAACTTTAATAAAAAAAACCTCAGAGGAAAACTATAATAAAAACTCAAGAGTCTGCAATGAAACCATTACTTCACTCAGCAGATGTCTTCAAGAGAGAATTTTCAGATCTGCCAAACCATTGAGCCACAAAGAAATCTATGTAGCAACTTAACTAGAAATATGGGTACCTAAGAAAGACAACCAGAAAGACCTCCCCCTCAACGCACATTCTTTGTTAATTGTAAAATGAGTGAATCTCTAGTCACCCTCCATATCTGCAATGGAAAGAGTATATAAACAATATATAACATGGGAAGAATTGCAGGGGCCAGAAATGAAGGTAAAAACACATTGCACACACTCAAAAAGAGTAGGCCACAATGTCAGAGCTATATTTTTTAGTGGCCAACCAGTAAGTTACACATTTCAGTGTAGATTATCTCTGTCTATGTTGCTATAACTCAAAGAGTCAATTTGGTTCTTATACTTCCTGTCTCCTATGACAAACTTAATGATCTCTTAGATAAAAGCTATGTAATTCTTTCATTCATTAAGCCTGTATTTCACAAGAGTGAATACACCATAGAGATGGGCAAGGGTAAACATGTGAGCTGTGAGTGACAGACAATCCTCTGTCAATGTTCTCAATTAGGGGATCCTTCAGGAAACTTCCCGTTCTGTGATTCTAATCTGTGAAAAGTCTGTGATTCTAGTCTTACAGAAATTCTTGTCTATGAAAAATCTATGAACATTTCCTTCTCTTACATATTGTTTTCACCTTGGCCCATCAGCAAATACATTTCATGTTCACCTGAACAGAGAAAAAAACTGCCAAAGCTATGTGGTGAATATTAGTTCTCTTTTTGCAACTAAGAACTACTTGAGTCAAGACTGGATCCTATTTACTGACAATGAAAGCTTTTACATGCTGAGGGCTTACTGTAAGTGAGGCCAGGAGCTAAGGGATCTAAATGCATCCTCAAGAGGAATTCTTATGACAACTCTTGGGGTCAAATACAAATATATATGTATTATAAAAATGGAAAAACTGAGACTGAGTCAAACCTTGTTTATTAACCCAACAGTATAAACAAGTCAAATAATCCAATTGGTTTTTTCCTAAAAACTTAGAATAATCTATTCATGGATAATGAAGGGAATACAAAGTAAAAATAAAAATAAAGTTGTCTGCTTGCCAGTAGAGTAGGAAAGGACTTTGTCCTGGTCCACTCAAGCCTGCTGACACTTTGATTTTCATACTACTTCAGACTTATTTTGGTCATGTCTAGAAAAGAGGAGGTCTATTAATATGCTAGGACTTCTGATCTCTCATACTATATTTTGCACCCCAACCCCCAAATCTGGGGTTTGGCAATCCTTAAAGCACATTTTGCCAAACACATGTTCCTATAATTATGAAGTCCATGTGTATTTCCATTGGAATTTTTCTTATGGTCTTGATTAACTTACAATTAAATAATAAAACAGAGTAACTTTTTTTCTCTTAGTTAAGAAAGTCAGGTCTTAACAGTGACACTTGAGTCCAAATCTCAAGGAGGCCACTATGCTTCTGAAGTTCTCACTTAAGAACTAGAGGAATCCAAATGCCAAGACCTGAGCTACAAAATGCTCCCACTTAAAATGAATACATAAATTAGATACTATATTACAAATGTTTTTAAAATAGCATTAAAAAGGAGTATCTTGCAATTAAATTGACCTAGTGTAGTACCATTTTACATAAAAATTATCTCAATGTGATATCCAATAAAGTGTCACTGTCTTTAAATATTTTTGTTAAAAAAAACCCTTAAGCATTATCCTCTGGTAAAATTAATTTAACCCAATATATTTCAAATGTTGAATATACATAAATGAACAAATGGAATAATTTAAATAATACTATAAATGAAACAAACTAATCATCATCATCTTATATTTTAAAATATCTACTTTGATCACTACAGAATAACTAGTATTGGATTAGCCCTCCTGATAAAAACAACTAGACAGATGAACAAAATACAAAAAGAAAGGCCTTTGATTTTGGTCAAAAAGTAGAACAGACTTTGCTTTCTTAAAGAAGGCAAAAAAGTGAGCTGAGACTCATGATCACTCCAATACTCTCTCTGGAGTTTTATACAAGACCCTAGAGCAGGGCTGGTAAGCCCAAGCATAGCCTGATATTTGAGCTGAGGAGAAATGAATCAGAATTGAAGGCTGAAGTGGCTATAATTTGCAAGGTGGAACACCAGAGAGAGAAAGCTATACACATAAAAAGAACTCCAGATATCTACAGAGAAGTCCTCTTGAATCTTTAATTTAATACTAAAATGAGCATATATAGGGTGAGACTCCATGAGGCTGACACTGTACAAGAGGGAGGAGGGAGGAACTGTAATAAAGCTGTAAACTAAAACAAATCTACTGGGCCTCAAGCATGGCAGGGAATTTAAAAGTTCCAACCAGCCAGTATAGAATACCTTGTTAAATACCTGGGACATTCCATAGAAATCCCAGAAAGGCCATGCCAAGGATTACAACTAAATAGCCCTAGAGTGAAAAATATTTCATACCTGCCTAACAAACCTTAAAAACAAACATTGAAAGGGCCAATTTGTTACATAAGTAAATTAATTGACTGCCAGAGCAGAAACTTAACATTTTTCAAAGGAAAACAACAAAATCCAGACACTGAACAACAGAATGACCACTATCATGATGTCATTACGTCCAACTGCTAATAAAAATTATTAGATATATGAACAGAAAAGTGTGACTCCTAAGAGGAAAAACAATTATTCAGTGGAAATATACTCAAGGATAATGTAATTGGAAAACCTGAACATAAAAATATAATCAATAATATAAAGGAAAACTGAATATTATAAAGGGAGAAATGAAAACTAAAATCAATGCCAAAAAACAATGAAAACCAAAGCCAAATAGGACTCAGAGTTCAAAAGTATATTGAAAATAAAAAAAATCCTCTTCTGGTTGACTTGCAGCCAAGTCAGAGGTGTAGGTAGATACACTGTGCCTCCTTGTACAACCAAAAGAAGGACAACAGAAAATTTAAACACAAAAAACAACCAGAACAGACAGAAAATTGAACTGTATGGAAGTCCAACAACAAAGGAGTTAAAGAAGAAACATTCATCCAGACCAGTAGGAGGGGCAGAGATGGGCAGCCAGGTGGAGAGGACTCGGGGCAAGGCAGTGGCTGGAGGACCAAGCGGCAGCTGGCAGACCCAGCAAGGTGGCAGATTAGGGACTGAGTGGTCCCACATTCACATGCAAATAAACTGGGAGGAACAACTGGGGATTGAGACAGACTGAGCAACCCAGGGTTCCAGTACCGGAAAATTAAGCCTCAAAGCCTCTGAAAACATCTGTGGGAGTTGAGGGGGCAGTGGGAGAAACTCCCAGCCTCACAGGAGAGTTCATTGGAGAAACCCACAGGGTCCTAGAACATACACAGACCCACCCACCTGGGAATGAGCACCAGAAGGGCCCAATTTGATTGCGGGTTGGGCGGGGGAAGTGACTGAACACTGGCATAGAGTGGACCAAGCTGCACTATTCCCTCTTGGACACCTCCCCCACATACAGCATCACAACCCAGGAACATGGGTTGCCCCGCTCTGGTGAACACCTAAGGCTCCACCCCTTACTATATAACAGGCACACTAAGACAAAAAAAAAAAAAAAAGGCCCAAATGAAAGAACAGATCAAAGTTCCAGAAAAAATACATCTAAGCAATGAAGAGATAGCCAGCCTATCAGATGCACAGTTCAAAACACTAGTAATCAGGGTGCTCACAGAATTGGTTGAATATGGTCACAAATTAAAAGAAAAAATGAAGGCTATGCTAAGTGAAATAAAGGAAAATGTACAGGAAACCAACAATAAAGAAAAGGAAACTGGGATTCAAATCAACAGTTAGGACCAGAAGGAAGAAATAAACATTCAACCAGAAAAGAATGAAGAAACAAGAATTAAAAAAAAAAAAAATGAGGAGAAGCTTAGGAACCTCCAGGACAGCTTTAAATGTTCTAACATCTGAATCATAGGGGTGCCAGAAGGAGAAGAGGAAGACCAAGAAAGGGAAAACTTATTTGAAAACATAATGAAGGAGAACTTCCCCAATCTGGCAAAGGAAATAGACTTCCAGGAAGTCCAGGAAGCTCAGAGTCCCAAAGAAGCTGGACCCAAGGAGGAACACACCAAGGCACATCATAATTACATTAGCCAAGATTAAAGAGAAGGAGAGAGTCTTAAAAGCAGCAAGAGAAAAGGAGACAGTTACCTACAAAGAAGTTCACAAGAGACTATCAGCTGATTTCTCAAAAGAAACCTTGCAGGCAAGAAGGGGCTGGAAAGAAGTATTCAAAGTCACGAAAGGCAAGGCCCATATCCAAGATTACTCTATCCAAAAAAGTTATCATTTAGAATAGAAGGGCAGATAAAGTGTTTCCCAGATAAGCTCAAGTTAAAGGAGTTCATCATCACCAAGCCATTATTATATGAAATGTTAGGGACTTATCTAAGAAAAAGAAGATCAAAAATGTGTACAGTAAAGTGGCAACAAACTCACAGTTATTAACAACTGAACCTAAAAAAAAACCAAAAATGAACTAAGCAAACAACTAGAACAGGAACAGAACCACAGAAATGGAGACCACATGGAGGGTTATCAGTGGGGGAGTGGGAGGGGAAGAGAGGGGGAAAAGGTAGAGAGAATAAGCAGAATAAATGGTAGGTAGAAAATAGACAGGGTGAGGTTAAGAATGGTATAGGAAATGTAGAAGCCAAAGAACTTATATGTGTGATCCATGGAAATGAAATGAAGAGGGGGAATGTGAGTGGGAGGGGGTGTGCAGGGTGGAGAGGAATAAGGGGGGGGGGAATGGGACAACTGTAATAGCATAATCAATAAAATATATTTTAAAAAAAGAAAATTAAAAAATGTCACTGGATGGGCTTAACAGTAATTTAGACATTTCAGAAGAAAAGATTAGTAAAGCTGAAGACAGCAATAAAAGTAATTGAAACTGAGAGAGAGAGAAAAGGTTAATGAACTTCAGTAATCAGTAGGAAAATATAAGTCAGATAAATACAAGTGCAATTAAAATTCCAGAACTATATGGAGTGGGGGAATTACAGAAAAATAATGGAAGAAATAATGGCTACATATATCAGATTTGATAAAATTTATAACACAGCAATCTGAGAAGCATAATAAGCGTTGAGCAAGATAAACACACACAAAAACTATACCTAGACACATTATAGTAAAATTGCTGAAAACCAACCATAATAACAAAATCTTAAAAGCAACCAATGCTTAAAGCACAAAGACATAGGAAATGAAAGGTTATTATCATTTGTTTTTCATCAGAAACAATGCAAGGCAGATGATAATGAAGCAATTGTTTTAAAGTACTGTAAGAAAAAAGTGTAAAAGTAGAATTCTATATCCAGTGACAATATCCCACCAAGAGAACGTGAAATAGAATGTTTTCAGATTTTAAAAAATCTGAGGAATTCACTGCTAGTAGAATTGCACTTTAGAAAAGATTAAATGAAATTCTTCCAGCCAAAGGAAAGTGATTCCAGATATGAAAAAATAAAGAGATTAGATAGATAGTGATAATGATATAGTATACTTAAAACTAAATAATAAAGGTTATTACATTAAATATAAATGGAATAAATATTCCAATTAAAAAGTAAAGATTGTCAAGCTGGATAAAAAGAAAAAAGATCCAACTATATTTTGTCTATAAAAGTATGTTTTAAATTAAAATGCTATGTAGGTTAAAGGTAAAAACTAAAAATACATATCACAAAACAATAATCCTAATAAATTTGGGTTGGCTGTACAAACTTCAGGATAAGAAATATTAAAGAGATAAGTAAAATATTTCATAATAATAGCTTATTCATTAAAAAGATATAATGTATGCTTCTAATGATAGAGTTTCAAATACATGACATAAAAATTGGCAGTATCAAAAAATAAAATAGATAAATTTAGAATTTTCATTGTATTTCAACAGTTCTATAATTGATAAAACAACTAGACAGAAAATCAGTAAATATATGAAAGAATTTAATAACATTATCAACCAATTTCACCCGATAGTTCTAAAACAATATGCAAAATTACTGCAGAATACATATTCTTTTCTAGTGACTATAAAATATTCAGTAAGAAAGTCCATATCCTCGGCCATAAGACAAGTGTTAAGAAACAAAATTATTGAAATTCCAGGATATTGTCTCTAAACACAAAAAACAAGTTATAAATCAATAACAATCAATAAGTCTAATAAAATCTGAAGGTATTTGGAAAATAACACACTTGTAAATAACTCATTATAAAATACACATATCACAAATGACATTAGAAAATATTTTGAACCAAATTAAAATGAAAACACAACTTATCGAAATTTATGAGATGTGGCTAAAATAGTTCTTAGGAAGAAACATATACTTTTAAATGCTTATAATGGAAAAAGAGAAGTTTAATATCAATGGTAAAAGCTTCACCTTAAGGAGCTAAGAGAAAAAGATCAAATTAAATACAATATACTCAGAGGGGGAAACACTAAAAAATAAGAGCAAAATCAATACAATAGAAGATAAACAAACAGAAGAGTAACACTGAAGAAACAAAAGCCTGGTTCTTTGAAAATTTAAAAAAAAAACCTAAAAAATATATAGCTAGACTGACAACAAATTCCCAATGTCTACAATGAAAGAGGGCAGGCATGTCACCATATATCCTAAACACATTAAAAGGATAAGAGAACATTATGAACATCCTTATGCCAATAAATTCAACTACTTACATAAGATGGACAAATTCCTTAAAGCACAAATAGGAAAAGTTGATATAAGAAATATAAAATCTAAAAAGCCTTACATCTATAAAAGAGAAAGAAGTTGGAATTAAAATATTCCCCCTCAAGAATGCTCCAGACCCAAATTGTTTCATTAGTGAATTCTAACAACATTCAAGGATAAATACAGCAACTTTATACAAACTTTTTCATAAGATAAAGATGGAAATACTTCTTAACATGTTATATTAGACCAGCATTATCAAACTTGACAACTTAAAAGGAAAAAAACCACTACAGACTGAAATCCCTTGTGAACATAGAAGAATCCTTAATAAAATCTTAGCAAACTGAATTCAGCAATATATAAAAAAAAATACACATTACCAAGTAGGGTTTATCACAGGAATGCAAGATTATTATAATATTCTTGTCATTGATTTCAATTGGCATAATTTGCCACATAGGGAAGATTACATATTCCAGGGTGAGCCATAACCATACCCCCAGGCCATAATCTATTTACAATGCAATGTTGTAACTCCTCCTATAAAGTATTGGAATCTATGTCCCCATCTCTAGAAACTGGGAAGACCTTTGTGGCTGCCTCAATCTAGAGAGTATGAGGGAAATGGCATCATGAGACATCTAGTGATAGATTGAAAACATGTCATGCACTTCTGCCTTGCTCTGGAGACCCCACTGTGATGCTGTGAGGAAGCTTAAATTAGCCCATGGAAAGCAATTACACAGCAAGATGACATCGGTATGGCCAGTGTGGGTTTACTGCTGATAGCTCACCTGATGTCCTGGTCAACAGCCAGTATTAACCACCTGACATGTGCATAAAGATGCCTCTGGGTGACCCTAGTCCTCAGTGATCAATGCACCCTGACCTTTGGGTCTTCTCAGCAAGGCCCCCAGACATATTGGAGTGAAGGTGAGCCATCCTTAATGTCCCCTGTCCAGATTCCTGTCACAGCATTTGTGAGCATCTGAAAATGGTTGTTTCACACGACTCTGTTTTGGGGTGTTTATTAACCAGTAATAGTATTGGGTTGGCCAAAAAGTTCATTTGTTTTTTTCTGTAAGATGGCTGTAGTAGTGCCTAGTTGTCTTTAACTTCCTTCAAAACACTTTTGTTAGATTGTATTGGGAGAGCTATCATATCAGCGAGCATAAAAAACTTATCAAAATTGGTGAATTTTTGTGTAGCCATTTTAATATCGAAGATGGAAGAAAATGCGTAACAGTTTTGGCATATTATGTTTTATTATCTCAAGAAAGGTAAAAACAACTGAAATGTGGGGAAGAAAAGATTTGTACAGTGTATGGAGAAGGTGCTGTGACTGATCAAATATATTAAAAGTGGTCTGTGAAATTTCGTGCTGGAGATTTCTCACTGGATAATGCTCCACAGTTGGGTAGACCAGTTGAAGTTGATAGCAATCAAGTTGAGATATTATTTGAGAAAAATCAACATTATACCACACGGAAGATACCCAACATACTCAAAATACCCAAATCAATAAAGTTATAGGTGAAAATGAAAAATGTGTCTTTTATTTTACAGGAAAACCTAAATGGACTTTTTGGCCAACCCAATAATAGAAAGTAGATACCATGATTTCTGTTTCTCAGAGGAGGAAACTGTACCACGTAAGAATGACTTAAACAAGTTAGTGTGGATGGCAAGTATCTGAGCTAAAGTATCAACTTAGCTTTCCCTGCAAGGTCACTGAACTAGACAAAAGGGCTCTTGAGTGAGGTACCAACTCATGAAGTAGGGTTCTAGCTTGGGACTCTTGGAGGCTTTGGCTCCATCATTACCAAGATCGTGATCTAGTCCTAGAGCTCTGCTTCTCTCAGGAAGACACTTGAGGTCAGTGTTTTATAGGTATGGCTCACATAGCCAAAACCACCTCACTACTAAACCTTTAGCAAAGACGTATCAGCAATGTCTACATTTGCAAAGCCCAAGTAGATCAATCAGCCATGAATTCTGGGCATTAATACAAAAGTTGGTTGAAACATGAGCTTAAGGAACTCTTGCCAAACAACTGCAAAAAGCATAGGATGTAGAGGAATAAGACCTGTTACAGTCTCGGCTCCCACTTCAGTGCAGCACAGGCGATATCAGAGGGGGAACCAGCAAGTCTTTATGATAACAGGACAAAAATAATTAACTCATTTCCTTCCTAGAAAGGTGACTGAATTCAGGATAGTTGACATGGTTCAGCATTTACTATTTTCTATCATCTTCTCCACTGTTCCCTTTTCCCCTGACCTCACCTGTCCTCTTTCTCCTTTATACAAACAGTCTCTTCGCAGAGATACAAGTTCTCTTTCCCCAGACTTGAACAAAAGCTCCACAGATGCACAAGAAAAGTGGTAGGATTTTCTTAGATCTTTAGATTGTTAGATCTGGAAGCAAGCTGGAGAGATTAGCTACTTTTTGCCTGAACAGAATCTATCCCTTCTTTTGGTAAGAACACTTTGTTTCATCTGTGAGACAAAACTCATCCCCTACTCTCAGGTCTTTTGGTTGGACTAGGGATGAGCCATTCTCCTCTAAATCCAAGGGTGACGTGTGACCTACAGTTGGCCAATTAGAAGCTTCCAACTTGCTGACTGCTGTGATTGATTCAGGAAGAGACAAGCTTGTAGCTGAAGCCACAACCTTAGCTAGTACCATAAGGAAACAAATTCCCCCTTCTGGGCAAAGGACACCCACTGAAGCTGTTGAGGGTAGTTCTGACATGGCAAGGGGGCAGAGTCTCACTTAAGAATAAATCCACACAGAGGAAAACAGAACAAGAGATGGCAAGAGGCAGATTCCTTACAACATCTGGGAACCTAGATCCATCCATGCCTGAAGAGATAGACACCTTGACGCTCCAGTTTTATGATTCAATAGATTGTCCTTAAGCACACACTGAGCTGGATGTCCTGCACAACCAGAGAGATCTGAGTCACTATGACATGTTACCAACTCTCTAGACCAGAGGTTCATGAAATTTGTTCTGTGGAGTCCCCAAATTCTGTGAACCATAGGTGAACCAGAGAGACTGAGCAACAGGGGCCCAATTTAATCAGAGCTGCTCTTTATTTTACATATGATGACTGCCATGAATCCATTTAATAAAAGAGCTTTGCTAATTAAGAAGGGGAAAAAAGTTTAACCACATTATTTTAGAGGTCCAGAAAAACCTGAGCGGCTTTCCCAAAGCAAGCTCGGGACAGGAGTATGCCTGGTCTCTACTGATCCAGCCAGCAATCCCCCTGGCCCTCGAGTGCCAAGGCTGCCAAGGCTGCTCAGATTGACTTTGGGTCTTGCTTCTGGGATGGAAGCAGGTCTGTGGCGTCCAAGCACTTTACCCCAACACGTAGGAGGGCCCAACATGGACCTTGGCATTGGTTACCTGCACACCCTTGAGTGAATCCTCTAGGAAAATGTCACAGATGTCATGCTTCCCAGAGTATATCACGCACCACAGACATCCAGGGAACTAGTCAGTAAGTAAAGGACAGTAACATTCTGAAATCACAGTAGGTTTCAAGGGAAGAGCCTCTTTACTTACAGTAAATGGTGAAACCTATGAAAGCACACCAAGTAGATGTAGTTTTTGTATTTTGAAAGATCATAATATGGGAGAGCTTTGATTAGAACCATCTTTGACTCATGCTGTGCTGGTGAGGAAGTCACACACATTTGCTGGGGAGCTAACTTATTTCTGTACCCATTGCCAGTCAGAGTAAAGGGCAGAACTTCTGTTTAGTATTCTGAAATACTGGTTTGGCTTTTGAAAAGGCTTCTGGAATCTATCATCTTTAAATTTAAAAAAATAGCAAAATCTGGTCACTTTTTGAGACAATTTAATTAAGTTCCATCTGTCTCAATGTGACTGCCCTTTATTTTGAAGTGGAAAAAAAGAGAGAATCCAAACTGGCAATAATGTCCTTTTAATTGAATAAACCAACAGTTTTCTCATTCTAATGAGCATAAACTGTTTACACTAGAGATTTTATTTAAATCACCCAGAGTGATTACTTTAAATGCACAGTTTGGTTAAAAGCTACAGTCATAAATAATTAATTTTTCTTTTTAAAAGAATTATGCAAATTTAAGCCATGAGGCTAAAAATGGAAAATGTCTAATCACATGTGAATTGAGCTTGCATTTCTGTCCCTTGCCCCTTTGTCTCTGTGTTTCTGTCTTTGCACCTACTCTGCATTCAAACAATACCTGCCCTCCCTCACTATGGTCCAGAATGGTTCTTATACCCTCTGTCAATTGTTTATATTCCTATTGAACATTGAATGAGACCAAGAAATAGATGTGAACAGCTTTATGCCATGCCCCAAATAATGCCATGTGTTTGTAAACATTAGCAAATTCTTGGTGATGGAGAGAAGATAATATCAACTGGCCAGGACATGTTTCCTAAGCATCTACCCTATGCAGGCATTCGCTGAGTGAGCAGACTTCAGAGGAATAAAATCCTCTTTAAGGAACTTCATAGACTATTCATAACAGAAAGTTAAATAAAAATATAAGAATAAAGATTAAATAGTAAAATCTTCAAGCCCCTGAAGGCAGTGGCTGATTAATGGTGCACAGTGGGAGATACCATAGAACGCAGGGTTCTGAGTTTCAGATCAGACAACCTGAGATTCCACAATCCCTTTCCCGTGTCTGGTACTGTCTGGCAACAGAGATGCCCCTGAGAACAGCCAAGAAAGAGAAGCCCTTTCTAGATGACAGGCTGCTGCCACAGGACTGCAGGACATGGAGTGGTGCTACGCTAATGTGGAGCATGGTGGCAGGGAAGGCCAGTCTCCAGAGGTGGGAGCACTGATGGATGTGAAGGGTGAGCGCTAAGTGCAGAGAGACTGGGATGTGGCTACTGCTCTGCCAGATGCCAGGGCTCTTGCATGCAGGAGGGGGTGCCAAGGGCTTCAATAACTGAGGAAGGTAGAAGTAGATGCTGGAAGGCAGAAGGTAAAGCAGGCAAAGGAAAGCTGTGATCCACAGTGTCAGGCATAAGGAATTCTCAGCCCCAGCAGATTATGTCTGTGGTTCTACATGACCATCACACCAGCTGTTTTTAAAGTTTTTGAAATGAATACCTTTAAATGGTGTGTGCACGCTGTAGGTCACTACCATCTCCCCAGCCCAAACCCTGTTTTCCTATACTCAGGGTGCTCCACGTACTAACTTCACCAGCCTGGCCCCTGGGAACATTCACATTCGCAACCCCTGACATGGATGAGAAACAACATGTAGCTGTAAAATTGCTGGCTTGCAGGAGCAGCGGGCAACCCTGCTTCAGACTGCCACAGAATCTGCAGGCGACAGGGGCGAAGGCAGGTCCCTGGGTCCCTGGGAATGGACACTACCTCAGTTTTCCCTACAAGGTCCCAGCAGGGCAGGAGCTATCATTATCCCCATTTATGTCTGATGAAACTGTAAGTGCTAAGCAAACAGTCCCAGGTGGCACATCTACTAAGGGGCAGAGCCTTGGAACCCAGGCCCTCTGGCCCCAGGGCTGTTTTCCTACCCAGCATGGTACACCCCTGCCACCTCCCATAAGTGACACAAATGCTTTATTAGAAAGGAAAAAGAAAACATCCCTCCTTATATAAGAAGTTGGTTTGACTCTTTCTCCAAAAACTCCATAACGCAGTCCTTTGGGAGAAAAAAAGAGGTGGATCTCAAAGCACAGAGGAATAGCACCGGTGCCTCCCACACCTGTGTCCGTATGCCTTCGCTTGCTTAGCCTAACCTGCAGAGCCCTCAAGCCCCAGCACGGGTTCACTTTAGATGTGTCTCAAATTGGCCTCACTGACTGTGGCCATAATTCACTTTAGTTTAGAGGAGCTTTAGCGAAAGCTCTAATAGCTCATAGAGCTAGAACTAAATAGCAGTTTAATGAGTAAATGAATCAGAGGTTCAGATTAAATTTCCATCCAAATAACCATAGGTTTCTCAATTAAGGGGGGAGAAAGCATGCTTAGCAAAACATTTTGATTTGGCCATCGCCATGTGGATTTTCCCAGCCTACCCACTGAATATGGCTGTGCACAGAGATCTGGGAGAACTCGGGCCTTGGTTGTGCTCACAAACCACATTGAGAACCAAGCATGATAACTTTACAGTGCCAGCAGCCTGCACTTGGTTACCATAGTGGCAGTTCAGCATCACACCACTCAGTGTTCATCAGAGAGCAATCCAGGGGTGTTCAGGAAACAGGCAAGTATCTGTATGGTCAAATACCTTGCTGGTTTTACTTCAAAACATTTACATTCTATAGCAGAAAGGACAGTTGTCTTTTAAACATCTAATGGATACTTGGAAAGGTTATTCAACCTTTCAATGCCTCAGGTTTATCATTTGCAAATGGAGATAACAATAGCATCTATCTTGTAAGACTATTGTATATTTTCAGTTAATGATACATTTAATTTATATTTAAATATATTAATGTCACATTATTTAGAGATAATTTGACCTATAGTTATGTGTCAGGCTCTTTGAACTGTGCCTGACCAACAGTGAGTAGTCAATAAACATGGATGCTATTATTATTATTTTTGGTTATTCAATCAGTATTTCATGGTACCAGAGAATTTTTTTTCATTTGACAAAGCTCATTCAATGTCTCCTACATACCAGATACTGAGAAATGATGGAGAAAACTTTTAGCACTAAGTATCTGGGAATATTTGCTGGGGGCAAATTCAGTCTCCTGACTCATTACTACAATGGCTGTTATAATGTGAATATTTTTAATATGCATAGTGTCACCACCTCAGCTTTTTGTTACACAGTGTAATTCACATAGCATCTGACACTATGAGGCAGGGAAACTGAAGCCCAGAAAAGGTGATTTATATAAGGGCACTTGGCCAATGAGGAACAGAGCAGAGACCTGAATCTCAGTTTTCAAACTCCAGTTTCAGTGATTCTTCTTCCAATGTCCATTCAGTTGTAAAGGTTCAGAAATTCTGGGGGATAGTCACTGATAGCACAGTGTTAAGAGGGACAATGGTCAGTTCCTCAGTTTCTGCAGGTTTCCCCCTCATCCTCATTGAGGGAGTTTCATGGTTATTAAGAAGAAGGCAATCACTACAGAGGTATCAGGAGACTTAAGGGCACTATGGTGTTGCGATACTCTGACAGGTCTTCCCCAATGCTTAGACACTGAGTAGTACTTCACTGGTAGTGGGACTTGCCTAACCAATCAGGCAAGAGATGCCCAGGCAAAGCCCATAGAAAGAATCAACCAAGCCCTGTCACCTCAACAGACCGAGGAATGGTGGTAGAAGATAATTCACTATGTCAAGGAGCAACCTTTCTTAGATCATGAATGCCCAACACTGGCACAAAAATAAAAGAATTTTCAAAGCCCCTACCCCACAGCTATGCTGTGATTGACACAGGAGATCAGATGGCTAAAATATTAAAGAAAGTACAGAGTCTTGGAATACAACAGGATGCCCACTATAAGGATGTTCATGGCAATTGCAGTAACAGTGCTGGGGAGGGAGCAGTCTACAGTGGTTGCCATCAGGGAGGAGTAGGGATTGCTAAAGAAAAAGAAGAGTATTAATAGCTACCTTCCAGTTTCACAGATAGAAACCATTTGTGTTGGTCCATTTTTTTAAGAGAAAATGAAAGATTTGTGGTGATTTAGATTTTTAAAAAATCCTAATGGTGCCCTAAGCTAATTAATGATAGTGCCCTGAAAGATTTTCTGAGATGATGGATTTGGGCTGATGGGGTGTTGTCACCCAAGAAATTCACATCATATTGTTACCTTGATAGCTCCTTACCCATAACTAACTCAAATTAGCTATTTCAGAATTCAAATGATCTGAAACTCAAGGCAATTGTCATTCAATGTGTTGTGAGTTTTGTAAACTCATTCAAACCTGTGTGTGCATGAAACACCCACAAGAAGAGACACACTCTGACACATGTATGTGGTGGTGGTAGAATTTGGTTGCTTTCATCTTTCTTTTTGTTAACTGAAATTAAAAGCCACAGAGTTCTTTCTAATAACAGTGGCTTCCACATCTCCATATTGGGAAGTTTTAAGATCTAATATAATAAAAATAATAAGACTAAGTCATATATTCAGAAACTCATTCATTCATGCATAGAAGAGCATTTATGTGAGTATTGGGTATGTTAGCCACATGAAAAGATAAATAAGACACACACTCTTTGAAGTGTCATTGTATGTGTCCCCAGTTTCAATAACCCACGTGTAAAATCAGTTGTTGTTTTTTTTAAATCATGAATGGATCAGGTGAATGTGAAATTGCTAAGTGTTTATCCACTGGGTTGTAATTGAGTAATAAACATCACATTCACAGTTTATTTATTTAGTTTTGAACTTATGATTACTAATAATTTAGTTCTTTATTAATTATTTACCCACTAAATATCTATTAAGCTTCAGCTCCTGGGCCAGGAAAAAAATAGTGGACATAAGACTTGGGTATTAACCTGTGCTGTGATGTTACAAATTGGGGAGACCAAGAGGTAAACTAAAGATAACCATACTGTATAACTGGGCTATGAAGCCAGAGCAGGGAAGGGAAGCAGAGACATGAAGAATGAATGTTAGGCAAGTAGATTCAACTCTAATAAGAATAAAATCATGTTCCCCCATGATTTTACCGAAAGGGGATCAGAGTATGCCGCTGTAAAATACACCACTTTGGCATAAGGACTGTTTTGAGCTGAAAACAATACAGAAACAGTATACTCAGGAAAAGCTCTATACCCTCCCCCTTTTCTGCCTAAAGGCTACGTATAATTTCCCTCTTTGAAGGTGCGCCCCTTTCCTCTCCCATACCAGGAGTAGGAAAATGACTCTTAATCATGGTAGATATAATCATCACCCTGGACTCTGCACAAGATTGGGTCTGCATAACAAACCTTACCAAAATAACCCTTATCTGACATTAGTATTCCCATATATTTATCTTCATTCTGTCTGGGTGCTACCTCGCCACCCTCTATGCACAGTCCCCTTGGCCGTCCTAAGGGGTGACGGATGTAGAAAACTGGAAGTTTCCTATTATTTTCCCCTAAAACCCCTTCTCTGGTGCCTTGGAGAAAATGTGGTAGGCTTCAGGGGATTACACTGCAGTAGTAAAAATAATGCAAAATTAAATAAGAGCTACCCCTGTCCTTGAAAAGATCTCATCACTTTACACATCTGGAGTCAGCCCCCCACCTCCCTTGCTGAGCCTGCTGCCCCTCTTATCTTAGGAAGCAAGGCTGTTTCAATTTTTTTTCAATTTTTAAATTATTTTATTGTTGTTCAGTTACAGTTGTCTGCATTTTCTCCCCACCTCTCTACCCCACCCCAGCCAAACCCACCTCCCTCCCCTGCTTCCACCCTCCCCCAAGGTTTTGTCCACGTGTCCTTTATAGTAGTTCCTGAAAACCCTTCTCCCCACTGTCCCTTCCCCACTCCCCTCTGGCTATTATTAGATTGTTCTTAACTTCAATGTCTCTGGTTATATTTTGTTTGCTTTTTTCTTCTGTTGATTATGTTCCAGTTAAAGGTGAGATCATATGGTATTTGTCCCTCACCGCCTGGCTTATTTCACTTAGCATAATGCTCTCCAGTTCCATCCATGCTGTTGCAAAGGGTATAAGCTCCTTCTTTCTCTCTGCTGCATAGAATTCCATTGTGTAAATGTACCATAGTTTTTTGATCCACTCATTTGCTGATGAGCACTTAGGTTGTTTCCAGTACTTGGCTACTGTAAATTGTGCTGCTATGAACATTGGGGTGCGTAGGTTTTTTTGAATTGGTGTTACAGGGTTCTTAGGGTATAATCCCAGGAGTGGAATTGCTGGGTCAAAAGGCAAAAACAGGCACATAGACCAATGGAACAGAACAGAGAGCCCAGAAATAAACCCAAGTTTCTATGGTCAATTAATATTTGACAAAGAAGGCAGGAGCATAAAATGGAGCAAAAATAGCCTCTTCAACAAATGGTGTTAGGAGATATGGACAGCTACATGCAAAAAAAATGAAAATCGATCACCAACTTACACCTCTCTTTCTCATTCCAATAGCCCCGGATCTCTCCCGAGGAATTCTGATTTGGAGATGAACGTTGGCAGGGGTTGGGCATGGAGGGAAGAAGGTAAATTTGGTCACTTATTCTTAAAAAAGAAAACCACATCCCATAGAACATTATTCAGCCATAAGAAAAGAGGAAATACTGCCATTTGCAACAACATGAATGGATCTTGAGAATGTCATAATAAGTGAAATAAATTAGAAGGAAAAAGTCAAGAACCATATGATTTCACTTATGTGTGGGATATAAAACTGAAAACAAGAAATGTACAAACAAGACAAACAAACAAAAACTTATAGACTACAGTATGGTGGTTATCATGAGGAAACGGGTAAGCAGAAAAGGCTAAAGGGGGTCAAATATATGGTGATAGATGGAGACTTAACTTTGGGTGAGAAACACACAATGCAATATACAAATGATGTATTATAGAATTGTACTCCTGAAATCTATATAATTTTATTAACCAATGTCATCCCAATAAATTTAACTAAAAAAAGAAAAGAAAACCAACCAGAAGTTGATTATTTAGAGGGAAAAGAAGCAGGAAAAGTTCAGTAAAGAAATGCCTAATGATATCACTGCTTTCCTTCCTGGCCCCTCCAAAGCAGCCTTTGAGTGGAGGTCCAGAGGAGAGGTGAGGTTTCTGAGACATGCTAACTCTCAGCCACAAGGGTAGTTGGACAGCCATAGGAAGGCCTTGAGAGTGAGCACAGATTTCACTGCTGCTCCCTGCAATGTAGGGGCTCCCAGATTGTTCACCTTCCTTTCCTAGGTTCAACAGCCTGCTTGTGGTCTGCCTTCAGAAGGCCCTGGCTTATTTGATTGTGTATTTGAAGTTTCAGTCTATTTATTAACCCACTCCCTGACTCACCTGACTACTCATTAAGGTAGCTAGAATTTCCAAGTCATTACAAATGCCCCCAGGAGTTTGATTCAGGACGTTCAGTTTCCTTCAGGAGAGAAGCTCTGTATGTAGCATATCATGATTTTGACATAGTAACAGCAGTTGGAGTTATATAAATTATAGGATGTGATTACGGTGTTTGCTGTAATATCACCATCAAAATCCTTCTTGTGATGTGTAATACATTCAAAATGCAAATTCCAGGATTTTTAAAAGTCCATTAAATAGAATTGTTCTGCCTCAAGATTTAAATCCAGGAATGCTTTGGCTTCTTTTACAAGTGCCATGAGCTGAGTTTTCCTTCTATCATTTAATAAAGCTCAGAGAACTCTCCAAGTGAGAGCTACATGTTGCAAAACTTAAAGTTTCCTATCTTGGGTTGCCAGTAGTATGGGAACAAAACATAATTCAGAACAAGTCAAGCTCCAGTGTCTTCACAGCTCAAAGCAGGCACCATGGGTTTTTCAGAACTCAGTAGAAGCAATATAACTAGGCTGTGGGAATGGCAAGATTTCTAATCAGTCATCAGGTGTTTTAAAGACTTTGCACTCCATACTGGAGTCTGGTGGACTTGCTTCTCCTCAGAGCATAGACATGGATGTGGGAGACCAAGAGCAACATCACATTAGAGGGCACAGACCTCTCACCACACAGGCAACCTAGGGGTGAATACCATTGGATCTTCTAATTACCCCATCTCCTTGGGCAAATTCCTCCAACACCCTAGATCTCAGCTTCTGTGTCTGGAAAATGGAGATAAAAGGACCTACCTGACAGGGATACAGACACACTTAGTACAAGGTCTGGGTGCATTTAAACACCCCAGATTGGTGGCTCTAGCATCTCAGTTATTCTTATTGTGCTGCTCAAATGAGGCCTACAGCACTGTTGGCAAGGACAAATAAAAGGAAGGTAAAATTAATTCCACAATATGTAATAATGTTATTCTGAATTTCTAGGTAATAATGATCAGCATTGATGGAGAACCATGTGCCTGGCACAATGCTAAGCAATCTTATCTTTTTTAAAGCTTCACAACTCCCTGAGATCAGCAGTATTATTATTCCCATTTTACAAAGAAGAAGCTTGAATTTATATAGTATAATGCTGTTATGTATCATGTGATTTACTGTAGACTTTAGCACAAATGTTGTGATATA
This sequence comes from Desmodus rotundus, assembly GCF_022682495.2. Taxonomy (NCBI): domain Eukaryota; kingdom Metazoa; phylum Chordata; class Mammalia; order Chiroptera; family Phyllostomidae; genus Desmodus; species Desmodus rotundus. The sequence goes on from NC_071394.1 coordinate 88,292,190, forward strand.
AATGTGTATGTTAATTTTAATCTGTATCTCAGAAGCGGTCAATTGCCCTAAGCAGGAATATACATTCCAGCTAGTATTTAAGCAAAAGGTAACATGTGCTACAGCTATTTATCTCTGACCAACACAAGAGGTTTTTTCAATTACTGTAATAGACATTAGAAATGATTTTTTATTAGTAAGTTGGAGGCATCCACTCTGTGTGGGCCAGTTCAATAGATTGCAGAGGCCCTGCATTTCTCTGTATGAAACCTCTAAGGACTTGGACTTTGGGAGCTCGGTGGCCTCTATCCTTAGGAACAGTGTCCCAGACCTGATTGTTAAACAATCTTAAGCAGCTGAATCAGGCATCTCAGTTGCCAGACTTCAAATAGAAGGTTAACTGACTCCTGCAAACAATGCACTTGTTCTGATGTAAGATGCCATCAGAACCTCTAAAAGAACAAAGAGCCCTGACCAGTGTGGCTCAGTTGGTTGGGTGTCAGCCTGCAAAGTAAAAGGTTGACAGTTTGATTCCCAGTCAGGGCAGGTGTCTAGGTTGCAGGTTGGGTCTCTGGTTGGGTTCACGTACGAGGGGCAACCAACTGATATTTCTCTCTCACATCAATGCTTGTCTCCCGTTTTTTCTCCCTCTCTTCCCCTCTCTCTATAAATAATTTTTTTAAATTAAATAGACACAGAGCTTTGACTTCTTGAGCTTTCACAACAGTTGGCTGACTTTTGTGGATGCTGCTAATACATGTTTGCATGGATGGCAGAATTTGTCTGAGACTTATTTTTACCACAGCCTGGTAATAAGATTGTGAAGGGAAGGACATACAGTCTTCACCACTCAATGTTGAAGGCTACCAATATCTACCAAATATAATGTAATAATTTAAAATTACCTAATTTGCTTGGATTGTTCATTACAGGTACTTAAACTATATTTCCTGAAAATGGAAGCTATGACATTTTAGTGTCCAGCATGGGGACTGACCCTCACTTAGTAGATGCCTGGTTAATAAACTAGGTAACTATACATCTGGCTCCACAAGTGTCTTTAGACCAATGATGGCCAAAGAGTAAGCCCTTCTGTTTGCTGACAACTTGGAGAAGGAGCGATCCAGCTGGATAGGCGGGCCATACACTCTGAGTGCTCCTAATTCAGCCCTAGGTGGGATTATCATTGGAAGGGAAATGGGAAATTGACAAACTTGATCTAGATTCCATGAAATCTGGGAAATCAACAGACCTTCCAAAAATGTGTGGGTCTGCCAGTACAGCAAAGGGCTGCTGTGAATCTACATGTTTTGGCCAAGACAGCCCCCCAGCCACTGATTTGCTTTTCCAATTTCATTCTTGTTTGCATTCAGTTGTACTTGGTCTAAAATCTGTTCTTAATAATATTAATAGTTAAAATTAAGATTATTTTAACCTTTAAATAACTTGTGTTTAACAAGACCACATTATTTTCTAAGTAAAAAGACCACACATTTCAATAACGAAATAGAGTCAGTAATCTCACTTTAAAAGGAGAGCTTTTTCAACACAATACCATTTTGTTACATATGTATTGTCATGCAGTGATCAATATTTCTTAACTTGAGAATTCCATGCTTTTACATAACAGAAAACTAAATAAGAAGCAGATTGTCAAGTGCTATGATGGGGAACAGCTGCCAAAGATCTATTTTTTTTTTCCTTTTAGTCCCTTAGTATTCTGTTGCAAAAGTTACACTGAAACACTAACTCATTAAGGACTTCTCAGTATCTTCTTCAGAGAACACACTACCAATCTATCATATCAGACTTTCTGGGAATTTTCTTTTCCAGTCTGGCCCAGAGTAATTAACTTGGCTTGAATAAGGACGGTAATTAAAAGCAGAAAGCATTTCTGTTTTGATGGAGAATTGAGTGCTAATGCTCGAGAAGCTCCATGGGCCTGCATATTTTTCCTAGCCTCTCCCAAGATCAAGTTTCTTTGGAGTCCACCTAAATTATGATGATGCCCTACCAAAAAATGACATTCCACTCTTCATCCATAAACCATATCTTTAGCAAGAAAACCACTGTTAGGAACTTTTCCATCAGACCTAAGTAATGTAGGATAAACAATGTGCCTTAAGCAATCAACCCTTTTCCCAACATACTGCTTTTAACAACATGCATAGAAGGGGAATATTGCAAAAATCTGGTTCACCCCCAAAACTTCCCTATCCTTCCATCTAAAATCAGGACTACCACTGAGTAGATGAAGTTAGCATTCAAGAAAACCAGTTGCTTCAGACCTGAAATTGACCATCCAGTTAGATTTTCAAAAGGAAAGGTAAATATGAATGTTGCATTTCAGGAAAAATACAGGGTCTGGCACAGATAATGCCCTTTTTTTATTACAAAATCATAAGCATGTAATTCTGTAACATAACAATATCACATTCAAGCACACCATATGACATTTTAGGTGAAATGTTCAAATTAAAACCATAAATTATTACCCTACCAGCCACACTCAAGTAGGCATTACTTCTGCCAGACCCTGTATTTTATACTCTGTCTTGGTACCACCGTCCACTTTGTATACAATATTCTTTATTATTTATTCCCTAATTCTTGGTGTCTTATTGTAACTTTTCAAGAGAAGTATAGTGTAGAGTGTGGAAAAACAAACAAACTCTAGTGAGTAGTAAAAAGAAATTCGTGCTATGACTAAGAGCGAGCCACTTAGCCTCCCTGTGTTAGTATTGAATGTGTACTCACTATGCACCAGGGATATTCCTGGGTTATAGGGACCCAATACAGACTGTGCCCACTCCTTACATTACTGTTGGAAAGACAGAGAATAAGAATTTTTAAAGAGAGAGAGTCAAAGTACTTCACTGAAATAATTATGAATGAGTTTAACTTCAGTGAAAGAAACTGATAGGGATCTGAGATGGGAAGTCAGTGGACACATGAGAGCTGATGTTTTAGGGGAGACATGGAGAATGGGAAGAATTCTCTCCTTCAGTAGTGGGGTAGAGTGGGAGAGCTGTCTGTCCAGTTCAGAAAGAGATGCATGTTCAAAAGCCTAGAGGAGGGAGAAAGTGTGGATGGGTACTCAGCTTGTGCTTCATCTCAGGCCCCCTTTAATTTGATCACTTCAGAAGAGAAGTCAATGATAAGAATTCAATCAACAGACAAAGATGCTGATGGTCCAGATTTTTTTATTAAACATAATGGAAATTACTTTAAAAACATGTTCCTTTTGCTAGTGCCCTTGCTTTTCCTTTCCTTGTTCAGAACAAGAGAGAATTTCCCCTGAGAAACTGGCGCTGAGCTCATCAGCAGAATGAGGTTGAGCCTGATCACATATCACTCACAAACAGGTGTGAAGGGCCATGAAGGAATAATCATTCAATGGTAAGAAGAGGCAAAAGAGTAGTCCTTGTTATTTTTAAATAGGAGTAGTTTAAGTTTACAAGTCAAGTGAAATGTTCTTATCTCTGATATCTTTGAGCCATGGCCTTATGGACAATACATTTATAATTGGCACAGTAATCCTCATGGAATAAGAGTAAAAGAATGAACTCTTAACATGGAAGAAATTCTTTCTACAGCAAGAGAAGAAAAACTGGTGGCTGATATCAAACCACAGCTTGAATCTCTGGGGTTATTTTAATTATTCTTCATGCTGATAATAAGAGGAATGTGTTCATTTCTGTTTAAACTATGTTAAACCATTAGACTCAGCTCTAAGAATCTAAGTTGTCCAAATATCTGGGTTGTGAAGGGGGTAAAGCAATACAGATTTGGTTGTGATGGCCAAAATACCTCAGTTCTCAGAAAAGGCAGAGACAGGGGTTCCCACCACCCATGTAGCTGGATGATGGATGGAGGAAGCACAGGTCAAAGATGGAGTAGGCAGAGAGAGGATGGGGGACACTTGCTGGGGCAACTGGGGCTAAAAGGAAGCTGTGAGCCTGAGGTTCAAAGAAGAGGAAAGAAGAGAGTTAGTATTACAGCCCAGCTGGGGATACAACTTACAGAAGCTTTAGGTAGAAAGACAAATGGCTAGAAATGCCAACTCCTACAGACTCCAGTCATTTCCTCCTGCCCACACCTCTTTCTTACAGTATCTGCTATCCACACCCCTGGCTGAGCTGCTTCTATCATATGACCTGTGTCACATGACTGTTCCCTAGACATAGCTGATTGGTTAAGCAGCAGGCATTTGGCCTCAGTGGAACCATGTGCTAGACTAAGTTATGTAATTTGCTGAGAAATGACCTCAGATACACAAACACTGAGTTCATCTCTACTGGATTTTGAACTGGAACATTGTGCAAAGTAGACTTGAGGGAGACCATGTGTCACCCATGAATGAGGGGAGACTGGTCTACAGTAAGAGAACTGGTCTACAGAGAATGCAAAAACTATAGCTGACATGTTAGAAAAAAGCAAAAGCAGGAGGCTGTGTGGCTCCAGAAAGAAAGAACAAAGAGAGCTGTTATTTGCTCAGGTGGTTTCCTATTCTCTTGATTCTTGTCCCTGCCAAGGCTGTTCCTGTATTCATGAAATACATTTCTCCTAGCTTGAGTGTGTTCTCTGCCTAGAGCCAAAGTTTTCTAAGAGGTGATATAAGCATGGTGAGTCAACTTTAGATTATCTGCAATAATGATGAGCAAAAATGCAGAAATATTATCAAATATTAGTATCATTATCAAACTAACTTTTCTAATTTGGTTTTTTAATACAACCACAGACACAAGCTCCCAATCCCCATAATCATCTGTCCTAACTGGATGCAGACTAGTACCTTGCTGTATACTTAGGGACACAGAAGAGAATCCCATTTTGGGATTCATGACTGCTCAGAATACTACCTAGGCTCTGCAGTGCCAGGAAGGAGCAAAAGAAATGCTTTGGAGCCTCCTTCAGTGCTCCATACCCCCTCCTCATGATCTCCCAGAGCAGATCTCCTCTATATATTTTATACATAATGAGTTCCATGGAAACATTTGACTAGAGAAAGGATTCTACTGGTTAAAAACATCGTCCTGTAATGAGCACCATACCAATGGGATGCATGATTTTTGACTTGGATTAGTTTTGAGTTCTACACACAAGTTCTATGTGGGATGCTTACTTCTCAGTCCTCCCAGGATCAATTTCTTCTGTGAGACTCAGGTAATCAATTAGAACCTCCATCTAACTTCTCAGTGTGGGGTTTTGACCCAAACAGGCCTATCACAAGCTTGCTATAAATACTCTAAGAGTAAGGGAAAAATCAAGGACTATAAAGATAAGAAAATTTGCTGGATGGTACAGGCCATCATTGTCACCCTTTAGAGAGAACATGCCTGGGAATTAAGCTAGTTAAGAGTCAAGGGATAAATCTAAATAACATGGGATTGAACCCTAAATCTAGTCAGGTATCAAGACAAAACTATATAGATGTCTTGGTTCCAAGAGTCAACAAATGCCCTTTTTGACCTTGGCTACTCTGAGTTGGGTGCTGTCACTTGTAAAGAAAGAATGCTAAATAATCTATCATGCTAAATAATTATTTAGACTTAATGGTCTTATCCACTTCTATAAAGTGTTAAATCTATTTCTAGAGTCTGTCCTTTCTTTACAGACAACTGCAAATTATTACCCCATAAGAGCAGAAACAACAATAAATCTAAAATTTGGGGGAAAAAACACTTAAAATCTACTACTTCAGTCCTAAGCTTTTAAACTAGTTGACAGTCATCCTTACAGGGTATTAGGATATCTTCACTGAATGTAATATTTTTATACTTTTGATGCATAGTTTTATTACACTAACTCAAAGAAAAAAAGGGAAAGCTTAGGGAAAAAAATCCAGAATCAAATGGAAGAGGAAAGCTGTTAGATGAATATAAATGATACTAGAAATCAGGAATGCACTCATTTTTAACAGAACCATCTCCTGGCAAAAAAAATAATTATAATAGTAATCAGTTTCAATGGAAATAAAGTACTGTAATATTTATAGTCTGTGCCAGAGTTATAATGACTGTGGGGCCAGAAGTGAAGTGTCACAGCATGCTCCACATGTTTTTTAACACGGTTCCTAAAGGCTCTGGAGGCTATTAAATTTAATGAACCCATCTGCTATGAAATAGAGGTCCCAACATAATCAGTTTCCCCCATGCCATGTAATGCAGATGGCATTCTCTGTTCCACAACCCAGCAGGATGGTTTATGTTTCTCTTTACGTGTGTCTTTTTGTTTTGACGATTTGAACTTCTTTGATATGCAGCGGTGTTGTGGGAAAATACTGTAAATTCCGTTTCCAAGCCCCAACAACTTCCTTATGATGCCTTCGACTCCCTGAATAATTGTTTCTAGGCAGTAAGATGTTGTAGCTTAAAGCAATAGCCCAAATGACTCCTAAATGACCTAGGTGCTATTCCTAGATGAGAAACTGAAACAAATGTGCAATTTATAAAATGCAAATCATTTTCTCCAAGTTGTACTTAGTGGGGGGTGAGGAGAAGGGACACAGGTCCAATTTGCAAATGCAACTAAATTGGTTTGAAAGTTCCTACAAATTGCAGACCGAATTGCATTACCAGCAAAGGGGAGGGGCAGGAGGGCTCAGTAATGAATTCTCATTATTTTAAATGGTCACATTCCCACTGTTTCTCAAAGATTTCTTTGCTTCCCTTCTGCGTGTCCCTGTGTCTATGCAAACACCCCCGGAGGGGTTGATCAAGATATGATGCTTCCTCAGTTTAATACAGGTTCTGCCCTGCACAGCACCTTGGGAGGCATTCCCAAGATGATTAGGACCCAAGTGGGAAGTACAAGCCATTTGCTTACAAAATGGAACAAATTCCATTGTTAGTGACTTTTTTTCTTTGGCTCTGCACCTAAGAGATAATGACTGTGCATGACTTGTATTCAGATAAGAAGCCCATGAATTTCAGAATTCTGGTATTTGCTGTTTTGTCAATTAATACATGAGCTCTTATTAGATGAAACATAATTAATGTTATTAACATTAATCCATTTATTTGGGCTTCACCAGGAAAGCAAATTGAATAGAATAGCCAGCCAGGAAACAGAATATTCAATCAAACTGGTAGTAACCGGCAGGGAGGATGGCCCTGAAAGGGCAGTTTTGTCAGTCTCCATTCTAGATCAGTCTTGGTTAAGGGCAATTCTTGACTCTCATGTGCAAGAATTTACACTCAGCTTCTGTTCCTAAACTTTTATCTTCAGCTTGTTCAGACCCAGAACTGCATGAATCAATACATAGTTAATAAAAAGGAAAAGCACTTTATTTGTAGGTCATCTTAAGCTATTCATTTGAGCATTAAATCACTTACATAATTACATTTGTTGCTGCTGGGTTTTAAACCATAATCACTGATGAGTCAAGCAAACAGAATTCCTTTTGCCTTAACCACCAGATAATTAAGTAGAAAGAAGACTTTTAAGACCATATTAAGCAAACTTGTGGGATCAAGTGTCCAAATTTACTATTAAACAAATACATATTTTCTTAGAATTTGGTAGAAATTACAGAACTCATCAGGGTCAGAAGACTTCTGATTCTAAAAGGAATCAAAGCCAATTTCAGACTACATGTCCCAACAAGAACCAGGAGCCTTGAGCTGCCTGTGGTGAGTAGAGCTGTTCTGATGGAGAGCAGACATGGCTCTCCTAAGTTGGCAGGAGGAGGTATTGGGGCATCACCTTCTGGCATTATGTTTTCCTCTCATACCACAGTACATGGGCAGAGGCTGTTGCAATAGGCAGGATTCTAAAATGCTCCCTAGATTTCTGCCCCCTTAAGTACATGTCTATTAAAATATCTTCCCTTGCAGTGTGAGTATGATGGGATATCACTCCCATTGGGTTACTGTCATAGCACTCTGAGTTAATTAAAAGAGAGGTTATCCGGGGTTGGCCTGACATAATCAAAGATGCTTTTAAAGGAAGATGAAGGTTCAAAGAGGTGCATTCTTAGTGGCTTGGAAGAAAGTAAACAGCATTGTGTGAACTATACCGTGGCCATGTGGCAAGGAACTGTGGGTTATAGGAGCTGAGACCAACCTACAGTGGATAGTAAACAAGGAAACAGGAACCTAAGTCCTCCAATTGCAAGCGACTGCATTCTGCCAACAATCTGAATGAGCCTGGAAGAGGCCCCTGAGCTGCAGATGAGAACTGCAGTGCAGCCAACACTTAATTGCAGCCTTGTGAGACCCTGAGCTGAGGGCCCAGCTAACTTGTGCCCAGACTCCTGACCCAGGGGAACCATGAGATAATACATTTGTGTTGTTTTAAGCAGATAAGTTTGTAGTAATCCATTTCGTGGCAATAGAAAACTAACACAGCTGTCCCAATGATGCTGACCCACATTGCAGAGTGTGCTGGCAGTTGCAGCTGGGAATCGCAACCACGCTCACACCAGTTGGTGGCCCTCCTTGCTGCATCTGGGAAGGTCATTCTCCTTCACACAGCACAGAGCTCCTGAAGGCTACCAAGAGGCAATGAGACAATAAGCAGACATTAACCTAGCTACCAAATTTACCCCATCAACCTAGGAGGAAACAAACTAATCAAGGTAAACTACCCTACAGTAAGGAAGGCAGGAAGGCAGGAAGACAGGCAGGAAGGAAGGAAGGAAGGAAGGGAGGAAGGAAGGAAGGAAGGAAGGAAGGAAGGAAGGAAGGAAGGGAGGGAGGGAGGAAGGAAGGAAGGAAGGGAGGGAGGGAGGAAGGAAGGGAGGTTAAGTGTCGGTTTCCTTGAATGCAGGAAAGACCTTTGGTCTTTCATGATTGCTTTGCCCATACTTAACACACTGGTAACTTTTTAGCAACTTTCTTTAGAGTCTTTCCAAGGCATTCATTTACATAGTCACAGAAGTAACAACTTCCTTTTTTACACTGAGAATTCATTGGTTTAAATAATATTTGACTAATTTATAATTACAACAAAATGACAAGTGGCATCCATAGGTGTGGGAGGACTGACTGGTTTTCCTTAAGCTTGCAGGTCAGCTGGGGGGACAGTTGTGTGTACAGGTCGTATGCCTCCAGACCAAATGTTCAGTGTGCTGTAACTGGCACAACTGTTCCAGAGCAAAGATAGGGCACTGAGTCAGTTAAGGGGCAGCCAGCTAAGGGCCTTCTACCACATCTGCCTTTCCTTGGACAAGGTAGCCAGTTTGTACCTCCATAAGGCTGTGATGCATGCTCCTTGGCTGGTCCTGCACAACAAGCAGTCTTCCTTAGGGACACTGACCCCCAGGCACCAACACTAGATGTTAGTGTCTGACGTACAACACCTGTTACAGCAAAATGAATTCCAAAGGATAAAAGTGTATCTAGAAGAAGAGTGCTTTCAAGGGACTCATCATACTGGAGTCCTGAATTCTACTATCTAAATGTTAGAAGCCATATTGCAGTTGCCATGAAGTTTCTTTGAGACACAACTCAAAGAAACAAGAGTATTTTTTAAAACTCTCACAACCAAGGAGAAAAATTCCTACTGGATTTCCTGAGGTTGGGAATGATGATAGGTAGTATTTATTGCATTTTCATCATGCAGACATTTAATCCTTAGAGTCAACCCTGGAAAGCAGGTTTTATCCCCATTTGTAAATGAGGAAAGCAGTACTCAAAAAGCTAAGTGACTTGCTTACAGTCACATAGTTTATATGGCATACATACAGAATTCAAACTGAGGCTATTCTTACTTTAAATTCAATGCCCTTAGCTATTACCCTGAGGTAGATTTTAAATATGTTGAAATATACAAAAGTCCTATAGCTACCAATCCCACCGGGATATCAGGTATAAAAACGGAGTCACCTGTTCCAATGCTAAGTGCTCCTGAGTTTGGTCTCTTTCATTATTGTAAGCGGGGCTGGGACTGTTCTGGATGTGCCAGGACAATCATGAGCTTGCAACTGGCTGACCTCAACCCCCAACCCCCATTGTGTTCTGAGTGGTTCCAAAGTTCCAGCTTAGAATTTAGATTGCGCAGAAGAGTTCAGCATACAGATCGTATTTTGACCCTGCATAAGTGACAGGGGGCTTTTGTTCTTGTCCTGGTAGAATCCAGGCCAAAATGAGCTTAAAGAGAATGTTGCTTCCCATCCCAAGAGGCACCTGTTGGAGCAGCACCTGCCTTCTGCTCACCAAGCAGGCCTATAAAAGAGGAAGATTTTCTCCCCAGAGTCCTCACTGACCCAACAAGGTTCTCAAGTCAACCAGGATGAGAAGGAACCCTCAAAACTTTCTACTAGGAAATTTATTTATCAGTTTGCAAAGATACAACAGAGAAGCTTGCAAAGCACAGAGGTGATGCTGAGCTATCATTTCAGGGACAAGAATATTCTGGGGGGTTACTTTTATGTACATCAAAAGGTTTTGAAAGAGGTGGAATAAATGAACTCTGTTATCTTGGAGCTCCATTTTACTCAATAGTAGCCACTTAAACCATTATTTTATTTTAAAGTAAGTAAAGGTGATTATGGCACAGAATGCAAATTTGTAAGATAAAACACAAAATTTCAAAGACCTTTCCATTGCAACTGCTCATCTAGAGTGGGTGCCAGACCATTTTTTCTGCCTCTGCTTTCAAGAATTCATTAGTGGACAAGCTAGATGAACAATGGGCCCTCCCTTTCAACTGCTCTCAGTACACAAACATGTATGCGGCCTGTGTGGAAAAGCCCAGCCACTGTTAATATAACAAGAACAGTTTGCGTGACATCAGTGTAACATGGCAGCCAAGGAGAGTGGACTGGAATGTGCATGTGTGGGCAACGACAACTTCACTGTACTGGTTAGTGGAGACGGTAGACACTGTTGAGTGAGCATGTGTACTGTGCGACCATTGCATCCAAAATGACTGAGCGAGTAGAGCAATGAATCTGCATCAAATTTTGCATTAAGCTTGAACATTCCTCTGCAGAAACTATTCGTATGATTCAGAAGGCCGCAACTATGGGCAACTAGTGATTGGCAGCTTCATCACAACAATGTGTCCACTCATGCATCACGTCTTGTGCAGTTTTTTTGTGAAACATCAAATCAACTAGGTGACTCAGCCCTCCTGCAGCCCAGATTTGGCACCCTGTGACTTCTGGCTTTTTCCCAAAACTAAAATCACCTTGGAAAGTGAAGAGATTTCAGACCATCTATAAGATTCAGGAAAATACAACAGGGCATCTGACGGTGACTGGAGCAACTATGTGCAGTCCCAAGGTGCCTGCTTTGAAGGGGACTGAGACATCATGGACCTGTGTACAATGTTTCTTGTATCTTCTTCAATAAATATCTGTATTTTTCATAGTATATGACCGGATAACTTCTGGACAGACCACATAGATGCATGTATGTAATCAGTAAATCTAAAACAGTTGATTTAAGTGATTAATATACCTAAAGCAAGATATCATATTAACACAAGCTTTATCTTCTTCCTCACCATGAGCACCAGGTTACCTATTCTCAGCCAGAATATTCTATAAGTGTGATGTGTCCTCTTCCAAAGGCATGCTCTGTCCATTTGCTTCTCATTGGTGACATCAATTTTGATGACGCACTCAAGATTTTGTCTGGATTCAGCCACTGTACAGATGCAATTTTACCCTTGCACAACTTGTCAAAAACCTCTAGGAAAGCTCTTTGAGACAATGAAAATATTCTGCTCCAAACTTCGCCCTAGATTTAGCATGCATTGATCACCTTTGCTCTAACCAGTCTTTACTAAATGGTTGCAAAGCGGTGGTTTTCAAACCCCATGGCTCCCTCCACATTTACCAGTCAGCATTGAATTTTACACTGCACTCCTTCCCACCAGATTATCACTTTGAGATTTGTTCATCTACTTATTATCTGTGAAGACACATGGCTTTTCTGTTTTATTCTACAGGATATAGCCCATTACTGTCTTTTTTATTTAGAGGCTCAAATTGTGCAAGAGTTGAGAAAGCTGACTCTAGTGTCTTTTTGACATGACCGCATTGTTCCCAGAACAATATATTCCAAGCTTTTATTTGGGGTGGGGAGTTGGGGGGCATTTTCCCTGCACAGCCCCCGGAATTGACAATTTCTCTGAGGAACCCTGATTCCTTTTAGTGGGGCGTGGTTTGTAGAAACTAGGATCTGGCTTCTAGATGTGGTGGTTGCTGCTCAGTTGCCACTTCTAGGTCCTTTCAGTGGGCATAGTTGGGGCTTCAGTCCTGAGACCCTTCAATCCAGTTTCATTCACAAGGTGTCTGCCTTGTCTTCCCCCATTTATATATTTGCTCCATCTTACATATGCACAAAATAAGTTCAGAATTGCTATACCCACATTACTACAAATGATACCAAAAGTTTAAAATTTATTTGCAGTTCTTTTTTCTGAGAATAGTCAGAGCACTGTTCAAAATTTAATGCTGTGTATAACTACTATATCCAAAAGATGACTTCTTCTCCCTCCCTTTCTGGATAATTTTCTCCTGTTCATTTGAGATGTAGTTAAACTCATTTGCTTCTTTTTATATTCACTATTAGATTTGCCCCCATTTTTAAATTTTATTTCAATTTTTGAAAACATGGCATTAACATGCTTTCAAAAGCTAATACTAGGCAAAACGATAGCTCAGAGATGTCTCTCTCCCTCACTGGCCTTTCTCCTCTGCACCTCTTCCCACTTCCTGTAGATAACCAATTCTACTGTTTTCTGATTCATCTTTCTGTGTTTCTTTTTGTAAAAATAAGCAGATAACTCACGTCTTCTTATTCCCTTTCTTACACAGAAGGTAGTGCCTTATTTATCCTCTTGCATTTTACTCATTTTGCTTAGCAATATATCCCAGAAACCATTCCATAGCAAACAAGAGCAACCATCCTCATTCTTGTTTTTTAGCATTGTGTGGATATTCCATAGTTTACCCACCTATCTCTTATGTTTAGGTATTTAGATAACATTCAGTACTTTGCAGTTATAAGTAATTCTGTATTGAACAGAATGCATTTATTTTTACATTGTTGAGGTTCATCTTCAGGGTTAATTCTTACATTTGTCATTGCTGGGTCAAGGTGGGATTGATGGGTCAAGGTGGGATTGCCCCACTCGTTCTCCCCACAGCAGTGTGTGAGTGTCCCCTTCCCACAGCTTCGCCAAAACAGTGTACAGTTCAGCCTTTAGTTTTTGCCTCTCTGATAGGTGCAAAATGGTATCTCACTATATATCATTTTGCATTATTCTTATTATGAGTGAAGTAGTATATCTTCCATATGCTTAAAAGCCAGTTTGATTACTTTTTGTGAATTTTATCATGCTTATGTCTTTTGTTCATTTTCTTCTGTAGGAATTTTGGGGGTTCCCCTTGAATTTTTAAAAGTTCTTGATATATTAGAATTATTAATTCTTCACACGTCCTATATGTTGCAAATATTTTCTCCTATTTTTATCATTTGCCTTTTGACTTTGCCTATAATAGTTTTTGACTTATAAAAGTTGGGTTTTGTTTTATTTTTATTTTAAGAGGTCAAATTTATTCAGCTTTCATTTTATTGCATCTGGATTTTGGAGTCACTGTTAGAAAGCCTTTCTCTGAAATCAGGTCACAGAGGAAGTGACCCTCATTGGGTTCTACTCTGGTATGGTTTCATTTTTCACACTTTAGAGATCTGATCCACTTGAAATTCTCTTTTGGGTACGATGTTAAGAATAGAAATATTTTTTTTTATAAATGGCTATCTAGTTTTCTCAAAACATCTAGTATAAAGCCCATCCAACACCACTAATTTGAAATGCCTTATTTATCATGTACTAAATTTCTGTATGTAGGTGGGTCGTTTTTTTTTTTCTTGGACCTTCTATTCCACTTATCTGTCTCTCTATCCAGGTGTAGGTACTATGTTTTAATTTAGAGACTTTGTTTTATACTTTTAAAATTGACAAAACAAATAAAATGACTGGTCAAATTGGCTATTTAGGGTGTATATACAAAACCACTGGGTGACTTGATCACTTAACTCCTGGCTAGCCGCATTCCTCCTCTTCATGCCTGCCTTTCCAGACTTACTCAGCCACCGGAAGAAGAGATGGGACCATCACCATTGTTGCTATTGTTATTCTTAGTAGGATGCCAACATAAATGAGGTGGCTTAGTTATTTCATTTCCATGATTCTAAACTAAATTCGTGTCAGACTCTGAAAGTAATACAAGCCCAAGGTCTCCCTGTTAACCAGAGAGGGTTTTTCAGCTTAACACCCTTCTCTGTTCTGGGTGGTTCTCCTGGGGGAAGGGACACACCTTCTTGACCAGTTCACATCTCCACAGTCAAACTGTGACTTTAAGGCCGAGGTGGGGCAGGCAGCTGTGGAGCCCCCTAAGGTGGGTTCTCATGTATGGCTCCTGCCCTGCATTTGCCTGTAGCTGCCAGAAATGCAGCGGGAGTAAGAGCTCCTGGAGAGAAAAGCCGGCCCACAGCAGCCATCAAGACCACTCTGGAGAACAGCTATGTCTGGGTTATGGTGATTAATGTGATGTTAATCCCAACAAAAACGATGGGAGAGAGGCCCTGTGAGAACATTTACAATCAATTAATGAAAAATGCCACTCCCATCACACTCATTATCACTATGAAAAATCACCCTGAAAATACACAAGAAACCAGGCCATGGAGCCATTGTTTGACGATTGGCAAAGCTCCTCCTTTTAAACTAATTCAGCATCAGATCTCTTGCTTAGAATTCAGCTTCAGAATGAGCCTTGGCCTGAGTTCCAAAAACAATCCAGGGCCTATGTAACCACCACCAAAGCATATTCTCACTTGTCTATGGGAAGGAAATGCAGCTGTGGCCTCTGTGGTGGCTCCGATTCACTGCCAGAGCTGAGCTGCAGTCACCTTTCCAAACTGAGACCTAAAGATTCATCACCAGGACTGGGCCTCTCAGACAGCAAGGACTGACTTTAACAGGCCTGTAATCACCGCTACAGTGACAGAATTTGTATACATGGGGGAAGGAAAAAAGTAACTAGAGAAGACAGAATCAAAAAGTGAGTTTTCTGTGCTGATCATTCACCTTCCAGAATGCCGGTTACATTTTCACCAACCTTGTTTGCCAAGGGGACCCACGCAAATGATACGACAAAGGAAAATGTCATTGAACCCCATTATTGAGGAAGAGTGATACGATTGCTGTGCCCTGGAATTAACACAGGAAACTCCCCCATTGCAGGATGCAACCTCAGGCACTCCCCCAGGGCCCCGTGGACTCACAGTGCTGTCGATGTAAGCTTCGGTCCACACCACATCATGCTCCTGGTCAATGACCTTGGGCCGGCTGAGGACATGGAGGTATTCCATGACATTTTCCTGCACATCAGCCAAGGTGGAGATCTGGGTGAAAAACCCTGTTGAGGAAGAGCCCAGTTCAGTAATAGATAGGAAGACCTGCACCTCCGAACTCACACATGCCATGCCCTCTTGGCCTCTACTAAGTCCTTTCCTTTCTTTTTCTTTTTAAACATATATCTCCCCTCTGTCATCATGTTAGAAAATATCATCAAGCAAAGAAATAAAATTAAGATCAACCATAAACCTACTTCCCAGAGGAAGCCCCTGTTAACCCTTTAGAGAATGTCTTCCCAGACTTTTTTCTGTACATGTACATATACACCTTCCCTGGCAGAAATAGCAGTCCTCTTACATGACATTTTGTAACCTTTTATTTTTCACCTTAGTGAGTTTATTTCCAATGGGAAAACTATAAACCACAAAATTGACAGGATATCCATTTTTATCACTATAACAGCAATGGTTATAATTATTTTTTTTAATTCTCACTTGAGGACATATTTATTGATTTTGGACAGAGAGAAAAGAGGAGAAAGAGAGAAAAACATTGATGTGAAAGAGAAACATCAATCAGTTGTCTCCTTTACTCGGGAATTGGACCCACAACCTAGGTATGTGCCCTGACCAGGAATCAAACTTGCAAACTTTTGGTGTACAAGATGATGCTCCAACCAACTAAGCCACCCAGCCAGGGCTATAATCAATTTTGGAGTGCCTACTAAGGGACACAAAATTTGCTAAACACTTGAGGGACTTTGTCTCATCATTCTCCACAACATGATGAAGCAGGGATAGCTGTGCCCTCTTTAAAGAGAAGAAGACCAAGGCAGGCCAAGGATGCGTGTTTCACACATATTCTCACAGGTATCCAGTGACAAATACAGAAGGTGAAACCAGAGGCAAATATAGAAGGATTGTGAGCCTCTTAATCTGTGCCTTTTGCTTTCACAGAATTTTGTCCTTTATATGTTTGAAGTAGAAATGCCAGCTCATACCCTCATGTGATTACCAGACCTGCCTTTCAAATATGCTTGGTAGCCAAGGTTTCTAAGTAGCAGAAAAAGTTCCAACTGTGCTATTGTCTTGGGTATGGGAATGCCATTTTGGTCTTGAGGTTAGGGCATTGCTGTGTTCCTCTTTAGTTTGGAGTCCTGTTGGCCTCACTGTGCATAGACTACGCAATGTTAAATGGACAGGATGAACAGAGCATGGGTCTGCATCCCTAGGAGGGGCCCTTCATTCAAACATTTATGGGAAGCTTTCCTGGTGCCTCACACTGGAGAAGCAGGGATTAACACAATGGGTAGGACCCCTACCTCCTGGGACACACAGCAGGGATGGCCAATCAGGTGGCAACCCCAAGGAAGGGTCAGTGTCACTGAACCCTGAAGGATGAGGACCAGTTAGCCAGAGGAAGAGGGGTTAAAGAGTGTCCAGTAAAGGAAGGAGTGTAAATTAGGGCTGAAGGTCAGAATCAGGCCCCTTACAGGAAATGAAAATAGCTCAAAGTGACTGGGGTAAGGAGCTAGAGCAGGAATGTGCTAGAAGACCAGGGGAATGATTGGGAACCATCACATAGGACCTTGGGGAGGAGTTTAGGCTTTGTCCTACAGGCAGACAGTCATGGAAGTATTGTAAGCAGGGGGCACTGGACAGTCATATTTGTCCCTATGCCTTTAAATGAGGACCCTTATACCGAGCTCATGTCAGCTTCTATTGCCAAAAAATCAGACAGGGTATGTGTGCCTCTGAAGCCAGAGCTGTCAAAGCAGAGTTATACAGTGTCTATATAACTCTTAGTGTCTGAAACAGGGCTCAGGGTAAGGAAATGCCAGCCCTTCTGTTGTCCAGAAAGGGCTGGGACCCTCTCAGGGCATTTCCAAACAAAGGCCAGCTGGTTTGAATTTGGTGTGCCAACCCCAAACCAGGTTGGGACCATGTGGCTTCTGGCTTCCTGATGACAGCTCTGCACAGTGCTAATTAACATGCATTGTCACTCCTGTCCATCCCCACCCTTCTGGCAAAGGCCAGAGCCTTACCCATCCCAGGGGAAACAGGGCCATCCCAAAGGAGCAGGCTCTGAGCTCCTGTTTTAGCATGCAGCCCGAGAGTGCGGACCATGTGCACCTCGACCCTTTTTTAGACATCAGGCACCAAAGTTAGGGAGATCCATTGGTACGCTGCTTTCACAGGACTTTCAGGTGGCTCTTCTTGGAGACATGGTAGGAAAGACAAGTTTTAAAGAGTATAAGTGGATGAAAGGGGACATCCATAGTTACCTCTCCACAGACAGCAGCTATAAGCAGTGTTTGAGTAAGAAAGACAACATTTCATCTCTTCTCCAGTGGGAAAACCTTGGATTTGCTTCTGAGGGAAAGGTCTTAGACAATCAAGACAAAGAAGACAGCTAAGAGAGCTGTTGCTGTGTTGATAAGAGGAGGTTCTGTGCCATTAGGTGACATGGGTGAGTGATTCTCAGTGCAGATGAATTCCTTTCTGGAACTGTGCCCAGTGTTCAGTAAAGACAACATCTCTTAGAAAGAGTTCTTCTTGGTTGTCTATATTTTCTTAATCCTCAAAGCCAACAGTAAAAATCCTTGATTTGGGTTTTCCGAAATAGGGCCAAGAGAAGAAAGGGAATGAATGCAAGGAGGAGGATGGGAGAGGCAGGTCATTAGCATAGAGGGGAGTGGAAAGGAAAAACCACCACACATTTGGACAGGATTGAGCTGAGATCATCCTCACTTGGCATTGCTTGTCATAGTCAAAGTTCTGAGAAGCTACAAAAAGCTGGCCTCTCCCCAGAACTCCGGACCCACAGCCAACTGTATACCTGACACCTCCACAGGATGACTAACAGGATTCTCAGACTGAACTCATCCCAAGCCAGCTCCTGATTTCCCTCACCAAACACGTTCCCCCCCAGATCGTGTCCTGCATCTCAGCAAAGGGCGCCACTCCCCAATTCAGGCCCAAAGCATAAGAACTGTCCTTGACAGCCATCATTTGCTCACTGCCCCCATATCTAATCCACGAGCATGTTCTTCTGGCTCTATCTCCATAATATATCTAAAATCCACTGCCCCAGCCAACTCCAGACTCCAGGGTGTCTCTGCCAGAGTACAGTAACAGCCCTCTCCACATTATCTAGGTTCTTTGCAGCAGCCAGAGGAATCATCTAAAAGTATAAAGCAGTTATAATCTCCATGCTTAAGATCCTGAAACAGGTTCTATTTAGAGTTAGAATAAAATCCCAATTTCTTACCCAGACCACCAAGACTCTCCTTCAATTGCCTGCCACCCATCTGGATGACCTCACCCCTTCTTGTTTTCTCACCATTGGCCTCATTTTTTCAGCTCTCTGGCCTTTCCCTTCCACTCCCAGGCCAAGTTCATTCCCCTCTCCGACTTTGGCACTTTCTGTACCCTCTGCCTGGCATACCTTTTCTCAAGTCTCTCCATGACTGGGTCTTATTTATCATGCAGGGTTCAGCTCTCTAAACTTATTTCCTCTCACCTTGCCCTGCCTTCACTTCCTTCAGAAGATTAATCTGCTGCTGAATTCTGACTTGCTTGTATCCTATGTTCTCTTTCACTGGAATATTAGCTCCATGAGATGTTACAAAAAACTGGCACTTGTCTTGTGGGAATCAGGATTCCCAGAGGCAGGCACACAAGTTAGTGGGAACCATTAGTGAAGCAATGACTCTTACTCTGATTCACCTTGGCCCTGTGCACTTGAGCATCACACCAGCACCACTCCTGTGTTCACTGTACGGTGAGGAAACAGAACACAGAGAATGTAGTGATTTGTCCCATATCAATCTGAATCCAGGTTCATCTGACCAAAAACATTGCTCTTAAGCACTTAAGACACTGCCTCTTCCTGTCTTAGAAAAAGGAGAAAAATGACTGCTCAGAGGTCCTCCTCTAGCAGGGTGCGCCTACCGGGCTGTCCATTTCTCTGGGGCTAGGAAAGGTTGAGGATGGGGTGGGGAAGTGTGTGGTTCTCCATGAGGTTTCTAAAAATGCTCATTAATTAGCACCAAAAAGCTACGCAATACCCAGCCCACAGTTCTAACTTATATTTCCATACATAGACCAGAGATGTGGATGTATAAAAGGTAAGAAAAGCTGAAATTATAAAAATAATATTAATAATGTATACTGCAAAGTTTAATGCAAATTTAATCATCAAACCCCAACCCATTAAAATCTCAAACCTTTCTGAAAGACTCTTCTTGTATTTAAATGTTTTCATCTAAGTTTTAGTTAACAAATGGACTTTTGATGGATAACAGGAAGTCACTGAGTGCTGGATGCTTTGGCTGTAACCATAGACGCTTCCCTTATTTTCCCTTTACATTCTCCAAACTGGCCCTTTTCCCTCCTTCCCACTCCCCCACCTTTTTTTTTTCTTTTAAATTCTAGCTCTTGAATGTTTATTCTCTTCTTTAATGTGCCTTTTTGGACTTCATATATCATGTAGGAAAACAGAATCAGCAATCATTCAGTAATTACCAAGGAGTAATTAATGCTGTAATTAGCCACCTATTACAAATGGTCTTCTCATTTTTCTATGTAACATCTATTTATTTACTTTATTCCCTTGCAGAGTCTCCTGTGAACTCCAGGTTACAACTACTCAATGTGATAAACCACACACAGCCTGGTACTTTGTATTTCTGAGGTTCTACCACCCTTACTTTGAGATTTCTGAAGGGTCCCTTGTCTAAAAGGTGCCTTTGCATGAGGTGCTCCATCACTCATTAATCTGCTTTGCCATGACATCAGAGCTGAGAGCCCTGAAACTGCTCCTCAGTGGGAGACCCTGGCTGTCTACCTCCCATGCCAAGGTCCTCGTTCCACCTTTGGTGTGATGGATACTACTCCCATTGAGTTTTTATACTCTTTCCCCTCTGAATAAGACATGCTGGAGACAAAGCCAGTGCCCAGATTCCAGTGTTCTCAGGGCAATGAACTGAGCAGTGAATGTGATGGTGTGCCCTCATTTACATCCCTTTTGGACAATAGTGTTCTTGAAACACTCTGGCAGTATTCTCCTTCATCTTCCTCCTCCCAAGCAACATCACATGCTACTGACAAAGCACTTACTTCTGTAAAAAGATATATAATTTTAAAACAACTTTCTACCTCCACATCTCCTTGGATCTTCACAGATATCCAGCAAGAGGCCTGTTGGGCCTAAAGCCAAAGGGCACATGTTCAATGAGTTGGAAAGAACTGACCAGGAGAGAATGACCACGGGGGTGGGGGTGGGGTCCATCCCACAGCTCCGGTGGGCATGTGCCCACCTGGGGAATGGGGCCCTTGAGTGTGAAGCCATCAGGATCAGCCAGACTCTCATATTTAGAAACAGGACTTTTCTTTTGTAAATAATACTACATTTTAAATTTCAAATGTCATGTTAGAGAAAGGACACATGGACAAAATCAAGGGGGAGGATGGAGGCAGGGGAGGGAGGTGGGTTTGGCTGGGGTGGGGTGGAGGGATGTGGAGAAAATGCAAACTGTAATTGAATATCAAAAGTTTTTTTTAAAAAGGTAATTTAAAGGATCACATGATGGAGCTAGGAATGTTGGCCTGTCTGTAGCTCTATCATAGCACCCACAGTCCAACCTTCATCTCCTCTCAGAGCCTTAATGTCCCCATTTGTAAAACGTCAGAAACAGAACTACATGCCTATGCAAGCTGAGGCAGGATCACTTCTGGAACACACAGGCTGTGTAGAAATCCCAGCCTAGTCTTTATTAGCTGATAGAGTCTTTTCTCAACCTCTAGATTTCTTTTTCTGGAGTCTTTCAAGTTATGGAAGACATGCAAGAGTCCTCATGAAACGATTTTCTTCTCCCTAAAGAGAGGCAGCCTCACATCCTGGTGAAGAGTTAGGCTCAGACTTTGGATCAACTGGGCCTAAATCCTGGCTCTGCCACATGCTAGCAGTAACCTGAGACAAGAAAACTAAATCTCAGTTTTATTCTCAAGTACCCAATAGAGCTTTAGTGAGGGTCAAAAAGAACAATACACAAAAGTACTTTGCACTCTACCTGATACTCAGTTTGTCATCCTTAGTTGCTATAAACAACAGCAGCACCATCTTCGTGTTCTATGGAATGTACACAACTTCAGTGTCCATCAATACAAACACACACACACACACACACACACACAACAGTGAATTATTCAGCTATGAGAAAGAAGGAAATCTGGTCATTTATGACAACATGGATGGACCTACAGGGTATTATGCTAAGGGAGGTAAGTCAGACAGAGAATGACTAATGTTGTATGATATCACTTATATGTGGAATCCATATGGAATCTAAAAAAGTTGAACTTTAAGGCACAGAAAATAAAATGGTGGTTACCAGGGGCTCAGCAATAGGGGGATTGGGGAGACACTGCTCAAAACGAACAAAAATATTACACAAAGATATCTGAATAACTGTCATTTTTGCCTTCTTCCATCTGTTCCAAAATAGTAAATTTTAATTGCCACTTTTCCCCTACCTCACCATTCTGGCCTCATAAATCTGAAGCTATCTTTTAGGCACCAAGACTCTTGGAAATATAGAGGGTACGAATTTTTTAATGAAAAAGGACTATGGGTCTGAACTTCTGAGGAGGGCTCAGGCCACTAGTTAGCTTTCTAAAAAGGAGAGAATGACCATTGACCTATCAAAGAGGGACAAGCTGAGCAGACAACCAAGAGAGACTCATGTGGCATTTCCATTCGACCTAATGATGACTGATTGGTTGAGAACCCAAACACGGAGGCCCTTCTTTATTTGCACAGCTGGAAAACACTCCATCCACCGTGATTTCTGAAGGAGATTCAGGCAGTGCTTATTTAAAATCTTGGCACACTGAGCATTAGAGAAGGTCATCAGGGCTTTATGGCATATCTGGGCTCATCGGCCCCTCTGTTCACTCATTTACCCAATGGTGTGAACTCAGAACTTTATATTCCTCAAGCCATTGTACAGTGGAAACAACTGCTTTAATATATTTAAAATGGTTTGCTGCTTTGCCTCATTAGGACTGTTTCCCTCAAGAAAAGACCTACCTATGCACAGAATAAAAAAAACTAGTGAGCTCCAGGCCTCCCTGGATTTTGCTAGTAGATTAGAAGAGGCAGAGAACTCCTGCAAGGGGTATACATGTCCCCAGACATTCATTTCCAGGGGACATGTCTGAGTTCTCTGGCTGAGAACAGTCTCCATGGCTAACAGACTTTCAAGCAAGAAGTTCTCTACTGATAGTGGGTCCTTGACCTCAGACTGGGCAAGGTGTGTGGGCACTGATGGCTCCTGCTCCTCCCCTGGGCCACTCTGGCCAGGCCTGTCTGGTCTGCCAACAAGCTTCTCTTTGGGCTCCCCTGGGCTCCTCCTGAGTCTGCTCTGGCCCCCGAATGTTAATGACTCATTTCACCAAAGAACTTGCCTGAGTCAGGACAAAAATATGTAAGGGGGGCCCCCTCTGGACCTCATGTCACTTGAGATGAAAAATGTTATGCTGCCTCTATACTATAACAATCTGAGACTATAAACAATGATTTAATTAATGACCATAGAAGAATACTTGCTCACTGATGTTACGTGGTCTAAAACCCCATAACTGACGCAACATGAAGCCAATGTTTATATGGGCACAGATGACTGGAACCTAACGTTTTGATGGCAACTGCTACTTTGAAGAGTGGTAAACAATGACATTTTATTCCCAAGGCCCTTTAGAGGAGAAGCAGAGTAAGGAAGGTGAAACTTTTGAGAGGGACTGGCTCTGGCAGGGAAGGAAATGACTGGATTTAGACAGGAAGAGAAGGAGAATCACTGGAATCCAAGGCCTGGCCAGCTAAGCAGCTACTATTACCTCCTTGGATTTCCCAAGTTGCTGTACTCAGAACTTTTAAATCTAAAGGGCTATATTCTATAGCCAGGCCCTGAAATACTCAGAGTTGACTCAACTGTCTTCAAAAGGACGCTTCAAAGATTCTTATAAACAATGACTAAAACTAAATTATGGTGTAATATTAGTTGATTAAGACAAGACTTCAATTTGAGTAATTTTCATCAGCTGGACACAGACAGTGGTAAAAACAATAACCCATGACTAAATGCATACTAGCTGATGGGAAGAAGTGCAATCTGATGTGGCAGGAATACCAGCAAATTTTTTTTTAAAAATGGAAAGGAACTCATTTTTTCAAGACCACAGAATAAAAGGGGAAAAAAAACAGGGAAAGTGTAGTTCACTCAAGATTTACAAATGTCAACAAAGTTCCAAACATTATTTCAAGTATGGTCTCTTCCCTCAGAGGAAATATAGGATGCACTCAGCTTTCATCCCCTCATGGCGATGTTCCTCCCACATGTCCCCCTGAAATGAAGCCAAATGCATTACTCTAGGATGATCAGAATTACTGATACCTAAAGTGAGGCAAGCCAGCCAATAAATGAAAATAATCATAGAGTATGTTATTCTAAAGCTTCACGGAAACATTAAGACTTCCATGCAGGTCTCCACTTTTTCAAAAAGGAAATCGAGACTTGCTTAAAATATTGTTCCAAGAAGAAGCAGATACTTAAAGATAATGCCAGGCAGAGGGAAAGAAATTCTGGATGAGGTTAATTTGCCTGGCTATGCATCTATTCTCTGAGAACTTCCCACACCCACCCACCCACAATGCTGAGCCCCTCAGAGTGCATATATTTTTCTCTGTGGGCTTACCTCTGCCCATACCCAATGCAGCAGAGGGGAGACCTAGTCCAAGCTGGGTGTGATAGTCTTTTTGGGGGGGAGGTGGAAGACTTAAAATCAGAACTTAGAGTAGCAGATCAGTCTCAAATGGAGAAGATAGAAACTCCTTTGTAATATCATGCCTTGCCCACAATCTGTGTAGTGTGGATAGATGGGTGTGCATGGCACAGGGTGGCCATTTCTGAACATGCACAAGCCCTACCTGTGCATGTTCTTCTCCATAGGTAGACAGATAGACCTTCTCTTTCTACCTATGGAGAAGAAGAACACCATGGAGTGTTGAAAGAAACCACGAAAAGAAAGGAAAATAAAAACACAGCTCCCTGGTCATCTTGGGCCACAAACTTTCCTTCCCAATCTAAATTCTGAGTCACTCCTCTCTCTCTCCAAAACACTCTCTTTTTTCAAATTTCAGGGAGCAACTCTGGTTGCTTGCAACTAAAATAACTTTGTTTTAAGTCACTAAAACTAGAGTGAGACCTGCAAAGCTTTCACTGGGTCCTCTTTTGTCTACTGAGGTACAAACTTTTATAAAGGATGGCTTAGGAGACAATATAAAAATAGACCACTGGCGTCCATCAATACCAATAAATGAGCAACAGAACATATCTTCCTTTATTAGTATTTATAATCAATTTACTCATTTTAGGAACATCAAATGATCACCCACTCTGAGTAAGGTAGGAGGCTGGGCTCTGTCAGTGCTCAAGATGAAAACAGAGCCAAAGACTGCCCTCATGGAGTCTGTAACCTCAGGAGGGAGATAAGACACATGCACAGATCAATATGACACCAGGAAATAATATAGGGCATTTATGTGCCCAGCTCTGAGCAGCCAGCTTTATTTATGCAGCCTCATTCTGTAGGTGACTGTTCTGTAGGTGACATAATTCAGATCCAGATAGGTTCAGTAACTTGCAGATGGTTGGTAGATAATGGAGGCGGGGTTTCAACTCCAGAAATCTGTGTTCAGGCTCAAGGAATCGGGACTCTACCACCTAGTTGGCACCTATGTTTTGCCTTCTTAGTTGTTGTAGAATGAAAAGAAGCCCTTTATAGACTGGAGGGCCTGTTACTTCCCTTCCTGTGTAATCTTTACATTTAATGAGAATCAAAGGAAGAACTATTATCACCATTTCCAGTTTGAAAATTAGAACATTAAGGCTAGAATTAACTGACTTAATTACTTGTGTAGGCTAAGTCATGCTATGGAAACATACCAAACCAGAAACCTCAGTGGTATAACACAGAGGTTTATCACACACACTATGTATGCAGAGTTGGTTGGTGATGGCAGGGGACAGGATGAGTGGAAAGGCATTTGCTCCATATGGTCATTCAGGGACCCAGGCTGATGAAAGTTGCTCCATTTCATGACTTTTCCATCATGTAGCTTCAGAGTTCACAAGAGCCAAAGAGAGTATATACACCACCACAACAGCTCATAAATTCATAACCTGGAAATGACCCAGGTTGGTTTTGCTTATAGACTATTGGCCAGAAAGTGTTGAGGCCTCCCTAACAGCCAGGGCTGGGAATGCCGAGTGAGTACATGGATATTCAGTGTGCACACATACACAGCTCTGCCACAGCGATTCACCCAAAGTCATTCCTAAGCAGTAGGGTGGAGAGGCTTAACCCTCTCACCTTGACTATGTCCTCAAAATTGATCAGCATATTTTGAGAGAATCTGTTATATGAAAAATCATGTAGAAACACTCAGATCTTATTTTAGAATTCACAGCCCTCTCCTAGAATTCTCTGCTTCCTCATGACTATCTTGATTTCTGCACATCTGAGAAGGCATTCAGAGCGAAGAGCATGAGAGGGACCTACCTTTGTTGGCACAGGCCATCCACTTGAGATTGTCTGCAAAAGCCGCCTCTCGTCCAATGAGGTACGTGAAGATGCGAACCTGAGAGGAAGACAAACACACGGATCAGTGGTATTCACTTTTCACTGTCCTGCACAGACCACATCATGGCTCACGCACATGTGGTTTACCTCGTTAATGCTCCATGCTTCCCATCTGGAGGAACATATTTAAAACATTTGAAGTACAGTCAGCTTGAAATATATTCAAAACCAGGGCCTTTGATCTTTGAAACCATATGGCACTGGTGGTGGTTGTTTTTCGGTGTGGAACTCGCGACAGAGGAGAATAACTTGAAATGGGAGACCAGCAGCGTCACGGCCTGGGTTTGCTGCACACATATGGACCAGGATCATCACGTCTGGACCAAATCCGCAACCATTCTCCTCCTCCACACAGGAAATGCAGAGTGTGCTCTGCTTGGGAATAAAAATGCCACTGAAAGACCCTCAACATTTCCCTCCAGTGGCGAGGACAGGCTGCAGACACTCTCTTGCCATCTGTGGTCTCTGGTTTGATTTGAGGAGGTAATTCACTGGGACAAGAAGCACAGCCTGGAGCCAGGACCATTGGAGACCCTTTCAAGCCTTCCTAAGTTTTTGGCTCCTGAAGAGCAGAGAACAGATGTAAAACCCTGACTCCATTATTTCCTTTTGCTTTCCTAACTCTCTCACGAGGCCAGAGTAATTTGTTTGTTTGTTTGTTTTTTTATATAGTTGACACAAAAATATATTAGTTTCAGTGGTACAACATAGTGATTCAACGTTTATGTTCCTCATGATGTGATCACCACAGTAAATTAGTAACCATCTATCACCATGCAAATTTTATTACAATGATATTGACTATTTTCCCTATGCTATACATTATTACATCCCCATGACTTTTTTCTTTAAACTGGAGGTTTGTACCTCTTATTCCCCTTCACCCTTCTTACCCATCCCCCCATTACCTTCTCCACTGGCAACCATTAGTTTGTTCTCTGTATCTAAGAGTCAGTTTCTGTTTTATTTATTTGTTTTTTAGATTTGACACGTAAGGAAAATCATATAGTATTTGGAGAAGACGTAGAGAAAAGGGAGCCCTGTACAATATTGGTGGGACTGTAAATTGGGCAGGAACTATTCAAAACATTATGGAGGTTCCTCAAAAGATAAAAAAAAAAATACAAGTACAATACAACCCAGAAATTCTACATCTGAGTATCTATCTGAAGAAAATAAAAACAGTAATTTAAAATTATATATGTACCCCTATATCACTGCAGTATTATTTACAATAGCCAAATATGGAAACAACCCAAGTATCCATTGGTAGATAAATGGATAAAGAATATATGATATGGACAAAGAGAGATAACATACATACACAGAGAGAATGGAATATTACTCAGCCATAAAAAAGTATGAAAATTTTGCTATTTGCAGCAACATCAATGTACTTAGAAGGTACCAAGCTAAGTGAAATAGTTGGACAGGATTCTTTGAAATAAACCACAACCTACCTCCCAAAGTGGTACTTAAGGATTAGATAGAAGAAAGATAAGGAATTAAAAGAGTTAAAACCCTTTCATTCAAATTTAAAATGACCTGTGGGTCAACACTACACAGTCCAAAAAGCTTCTGGCAGGCCAAGTTCAGCCCTTTGGTCACCTCTTTGAGACTGAGTTAAATGAGCACGTGGTAGTGGATGAACAATGTATTACATGTGGCATCAAAGGCTTTGCCAGCTGAAGTCCCCTCATCACATCTAGACTAGGTCGGGCACCCCTACTGCTCCTTCTAAGCATTTATTTCAACTGTAGTTAACTAATGTCTGGTGTGGTTACATCTGTGAGGTTGATCTCCACTAGACTATCCACTTGATGAGGGAAAAGAAGGACTATGAGCACAGTACTCAGAACATTACAAGTCAAGACATGAATGGATAAAAATATATGTAGGCTCAAAAGTTAAGAGTTTGTTCTAATTAGGAATAGCCTCTTATCTGGGAATTATAATTTAAAGACTAGTTTTTAGGTGATGGTTTATAGCCAACAAAAAGATATTTCAAAGTACACATTATCATTATGTAGCCTTAGTCTGTCCCCATTTTCGTTTGGTAGGGCAGTCATTTCATCCATCACAGCTCCTGACAGGGGACATCCTGGGTGGAGGAGCCAGCATAGAAGCCTTGGCCTCTCTCCATTCCCCAAGCTCTTTTCCACTATTCCCACTGGAGTCACATAAGAAGGAAGGACTTTTTTTTAATTGGGAGACTCTGGCTTTTCTTGGAGCTGGGGGCGAGGGAGGGGTGGGGAGAGGGTGGTGGGGGAAGAGAAAATTCAGCCTCACGTAACCAAAGAGGGTTACCGTTGAACCTCCATCACAGAGCTGACCCTTGTTCACTTTTCCTTTCTGGCCATTGTTAGCATTTAGCTGATAATGCCTGATTTAGGGGAAACTGAGGCCCAGGGAACTAAAGTGATTTGATTAGTGGCAAGTCCTGATCTAATCAGAGGTCTCTGATCCCAGGGACCTCCAGTAACAATGGGATCTCTTCTCCACCTCCTGGAGATGCTAGTTTTGCCAATACAGAAATCCCCAGCTAGCTCCAAGGTCCAAAGCCAGAACCCACAGGAGAGGGGATTGGAATCCTGTCTCTTGAGACCAGACCCGTGCTGTTCTCATAACACATTGCCTATCACTTCAAATTTAAGCTACTTAAGGGGAAACACTAGACTGATAAAAACTTGTGTGCCCACTGGCTCTTAACCAAGCAGAGCATAACAGATAGCTCTTAGGAAATGAAGCTATGAGTCTGTCTTTGTAGACAAAGCAGAAAAGACCCAACACGAAGCAACCCATTTGTTTTGGAGTAAAGGTACCTGTGTGTGCCAAACCTCCTCTGCCATCCAGATGAAGAACCACAGGATAAACTGAGTTCTCTTGGAGGCATAGTTAAAACTCCAGAACAATGCTGTGAATCGTTGGCAAAACTTCTATAACTCCTGATTTAAAAAGATGGCAACCCATTTGGAAAACCAGTAGGATTGTGCCAAACTTCAGACCAGACATGATTGCTCAAGAATAATTGTGCTAACAATAATCACAATAATGAAAACCAGCCTAAACCCTCCACACCACCACCATTGTGGCTTCTACAGTCAGCACCATACCCTAGGTGAGGTATGTGCTAACGGATTTATAGAATTATATTTGTTTTGTTGGTTTGTGAAACAAAATCAGAATCATCTTTAATATTCCCATTTATGTACAGCTCTTGGCTTCCATTGGACTGGCCCCCTTATCTGAGTAGAAATGGCATGGAAATGACTCGTTGCATCTCTGCCTATAAAATAAACATAATCAAATGATACTAGGTTCACACCCTGGATTTCCCACAGTAATGCCTTTCAACTGGCAACAAAAAGAAAAGAGATTTAATCCAAAATAAATATTTTAAAGAGCAATTTAACAATATCCATAGCATTTTATAGTTATAATTTTTTTCAGAACCAGTAACCCTACCTCTAAGCATTTATCTTATAGCCAGTAAAACAAAGGAAATGCCTATGCGACCAAGCTGGTAACACAGATGACAGGAAGGGGTAGGAGAACTGCAGGGTACATGTCTTCTTAAAGTCGTGTAATTCAGGTTTATAAATTTGCACAAGTACACAAAAATAATAGAAGTGCAAGGATATTCAGGTTCATTATTTGTAATGGTCAAAAAACTGTGAAATCTTAAGTGCCTCTTGATACCTGACTGGCTAAAAACTTACAGTAATTTCATGCAGAGAAATACCATGCAGCTATGTACTCCTATAGAAAGACATCTGTTATAAACCGTTAAGGGGGAAAAGGCAAGTTGTAGGATATTGTGCAGCATAGAACCCTATTTTTTGTAAGAAGGAACTTACACTTTTTACTTCAGAAATTTCAATGTCA
Source organism: Desmodus rotundus (assembly GCF_022682495.2). NCBI lineage: Eukaryota > Metazoa > Chordata > Mammalia > Chiroptera > Phyllostomidae > Desmodus > Desmodus rotundus. The sequence continues at coordinate 88,322,078 of NC_071394.1, forward strand.
CGAATATTTTTACAAATGAATAGGTATTGCTTTTATAATTAAAGAGCCTTTAAAATAAAACGAAAGTAATGACACTGCTACTTCTGGAACCATTCTGTAAGGACATAGGAAGAATAAACATAGCAGCAAAAATCAAACACAGAAGTGATATGTGGAAATTAAGCCTGGCCTTGCATCTTCCAGGGTGGGCTGCTTCGCTTCACTGCTCAATTAACTGAGTATAAAACCTCTGAGTAGCAGACCTAACTTGTTCCTCATTTCCATCACTAACAGATCTTATAACCTAATGGATTTTATTTCCAAGGGTTGGAGATTTCATCCCTAGGAAGTGCCATCAAACAAACTTTCCCAAGTCTGCCTTGAGTCCAACTACTTTTCTGATGTGGCAAGGCACCTTGGCAGGGGCAGGCCAAGGGTGGTCCTGAAAGCCAGGTCCATGGCACAGCTGATCACAAGAAGGCATCATGGCACAGTTCAGACCAGGGCAGTCATCAGGATGCTCCGAGTTCCCCAGAAAGCCAGGCCCTCATGCTCCTAGTCCACAGGCATGAAGGCACCACTTTCATCAGTGCAGCACAAAGGCAGGGTGGAAAAAAGTCTTCATCAACCTATTAGTTCATTTTGATCTTCCATTTAAGTTTGGATGTCTTTAAATGTTCTACAAACCCAATTATACTTAATAAAATGTTAAGATGTGGACATTTGAAAGTTCAAAGTCACTTAACTTAATCTACTTAGTATAAAATTTCCCAAGTGAAACAAACAAGAAACAATCCAGTTTTTCCAAAAAACAGATTTATGCTTCTTACTCATATAGATGCGATTTTCAGCAAAAACTCAGAGGGCCATCATTCCTTTCAATCTTTGGTGAACATAGGTAGTTTGAGTTTGCACAGAACATGGATCAAATTCTCTCCTTTCTGTAACCATTAAAATAGGGGAAGGGAAGGAGCTGCCAGTAGGAACTACCATGGGATGATTGCGCAGCCAGAAAACAGGCTGCTGCCACTCATACAGGTCCCTAATAATGAATGGGAGATCACCAGTGCCCATGCTTCTGAGATAGCCCACAAGTAGCAGTTCACCATCCATCATAAGAAACTTCCAAGCACCTACTATGTGCCAAGGACCATTCTTGGTGTTGGGGATATGATGAATCAATAAAACAAATTCTCTGTCCTCAGGGACTTTAGATTTCTGTGACAGTGAAACAGATAATAAATGGCAAATTTACATAAATAATTCTTTGTTAAAGATTATAAAGATTAAAGGCTTATAAAGAAAATAAAATAGTAAGGCAAAGGAGAGTAATGGGGGCTGCTGTTTTAGGAAGGAATGGAGAGAAGGCCTCCCTAATAAGGTCTGGACAAAATGGTGTGGGGGAGCAAGATATATGGTTATTGGTGGAGAATGTTCCAGGTTAAGAAAATAGATGGTACAAAGTCCTTGAGATAGGGATGCTCTAGGGATATGGAAGAAACCAGTGGGGATGGAGTGGAGTCAGCTAGGAGAGGTTGCAGGGGGTGAAACTGGACAGACAATAGTTGCCAAATTATGCGAGCCTTTGTGGCCACTGTTGGAGAGTGGGCAGCTTCTCCTTCTTCTTCTTTTTTTGCAGTAACAACAGAAATCACAGGGGGAACTGAGTAGTAGCCACACAGGAACATGAGCTACCTATAAGATTGCAAATGGGCTTTCTGTCTGCAGTGTGGAGAACAGGCCATGGATTGTCGTGCTCAACCTATCTGCCCATTCATTTTCCTGTGATGATGTAATTCTGAAAGTTTAGGTCTCATCCAAGATCAATTAAATCAGTCAGGGTGCAGCTTTCTAATCTCCTTACAGAAGTTGCAATGGGCAGCCAAGTTCAAGAACCACTGCCTCAGGGAGGTAAGGGTAGAAACAGAGATACTAAATAGGAGGCCATTGAAACGTTCCAGGTGGGAGGTGGAGGTGGGAGCTCTGGCCAGGGCGGCAGGATGATGAGAATTGTCAGACTTCACTGGGCACCAGAATCACTAGGAAATTTGAATCACAGGTTGAAGATGGAGTCCCCGGCACCCACCCTTCAGAAATTCTGATTAAGTAAACCCAGGGATCTAGGTTTTTTTAAAGTGCCCATGGTAGGCCTGAGTTCAACAATTAAGAAAAAAAAAATACCACAAAGAAGAGGAAGCCTGAGCAAAGGAAAGTGGGAGTGGGAATTAAGATATCACTGGAGCCATTTCCAAAAAAGGCATTTCTATTGATTGCTAAGGACTGGGACTGGACTTCAGGGAGTTTACAATCCAGCAGGCGGTTAAAAACAAAAAGAGAGGAACTGGATGGGCAAGACATTAGCAAAGAAGTGTGTGCCAATCCAACAAGGCGGGAGTACCAGACACCAACCACACTGGGCAAGCAGGAAAGGGCAGAGCGGTACCTGGATGCCTGTCACTGCTGAGCTGTGTTCATACCCAAACGAAGTGTTGCTTCCTGAAATTACAATAGTTCCACTCTTCCTCCCAGATACAAGGGCCTGGGGCAGGGCACTGAGGAGGCTCTGAATACAGTCTTTAGTTTTTATAGAAAAAAAGAAAGCAATCTTTTATTTTAAAATAACACTGAACTATAATTGCAGTATTTCTACCTTTAAAAACATTCAAGTTATATGTATTATAGATATAAATGAAATTTGATATGAGTCATCCAGTACCTATGGGTGCCCACATCTATGGGTTCTAAACTTCAATTCAGCTAAGTGGCATCTTCTGCAAGCGAGCATGTGGACTCTCCTTCATGTCTTCTCACCTGCTCAGGTCCCTTCAGCCTTACTGCCCAACTTAGTTATTCTCTAAAATACCTCCAGGATTTCTCAAAAGTGATGCATGACTTCAGCTTTAGAAAGAGGTCTCCTGATGTCTTTATGTTTTAAAGTCAATTTGATGTTACTCAATTGTTCTTAGTCTGTATCTTCACAAAGTATTCCTAACCAACTTCTCTTATTATTTGCCCATTTCTATGATCACTCATGCAAGGGGATATTTCTGAATAAAATCGTTAACCTCTAAGCAGATGAGGTTTGGAACTTGATTATTCACAAAAATACTTCATAAATCACTGACAGTATGTGTCTTCATGAAAAAGCTGCAAGCGTAGAGGTGGACTCAGGGAAGGTTGACACCAATGGAAACAGTCATATTGAGTAGACTGCTTTAATCTGGAATCCATCATGCTCATAATAAAAGAAGAAACATCCTTATCCAGAAGGACGAGAGAGGCAAATAAGGTAATGCTGCCTTGAGCAGCAATAAAATGGAAAGAATTGAATTAAATTACAAAAGTAATAAAATTTCAACAAATGAATATCATAGATCATTATGAAAAATGAACTGTCATTTTGGGGATGCTCTAAGAGTCTGTATAATCTCCTTTCTCTCAAGCACAGTCCCTGATACCTCATGTGTGGTTTTGAAAATATCCTGAATCAGAAAAAAATCACCATGTGTAATCTTCCTGCCAGGGGATAAAAGTCAGTTTAATAGCCACATGATTTGTCAAAGTGAAGGAGATGGGTGTCTCTGGGTCACCCAGAGAATGTGACCTGGGTTAGCTCAGTGGAACAAAGGAGATTACACACTACTTAATGGATCAGTAAGAAGTCAGGCTGCAAACACCCTCAAAGGTGGGTGATAAAATTAATACAGGGAACAGAACCAGTGCATTGACTATGTCTTTTTATTTTCTGTATTTCTGATGCTCTGATATCTGGAGCATTTCTGCCCTAGATGGACTGCCCCTCCCAGGGTTTGCTATCTCCTGGAGATAGTATACAACTTGTCTTCAAGCGCACCTTGATATACAAACCAACCAATCTAAAGCCCAAGCTTCCAACCTCCTTTCATCAGGGGCTCACTACTTGGGCCATTATCCACCTGCCCCAATCACCACAGGGCCTCGTAATAGACAACTAGGGACAGTCCCTATACCTCAGAGCCTACTGAAATTACTCAATTCTAAACCTGTGTGTCCTGCTTTCCTCTCTCTTCTCATGGAAACCACAACAAAGTCGCCTGCCCACTCATCCCCTCTCTGCCCACTCATCTGGCCTTGATGCTGCCATGTGGCCCTGCCCATTGCTTCTAAGGGACTATGAGTATAATAAAGTTCTTCTTCCTTCATGCCAGTCATTCCAATGTCTGTGTGCCTTACCATATCTGATTAAAATAAATCCTGAGTCCCTTTAAAACAGCAAGGAATCAGGAAACCTGGGTTCTAAGTGGGCACAACTCAACATTTACTGACTTAGTGATCTAAGTTAGTTAAACCCTCTGAGCTATGCTTTGTAACTATAACATGTGGATTACCCACCCATCCCACTCACTGTGATTAATAGCAAATGAGATAATGGATGAGAAGACTGGTCAGAAGCAATGAATTCCAGTAAACTAGAGTTGCATTCCACTTGTGTTTTAGATAATTTTTCTTCAGTAAAACTAAATAAGGTGAGCTGAACAAAGCCGAATCTCTTCACAGATGCCCCCTCACACTGCCCAGAGGTTTGGTTGAAGAGGAAGTTGACTTTTGTGGGTGAAGAAGGGGATTTTTTGCTATGGGAGGGATTTGACAAATCACTGATATTTGTCATGACCAGGTATAATGGGATTGACAGTTCCTAACACAATCAAAGGTATAACAATGACAACTTCTATTAACCATTGGAGAATCATTAAGATCCACTTAGAAATTGACAAGGGCTACCTATCTATATACTTTCTCCTTGAAAGAAAATGCCCAGGGCTGTACATTAGCAATTTCAGATAAGATGCAGGAGGTATGGGCCATCTCCTCCACCAAAGCCCAGACCTGGATTCTGTAGGAACTGCTGAATCCCATGCTAAGAACCTCTGTCTTATATCCTTTATTCCACACCATAAATTACTCAAAAACAAACTGAGTTCTTTGGACAATCAAGATGAGCTCTCTCATCTGAAGTGCTTGCTAGATGGAGACAGTTCATACGTTCACTCACTTGCCCGTTGTCTGACAATTTAATGTGTACCAGATATCAGCATCCAAGATCAGATCCAGAAGTCTCATCAGGGATGAGTCCTCAACATCCCCGGGATGAGCAAGGTGGAGATGGCAGGAGGAGCCCTGAGATAAAACAGGGATCACTGTGGTTCTTATGATACACATCATGTCATGAAGCCTTTGAATGACCAGATTTAAAGAAGCAGGAATGGAATGGGCAGATAGACAGGACCCCCATCTCATTCATTTTTGAATTCATAGAATCCAGTACAGTGTTGGCACAGAGCCAGCACTCAAAATCCTGTTGGTTGGCAATACCATAAAAATCCCTTTCTGCTGATACTAGAGCTCTTAAAACAAACTCATCTGAATGTTGCAACCTACTGGCTACTGTATGATCTATATAGCTGAGAGGCCCCTCCTGTGTCCCTTGCCCTCTCAGGCCTGGAGGGATCAAGTGGTGATGATTACTTGTTCACAGGTGTGCCCCTTAATCTAAGAAGGCTTGCAGGGGTATCCAACCTTTTGGCATCTCTGGGCCACACCAGAAGAAGAAGAGTTGTCTTGGGCCACACATTAAATACACAAACACTGATGAAAACTGATGAGCAAAAAAATCCTTTTAAGTAAATTTATGATTTTGTGTTGAGCCACATTCGCAGCCATCCTGGGCCACATGTGGCCCGCAGGTCGCAAGTTGGACACCCCTGGACAGATTCAATACTGTAACACTCCCATGTATAGAGCTGTTAAATTAAGCAAAAACAGATCAGAAAATCTCTCTTGTCAAAGGGAAACTAATTGTTCCACAAATCAGGGTGGTGATGACTATACTCCTGAAACATCATAGAATCGTCACTCCCTATCTTAGAACCCTCCAATGTCTTCCTACTGCATTTGGGAAATATTCCAATCTCCTAATCACAGTGAGGAGGCCCTGGGAAATCTGCAAACATGACAAACTCCTCTGGCTTTAGGGCCTTTTCCATTTCCTGGACTGTTCCTCACCTCCCACTTTGCATGGCTGACACCCTTTCCCCTGTTATCCTCCTTCATATTACCTCACTTGTTTATTTCAGGATACTTGGTCCATTTTCCAGTTATCTTAATGATTGTTTGTTTACTTGAAATTGCACCAGTTTTTCCCTCCAAACCAAAACTTGGGGTTGTGAGGACCGAATGAGGCCACTGTGGCCAACTCAGTGCTCAGCACATAGCAGTTTCCTACTTGCTCTCCATTTCTTTTCACAGATTTCAGAAGTCAAAAGAAGTCAGCAAGGGACGTACTTGAATTTTCAGAATTAAAGCTCTTTCTTTCATTACGCACTCCACTTTAAATACTTCCTTATTTTTCTAGACTGACATACTGTCAATCAGCTGAAGTTTTATTTTCCCTCTGCTCAGTTCCCTTGGTTTTTGTTTTACACTGAAGCTCAGTGATAAAAGAGGAAGGAATACAGGGGTGAAAGTCTCTTTGTTATCAGTCTCATCTTCAGGCGCCAGAAAATGATGTCTTATTTCAGGCCTCCCAAAGGTGATGGATCACTTTTATGTTTTTCTTCCTGGGTGCTGCCCTCTGAGGCTAGATGGACACCATGCCAAGATTGAAGCCACGTGTGTTGTAAATAACTCCCTACTTTTGTTATTCAGAAATTACCTAGTAGGGAAAAGACTACATCGTAAAACTGTGGCATGACAGTTGCTATACCAAGCAACTATCAGTGGAAGTCTCTCCTCCCCACCACACTTTGTGACAGTTTGGACAGATGGCACCATTTCATGGAACACAGAGATGACTGCGTAGAGAGGTTAGCAGAACTCAGTGGATACAAGATAGAGTTGAGAATGGGACACACCTAGTTTTAGAATCCAGGTCTTTTCCAAATGAGCTGGGAGGCCCTGGGTGAGTTATTTGACCTTTCTCAGCCCCATTTTCCTTACTGGTAAGGTATTATGGTGAACATAATAGTACCTACATGGCAGGGCTGCTGTTAAACGCTACAAATAAAGTAAAATGATAAGGGTTTGGGAGGATTCATGCTGCAAAAAATGTGTGTGTGTAGGTTCATTCTAAGAGGACCCTTCCAAAGGTGCTTCTTGCCTGGACCCCGAAGACAAATTGTATAGGAAAAGGCTGGAGGGTGTAAAATTTGAAGACATGACTACGCCCACCTTTCTCGGGGCTTGGGAGAAAAGTCCCTTTTTCCTTAATGTTCCTCATCCCTGAATTTGTCTTTCTTTGCCCCCTTCTACCACCTACCCAAGAGTACAGAGCCCACTTGGCCATGGGCACAGATATGATCCTCATGTGTTCTCACTGGGATACGGGTCAAATCCCCGCAGAAAGAAACAATGTGCTTAAGAGAGAGCCGCCCACCCGCCCCACCCAACTGAATCAGCACAGCAGCAGGTAATAGGTCAAGGACTAGGATTTTGGAATTCTGCCCAAATCATTCTCAAACTGATTAAAACCAACAGTTGCAAATTCTAAGCTAGCACAGTTGTTTTCTCCCAAGGTTCTTGTCACTTTTATCTTCCCAACCAATCCTTCCTGTCACTAAGAATTAGTCCCAAATAACAGTTTCTGCTGTCACCTTCACTTACCGCCTTCTGAGGCTTACTGTCAGTAACAAGGTCAAGTACTCATCAGACAACTGCAAGGATATGGTTGAGGACAGTGTTAATTCCGTATACCTGTGATATCCAAGAGGCAGACAGGTAGGGACATGGCCCTGGGGTGCGGGGGAGGGGCTTGGGTATTGGAATAACCTGTGGGGTTTGGCAATCTATAGATTCTCATTTCCTGGACGCCAACCTCTGCCCCTCCAGGGATCCCAGTGTTCCCAAGACCTGGAACTTCCTCTATGGGAGCATGCACCCTGGGTGAAGACCACTATTTTGGCATCAATGAGTAGTAACCTCAGCTGAATGGGGCAGAAAGGTAAGTGAAACTCTGGAGGAACTGGGGAGACCATTATCTTCTTTCAGAAGAATTCCCAGGGGAAAATTCATATCTGGTCATCAACAATAATTGTATTTTATCCTAAGAAATTGTTATGTTTTAATCCTACAGACTGTGAACCTTACGGCTGCCCTGGGTTCCTTCTTTGCATTGGTTCTCCTCAAGCTGAGGACTCAAACACCTCAGAGATCGGGTGTTTTGGGGCTCTATTTTTATAACCCTGCCTTTGGTGTCCCTTTTTCCTTCTAACTGACCTCCAATTTGTGTTGCCTTTTCAGTTTTATGTTGCCCACCCACCCACCCTCCTACCCCCTCTTCCATCCATCAAGTATTAACTGGGTGCCCACTAGATTCTAATCCTCTTTCTCAATGCTGGAGATGCACGGGAGAAAAAATCCATATGGTCTCTACCCTCACGGAAGTTGTAAGTTTTCTGAATCCTTTTCATAGACTAAAGGAATTAAAGATATATGAAGAAATAAAAGAATATAGGGAGAAGGATCTGTTGATCTGTTATTCACTACTCCTGACTTCTTAAAAGTTGGTTGTTGAAGATTCCCCTTCAAATTTTTATACTATCTCTGTCCTAACTTTGTGACCCACACTGGGGCCACAACTTGTTTTCTCTTTCTGGGTAAAGGGCCTATGATAGAGCTCTAAAGAGTACCCTTTTCCAGAACTGCTTCACTCCCATAGTTATCCCACCAAACAGCTTGGCTCCCTGCAATAGGACACAAGCCATCTTGAGCTCTGGCTCACACTTTAGTTTAGAAGGCAAAACCTTTTTTTGTCTTTAATCCATAATTTATTGGTTTATGGTGCTTTACACAAAGAAAGGTACATTAACTTATTATTTCAATAGATAAAATAAGCCCTTTTATAAACATTCGATTTTCCTATCAGCTTTATGGAGATATAATCAACATATAACATATGTAAGTTTAAGGTCAAAGTGATGACGTCAGACATAGATGTATTACAAAATGATCACCACAATAATGTTAGTTAACACATCCAGCACCTCACATAACTACTATTGTTTTGGTAGTAAGAACCAAATTTGGTACTAAATTTAAGATTTACTCTTAGCAGCTTTCAAGTGTATAATACAATATTGTTAACTATGTCACCAAGCTGTATATGCAGTGGGGCAAAAGTAGGCTTACAGTTATGACTGCACAAAGCACAGAGTTTATTCTTGTATTATTATTTATTAGTTGTTATATTTTTTCATACAAAAAGCTGTAAATCTAATTTTGCCCCACCCTGTATTAGTTATAGAATATTTTTCTTGTGATGAGAACTTTTAAAATCTAATTTCTTAGATTTCAAGTATGAAATTAATATTAACTATAGTTGCTATGCTGCACATTACATCTCCATGACTTATTTATTTTATAACTGGAAGTTTGTACCTTTTGACTCTATCTATTTTTGTCAACTCCATCCCCACCCCTCTGGCAACCTGTATCTATGAAGATCAAACTGTATATCAGATCCCCAGATCATTCATATATATTCCAAAGGTTTCCTTCTAGTTTTTACAGTTCCAAGTCTTACATTAAATTTTGTAATCCAATTCAAATTAATTTGTTGAAGGTAGGGTTCCAATTTCATTATCTTACATGTGGATATCCAGTTTTCTTAAAAACATTCCTTTTCTCATTGCAGAGTCTTGGCTCCATTATCAAATATTAGTTGATGGTATATGCATGTTTTTTTTTTCCTGGGCTCTTGATACTGTTCCACTGGCCTGTCTGTTTTTATGACAGTACCATACTGTTTTGATTACTATAGTTTTATAGTATAATTTGAAATCAGTAACTATGATGCCTCTAGCTTTGCTCTTCTTTCTCAAGACTGCTTTGGATATTCTGGGTCGTTGTGGTTCCATATAAATTTTAGAACTGTTTTTTTTTTCTTTTTCTGTGAAAAAATACCATTAGAATTTTGACAGAATTTATTAAATATGTAGTTTTTTCAGCAGTATGGGCCTTTTAACAATATTAATTCACCCAATTCATGGAATACAAGTTATATTTTCATTTATTTATGTCTTCAATTTCTTTCATCAATACCATAGTTTTCAGCATACAGGTTGTTCACCTGCCTGATTAAATTCATTCCTAAGCATTTTATTGTTTTTATGCTATTGTAAATAGAATTGTTTTATTTCTTTTTCCAATAGTTTGTTGTTAGTGTATAAAAATGCAACTGATTTTTGCATGTTGATTGTATATCCTGCAATTTTCCTGAATTCATTTTATTAGTTCTAACAGGTTTTTTTTGGTGGAGTCTTTAGGGTTTTTAAAAATATATAATATCATCTGCAAGCAGATGCAATTTTAGTTTTTCTTTCCTATTTACATGTCTTTCATTTCTTAGCCTAACTGTTGCGGCCAGGACTTCAGTACTAGGTTGAAGAGAAAGAGTGAGAGTGAACACTCTTGTCTTGTTTCATATTTTAGAGGAAAAGCTTTCACTGTGTCCGAAGTGTTAGCTGTGGGTTTTCATATACGGCCTTTATTAGGTTGAGGCATGTTCCTTCTATCCCCGACTTATTCAGAGGACAGGGTGTTGGATTTTGTCAAATGCTTATCATTGTAAAGTCATCACATTCCTTCTCTTAGCTTTGTGCACTGGTGAGGGGACTATTTGAGGCCAAAAGAATTTCCTCATCCATCCCTCAACTCTTTTTTTCTTAGAAATGAACCCTCATTCTTTTTACTTTTTCCCTTACATCTTACATGCAAGAGAAAACAACTGAAATTTAAGTAGTATTTCTCATGCAAATAAGTTGGTGAGAAGGGCATTTAACAGATAAGCACTGAGAAAGGTGAGGTCCCACAGGAAACAGACAATCCCTGTCCCCAAGGAGCCTCTCTGTAATGGGGAAGAGAAAGTACAGACCCTAAGAAGACGTATACGGAATGCTCAGGGATGATGGGGAGGCAGCAGACAAATTAGTGAGGTATAAACCAAGAAGAGAAGTATATTTGAACAGAAAAACATACAAACTAGAATAAGGTTGGCACTCCTGAGAGCAAGAATCCGTTTTGTTTCCTTACCCTCATGGTTTTATTTTTTGTTGTTTGTTCTTGTAAGGTCAGGATATTTTCATGGGGATCAAGGGAAGAGATAGATACTGTGTGCCAGAACTGAGTCAACTTTTTCAAAGTATGTGTTTCTCCCAGTGGGAAGCCTCAAGACTGGTCAAAGCTGATGAATCTAATGGCTGTAGGAAGTTCCACAACCTTGCATCTTAAACATCACTTCCTGGATGACTGGAGCTCTTCCTGGACAGGTTTGAGAGACAGGAGCCAGACTACAGTGGATAAAGGAGCCAGAGCATCTGCCGAGGCCTAGATACCCACTCTTTCAGAGCACTCAGTGACTTTAAATGACAGGCAATGTTAAAAGTGATCCTAATTTATAACATGGAATGGAGATATCACTTTGTAGCTTCTTGCTAAATGTAATTCTGGTGATTTTCATCTCCTCCAGCAATACTTTGGTCCAAGCCACCCAATGCCTCTCACCTGGATAACCAGCTAGGCCTCTTCTCTGAGCTCTTTTATTGCTACCAATCTGAGAGAGAGCTTTTACAAGAGGAATCAGATGTGTTGCTCCTTTGCTTAAAGTTATGCAGGAGTCTTCCTTTTCATTTAGAATAATAATCGGAAGCCCCTACACTGTTCCACAATCCGACCTCAGGTCGACCCCTACCCCATACACACCATTGCCAAATTCCCACCCCTCCATCCCTTCCTCTGGACTGGTCTTTTTCCAGTTCCTTGAATACATGAAGTTCTTTCCTGTCACAAGCCCTTTGCATATGCCACTCTTTCTGCATAGAAATATTTTAGCATGGCTATCACCTTCCCACCCTTTAGGTCTCATCATAAAACTTTATATCTCCACAAAGTTTTGTATCTCCCTGTCTCCTCATGTTATCTAAAATAAGTCCCCCTTTTATTCTCTGTCTGAGCCCCTAGTGGTTTTCTACATAGCATTTGATGCAACTTATAGTTCTATTTGTCTGTCACCTGGCTGTGTTCTATTCCCTACACATATACACATACACAAGTGTAAGCTTCATGATGGAGATACAATATCAATTTTGTTCATTGTTGTTTCCCCAACTCCTAATTCAGCACATGACCCATAGAAGCTTCCCAAAACTATTTGTAAGATAAAAAAATTAATAGGGACATCACTCATTCATAGGGTCACCAAGAGATGGAGTTGACTCAATGGCACATGATAAACTGAGGCCTAGAAAGGGTAGGAACCTGCTCCAGGTCACACAGCAGGTAAGTGGCAGCTGTTGAACCCTTTTAAGTTAAGACAGGTAGGGCTCTGAAGGTCATTTTGTTAACTGCAACACTATGACATGAGAGCACAATAATAGGGAAAAGGACACGAACCATTAGGTCACAGAAAAAGAAGTACTCATGTCAACAAAAACAAACAAACAAACAAAAAAATAAAAAGTTGAATCTCACTTTTAAGCACAAAAACGTATACAGATTAAAATTAAAAATAAGAGTTTGGGGGTATTTTCGTTTGATTTTTGCTATCAAATTGAAAATAACTCAATGACAATGAGCGTGTTGGGAAATAGCCCTTTTGCTGGTTGGAATATAAATTGGCATAAGCTTTCTGAAAATAACTTGGCCATACTTTCAAATATTTAAAATACATATAATCTTTGACATGGCAATTCTACTTATAGGAAATCACGTCTAGGAATTTTTTTTATTAACTAGTTGAATTTTTTTTATTTTGCTAAAATGTACAAATATAATTAATGTAACAGTCCATAGTCCATTCTATGGCTTCTAAATATTTATCCATTGATGATTTCCATAAGATGCTATTATCCCTAATAGTTCAAGGAAAGTACAGATTCCTGATAATCTATGAAAGTCCAATTTGCCTTCATTTCCTACCACCAAATTAATTTGTCTTTTCAGAAGTTTTACCAGATGTTTTCTTGTTTGCCTCTCCATGTTGCCCAAAGAAACTATCATATAGTGAAAGAAAGATTTAATATAAAGTATATATGTTGCTACATTGTTCATATTAGAGAAATTACCACTACTTAAATGAACCCACAGAAGCAAATTATAGTACATTTATTCAATGAACTTTCATCAAGCCACTACAAAAATGGTAAAGTTGATCACTTAAGGACTTGAAAAGACATCACTAAACAAAGAAAATAGCTTCTAAAATGACATGTACAGTCTTATCCAAGCTATAAAAAATGAAAATACACATGCATAGAAATATAATGAAAAGATATGTGCAAAATATCTCTAATGCCACAATCTGGTGATTGGATAATGGGTGATACTTATTTCTTTCCTGTTAATATGCTTTTAAAAAATTTTACTGCAGTGAACATGTAATATTTTGTTACAAGATATTTTTTTCAAAATAAGACAGTAAGAAATTTCCATTCAATTCCATTCAGAAGATATTTACAGAGCATCTACTATGTGTCAGGCTCTGTACAAGGAATTAAGGGTACAATGTTGACACAGTAGCTAATTCCATGCAGATATCATTCAGGTAGGAAAATGCACAGTTTAGGACTTAAACATTATGGAGGTGGCATTCTATTAAAAAGATCTCATAAGATGTTCCACTGAAAATTAGGACCAATATCATTCCACAGGACATCAAAAATGAACAAGGCCAATAGCTACATGAAGCATTGCCCAGAACTGTTGAGAATAGCCAAGCCCTGATTCTCTGCATGTTTGCAGCTGAAAGCTTATTTCTATAGGTATTCAACCATCATTTCATTTCATGCTTCTCCTCTTTGGAAAAATACTGACCTGGAAGGTGTGAAGCACAAGGGGACATGTCAACACTCAGAGTGAATGTGGGTGCCTGAGACAGTGCAGCAGAGCCCCAAAGGCCACGCATCTGAAGGCCCAGTGTCCAAATTTATTGTCCTAAGGGAACTAGGGAACAAAGTCTAGACTCCCCATGAGTATTGGCAGGATCCACCAATTTGTATGACTATAGGAGACTGCCCAAGAGGTAGGGATGCCGTTAAGAAACCAGAAAATGAATATACCCACTGTCAATGCAACTTTGCAGTTCACTATGGTTAATACAGTATGCGTTGACTTTCTTTAGAGGTGGAAGAACAGGGGAAAATGCTGATGTGCTAACTGTCTTTCTCCATGCTAGCACAGAGAAGAAACTGGAGGTAGTGGCTTAATAGTTACAACCCGAGCCTTGCATCCCCAGCCTGAGGCCAGCCTCCTGCCTCAGCAGATAATGAGTTTGGCAATCTGTGATAGTCTTTTCTGAATGCTAATCCTCATCACAGAACTCCTATAATGCATGATATAATTTAATACACCTGGCAGACTCACCAGCAGTTCATTCTTTTGTTATGTAATAGCCCAAAGAGAAGTCCAGGGTGGTTAATGCTCTGACAACCAGCTATTATCCCCAATAACAGATGATTTTCAAAGGATTATTGCCGTCAGAAACCATTGTGTAATAACTGGCAAATGGAAGCCAATGTAGCAAACTAAGATGGTCTCTGGGAGTTGCCATTTATTTTGTACAGATCTGCAAAGATGCTTCAAGCATCCTCCAAATAAAACAACTAGAGTAGTGATGGGGTTTCATGGGCTAAGATAAATCACCTCACTAGAAAAGTTACAGGGATACATGCCTTAAAGTCACTTTTTGGAATCTTTCTATTTTCATAAAGCTTTTCATTTTTCCCTCATCTTTGCCCTTTTATAATATACTGGATTCCCAAATGCCTGCTTCTGGGAAAGATACAGAAGTCCTGGGAGTTACCCATGACTTATTTCCCTCTGAAGATGTTTCCCTCTGTGTCAGGCCCCGGAGGGAAGATCAGTCATGGCATTGAAGCTGAGGGATTTGTTTCTGATATACACATCCTGACTTAACTGAATCTCACTTTAGGAAGATAATTTGGGTTGGGTTATGACAAGAGAAGAATGACTTATTGTCCTCAGCAGGCAGGAGTTTGGCTATCAGTCCACAGCAAAGTCAGACTTTATTCCATACAATGCTACCCCATTACCAAGTGAGTCCTGTCTTAAAAGAAAGTTCTATGAATGATATATCTCCTTAGGATAGTTCCCCAAAATGCACTCATATTCTCCAAACTCAAAATCCAAATTCTGAAACATCAATAAGTAGTTTTTTTATGTCACTGCTATGATAAAAATCACTGCGATTTTTGTGCTTGATGCAGATTGCATAAATCCCAGCTGTTTGAACTTGGGAAATGTGCTCAGTGATGATATTAAATCGACATCATCTTCCCTTATCTTGACAGTTCAGACAACTGGGGGCAATTGCCGCTCTGGCCATCGGGTTAGGATAGTCAGTGATAAAATTATTATTCTGCCTAAAGTTTATTTTTGATTAAAAATTAAATTTAACTTCCCTTTATCATTTTCTATACCCCAACAACATGCATGTGTTCTCCAAGTTAAATCAAGATGGACTAAATATTTAATAACCTGTTCTAATTAGCTACAACTGTTACCTGATTTCTCTCTGTAAATGAATGTGAAAGGGCCCAGGAGGCCTAACGTTAACCTTCATTCACTCTCGTTATAGGAGAGAAATTACAGGCTCTAATTAGATGCTTCAAATTGCAAAGAAATCGAATTTTCATAACCAGCTTATTAAAATCCTAGGGCCCCTTTGGGATAGGACAAATTGCTTCTACTCTGATCTGCTTATCCTTGTACAACACCATACAGAAGACTCGTGTTGTCTGCCTTACACAGCTCATATTTCTCCCAAATTAATGAGTACTCAAATTATTCCAGCTGCCCTCTTGGCACGAGGAAAAATTGAAAATCTATGGCTGCCAAGTGACGTGGATAACTCAGCTGCTAAATAAAATATGCTTAAGGGGACACAGCTGCTGGGGTGCCTATTTACATTAAAATTACTAAATCCATGAATACAGAACAAATGTCCCAAGACAGCTAAACAGTGTTCAACACTTGGGTTAACCCTTTTATTAGTCCAGGGCCCTCAAGGTGCAAGTATCCCATGTAGTGGGGCAGAAGCATGAATTTTCTACCCAATGATTTCTTTTCCCCCAAAACAGATCCTCAAGTATTACAGAGGCAGAGTAAGTGGGTGGTCCTCAGAATCAGTGCGGCTAGTCCCCACTCACTTGACTTCCGCTGGTGTCTTTGAACATGCCAATTAAAGCTTTCACTGTCACTAAAATTAAAGGTAGATTTTAGATTTGCCAAATTTTGACGTTTCATAAATCTTTAACAATATTCTCTCTTCTATGTTCCATCATCTGAGTTGCATAAAGGGTCCAATAAAGCTCAGATGACCAAGGTGTGAAAGTCTTAGAAAATGATGCCCCAAAGGTCAGCAGACAGTGAATGGTATCTCAAACAGAAGTACTCAGCCATTCGGCAGATTAACCAATAGAGAGAGAACAGGACAGCATGGGCCAACAATAAAGAACAACAAGAAAGCGTGGGGGAAATGGTCCAACTATACATTCATTTGGCACTCATTAATATGAAATTAATGACCTTCCATTACTGTCTTGAAATTCTAGACACTAAGATTTTGTTCGAATATATCCAAAACCCTTATCATTGATTATATAAATCATCTACTGCAGATAAAAATTCTTAACCCAGAGTTCAAAGGTTAAACCCCATCCAGACTCATGTCAAAACCATGCACAAATATTCAAGTACCCAAAGACCCTCAAAGTCAGTCTTGGGCCATCAAATAATAGATCAGCCAGGACCCCCTTCTCTCATTGGATTTGTAAGTTGATTGTTTTTGAAAGAATCACAAGTTATAGCTTAGGTTCTCTGGCTAATTACAAAAACATGTTCTGTTTGCTGTCCTGAACATTCTGCCCTGAACACTTTGCATTGTCCAAATCCTGTAAAATTATAGAGTGATGTCATCCAATAGATCAGGCTCAGGGGAAACAGATGAAGATTCTATAAACACTTTTCACCCTTAAACACGTAGCCTAAACAGAATACTTCCGCTCTCTGTAAAAGCAAAATGGCAACAAATGAGATTTAAAAAACAGAATGGGGACATGTGAACATCAACCCACAAACATTTGAAGATGATTAAGAACACAGACATAAATAAAGATAAGAGGGAAAATGTTGCTCTCAGAAAGAAGAGCCTTGACACTGAAGGAACCCAATGCAAAGTCAGTTTCAATTATACAGCGATGCCTTTAATCCATCCCATGGCCATACACACTTTTGCTTGCACAAAAGTGTTTGCCTGGCACCTGAGTTTCTCCATAGAAGACACTACCTGCCTTTGAACAGTCCTTATTTAGAATCTGAGAATGCAGACATTTGAACACATAGTCACAGAGTCCTGGGCCTGCTGAAAACCAAAAACTTGTGAGTTGTGGGTTTTGCAGTTATTATCCTGGGGTGGGTGTTACATGGCCGACCCCAAAAGACAGGATTCTTCCAAATCCTTCACTGTCACTTTTATCATGACACTTCTGACACTTCTAGGACCACTATGAGTCCTGGACATGTTCTGGGTCAAATGCAAAATCAGAACACACAATGTGACCTTGAAGAAAGAGCACAAGATGTAAATGACTGTGATGTGGAAAAGTATATTTACAGTTCATCTTGCCTTTGACCACTTATAGTATAAGCACATAAATGCTCCTCAAAAACTTGTGGGGGTTACAAAGCATCTTAAAAATAACTCTGATATGTAGAGTCAGGCAAACTTGTTAAATGAGAAAGAATCATGTGACCATTATCCATGCCAATAACAGGAAAAGTGCTGTGGGTAGTGTAAAACATCACAGGTTCTCAGTGTCCATTTTGTAAGGTGGCATGACTTTACATGAAGGCATACCATTCATAAATATCTAAGAGGACTGTTATTCTAGGAGTGGGGGGGGATGTACACACAGGTATGTGTTTATGGCTGTACATTTTTATATAGCTAGAAAATATTTATATCTAAAAAACCACATAAAATCACAAGACAGACTGACATGCAGTCACTGACTGGCTCTTCAGATTCTTTTATTTTTTGCCAAGTTGACTTTTAGAATAATAGTCAAGGGAGTTCTGCGAGATAGATCAAATGGTCTTTAAAGCATACGTCCCTATGTTTCAATGTAACGACACTACTACTTGACCTCTTGACAGCTGCAATTTAGGAAATCAAACCAAAAGATACATTCAAAGAGAATTTAAATTAATCTTGTTTCAGTAATGCAGCAACACTGTTGAAAAGTGTGACAACGCATAGCCAAGAGTCAGACTCACTGTGGTAAGTTAAATATTCTGTTTCAATCTGATATATTCCCTTGAGGAAGCAAAACATTCAAAAATGACCATTTCCATTAGATATCCTTCACATCCATATGCTCTAGCTAGAAAATAGAGTCTGACCACTGAAAGCAGAAATAAGGCCCAGCAGTTGTCCATAGAGACTAACCTAACTCAGTATTTCACAAACAGGTCATATTAAAAATTCTAAAACCCAAAGAAAAATTATTGATGTCAGCTAAAAAAAAAAAGACAGTATGCTCTAAGGAGCAAAAATAAAAGTGACAACTGTCTTCCCAATAGAAACAATAAAAGGCAGATACAACAGAACACATTGTACTCTGGGCTGAAAAATCTGAAAAAAGGTCAAAAGAGCCTAGTTTCTATTTAAAATTTTACACTCAGTAAAAATATCCTTTCAAATTAGAGCAATATTAAAACTTTTAGACAAATTTTTTTTATCAGCAGAATTCAAAGAAATACTTTAGGCAGAAGGTCCTATTTTTTTACTTTGAAACCTTATAAGCACAATGTAACTGTAAATAACACTATTGTTCCTTTAATAGATGGAATACCATAATAAAAGGGCTCATTCAGAGGAAAACATAACAACCCTAATCTGTATACTGATTATAACAAAGATACAATATATAAAACAAAAACTGACTGAACTAAAAAAATTAGAGAAATACAGCATTATAGTGGAGGATTTTTTAACATACCTCTCTGTAAGGATAAAATAAGTGAACAAAGCAATCAGTAAAGACATAAAAGATCTGAATATGACAATTAGTCATATATAGAACAGGGCATTGATCAACTTCAGGATACATTTTGTTTACACGTACTCAAAGATCATTAACCAAAACACATCAGTGCTTGTCCACAAAGCAAGCCTAACTGTATTTAAAAGGATGGAAAGCACACAGAAGCTATTCAACATCTCAGAGCAATAACTTAAAAATCATAAAATATTAATTGGAAAATTTGGAACTCAATTTGCTTAAAATTAAATAATACACTTCAAATAATCCATCGGGTGAAGAAGAGCTCACAATGAAAATTAGAAGATTGTTTGAATTCAATGATAATGAAAATATGATATCCAAAAGCATGTGGGATATCACTGAAGCACTAGAGGGAACTTAATGCATATAATTAAAAAAAGAAAGCTGAAAATCAATGATCTAAGGTTCCATTTTAACAAGCTATAAAAATGTCAAATTTAACCTAAAGAAAGTGTAAGGAAGGAAATAAAAAAATAAGAATAGAAATCAATGACACAGAAAACAGATGCATGCTAAGAGCTACTTCTTGCAAATCCAATAAAATGGACAAATTCTTTTAAAGAAGGATTAATGAAAAATGAATGAAAATGCAAGTTAGCCATGTTAGGAATGGAAAAGGGAAAGTCCTTAAATCTTTTAGACATTAAAAAGATATTATGTTCCAGTTAAAGGTGAGATCATATGGTATTTGTCCCTCACCGTCTGACTTATTTCACTTAACATAATGCTCTCCAGTTCCATCTATGCTGTTGCAAACGGTATAAGCTCCTTCTTTCTCTCTGCTGCATAGAATTCCATTGTGTAAATATACCATAGTTTTTGGATCCACTCATTTGCTAATTGAATAACAATAAAAAATTAAAATTATAAAAAAAAGATAATGAGGGAACTTTATATACAACTTTAGGCCAATAAATAGGAGAATTTGAGAGAAATGGACACATTCCTTGAAAAGCACAACTTACAAAACTGATTCAAAAAGAAATTTAAAAATCAGACTAGCCTACATCCATTAAAGTGATTGAATCTGTAAGGGAAAAATCTTCCCCCAAAGTAAGCTACAGTCCATTGCAGCCTCAACATTGGATTCTTCCATACAGTTAAGGAAGAAAGAACAATCTTACACAAATCCTTCCAAATATAGAAAGAGAAGAAATATTGCCCAACTTAATTTGAAGACAGTATATTCTAATCAAACACCTGAAAAAAAAGATTATGAAACAGGAATATTTCAGACAAATATTTTTCTGAATGTAGACACGAAGATCTTAAAATCACAGCAAATCAAATTCAATGAAATGTAAAAGCTTAATATATTATGACAAAGTTGGTTTTATGCCATGAATGCCAGGTCAGTTTAACATGTGGAAATCAAACAATACAGTTCATGGCATTAAACAATAAAGAAAAATTATGATAATCTCAAAAGATGCAGAACAGCACCTGATAAAATTCAATATCCACCCAACCAAATTCTTACCAAGCTAGAAATAAAATAGCACTTCCTTAACTTAAAATGAATAAATGTAAAAACCAGCTGCAATGTCAAACTTCCTGATAAAAACATTAAAAGTGTTCACCATGAGCTCATGGATGAGATAAGAATGTCTACTAATCCATATCCTTGAAGCATCTGTATGGACATGCAAATGACCAATAAAAGCAAAAACAATTTTGAAAAACCAAAATAATATTAGAGGACTTATACAACCAGATGTCAAAACTATAAAGCTCAAGTGATTAAAATAGAGTGAAATTGATATAAGCGTAGACAAATAAGCCAATAGCATAAAATCACGGGATCTAAAAAGTGCTGTTGTAATACAACAAGGAAATGGATTTTTTTTTCATATATGGTGCTGGATCAACTGACTATCCATGTGTAGAAAAATAAACCTTAATTAATTTCAAATGGATCTTTATAATAAAGTTTAATGATGAAGCTTAATAATAAATTATCTAGAAAATAACATGGAGAATCATCCACATTTCAGGTAGGAAAATATGTCTGAAATTGTACCATAAAAAGTACTATCCATAAAAGGTAACATTGATATACTGAATTTTATCAAAATTAAAAACTTCTATTTATCAAAAAATTGTATATGAGAGACAAAGAAACTCACAGAGTAGAAGATATTTACTAATATGGATATACTTGTGTGTAGAAAATACAAAGAATTAGTATGAATCAATAAAAAACCTAGACTAATAAATTTAATGGGCAGAAAAACTTCAATAGACACTTCAAAAAACAGAGGATATACAAATAGTCAATGAACACAACTATCTAACAAGCATGAAAAATTAAACAACTTAGTCATCACAGAAATGCAAATTAAAATGACACTTAAACACTAAAACACTTACACACACACACACACACCACAATTGCTAAAACTTAAAAAGTGTGGAATATCAAGTGTTGGCGGAGAGAGATAAAACTCCCATTGTTGCAGTCACTTTGGAAAACTCTTTGGCAGTACATACTAATGCCTACCATATGCACAACCTATGAGCCAGTGATTCAGCTCCTAGGTATATCCCCAACAGACATGCATACATGAATGTGCAATAAAAGGCATGTGGAATAATTTTTGTAGCAGCATAATTTGAAATAGCCAAAACTGGAAATCACCTATGTGTCTATCTATAGGAGAAAAGATAAATAAATGATGATAGTCCATACTACAGAGTACAAGATGACAATGATAGGAATAAACCCCTGTAGCACAGAACAACCTGAATGAATCTCACAGACATACCACAGAGCAAAGGAATCCAAGCATGTGTATCAGTTGTCTCCATTTATATAAAGTTCAGTAACAGGTCAAACTAATCTATGCTGATAGAAGTCAGAAAAGTAATCATGTTTGGGGGACATCAGAATGGGAAGGAGGCATGTTGAAAGAGGCTCTGGAGATTCTTGTTAATATATACCAGTATTCACATTGGAGTGGTCATTTGGTAAAAAATCATAGAGCTATACACTTACAGGGTTTTTTTGTTTGTTTGTATCATATACTATGTTATTTTTGAAACCTTCAATGTATAAGGTGTTTAAAAATTAAACTGTCTATAGAGGTGTGGGATTATTTCTGGGCTCTCTATTCTGTTCCATTGATCTATGTGTCTGTTTTTATGCTAGTACCATGTTGTTCTGATTACTATGGGTTTATAGTTTGATATTAGGTACCATGATTCCTCCAACTTTGTTCTTCTTTCTCAAGATCGCTGTTGCTATTCAGGGCCTTTGTGGTTCCATATAAATTTCTGAAATAAAAGGCAGCCAAATTGGAAAGGAAGAAGTAAAATTGTCATTCTTTTGCAGATGTCATGATACTGTACATAGAGAACCTTAAAGATTCCACCAAGAAACTACTAGAACTAATGAATTCAGTAAAGTAGAAGGATACAAAATTAATATCCAGAAGTCAGTTGCATTTTTATATGCCGATAATGAACTATCAGAAAGGGAAATTAAGAAAAAAAAAACATTCACAAGATGGCGGTGAGATAGGTAGGAGCAGAGTCCACTTCCCCCTGGGCACCGGTGAAACACCTAGCTGATCTGAGGAACAGCATGAACAGCCAACGGTATTCCAGCATATATGAAGATCAGAGACCAAAGACTGTAGAGGACACTGAAAGATCAGATGGTAAGAAGAGTGCTTAAGGATAATAAGGTCCCTGGGACCAGCGTGGGAACAAGGTGGCTGAAGCCCCCCGGCCGGGGCGCAGGGTCTGCCTGCAGGATCTTGGGAGAGAGCCAGGCTGGGCTGTGTGAGAGGCCCGGTGCTTGTTTAGACCAGGAGGGCTTGAATAGGAGGGATTTCTTGAAAAGAAAAAGAGAAAATAGAGGCACTCAGTGGCTGTTTAGAGAATTCTCCACAGCAGCCTGGCCTCTTGGACCCCCACCCCCTCAGCCCCTGGACTGTGAACAATGGATAAGCAACTCCAGCACACACCTGAAGCCCCAGTTGGTGCCCACCCTGATCAGCGGCCTGGGTGCCCACACCTGAAACCCCGGGTGGGTACCCACCCCAATCAGCAGCCCCGGCCACACGCAGCTACCACACCTGAAGCACCAGGGACTGAACACCTCCCACCTAGCCCCTGAACACAGAGCCCTGCAGGGCCTACTCACTTTCTAGGAGGAAGACAGAATGCTCAGCAGAGGGGAGCTGCAGGGCTAGGGGAGACTGCAGTCCCCAGAAAGACTTGATTTAGTAGGGGGCTGAACTACTCTGAAGGAGCACTGAGAGTCCCTAGCATCTAGGACAGCAAAGATCAAGAAGTTGGAGTGTGAGTTGCCCCTAATTGGTACACCTCAAGGACAGCACAACTGGTGGACTAAAGGCCTAGGCAGGGAGCAGAAGGACACTGAGAAACTGGGCTGGAGGCTAGACAACAGCAGAGAGTGTGGCTCAGGAAGGGAGAAAAATGAAACCAATCCCCGCCCTCCCCGACCCCCCTTTCACAGACAGGAAGACAAGCAGAACTGTCCTGACTGGTTTAAAGCCAGCAGAAGACTTTTTTTTTTTAATTCCTTCTTCCTTTCTGTACTTCTTTCTTTTTTTATTCCTTGTTCCTTCCTTCCTTTACTTTTTTATTCCTTCTTCCTTCCTTCTTTTATTTTTTATTTTAATTTTTGTTAAAATTCCTTCTTCCTTTCTTTCCTCTGATCATTTTTTATTCCTTCTTCCTTCCTTCCTTCCTTCCTTTCCTTTTCTACTTTTCTATTCCTTTTTTTTTTTCTTTTCTTCTTTTCCCACAGGTAAGACAATAAAACCTGGAGCTGTGAAAAGAGCAGAGTTAGACCCAAACAGGGGTCATCCTAACAACCAAGACAATGAGACAAATTTCACTTTGCTACTCTAGAGAACTTGCAAGGTAGGAGTGGTGAACACCAGTACACATTCTGGAAGAGGAAACCCACCAACAAAGGAGCCACCAACAAATAACAACGGAAGAAGGTGAAGGAGGGAATGGAAGCCACACTAACTTCAATCTAGGACTGATCTGGAAATACAACTAAATAGTGGAGAAATTACTCAGAATAAGCAACTGAACAAGAGCGAGAGAGAAGCCTCAACAACTTGTACACACAGAAGAATCAGCTTCAACACAACCTGTCCACATCTGCACAACAGAATACAAGACGTGGTGGATGGAGTGACCCTCAATTAACCAGCTGGAGGGAGGACCCATCAAAGAAAGACCCAACAACAATCAAAACCCAAAGACATATAGAAAGCCAACATAAACCACAACCCAAGACCAGCAAGATCAGGAGAGTAAGGAGACCACACACTGAATCCCACTGGCATTCTACCATAGAAGTTCATACCATAAACCCAGGGAGTCAGAAAACATCAATTTAAGAAGCAGAGGCTAAGAAGAAGAGTCTCACAAACAATGGGAAGACAAAGAAACAATCCCCAAATGAAAGGAAAGGAGGAAGCCTCAGAAAGAATGCTAAATGAAATAGAAGCAAGTCAACTATGAGATACTGAGTTCAAAGCAATGGTTATCAGGAAGCTCAATGAGCTCACAGAGAATTACCAGAAACTACAGGGAAACTACAATGACCTCACTGTATATCAACATGAAAAAGGAAATAGAAACTATCAACAAGGGCCAAGAGGAAATGTAGAATACAATTTCTGAACTGAAGAACACAGGACAAGGAATCAAAAGCAGGCTTGATGAAGCAGAGGATCGGATCAGCGAGCTGGAGGACAAAGTTGAAAAAACACCCAGAATGAGCAAGAAAAGGAAAAGAGGCTCAGAAAGAATGAAGAGGTAATAAGGGAAATGCAGGACAATATGAAATGTAATAATATCCATATAATAGGGATACCAGAAGGAGAAGAAGAAGAGCAAGGGATAGAAAACCTGTTTGAAAAAATAATGATGGAAAATTTTCCTAATCTGATGAGAGAAAAAGTCACACAAATCCAGGAAACACACAGAGTCCCAAGCAAGAAGAACCCAAACAGGCCCACTGCAAGACCTGGAGCTGTGATTGAAATGGTATCATAATTAAAATGGCAAAATTCCAAGACAAAGAGAGGATCTTAAAGGCAGCAAGGGAGAAACAGGAAGTAACATACAAGGGAGCCCCAATAAGGTTAGCAGCTGACTTCTCAATGGAAATGCCCCAAGCCAAAAGAGAATGGCAAAAAATAATCCAAGAAATGAGAACCAGAGGCCTGCAACCAAGGCTACTTTACCCAGCAAGGCTCTAAATCAAAATAGAAGGCCAAATAAAGAGCATCCCAGAAAAAATAAGTCTAAAAGAATACCCCTCCACCAAACCAGCTCTGCAAGAGATGCTAAAGGGACACAGATACTTTAAGGAAAGGAAGGAAAAGAGAAAGAGAGAGGAACACAGGTATGAAAAAATGGCAATGAATAACTACCTATCAATAATAACCTTAAATGTAAATGGATTAAATGCTCCAATCAAAAGACATAGAATACCTGAATTGATAAGAAAGCATGATCCACACATATACTGCCTACAAGAGACCCACCTCAGGACAAAAGACCTATACCGACTAAAAGTGAAGGGCTGGAAACCAATGTTCCAAGCAAACGGACAGGAAAAAAAGCTGGGGTAGCAATACTCATATGAGACAAAATAGCTTCAAAAGAAGGGCCATAAAGAGAGACCCGTTATTTATTTCTTAAGAAAGAAATCAAGGAAGACACAAACAAATGGAAATATATACCATGTTCATGGATTGGAAGAATTAACATCATCAAAATGTCCATACTACCCAAAGCAATTTATAGATTCAATGCAATACCTATTAAAGTACCCATGACATATTTTACAGATATAGAACAAACACTTCAAAAATTTATATGGAACCATAAATGACCCTGAAGAGCTGCTGCAATTTTGAGAAAGAAGAACAAAGCAAGAGGGATCACAACCCCTGATATCAAACTGTATTACAAGGCCACTGTAATCAAAACAGCCTGGTACTGGCATAAAAATAGACAGATAGACCAATGGAACAGAGAGCCCAGAAATAAACCAAGGTCTCTATGGTCAATTAATTTTCGACAAAGGGGGCAGCAGTATAAAATGGAGTAAAAATAGCCTCTTCAACAAATGGTGTTGGGAGAGCTGGACAGCTACATGCAAAAAAATGAAACTTGAGCACCAACTTACACCATACACAAAAATAAATTCAAGATGGATAAAAGACTTAAATATAGGAGAACCAAGATGGCAGTGTAGGTAGACACACTGCGCCTCCTCGCACAACCAGAACTGACAGAGAATCGAACAGCAAGGGGGTCCGACACCAAGGAAATAAAAAATAAACATTCATCCAGACTGGTAGGAGGGGCAGAGACAGGCACCGAGGTGGAGAGGACTCCTGTGGCTGTGGTGGGACCCACCAAGACTGGCGGAGTGTGGGACAAATGTCGCAGGCAGTCTGAGCACTAGCAGACCCTGCGGCCACACATTCGTGCACAGATAAACCAAGAGGGCAGGACTCAGAGTGGCGGAGAGCAGGGCAGGCAGAGCAGGCGGTAGCACCCTGCAGCCCCACATTTGTGCACAGATAAACCGGACAAACGGCAGGGAAAGAAGCAGACCGCGCAACCTAGGGCTCCAGCTCGGGGAAATAAAGCCTCAAACCTCTGATTGAAAACGCCCCTGGGGGTTGGGGCAGCAGCAGAAGAGACTCCCAGCCTCACGGGAGAGGTCGTTGGAGAGACCCACAGGGGCCTAGAGTGTGCACAAGCCCACCTACTGGGGAACCAGCACCAGAGGGGCCCAGTTTGATTGTGGGTAGCAGAGTGAAGGATTGAAGTCCAGAGGAGAGCAAGGCGAGCGCCTTTGCTCCCTCTGGGCCCCTCCCCCACATACAGCATCACAGCACAGCGACCAGTGTTACCCCACCCCAGGGAACACCTAAGGCTCCGCCCCTTAAAGTAACAGACGCACCAAGACAGACAAACCAAAAAAAATGGCCCAAATGACAGAACACTTCAAAGCTCCAGAAAAAATACAACTAAGCAAGGAAGAGATAGCCAACCTATCGGATGCACAGTTCAAAACACTGGTTATCAAGATGCTCACAGAATTGGTTGAATCTGTTCGAAAAACAGATGAAAAAATGAAGGCTATGCTAAGAGAAACAAAGGAAAATGTACAGGGAACCAAGAGTGATGAGAAGGAAACTGGGACTCAAATCAATGGTGTGGACCAGAAGGAAGAAAGAAACATCCAACCAGAAAAGAATGAAGAAACAAGAACTCAGAGAAATGAGGAGAGGCTTAGGAACCTCCAGGACATCTTGAAACGTTCCAACATCTGAATTATAGGGGTGACAGAAGGAGAAGAGGAGGAACAAAAAATTGAAAACTTATTTGAACAAATAATGAAGGAGAACTTCCCTAATCTGGCAAAGGAAATAGACCTCTGGGAAGTCCAGGAAGCTCAGAGAGTCCCAAAGAAGCTGGACCCAAGGAGGAACACACCAAGGCACATCATAATTACATTATCCAAGATTAAACGCAAGGACCTACATCCAAGATTACTGTATCCAGCAAAGCTATCATTTAGAATGGAAGGGAAGATAAAGTGCTTCTCAGATAAGGTCAAGTTAAAGGAGTTCATCATCACCAAGCCCTTATTATATGAAATGTTAATGGGAGTTACCTAAGAAAAAGAAGATCAAAAATAGGAACAGTAAAAATGACAGCAAAGTCACAGTTATTAATGACCACACCTAAAACAAAAACAAGAGCAAACTAGGCAAACAACTAGAACAGGAACAGAACCATAGAGATGGAGATCACATGGAGGGATGTCAATAGGGAAGTGGGAGGGGGAGAGGGGGGGAAAGGTACAGAGAATAAGTAGCATAGATGATAGGTGGAAAATAGACAAGGGGAGGGTAAGAATAGTATAGGAAATGTAGAAGCCAAAGAACTTATATGTATGACCCATGGACATGAACTATAGGTGGGGAATGTGGGAGGGAGGGGGTGGGCAGGATGGAGTGGAGTGGAGGGGGAAATGGGACAACTGTAATAGCATAATCAATAAATATATTTAAAAAAGACTTAAATATAAGTCGTGACACCATTAAAGTCATAGAGAAGAACATAGGAAGGAAAATCTCAGATATCACACGCAGCAGTATTTTCACTGGTATGTCCCCTAGAGCAAGGGACATAAAGGAAAGAATAAACAAATGGGATCTTATCAACATAAAAAGCTTATGCATGGCCAAAGAAAACAGTATTAAAATAAGAAGAGAACCAACAGTATGGGAAAACATATTTGCCAATGATACCTCAGACAAAGGTTTAATCTCCAAAATATATAAAGAACTCACATGACTCCATTCTAAGAAGACAAACAACCCAATTAAAAAATGGGCAAAGGACTTCAACAGACACTTCCCCAAGGAGGACATACAGAGGGTCCAGAGACATATGAAAATATGCTCGGTATCACTAGCTATCAGAGAGATGCAAATTAAAACCACAATGAGATACCACCTCATACCAGTCAGAATGACCATCATAACCAAAGCAACAAAATAACAAGTGTTGGAGAGGTTGTGGAGAAAAGGGAACCCTAGTACACTGTTGGTGAGATTGCAGACTGGTGTAACCACTATGGAAAACAGTATGGAATTTCCTCAGAAAACTAAAAATGGATCTGCCATTTGACCCAGCAATTCCACTGCTAGGATTATATCCTAAGAACTGTGAAACACCAATCTAAAAGAACCTATGCACCCCAATGTTCATAGCAGCACAATTTACATTAGCCAAGTGCTGGAAGCAACCTAGATGTCCATCAGTAAATGAATGGATCAAAAAACAATGGTACATTTACACAATGAAATTCTATGCAGCAGAAAGAAAGAAGGAGCTCCTACTCTTTGCAACAGCATGGATGGAACTGGAGAGCATTATGCTAAGAGAAATAACCCAGGCAGTGAAAGACAAATACCATATGATCTCACCTTTAACAGGAACCTAATCAACAAAACAAACAAGCAAGCAAAATATAACCAAAGACACTGAAATTGAGAAAAAGCCGACAGTGACCAGAGGGGAGAGGGAAGGGAATTTCAGAAGAAAAGGGTGAAGGGTTTGTAGGGACATTTATAAAGGACACATGGACAATAATGGGGGGTGGGGTGGGGTAGTGGGAATGGGAGGGAGGTGGGGAGGGCTGGGGGTTAGGCTGGGGGGGGGAAAGGCAGAGAACTGTACTTGAATAACAATAAAATTAGAGGAAAAAAAAGAAAAAATTCATAATTGCTTCAGAAAGAATAAAATACATAGAAATAAATCTACCCAAGGATGTAAAAGAGCTGTATTTGGGAAATTATAAGACACTAAAGAAAGAAATTGAAGAAGATACAAATAAGTGGAAGCACATTCCATGTTCATGGATAGGAAGAATCAAAATTATTAAAATGTCCACACTACCCAAAGCACTCTGTAGATTCAACACAATTCCTATCAAGATACCAAGGATGTATTTCACATACCTGACATAAAATTTTAAAGATACTTTATGAATCACTTTGATTAAATAGTTGATCATAGTTTCTTTTGTTCCCCCAAACTCTTCTGTTAATCCAGTGAACACATATTTATTAACATTTGTTGCCACTCTTTGTGCTAGACACAGGGAACACTACAGTCATGGGAAGGGGAGACAGTAAACAAGAATTAGGTACACTGCGGTCAGTGTTATGAAGATGACAAACATGATGGGCTGGGTGAGGCAAAAAGGAGTGAATGGACCAGGGAAGCCCTCTAACCAGGTGATATTCAAACCGAGACCAGAGAATAAGCCAGATTTTTTATTTTTATTTTATTTTATTTTTTGCATCTTAGAGATTTTCATTTCTAATAAAGTAAAGAATAATCTTTAATATCCCACCTAAAAAAAAACTTTGGGGGGGATCCTTTTATTTCTTTGCCTGAGTAAAATTGTCATGAAATCAAAAAGTGAGAAAACCACTGTAATTTATCCCTAGCCATGATTGATCCATTTCTTGCTCTGACCTCATAAGGCACCATTGTGATGGAATTACAAACCACTCCTATATAAGCTCCTGGCTAGGCCAAGGTTTTTGTCCATTATAGCCCAGGAAGCTGCTTTGTGACCTGTTGGATTTGGACAAGTACACTTGTTTTCTCATTTCTTATTTTCATTTTGTTTTTTTTATTTTGTTTCCTTTTTTTACTTTAAAAAATTTTATTTTTATTTTTATTGTATTTTATTTTGATTTCTTATTTTGTTTTTGTTTATTGTATTTTATTTTAATTTATTTTGTATTTTTTCATTTTTTTCAATTTTTTGTCTTTATATATTTTTTTCTTTTCCTCAATTTTAAATACTTATTTCGTTTGTTGTTGTAAAGTGTTTTTTTGTTTTATTTTTATTTTGAAGTCACCATGTCTAATGAC
Source organism: Desmodus rotundus (assembly GCF_022682495.2). Classification (NCBI taxonomy): domain Eukaryota; kingdom Metazoa; phylum Chordata; class Mammalia; order Chiroptera; family Phyllostomidae; genus Desmodus; species Desmodus rotundus. Next base: position 88,352,644 of record NC_071394.1, read on the forward strand.
TTTGCAGCTACCTCTACCAATGAGGAATGCCACATTGGCAGTTATATACTGCTGAACACTATTCGTGAGGGATCCTTTGCCAAGATAAGGTTACCCCAGCACATTTTGACTGGCACAGAGGTGGCTGTGAAAATAATGAATACATGGGACTCCTTTGAAGTTTTTAAAGTTCATTGTCTTAAGGGTTTAAATCACCCCAATATCACCAAATTACTTGAGATGATTGCCACCCAGGACCAATATTTTCCCTTCATGGAACACATTAGCAGAGGGTACTTACATGGGTCTATTTTGAGAACTATGGTCGCAGGACCAGGGATGAAGCCAGACCCATGTTTCAGCAACTGATATTACTGGTACAGTGTTGCCACTAAGAGCAGAATAGCCCACAGTGACCTGAAGCCAGAGAACATCCTTCTAGACAGTGAGCTGAATATCAAACTAGCAGACTTTGGCTTTCATACAGAATTTTCAGATCATAAACTCAACACCTTCTGTGGCACCATCTCCTATATGGCCCCAGAGATCTTGCAGCTCCAACCCTATGACAGGCTGAAGGTTGATGTCCGGAGCCTAGGAGGGGGGATGATCACAGGAAAGCACTATTTTGGGCGGGAGAACTTTGAGGACCTGAAGCAATATATATTGAATGGGCAGTTCCACATACCATATTTTATGTCTCTAAAATGTCAAACACTGTTGTAAAAATTAATGACCATTTACTCCAGCCAAAGAACTACCCTGAAAGATATAATGAAAGATCCATGGGTCAATATCGGCCAGGAGGAGGAACTGAAGCCATACAGTGAGCTGAGCTGAGGTGGCATTGACCCCCAGGTAATGGAAATAATGAAGAACTTTGAATTTAAGCAGCACAAGATACAGGAGTCACTAATATGAAGAAAATATAACAATATTATGGGTATTATCTGATCCTGCACACAACAAAAACAAGATGAAAGGCCAGGTCACACTGTCACAGTAAGGTCCTGCCCCTCCTGAGCCCAACAGCAGTCTTTCCACAACTCAAGAGGTTCAAGATAAGTCTACCACCCAGCATGGAAGCAAGGATGACCATTCCCCCATCTTGCCTGTGCTCATGGCTTACCTTTCCCTCAACCAGCCTGAGACCAAGTTAGATCCTTCCCTTAGCCAGCCAGAAAGCAAGGATGACCATTCCCCCAGCCAACGTGGAAGTGAAGATGACTATTCCCCACCCAGCCTGAATTCAAGGACCAGCACTGTGCTAACAGGCCCAGAGTTCAGGATTGCCACCCCCAGCCCAGCCCTCCAGCATGGCCCTGGGGTCTCTCCCACTACCCCCAGCATCAGCAGCACCAGCAGCAATGGTGAAGCCCCAGAGGGAGCCACCAAATGAAACTGCCTCTAATCTGCACAGCCTGATGACCACGCTCTTCCTCTGGCCACAGCCAGAGCTGGCAGGGTTGGTGAGGAGGGTTTTCAGGTTTTTCTTAAAATTCTTATGCTGTATGCCATCCACTAACAGGAACATCACAAAAGGACAAGTGTCAAGCCATAATAATTTTTAAAATTGTGGTTGACCAAGACAGGGCCACGGTCAAAGACACACTGGGGAGATCAAGTAGCACTTCCTGCATTTTAGTTTATTTTTTTAAAGATTTTATTCATTTATTTTTAGAGAAAGGGGAAGGGAGGGAGAAAGAGGGTGGGGAGAAACATCAATGTGACAGAGAACATTGTTTGGTTGCTTCTGTATGTGCCCTGACCAGGACCAAACCCACAACCCAGGATGTGCCCTAACTGGGAATTGAAGCAGCAACATTTTGCTTTACGATGCCCAACCCACTGAGCGACACCAGTCAGGGTGCACTCCCTGTGTTTTAAATATCGAACTTGAAGGTGCTGAGACACATGGTGCAGGAGGTGAACCAGAGGCTGGACGCAAACACACACTGTGTGTTCTGGCGAGAGGACATGGTCCAGCAGACAATGAAGGTGTGCAAACTCCACAGCGATCTCTGCACGAGATTCTCACAAGATTCATATGAGATGGGTGTCCAGCATCTCTGTGGTCTTCAGAAGCATCTTATGCAAAATATCTGCTGAGCTTGGAGGACAGCCTGGAGGCCCCTGTGGGTCAGGAAGAGAGGATGCCCTTGCTACAGGTCCATCCCTCTTCCCCTACCTGAATGAAATTTCAAACTTCAGAGACTGGACAGTTTTTCCCGGGCCCCTTCTCCCCACCCTTTATTTTCTGTGCTCCCATGTGGGTGGGGGCTCTTAAAGTATTTGATTCTTCCAAATTTTATAATAAACTTTATGCTCTAGAAGGACATACTGGATATTCTGTTTTTTATCCCAAAACACTAATTCAAAAGAGCACAAGCATCCCATGTTAATTGTAGCATTGTTTATAATCACCAAGATGTGGAAGCAGCCAAAGCATCTATCAGTAGATGAATGGATAAAACAATTATGGGATATTTACACAATGGAATACTACTTGGCCATTAAAAAGGAGAAAATTTCACCCTATGTGACAGCATGGATGTACCTGAAGAACATTATGCTAAGTGAAATAAGCCAGTCAGAGAAAGACAAACACCATATGATTTCACTCATATGTGGAATCTAATGAACAAACTGAACTAACTAGCAAAATAGAGACAGACTCAAAGATAGAGACCAAGCAAATTGCTTGGGGAAACTAGGGGGTGGAGGGATGGAGGAAAAAGGAAAAGGGACTCATGGACATGGGCAGCAGTGTAGTGATTGTAGGGGGGTGGGGAGGGAGGTAAAGGGGGATAAATGGTAATTAAAAATACAATACAAATTATTACATTAAAAAAAATAAACCAAAATAAATAAATAATAAAAAGTTAATTGATTATACTTATTTAAGATTACATCACTGGGAGAATTTGAGAGAAGTTCATAAAGAAACAGTTCAAACTATTTGTATATCTTGTGAGTCATTAAGATCATTTCCAAATAAAAAGTTGTTTTTAAGTTAACAATCTTTATAAGTCAGTGCTACTATCATCTTCATGATAATAAGTGTAACGGAGCCACAGCTAATGAGCTGGCCTGGTGAGGAAATATCGTGATTACGGTATCTTTAGGGAACCCAGAAGAGTGCGGCTGAATCACAGTAGCCCTATGTGAAACCCACTGACTTTACCAATTTCTACTTTCCAGGCAGTGTCACTGCTTTCACCTTTAGAAATCTATAGAATCTTGAGGCACATCAAGCCTAAGTGGGAATCCTGAGTGTGGCAAAGAGGCAGAAAAAGGTGATTCTGAGGCTTGTCTACTGAGTAAGCCATCCTGTAGAGACAGCTCATTCAGAAGGGTGCCTTGGCCTCAGAGCAGAGTGCCTCAAGGTCAGTATCACGGGCTCAGTAAAAGAAAGAGCTCCCATTTTGATCACTTTCCTTCAGAAGTGTAATCTTGAATAAACTAATGCCATTGCTAATCTCGCACAGATGAACAAAGGCTGTCTGCAAACAATAGCACTCTTGTTTCTAGGCCCAGTGACATTAAAATATCATCTCATCTTTCATCATCTTTGTCTTTATCTTCAGTTATTCCTGCTGTAGGATCAAAACAGCCCAAGACAAGATATTACTCCTTCTGAGTCCAGGTCCTGCAACATATTTCTTTCCAGCCAAAAAATTGTGGCTTTCTGCTGTCTGTCCTTTGGCCCAATTGTCATAATCCACCTCAAGTAACAAATCCAGCCTCTTGCCCACAAGGAAGATTCAAAAACCATCATCACATATATAAAACTTGAACAATGGCTATGTTCATTCTCCAGACCACATTTTCATCTCGTAATTACATATGATGCAATCCGGGGAGGGACATTTAATGGAATAAACATTCACTTAAATATAACTACATAAGAATAAAATTTTGAAGATAACACTCATAATCCTTCTAGTTTGGCCTCAGACTAGCAGGAGAATGGCTCTCTCAACTCTCATTAAGTGAGGTCCTCAGCTCATGAGAAAGATTCCAGAGCTATCCCCACATAGCAATTGCTGCTAGGCCCTCCCTGTGCCAAACACTTGGGCTATGTTAGCTCATCTAGTCTTCATCTCATGTTAAGGTAAGTACTATTTTTATCCACATCTGACAAGTGAGGAAACTAAGGCTTGAGGTCACCCAACTACTAGAAGAGAAGGAAGTGCAACTCCAGAGTCCATTATCTTTACATCCTGGACTCCAGCTCCTTCATGAGCTAATGAAATGGGACTCCAGGCAGGGTGGCTCTTCACCTTTGTACTAGCCACTTTTCTGTGAGGATAATGTTACCTGCTTTGATCTTGCCCAGTTTGTTTCGTTCTTGTTATTCATAAAATTGGCTTTGCACAAACCACATGTTTTCTATGAAGAATCACATAATTCCAAAGGGATTTCAAACCCTGAGCTTCGACTTTGAAAAGCAAAGTGCAAGACCCAGGGAGGAATTGACTTTTATTCTCATCTACGTCCTTTAATCATCACTTCCTGCAGTGAGCAAGTGGCATCAGATTCTTCCTCAAGACAGAACTGCCAGCAGCCTGTCCTTCTGCAAAACAACTTCATTAACTGGTATGATATAATGGGGTCATGTGTGACATTTATTGAGCATTTGCTTCTGTGACTGGCATTATTCTGGGCTATCACAGGAGTCACGTTATTTAATTATCACAACATTCCTGTGGGGTAGTGTGGTAGGCAGAGTAATGCTGCTCTCCTCCCCAGACAGGGTATCCACATTCTAGTCCCTGGAATTTGTGAAGATGGTATACTATATGACAAAGGGTATTAAAGTTGCAGGTGGAATTAAGATGGCTAATCTGCTGACCTTAAAATAGAGAGACTACTCTGAATTATTCCATGAAGCCAATACAATCACAAGGGTCCTTTAAAGTGGAAGAGGGTATGAGAATCGGAGTGCTATGGCAGGAGAAAAACTCAACAGGACACTCCTGGCTTTGCAGATAGAAGGGGACCACGAGACAAGAAATGGGGCAGCCTCTAGAAATCAGAAAAGGCAAGAAAACAAATGATATCTCTGAGTCCCCAGAAAGGAATAGAGCCCTGCTGATGCTTTGACTTGAACCCAGGAAGCCCTGGGTCAGATTTCTAACCTCTGAACTGTAAGTTAATAAATTTGAGTTGTTCTAAACCACTACATTTCTGGTTATTTATTACCACAGAAAAAGGAAATTAATACAGGTTTTATTATGATGATGATCTGTATTTTACAGATGAATAAACCAGCTCTGAGAGTTTTAGAATCTTGCCTGAGGTCAACCAACTAGTAAGTAATTGCAGCAAAATTTGAATCTGGCTGTCCAGATCCCTCACTCCGACCATATTATGCCTCCCCTCCAAGGCAGCTCCTCCTCCTACCAATATTGTTCCTATTATTTCTTTCATGAAAACAAAGGCATCATTTAACAATTTTAATATTCATTGTGTAGCATTTGAAAGGGAATGGAGAAGGGGGAAACAATCTTTATTTTTCAACACACAAATCTTTCACCTCCTTAGTTAAGTTTATTCCTAAGTATTTTATTATTTTGATGCTACTACAAATTAGATTGTTTTCCTAATTCCCTTTTCAGATAGTTCATTGTTAGTATATAGAAACACAACTGATTTTTGTATGTTGATTCTGTATCCCATAACTTTATAAAATCCATTTATTAGTTCTAACAGTTTTTTTTTTAATCTTTAGGGTTTTTCACACATAAGGTCATCTGCAAACAGAGATAATTTTATTTCTTCTTTTCTGATTTGAATGCCATTTATTTCTTGCCTAACTGATCTGGGCAGGACCTTCAGCCCTATGTTGAATAGATGGATTAGAATGCACATCCTTGCCTTGTTTCTGATCTTAGAGGCAAAGCTTTTTCAGTTTTAGACCATTGCATATAATGTTAGCTGTGGGTTTGTCATATATTATGTTCTGTCCCTTCTATACCCAATTCGTTGACAGTTTTTATCATGACAGGGTATTGAATTTTGACAATGTCTTTTCTGTATCTATTGAGATGATCATGTGAGGTTTATCCTTCATGCTGTTAATGTGGTGTATCACACTGATTTGAATATATTAAACCACCCTTGCACACCAGGGATAAATCTTATTGAACATAATATATAATTCTTCTATTATGTTATTGAATTTTCTTTGCTAGTATTTTGCTGAGGCTTTTCAATATATTCATCTGGGATAGTGGCCTATAGTTTTCTTTCCTTGAGGAGTCCTTGTCTGGTTTTGGTATCAGGGTAATGCTGGCCTCATAAAATGAGTTTGGAGTATAACCTCCTATTCAATTTTTGGGAAGAGTTTGAGAAGAACTTATGTTAATTCATCTTTAAGTATTTGCTAGAATTCACTAGTGAAGACATCTGGTCCTGGGCTTTCCTTTGTTAAGAGGTTTTTGATTACTGATTCAATCTCCTTACTAGTTACTGGTCTGTTCAGACATTTTATCATGTTTTAGTCTTAATAGGTCGTATGTTTCTAGGAGTTTGTTCATTTCTTCTAGGCTCTCCAGTTTAATAGTGTATAGCTGTTCATAGTAATCTTTTATAATCCTTTTTATTTCAGTGGCATCAATTGCAATGTCTCTTCTTTTATTTCCGATTTATTTATTTTTCTTCTTTCTTAGTCTAACTAAAAGTCAACTTTATCTTTTCCAAAAAACAAATCTTGATTTTTGACTTATTCTATTCTCTATTTCTTTTATTTCTGCTCTAACCCTTATTATTTTCTTCCTTCTGCTAACTTTGGGCTTAGTTTGTTCTTCCTTTTTTTTTTTTTAGTTCCTTGAGATATAAAGTTAGGTTATTTATTTGAGATCTCCTTTTTAATATATGTGTATATCTCTATAAACTTCCCTTTTAGTACTGCTTTTGCATGTTGTATTTTCATTTTCATTTGTCTCTATTTTCTAATTTCCCTTTTGATTTTTTATTTGACACAATGGTTGTTCAAAAGTGTGTTGTTTAGCTTTTTTCCAGTTTTCCTTCTGCTATTGATTTCTAGTTTCATTCCATTGTGGTTGGAAAAGATGCTTGGTATAATTTAAATATTCTTGAATTTGTTTTGACTTGTTTTGTGACTAAGCATTTGCTCTATCCTGGAGAATGTTCCATGAGACCTTGAGAAGAATATATGTTCTGCTAATGTGGCTATATTTAATATTCTAATTACTGGTTAAAAATCACTTGTAAAGAGAGATCCTCCTGGACCCTCTACTCTAAATGAGGTCTTCCACTTAAATCAAGATGTTCACCAATCCTATTTCCTCTTTCTAGGCCCTCAGGAGAATTGTGTTTCACAGTCACTCTCACAGTAATTTTGGGCCCATGTGGCTAGGTTCTGGCCAATGAAAAATGATCAGAAATGATATACTCACTCTCTAGCTGTGGGTACACAAAAAACCTACTCTGTGATTTTTGTCTCTCTGATCTCTGCCCATTTTTTTTTAAACCAAGGGTACATTTTCTTTTTGGAAGATAGTACCTCTCCACAATGCTAGACATTGAAATTTTCTTAAAGAAAAAATTTAAAAAGAAATCTGTAACTGTAGTTTAAAATTGAGGGCAGGTGTAATGTTAGATTTTAGGGCTATAAATAGATGTGAACAGTAGTTATTTAAAATTGGTCTCATCTCATCATACCAGAATTAGTGAAAAACTAAAAGAAAACAACATGTCTTTTCAATTGATGGAGTTAAAGAAAAAGAGGAAATCTTAAGACCCAAGACGAAGAAACCAAACTGGGCTAGGGAAAAGTAAATGAGGAACGAAAAGCCTCTGTAAGATTGTTTGGATCTTACTCCTTCACCATGAACTCAGGTGTTTGAGGAAATTGTAGGGTCTCCAGAGATTTGGACATTTAAATTATGGCTTAACTTACAAATGTGCATTTAAAAGCATTCTTTTCTAAAAGATTTAGTTATCTGTCTATTTTCCAAATAGCCCAAGCCCTCTACCTCCCATGTACTTGGGCCAAGGCTGGGGGTATTCAGCTTTCATGAGTCTCTGCTCAATCAACACGTACCTATTATAAACAACCCAAAATCCAGTTTGGCAGTAATCCAAAAGTCTCCAATCAAAAGGATCTTATTTAATTCCATCCTTTTGAAGAAGTGTTTATTTGGGTTATTTTCTGCCACTTTGTCTTTGGTAGCTCTACAGAGTTAAGCCAGCTATTAATCTAAACCTTAAAAGTTATCTCACTGAATTGAAATTTCCATTTTTTATTATAACATGCAGGCAAAACAGCAGTGGCCTGCTATCAAATTAGATAATTCCTTTGTATATAATGTGCAGTCATCCAGCTACTTCTCATTCTCAGAGATTATAGATCAGAGAATTGGAATGGATTATTCAGTTGTAAACCCAGAAATTATGTCTCGCACATCTCCAACTTTCAGAATCAAATAAACAAATACCTTTGTTTCAGGCCATAACCCTTGTCCACTGTTCAACCATACTTCAAAGCCTTGAACAATGCATATCTATGTGGACACAGGTGGACCTGAAGTCACACACCCAAGCCCTGATTATTATATCTGAGATCCGACTCCAACAGGAAAAAGGGAATGAAAACAGGATTAGGAAGAGCCTTTCCATTAGATGAATGATTCCTCTGACAGACAAATAGAACCTGCAACTTACTGTTCTCACTTTCCAGCTGAAGTCAGACAAGAAAATATAAACTCAGGCAACAGCATGCTCCATAATTTCCCCTCATTCCAGGTATCCCACAGTGTAAAATTCTGGGATGAGCAGACCATGGGAATTCAATAGGTCAGCAAGAATCCTACGGAGAGCTGCCCTTACTCAAAGAGTTTTTATAACATAGATGCCAGGTGAGCTTTGGAGGCATTAGCTACATCCTGGTAATAGGACTGCACAGAAAATTCCACAGATGAAAGACAGAGGCAGAATTCTTTTCCAGCCAACACAACCAAAGTCAACCTTAATCCATAGGCCAGGGTTTCTTTCCCAGTCACACCTTAGGCTGCTCTGTGAACCATTTTCATGTACTGGAACAAGGTGTAGATGGCTTCTGCATTGAGGCACTGGATTGATGGCATAATGGGCCATGGTTGACAAATTTATCTGGCCTTTGTCTAGAAATTAAAAGGCAATAGGCACATCCAATTAATGTAGTAAACTTACACATAACATATGGGAAACACACGTCACAAGCTTCAAATCAAGTCTCTCCTCTAACCTCCAAAATGCCAAGAATGTCACCCTTAGAACTGGACTGGACTATGGCCAATTAGGTCTGAATTCATTACATGTGTTTTGGGGGATGGGGCTTTTGCCTGGACTCAGCCTAGTGAATTGTTGGGCCTTCATGGAAACGCTCTAATGACAACATTTTTCAGAAAGTTGCTGGCTCTTGCTTTCTTTCACTTGTTACCCCTTTATATACCTTCTATGCATTGCTTAGATGAAGGACTTTGTAAAGGAGGCCTTTGTAAAGGGAATAACTGGGGCACCCGTGCAGCAGAGCATGAAATCCCAATCTGGATGGTTGGCTGCTTCATAAAATGTGACCAAGAATTTTGAAGCCAAAAGTGGAGGTAGGGAACAGAGCGATGGCACTCACAGTAGCTGATGGAAAGCTTCCCAGCCATATCATGACTCCTGGCCAGTGCAGAGGTCTGAACAAAATCCATCATGTTGCCCACGGAGCATGGGATTCTGGCACAGTGAGTGCAAAAATGTTCCCTTCTGTGCGCTTTCAAAGTTATCAAAGCCTCCCACTGCTCCTCACCCCGGGACTGAGGGTTTAAGTTGGAGAGCATCAGTTCCCACAGTGCCCCTGACAATCAGCTACAAGTTCATGTTCAAGGAAACCAAATACATAGAGCTTCAGGAAAAAGTACAGTCTCCTGAGGCAGTGTCACTCAAGGGCAACTAGCCACAATGGCAACACACTCTGGGTCCTAAGGTGATTAGTATCAAACAAAAATCTGAGCACCAAAGTCTGAAAATAGATGACCATTTTTAAATTAATACAGACAGATTTTAATCACACTGCTAATAATATCATCCCAGCCACTTGGATTCTAAAGGATGTTCCTAAACAGAAGGGAAAGAAGTGACGGATGCATAACGGTAGACAAGCATGGGCATGAGCCAGACGTGGCAATATCACACATTACTTATTTCATGGTTGAAAATGTGGTTGAGAATTGCCTTTAGTTCAGGGAAAAAAATGTCCCCTTTGGGGGTGAAGCACCCTATACCAACTGTCTACTGAAAAGTCAATCCCAGTAGCAGAATGGTACATGAGTTTACCCAAACTCAATTTTAGCTGAAGAAAAGGAAGGGAGCTATCTTCTTATGTTAAAAGATAGGTTTACTTGGATACAATAAAATAATGCATTGCTGGGTCTTGATGGGTATGCTACTATTTAAAGAAACTGGATATGTAGAAGAACTGGACTCAAATGTGGAAATGAGGCTCTAATTGATTTGGCTTTGTAGAGCGTGAACAGAATGCTGCTTAAACATAGGAATGAGCTAGTGATGCTGTCTCAAAAAAGGCAGAGAAACCAGAAAAGACAAGTTTATTCTTTCTTTTACGCAACTCCGTGATGAGAAAGGTCCTGTGGCCATCATCTCATCACCACTCTACCAAGGATGAGCTTCAGCATCGCTGAAGTGCTTGTTCAGGACAATGTCTATTTTCAGGTTTGACCAAGACAAAAAACTTCAGACACAAATCTTCATAGCGAAGTTTAAACTCACTGAGCTAGGAACACCATATTATTTGAAGCAACTTACATACTTTTAACCAGAAAGATGCCCTATTATCTTATAATTATACCATATAATCCAAACAGGGTTAATTTAAAGGTTTTAGTTATAGAAATACAATTTGGGAAGCTCAGACTATTGAATTAAATAGCTATACAATCCTGTTCTGAAACGTTCATTAGAAACATCGGTCACCAATGGCAAGAGAGACTGTAGATATCTGAGAATCTGTCTGAAACCCCTGAGTTAATTGAATTTTCAAATATGAAGTCATCCATTCACTCAAACCAACCAAACAAACAATAACAAAAAAAAAATTGTAAGGGCCAACTGCAGCACTAGTCATGACACCAAGGGCTGGGGGGACAACAAGCTGAAAGAGGCCAAGTTTTTGGAGTGTGGAATCTAGAGGGAGCTACAAAGAAGTTATCTTATAACTTTAGTTCACAAACATAATTCCTAAGACTCTGATACAAACAATAAAATTTGACAACAGCAAGTGCTAACTCTGCCTGTAAGAGGAAATAATGTGACCCCTGGAGAAGGAGAAAGGAAAGTGAGGACTTAAAATAAGGCCAAACAGTTGAAATAAATATGGCAAATGTGAATATTTGCTAATTCCAGACAGCAGGTATTTGCTCCATTTGAAATATTTCTCAAATTAAAAACAATGATCCAATATTTTGGAGACTGAGACACTCAGAAATAGGCAGGAAGACCTGCACAGGTGACACTACAGAGGCTGCATCAGCTACAGCTCAAGGGTCCCCGGTAGCCTTCTCCCCAGCAGAACAGGAGAACACTGGAAGCCCACGAGAAATGTATGTTGCTTTGACTTTAATTTACTCTTCACTCTCTACAGGGATGTTTCCCCTTGAAAAAAAAAATCTACCACTGTGTTCAAGGGAATAAAAGTTTCTGGGGAGGGGGTTGGAGAGTCCTGTCATGCACAACTGGTCTTAGGTCATTTTTTCTAAAAGTAATGAAATAAGAGATTTTAAACAATGGGAAGGAAGGCCCACATTGGGTCATTGCCTTACATTAGGTGAGTTATGTTTGAGTCTCTTGGTCTAAACACATCCTGTTAAAAGGATTCCACCCCACTACAACTGTGTGCTATTTCTGATCCCCAACATCTGCGTGATTAAGAAGACTATTCTCTATGACATTAAAAAAGGAAGTTATTAGCTCAAAATTTTTCAAGACACTTAGTCCACAGAGATCATAGAGTCTGAAGCAAGCATCATGGGGGGAAGGCAAAACCCATTTGCCAGGTATCAAAAATTTTTTAAAAAAGAAAGAAATGCAAACAGCTTATGGATTTAGGGTCCAGCATTCTCCCCAATAGAAGATTGTAGCTGTCCTTACAAGTCGGGTAAAAATGTATAAGGAACATACTTGGACTGCAGCATTTCTAATGTGCTGTCACACTACATTTAATGCAGAAAAGATGTATTTTTAAATGATCCAGTTACTCCGAGGGCTTTGGCTTATAAAAGCCTTTTTTATTGAGATTCTAAATTCCAGTCTGAATAACCTTTCAATTTGTTCCAGTAATTTTTCCCCCTCCTGCATTTGCATTGGCAATACAGCTGGAGTCATTTCAAAGCCCGGGCCCTGAGCACTGAGCCTTTTGTACCAAGTCTCCCCCTTCAGCATAGACTGTGAGTGCCAGATTTGACATTTCTATGAAGCTGTTTGCACAAGAAAACCACTTGCCTTTCAAAGAGCAAGATTAAAGTAAGCTTAGGAAAAGAAAAAGAGCATGTAGTATTTTTCATCACTTTTGTGATTACCTGGGGCTGGAAGTAGGGGTTTGGACTACAAATTAAGTCACTTTGAGATTCCTTGAGTAGTTAAAGTGCTGCAAACCAACTGTGGCTCTCAGTTAACATCTCTGTCTACATCTCAAAGACCCATGCTTCATTATCTAACCATTACTTCCCTTTGGGCTCTACAGAGAGCAGACTGACTCAAACATTCTTGAACCTGCAGCACAAGTGACAATCATGATGAAACTTCAGTGCAAAGACATACGGGGCATAAACTCTCCCACTTTCTCCCACTTTTCATGTGGCATCTACTCCCCAAATATTGATGAGAAAAAAGAGACCCTTGCAGAGATGGGAAAGTTGTGCCAGGATTCTAAAAAATTCTCATCAAAACCAGGTAGGAGAATAGAACATGTTGGATAAATCTATGCAGAACAGAGTTACATGCTTTAGGAATGTTTTTGTCCAAAACAAAACATCTGAGTAACAGGCCACCACTTTCATTATGGAGACACTATTTTGAAGAAAATTTAATACTATCCAAGAATCTAGAAACTACTTTTATATTTATTTGTTAGAATAGGATTAGGCCTACAAAATTCTTAAAAGGTAATTCTAGTCCCAAATGGTTAAAATTAATCTTGGGTAGGTTATTTTGAATAAGGCAAACTTTATGGCACCTTATCTAACCTAAAACTTTTAAGTGACCTTTTATAGGGAATGAACTTCCATCACATGTATTCACTCGCATCTTTGAAGCACACATGCCCTGTGAGCAGGAGCTAGGTGTACTGGGTATAGAGAAAATGGGCAGAAAAGCCCAGTCGAATTCTCACAATTTCTTGCAAAAGCTGTTAGGCTTCTTTCACATAGGAGGGCTCATTTTACTTTCATTAAGAATGCTAGTTTCCAAATGTTGGAGAGGATGCGGAGAAAAGGGAACCCTAGTGCACTGTTGGTGGGAATGCAGACTGGTGAGGCCACTGTGGAAAACAGTATGGAATTCCCTCAGAAAACTAAAAATGGAACTGCCCTTTGACCCAGGAATTCTGCTGCTGGGATTATACCCTAAGAACCCTGAAACACCAATCCAAAAGAACCTGTGCACCCCAATGTTCATAGTAGCACAATTTACAATAGCCAAGTACTGGAAGCAACCTAAGTGCCCATCAGCAAACGAGTGGATCCAAAAACTATGGTATATTTACACAATGGAATTCTATACAGCAGAGAGAAAGAAGGAGTTTATACCCTTTGCAACAGCATGGATGGAACGGGAGAGCATTATGCTAAGTGAAATAAGCCAGGCGGTGAGGGACAAATACCATATGATCTCACCTTTAACTGGAACATAATAAATAGAAGAAAAAAGGAAACAAAATATAACCAGAGATATTGAAGTTAAGAACAATCTAACAATGGTCAGGGGGCAGTGGGGGAGGGGACAGTGAGGAGAGGGGATTACAGGAACTACTATAAAGGACACATGGACAAAATCAAGGGGGAGGGTGGAGGTGGGAGAGGGAGGGGGGTTCAGCTGGGGTGGGGTGGAGGGATGGGGAGAAAAGGCAGACAACTGTAATTGAATAACAATAAAAAATTAAAATTAAAAAAAAGAATGCTAGTTTTCAAAACCTTGATGACACAACCAATGCCTCATATAATTTCTTTCTGATCCACTTTCAAACGGAAGGTAATCTCTTTTTGGTGGTCTGCACGCATTTTTGTTTGTAAAGATAAAAAACCAGAGATGATTTCTGAAGCCTATAAGAAAATTTCAGTTCAGTTGCCAAATTGCTTTCTTTTAGGAATTATAGGTACCTAAGCACTATGAACACAATGCAACTTCTTTCATTCACTATGGCCCAGTTCTACTGAAATTTGGAGCAGAGAATTCTGCTGCCTCTGTCTTTAGAATAGACAATTCACGCTTTTGGAGAACATCTGTGACTTTGGGGATGGCAGTGCAATGGCTCCAGCCTGGAGCTCTGGAGTCCAGCAGATTGGTATGAGAACCACATTCCTCCACTGAACAGTCCTGAGACCTAGAGCAGGTAGCTTTCCTTCCCTATGAAACAGTAGACAAAGCACTTCCCTTGATGGGCTGCTCTGAGAATTACATGAGAAAACTCATGGAAAGCACTTTCCATGGAGCCCAGTACACAGTATAAAGTCAATTAAATCAAAATACAATATTTTTATAGAGTAACTGTTATTAGCCTACTAACTGGTTATCCAATGCCTTATAAACTATAAAACACTAAGAATATAACCATGTATTTCAGAAAAAAAAAAAAAAACCCTCAGTATCTTGACTGTTATTTATGTGAGGCTTTCTGTGGAGCAAAGATGGCCAAAAGAACTTTCTACAATGATGAAAATATCATATGTCTGTGCTAATGTAGTTGCCAGAAGCTAAATGTAACTATTGAACACTTGGCTAGTGTGATCAAGAAACTAAATATTAAATTAATTTGAACTAACTTAAATGTCAATTTAAGTAGCCCTATGGGACTCATGGCTACCGTATTGAATAGAAAGAACAGTCAGCCCTGGAACGAAAAAAAAATCAGCTGAAAAGTGTAAAGGGACAAAGTGATAAATATCAGTGGGAAAAGGTGCATCTGGACATCAGTGACCACTAAGCACTCCCCCAGCAAGCGCCTGAGGAGTCACAGGGGAGGTAAGTTGGGACTCAGACTGCTCTGACCCCCAACTCACGAGTTATGTGAGTCTGGACCAATCTGTGAGCCTCTCTAAGCCTTGGTTGTCCCCCTCTTTGACCAGGTGATGCGGATAGATAATTAACGCCAGGAATGGGCTCTGTTACGTAAGGAAACCCATCAGTGACAAACGTGTGTGCCTGTGTCACACACAGGTTACAATCAGGCAAACACCCACACAAATACCCACTTTAACATCATGATTACTATGATTGTTTGGTTGGCATATTTTCTTGGTCATTTATTCAACAAGGGTCTAAATGGTCTAATAGGCATTGTTTCCCTGTGGTGGGACCTACAGGGATAGAGGAAATGCCAAGCTAACATTGCTTAACATATGCTAAGTACTTTCCATTTAGGCCATTTCCATTTTCGTTTCATCTCGTGGCAGCTCAGGGAGGAGTCAATACGGTAATCTTCATTTTACGTAGACTCTGAACTGAGGTGCAGAGTACTCAGAGAGCTCACCCAAAGGCACAGGGCAGATCAGGAACTCAAATCCAACTTTATGATAAAGTCTTAATTCAAAAGAACCACTGCTGAGAACTATAGCAATAAATGGGGCAAGCCCCTATAATAAATTGTTACTAGTGTAACAGGGCAGGTAAGACAAACACAAGACAAAGTAGAAAGTGATATATACATTGTCACAGGGGAGAGGAGAAGTCACAAGGAAATGCCGTGGTCTGGGCAGTCTGGATGGGGAAAAAGTGGCTGAATCAACAAGCAGGTTGTTTTCCAAAGGAGGGAAAGACTTTTGTTCATAATGACAAGGGTGGGACACTCTCTGCCCCATTAAATGAAGAGCTCACATACCATCAGTCACAGCTCAGCTCCTTTCTCCCTCATTCCTCCAGCACCCTGCCCAGTCTACCCTCTCCTTCTGGTTGTCTCCTGCTGCTCTCTCCCAAGCATCCTATCACTGTCTGGCTTTATCAAAGACTAGCTGGCATGAGGTCAAGAGGAAGGAGCAAAATTTTTTAAACTGGAAGACAGATGCCACCAGTTACCTATGACTTGAGTGACTTTTTACACCCTTGGGTTTTGTCATGCCTTGATGTGTTTGTCTAATTTTCTTTCATCTTATTTTTCATCTTAAATCCTTTGGGTAAATTCAGGGTCTTCTATGTTTCTAATGAAACACAGTCAACATTCAGTAATTCTTAAATAATAACAGTAATTGCACCCTTCTTATCTAAATGTCTCCTATGGTTTCAATAATCTTTGATTCCAGTCTGAAACCCTTGCTGAGCTGCCTGCATTTACTCATGTGGTTGTTAGTGATTTGTATAAGCTCCCAGTCTCTTCCGTACATCCTTTTCTTGTACAAACAGCTATGTTTGGGAGAAAACACACAGGGTGAGAGGATACATGCAGGCCATTGCCTGTGTGTCAATTTATAACATGCATCACAAGAGATGAAAAGTGTTAGGCAAATGTATTTATCATTTCAGTGCTGTTAACATTTTCCCCAGTCACATTGCATCTCCTTTCCCAAATGTTTTAATCATGTTTTATTCTGACTAAGAATTCTGCTTACTTGAACGTTTTCATCTCTTCAAAGACAACTGCAAGCAAGAGGCAGAGGTTCCACTTTAATCCTCTGCTTGCCCTCCTGAATGTCAAGTGTTTGTGTTCAGCATTTTCAAAATCAATAGGGACCACGAACATATCAAAATGAATATCAGATCATCCAGAGCAGAATATTAAACATGTCTTATGTTTTTCTAAGGCAACTTTTAAAAACAGGACCAGCAACAAAGTAAGTTGAAAGTTTATGAAAACAGACAACTCTCCCTGTATTCTATTTCCCTTTGTCTAGAAGCCAGTTCTTTTGAAACAGTTCAAAGAAAAACAGAATTGTGACTCATCTTCTAAACAAACAACACCATCCCTGTGTGTCAATAAGTTAACCTCCCACCAGATACTGAGGTCCAAACTTATTCCCCCTAATTTGCTATTCACATTCCTGAGACTGTGCCCTGGTTACAGATCTGCTATGGTTGCTATTAATTTTACATCCACAGACAGTTTCCTGGGAAGCACCATGAGTAACCAATTGTCACTGGGATCTGACAATAGCTTGACAATATTGTTATTTGGCTTGCCTGCAGTTGATTGTTTTAAATAAAGGTAAGTAGAGAGGAGCAAAAATGATAGCAGAGAGCACAAAATGGGCAATAAACATTATTTTCTGTTTGTGGAAAGTGTTAGGAAGACATATTGTGCATAATTTAAAAAACAAGAATGAATGACAGGCTAACAATGCAGATCGCCATGCCCACCAGTGAAATGAGACTCTAGAGGAAAAAAATAGGGAAAATGAATTAACTGCTAAATATCTTTTTTTATTGTTACTCAATTATAGTTGTCTGCATTTTGTCCCCATTCCTCCACCCCACCCCAGCCGAACCCCCTCCCTCCCCCGCCTCCACCCTCCCCCTTGATTTTGTCCATGTGTCCTTTATAGTAGTTCCTGTAATCCCGTCTCCTCACTGTCCCCTCCCCACTCCCCCCTGGCTATTGTTAGATTGTTCTTAATTTCAATGTCTCCAGTTATATTTTGTTTCCTTTTTTCTTCTATTTATTATGTTCCAGTTAAAGGTGAGATCATATGGTATTTTAAATATACTTAGCAAACATTCTTCTTTCTTCCCTCTCAACCCCTTCCTCAGAAGAGGCTTTGGCATCCGTTAAATGGGTGATTAGAATTCACAGAGGGTTATTAGGGAAGGACTAGAACTATCTTGTCTACAGCACTCTTGCTTCAACCTCCTCTCTCTGAAATGCATGAAAAATAAGTGTACACACTGCTCCACCCCTTCCAGCCATATGAGTGGGGTTACCCTGTAGCCAAGGGGGAGGGAAGTTACAGGAAAGAGGAAAAGAAGCCAAGAAGGGTAATGAACATGTGAGCAAGGTTTCCAAACAAACAGAGGGAGGGATTTTCCTCCACAAACTCAGGATCTTTACTTGTCCCTTGAAACTGGTAGGATTAGGGAGACCTGATGCTTACAGCTACCAAGAGTCCACCTTCAAATAGAAGAATGTTCTTCCCCATCCTTCTTTGAGGAAATTCAATTGTGGATGGTAGGAGCCTCCCTGGAAGCACAAAGACTTCTTAGTCCTGTTTAAGTCTCAGGTAGGAATTCACAGAAGATGCCAAGGGATTTGGTAGGCTCACACGTAAGGTGTCTCCATCGCTGGTTAAAATTGGAGCTGCTCTCTCCTGTGAGGCCCTTTCTTCCTCCATGTAGTCTAAGCCCAGTCAATGTGCAGTATGCGAAAGCATCTGCACTAGCAATAAAGCTTATCTTTTTAGTCACCATGCTCAAGAACCAGTCCCCTGACTGTCCCAGATACCTCTCAATGTGGAAAGGAAGAGGGAAAGAGGAGTCCGTGACCTCACCTGCACCATGCTGCCCAGCAGTTCTCCCACAGGGAGCTCTTATTTTCCTCAAACCCTCATTCCCCATCCAACCTCCCTGAGAGGCCTGTGGATGGCCCAGGGAGATTAGTGAAGAACAAGCAGGTGTGCCACATACACACAAGCGTTAGAGCGAGACAGACCTGAGTTTGAAGGGCTGGTGGGTGACCCCCTGAGGAGGGGTGTGAGCCTATTCTTACCTGCATACTCCTCAGATGTGAAATGATGGCAGATAGAAATCACCCTAGGCATTTGGCTTAGCTGACCCCCACAGTGGAAGCCTAGGAGGGTGTGGCTGGCTGGCTTTTTTTGCAAATGAAGGGGTTCCCTAGATTAGAAGGTGGCAAACTTTATTGTGGATACCAATCTCCTTGGATACCTATCAAAATGCAGATACCTGGAACAGACCCCTGACTGACAAACTTTGGGGGTGAGGCCAGGAATCTGACTTTAAGAGAGCTCCAGCAGACTCCAAAACTAGGGGCCCTCAAATCATGGATTCAGAGGCCAGCAGCAGGAAACACTGCTTCTCACCAGTGAGTCCCCAAGAACTCTGGACTGAGAAGCAGGCTGAGAGACAACAGAAAGAGTGATTTTTAACATGATATTGCCCACTAATTTAGGGGACCACACCCATTTGAGCATCCTTTCAAATGGGATCTGGAGAGTTTAGTGGGCAGGGAGTCAGGTCTTTCATGAGGTGGAACCACAGGAAGGTGGTTTCGCCCAGTGATGTGGTGAAGGTAGGTGCACGTAAACCCGCAGGCTGAATAAATTCTACCAGAGAAACAAAACTCTCTCCAAAGGAAACATCCCACAACAAAGAAAAGCAAACATGGGAATTAGGAAATCAGCTGATGGATGAAGGTAAATGCATTTCTGTGCTTTGCAGATGGCACCAGGCCTCAAAGGTGTTTGAAAATAGTTTCTCAATGTCACTGCAGCAGGAAGTAGGCATGCCGCCTACCATGCAGAACGCCAGCACTGCTGGAATGGGGACCTTCTCACCAGCCCTCTCAGGACGAACTGTGAAGGCCACAGGAGTCCACCCCAATCTGCTGATTTGGAGAGGTGCTGGCCCAAAACACAGAAAACACCAGTGATTATTTGTAAAGTTACAGCTGTCAGCAGCTATAATTGGAGCTAAGAAGATTTTTACCTGATTATAATGATAGAGTTGCTAGAAGTCAAAAGCACAGAGATTGGAGAACAAGCAAATCTCAAAGCAGTAGCTGAGTCAAACCAGAGAGAAAAACAACAAATAGAACACACCACTCCTCAACCTTGTCCATGCCTCCCATGTCTCTCCTAGCCCTTGCACCACAGAGGGTAGAGAAGTGAAGAGAGAAAAGAGAAAGAGAAGCAGAGAAAAGTGAATAAGAAAACAAAATCCTTTTCGGGAACACTAGCCAAAGTAGCAGAGTCAGAAAGGAAATAATTGGTCATGTGAATTCACACCATTTTACATTTTGACATGGCCATGGCCACCATACAAAGAAGGCGGCAAACAAAAAGAGAGAAAAAATATTAGTGGATAATGACAAATGTTAATGTCATATAAAAAGAAATCAGCAAGGACTGATACCAATCAATAAAGACAAAGATGAATTCCTTGATCTCTAAACAAGAGGAAGCAAAGGGCTTGAAAAGTCCATCACAGAGAAGGAAATAGTACAAATAACTGTATAGAATAATATTAGAAATGAAAGAATTGCAAAATAAGAGAGGTTCCACTTATTCTGCAATTGGATTGGCTAAGGTATTGATAATATTTTTAAAATAGCTTTATTAGGTATAATTAAAATAGAACTGCATGCATTTAATGTGTACAATTTGGTGAGTGTGGACATACGCAAGCACCTGTGATATCATCATCGTGATCAAGGAAATAAACAACTCCAACAGTAAGGTTTTTTTTCAAAGCTCATCTCTAGCAACAGCGGGTGGGTAGTGGGAAGATGTCACAGGTACGCTGCCCACGGAGATGTACATTGACAGGACTCTCCCTGAGGCCATTTGGAAACAGGTAACTATAGCTTTCAAATACTCTGCTTTGGAATCAGTCATTGCACTTCTATGTATCCTAGAAACAACTCATGATATATACAAGATTATATTTTTTAAAAAAATCAAAGAGAAAAGGGAAAAACCTAAATTTGAATACTGCTTCTCATTGAAATTGTGTTTTTAAAAATTATTTAATGACATAACAAAGTGGTATTGAGGTAATAGAAAGGAAGGAGTAATCAAAGTATAAAAGTATAGAATGGGATCCTCATTTTGTGAAAAATATGCTTAGAAAAAATTCTAGGAAAACTACGTTAGGATTTTAGCTATGTGTTCTCTAGGAGATACATTTATAGGGACACTTTTTTTTCTTCTTACATTTTCCCATCATTATTTAAAACAAACAAAAATACAGCAAAGGTATAAAAACACATCAAGAAAGAAAAGAAAGTAGAATTAGTAAGTAGGGAAGCAGGCAGAGGATCCTGTCAAAGGGAAGGGATAAACAGGCAACAGATTCTTCTCAAACTAGCTCCAAGTCTAAATTTTGCTATTTTGAGTGTGTTGACCAGAAAGCATCCTCCAGCTGTCTTGTCACAGGACCTGAGTGACTGGCCGACTGGATTCTCTCATGCGCTGGGTCACCAGCGCAACCAGCAGAGGGGCCAGACTATGAGAGGGAAGTGAGGAAAGTAACACAAGCGTGCGGAGTTTTCCATAAAGTCAAATAGATTTCATTCAAGGATTGTCTTTTATTCTGAGGTAATGTCCTGCCTATATTTTAGTGTTAAAATGCTCATTCTTCTCTGAGATCACAGATAATAATGGTTGTTCTGTTTTGTTTTCCTCAACAAAATGACTGAAATAAATATCTGCAACCACATGCTACTGCATACTTTTTTTTTCTGTTAATATTTTATTAGTCTATGAAACCCAGTGGCCAAATCTCCACTCTTTAAGCCCTAATTCAAAAGCATTGGTAATTTCATTTGTGAGAACATAACCTCGATGGCTTTTTTTTTCTGTGCTGATAAATTCTTAGCAGAGGAAGATAGGTTTGTGTTAGAGTTGAACAGGTTTGGCCAGACAGAGACATCTGTAGAGTAAGAGTAACTGTTTCCAAAAAGGCTGCGAGAGACACGCAGATCTGCCTGCAGAGTGAAAGAAACCGGTAACAGGGCTGCAGCCCATCCTGGCTGTCAGTGAGTGAAAGCAGGTAACTGGGCTGTAGTCCATCCTGCTTATTGATGTGTTGTATTCAGAGAGATGAGGCCTGAGAGTTGCTAAGAAATTTCAGTAGAACCCGGAGCTGAAATGGAAACTCAGTTTTAACTACTATTGGAAGAGTCATCTGACTCTGATCAGAAAAGACAAGGAGCCTGTGTGAGCCCACAGTATGGCACTCAGGCCAGCATCCCACACAGCTGTCCACGCCCCCTGCTACCCCTGAAGGCACATTGACCATCGGTGTGTGGGACAAAGGAAAGGGGACATGTGTGGTGGCATTCTCCTGAAACACTCTCCTAACGAGACGAGCTTGGTTTAAAAGGAAAAACAAATCTGACCACAGGATCAGTAGAAATTAATGTAATTAATGTTACTAATTTAACGAGTTATCAGCTTTTTGTGATGAATGGATGGTGTCATGGCAACTGGTAGGCTATTCACAGAGTCAAAAATAAAAGATAAAGGAAAACTGATGGAGACCTCCACTGCATTCTCATCTAAGCATCAGCTCTAGAGGCTTAAAAACTACCCTGTTAACAGGAACAGCTTACTAAGCACATGATGAATAAATTGAAAACCATCCTGCAGGCAAAGACAGCAACAGCCCCAACGTCACAGGCCGAGAGCTGGCCCCTCTCCATGCCACGGGGATCTGAAGGAATTAAGCATTTGCTCATTTTCATGCTGATAAACTAAGGACTTTGCGCTAGAGATTACAATAATTACTTTTCTTTCTAAGCTGTCTGCTGGGAATACACGTTCGGCACCTTCCTTTGGTATTCTGATAACCTCTTCCCAGCAAGGCTGGCTAAATATGGCCAGCCTTCCACCATGTAGCCTTCTCTCTTCCCCTTTTCCGGAACTGAATGCTGCGGCCCTGTGTGACTGGAAGCTTCTCGAGTGAACCCCGAAATATGTCCCTTTGCCGATTACACACATCACACTATCGGTCAGCGTCCCATAGCACTGAGAAGTTGCCCATATAGTGCCCAGCTGCTGCTGACACCTGGACAGGATCCCCTGGGGTGGGGGCAGAAGAGGCAGACAGGTGTGGGACCACACTTTTAGCCAAGGGGGAGGAGAGTTCTGTGGTCTGATAGTTACTCCTGAGTACTTCAAAGACATGTGTAAATCTGTAATGCAGCTCAGTTTTCTTCCATTTGGGGGTCCGCCATCACAGGGCAGCAAAGGGCTTTGGACAGCTGGAACCCACATCTCTTTCTAAGAACTGACATAGCCCAGCCCATTAGGGTGCGGGGCTAAAACATCTGTAATGTCATTTTTAAACACACCAAAAAAAAAGTAGAGACAGAAAAGCGAAACTGACAAACTATGCATTTCTTGATGTCGGTAGGCCACTCGGTAGCATAAAACATAATGACTCACAGAGTGAGACGAAAGCACAGCTCTAACTGAGTGGGGCATTTCTGCATTACCCCCAAAAGGCACTTTCTCCAGGAGACGCCTACATCCTCGCAGGGTCACCTTAGGGTTTCCCCTCTTACTCCAGGCTCAGTGGAACTGAAAAAGCAAAACAAAACACTCAAGTGATGCAAAATCTCTTCATCATGCCCTGATAAATACATATACCTATGAAGTCACATTTCTCTAACTTTCCATATGATTTCAAAATGATTCATATTTCTTTCTCAATCAGATACAATTCTTCTATCAAATCACAGGCTGCATTAAAAATAAGGATACTTGGTCTAATTAATTATCCATGTAAAAATGATGATTCAATACTCATACCACTAGCCAGTAAAGAAAATGAGCTATTGAGATAAATGAGATGATAAAAGTGATAATGGTAGTGATAATGACTTAACAAATATGTATTGACCATTTACTGAGTAAGAGTCCTGCTCTGAGCACTTAGGATTCATCAGTGAATAAGCTAGAAAGACCCTCATCCCTGTGGTGCTAACATTCTATTGGACTGGAGCAAACAACAAACTTTACAAAGAAATGGATACATGGTGTAGCATGTGAGAAGGTGATAAGTTAAAATACTAAGGAGGGGAAAAATCTAAAGCAAATGAAGAGGTATTGGGAGTTATCAAACCAGAGTCAGTGGGAGATGTCATTTTAAATAGGATGGTCACAGTAGGCCTTATGGAGAAAGGGAGATCTGGGCAAAGACTTGAAGGGAGTGACAAAGTTAGCCTCACAGACATCTGGAGGAAAAGTGTCCCAGGAAGAGGGAACAGGCAGTGCAAATGCCCTGAGTCAGAAAGTAATGGCTACCTCAGAGTAGGAAGGAGGCTAGCCATGCTGCAGGCACAGAAATGAGGAAGAGAAAGGGAAGGGAGGTCAGACAGATGGCAGGTGGACAGGTGGAGCAGGGCAAGCAGAGATGAGGCTTCTTCATAAGAACTTGGCTTCTACTCTGAGAAAATGGGAACTCTCAGAGGGCAGTGAGCAGAGAAGAAAAATGAACTGACATGCATTGTCAAAGGATCACTCTGGCTGCTGTGTTGAGAACAGATTACGTGGAAAGGGGTATCAAGGAGGCAGGCAAACCAGTTATGTGCCTACTGTATTAGCCCAGGTGACGGGCCCATGGTGCTGGCATAGGGGCAGGGTGTGTGTGTCAGAGTCTGGGAATATCTAAAGTAGAGCCGACAGGACTTAATGATCGACTGAATGGGAGGGGGGTGAGAGACAGAGGCATCAGGTATGGTGACTCCAAGCTTCTGGTCTGTGTTAGCATCAAACATGAGAGGGGTGGCTGAGAGGAAAGCAGGCAGTGGGGGAGGGTAGATGAGGAGCTTAGCTTTGCATAGGAGAAGTCTGAGATGACCATCCAACAACCAGGTGGATATGTGGGGCAGTTGGATGTACAGGTCTCAGCCTCAGAAGAGATGTATACCCTGGAAATATACTGGGTGGGGCAAAAGGAGGTTTACAGTTGTGAGTATGCAAAACAGCTTATTCTTGTATTATCATTTATTAATTGTTATATTATTTTCCATTCAGAAAACTGTAAACCTACTTTTGCCCAACTCTGCACATTTGGGAGTTGTCAGCAGGTACATGAAATTGAAAGCAATGAGCCTGGATGAAATCACCATACAAGGGAGTGAGTGAGATACAGAAGAAAGCACCAAGCATGGTACCTGGAGCATTTAAGGTCAAAGAAGAGGAGGAACCAGGAAAGAGACTGAGAAGGAAAGGCTGGTGATAGGAGGAAAACCAAGACACATGAGTGCCCTGGTGGCCTAGTAAAGAAAGTACCTCAGGGAGGGGGAGGGATCAACTGTGTCAAAGCCTGCTGCTAGAAAAGCCAGAGAAAGACTGTAAATTGACTGCAAGATTTAACAACTGTCACTGTAACTATTTGCATTAGCAAGAGCAGATATGACTTTGAGCTCTTCCTGTATCAGGAACTATGTCACTCGCTTTATGCATGTTACATCATTCAGTCTTCACAGCCATCCTTAGGGCCCATTTTACTGTCACCATAATGCGGGCTGAAAATGGAGGTGTGGAGAAGTGTACGCAGACAAGTGGGGGGAAATAGATGCAAACATAAACCTCACTGAATCCAATGTTGGTACTCTTAACAGCAGTGCAACCTGCCCTTGTCCTTCCTCTCTCCTCCCTGACCTGCCTGGACATTCATGGGAAACAAGACAGAAGGGAAGAAAAAAAAAAGGAGAAAGTTAAAAAATGTAACGAATAAAAAAATGACTATAGAGAAGAGAGAGGAAAGAAGAAAATAAATGAAGGGCTCTTTATGGATACAAATGGCTTCTATTTGGGCTAACATTAGCGGGTAATTTAGAAGACATAGGATATTTATAATGGATATCCAACCAATTAACAGAAAGAAAAGAATAAGAGCACCATGCTCTTGGGAACATAGAACCATGTTTGTCATTAATTAAGGATTTATCTGTTAATACCCTTCTCTCATTTTTAAAGGCAAGTGTGGTTCTTATAAACAATAAGAAAATATGAAACATAACAAATTGCTCATAAAACGTAAAAAAAGATAAAAATATGAGAGGGATATCAATGCATATCACTGAATAAGAACAACCTGGGTTAATGGCAATGCAAAGACAAAAATTACAGAGTTTTTCTCATGGGTTGAGAAAAAAATTCCTCTGGGCAAGGTGTTGAGACAAAGGGTGCCTGTGAGGGGTCTGTATACAGAAGAATCGTTCTCAGTAGTAATGGTTTCTAGTGATTGTGTGTATCTAATACCAGTGTGATTGCTCTGGAGGAGCAGCTTGCAAAGCACTCACTAAATATGCCCTTTGGAAATCAAATTCAGCCGGGTATGGGAGAGATTCACAACCTTCACAAAGTTGAATTGCTTTGTCAAAATATTCCTACAATGACTCCTGCAAGCACATGCCTTTCTGTTTAGTGTCATGTCTCCAACATATAATAAGCATTAAATTATTATTTATTGCAGAGGCCGAATCCAAGTGATTCCTTTTGGTTTAGATACTCATTCCAGAACTTTTGGATATATTAACCAGCTAGTTTTGAGATGATCCGTTTCCTGTTTTTCCTTCTATATAGGAGAATTTTTATTTCCTTAAAAAAAAGACTTGGAAATTGTTTTTACAAGAGAAAGGAAAGTCCCATTTGAATATCAGAATATACTGAGTGCTTCTTCTTGGCACTCAGATATGCCACTCTCAAAGACCAGAGATCATAAGTGCCATAACTTCCTTGATTCACAATAACCCCAGGCCAAAGTGCCTAATCATCCTGTTTATTTATTTAGTAGTTATGCCCTAACAACTTAACAGGCATTTGAAAAACAATAATATTTTATATCATTCTTAAACATCCATATTTACACCTGATGGGCCAGGCACAAGTTCTCAAGCCTTGAAATAAATTTTCCTCTCCACATTGATTTTTACATGGTACTTGCTTTTTCACTCACAGCAACTGCCAAAAATCCTTCCTCACAAAGATGTGACATCACTTGAAAAAAAGCAGCATGATCTGCTGAAACTATAGTTCATGCAATGTCAGTATTGAGTGTTACTGTGCTTCCCCGGGACACTTAAAGTACCCTATAGGAGAGATTTTGCTGTCATGCCCTAGGATACACAATTGTGTGCCCTTGGTACACAATTTGGGAACTGCAGTGTGTCTGAAACCCACAATGAAAATTGGGAGGACATTTAAACATAAACCCAGTAATTGAAATGTTTTTGTATCTTCTGTTGGTTTGTAGATTCAATCTCAACATTACGTAAACACTTGACCACAATTCTTTTTTAAAAGATTTTATTTAGTTAGTTTTAGAGAGAGTGGAAGGGAGAAAGAAAGAGAGGTAGAGAAATATCAATGTATGAGAAAAACATCGATGGGCTGCCTCTTGGCCTGCAACCTAAGCATGTGCCCTTACCGGGAATCAAACTAGCAACCATTTGGTTTGCCGACCAGCATTCAATCCATGAGCCGTGCCACTCAGGGCTGACCACAAATCTTAAGATAGGAAGACCACTTCATATCTCTGCACACAGTCTGAAGTACTTGCTCTGAACCACCTGCAATTTAATAGGTGTTAGGGCACTAACGAAGAGTTAGCCTGGGGTCAACAAACTTTTTCTGTAAATATTTCAGGCTTTGTGGGCCATATGGTCTCTACTGTAGCTACTCAACTCAGTTGCTTAGTGAAGAAGCAGCCATAGAGGATATGTAAATGAATGAGCATGGCTGTGTTCCAATAAAACGTTATTTACAAGAACAGGTGGCAGGCCAGACTTGGCTCATAGGTTACATTTTGGAAAACACTGATCTGGCTAAATAGTGAGATTGCTTTAGTTCCCAAATTAAATTAATAGAGTCCTACTATGAGAAATAAGACAATTCAAAACACCACAGTAAAAAGCATTTCTATAATATCCCAGTAATTGGCAAGTGCTTGCTGATTACTATTTGGGGCAGGTGATGGAGTGGAATGCAGAGACGTGAGGGCACATGTTGCTCTGTTGCATCCCACAGACTTCAAGGATGAAAAGACGTAAGTTAGTAATTACAGGATGAAAGCAGAGAAGAGTGTGATGATTTTCACCTGATGAGGTGGAGGAAGGAATCAGCTGACAGCAACTGAAAAAAACTCCACAAAACACAAAATGACCCATCCAGGGGCAGCCTTTATGAACAAAAAGTCTTTCTGCAATTGCTTATAGTAAGAGTTAGCTGGCCACAGATATCATGTAGATATTATGAGTCAGACACCATGCTAAGCACTTTGCATGTATTACATTATTTTTCCCAGAGAAGAAAACCAAGGTTAAGGTTATACTGCAAGTCAACAACGGCAGCAGGATTTAAACTCAGGTATTTTTTTCCCCTCAGGAATCTGGCTCTTAAGCACTGTACTACACAGTGTCTAGAAAAAGAAAGGAAATGAGCTCCTAGAATATAGAAGGAAATGTAGACAATAGCTTTTAGAAATCAGAAGGAAAAAAATCAGATTGAATGATTCATTCCAGGGATTGGCAAACTATGGCCCATGAGCCAAATCTGGCCTACTGCCTGTTTTTTACAAATAAAGATTTATTGGAACCCAGCTGTGCCCGACTGCGCACATACTGTCCATGGCTGCTTTCATGCTAGCATAGTAGAGTAGCTGCAACAGAGACTGTAACGGCCTCTAAAGCCTAAATCATTTACTGCCTGGCACTCTGCAGAAAAATGTGGAGGACCGTTGATTCACTCATTCAAGGTGTTTCTGTTCTTTTGTTTGCTTACTTGTTTTCTTTGGTTGTTTTTGTTCTTTCTCATGTTTCAGAGCTTGTCTACAGGTTCTTGGCCCCACAGAAGCTGTCTCTCTGAACTCTCGGCAGCTGAGCTGTCCTCTGAGACAGGCCCATGGGCCTTTGTTCCCCAGAATGTTGCCATTTTCCATATTTGGCCCAGCTGCCAAGACACACATGCAGGGGTTGATAAAATGTTAAGGTGACATTTAATCAAAGTCAGGGCTTTCCAGTCTTCTGAATTTGAAGGTAAACAGATATCTCTGTGGATTCCTATACTCCAGGTGGGTGGGTCACATGCATTCCACAAACAGAAGAGATTGAAGGAGAAGGCAACTTTGTAGACCCTCCTCTTACCCGGCTGAGAGTCACACCATCCAGCCAGCACTCACCTTCACCAGACTGGGCCCACTTGGCTGTTCTCATCATTTCTGTGATTAGCTGAGAGCTTATAAACATAGAGGAGATTTTTCTGAACATGTCAAACATTTAATAACGGTTTTCAATTTTGTATGCTGTCTCCTGTGCCTCACAGGGAATGAGGAAGGTAAGCGTGTCTCCTGCCATTGTATCAGGTATCTACAAAACCTACTCAAACCACAAAATGCATCAAGGGAAAACAAGACAGAACAAGTCCCATGAAGAAGTTGCTAAACAAATGATAGCTCTGTCGGCAAGGTCCACTCAGCGACGAAAAGGAAAAGATGTGCAGTGGGCAAAGCAGGTGACTTTAGATAGTGTGCCTAATCTGGGATAAAGGCAAGGTCCCCTCAGGCCTAAGATAGAGACAGTGTTTGTTGTGGGTTAAATTCTGTAGCCCAAAAAGGTACGCTAAAGTACTGACTCCTGGTACCTGTGATTGAGGCCCTAATTGAAAAAGGGGTGTTTGCAAATGTAATCAAGTTAAGATGAGGTCATATAGGATTAAGGTGGCCCCTAATGCAGTGACTGCTGTCCTTATAAAAAGAGGGAAATTTGGACAGAGACACAAAGAAGGAAGATGGCCATGTAAAGACAGAGGTGGAAGATGGGGTTATGCTACCACAAGCCACAGATTGCTGGCAACCAGCAGACGCCAGAAGGAGGGCAAGGAACAGACCCTCCCCTAGAGCCTTCAGAGGAAGCACAGCCCTGCTGACACTTGGTGTCAGACTTCTAGCCTGTAGAATTGTAACAGAATGAATTTTTGTTGATTTAGACCACCAAGTTTGTGGTGTTTTGCTACAGCCGCCTAAGAAATTAAGGGTGTTGGTGGTAGTGATGGACATAGAATTGGGAGAAGAGGAAGAATAGTTAGTTGGGAACACTGAGGAATAGCTTTCCATATCCCAAGCACCATGTTATATGTGTTGTGTGCATTATGTTAATCCCCACCCTCCTTAAGAAAACTATTGGTTATTTCCACATTAAAGTTGAGGGAACTCCTCCTAGAGAGCTTGTCCACAGTCTCAGGGCTCCTGAGTAGCAAGGTCAGGATTCAAGTGCTGGTCACTGGACTTCAAATCCACAACCACGTAGAAGCTTTTAGTCTGTGTGTGTGTGTATTTTGGGACCTAGCAAGCTGTTCCACAGAGAAGCTGGCTCCCAGAGCCTTTACCCAGCAGAACAGAGTGCTCAGGACTCTGAGTTGTGGAGTGCTACCATCTCACCCCACTTCTCTCCCAGCAACATTGGCTGGTGGCATCTATGAAATTCATGTAAAATCTGACATGGAGTGTTTCATTTCAGAAATGAAATTCCAGTTCTCTCTCCTTTTTATTTCTGTCAGTGAGAAACTTTCTAGAGATAGTGCAGATGAAGAGGTTACAATCTATATTGGTTTGTTTATAAGAACCTTTATCTAGTTGCCTTGGCCAGATAACCAGGATTCAATTTTCACTGCACTTTTATACAATTTAATCAACTCAGAAACTAAAATTAATAGCTCAGATTCAAAGACATCATCCGGGCTAACCTAGCTGTGCAGAAGGCAGTGTACTCGGGTGGCAAGAGCGCATTTAGTCTCAACTTGGTCCATAAGCAGCGTCTGCCCAGCTGGGTACTCCGGGCTCCTCTCCAAGCCTGCTGCTTTGGAATCACTATGGATGACCTTGCGAGAAGAAAATGAATCTGCATGTTCAGGTTGCCAGACATGTTCATGAAAAAGGGTATATTTAAAGTCCACTCTGAGAGCATTAACAACATTTGTTTTTTGAGCTTAAAATTATTTAATTCTATTTCCTTATTGATTCCATTCTCAATGCTCTAACAATAGGAAACAGAACTTTTGGTCCACAAACATACTAATTACACATCCCCATTTTCCTCTCATCTTTCTATTGGAACTTTCTATTTTCTCTCAGTACATTGCTAGGGTTTTGGTGTGCATATGTGTGTGTGTGGGGGGGGTTGTTTTGTTTTATATAGATGAGACACAACAAAGAGGTAGCACAACACATAAAACTTTGTAATCATGTCAACATGGATTCACATTCTGTATCTTAGTTCTGTATATTATTATACAGAATATTAGTATACTAATATACTGAATATACAGTATACTGTATATTCAGTATATTAGTTCTGTAGCTTTGGGCAAGTCACTTATTTTCTCTGACACTAAGTTGGTCATAAATTAAAAGCTTGGAGTATATAGACATTTAAATATTAATTCACTTTCTCCTGCCTTTTCAACCTTCCACCTTTTTCTGTGTTTGCCTCTGTTTAATTTTTCAGTGTCCTCTCTATCTGTGCACATGATGATGTAGTGTCATACACTTAAAAGACTTGAACAGGAGAAGTGAGGGCTCTCACCTGTTTTTTACCTCTCACCCCTAGGTAGTCTTATATACTAGAATAGAAAGGGGAAAATTCACAAATAAGAACTTCATATGGTTTTGGATAGAAAAAGCCATTAGATAATAATTGAACAAACAAAAAAGATATGTTCTCTCTCTCTTGACAGTAGAGCTTTCCCACTTGGAAACAATACTCTGTGGACCAAAGAATCTACACCTTCCCTGGGCTGTTGCCCACCCCCCTCGGTTCCCCCACTCGTGGCCAGCACAGCACCTGGAACAGAGGGAGTAAGCACTCACTACACACCTGGGGAGTAACTGACTCTGAGAAAGGGCTCTCTCACCTCTACCCTTTGTTAATTCCATTTAAAAATATTAACAAAATAGCTATAATTCCCCCAAACCTCCCAAGAATTCCACTCAAAGGTCCTCACTGTAATTGGAAGTAAATGTTCTTTTCTGTAGAAGATGACATGATGGGATGCTCACTGAGGACTACCTTTGCTAGGTCAGTTCCTGCCATACAAGGGGAAACCCATCAACAGTGAATGCACTATTTTCCCCTTTCAGTATTTTAATTGTAGTAGCATATGGAGGCTCATATCAGGGGAACCCTGAGGATACCATGACAGTAGAATAAGTTTCCTCAGACAAGACCCAGACTGGGGGTTAGGAGCAAGCTGAAGAAGCTTAAGCACATTTTTACTATCTGAAAGCTACATATAAATTCAGTAAAGATTCCATTCATCAGCACAGCCTCAGAAACTTGCAAACATATAAACACACCCAGAAAAATTAAAAACATCTGTGCAGCCAACAGAACAAAATCTTAAAATAAAAGGAAACGTTGTTGAGCTGGGCAAGATTATCAGCTTCCCCTTTTCCACAATTCTGTGAATGCCTGTTTTGGGAAGTATCTATACATTTCATCCAGGGACAGAGTTGGTGATGTTTTTCTAGTAAACAAATTCTTCACCTCTAAATGAATTTGCAAACTGTTTTACAATTCTAACCTCACCCAATCATGCCCTATAACCCACCCTTACAAAAGTAATTTGCATGAGAAAATTATCTTTATTCCTATATAAAAGGTAAACAATTGAAATATCTCTTTCTACTGTTATCAGTGTTTTTTAAGTATAGGTTTTAGGATTTAAATTAACAGCAACAAAAAATTTCACTCAGGTTTATTACACCAGTTCAGGGTCAGACTGGAAATAAAAGATTGAATTCTGCATTTTCAAAGTTTTAAAATTTGAATTAACTTGCAAATTTGGCAATTGCCAAAAAGGTAATTTTATTCAATATATGAAATATTTAGATGCACCATTTTATTTAAAATTTTGTATAAAGATTTCTCCTTTGATTCAATTCACCTTCTTCATGCTGACCAGGTCTCTCACCTGTTGACCTTGAGAATCTAGGAAAATTCCTTGGCAAGTGGAACAGTGAAACGGAGACAGACAGCTGAACTCCATGGCAGGAACAGACTGTCATCTGGTCAGAAGGCCCTCAGTGCCTGGCAGGAGGCAAAATTGAGAAAACAAGGACCTCACCCCCAGGGTAACCTTTCCTTCCCTGGCCTTTCCTCCCTAGAGAGAACATCTAGGCCTCAATTGTGTGTTCAGTTCCAATCCCATAAAAACAGCAAAACCAGGTGGGCAACCCCAGGACCAACCTCAATGACTAAAGAACCCTGCCCTGCCACTGCCCAATCAGAGGAGACCACAACCCTGAAAGGACACACCTGGAGAATTGATGAATATTCTGCTGAAACCCTCCCCTGAGACCACCCCTAAGAGTCTCACCTGCAAGAAAGACATAAAAGCTTCAGGACCAAGGACCCAGCACAAGTTCTCCCTCTGGCAAGCAGCAGGTGATATTTTTCTTTTCCTTCTTCCTCGTCCTTCACTTCTTCCCCCATAGGCACATGTCTCTAAACTCTAAGTCAATAGGCAGCTGACAGCTTGTCCCAGGCTAATCTCCTGAATCTGTTCCCAAAGCCCCCTTTCCTCTGACTTCTCAGTGAACTAAGATGACACAGCCTAGGTTCTCATGTTGCTTCTTCCATGCTAAGCCTTTTCTCACCACTCTCAACCAGCCCATCCTCTGCCTTGAGGGTGTACTAATAAAACTCTTACTCATCCACTTTTGTCTTGGTGATCTGTAATTCTTTACTGCATCAGTGAGAAGAACCGAGCTCCAGTAACAACCTTGAACCCAATATAAAATACATTTTCAAAGAATGCTCTGCATGGACTCTGGAATCCATTTCTTAGGTCATGAATTACCAGTGACAAGGACATTTCTGAGTAGAATCTGACAGAGATAGGGGCCATCCCAGGCAGTGGGTACACCGTTTAGTAAATAGATCGGGTACACCATATTTTGGGAAACCACAAGGGACTTGACTATGGCTTGGACCCCTTTCTGTTCCAGCTCCCTTGGGGTCTGATACAGCTAGAGAGCTTCCTCATTCTGGATTTGGAGTCCTCAATCTCTGACTCGGTAGTTCTTGAACTTCTTCCTGTTGCCTCAACCTCTCTGTTTAGCATCCACCTAAGACACAATGTACTTTGAGAAGACCTAGGAAGAGCTGAGCCTCTTTGAGTATAATAATACCCAGGAATATGATGAGAGCAGGAATCTGAGTCTCGCGATTTGGTAGTTGTTACACTACAGGGTTCAAAGGGCACCAAGGCCCCTCCACTTCCACTGTAGAGCCTGAGGGAGGCTAGGAAAAAGGACTGCTGGTGCTCCTGAAGAAGGGGACCCTAGAGAGGGAGGGATTTGGCTCTCCACTGAGCATGAGGATGTTCTCCACAGACAAGGCTCAGAGTTAAGGCTGAGCCTTTTTATCCACTTCCGAACTCTTTGTGTTCTTCACTGGCCAAACGTAAGGATCCTTAATCATTAGGTGGGCCACTATCCAGTAGGAAGAGATGTATACCTGAATTTTGAATACCTATGTTTAAAGAACCAATTTCCTTGGGACTTAGTACAGCCCCTTACTTCAGCTGTCACTGCATATTATTCCCATCTGATTATCAAGCCAGTGTTTTTGCCTGTAATTCTCTTTAAATGGCAGTACAAATCATCATTTATATTTTTAAACCTGAGAAAAAAGCAAATTTTCCTGAACACAAAAATATTTATGTAGTTAATTAACTTGTTCATCTACTTTTTATTTTGCTCTTTTCCCTCATGTGTGATTAAACTTCTGGCATTTCCTATATGTCCCTCCTTTCCTATTAAATTCTCTCTCTCTTGAATTCTTCAGTTTGTAGTCTCATTCTTGCCACAATATTCTACATGGATAGAAAAACTTGAAATTCATACAGGCACCAAATCTTAAAGCAGAAGGCACTTCAACTCCTGCCACAGCCAGACCAGTCAACTCTTGACACCCCCCATCCAAGTTAGAAAGACCCTTGCCAAATGGAAGGTAAATCTACCATCCTAGGAACCCTCCACCCCCATTGGCCTCCTGATTTAAGTTCCTAGAATGTTTTCAGATTCCTCAGTTCAGATTATTATATTCAACAGAAACCTTCAAAAACAGGGCTCATCTATAGCTACCTTCTACTTCTACTCCTACTTCTACTCCTTATGTCTTTTATTAAAAGTCAGCATTTTCGGTTTGTGGATTTTTTACCTCTTGCTTCATTTCTCTCTCTGTCACAAATCTATCACTGTAGTCTCTAAAGGTAACTCAACTTTCCCTTCTAAATACCGTGATCCTTTGCCTTTCTATGTTTCTGATGAACATTTATTTTTTATCTTCTATCTTCTCACACCCTCCACAGCTTAGTCAATCAGACTCTACTCCTATGGCCATACAACATGATTCTAATATTCTTTCTGGTTCAGAGATTTGACTTTTTCCCTACCCAAATAATGAATCAACTGGGATAAAAATTATGTTTCATAATAGTAAAACGTTATTTATAACATATCCCTGGGTCAGAAAAATAAAAGAGAAAGTACTTTGGCTTCAAACGATAATTCTTCAAATACTATCAAATTGTTTCAAACCATTACTAATTGAATTTTCATCCAGTCACTCTATACCCTTCATAATTTACACATTGTTTTTAAAGGTAAGTTAAATTTTGATGCTTATTTGAAGAGAATTTAAATCTATCGTCTTGAAATAGAGGCCAATTCTTTTTATTGAATATTACCATTTATAAGTTCATGTGATGAGAGCAAATGTTTTCCTTGGTTCAAATATCAAATCAATCTTGCCATTTACAGCTCTTAGCCTTGAAAAAAGAAAACTTGGAAGATATCACATATGTTCAGGCCTACCTTTCCTTTTTTTTTCCCCCCCACCCTCCTATAGAACTACCAACATTAGGCTTTCTTGTATAAAATAAGCCACTCCAACCTTCTAGTAAGTGGTTATGAGGCCCATGGAATCCAATACTGTTACTATTTCTTATTCAAGAACATGCAACATTACAATGGTTTTAACTTCAATATGTAAAGTTGTATATTTTAGGAGACAAAAAAGAAAACACAAGCTTCTAAAGTAAATTGGATAAGTTTTATTCTTGGGACAACATATATTTATTTAAATGGTGGACTATGCTCAAGGGCACGTATACATCAACTCCTTTCTGACTTTCAAATACCACACATCATTTGAGTTTTAAAGGTTTTTTTTTTAATGCCGTAACTAACTACCACCTACCTAAAAATGCAGAACCAGAACGAATGTAGTATGGATGTCAGACAGCCTACCTGGTACCAAAAATAATTTCTTTACTTCAGCCATTTTAGGGGCCAAAGTTAAATGCAAGGGAGATAGCCTCAAAAATGTTAGCTCTTGCCAATCTATTTTCCCTCCACATGCAAGAGTAATTCTAGTTGAGGTTTATTTTTAGTTTTAATTAATCTTTTCTGTCCTCTCCTTGGCAGGCAGCTGGCAGTGCTCCTCTGACCTTCTTCTGTTGAATGTCAGGAGTACTCCTTGGAGAACGTTGGGTCCCTGCTCTTTGGAATTGCTGCCAGCCCATAGGAAGAACAACCCTGGTGATCTGGATATCAAGATGAAGCAGAAGGTCGTTTTCCCATATTCTGTCCACGTGGCTCATTTATCTGAACATGTCTGTCCTACCAGTAGCCCAGCATGTAGGGCCCATGAACACCCCTGTTCCCCACTCCATAATACGTACCTTGTCACATAAGGAACTGAGCAACCCTACTCTGCCCAGGTACAGAGTCAGCATCTATTAAGGCATAGGATTCAGGTACAAGCTGAAAATGAAACTAATGCATCCATTCCAACCTCCACTAACCATTTCTTTGATCAACTCTATTATAAGTAAAGAGCATGGTTTCTTTAACAAAGGGAGATTGTGATT
Source organism: Desmodus rotundus (assembly GCF_022682495.2). NCBI lineage: Eukaryota > Metazoa > Chordata > Mammalia > Chiroptera > Phyllostomidae > Desmodus > Desmodus rotundus. Next base: position 88,389,456 of record NC_071394.1, read on the forward strand.
TAAGTTCCAAAGTCAAGATATCCCAAGAGCTGCTGGAAAGAAGTGAGGAAAGGGACATAGAAGCTGCTATAAGCCAAGAATTGGGTCAGGGCTTTTACATGTATTACTGCACAATTCCCACAACCACTCTGCATGATTTCTGTTATCAAAAGGAAGCCTAGGGAAGTAAGCAGTGGGCAGCTGGTGGTCACACTGAGATTCAAACCCAGATTCAAACCCATGTCCAGAAGCATGTTCCAGAGAAGGCTACCTCGGCAGAATATCTATATATAGGGGTTCTGTGGAAGAAAGAAAAAAAAGATCCAAAGTGTAGGATATAACCACAGGAGTAGATGGTTGAAGTGGATAGAGGACGTCACCTTTGGGAGGGATGACTTGAAGGAATTCAGAAATTGGGGTGTGGAATGATCCATCTTTGCAGATGTTAATGTCACCAAGGATGACAACAGGAAGATGGTGGACAGAGAGGCAGTGAGCCCAATGCCAAAATAATCATGAGTGATCAGGAGGTCAGGAGATGGCACTAACAAGAGGGCAAATGAATGGTCTAGCCTGACAGAAAGTCATTGTCATTGTCAATACTTCATTACTCTCAATACTGATTTTAGCTCCAAAATCTCAATTTTCTACACTCAATTTTCAGACCACCAGCTCACTTCCCTTCACTATCACCTGCCTTTTTCCTCACTTCCTTCCTTACCCAACTCAAATTCCAAGGCTCATTTCCTTTGAACTCACTGTCAGTTTCATTAATTCTCCTTCCACCTGACTTATACTCCAACCCTGATTAGATACAAATTTCCACCTCCTGTGCCTATACTCAAGAAGCTAACATGGCTGCAGAAAAAAAAAAAAACACAACTGTGTTGACCAGTCCACTTTAAATTATAATTAAAAATCTCAAGTGGATCCTCCACTGCTGAGCATCCTCTACTTTTCCCTTCATCTATTTTCTGCCCAACTCTCCTGAAGCAATAATTGGCACTCATTTCTTTCCTCAAACCTCCCTCCTCCTTCCCCTTGTTACTCTTAACCTTCAACACTCCTCTTCTTCCTTTCATGAATGAGTGAATGAATGAGTGAAAGGGGCCTGTGCTCCATGGGACCCCTGGGAGCAATAATGTTCTGTGTCATTCAGCAGAAAAAAGGAACATTGGGGACTACGATGTTCCAACATGAAGCGTGCTCTAAGATTTTGCTTGCTGAAAGAGACCAACTATTCAAAATTACCATACAACATTATTGCTACCAAAAAAATAGTTTCAATAACCTTCAGGGATGACACAAAAGAGAAAGTTATTTATTGATGACAATGAGAAATTAACACAAACCTTTAGATTTCAAGTACCACCAGGCTGCTTCCCTTGATAATCCCTGCCTGCTGAGGAATACCCGGGTGCTGTCTGGGTAAAGACAGACTGGGGCTTTCCTTTGCCTCTCAGGCAGCTTAGACAAGCTGACAGGCAGCTGGAGTCTAAGGTGGAGAGAAAAGAGTGCTGTGTCTCTCACCCCACAGGTCCTTGGTGCAGACCAGCCCAAAAAGGAAGGTTAAATATTGAGAAAAAATGTTTTAGCCAAAGAGTGAGTCAAATGCATCAGAATGACTTGCAACTAAAACTGAGATTCAGAACGAAAGTGTTCTAAACATTAGGGTTACTGTTTTACCAAATATTACCTATGATATGTTTCAAAGTTATTCCAAGCAATGAAGTATCACTTAAATGTGGCTTTTAAGTGTGCATTTTTGATAAGATATGAGAAGTTCATAGTGAGGAAAGGCAGTTATTAAATTATCTGAGTTTTCAAGACTTAAGGATTTTGAGACTTTGGGAGAAGAAAAAATGGCCCTTGGGGATAATCTAATTTCTCAAAGTCAATTCTGTGCAACACTAGGCTCATAAGTTGCTATTGTTATAAAAACAAATGTATTCATGACCAGGTATGTTTGGGAAGAATGTCCCTCTTGAAATTTTCAAGCACATTAAAGGTTCTGACAAGTCCTAGGATAAGGAAACCTGTCTTAACTTGTTAAATTATACACAGAACTTCCAAAACTACTTAAAGATCATTTTCTTCACTCCCATCACCTTCTAACATTCAGCTCAATACCAAGAAAAGTGATCTGGCCCAACCCTCACATTTTACAGGTTAAAAATATAATAGAGCCCTGACCAGTATGGCTCGGTTGGTTGGGCATCATTCCACAAAGTGAAAGGTTGCTGGTTCGATTCCCAGTCAGAGCACATGCCTAGGTTGTGCGTTCAGTCCCTGATCTGGGCACATACAAGAGGCAACTGATCGATGTTTCTCACTCACATCGATGTTTCTCTCCCTCTCTTTTTCCCTCCCTTCTCCTTTCTCTAAAAATAAATAAATAAAATCTTTAAAAAAATTAAAGACCTAAGAGTGGTGAATTTAACACAGATTACACACTATTTAGGGCAGCAGTGAAATGTTAAAGAGGTCGCAAATTCATGGGGTGTGCCATCATGCTTAATTCTATCTCCAAAGGCAAGTATCCCTAAATGACTTTGGTATTCTCTCACTGAGCCCATATGCAGTCTCAGAATCTTGCTTGACACAGTCACCTCACCGATAGAAGCTGGCACGTAAAACTAAATCTATTTGTCATCTGTAAACTAGCATCCAGGTATTCGGATTCTGGGTCCCCAAAGTAACAATGTCATTATCATTAGCATCATTGCCATCACAGCTGTCATCTATTGAGTATGCACTTCGTGCCGGCCACCGTGGCATGGGTTTTACATGCATTCTCTGCGTTAATCCTCATAACGACCCTAAGAGAGAGTTAACAAGACAACCCCTATTCACACACAGGAGAGCTGGGGCACAGATGCCTGAAGGGGCAGGAGGTCATCCAGTTTGAAAGTGACTTACCTGGCACTTTAGCTATGCCAAGCATGCAGCCCCAGGATATACCCTCAGGCCTGACCAGGCCATAAACGTGATCTTGAGTTAGGCTTGGGATAGCACAGACTATTCCCCCCAAAACCCTTTTTATCTTTCAATTTTATGGAAACAATCCCCTAAGGTGAGGCTAGAATCTTCATCAGCAGATTTTAAAGAAGAAAAATGTGATATATGAACAAGTTCTGGGGTCTGTTCAAGATATCAGAAGAAGAATAAGCCTAAGTGGGGTTTGAACACGACATTGGGGTGGGGCACTGAACAGAGACCCTTTGGCTGTTCCCTAAGCTTGGCCTCATGCCCTGGGACACACAGCATCCCCAGCCCTCTCTGTAGACCCTCTTACCAAGAACTGCTAAATGGTCATTGTGATTCAGAAACTCTAACCATTGTAGTTTCCCTGTAGTTTATACCCTTTGCAATGACATGGATGGAACTGGAGAGCATTATGCTAAGTGAAATAAGCCAGGCAGTGAGGGACAAATACCATATGATCTCACCTTTAACTGAAACATAATCAACAAAAGAAAAAAGCAAACAAAATATAACCAGAGACATTGAAATTAAGAACATTGTAACAATAGCCACAGGGGAGTGAGGAGGGGATAGTGAGGAGAGGGGTCTATAGGAGCTACTATAAAGGACACAAGGACAAAATCAAGGGGGAGGGTAGAGGTGGGGGAGGGAGGTGGGACTGGCTGGGGTGGGGTGGAGGGAAGGGGAGAAAATGCAGACAACTGTAATTGAATAAAAATAAATTAATTAATTTAAAAAAAAGAAACTCTAATCAGTAAAAGCACCACTTGCAACGACAGCAAAGGTGCTTATTACCTGCTAGAGCTCAGCCAGTTTCAAATGGAAACCTTAAAAAAAAAAAAAAAAAAAAAAGCAGCTGTGTGTATGTTCAATGTCCTGTACCAAATGAGGTCTGCTGACACACACTCAGCCCCAGAGTGAAGTCCCAGACAGGGCAGGTGCCTCATTTGATGCTGGGATCTTCATAAAGCAGGATGATGAGAGAACTTTCAGTATACCTAGAGAATCCTTTTGAAGGGTAGATTTTTTTTTTCCCTTGGCCAAGCACAATCATCTAGTCAAGACATTAATGTCCCTTTGTGATCCTATCAAGTCTCACTAACCTTCCTATTCCAGCAGGGCAGACAGGGGTAAACCCACTGCGACTGTTTACTAACTCCTTCAGGATTTAACTTTCTCCCTGAGTCTTGGGGTGCTGGGCCTTGGCAACCTCCCAATCTGCAAGCAGCACTTGGCCTTGAGTCTATATTTCCAGGGCTTTTTTCAACTAGAGAGTGACTTTGCCTCTTCCCTCCCTCCCTTTCTCTCTCCATGGACTTTTGCGTAATTCTGCTGGGAGAGGGGCCAAAATATCCCTTGTGCCTGCTCCAGACCAGCTGCACTTCCTTGCAGAGTCCGTGAACCTCACCTGGCCATCTGCTGGGGAAAACACTGGAAGGAAGGTGTCATGTAAATATGAGAGTAGCTGAGGCTGATGGAGTAGCTCTGCTGTCCTTGTCACTTTGGATAAATCGTGCACTCCCTCACTTGCTTCTCCTATGTCTTCCCAGCAGCAATGTGATTACTGAGGAAGTACCAGAAAAGCCTTTACAGAATAGAAATAGGTCTGGCTGGATATACCCCACTCTCAGAGGACTCCCACAAGCCTCTCTGTAAACACAAACAAGCAGCCCAGGCACTTCTGAAGCTCCCCACAGCCCTGCAAAGGCCAGAGCACAGACCAGCTGGGAAGGAGAGACAGGAAACAAGATGACTTCTTTGCTTAATTAGATGTAAATTTTTCTCCAGTGAAATGAGAACTTAGTTACCTGGTACAAAGGAAATGATCAATATCTGTTGACTTCTAAAATAGGTGATGGGTTCCTTTGGGAAATGCATAAACATCAAAAACAAATTCCTCAGTTATTTCTAGGCACTGTTTTTAATAAGATTCACCCCCCCCTTTTATTTTTAACATCTGGTAAATCTTCACTAGACACAAGTTGATTTCCTAGCCAGAATAATGCATTTCTGTCCATCACAACATAATTAATAATAATTTCCATATTTACTTGGTTTTCATCACACATCTCTTTGCACTAGTGAGGGAAGGCAGAGAAAGAAAGTGATCCCTGCCCCCCGCCCGCCCCCCCCCTTGCTTGGCAACTATTCCCAGTCAGTGGTGAGCGCACCTTATTAAGATAATGGAACGTAAATCAAAGTGAGTAGGTCTACACGCCATGCTGAGGGTGTATGTCCACTTGTACTGCCTGCCAGACAGCAAACTGGCCTGCAAATTAAATGTGAAAAATCAGTGAGGACCCCCAGCCCATCACTGGAAGGGAGAACAGGGCCCTGACAGTTCAGCTAATGTCTATAGCCACAGTGATAAAGGCCTGTAAATGGCTTCATTCCACCTTGTCACTCACAGTCCTGGCTGTCACCCCTCACTCCTGCTACCTGCAGTGACCTTTGTTATGCTCAAGAAATCAGCTCCAGCTATAAGTTCTCTCTTACAGAGTGGCCAGATGGGGCGGTTTTGCTCCATTATTTGCGCCTGTACAGGGAAAATGCCAACAGAAAGATTCATTACGGTCCAGCCCATCTCTGCAAAGCTCCTCTGATTTATTAGGGCATAAACTGCTGTATGGGCTGTAATGAGACATAAATGTTCTGGAAGGCCTATGAACTCCAGCAGGAAACGCCTTGCCATCACACTTCTGTGCACCTAATTTATTAACAGCTTGTGCCGGCACAAGCCTGGAAAATCCTGCCAACTCTACAATCTGCAGCAGTCACCTTTGGGGTGGGCAAGGGAGAATGGGAAAAATGTGTCCAACTCAGACAAGTGACAGAAAGCGTATGGGTATGCTGGACAAAATGGCGAAGCCCTGCATTTTCTCCGAACTCCCCAGCAGACATTTGGCCAAGCTCACTCCACGAGAGAGCAAGGTTTCCCCAACTATGTGACGGCAAGCTCAAACTGGACACGGTGCTATCTCAGTGTTTCCTTGGCCCTGAAGGAACACAGAGGAAAGTGTTTACAGTTCCTTCAGAGGAGCCCCAGTCTCTGCTTCTACTTCCTCTATAATGTGAAGGATACTTTCTCCAGGGCAGGTTACCCCAGCTTATTACAGCACTCTGTGCAAGATGATTAGCATTTTTGCTTTCTAAACAACACCCTTTCAGTTCTAAATATAGAACAAAAAATTAACAACAGACCAACCCATTTTTATACTTCCTTTTATACAACCAATTTTTTCCTTAGATCATAAAATGCATGTCTCTTTAATTCAATTTTGGTTGCATGTGCCAAACTTTATGAAAAGAATCAGATTAAGTAGTGAGCTGCCAAGAAAATATATAACATCATGACTTGATATTAGGTATTAGGCATTTTATACTTCGTGCACTAATGACAGGAGATCATCTTTTGTCACTGAAACATTCATTTATACAATATTTCTTGAGCCTAGACCAAGTCCTTGAGATCCAGTAGAAACAGACATGGCCACAATCCAAGACCAACAACATGATTTGTGGGGCCCAGAGCAAAATAAAATTGTGGGGGCCATTGTTCAAAAAGTATTAAGGATTTCAAGGTGGCAACAGCAGAGCATTAAGCCAAGCACGGGACCCTCTGGGCGTGGGGCCCTGAACCACAGCATGGTGGCATGGCTATGGAGAGGCCTTGACTCTGCCATGTGGCGCATGTATTCAGTAAAGAAGCCAAACAATAAGACAATACTACTGATGAGAATGTAAGAAATAGATGTTAATACTCAGAGGAAAGGAATATTGTCCCATGGGAGAGCACTACAGAACAATGTGATCCTGGCTGGGGCACGGGGGACAGGGAGGCACGCCTGAGTTGAAATGAAAGGTGTGTTTGTTGTCAAATGATGAAGAGGAGCATCACAACAGATAAGGTAGCATATATATGCACATGGCCCCTGGGGGAGGAAGAGCGGTACCCTATCCCAGAAAAGGTCCAGGTCTGAGGTGAAGACTGAGAGAGATTAGATGCCAGACCTCAGCAGGGCCTTGCAGGCCACGGAGGGGATTTCCATCTCTAAGGAATGTTGACAGCAAGTACACAGACTGACTCATTCCCCATCAGTTGTATGGGTCCTTTTCCAGGGCCCTTGTCCCCTACATCAAGTGACTGATGGCATGCCCCTTGGCAGAAGGAGAGTGACACATTGGCCCGGAAAAAACCCAGGCTTGAGGTGAAGTCTGAGACTAGCTGCAGGTTTGGTGAAAATATTTACTTTTATAACACCAGAAGCAACAGAGTGATTTTGTTTTTAATTTTAAAAAACAAAGCATTCCCCCTCTTGCAAAGCAAATGCCAAGAGTATGTTCACAGTACATTTCTACACCTGAGGAATAAGCCTGGGTAAATAGTGACTGAGACTTTGCCACTATAATTAAACACAGCAAAGGCCTAGAGTGCCTCCTTGAACAATGGCAGAATCCTATGTGCACATTAACTCCATGGTTCTCTGTACCCAGAGTGTTGGACCAATCATCCTAGAAGCAACCCTGCTGGCAGATCCCAGCCTCCTGGACTCTGCCAGACTGTTCACACTTGATTAAATATTATTGCATGAAGTAAGAAGGAAGGCTGGGGTCTTTGTCTCCTGGCTACACGCTAACGAGTCAGCATGGAGAACAGGAGGAATTCACTGTATGTTTGATTGACCTAATTTTTTATTAGACCCAATCATTATTAATTTTTAAAACATTCTCTCCCACACTCATGTAATTTGCCTTTTTGGTCTTGAATCTTGAGGTCTACTGATGATATTTGTTCTTAAAATAGAAGTTCTCTTGAAACACTGCACAGTAAACAGTTATAAATAGCCCTTTGAATTTTTGAATAAGAAAATTTTCTTCATGTCAAATCTGCTTTTTTTTTTCTTTTGGGTATCTCAAGTTAATATAAAACTCAAATTTAAAAATGTCTATTTTGACTCTTTCAATACATGGTCCAAATATTTATCACAAATTTTCAACAAACTAGACTATGTCTCTTCTTGCAACTCAACAGGAAGTGGTTTATTGATAAGAGAAAAATGCATCAATTTACAGGGTTTGACACTGTGTCATTGAGTAAAAGCAGGAATGCTGTTTTTCAAAAGAACAGAAATAAAATAAAAACATGTTCATCTAACCATTGCAAGCACATGTGCTCCCTACAAATGGCATTTGGCCTGCCTATTACTGCTTCCTTCCAGCCTCTGACTTAGAAGGTGGTCACTGGTGATTTCCCTATTAGCACAAAATGAAACTGCACTGCAGACATCATATTTAGTCTTAAACCAATTCATATGTTTCACTCTTTTTAAATTTTTTTTACTGTGTTCAAGTACAGTGCCATATATTTTACTCTTTTAAGGTATCTCCAAATCCTTAGGTTCTAGGATTCTAACACTATGTTTGAAAAAAATAGTTCCCTGAAGCATCCTTTTCATGGGAGCCTCTTACGAATGGATCCATTTCAGAGGTTTTTAGAAGAATGTTCACACAGCAGTTCTGTGCCAGCCAGAATGTAGATAAGGGACTAACACAAGGGGGTCTGATCTGCAGTAATTTAAGCCACAGGGAGCTGCTTCTGCTAAAAACAGGAATGAACTAACCCTTTGGTCAATATAGTTCAAAAAAGGCTCTTGATGGGAGGAAAATCCAAACCTAGAGCCAGAGAACTGAAATTCAGCCACCAACCACATGGCAGATTCTTATGAGGGTTCCGCTGCCCGGGTGCTGGGCCAGGCAGAAGGTTTTTGATAGTGCAAAGTATTTCCGACTGTGCTGGGGATAATGTAAATCCAGCTTCCCTCCTACTACCAGGTAACCCTCCAGTAACCCTGCATCATATGTCATAAAACAAGACTAAGTTTTTGTCTTAGGAAAACTTGTTTTAACATTTTTTTCAGGCCTTCCTTTCTATATGTATTTCAAGGGACAAGTTTGGCGATGAGGTGACTTCACAGCAAACAGAAACAATGCTTTGGTGTCTATGGCTCTGGGAAGAGAGTCATGATGGCTTATAGTGGAGCAGAACGGCCAGGAGGCATCTCTGCATTTTCTCTATGGCTGTGTCAGCAATAGCATTAGATACCTCTCCTCTTCATACTGGGCTTCTTCATTACTGAATTTAGAAATTGAGGCAGAAATATTCCATAAACCTCACTCTGAAAGGCTCCCCCTTTGCTTGAACTCCAGTCATTAATGTGGTATGGAGCAATCTACATTTCAGGGAAATTTAAGTAGAACTTTGTTCTAACTTTCTTTGGTTACCAATGACTTGTTTATAAAGAATAAATGTTGCCCTGACAGGTGTGGCTCAATTGGTCGGGTGTCATCCTGCAAAGCGAGAGGCTGCCAGTTCGATTCCTGGTCGGGGCACATACGAGAGGCAACCGATTGATGTTTCTTTCCCTCTCTTTCTCCCTCCCTTCCCCTCTCTCTAAAAATAAATAGATGAAATCTTTTAAAAAGAATACATTTTTATCTTCTAGTTCATGCTGTTGGAATGTGAAGCTATCTCTTACCTAGTTTGTCTCAGAGACATTTTTTCTATTCTCCTCCATATCAACTTTCCCTCCATCCTCACTGTAGCCTTTCCAAGCTGTCTACCGAGAAATTAAAAGAATCTTGTGTTTTGCTTTCACAAATAAGGAATTATTAGAAAAACTAGTCTCTCTTTCCTTATAATATTCTCTAACTATTAAATAAAGAATAACATATCCAAAGGTAGATTTTCCTGAGTTAGCGTTCTTCTATCTCTGTCCCTTCCTGACTGAATATTCATCCACCCATTTAAATACACATCTGCCCTCTCACCTAACCATCCACCCACCTATCCGTCCTCTTACTCATCCACCTATCTGTCCAACTCTAAGTACAGATGTTACAGATACTGAAATTCAGAGTCAAAGAACTCATTCCCTTTGACATTGTCATTATTCTCTTCTTACCTCTGGAAGTTTCTTGGGACCATGAGCCTTAGTACCATTTGTGGGAGAATTTTTATGTTTTGGGATTAGTATAATTACTTTACACATGGCCATTTACCAGTAGATGAAGCTAAGGAAAGCTGATTTTCTTGAGGAAATAAAAAAGAAGTACATCATAAAATAACTTTGTATTTCACTTCCAATTTCTGTAGCTGTAAATAAAGCTTCATTCTTTAAGCTTGAAGGCAAACCCCAGAGGAGTGACTAGGAGCTCAGTGCTAAGCGACAGACAGCTTGCCAGGGAGATGAATGCATTTCATTATCTGGAGTTTATTCCATAGGCATAATTAGAACTCCTTTGAGAAGACAGCTAATTATGTAATATACAACCAAATATGTGAGGATTTCATTTTGGCATTAGGCAGAATCTATCAAAATCTATTTTAATTTATGATATCCTATTGGATGGGGAGCAAACAGGACAAGTCATTTCCACAGCAATGGCTTCTGATTAGTACCACCAGATAATATGAAAGTACAGTATATATCTTCCCCTTGGGGCATCGCTGGAGAAAAGGCAGCTTAGACCAGCCCAATATATTATTAGATGTCCCCGTTGCCCTGCAGAAACACAGCTGCAGGTATATCATTTCTGGCTGGGACAATGGTAATATGAGGGATCAGCAGAGACATCAAATGAACAATCTTTACTAGCCGGCACATTTTTTCCTCTCTATACATAGTCTGCAGGGAATGGGGTGATATGGTCCCAGCATCAGAGTTTCCAGAAGAAGCCTCTTCTGTCCTAGCCCACAGCCAGCACCTCCATCTCCAGCCATCTCTCCTTGCCAAGCTTTCACTATCACGAGGAACTTCAGCAAACTTGCTGGCCTCGTGGAGAAAGTGCCAGCCTCTATACCCTCCTGCTCCACCTTTTTCCATCTATAGGGGGTCTCATCTCCCAGTCCAGGCCCAAGAAAAGGCTTCAACCCTTTTTTTCCAGAAAGCAAGGAAAGGAAAATAACACTGCATAACTCTTTAAACTGCATTCCTGAGAGTTTCCAAAGTTTGTTGAAAAGAAAGGCAAAAATGGAGTAACAAAGACATTTTTCAACAAGAGGAAAATGACAGGCACAACCAGGCAGTTTCATTTACAGGTAACTTATAAAATGAATGTGATTTTTCCTTCCAAAGGCCCAGTTCCTTCTGAATAAATTAGCTTCAGATGATGCTTTTTAAAAAAAATGGTGGGGAAGTAAGCAATCCAGCTTGTTGGGACTGCCAAGCAGCCAAAAATAGTTCAATAGACTTTTGAAAATTTCTAATGATAGAATATTTTGGAAGATGTAGATATGGCTTTCCAAGTTCAGAAAGGCAAGGTTGGGCCTTTAAGATACAAAGAAACCATGGAGAAAAGATATGGCAGACACATGGCATGAGAGCCACCTCTGGTATCCTGTGCAAGGCAGACACTGCTCACGTGTCACGACCCTGTCCCTTTGCCAGCCAGATGGGCCCTCATAACTCTTCCAAAGTCAGCAATCCAGAGAGCCACCTCCAAAGACCTGAGCTGGCCCTTGTGACTAAACCTTCTTGCCATCTTGAACTCAGTGCAGACAGCTGGAGTTAATGAAAGAGTTAATGTGATTTTCCACTCCCCCCACTTGCTTTGAGGGACTCTGGTGAGAACTGGCCTGATCAAATCACCTTTAGGGAATGGAAAAATCTAACTTACCACACATGAAGGCAAGCACAGAAAGGAATGCTGGAGATGAACTGGGGCAGGCAGAACAGAGCTGCACATCAGGCACAAGGAAGGAAAACACAGACTCAGGAAGAAAAGAGGTGGCAGCGGAGCAGCCATCTTCCTAACTGCGTACAGACGACCCATCTCTCACAAGTCCAAATCCCCATCCCAGGGGTGCGGGTTCAAGGCCTGGTGTGCACATGGCAAGGAGGGGGCTCGGCCCCCATTCCCTTCTGCATCTCACATATGTGTCAGCTGGTATGAGTTAGCCGGGCAGTGACCACATTTTGGGGAGAAATCATCCATTGATTTATCACAGGGGCATAAATCATAAATGCATTTAGTTGTCTTCATCGCCTTTCTTGTCATCCTGCCCCTCTGAAGTGAAATTAAGAGGCAGATGTATTATCTGGGATCAATTCCAGATCCCTTTTGTGTTTAAAAAAAAATCCAGGAAGGGTTTCACACAACCCTCTGCCACAGGTTGATCAAAGTCTCAGCGCCTGGAAGGCCAAGTCACCACACAGATAACTGAGAGGCCTGGTGACGAGAGGGGTGACACTTCGCTCCTGCTGGCCCCTCAGCCCAGATGGGGTGGAGGATGACAGGAGTTCCTGCACTGTCCCTAACAACAAGCCAACCTCCTCTTTGGCTCACAGACACCAAGACCACAGAGCTTTCTTCAGTGACCTGGGCAGGCCATTGAGGCAAAGGAAGAACAGATGGTGGTCAGTCATAACTGTAAATTTTAAAATTAAGTCGATAAAAAATCTGGTCAAGGCAACAACAGAGGGATCCTTCCAGAGAAGTCTAGAGGACTCCTCTCAAACACTTATGCATTCTTAGGTCTCAAGTTTCCTCCAGGTCTTTTCAGGGATCCTGTCTCATTCCCTCCATTCTCCTTCTTCATAAATTTTGTCCCATTTCCCTCACTGGTTCCATGGATCACAAGATACTGCCATGTGCCTTTTCTCATGGCTCCTATAAGAACACTAGGAAGGAGCTACTACCATTTTACAAATTAGAAGTTCAGAGGAAATTGAGTGGCTCGTTTGGGATCACTCAGCTCAAGACCGAGTTGGACATCAAACTGTCCTTCTCTGTCCTTCACAATATGACTGTCAAACTCTGAGTTACTCTTACTACTTCTTTTGGTCTGAATCAACGTTGAAAAAGTAGTTTCCTTCCTGTCTCTTCTAAGTACTCTTACACATTCCAGCAAGCACATGTGCCCCATTGACCTGAAGAGTTTTGGGCTTCAGGAGAGAAGCAAGGGCAACAAGTCCTCACCTTGGGCCTTGAGGCAAGATCAGCATATGCTCATGCTAACCTGAGGCTAAGGGAGCAGAGAGTGTCAATACATGGAGGAAGTGAGGGCCATTGGGGGATAAAGGACAGAGAGGGCCACCAATAGCACCTTAAAAAAAAAACAAAACTGGCTCCTATCCAAGTCCTCTTGGATAAAAGTACTCTTATCCAAGAGGACTTTATAAACCCTTCACATCTCTGAATCAGGCACTTTGTGTCTAATCCCTGCTGGATGCCATGCCCAGCATTTAGCCTATCAGGACCAAGGGAGACTCATGTTAGACTCTTCTTTGTTTTGGTCACCATTCCTCATCTCCCAGGGATCACAGGTAAGCCACTGGAGGGAGGTATCAAGCACCATACCTGGGAGACATTCCAGCCTACTAGCACATGGTCCATGTTCAGTCTGCAGTGAAACATACACACACACACTCACTCATGCAATTTCATATTAAGCAGCTACGTTGTGCCAATATATCAAGTGCTGGGCACACACTTGTGACCAAGAGAGATACAGCATCCACTCTCATGAGTAAAGAGTTAATAATCAAGTTAAACTCAAAATGAATGCTAATTTTAACTATAATTGATGGTGTAAGTAAGGGAAATAGTAGGTACTATGAAAGTCTATAACAGAAAAAGAATTGGTGGTCAGGGGATGTATTGCTGAATATATACATATACCATAGCTCAAGTCAGAACTTCACACTGGGAGATGTCTATGTGAGCCACAGGCCTGTTCTTCCAAGAATTTCTTGAAGGCCTGGAGAGACCACCTCTGTGTCAGATTTTTAACCCCCTCAGTGAATGGCAGCAACAGGGAATTCTTAGGTATCCTGCCCAGAAAAGACAGAAGCAGAGAGATGCCCCCAGCCAAGAACCTGCACCATGCCCCTTTCTCTTGATGTCAAGGAGCCAGTTGTCAATTCCTAGCCTGAGGCAACTCTTGCTAGATTTTTTTGAAGGAGGTCTAGACATTTTTTAATGAGAAGAGCTCCTAACAGGCCATTTCCTAAGTCCAGAGGAAGGGAAATGGCCAGTATTTCTACAAGAGTTAAGAAATTATTCTGTGAAGAGAAAACACTTCCAGTAAGTATCTCTTTGGCTCACACAGACATCCTTTCGAGTCTGAACCAGAACAATCTTCTCTGAAATTCTAAAACTCTCACTTTTTGTCTCTGTCTCACTGAGGCACAGAAACAAATCATATGAAAGCAAAATCAAAATGATCTAAATCTTAAAAGCCTTAAAGTTTCCATGAGTTCTCAAGGTCAGATTCATAGAACCAAGGGTTGGGAATGTCTAGCTTCTGACCCAAAACACACCAGACTCTTGCCCCCAGCCAGGTTAACCCTCTCCAAATCACAGGGCACCTTGGAAATTCGTGCTAGGGCCTGATGTGGCCCCAGAAGATGTGTAGCCATTTAGCTAATCCTCCCTGTCTGTCTCACTTTTGGTTTGTGTTCCAGCACAGATTTCCACATGGCCTCTTTGCTTTCTAGTAAGGCTTGCCAGGCAGCAGCTTCCTGCTGGACAGTCAACACGCAGCTCATACGTGTCTCCCCCAAAGAGGGCCCATTAGTCAGCACCATTAGCTGTTTCATTTTCAAGATAGGATTCCTGGAGGAGTGAAGAGGGTAGGACAAAATCTTTATTACATTATGGAACAGCGAACAGTGAACCGAAGTCAACTTTACTGTGGAGATCTTGCGAGGGAGTGGAAAGGCTCTTGTGGGAGGCTGTGTGCTGAGAGAAGAGCCCAAAGTGCTGGGCTGAAGTTACAGCTCATGTTCACTGAGCCCCATAAATCTCCTCCCTTCATATTTTCTATGGAAATGATTAAGGTAAAGGCAGTCAGGTAGATAACAGGTCAATGACCAACATTAGCTGGTGCTGGGAGCCTCAGGTTTTATCCCAAAATGTGGGACAACATAATTAATATGAGGGTCAGCCTTTGGAGAATATTGCATTCCCAAAAATCTACTAGAAGAAGGAGCTTCACTTATGAGGCTTAAAGATGATTTCTCCAACGAAGTTAGCAAGAAAACAAAGGGCTCCTCCGTGATGAAGATCTAGCATCATGAAACAAGCATGAAGTGCCAGGAGGTGCAAGGCTCAGGGCCAGGTTCTGAGTTGGAGATCTTTCTTTGTGGGCTGTTGGGATCAAGTTCAAAGGGTAGGTCAATTCCTCTGTGCATATAGCACTGAAAACACAGGCTGTTAGGGATTTGCAGGGGGTATATGGGAAGCTTGCCTTGACCTAAATCTACTTCCTCCCTTCAACAAATGTTTCCTAAGCACCTGTTATGCTTCTAGTGCTGCATCAAGTACTAAGCTTTGGGGGAGAACCAAACAGGAAATGCTCTTGGGTCTATTAGAGAGATAAGCATTGCAGAGAAAATGACGCCAGTGCTGCCCAGACATTTAAGGTGCTGGAAATTCTACCAGCTGGAAGTCTTTCACCTGGGCACCCTCTGTGTTCCCAAGGAAGCTCAATGGGGGAGCCCTAGGTGGGCTCTATCCACCCCAGAGCCTCCTCACACCAAGGCAGGATGCTGGGGCACAGGTTAAAGCTAGGGCTTTGGAGTCAAGTTACTTAACCTTCTCTTAAGTCAGTTCCTTCACTTATAAAAGGGATGTACTAAAAATATCTACACAGTAAAAGTGCTGAGAGTATCAAACCAGATGATGCTTCCAACATGCTCAGCAAAGTGCTGGGTAGATAGCACTCACTCCTTCCTTCCAAAGGTTCCCTAAGTGAGCATGTGTGTCAGGCACTTGGGGTGCATCGGTGGGTAAAACAGACACAGCTCCCTGCTCTCATAGTGCCCTGCTTCCAATGGATGGGACAACAAACACAATTTACTTCCTCATGATGTTTATCTGATATATTACAAGATGAAAAATTCTATCACTAAAAGGAAAGCAGTACCTAAGATTACTGGCAGTCAGGGCCAGGGTAAATCTGATGGTCACAGTAGGTATCATTGAAAAGGGAGTGTCTGAGCAAGGGCATAAAGGAAGTGAGAAGTGAGCCAATGTAGAAATCTGGGTTAAAATGTCCCAGGCGGAGGGGCCAAAACTGCAGACCTCCAAAGGTGGCAGTGCACCCAGCATGCCTGAGAGCAGTGGGCTGTGCAGGGGCTGGGAGGGGCGGGCAGTGGAGAATGGGTCAGAATGAGCAGTCACCTCTCCTAGGACTTGGGCCTAGCCTTGGCATAAAGTGGGGAAACAGCCCAAGTTTGGAGGTTCACTGGCATGATTTACCTTTACTTTCCAAAGTGCCTGGCTGCTGTGTGGAGAGCAAGCCATGGAGTGCCTACTTCTGATGAAACAAATCTGAGAATTGGGAAGAACTTTGATTCTTTCACAACTTCTATGCAGGTGTAAGAGTGGCAGGCACTGGGGAAACACAGTTGGCTTCTGGACTGTCTGCACACATAGGGAGGGGGAGCAAAGTGGGTAAATGGGGTCAAATGTATGGTGACAGGTAGAAACTAGACTTTTGGTGGTAAGCATATTTACAGATAGAGAATTATAATGTTGTAGACCTGAAACATATAATGTTATTAATCAATAGCACCTTAGTAAAAATATAAATAATAAAAGTTAACCACCAAAATAAATATACCAATAAATAAATCTATTTTAAGATGATATTTGGGGAAAAAATAAAGGATTGAGCACTTCCAAACTCATTCAACCAGCCACCTGTGTTCCCAAGCCTACCATGCCAAGTTGTACCCTCTTCTGTTGAACCGCAGCACAGGCTGCCTGCGGACATTTGTACAGATGCACCGCTGAGGCTGACCCGGGATCCTGCAGACTGCAATCTCTTCTTCATCACTAATACTCACCGAGCACTTGCTCTCCCCAAGGACTTGGTACACTCGGCACTACTCATTTGCCAAACCCCCCTCATAACGTGCCTGGAAGGGCAGCCTGGTTCTTGTCTTCACCCCCACCACCCATTTCCTAAATGAGGAAACTAAGCACAAGGAGATTCAGTCACTTGCCCAAAGCCAAAAGCTCAGAACGGTAAAGTCTGGACACCTACCCCAGCAGGCTGAGCCTTGACCACCACACCAGAAAAGGATGCCTAATAGAAAAGCAACACTACTTTTCAAAAATCTCCCTTGTACATTTCACTAATACACATAGGCTGCTTGTCTGAATTGAGAAACACTAGCTCTTCTGTATCATTAATTAATGATATTGAATGATCAAATAGATCTCAGTACATTGATAGGTACCCGAAGTTTAAATATAAAGGACACTGCATATATATCTATTCATGAAACAGGTAAAAGGCAAGGCCTAGAAATGATTTTAAAATGCAAGTGAATACTTTGATCTTCTTATTAGTCAATTAAGACACCACATAAGATGAATCTAGATTTAGGGATTAAAATGTACTTCCCATTTTCCACATCTGAAAAAATATTGCTATACCATCTTGAATTCAATTTTGGTACAACTACATTTTAACTGTAACAGCTAAATTAAACAGTTTTAATGACATAAGAAGTTGGCAATCGTGGTGACAATGTTGATGGTACAGCATCATGGGCTCTACCCACTCACTGCCCAGCACTGAGCATGGTAGCACATCATCTTCTTTAATTCTGAACAAAACTGCAAGGTGTGTACAATTAGCCCCATTTTACAAATAGGGAAAACAGATTTGTTAGCATCTAGATACCACCCTCTTTCCAGGAAGCAGCACTGCCTCCCTGCCCTCACCCAATCCCCAAGAGCCCTACTCAACAGTTCCAGAGAAATAAAAACCCAAGAAATAAGAACTTGACATGTCATTAGCCTGCAAATAGTGCTGAACCTGTTCAGCAAGCTTCTAATTATGATGGGGTGTGCCGTTAATAAGCTAATGCTAGCACCAAGTCCAGGCTGGGCCTGGGGCTCTGTAACCTCACTTCTGCTCTGCCAGCTGCTTCAGGCTGGGCTCTGCCCACAGGGTCAGTAGGGGGAGGCTGCAGGGATGGAGGAAGGAGAAGGGACTTGCTTCCTCCGGTGTGCTCTCTGGTTCCCAATGCCACCACTCCAGCAAGGCTCTGCTCCAGCAGGGATAGCCCATTCCAGTAGCAGTGAACAAATTCACTTTATAGTTTTTCCAACACTCATTCCCTTCAGAGACTCCAGCACCCCTCTCAGATGCCAGGGTCCCAGCCCCACAGGACCCTGCTCTGGGCTCAGAGACCCCAGTTCCTTCCAGCCAGGGCACCCTCCTCAGAGGTCTGGGGTCCCAGCCCCCCAAGTGCTCTCCTCTTAGATTCTGAGCTTTAACAGCATCTCCTCCCTGTCCCTCTCCTGTACCACCTCTGCCACCAGCCACAGGGGTGGCAGCTGTTTCCTGACATTGCTACTTCCATGATACCCTAGACTTCTGTTTTTGCCCTTTCTGGCTAACAACTCTTAACATTAAGTTCTCTCATTAAAATAACTGGTGGGTTTCTGCTCCTGTCTGGACACTGCCTGACCCAGTGGTGACATAACTGTTCCCAGTGGCATTTCTCAGAGTGTTCCCACTGAGACAAATAGTCTTCACCTGCAGGACCATGGAGGGGGCATGAAAACCCTCATAATTCACAAAGTGTGGTCATGAGCCACCTATCAAAATGCCAGTTCTGGGGCTGCATCTGCAGAGAATGGCACTCAGGAGACACTTTTTACAAGTCCTCTAACACTGTCAGCCCCTCAGTGTGAGAGCACAGGTATGGAGGCAGTCCGACGTGGCAACGGATCAGAGCCTCCAGCAAGTGACAATCTCCCTGAGCCTGAGCTCCCTCAAGTGTAAGAAGAGAATGACAATAGGAGTGTCTCTCCATAGGCCATAGGACAGAGCTAAGAATTAAATGAGAGGAAGCAAGGAAAGTGCTTGACTCTGTGCCTAGCATGGGGGCTGGTTTTGGTGGGGTCTTCCCTATAGGGTAGTTTCTGGTATCCATTAAGTGATGGTAGGGGTCACTTGGGAATGTGTACTGTCCCCACGTGCTTCCTGCAGACAGTGGTGCATGGGTGCAGGGGAGGTGCCACAGAAGCTGTCTTGAGCCCCTGACATGAACCAATCTTTCCGTGGCCAGCAGCAGCCATGCACCAGTGGGCCTCGTTCCTAACTTGTCTCATCATGTTCTTGTGGAGTCACAAGATGTCTAATACCAGCAGAAGTAATTAAAAATAAACTGGGAGACAGTGAACCATTTCGACTCTCCCTTCGGCGGCAAGGGGTTTCCTGTCATACCGTTGACTGACCACGGGAAATGAATGTTCCTGCTATTTTCCTGAGACAGCTTTAGGATTTATCACCCTGGAAAAAAATACAGCAATGACACAAACTCACCCAAAACTTTCAAGCCAAAATGTGACTTTAGTCAGGGAGGGAGAGGCGAAGGGAGGGAGAGGACAGAGAAGTGTAACCACCAGCTGAGCCCTGAAGTAAATCACAGTAAGAAACACGACCATCTTGGAGCATTCACAGGAAGAAGAAAAAAACCTAACCCTAACCCCTACCCAATCAGTTTTGATAAGGAACATCAATGCCAAAACTGCATACATAGCCCACGACCATGCCTTGTAGCCTGATTCCCCACACAGTAGTCAGAATGAACTTCTAAAAACAATCAGCTCATGCTTCTCCCTGTTCAAGAACCTTCCATGGCTCCCCACTACCCTTAGATCACAATGTCAACTCCTTACTGTGCCCATTAAAGGCCAGGGGAGCTGGTCCCTGCCTGTCCTGCCAGTCTCCCCCACAACATTTCCCTACACTAAGCATTCCAGCCACCTGCTCTTCACCCAGCCCCTATACACACCCAACTTCTCCTCCTCAGGCCTTTGAAAATGGCATCACCTCTGCCCCTCTTCTCCGCTCTTTTCACTTTCATGTCCTCTCCTCAGAGAGGCTTCCCTCAGCCACCCTATTCTCTGTCTCTGGCCCTTGCTTGTCTCCTTCAGAAGATTTACCATGGTTTACAGTCAACTGGTCTTTTTACTTGTTATCTGTGATCTGCTTTCTGCTCTCTGGGAGCTCCTTGAGCTGCCATGTCAGCCCCATACTCCTAGGCTCTGGTACAATAACCTGGGACAAGTGGACCCCCAATAAAAGTGTTTCAAATGAATGAATTACCCCAAATAGCTACTTCCTTCCATCCACTTCCTCTTTAAACAGCCCCTGCCACCCTCAAACCTCCATGTTAATTTGCTCCTCTGGGGTGAGGTATAGACAGAGCCATAGTGGAGGTGGGGTGTGGTGGGAAGACATTTGGAGACCCCTCTTCTATAAGCAGTATGATCTTAACTCCTTCCCCAGGGGCCTTTGGTCTTGGGTAAGTCCCTTCTCCTCTCAATAGGCTCAAAGGAAGGCAAAGGAAATGCTTTGTAAAATCACTTGAAAATCTGAATTATTTTACTTTGCATACCCTCTCAGTTCATCCATATTCTAGCAAATAGCAAGATTTCACTCTTTTTATAGCCAAGTAGTGTTCCATTGTATATATGCACCACTTCTTTATTTACTCGTCTACTGACAGGCACTTGGGTTGCTTCCATATCTTGGCAATTGTAAATAATGCTGCAATGATCATAGGGGTGCATATATTCTTTCAAATTAGTATTTTGGGTTTCTTCAGATATATTCCCAGAGGTGAAATCTCTGGGTCGTAAGGCAAATCCACTTTTATTTTTTTGAGAAACCTCTATCCTGGTTTCCACACTGGCTGCACCAGTCTGCATTCCCACCAACAGTGCACAAGGGTTCCTTTTTCTTTACACCCTCACCAGCACTTGTTGTTTGTTGATTTATTGATGATGGCCATTCTGACCAGTGTGAGGTAACAGACAAAGACCAACACCATATAATTGCACTTATCATGGAATCTAAGGAACAAAATAAATGAACAAAACTGAAACAGACTCATAGATACAGAGAAGAGACTGATGGTTGCCAGAGGGGAGGAGGTTGGGAGACTGGATGAAAAAGGTAAAAGGATTAATAAGTATAAATTTATAGTTACAAAATAGTCACAGGGATGTAAAGTTCAACATAGGGAATGTGGTCAGTAATATTGTAATAACTATGTATAGTGACAGGTGGGTACTTGAATTATTGGGGGGATCACTTTATAAATTATATAATTGTCTAAACACTATGCTGTACACCTGAAACTAATATAAAACAATATTGAATGCCACCTATAATTAAAAAATAAGATTTTAGAATATTGTAATCCTAAGGAACTAATCAAAGTTACACACAATGAGTTATATATAAGCATGTTTATCACAGGGATACTTACAATGGTAAATAATTGGTAACCATCTCAATACCAATAAAAGTAAATGGATATACAATATTATGACAAAATATCACTTGAAAGTCAGAGATGGGAACAATGCAATTTAGGCAAGAAAGAAGAAAAATTTCCTTGCAAATTGCTTAAGATTCTTTAAGGGTTGGGTTCTTGGGAGAATAAGCAAAAGCTCAGAAATTCTGTTTCTCAAATGGCCCATGTCCCATGGAAAGAGGAAGAGAGAGGAATTTGCAGAACCTTTCCACACTTCCAGGCCTCTAGGACTTGGTGTGCTTGAGGCTTTCGCTTCCAAATGATGCCAAGGGAGGGAGGCCTGGGGCAAAATCCCCGAGAGTGCTCCTTCTTGGAGACCCACGTGACATCAGCTCAAAGGACGGTGATTCCCAACAGTGTTTCCAAAAGTGCTCCAAAGCCAGGCCCCAAACCTTCTGTAATCAAGAGCTTCCCTTTGGCTCCAGATCAAGAGCTGCTTTTGCCTCACTCATCCTTGCCCTCCTCCCCAGTCCTCCACAGATCCTCCAAGGGCCCCGAGCCCTGGTTGTCTCTCGATGGCCTGACAGCTGCAGGCCTCGCTGTTGCTCTAGGGTAACGAGAAACACAGAGCACACAGAGCAGAGACAGAATTCATCTTTGAAGTCCCCTGTCCTCTTAGAAGAGAGAAATCACTCAGTTAGCCCATGGCAGCCTCTTCCAGAGGCCACACAGTGCCTGCAGTCCTGACGGGTCCTGAGATCCCCAAGTCTCTGACATTTCTACAGACCCTGACGCACTTTGGGATGGGAAGGCCAAGGAAATGAATTTACTTATTGTCTGGGTGACAATATGACCAGGATGACAGTTTTTTCTCAGACTTAAGGTCACTTTGTCTTGCTTTTCCAGATGTCTGTATCCTGGCTAAGGGCACAGCCTCAGCATTCGATGGCTGGGCTGCCATTTGAGATCCACCAAACGCTAGTTCTGAAGCCATGAATCAGTTATGTAGCCTCTTGCTGCCTCAGTTTCCTCATTAATGAAAAACTAGATAATAATAGCACCCACCTGATGGGTATTCTGAGCAAATATACATGAAGCATTTAGAACAGCACCTGACATTCAGCTGTCCATAAGAATAGCTCTCTTCAGCTTTGTTTTATATATTTAGGTATAGAGCACCAGTTGAAAGCATTCCCTCGTTAAGGGATGTGCTGATGCAGGGATGTATACTGAGCATTCTATTGCTGCCCACACTTCTTGTCACAGACCCACATGAAGGATAGTACAGGGCATCTAACAGGTACAGAAGAGGCATTGTGTAACCCAAACTAAAATAGAGTTATGAACCCATGAGTAGGTCATTTCTGGACCCGCCATGATGGAGGTTCCAAGGGTCCCATTTTATTTGGGTTCACGGAGTCTCTGCTTTCCTAGGTCTTAGCAAATCTGGATTCTGCAGGTTCCTGCTACTCCAGCAACCCCAAAACTGTGACACTCTGCCATATGCCATGTCACTATAAAATAGGGTCCCAGAGGTAGTCAGGGCCAGTGCTCATGAAGGTGCAACATTTCAGGCACTGGGTGCAGCCCCTGGCCAGGAGCCTACAGCTCGCTTTCCTTCTGAGTGGTCTGTCACTGCATACTGTACTCCAGCTCTGAGGGCAGTGCTGAAGGAGAAGAGGGAGGACAGAAAGGACTCAAAAAAGCTGAAAGGGCAGGTCCACACATCAAGGAGAGGTACCTACAGCATAAAGAGAGGTATTTGCCATCAAGTATCCACCCTCTCCACCATTTATAATGTGGCTACTATAGATATTCAAGTAGAAAAAGCAATGGAAACATAGGAAGAAGCTGCCCTCACCATTTTGATTTCAGCCAATGTATAAAGTTCGAGGGGCATCTCAATGACTTTCAACAGCACACTAGTCAATTCCTTTAGATCAGTGGTCGGCCAACATGTTCTTAAAGGGCCAGCTAGTGAAAATTTCAGGCTTTGTGGGCCACATGGTCTCAGTCACAACTATTCAACAGTAGACTACATATAAACAAATGGGCATGGCTGTGCTGCAACAATACTTTATGGACAGTAAGATTTGTACTACATACAACTTTCACGTGTCATAAAATATTATTATCCTTGTTTTTTTGTTTGTTTTTTGACCATTTAAAAATGTGAAAAATCATCCATTTGGAGCTCATAGGCTACACAAAGAAGCCAATGGATCAGATTTGGCCCATGGGCCATAGTTTGCAACCCTTTCTTTAAGTCACGTGCTTAACATTTCTTAGTATGCACTCTGTCTTATCATCAGGGTAAGTAGTGGTAAATAATTCCATGAGGATTTTCTTTAGTTCACTTGGAAGGGCAACTACATAGGTGGCACATAGGGCTGTTTTTTCTAATTTAAATGTAGGCAGCTTTATTTCTTGGGCAGATCCTGGAATGAGTCCCTTTCATGTTGAGAAGTATTTTATTCCAAGTGTGTAAGCACTGCTGTGAAGCCACAAGCCAATGGGTATCAGGCAAAAGTAAATGGCATCCAATAAATGAATAAATAGCTCCTCATTTCTGCACTCAGAAATAAAATGCTGGCAAGGGACACATTGCATAGGCAATTGCTGCCTTCAGAGACCCATAGTCAAATCACCAATAATGCATTCCTTCTTCCTACTCATTCTAAAGTGATTTATTAATCAGTTGCCTTAGCAAAGCCCTGGTTAGGTAGTAGATAGATTTTTAAAATGATACCCACAGTGCTCCCCTGGCCTGCTCCCTACTTCCTCCTTCTTCCCCCTTCAGGGAACCCAGTTGCCATACTGTGAGGAAGTCCAGACTACTGTACTGAGGAGAGAAAACTAACAGGGTGGCCCCGGAAGATTAGGTACCACATGGAGAAAGAGGCAGTGGTGAGGGAAATTGAGGCAGCCCAGCCAAGCTCCCAGATGCAGGCAGATTAACTAGAGACCCCACCTGACACCATATGGAGCAGAATTACCACACAGTTAAATGATAGAACTGCAAGAATTGCAATAAATTGTTATTTTAAGCCACTTGGTCTGGGGATATTTTATAGTATTGCTGTATAAGTAATTGTCTTTCCTTTCTCTCTTTCCCTTGCTTCTTTTGCTACATAACAAGTTACCAAAATTGGAGTAGCTTAACTCAACATGCATTTGTTATCTCAGTTTCTTTGGGTCTGGAGTCTGGACATAGCTTAGCTGCCTCTTCTGTTCATGGTCTCACAAGGCTGCAATCAAGGTGCTGACTAAGCTGTGTTTCACCTGGGGGTCAGACTAAGAAGAATCTGCCTCTAAGGTCATTCAGATGGATAGCAGGGTTCATCTCTTTGTGGCTATAAGACTGAGAGCCCAGCCTTTTGCTGAGTGTTGGCCAGAGGATGCCTCCAGGCCCTACAACCTGCCCTCATGTCCTTGTCACAAAGGCTTCTCCAGACAGCCACGTTATCAAATTGGCAAGAACAGTCTCTCTGCACTCAGGGGGTTTCCAGTCCCTCTTTTGTGGGTTTTCAATTAAATAAGGCCCACCCATGATAATATCCCTTTTGATTAGATCAAATCAACTGACTTGAGACCTTGATTACATCTGTAAAACTCCCTTACCTTTACCATATTTTATTGGTAGAAGCAAATCAGAGGCCCCACAACACTCAAAGCGAGGAGACTACACAGGGTGTAAACACTAGGAGGTAGGAATCAGGACACTCTCCCAGGATGTCGATGCCATACTCAGCAGAGCTGGGTTATGGTACATGGTGGTGGGAGAGTTCAGAGATACACAACCTGTCTCCAAGGACTCACCAAACCAATGAAGATGAAAAGTAAGGCCAGAAGTAATTACAGTACTGGACATAAAGCTATGTTTCCCTTATGACAATTCTGAGAGACTCTAAAGTTTAGGGTTCAGGAAAAGAAAAGATGACTTCAGACTGGAGAAGAAAAGGGAAAGCTGAGGGCAGACCCAAGAGAAAGGACCAAATCCCCAAAGGATGGGTAATATAGGCCACACCTTTGAAACAGCACCTGTTAATCCACATCGGTTAATCCAGAAGGGCATACCTGTGACATGTTAAGCACATGAGTGAAGAGCGCTTTGAGGCAACGGCAGAGTGGTGAAGGTCATGGCCAAACAGAGCATGCATTTGCTGTCTAAGGAGGCAGCTATTAAGATAATGTTTCCTTCTCCTGACTTCATTTCCTGTTTCTATAATCATTCCTTCTCCTGACTTCATTTCCTGTAGATGGAAGATTACCATCTACAGCATGACACAACACTCTACTAAATATCTAATGGTCAAAAGAACAGAGAAAGATGACTGCTTAGACATTGCACATCATCTTACTTTAACCCAGGGCTAAATCACATTGGGGTTTTATGTACATTTATTACCTGAACCTTCACAGAGAAGCCATCATGAAGAGAATATGTATATGTATGTTTATGTATATGTATATGAGTATATGTATATGAATGTCATGGAACTCTCTAGAATGGAGCAGAAAGGAAAGGTATCCTGCTATTAGTTTTTTAAAACATTTTATTTATTTAATTTTAGAGAGAGGGGGAGGAAGGAAGAAAGAAGGGGAGAGAAACATTGATGTAAGAGAGAAACATCAATCAGTTGCCTCTCATACGTGCCCAGACCTGGGACTGAACCCACAACCTAGGCTTGTGCCCTGACCAGCAATCGAACTTTTCACTTTGCGAAACGATGCCCAACAAACTGAGCCACACCAGTCAGGGCATGCTATTAATTTTTAATCATAGAAAAAGGCCCTCGTGCTACAGAAAGAAATCTGCTTCTGCTTGATAGTACTTTTTGAGTAGATGAAACTGTTTTTGCACAATGTTGAAATTTCCAGGACCCTGGTTCCAATTAATCCAAGGAAGCACCTGGCCTAAAGTCAATATTGTTCCTTTGGAAAGATATGTTGAAATTTGTATTTTGTCTGAAGAATTATGACTTTGCAGCCCTTATCCTATGCCTCTCCCTGTAAGTAATGCCATAATGTTTAAATACAAATATTCCTGGGCAACTGCTCTGCATCAAGTATCACCAAGCAGGAGGGATTCATGTGATTCTGAGCATGAGACTCATATGACAACATATTTGGTGTTAATGAAACTGCTTATTAAAAAGCTCCTTCACCTTCTTTTATTTAATATGGTCCTAAATAATTCAAAATATCCTTGAACATGCTGTGAGAAATATCCATGACCTTACCTACATTCATTAGTGCCATGGCCTCCCTCCCAGCCCCTCGGTCACTCAGCCACCCCTCAGGGCTGTGCACGGTGTACCAGCCATGTACCCAGCACTGTGCTGTATGCTAAAAGCATGTATGACCCTCCCTTCACAATGTATGCATTTGTCAGGAATGAACTCTGACCTCTACCTATCCCTGGAAATCATCACCTGAAATACAGCATGTGAAATCACCTTGATCAACAGTAACATCCATCTTATTCAGGATTGAATTCTAAAGTCAGTGCTTATTGAGAGCATTGCATTCAGCCAAATTTATTCCTAGATACCTCAGACAGGTGCCATGGGAGTCCTACACTCTCTTAGTGAGCCCAGCCCAACTAGCTTCTCTTCCAGCCTCAGAAATGATGGCTGTTTCTCAGGGTGAGCCTCAGGGGAAGAAGTTGGTGTCCATGTACAAAAGGTATGTGTCTTTAACAACCAGACTCACACTTGGTGAGATAAGATGACTACACATGGGGACCAAGAATGAGGGAGGGAATATGGAACATCACACGCTTCCTTGAGGTACACATACCCTGCATACAGCTGAGAGTATAACTGTCATTTGTCTTCTGTTTCTTTTTGCCAAGTGTGTATAGTTAATTCAATTATCAGAAATTAAATATTCAAAGTATGAAAAGCAGGATGAACTTGTTCTGAAAGGTCTCCCACACCTAGAGACATTCAGGGTGGTGCCATTGCCCATGGGGTAGAAAAGCACCTTTATGATACCCCAGGTCAGCACCCTGTCCAGC
Organism: Desmodus rotundus; assembly: GCF_022682495.2. NCBI lineage: Eukaryota > Metazoa > Chordata > Mammalia > Chiroptera > Phyllostomidae > Desmodus > Desmodus rotundus. The sequence continues at coordinate 88,416,735 of NC_071394.1, forward strand.
TGACCTCCTTTTCCTGATGAAATTCCACTATCTAGGTAAGATAGTGGTCACCAACTGCCCATCTGCCAATTTGTGACCATTTGAGGAATTTATTTTATGAAAAACATGGATTACTGGGCCATATTCTCAGAGATTTTGCTTCTGTAGGCTTAGAGGAGGGTCCATGTATCCATGACCTAAGAGCTCTCCCGAAGGAATTTAAATGGCTAATAGCTTGAGGGACCTCTGGGTTAAGACACTCAAAAGGCACCAAAAATATTAATACCCATTATTGATACCCTAACAGATAAGTTCATCAGATAAATAAACGTCAACCTGGAAAACAGTCATTAGAATGGAGAACAAACTTTGACATGAATGGGAAACAGCGCTGGAGGGATGGGGATGGACAGCAGCTCCTGGGGGGAATGAGGGCTCAGGAAGGAACTGTAGCAACATGGAAACATAGGAGGTGGCTGCAGGGCTGCCAGGCTGACCAAACACATTGAACATGTCTTTACGGGTTTCTTCTCTCCTCCAAAAATGTTTCATTTTGAGAAAAAGGAAAGCCATAGCTGCGTTTTGGTGAACAAAAAAACTCAAGGCTGAGAAACCATAGATTGTTATGAGATTAAATTTATACAGGGCACTTATCTGTGAACAACCTGTAGGCTTCAACACAACGAAGGTTCTCTGTGGAGTGCACCGCATGGCCAGCAGCCGCATCCACTTACCTTTCGCTCTGGCCAATTGTATTTTGCAAAGATTGTGTCATAGGTGTCCACGGCCCCATCAGTGATGAGCATGATGGCCTGGCTGCAGATGCTTCCTTGTCCTGTGTGGTTGAACTGTGGGAAGAAAGAAGTACACAGTAAAAAACCCGCCAGGGAATTCTGTGTGTCCATGAGACTTTAGAGGCATGAGGTCTTGGGCTTTGGAAGCCTCACAGAAGGAGAGGTCATGTGCACCAGCAGCCTACACTCTGAGCCTTTCCCCTCACATGGAATGCCAAATTTACTGACAACTTAGAACAAAACACAGACTGCAGAAAAGATTTCTGAAAAACATGCATAAGGTAGGAAGTGAGATTCTAACACACATACCTCTCCTGTCTTCAAGTGTGGATAGCCCTTCAGAATACAAGCCCAGAGGAGCTGGCACAATAACCTTACAAAAACACAGTAGACTATGTACCAGGCAACATCCCTTTCAAAATCTGAGTCTGGTTTGAATGGGTCTAGTGGGTAAAAGCTGACCATATAATAAAATCAAGGAGGTTTTGGACATATAGAGAGTAAAGTCAGGAACATGACAATTCAGGTTACAAGTGTAAGCACTCTTTTTTAGAGTTTGTTTTAAATCTATATTTGGTAGCATGTAACATTTTGCATTAGTTCATGTATGATAGTATGTGCAGCATGCTGAAATTCCAAGATTGTGCCCACTGGTGTACAAAACCCTAAATTTCGTCAGCTGTCAGTTTTACATAACATTTTCAAAAATCCCAGCCTTTGTGAGGGGTAGGCTAGGGTGACTGACTGCACTTGCCAGAGCTTTGTGTGAAGAATTCCCTTAATGAATGTTATTAATGCTGCAATTCAAAGCAACACCATGTTCTTGAAAAAAACCTACAATTACATGGTAATGCCAAGGCATGGGAAACACACAGGAAGACTCACCTTCAGAAGTGAAACTCCATCCATCATAATCTATAAAGTTGATTCTCTTATTCAAAAGTTATTTATTGAAAGCCCACACAATGCTGGCAATATAACATACAAAAATCCCTTCTCTCATGTAGTTTATATTTTATTTGGGGAAACATATAAAAATGAAGGAAGGAAGTAAATTATGTTGTATGTTTGAGTGTGGTGATTCCAAGAGGGAAAAAAAGCGGAGAAAATGGATAGGAAATGAGAAGGGAGTAACTTCAGAAAAAACAGTGAGGGAAGACCTCATTGAGCAGGTGACATGTGAGTAGTCCCTGAAGGAGGTGAGTGTCTGTGGGAAGAGCACTCCCGAGGGCAGACAAAGCAGCACGTCCGATGGCCCTGAGTGGGAGTGCACCAGCACACTCAAACAGTGGACTGTGAAACTGGCAAAGGAGAGAAGCTGCTTTTGAATTGCTGTTGGCTCCTGTTGAACCAAAGAGCTAATAAACATTCAAGTTGAAGTTTAATGCCCAGTCTCCGTGCACTTAGAACTTCAATATGGAGTTTGAAGTTGCAGTAACTTGAAAGGAGACTATACTTAACTGGATGGATGGATGGATGGATGGATGGATGGATGGATGGATGGATAAATGGAAGAAATAAATTTCCTTGTGGCCACACTGGGACAGAGCAAAGCCAGCTCGAACAGGCATAGTGAAAAGCATGTAACTCCATCCCAGCCTGGGATGAGTGTCCTTTTCTTTTAAGATGGGAATACCATGCTTACATGGTTGTTGTTACAACACAGCTTAAATTTCACCATCTGCTGGGCTACAAGTATAAATTTAATCTTTACTAGCTTCTGAAGTAGGTACTATCATTATCTCCACTTTACATGTTGGGAAACTGAAGCACAGGGAGATTAGCTAACTTGGTCAGGGTCACACAGCTGCTATTTGCTGTAGCTGAGATTTGAACCCAGGCAGTCCAGCTGCAGAATCTACTCCCAGACTCACCACACCCTACAGCCTCACAATAAGGTCCTTGAGCAGATAGGGATACATGGTAGCACTCTACGAGTGTTTGTTTTCTCCTCCTTCCTTTTCTCTTCTCCACCCTTTCCAGGGCTCCAGGGTCACTTGACAGTCACCAGGGCTACCCCTTGAGAGTGAGGGAGTGCTCCTTAAATTCTGTGCCCTAGGCACTTGCCTCACTTAAGTCTTGGTTCTGGCAGCCACTCCTGAAACTCAGGCTGGACAGGTGTCCTTGAATTAATGAGCAGACATGGCCCATGACACAAATTAGTAGGTAGGAATACCTGACAATGAAAGCCATCAAAATCTGTTCACATAAATACTATTCTACTATCTTTATTGACATAAAAATATTCCAGAAAATTCTTGCTGAGGAAGATAAAAATAAATTGCAAATAACTTTGTTGCTTTTTCCAGAAACTTCCTAAAAGACCTGTCTACTCTTCAACAGAAAGCATCAAAGGACAATTCATACCTTAAGACTCTTTGAACCCCCTCTTCAAAATCTTCCCCTTGCTGCATCCACCAATCCTGCACTATAATATTAGGATTCTCATCAGGTCTTAACCAAGCCTCTTCCCTCTCCTCCACCCTGGAAGACCCATCTTCAATCAGACTTCACAGTCTCAATAAATGACACAGTCTTTTCCATGCTGAGACACCACTAAGATTCTATCGTGAGAGTGCATTTTGTTTGCTTACTGCCGTACAAAAAAACAGCCTGTAACCTTGTCTCATCAACAGGCTGTTCTGGAGATGTTTTGGGAAGCCTGCATTCAACACGGCCTTCAAGTCACTAACCAAACCCCATAGCAGGCCACTGAATAAAGGTGATCTGTTCTTCAGGTTTCAGAGTCTGCAGAAGGGGAAAAAATCAGGACAGCTTGGGGATGCTGTTCATGAAACTCATTTGAAAACATCCTGATAAAACTATCCCCTATCAAAAAAAAAAAGGCAAGAAAGAGTGGGAAATGAAAATACATGAATAACGCAGGCTAGAAGAAGTGACTGCCCAGAGCTGTTTATTTAAAAACATCACTTTCCTCTCCGGCTGAGTCCTTCATATTCTCTGCAGCAATCTGCAGTTGGAGAATTTTGGAGAATGCAATTAAATTCAAATGCTTTGATGAGTAATATCTCTTCTCTTCATATTGCCTGGAACTTTTTTTATTGAATAGCGAGAGTGATGAAAGTATTTTCCATAATAATAACAATGACAAGGGTCTGATGATGAACTACAATTAGCTCAGTGATTCATCAGTTAACAGAGAAAATTTCAATGCATCCTGACATTTAAAGCATTTGGTTGTGATTAACAGTCTTTGAAATGTCACCGAATTTTATTTAATTGGCTAAGAAAAATTTTTTAAAGGTAATCACTGCAAAGATCATATTCATCGCCAAAAAAGATAATTGCAGTTGTCACATGACAAGGTAGATGCTAACTACTGTAGCAAACTGGCTCTGTGTTCTTGCAGAATCGAATGGATGCAGCAGAGATCAATAGCCAGAAGGGTCTTAGAAGTTTTTTTAACTGCTCCTTTCACAGCTGTTTGTACAGTAACTATAAGCCTTTAAGTCATATGGGCAAATACTGAAACTGAAATGCAGGTAATTGCAAAACAGAATTAACTTCATTTAGTTATAGTAATCTCCGAACCATTCTGAGTTCCAGCCACAATCACAACTTCAAGTGTGTGTGTGTGCATAAGAGAGAGAGAGAATATATGTTTGTGTGTTTAAGAAATAACTTTTTATTTCATATTGGCTTGTAAAGGTAGGCATAATACAACTAAGAAATATATCATGTAAAGATCATATTGGTGAAGTGAAAATAGCTAGAGCTTCATTTTCATGAGAGATTAACCATCTCTTTTTTTTTCAAAGTGCTTAGCTTTTTAATAAGCCCAGTGGTAAAGGGGTTAAGAAAAAGTAAAAATAAAAATAAAAATAAATAAAGAAGAAACTCTTAGACATAGACAACAGTATGGTGATTACCAGAGGGAGGTAGAAGAGGGGTAGAGAGGATAAATGTTGACGGAAGGAGGCTTGACTTGGGGTGGTAAACACACAATACAATATAATATACAGATGATGTGTTATAGAACACCTGAAATCTATATAATTTTATTACCCAGTGTTACTCCCCCCTCAAAATAAAAGCCCAATGGCAAGAGATGAAATGGACATGTCTCTCTCCAAACCTTGAGAAGGCATCGATCCAGGGTTCCAACCAGAATTTAAAGTTGTAGCTTGGCCCTTTGTTCTGGCCAGGTATGTTTCTAAATTACTGATAAGCTGTTAACAGAAATGGGCTGCCCTAAACACTGAGGCTTGCATAAATGTTAATTATCTATGGCTGACAGCCCCTTGGAGCAAGTGAGATGGGATGGCCTCAGGTTCACATTGAAGAAGCTGGCATGGCACCTTTCCTTCTTATTTTTGTCTCCTCTGCAGTGGTGACATTGGCTAGGGGCTGAGACCTAAATGGCCTTCCAGGTACCAACAGGTGTTATTGGTAAAAGAGAGTCTAGGATCAAATCCTACACTTGGCTTCAGAAGCCAGTGTAGCAGAGTGGGAACAAGACAAGTCTGGGAATCAGGCAAAACTGACCACCACACATGCCCCATGCAGTGTTGGCTGAATGCTGCGACCTGACTGGAGCCGGCCCTGTAGAGTTGCCTGGAGACTTGGTGCAGTGAGGCCTCTGAACCTCTACTGGTCTCCCAGCTCTGGCGACACCTCAGCATAGAGATCATTCCATTTAGTGCCGCCTGTTTGCTTTCAGCTTCATCTCATGCCTTTTTCCTGAAAATTCACATTTCCCAGGGTCCCCAACAGTTTTGACAAGGTTTATTTGAAGAAGAATACTAGAGAACACAAGGCAGAAGCCAGGTTTCTAAGCAATTTCTCCCTTTCTCTCAGCTTCCATGGCATGGGCATTTTCTGGCAATGACTGAGTCTCCTCCCCAGCATGAGCTTCCCCAGGAAAGGCCCTTCCACCGTGATCCCAGTAAGACAGCCCCCGCCGTGGTTCTGTTCCCAACTGGATGGCCACAGTGAGAAGGCTCCGATGGAGTCCCGCCCTCCTGCTGTCCCTCCTACCATGAGAGGAGAGGCCTCCTGCTGGCATTAATCTGTGGATTCTTTCCTTCCCTGTTTGGCTTCTCAGCTTTTCCATCCCCTGTGCAACCAATTCCCAGAATTAAACTCCTGCTGTTTGAAATACCTACAGTGCTATTTTTCTGCTTCTTAACATCTTAACTGCTGCTTCCCTGGTCCAAGCCATCATTATCTGTCACCCAGATAATGTAATGGCCTTCCTGCTATTGTCCCTGACCTCCTACAGTTGCTTCTAAACACAGCAGCCAGCCAAATGCTGCTAAAACCCAACTTGGATCACATGACTCTCTTCTCAAACTCCAGTGACTTTCCATTCCAATCACCCAGCCAGAGCGAGAGCCAAAGTTCTCACTAGAGTCTATAGGGCTCCACATGACCTGGTTCCTGGTACCCCTGGCACACTCATTCCCTTATACTCTCTCTCTTCCTCACTTTGTTCTTGTCACACTGGTCTCCTCCTTGTAATGTAAATATGCCAAACATCCCTGCCTCAGAGCCTTTGCGTTTATTTGCTGTTCCTCTTGCTGGAATTATCCACAGGGCTGTACCCTCTGTTCCTTCAGGTCTCTATTGCAAGATCACCTCATCAGAGAGAACTGCCCTGGCCTCACTGTATAAAGCAGCAACATGCTGACACAACGGTGCTATTGTTCTTCACAGAGAGGCTCACCTCATCTGTCTTTTCTCATGAGAACTGGGATCAGCCAGCTTCTTCTGTAAAAGGCCACATAGTAAATATTTTAGGTTTTATAGGTTATGTGGTCTCCAGTGCAGCTAATCAACTCTGCCCATGTAGTATGAAAGTAGCCACAGACAACACACAATCAGGTGGGCATGGCTGCATTCCAATAACGCAGTTTGCAAAAGCAGTGTACAGGCTGTGTTTGGCTCATGGACCAAAATTTTCTGACCTTTGCACTAAAATGTAAAGTCCATTAAGGAAAACAGTTTCCCCATTCTGTTCCCTGGAGTATTATTCTCAATGTCTGACATGAAAGCACACAATACATACTAATTAAATGTATGATACAGCTAGTCATGATTTTTCCTACTACCCTCTCAGAGTAACAAGAACACAAAAGTCACATGTTGTTCAAGCTTAACACAATTGGAAATCAAGGAAAAGAATCACCAGCCCAGAACTCCCTAAGGTATTTCATGGGATGTTAACAGGAGCTACCTGGAAAACCATTCTTTGTTCAAAGAGTGAAGAAAAGCGAGTTGAGCAGAATTCTTTCCTGCAGTACCTATTGGAGCCTTGACTCTGGTACCGTTACTTGGAAATGTCCAAGTGGCTGGAGGAGAGGGAAGGATAGGTATAGCATTCCCTAAACATACTGCACAGAGAAGCCCTTGACCCTCGGAACATTGTCACATTCAGGGATTCAGTGCCACCACAGTGAGAAATGGGCCTGCTCTATAAAGACAACAAGAGTTTCTCAGATGAAAAGAAATCTGCATTATAAGGTGTTTGGGTGTTGAGACACTCACGGTCCCAGAGTCCATCAGCTAGGCTGGTGGGTGAGTCCTCTGAGAAGACTGCACCACCAACTCTGCCCAGCAGGGGGCAGGTGTGGCCTCCCTGGCCGGACCTGCTTCCGCAGACCTCACCATTGGCCACCTCACCCTCCCATCTGTGCCTATGGATACTGCCCAATGACAGCCAAGGCTAATCATAATGCTGGTTCACAACTAAAAAAAATAATCATATCTATTCTGCTGGACAAGAAAAAGGCAGATCAAGGAGGAGCTTACATCACTGAGAATGTTGAAGGCCTCATTCAGAGCTATATCCAGCATTCCAATTTCTTTGGCAACAAGTTTGTCCAGATGCTCCCTGAAGTGCTGAAACAACAAAGCAGAAAATCCATTAGCATCTATCCTGTTATGTGAAATGCCAACCTTGAATGAACAGGCAGGTGTATGTTAAGGCAAAACCAATGAATCTCAGACCCAAATAGTCAAATTTGTTTCCTTCAAAATTTAAAAGGTGAGACTTATTTAATGTAAAACTTACCTTCCATATACACACTTTTTTAGCTTTGCCTACATTTTAGAGAAAAAAATTGTTGAATTCTGGTGAAAAGCACTGAATTCATTTGAAATTCCTGCTTTCCTCTCCGGTTTCATCTCCCAGTCACTTTTAGGACTCTGCATGCTCCCTCCACTGGGCACCCACTCTCCATTCATTCCCTTCTCCCCTGCCAGGCTCTCTACCACCTATTTTGGGGACCTCAGTTTGAATATCATCCCCTTCCTGCCTGAGAACTTCTCCCAGGCTACCCACTGACTTAGAATGTTTTCTTGGCATCCTGTGCTGTGCCCCATGCTCACATCTACCTTGCACGTAGCACTCCAAGGTATGTGAGAGCCTGATTAGATTCTGTCTGCACTCAAGAGGTTCCTAAGACAGGAATGCCTACTCTCTATCCCATGACTATCACACGTCTGATACACAGAAGGTGCTCAGTGACCATCTCCCAAGAGCAAGGATAGAGACTGGATCAGACGAGAATTGTGAGTATGATAAAGGGAATCATAGGCTGGAAATCAGAAGAGTTTCAGGAATAAGCAGAATGGGAACGAGCCTCTTGGGAAGCAGCCCCTAGGACCATCTGGCTATGTTCATTCCACAGAAGCCCAGCATCAGCTGGGTAGTAAAGGGGACAAAAGGAAGTAACTGGAACCCCACATGTTTCTGCTCCCAACAAACAGGCAAAAGTGAGTCCAGGCACATGCCTAGGTACATGCTGTGTGCATGCAATGTCCACTGACCCAAAGCCCATGTCCACAGCTGCCTGGAATTATTTTCCAAATGACCCATTCTGAAACCATTTCTTTTCTGTTGAAAAGGCATCCATGCCATGTCTGTTGAAGAAACTGACTGGAGAAGTCACCAGGAGGGAGAGGGGCAAGAAGGGTGGGCTCATGGAAAACATGTGCTGGTGATTTCCTTGCGTAGGATTATTTGTTCTTGTTTTTTTTCCTCTTACCATACCCTGGTACCCAGCAATGCCCCAAGCATGCCATCAGCATTCAGACAGTGACACCCACTCAGGATATATGCGTCATAGGACCCTGGAACTGATCACAGAGTCAGAGCAGATCATAGAGGCCGATCCTAGGACATATCTAATGGTTCAAAGATGCTTTTCTGTCTGGGCCCCCTCAGGAAGCGCCAGAGGCCTCTGCTCATGGAGACAGGCCATAGGCCTGCTGACAGATGGGACTAGAGTTCAAGTGGACTCCTCCCAGTGATTCAGCTTTAATGACATCATGCCTAACATGAATCAAAGCAGGCTTTAAAGTTGACCATTCACCCTGAGGATATTCATACCACCCACAAGACCCTTCCCTGGCCTGCAGCAACCACACTCACTTGTTTACCAGAGCAGCCTTGGTTATCAAAGCCTGCTCCGTGTTAGGTTCTTAACAAATACCAGGTAACTGAGTTCTCAAAACAACCGTATGAGTATCCATCACCCAACCTTTCAAATGGAGAGACTGAGGCTCCGCACTGGGCCCAAATGCACACACCTCCCAGCATCCTGGCCCAAGTTCTTCCCCAGGTCAGCTTCACCCACTCTAATGCCCTCCTCCTTTCCACAATACACCTGCTTTAAAAAATAGTATCTTATATGCCAGGTATTGGCCATGAGTTTGACATATACCTAGCTTGTCTAGCTCCAGAATGTTCTTTCTTAATCTCTGTGCCTGGGCTGTGGCTGAGTCTATAGGAGATTATCAAGTGCTTGAGTGATGGGGAGAGGAATGCTAGAGACCAAGGAACCAGAAAAAACACACTGCCAAGAACCAAGCCTTGTGCTCCTCCATTCCTCCTGCCTGATGCTCAAGGCCCAGCAGGACACTGAGCTCACAACAAGTCTTGCATGAGCACTCCATGAACAAATCCTCGAAGTTCAGGGAATCTAAGGAAGCCCAGGCATCCTGGCTACGAGTGAGCCAGAGGGGATCAGGACAGATCAGTCTAACTTCACCAAACACAACCACCCTGGGAAACAACTTGTGGGTGAGGTGACCACCAAGAGGACTTAGGCTCCGTGAGTGTTACCCCATGCATGCCCATCATGCTGCTAGCAGAGAGGCTGGTCCTTAACCAACTCCAGGTTCACATGGCAGTGACCAGACCCTGCCTTGACAGGTTCATTCTATTCATCTGATATCATTTCTGTCAACTGCATTTAATTGAGCTCAGTCACATAAGTTTACACAGTATTGGTTTCTTTTTTAATAAGACAGCAACCCCATTTAATTTTCCTTTTAATCCATGGGCAGCTGCATGTCGTGTGTAGAAAGATGCTTCAGGCAATGGTTGCTTTTATTACTGGATATTTAAGGGTAAAATGTAACAACATGTCAGAGAATTTGCTTTTAGAATAAGGTCACTTGTGACTTTGTTTTTTTCTGGTCCATATCTAGTCCATACAGTAGATGGAAAAATATTTCCTCAGGTTGAGGGGTTCCAAATGATGTCACAGATGAAGAACTCTCTGTTTCTTTCTCCAGCCCTCTCCCTCTCATCCAAACTCCCTTAGCTCCTACTCCATAACCTGAAAAAAATCAGCTTCATATTCCTGGTCTTCCAGGCTGCATTAAACCCACAGCCCGATGCTCTTTTTACACAAAACTGGGACCTGCCTTCCACAAAAACGTCCCCCATGATCGGCTTCCACTAAGAGCTGTTCTCCTCTATGGTAGCCATGAGCCACATGTAGCTATTTAACATTAAATTGAATTAAAACAACCTTCAATTAAAAACTCATTTCCTCATCCTCACTAGCCACATTTCAAGTGCTCAATAGCCCCATGTGGCTGGTGGCTGCTGCACGGGACAGTGAAGAAGAAAGAGCATCTCTCTGTCACTGCATACAGTTCTATTGCACAGTGCTGACCTGGAGACACAAGGGCCTTCCTCCTCACCAAGCCATTGACCAATGGTCAGTAGGAGGAAACTCTAAGGCTTGTACTCAGTGGATGTGTATATTTTTGCTTGTCCAGCATCCATTCCCCTTCTTCTGATTTTCCTTCTCACTGACTGCTCATAATTTATATGATTTAGGGAAGGCTAACATCCTTTTCCCCCCTTCCCAGATCAGGGGATGGGCCCATTTATCAGGCCGGTCCAATCTGTGAATTCCATCTCATTGCCTGTGGTCAGGCATGGGCACATCATGCATGTGGGGAAGACGACTCTCCACCGAAAGGACTGAGAGGTCAGGGAGGAAGCCTGATGCTGCCAGCAGCCATTGAGCCACTGCACGGGAAGACCTTACCTGAATAAAGGTAACAGTCCAGAGGAACAGAGCCCACAGTGGAAGGGGCAAAACAGAATCATAAGAACATGGCTTAAGCCCCTAGATCCAGCCATGCTTAGCATTTTCAGGAAAGTGAGCCAATAGATTTGCTTCTTTGCCTGACCAGATTCAGCTGGATTTGGGCCCCTTAATAGAAAGGACCTTGATGGCCATGACTGTCACATTGACCCTGGCTTAGGCAATATCTCCCTGAAACTCCCCTTGCACTACAATCTTCCTCCTCATCTCAAGTATGCCTGCCCCCTCCTCCCCTCCTTAACCACGGCATTTCATGATTTTCACACATTGTGTGAGTACCTGTGCCATAGGAAGCAGGGCACTTCATGCCCAGCATGCTCTAGGTATGCTTTCACTACTATGGCATGGAAGAACTTGCTAAAGATGAATCTTAACCATGTGCCTCCAAGGTTGGTGTCTGAAAGGGATTGAGGAAACCTGGCTAACTGCCCTGGCTAACTGCAGCCTCCTTATCAATACAGATTTCCTTTTTTCTACTACCAGTTGTGGCTGCTCTAAAATTCAAAAATTGTTATATTTAATGTAATCATATTATAATCATTATATGTAAGCAATTGGTATGTAGACACCATGGACTCTGGAGAACAAAACAATAACAATTGAACTAGGATTCAGGAGACTGAATCCTAGTTTTGGTTACACCATTTACCAACTATGAAGTCCTGAGGCAAGTCGCTTTGGCTCTCAGGCCTCAGTTTTACCCCCTGTGAAGTGGAGATGGGAAAGCTCCCTCACAGCAGGTGGGAGAGTGAGAGCAGCAGTGCCTCTGGGCAGCAGGTTGGAGCAGGCAGCCTGAATTCCAGCTCCCAATCTGCTACTCACCCTCTCTGTCAGCCTGGAAAAGGTACTTCCTTCACCTGAGCCTTCATCTTCCTCTTAATGCAAGGGGGGTCAGGCTAACCTCTCACTGATATTACAGGAGAAGAGAAGCTATCTGAAAGAACCGTGATGTCAGAAAAAGGCAAGACATTTAATTTCATTTCCACTAAAAGAAATATTTTGGGGGAAAAAATCCTATACAACATCCCCTCTGCCATCTTCCTGGTTTGCAACTTTACAATCTAATGCACCTTGAAAAATGACTTATTTTGCCCTCGAAGGTCCAAGTTTTATTAAATGGAGAGAGACACATGGTTGATTTCACTGACACCAAGACCTGCATGTCTTCCAGAGCCAGCACAGGGAACAGAAGGTTCAAGGTTGCCCGAGCCAGGAAGACACTCCTCAACAACTGTGTGCCAGAAGGTGGCCAGTTTTCATTATTTTTCTAAATTAAAATAAACAATTTATTGGAAGTGGTGACAGTTCCATTTCATTATTAAACTTCAATAAAGGAGGAGGAGGGTGGCTTTTTATCTTTGCTTCAGGCATTCATGTAGCATATGCCACTGCCTGGGAAAAGGCCTCGCTTCCAAAGCAATTAAGGCAGCTTAATGCCCAGGGAGGTGAACCAACATGAGCACTACGGCTTCCTGTGCCCAGATGCCAGCAGGCACAGCGAGGCCGCTTATCTCTGAGAAACATGCACAACATCCAGGCCAGTGGGGGTCCTGCTGAAATAACTCTCTCCTTCCACCAGCATTTGGTTATGTTGAATCAACAGTGATAACTCTCTCTGTGATAATAGCAATCACGTTTTTTTCCCTGTCCGTATAATTATAATGAATGCTTGAATCCTCCCAATTAAAAGAAGGGGATGAACATGAAAGTGGACATCAGGAGACAAACCACCTTCCATCCATAGGTGGATGGTCCTTGCTGGGGATATTTGAGGAGGAGGCTAACAGTTCCGTATCGGTGATGCCCGTCAAGTCACCCCCATTCAGCAGACCTGAATTTCATACCCATTAGGTATGGATGATGGTCACTGCAACAGCTCAGCTGTGGGAAGGCTTTCAGAAACTGTCACCCCAAGTCCTCCCATGGCCACCAAGTCTGGCTGAATAACAACTGCAGGCCAGGCACTGCATACTTCTCCTGTGCTACCTCACTTGATGCTAACATCCCTAAAGGAAAGGTACCATTATGTTCCTATTTTACAAAGCAAAAGGTAACTCAAAATAGTGAGACACTTGCCCAAGATGGCAGGACAAGTATGAGGAAAGTGGGTTTCAAAGTGCTGAGCCCCATATCTGAAGCCCTAGGTAGACTATCTCCTCCCAACACCCAGGCACAGCTCCCATGGCTCCTGATAAAGTCCAGTATTCAGGGCACAGAGCCTGTTGGACCCTGTGCAAAGCCACCATCCCACTCAAGGCTGGCTTCATGGGCATGTGACCTATGCAATCGCACAGGGCCCCATGTTCATAAGGTCCCCGTGCTTTGTTTAATGTTTCGCTGTTACTGCCCTGAAATTCTTAATAACTTTACTTTTGAATTTGTGATTTTTAAATGAAGTCCAATGGAATAAGAGCATGTGTGTGAGCAAAGGAGATATGGGAAGTCTGCTGTCCCTATCATGGTGTTTATCAGTGCAGGTGTGCATCAGTCGTGCTTGACTTTATTAGGTACTTCGCACTGAGGCTTTCAGGTGGCAAACTCCAATGGAGGAGCTAAAGGTGAGAGCACCCTGGTGAGGCTCTCCAATTTTTAGCTCTGTCAGTAACACACATGGAACAACTTCTCTGCTCCTGAAACAGGGATATTGCTCACATCAGTTAAGTCAATGTCCCAAAGATCATGTCCATCGCATTCTGATATCAAATTCCTCATTGAAATTTCCAAATAAACCTTCAAAACTCTATGATAAGTCCCACTACCACTGAGCACCAAACTCGAACTGCAGTAACCCATTGGTCAGAGACCCAGGGGGTGCCCACAACTGTCTTCTGACCTGACTGGGATACTAGACCACAAGATGATTTAATATAAATACAGAGTTTTTGTCCTGATATAATTCCTCCTGGTAATACCTGCCCAACCCCAACCCTGGGTGATTCCCCCAGGTTCTGGTATAATCTGAGAAATCCCTTGCCTGATTTTTTTTCTGATACTGGAGAGAGAAGAAAGGAGAGAGAGAGAGAGAGAGAGAGAGAGAAATCAATGTGAGAGAAATGTCTATTGGCTGCCTCCCATATGCACCCTGACTGGGGTTCAAACCTGCAGACTTTTAGTCTGTGTAATGATGCTCCAACCAACTGAGCCACACCAGCCAGGGCCCCTAGCTGAATTTTAATGAATGTTTGGGCACATATAATAGTGACCTAGGGCAATGCCTAATCAACATATTTGACAGGAAAGTCACTCATCTTGTGACATGGCCACCTCAAAGCCTGGGCTCCAGAGAATCAGACTCTCATCTGATTCCAGGCGAGGAAAGCAGACAGTGACATGGTATTTCTCAAACATGAAAACAGAATATCCCAAGAAAGCTGGTATTAAAGAGGCAGGTCCAGATGTTTACAATTTAGGGGAGAAAGTACAGACACTGATTGGACCTTGTCTGAGCCAGTCCCTGTTTCTCCTTCATGTCGTCTATAACAAATTGAAGGGTCTGAGGGTAGCAGCTGTTTAATGCTAATGCCAAATTGGAGACAAGATGGATCTTTTGGATGGGAACAATGAATGTTATTTTGTACCAGGTAGTCAGATTAGCTGCAAGCTCATTTCCATGGAAAGAACACTAATTATGTCATGTAAGACGATGCTGATGAGCCCAGGACTGGCGATTCTCCACAACTGGGAAATATCTACAGGGGAACAGGAGCCTCCATGAAAGCGGTCCGCAGCGGGCAAGGCTGGGTCCAGGGAGACTTGCTGCCATTTTGGATTAGCTCATTGTCCTCCCCGTCCGGTGTCTGAGGGAGCCAGCTCTATGAACCTCCAAGAGACTGAGGAAAGCCACAGCCCAAATCCTACGGAAGTGCCAGCTTTGTGTCTCAGCTGGGCAGGAGGGCAGATGTGAAAACAGCAGGCCTCGCCCTTCACATCTTTCTGACAATTCCCAAGGTCCAAGTTCATCTTTTATAAACTTTATGAAAACCTTGATTTGATTCAAATGTGTTTCTTGGAAGAAGAATGGTTTCATCAGCTGCGGTGTGCAAGGGCAGACAGAAGTCACAGTTTCAGTTAATTCCGAACGAGGTGCCAAGCTCTTTGGATGCTTTGACTCTAAAGAGATGTGTACTTATAGTCAGCTCCCAGAAAGAAGGTAATGCAGGGCTCTTCTCATCAAACCACCCCCTCACAGTCAGGGTGACAGTCCTTTATGCCAACAGCAAAGCTACAACCCAGTGTGGAAGGTGCTGGGTGCTGAGGACACACATGTGGAGCCACGGTTCAGGGGGTGGTGATGGATGTGCCCTCACCGGCCCATGCTCACCCATTCAGGGCAGCCTCCTTTGTGTCTGAGACAGGTTAGCAAAGAGGTGTGACCTGTGACACAACAAAAGTAGAGCTTTTCTGTATGATCACTAGGAAGATTCATAAATTGATTTATAAAACTTGTATTTAATTAATATGTATTTACTTCAAGTATATACCTGCCTTCCTACCTACATATATAGATAAGTAGTCACACCTGAATTTGATCGAGTCAGAATCCTATCAATTTACTAAAATATAGAGGACAGCTGTGTGGTCAAGAGCTCGCTGGTGGCATGAAGGACACAGAGAACCAGGGATAGGCACAGAGAGACTGAGCCCCAAGAGCATCTTTGAGTCTCTTACATGTTCCTGGACTGCTCAGGAACTAGTCTGCTCAGTGGTCAGAGGTAGAGTTCCCAGACAAAATACAGGACACCCAATTATCTTTGAATTTCACACAAACAACAAATAATATACTAAAAATTTCTTTATTATTTACCTTAAATTCAAAATTAACTGGGTATGTTGTTTGTTTGTTTGTTTTCTAAATTTGGCAACTCTACACCAGACCAATTTCAGCAATATTTTTATCAAAAAATTTCTGAGAAACACTCTGATTAGCACAGCTTGGGTTATAATGTCTGGGCCTGAATCAACCAGGTAGCCAGAGAGCGCAGTCCTTGACTTACTCCGGCCTGGATTATATGCACATTTCTGAACTTGAGATTAATAGCAAGAACTAGGCTAAGTCCCACATAACCTTCACAAAATGAACTTGCTAAGGACAGACAGAGGGAGGCAGGATGCTAGACAGGTAAGAACTATGGCACAGTCAACTTATAAGCCACTCTAGGAGAAGTGCAGCCTTTCACCAGCTTAGTTCACATTCTCTGAGAAATGTGCTAATGTGGCCAGGGCAGCAAAGACATCACACACACACACACCCCCCGAGCATGTGCCTGACTCTGCAGCATGTTGAAGGAGGAACATGAACAGTAAGCAGACAAGAAACAAATGGTAGCTTTTCTCAGGGAAAATCACAATCTGCTTCTAAAAAGTTAGAGAAAAGTGTTTCCAGAAAATAGGGGGGCTTGGGGAGGGTTTGAGGCCTAACAGAAAGGGAATGACTAAGACAGAAGGGAAGATTGACAACTAATATTTATAGGGTGCTTTGTACATACCAGCTTTGGCTTGAGAGCTCATGACTAGTGTCTCCTTCAAGCCTTACAGCAGTCAATCTTGCTTGAATGATATCCCATCACTGCCTACTTCGGTCTCCCTCGCAGTACCAGCTCCCCAGTGACCTTCAGTGACTCTCAGGACCTGACACTCACACCCACACTTCACCAGGGTTGGGCTCTGGGACCCAGAGGATACTACAGAATACAGCAGAGGTGATGGTATGCCACCTGCAGGATGAGGTGGTATGACCCTGTGGTTTCCATCATGGGTGCTCTCCTGATCTCTTTTGGATACTCTATGGGAAGCCAACTTCTTTGTAGGGAACAGTCCTGTGGAGGTGCCCATGTAGTGAGAAACTGAAGCTTCCAACCCACTGCTGTCAAGGAGCTGAGCTCTCTTGCCAACAGTCACATGAATGAGCTCAGAAGATCTTCCACCCCAGACAAGCCTTTGTATGTCTGCAACCCTCAGCCAATAACCTCAGTGAAACCTTATGAGAGACCTGAGCCAGAATCACCCAGCAAAGCCACTCCTGGATTTCTCACCCTTGGTAACTGTGAGACGATACATGTTTGTTGTGATAAACTATAAAATTGGGGGGAAATTTGCCACACAACAACAGATAATTAATACACCTGCACCCAGAATATCTTGAAGCACATCCCAGACATATTATTTCACATGTAGCTATGACAATATAATATGTTTCTGAGAGATAAAGACTTATAAAAACAAATGCACAATACATGCTTCACATTGTGTCCATCATAGTCACACAGCTTGAATCAGATTCAAATAAGGTCCGTACAATGTGATTGGCTGAGGGTTCACTCAAGTCTCTCATTCTAGAGTCCCTTCTCCATTATTTTGCTTTTAATTTTCTGTTGAGGAAACAAAGATGTTTCTCATGAAGAATGTCCTGGAATCTGAATTTTGCTGATTGCATTCCTTAGGTGACATTGAACATGTTCCTCTGTCCCCTATATTGTAGTAAACTGATCAGATTCTGGCTTGTTCAGATTCAGGTGTGACTACTTATGCATGTCTGTAGGCAGCAGGCAGGCAGGCAGGTAAATATTTGGCATTTACTTCATTGGTGCTGCCATTACTTCCTTCATACTAATATCTGAAAATCCCCTGTGATCCTGGCAGCCACTGATCCTCAATGCCTAGGTTCATTAATTCATCAGGAATGACATATTGACTCTCTCACCCCTATTTATTAGATAAATATTTCTGGAAATTTCTAGAAATAGGAGGTTCTCTTCTTACACTATTTAGTTATCTGAGGAGCCATTTATAGAGGGAAATTGGATAAATGTTTGCTGCTCTTTGTTTACTGGTTTTAAGGAAAATGATTGGTCCAAAGATAGCTAATGAGGGGCTCCCTCCCTCTTTTTTAATATCATGACCTTATAGTTTCTCTGCTTCATTTTTTTTTAGTGTCAACGTGTACTGTAGCACATATTTTTGTATTTCAATCTGAAGCTGATTTGTGGCCAGTGGGAGCCTCTTCTCTTCAGGTTTGCACCCAAGTCCTTTTGCAATAGTCCACGCAGCTGCCTGCTGTTACAACAGTCCCAACCTTCCAGGCTCAGCTGGTTCATTTTCCACCCCCACCTAAAGTTGGCCATTTTTCCAACAGCCCAATAAAACCCCCATTCTTAACTACTCATACTCTACAGCCTCTGTGTTTTCCTTGGGTACACACCTGGGAAATGAGAGGGAAGGAAGAAAAGAAGAAAGATCAAACAGAGGCCAATGGAAGGGGCAGGGAAGTAAACAGTAGTCTTAAGAAGCTCATAAAGGATGTAAAATGTGGTGGGAATCATATTCCAATTTTGTGATGGGCAAAGTGACAAAGAAGTAAGGTACTTGATAGACATAGGTTAGGACTTTACTTCAGAACAAGAAACATGGTAAAAGAAACAAAGGCTGGAATTAGAAGA
This sequence comes from Desmodus rotundus, assembly GCF_022682495.2. Classification (NCBI taxonomy): domain Eukaryota; kingdom Metazoa; phylum Chordata; class Mammalia; order Chiroptera; family Phyllostomidae; genus Desmodus; species Desmodus rotundus. The sequence continues at coordinate 88,435,314 of NC_071394.1, forward strand.
GTTTGATGAAAGAGGCAGGAGGTGCGTGCTCTACTAAGTTAGGCTCTGTGCTGGGCCAGGACCATGATGAGAAGTCAAATTCCATCACTTAGGGGAGCCTCCAAGGGCATCCATTCGATCCAATTCCCATCTGTGCTGTGTGAACTGAAGTCTGACTACATTAATCCCACGTTTTCACTACTATGGTCTCTCATTCCCTTTCTCATGGTGTATATTTATCCCAATATCCTCAGCCTGCTGATTTGTATTCATTCATTAAGTCACAAATGTGGTGACTTACTAAGAATTAATCAAATGTCACATACTGTACTTAATCAATGGAGCAAAAGCAGATCTGGTCTCTGCCCATAAAGTTCACGTACCAGTGGGGGCAAACAGACCACAACCAATAAGCACACAGATACAAGCAAGGGTGACAAGTGCCATCAAGGAAAGGTTGATAGTACTTCAGTAGTACACAACAGGGGCATTGAGGGAGGGCCCTGAAATTAAGTAGGCAGAGGCAAGAGGGCTGGGGCATGAGAATGGTGGAGAAATCACATGTGCCAAGGCCCTGTGGCAGGAGGAAACAGAGCACTCATAAATAACTTTATTAATTCACTGAGACCAGAGCACAAAGGGAAAAGGAACTTGATCCACCATGGACCTGGAGAGCCAAGAAGAGACCAGATATGGCAGGAACTTGGCCACATTGAGGGTTTGTTCAATAAATGATTAGCTAGAATGATGGCTTAAGGATCACAAAGACTCAGAGCTAAGATGAAATGACAGGTTGTGGGGTTCATAACATAAGACAAGATGCCCTTCTCAGGACTTCCAGATCATCAGCAGGTGGGCCATGGGCCTCCAGAACAAAGTGACAAAGGCCTGGGGCCATTTACATGCTTTAAAACAGAATAGCAATAATCCACAGGAAATCAACAGCTGGATGTTCAATCACAGGACACGAAATCAACAGAGAACTTTGTGGACAACATGCATGCTCCCAGTACAGTAAATTTAAGATTCAATCACTGTCAAGGTGAACAAAACAACAGAAGAAATTTCTCCAAGGGATTTTATGACACATGAAAAAATGAAGAATTTTAAATTAACTGTCATTGTAAAAATAAAAATGAACCTCTTTTAAATACTCAAGTTGTTTTGCTGAAGGAAAATGTCTCCTTATAAATGTGCAGTATGCCCAACAGGTGAAAATGCAAATGAATAAACAATGCATATTATAAGAGGTCTTATGACTCAAAGGTCTCATGACTGCGTGTGGACCATCTCGTGACGTTTCTTACTCAAATCCACCTGTGCAGATTTCCCCACTGCTCTTTCCTCACGCCCAGCCTTGGAGGCAGTCTACATTCACAGTGCTTCACTGAGATGCTCTCTTTGCCCCCAGCCCCAAGGGACACAGGGGCCCGTGTTCAGCACATACAGGGCAAGTCTGAAGAAGACAGGGATTGCTGTCCAGTCATACCTGCTGCTATGATCCCAGTCATTTCTGCTGGCTCCGAAACCAGGTTCTCAGGTCATGATCAGCCACTAGGACTCCTCAAACTAATGAGCTGGCCTTTGCCTGCCCACCACTGGCTGTCCTCCCAATTGTAAGGGAATCTTCCCAGGGCCCTGGGGGTGATCTGCTTCTCAACCTGGCAGGCAGTAGGCTTCATGGGTTTAATTAACACATCTCTACTCACCTCTAATTGAAATTAAAGGAACTTTAGAAAGAAAATCACCACACAGAGAAAAATAACAAAATATGCTAACCATCAGACATCTGGATAATGTTTCTTACAAATCTAATAAAGGCAGGAGCCAGAGTAGGTCCATTGTGTGGGGTTCAGACCTTCCCTGAGAATACCGTGCCCCTGACTTTACCTTCACCATCTATTTGGCATTTTCATTTGTTGCTCAGGGTCTTCAGGCTACTTCTGATTCCAGGTGGGCTATGATTATGAGTCACTAGAACAATGATTAATGTGAGGGCAGTACAGGAAAAATCCAAAAGAGTTTCCTGAATAAATCTGGAGGCAAAGGGCTTTTCAGCCTACCTAGATCATAGGTCCCCTGACCAAGGCCACAGAAGAAATTCTCCTTCACTAGGAGGTACTTTATGGAAACCACCTTCTTAGTGCTGCTGGTAGTCCACCTGTGAGCCCCACTTCACTCCCTATGGGGCCCTAAGAAGAGCAGAGGAAGGGAAAGGAGGTCAAGTCTGGGGTGAGACAATGAGGGCATCAGCACAGTTTCTTTAAACCTCATCCTTTTAATGTAGTCCTTCCTGGATTTATTGAACAAAGAAAATGCCACATGATTTAAATATGGAAGTCTACAATAGGCACCAAATTTCCTTTTTGCAATCTTCTCCCTCCGTATATTGTCAAAATCTGAATGTCATGTTCAAGGGAGCACCATGGATGAAATACTGCCTTCTCTTAGATACTAATTCTTGTCCAAGTTTGCAGAGATTCTTTTGTGTACTCCATCCCCTTTCTGATACCAAGATAGAGAAGAGACTGAAAACCCACGTGCCCCAGGCCTCATCTTTCCATGTTCCTAGTTTTATGGACACTTCTCATTTGAGCACAAGAGCAGACATACTAAATTAACAGAATGGCCCCTTCTGGTCAGCATTTTAGAAGAAAAATGACTTCACTGCTGAATGATTTGAGCCTAAGTGGTATCCCGAGGATCTTGAGGACAAAGATAAAAGACTACCTGACTAAAGGGATGCTGTCTGTGAGGGAAGTCATTGCTGGTCTGAGTCCTTGAACTGGGACATAAAATGACATGCAGAGAATTTAGAGAGTCTTTTAAAAGCTACTTAGCAAAGATCTTTCACCTAACTTCCTGGAACAGTAATAAAACCTGAGAACTGGTCAACAATTAGAAATGTCACGTAACACAAAACCCCAGTTCAACTCTAGGCAATCCCCACTCATGGACGCCATGCCCAGAGTACAATTTTAACACGTATTTCAATACAGCATGGCTGTGTTCATATTTTGCTCAGGCCCAGTCGTGACTTTGAGGGAAAACTCTCAAAGGTTATTGATATAGGAGACTTGGCTGAGCAAATAAATCAGGACCCCAAATGTGAACCCCACTTACACATTCTTCCCTGGGTTCTAGGACAAGACTGGGGTGTGTGCCTTGACCACATACTTGCAAAGAGGGCAGTGCTACTTTTTGGTGAAGAAGAAACTATGAAAGCTAGACATTAGAGAAGGGGTGTTTACAAAGAAAATCCAACATATGAGTTCTGGAAAACTCTGTAATAAAGAAGCCAGAAAGAGTAATATCTCTCCCAAATGTGGTAGAGGCCACAGAATTGCAAACAAACCTCATTAGTTTATCACCTGGTCCCTAATGGATCAGAATGTTAAGGTGAGTAGGGAATGGAGACCAACCTTTTTAAAAAATATTATATGTGATACTGCTATGTGCTGCTGACTAAAAGCTGCTACTTTAAACAATGCAAGATAAAAATGAACAGCTTATACTAAAAAAGCAAAAACAAAAATAAAAAGCAAAATGTAGAGTATTCATTAAAATAGTTGTCAAATACTTCTAACAACTATTATGGGTTAAATTGTGTCCTCCAAAAAGATATGTTGAAGTCCTAACCTCTAGTACCTTATTTGGAAATAGGGGCATTGCAGATATAATCGGGAAAGACGAGGCCATTAGTATGGGCCCCCGATCCAGTACAACTAGTGTCCTTATAAGAGACAGATGCACACAGGGAGATGTCCTTGTGAAGACAGAGGCAGAGGCTGTAGAGATGCAGCTACGGTCTGAGGAGCTGCAAGATGGCCAGTAACCCCTGCAGGCCTCAGAGGAAGCATGTCCCTTTTGACACCTGATGTTGGATTTCTGACCTCCAGAACTGAGATATCAAATCTGTGTTGTTTTAAGCCATCTAGTTTGCGGCGCTTTGTTAGGGCAGACCTCACAAACGAACACAACAGCATTTGCCACACAGTCACCTGCTAAACTTACTTGCTTAAATGCTTTTCCTAGAAGTTTGGAAATGCTGCAAAATGAATTATGAAACTCGTTTAGGGAGTCCCAATGAACATGAGCATCTTAGAAGGCTCTGAGAAATCCTGCAGCAAAGAACCTTATTTAAATTTGTGTAATATGTCATTTCACCTTCTCCCAGCTCCCCACCAGGACTTCTATAATGTCTTGTCACAGAAGTCCTGTGTCCTCAACTGTATTTTTAAGAAACACTGGCTTGGCCAATAAAAAAAGAGAAGTACTTGCTCTTGCTAAGGAACAGGATTGGATGCTAGATTTCCACTGCCACCGTTGTCACTTGTTATGCAAGCAGCACTTAATACTTTTAATATTTTTCAGATCCAATATGATTTATCATCTGTATGTGTTTGCTAGGGCTGTGTGATATTGTGATTTACAATAAATATATATTTGGTCTTCATCCATCCTCATTTCTGGCACAGAACGCCCAAAAGCTTTGGGATGTCCTAAGTGATAAGGGCTATGAAGTAAAAGGAGTGTCCTTTTTGTTATTTACATAACAGGCCCCTTCCCACCACACCTGAGATTATGGTAATGAGGTGAGTTTTGGAAAGCCCCAAAGGAGGTGGGCTGGTTGCCAAGGGAACCAACCAAGATTAGAAGGTTGGAACTTTCAGCAGCTGCCCCCTCCCAAGACCTCCTGGGGATGGTAGAGGCCTGGAGATTGAGCTCAATCACCAGTGGTCAGTGATTTAATCAGCAAAGCCAGAGAGCTGTTTCTCTGAGTTCCGTAAGCCACTCTAGCAAACTAATCAAATCTGAGGAGGGGATCATGGCTTTTTTTTTTTCCAGTGTATATCCAATGCCTCAGACGCACAGGTGACAGCCTGGATTTGAAACTGGTGCCAGGGTTGGGGGGTGGGAGAACAGGTTTATGGGACGGAGCCCTTAAGCCTGTGGGGTCTAGCACTATCTGTAGGTGGACAGTCTCAGGAGTTCGCAGGACAGCTGAGAACTGGAGAGTTGCTTGGTGGTGGTGGAAAAGCACACAGGTGGGAAGCTGACGTAACAAACTAGCACACTCTTTGTGGCTTTCAATAACAAAAATTTATTTTCTTACAGTTGTGGAGTTTGGAAATCTGAAGATTAATGTGTTATTAGTGTTGCTTTCTCCTAAGGCCACTCTGCCTAGCTTGCAGATGGGAGTTAAGGCTTCAACATACGGATTTCAGTGGGGGGATATGATTCAGTTCATAACACCCTTTCAAGTGCTCAGTCTGGGGGCAAAAATCCCTGTTTTGTTGGTAAGAAAACAGACCAAAAAGGTTAAGTAAATTGCCCAAAGTAACAGAGCTCAGATCACAACTCAATAGTCTCAAAGTCAACAGTTCCTTGCCTTGCACCTTCCCACACTGCTTGGCCCCCTACTCCCAGCAATCCACTTCCTTTGCAAGAAAGTCCCTGATATTACATGTCTATAAAAATTACACATTCTTTCTATGCATTCTTATTACTTTATTGTGAAAAGTAATAAGAATTATTACATTATTGTGAAAAGAAATTTGAGCCATGACCCTTAAATCAGCAAGAGGCATGTTCACTGCAACAAACAGCAAAGACAGAAACCACATCTTTCAGCAATAGCACTGAGATCCCTGGCAGGTGTGGTCTACACTGGTGTTGATACCAGAAATCTTGGTAAGGGAGAAAGGACCTTGTAGAGTTAAATGCACAGATTCTGGAGCCTGGCCATAGGTATTGAAATCCTAGCCTTATTACTCGTTATCACATATATGATTTTGGAGTTCTCCTCACCAATAAAATAGGAAACAGAACACATCAGACAGGGTGGCTGGGAAGGTCATGAGATTATAGATGTACAGCACTGAGCAAACAGCCTGAAACTAGTGAATATTCTGAAATTGTTTGCTGCTATATTAAAGGAATTTTTAAACCCTTTTTATTTTTAAGTAATTGTAGACTCACAGAGAAGCTGCAAAACTAGTAACAGGGGGTTCCAATATCCTTTATCCAACTTCCCCCAATGATAATATCCTGTACTAGTACAATTATCAAAACCAGGAAATTGACAGCAGAATACTATCTAATTATACAGAACTCATTGGGATTTCACCAGCCTTAACACACATTATTTTACTGATGTATGGTTTTAAGGAATTTTAGCACATGAATGGATTGGCATAGCCACCACCATAACCAGGATACAGAACTGCTCTATCATCACAAAGAAACCCCTGTACTACTTACCCATTGTGTTCACCTCTGTCCCCACAGCCCAGCCCCTGCAATCATTCTCGATCACTGTAATTTTATTTTGAGACTGTCATATAAATGGGACCATAGAGTATGTAGCCTTTTAAGATTGTTTTTTTTCCACCAACATAATGACCTTAAGATCTATCCAAGTTGTCACTTATATAAATAAGTCTCTTTTCAAAAATTCCACTGGATTGATATACCACCACGTATTTATTCATTCACCTGCTGAAGGACATTTGGGTGATTACATGCATGTACAGGTTTTTGCAGGGGTGTAAGTTTTTATTTCTCTGGGCCACATATCCTAAAGTAGGATTGCTGGGTCAGGTAATCAGTGAAGTTTAAACCTACAAAAAATTGGCAAACTGTTTTCCAGAGTGGCTGCAGCATTCACATTTCCACCAACAATCTCTGAGAGATCCAATTGCTCTGCATCCTTATCAGCATTTGATATTAGCATAATTTTTGGATATGTATGCAGTGGTACTATGGGAATTCTAAACCACCTGGGGCGTGTTGCTAGGGGACCTATGAGGGGGTTACTATGATGCAGGAAGTCCAAATGAAAGCAGCCTCATGCCAGAAGCCATTCCAGAAAAAGAACCTGCTATGCTGTGCACTTGGGAACAGCTGCTGTGGGCACTGATGAATTTTGGGGTGCTCAGCAGAAGCCAGGGAGAATTAAGTCCGTGGGAAGTGAACATGGCCACTGACGGTACAGAAAGTGTGTTGTCCTTTCACACAGCCCCAATTACTCTGCCTGGGAATTTCTCCAATGGTGTGTGATGTCAGTGGCAATAATAAAATACTACTTTAGCGACAATCTTAAAATTGGGTTTTTATCCACTTTGCTCCTCTGGTTCCAAGGACTACTCATGTGAAATATTTTTATGTTCACTTCCAAGGCAAATTAAAAATGTTCTTTCCAAAAACCCACACAAGGGAGTAAAGGTCTGAATAGTATCAGAGCAGGCATGAAGCAGAGGTCCACGGAGGAACCGGAAGGCAGGTGCATTCTGTTTTAAAGGATGCAGAAACCAGGCAATCGTGTTCATCTTAGCCTTTTAAACTCAGAGTTGATGAAAAGAGCAATTTGAGAGGGAGTGAAGAGAACTGTTCAGGAGCAAGAGGTCCAGTCCCCCCATTTGCACTGTGCGGGGCTCTCGGCTGGACCACAGTGCAGGCAACATGGATGGGGGAAGCCTCTGTGAATGAGACTCTGTTAATGTATCTCCAAGTCCTGGAGCTGAATGAGGCTTCCTCTACAGACTACTGCAACCTCCTGTACCCAGACTGACTCCTGCAGCCCCCGAAACACTGCTCTCCAGCACTTGCCCCCAAAGTGTAAAAGAAGCAGCTCATAGGGAGTATGTACTGGTTGTTATGTGACCAGTGAATGGAAAGCTATATAAAAAAAAAAAAAAAAAGGAAAGTCTGCATGACACAGTCAAGTGAGGACAGCAACTGATTCTAGACAACATGATAACCTCCCCTCTCCTAGTTTTTACGCTATTGTTCTGCCTTAAAAATCAAGACAAAGAGGACTAGGTTGGAGACATTGACGAGACTCAGTTCTCATTTCAGAATGAAAGTGCACTTTTATCTACTATCAAAGGACCATCAATTTCACTGTAAAGGCATCTTGGAAGACAAAGTCACTTAAGTGAGATGGTATAAAATTTCACAAATCCATGTGAAATGATTTCTTCTGTATTTTGTTGTTTATATATGATACACAACTGTCAACCGGTCCTCACTACACTTATGCCAATTCATTTAGCTGACTCTGACAGACACTGGAATTCACAACATTGTTCAATTAAAGGGCTAGCATGCTCTTTCTTGGGGTCTTTACATGTATTTTTTGAGCATCTTATTGTAGATGCTGGGAGAATTAGACAAGGTCTCTGGCTTCATAGAATTTATGTCCTATTTGGTGGGGACAAGAGAGGGACAAGACAATAAATACATTTTAAAAGATTTTAAAGATAAAATAACTGGTGATGAGAGTTCTGTAGGATAGGTCTGGTGGCAAAGAGTAGAGTAGGCAGCATGGGCTACCTTGGGTTGAGTGATCAGGGATGTCTCCCTAAAGCAGGGATGTCTCCTCCCAGACAGAGAAGAGCAATCTCCTAATCCCTAGGGCTGACGAGACCCTAGCGTGTCTGAAAGGCAGCCCATGTCCCCTGAGTATGAACAACAGTGGCTGGTACTGCATGAGCTTAGAAGGTGAGTCCACAGTGGGACAAGGCACATGGTGAGGACCTTAAAACTTCTTTTTTAAAAAAGATTTTTATTTATTTATTTTTAGAGAGAGGGGAATGGAGGGAGAAAGAGAGGGAGAGAAACATCAGGGTGTAGTTGCCTCTCACGCTCCCCCTACCAGGGAGTTGGCCCACAGCCCAGGCATGTGCCCTGAGTGGGAATCGTACCAGCAACCCTTTAGTTCACAGGCCAGCACTCAATCCACTGAGCCACACCAGCCAGGGCAAGAGGACCTTAAAACTTCTTAAAACTGTCATAGGAGTATATAGATTTCAACTAGTGTTCTGGTTTAAATTGTGAATCAAAAAAGATATGTTGCCCTTGTAATCCCTGGTATCACAAAATGTGACTTCAGTTGCAAGGATCACAGTAAATATAATTAGTTATATTGAGATGAGGTCATACTGGATTGGGGGGGCCCCCTAATCCAACATGACTGGTATCCTCATGCTAAAGACTGAATGTTTGTGTCTCCGCAAAATTCATATGTTCAAACTTAATTCCCAACATGATGATATTTGGAGGCGGGCCTTTGGGAAGTGTTTAGGTTATGAGGGCAGATCCTTATAGAAGAGGCCCTAGAGAGCACCCCACCCCTTCCCCACAGGATGGCCATCTATTACCCAGGAAGGGGACCCTCACCTGGCATCGGATTGTCTGGTACCTTGATCTTGGACTTCCCAGCCTCAAGAACTGTGAGAAAAAACATTTGTTCTTTAAGTCCTCCCATCTATGGCATTTTTGTTATAGCAGCCTGTATGAACTAAGAAACCTTGTAAGAAGATGCCATGTAAAGATAGAAATATAGGGAGAATGCCATGTGAAGAAAGATTGAAGTGATGTAGCTACAAGCTAAGGAATGCTGAAGGTTGCCAGCAAACCACCGAAAACTAGAAGACGTCAGGACAGAGTCCCCTACGGGTTTCAGAGGGAGCATGACCCTGCCAACACTTTGCTTCTCAGACTTCGAGCCTCCATCACTTTAAGACAATAAACTTCTGCTGTTTTAAGCTACCCAGCAAATTAATACAGCAGTATGGCTCAAGCAGTATGAATTTTAAGATCTCAGAGAAATTCAAGTCAGTGAACTCTGCCCACAAACCCACTGGCTTAAATTTCTCTGAGATATTAAGAATCATACAACATGAGATATTTGACATAGTCTATATTCCTTAGCAGCAGACTTCTAGATTCTAGCCCATGAGAGACCCAAGTCACATACTCAGGAGCCACACTCTCGTGCACACACGAAAGCTTATAAGCAGGAAGCTGGAACCTATCCCGCTCCCTTCAGAGAAGCTATACACGTGACAGCAAGATTCTTAAAGTGAAAGCTGTGCATGCAGTTCTAACTCACTAAGAAGTTCATTTGCCAGTGCATCAGCATTCTTTGGTTGCAAGCAACAGAAACTAACTTGGACCAGCTTGCTGTCTAAAGGTTTAGACAGCCTTTAGAATCAGGGGGACGAGTCAGGGTGCAGGTGCAGTCAGGGACCACACTACAATGAGCATGCCTCCAAAAGCTCTTCCCTGGCCTGACTGCTCAGGCTCCTGGACAGAAATTCTCCTCAACCTCTTCTATGAAGGAGTGCAAGAGACCTTGATTGATCAACATAAAGTCTTGTCAAGATTTCAAACTAAGGGTTCTACAAAAGGGGACAATGGGTGTAGGGCAGCCCAATACCCACAGGTGACAGGGATGCAACTCATAAGGGATCTCAGGCCAGGGAAAGACAGTGCCATATGGCTGGTGGCTCTATACTCAACAGAGCATGAAGACACTTATTCCTCAAGTTAAAAACTCAGTGAAGTATAGCACATGCTTAATATTTTACTCTCCTAAACAACTGTACTAACTCCATCATAGACTCTCTTGGGTTTTTTTTTTTAATATTTTATTTATTTAGTTTTAGAGACAGGGGAAGGGAGGGAGAAAGAGAGAAAAACATCAATGTGTGGTTGCCTCTTGTGCACCCTCTACTGGGGACCTGGCCCGCAATCCAGGCATGTGCCCTGACTGGGAATCAAACTGGCAATCCTTTGGTTCACTCACCAGCATTCACCCCACTGAGCCACACTAGCCAGGGTCCATTTTAGACTTTTGACATCACATTTCTTCAGTTCTTCACAGAATAATGTGAGTCCTTCTCTTCTCAAAAACCACTTGTATTAAAAAAATGGGTCTTTGAATCTATTTTCAAGCATGGTAACTTCCTGAAGTTTATTGACCTGTGAATGTAAGGCCCTTCCTTCCCAGAAGATCCTAATAATTCCTTGGGGCTGGGGCAGGTGGGGGGAATCTTGGCTCATATTCATGTATAAAAGAGAATTTGTAAAATGATGTCAGCTCCGAGGTGGGATCCTGGCTTCTAGGAGGTAGTCCTCCCATTTCTTCCTGCATATGGATCTTTAGTAAATATCTAGTCATTTTTCAAAACTTCAGGGCAGGGACCTTTTACCCACAACACTGGCAATTGCTTTTCTATAAACCTAGAGATTTTCAAAAGTGGTTAATAGCTCATTGCAAATGAACAGAGTCTTCCTAATTAACAGTACTTCAATTCACATCTAAAACAGATTGAGAGATGTATTTTAACGGTTTCAGTAGATTAAATAAGCTTTGTTTTGACTCATCAGGGTAAAACTTAAATGTTGTGAAGTGTATCATACCTGTTTCTGGAATCACTTTTATAAACCCAAGTTTAGTTATAATCATGGCAACAGATATTTCAGTATTGGAAGCGATCTCTCCTGTTGGCCCATGAATTGAAAGTCACCTGCTAGTGAAATCACCACCATCATGTATTTATTTATAACTAGGTATATCCAGAAAAAAGTTACAAACCAATGATTTATATTAGCATAGTTCTTCACAGTTTACAATGTCCTTTAGGATATCTGGTCCCTTCAGGGTTCCTCAGTGACCCTTTCTGTCACTTGAAGAATCACGTCCTGATCTTTATTCACTTGTTGCCATATCCCTCTCCTTCCACATGTTCCTCCCTATTTAATTTACTATTAATATTTGCATAGAGAAAGAGTCATATTGCTTGCTAAACCCAAGTTCTCATCTTTCCTCATCCCAGGAGAATTTTGGGGGTGATATAATCTATTCTGATTGATCCTCTTCTCCATGGAATTACCCATGCTTCCTAATGTGAACTCTTCAGAACAATTCAAAACCCTATATGTTGAACCCTCCTGGAAAGAGAAAGGAGGACCACCACTCAGTCCATCTAAGGTAGCCAGGCTAATCTCTTTTGGCATTCCTCTGTATGTAGCCATCTAGTGTACTGTATATACAGTACAGTGTATGCTCATATAGGATATGGATACTCTGTAGTATGTATTCATATAGAACCTATGAACAGTCAACCTCACCAGGGTGGGGCTCACATACATGACCATTAGAACTAGCACAGTCCCCCTCAAGGTCCATAATCTTCTATCATTGTCCACATGAAATCCACCAGCAGTCTATTTTCAAATTCCTTCACTCACTATCTACCACCTTCAATAGCACCATCCTGGTTTGAGGCACCATGCTCATGCACCTAGACCCAGAGAAGGACCCCCCTCTGCTTCTACTCTGACATGATGTGACCATTCTCCTCCGAGCACTCAGAGGGATTCTTTAAAAATGTACATCACATCAGGCTGCTTCCCTATAGGACACGTTTCAGTGGCTTCCTCAGAGCGGCCACAGCATGGCCTCAGCTTGCCTCTGATGAGGCCGGCAGGTCACAACCTTCTCTCGCCCAGGTTTCCTTTCAACACCTCAGAGCAGATCCCTGACTGCCAGCCCATCCCCATCAGGTTACTCTCCGCCCCCTTATTCTGTTGTATTCTTTTACAGCACATAGCTCTTTATTTCCATGTTTGTTCCATTCACTCAAGAGATATTTATCAGTACCTGTAATGAGTCAGGCTCTCATGGAGTTCAGGTCACAATGGGTGAGGGAGATAATGATGACTGATAAGTGCTCTAAATGAATATAACATAGAGCAAGAGGGTGCAGTTGCACACACAGAGGTCAGGAAGGCCGCTGAGGAGGCAGCATTTGAGCAGAGGCCTGAGGTGATGGTGAAGCTCATCACAGGGCTATCTGGTAAGATCCCTCCAAGCACAGGAAACACAAGTGTCAAGACCCTAGGGAGGCAAAAAGTCCTTTGGGTCCAAGGAACAGTGCAGAAGCCAGGGTGGCTGAGGCTGGGTGAGCAGGAGGCAACAGAGAGATACGGTCCCAAAGATAAGGGCTGACTCACTGGCTTTATTCTAAGACCCTGAGCCATTGCAGGAGGTTGAATATAGAAAGGATGTTGTCCGGCCTTATTTTTAAAAGACAAGTATTACTTTGCCCCATGAGTGGAGAACATCTAGATGCTGGAAGAGCTAGGGGTGGAGAAGGGTGGAGGCAGGGAGACCAGTTAGAAGATTGGCGTTCACAGTTCAGGGAAAAGGACTGTGGCTCAGCCTATGGTGGGAATGGTGGAGGGCATGAGCATGGTCAGATTCCAGTTGTTTTGAAGATAGAGGTGGCAGAACATGCTGGCAGCTGGATGTTTCTTCTCCAGGGAAGGACAACAAAGAGGATGCCAGGTCTGGGGGCCTGAATCTTGGAAGTCTGGGACTGCCATTTGCTAAGGTGAGGAAGATTGGGGGAGGAGTGGTGTTGGGAGATAAAACCGAAAGTCTGGTTTTGGATGCAAGAAACTTGAGACTGTGGTTGGCCTTTCACAGGCCCCCAAGTACGCAGGGCTGAGACCACAGCTGGAGGTGTGAGTGTTAGTATCACTGGGGTCTAACGTGGGGATCTAATAATTTCGTGTTACCTGTCTCACACCAGAACTTAACATTTCCACGGAAGAAGGGACTTCAACAGTCTTGTTCACATTATACCCCCAACAGCAATGGTGCCTGTCACTCAAATATTTGTTGAATCGATGAACAAACTAATACATATAAAAAGACTTACATGTGTATAAAAGTTAAATATTATTTGACTCAATTTCAATTCTATAAATTTATTCTAAAGAATTAATCAGGCAAATATTCAAATATTTATACAGGGGCTCATCACAGCATTGTTTTTACTAACAAAAAATTGAAAGCAAACTAAAGTTTCAACAATAAGGAGATTGGAATGTTATGTACTCATTTAAAACACTATAGAAGAATATCTCAGGGTCTGGAAGGATTATTACAACTTAATGTTAATTTTAAAAGACATGTACAAGAATTTACAATCCACCTTGTTTATTTTGAAGCATATACAGAAGTAAAGCCTGCTTGAATGTAGTTGGTAGGGTCATAATATGGGTGTAATAATTTATAGTTTTAATTTGAACATTTCACCTAAAATGTCACATGGTGTGCTTGAGTGTGATACTGTTATGTTACAGAATTATATGCTTATATTTTGTAATTAAAGATTCTGTAATAAAAAGGGGCCTTATTTGTGCCAGACCCTGCATATCTGATAGTCTTCAGGATAAACACAAAAATATTACAGCTGAACTTTTTGATACAAGGTCTACAGTATGACTTTTAAATTTTTCTTTCTGTTGCTTGTCCATATTCTTCATTATTTTGTATATTAAGACATGATTTTTTAAATCCTTTTTTTAAATGGGAAAGAATCATTACACAAACCAAGCCTCACTGCCATGGATGAGCCTTCTCCTCCTAGCAGCTCTGTATTTGTGGAATGAATCCATATTCTGTGATCTTAGCCTCAAAGCCACCTTCCAACCTGCCAGCAATACCAGCAGGCTCTATGGGACAGACAGATGGACCTGCTATCAAGTGCACATTAGATGCCTGACCCTGAGTCTGGAGCAGTGAGCACAGGAAATAAAAGAGGGTCCCTGCTTTCAAGGGAGCCAGAAAGACCTCCAGTGACACCTCAGGGGGCAGGCCCTTGAAAGAAAGGACAAGATAGGCTAGAATGGGAGAAGACAGCCTGGCATAGTGGGAGCAATCCTTGGAAAATAAGAGGAATGAAAGCAACGGGGGAACTCAGCAGTCCTGCAGCCTTATTTAGGAGGTGGCTGGGACAGCACCTCTTCCTCTTGGGTGGAGCCACTGCAGGAGCTCTGTGCCCTGTGCTGGGTGGGCCGCAGGGCCAAGCAATGTCTCCAAGCCCAGCACCCTAATTGATTCTGCCTGTGCTACAAATGCAACTGACTCGCCAATTAAGGCAGACCTCATTGAAGCTTGCCCACATCTCTGGTTATTTCTTCTTTCCACACGTTTGTTGATAGTGACACCGAACAGAGGGGGACCACCCACAAAACCTTCAACTTCAGACAGCGAGAATGTCTAAACAACAGCAGACACTGCTCTGCTTCAACTCCAGTTTGAAATCCCAGGTTATGGGACTGGGTTTTTTTAAAGGGTCCCATCCAGGTCCATCTGGAGGTGAGTAAAGAAGAGGTGCATCCTCTAGTGGTCAGATAAACCTTCACATCATAAGTGAAGTGGAAACCAGTTTAATACTAGTTAAAAAATACTAGTAATAAAAACAGAATCCTAAAACTCAGCCTACCTACCTGAAATTTCTACAATAATTCAGGGCTCTTTTCTTCTTATTACTTAAATACTCTTCTGAAGGTGTCTTATAAACAGGTAGAAAAAAGGAAATATTTATTCTCAGAGCTAATATACTTGAGACCAATGCCAGGGTTGGCATCACACAAGAGCCTATGTTTAGAAGTGCCCAACATTTGGCCTAATGCTCTTCTGTTGCCATATTGAAATTGCTTATTTTTGAACCAAGGGCCCTGAATTTTCATTTTGCACTAGGCCCTGAAAATCTGCAGCCAGTCCTGATGGATGCTACAACTTGGAACCTGGAATTGTATTAGAACACTGTCTCCACTCACTGACTTCTTTTCGTCTCTACATAAATGTCTACCCATGTTCATCAATGCCTGGTTTTATTTCCAAGTGTCCTGAAAGGCTAAAATAAGAACACAATTTTTTTTCCTTAACTAGGAACTTCACATAGAGATTTTCACAACTATTAGTCTTATGTGCTAGCTATTAAAATTAACTGATGTCAAACATTAGGGGGAAAAATGAAATGATTTAGAAGGCAACTCATAATAGTGAAAACACTTAATATTTTAATTCCAAAAATAAGTCACACCTTTAAATTAGGCTTCCAAGACTTGGACTGGCAGCAGTAATGAGATCAGAAGGTTCATGCTCATGAAGCCTCTACATTCGCACAAGTGCAAGCAGAATGGCTAGTTTCTGTAGGTGACTGCAGCATAAGATTCAGGGTTATACCAGACCACACTGGTGTCTAATAGTGTGTTTGCAGGCCAACTGCAACAGAATTCCCTGGTATGTTGTTAAACACCATCCTGGGCTCCAGGCTCAGAGGTTTTGATTCAGTATATTTTGGGTGGGCTCAGGAATCTCTACTTTTTTTTTATGTTAGTCATGGGATTCTTAGGCCCAGCTGCTCAGTTTTGGTCATCTACCACCTCAATGACCAGAATGGGAATTTAGGGGGGGGGGAATATATATATATATATATATATATATATATATATCCTTACCCAATGATATGTTTATTGACTTTAGAGAGAGAAGGGAGGGGGAGAGAGACAGAGAAACATTGATTGGTTGCCTCCCTTGCATGCCCTGACAAGGGATTGAACCTGCAACCTAGGTATGGGCCCTGACCAAGAATCAAACCCCCAACCTTTTGGTGAACAGGACAGTGCTCCAACTAACTGAGCCACCTGGCCAGGGCTAGAGAATATTTAAGTGAAATATTAAGCCTTTTTTAATTAAGCTTTTAGTGAAATGTGTCCATTCTCATCCAGCAGGATGTGCCCATGATGAAGATATGGTGAGAGTGTGGCCTTGGCTAGCTACTCTGGATCACACAATTCTGAGTGCAAGACATTGGGCACATGATCTGGGCATCACCAAAATAATAATAATTTTAAAAAACATTCAATATCAGTGAAAATGAATCAGAAATCAAGAAACCTACAGGCAAGGAGATCAAGTACAGCATCCCATCCTGGGAGTATGAGGACAGGGAGTGCTCCAGGCAGTGGGTCCAGGCTACATGGGGTGAACTGTTCCTTCTAAGACCCGCAGCTTCCACACATAGCTCATTAGATGTGCACACTATGAAGCCATGGTGAAGGAGGCTCATACAGCTGGTGAGAAAGGGAAGCCAAAAAGCAATTACAGCAGGAGACACCATTTATGAGCAGCTCCCTTGGTGCCTCAAACATATTGTATTATCTGCAGTTTCCAAAAGCCATCCTTGAGGAAAAGCCAAGCATGCAGCCTCTGACCCCCCAGTGGAATGATCATGAGAAATCAGCTCCAACCACGGCACATGATTTGTGCTGGATGCTTCCCTTGAAGACCCAGCTAGCTGTTAAATGAGGTCAATCCAACTCAATCCAGCAAGAGGTTGCTACAAATATCCAAGAAAGTTGCTAGTCTTATGGAAAATCCTTTAAGTACTACCAATATAAGAACATCTTCTCTCTAAAGATAAGAAAGAGGCAGCGACACAGTGAAAATGCCTCTGCTTTGTACAAGAAAAGTATTTAATGAAAAAGAGACTGCTCCCGAATTAGCAACAGGACCCAAACAATGAGTGAGGGGAGCTCAGAGGGCTTCGGCTGGAGGGAACAAGGCTATAGGAAGTGTTTCCATTATTTTTCAGGTCTTCTACCCAAGCGTGCCATTTTATCTCATCCCCCAGGTCGGTGACAGGCTGCATCACACACTGCTTGAGGATGTAGACAGAAAGAGCCCCTTCTGGGAAATGCCTTCAGCTCCAACCCCTGATCCTAAAGTGTTTCAGATAACTAAATGACTATAAACTCTGGAACTGTGCACAGCCTATGCCAGCTGGCTTACACCGCTGGGGCTGTGGGCAGGCAGAGCAGACCAGAGCATCCTCTTCAGGCTCACTGATTGCAGCTGAGGCAGAGACCTCGGCAGCTGTTTCTCCTCTCCTGGCTCTACTCCTGGAGCCAGTGGCCTAGTTAATGCTGGGATGACCTGGCATCCACACTCACACCTAAGAAATAGTGTGGCATTAAAACCTTCAATAATTTCTCATAGTTCATTTTGACCAGGTTTGGCAAAAGCAACAGGTTTAATCCCTCAGAAATGATTAAAGACAGAGGGCGGAGCCCAGGGCTGCTTTCCCACACTGAAGGGGTAATCAGCATAGGAAAGCCCATTGTTCTGGCTACCAGGTTTGGTATATATATACATACATAATTATCATTAATTAGTTACCTTTCTTGTAGGCTCCTGCATAGTTAACTAATACAATTAATAGTAATACTAATTAAATCCTTAATACATACAACCCTTTGGAGCACATGGACTAATGGGTTACACCTGAGATCGCCCCCAATGACCAGGGACTGGCCACAGCAACACGTAAGAGAAATGCTGAACTATCAGGCTGCATTCACATAAAAATTGCTAACACTTGACCAATTTTTGATCAATAAAAAGCCACTTAATACAATTCCTTCTAATAGCTTTTTATTCTGAGCAAGGCGTCCTGGATTCATTTCATCCAATATAAAATATGAGATCACAGGGCATGATTTCCTCTCCCACAGAGTGAGTGATGACCACATGAAAGGAGAGAGAAGATGAGGCTTTGGAAAATAGGGAGTCATCCCCAGTGTAAGGAAGGTGTGATGGTGTCCCTACCATCCTGGTCACATTTGCAGTGGTCTCAGCCTGCTGTAAACAGAGGAGCCAGGGAGACTGTACCTGCAGGCCACTCAATTGAGTGGGATTTTAAAATACACTGTGGGACCTCTCACCCATTGTGTTTTCTCTTATATCTTCCTATCTGTAGCACCTGCCATAAAAATAACATGGATTTTAACGTAAGACAGGAGTTTCTCAGGCATTAGATACTGACCAAAACCCTGGAGCCTCACGACTATAGTCTTATTCAGTATTATTCTCACAAGTCTCTGGAGTGGTCTATGGGGATGGGTGGGGCTAGATGCTCATGGCCATTTAGTCACATTTTACCCAGAGATTACTGATGGCCAAGGACATAAGTGTGCATCTAACTGCTGACCTATTTCTGTGCTGCATTCTAAGATAAAACTCCCATCATCATTATCTAAGTATGTGTGAAACCATGGGCAGCACATTCTAGCTGCGTGGTTTGGTGTTTCCATTAACAGTGGCAAAGGTGGTAATGTCTACACACGAGAACTGGATGCAGAAGGGCTCGTCTCTGGGAGATGCCCTAGGAAGTGGCTTGTTCTGAAAACAGCAGTTTATCCTTTATATATTCTATCTTTGTACATGTTAGCCATTTGGGACAGAAACGCTTCTTAAGAAGGCATTAATAATCACTATTTCTTAAGTAAATAATTAACCACTCACATCTATTTAGATGCTGGGCACTGTGTAAAATGCTCTAAAGCTGTTCTCCCAGTAAATCCTCCCCAACCCTGTGTGACAGAATAGGAAGGAAGGGTGCCATTGGTCCTCAGTCTCTGGGTGGAAAAAGAGAGGGTAGCTTGCAGGCGTGAGGTGACACACACTGTCCCACACACTGTGGCCGGGACACACAGTGACATTAGCCTAGCTATTAACAATTAGGCATTCCACCTCTAAAATTACTCATCTTTTCTCTCAAAATAGAGACTACTGATCAGAATGTAAATTCACCCCAATGACTTAAATTGTCATGCTGAACAGTAATGCTAATGGATATATGAGTATGTATGTTGCTATAACTTTTATCAAAATCCTAGACATCCCAAGCTGTTGCCTAAGGACTCATGGCTGTTTGATCTTAATGGTGTTTGGTCTCCCCTCACCTCCAAACATCAGGCTATCAGCTCCCATGTTTCAGTTGTCAATTTGCGTACCTCTAGCTTTTTCTTTTACTCTGAAGATCTGAGACTCCATGTTAAACTAGAGCAATATGAGAAAACCAATATTCCTTGCTCCATTCACTCACCCATTTAGTCAGTATGATATGAGCATGTGTGATGTGTAAGGGCTCTTTCTAGGAGCTGCAACTGAAATCAACTGCAGAATATTTGTGTCTACAGAGGGGACTTTCAGATTGTGGTGAAGGTGGGTGAAAGACAAACGAGTGAACAAGTAAATTAAAAGAAAGAAATATCTGTCACCAGGGCTCATAGGAGTCATAGCAGGGTGACATGGAGGAGAGGGTCAGGGAAGGTGAGCTTTGGTGAGATCTAACAAAGAAAGGAGTATTTCTCCTTCTTTACAGCACACAAGTTGGTGCAGAGGCCCTCAGGATGTGGGGATGGGCATGGAGAGTGGGGTAGCAAAGACACTGATAGGAAGCCCTGCATGTCCAGAGTGGGAGGAGAGCACAGACTGACTGCAGAGCGCAGACTGGCCAGCAGTGTGCTGTCCCCCAAGGCCTTGCACTCACTGCAAAGGAGGTGGAACAGGAAACCTTGGGAGGGTTTTGATCAGGAGACTGACGTGATCTAATGTGCTCTTTCCTTCCTTCTTTCAGTGTTCTTTATGGATAGCCTGGCTCTAACCCAGAGGCAGTAGAAATGGCAATGAATACGGCATCATCAAGAACAGAAGAATTTTGATATGGCTGGCTCAGGAAAAAAGAGAAAAGGAAGGAGGCAGGGAGAGAAAGCCAATGGAGAGGAGGGATGGGGGGAAATGTCATAACACCAAGAGATGAGAATGGATAGACACATAGGAGGCATATCATGGAAGACTTGATACTGAAGGGCCTACATATTCAATCTTCCAAGGCAGGGGACACTTTTGAGAGTGAATGGCAGCACCCTTACAAATTAGATCTTGACAACTGGCATATATGGGGACTTCCTTACTGGGCATACAGGGAAGTATACCTCTTGATTCATTAATAGGGAATTTGCCCTTTTCCTAAGAGCACGGGGAGGTGATGGAGGCATGCAAGCAGGGAAAGCAGAGAGCAGCTCTGAAGTTGACCAGACCCCTTGGCTTCCAGTGCAGAAGCAAATGCATTGTGGATCAGAAGTGCAGGCAAGAAGCTCTGCAGGGAGATCTGCAGGGAGCTCTGCAGGGAGGCCACTGTGGAGATGCAGGGGGAGATGATGATAGGAACTGGGAACTGCAGAGGGGCAGCTGGGGCAGAGATGTGGGAGAGGCTGGAAACTACTG
Source organism: Desmodus rotundus (assembly GCF_022682495.2). Taxonomy (NCBI): domain Eukaryota; kingdom Metazoa; phylum Chordata; class Mammalia; order Chiroptera; family Phyllostomidae; genus Desmodus; species Desmodus rotundus. The sequence continues at coordinate 88,456,015 of NC_071394.1, forward strand.
AGGAGGAAGAATTGGTGTGAATTGGACGCTGAGGAGGGGACTTGTAGGTCTCTGTTTGTTCTGGGCATCTGGGTAAATGGCGGAACCGTACCTGGGATGGAGAGTGCTGAAAGAGAAAGATGTCTCTTAGGGAGTTCTTCTTCCCCACACCCCACAATTATTTTTTCCTTCATCGCTGGCTAATAACCAACTTGCTTAAAATTATGTACCAAGTAAGAATAAACAGTCTCTAAGTGAGAGTTCAAGGGGCCCTGTATAGTGTAGATAGCTTCGCTCTCCCACTGTAGCCTATGTAGTGAATGGAACTGTGATTTCTGGGTACATGAGGTGTGAATATTTATGATAAGGTCATTGAGTGTAACTGGGAACATAACTACATCCTGGGATCTCAGATTTGATCAGCTTTTCATCAGTGCTACCCCAGAGCTCCAGGGAACTTGACACATCATGGCCAGGTAGCACCTGAGAAGAAGCCTAGGAAAGAGTACCATCTGTGTGTTTGATGAGATGCTAAGGTGGGCAAGGCATGGATGCTAGTGGGACCCAAACAGCTGTCACCGGGCAAATCAAGGCATGGTCATTAAAAGCATGGGAGTTATAGGGCATACAAAAGGCCATCTCTATAGTGTTTCCTGGCTGGGAACTGGGGGAAATGTCAGGGGAACAACCACCAGGTCACTACCAAGCAATAATAGAAAGCAGTTTGCTTGAGTATCACCTCCTTAGCTGAGTAGTAGAACCAAGAAGAAGATGTGCACACACATGGAGAGAGAGGGGTGGGGTGAGCTTACAGCAGACCTGCCATGTGCAGCCACAGAGAAGTCCAAGATAAAGAACTCCACGTAGTCCCATTTGGGTAGGGATAGATAATGAATAGACTTTTGGATTATAGGTCACTGTATACTTCATACAAACAAGTGGTTCAGCCCTTTCTACCAAGGTGGGCATCCCAGCTCCATAAGAATAACTATTACATAGATGCTCCCAGAACATCACATTCAATTTAAATTATCACATTTAAAAGCTAAATCTGAATTAGACTTTTCTTCACATGGCAAGACTTCAGAAGAATAAAGTACTGTTGAACCATGTCAGAAAGGTAAGCCTACCTGCTTAGGTAATGAGGAGAGTAGAAGGACAGTAACTGGAACATGAGATGAGTATCAGTGATATGATTCTGCTTACCGAATGTACGCACCTACATGAGTCATTTGAACTCTCTCTGCATCTCCATCTATTATTCCCCTGCTCAATCAGCTGACCATATACATGTAGGCCCAGGACTCCCCATGCATATAATGAGTAATATGGTTATAATCATGAGAATAAAATTAGAGTTGCTTTTAAATTACAATCACTTGTTATTTTTAAATAATTCAGTACTGTATTGTTGATGTTATTGTTTCTTATATCTACCTCTATTTACAATATATATCCATGTTCATGTTAAATGTAAATGAAATGAGAAATCAGAAATAAGGTAACCGGCAAATCTATCCAAGGTTGAAAGTCAGCCCAAGGTAGAGATCCAGCCTCATTTACCAAAAGAGTTAAAATGAGAAGAGTGAAGGAATATTAGCCAATCTACTCTAGCTCTCAACCATCGATTTCCAGGGCCTTTCAGAAAGATTTTAACCTCAGTGTAATATTTTAATAACAGACTTCTAGTCTGGTCCACAGTCTACACTAGGGATCAGCACCATATGGGCCTGCACCAATTTTGTACATACATTTTCATTGCCACAGAGCCACACCCACTTGTGTCTGCATTGTCTATAGCTGGCTTCATGCCACAAGGGCAAAGTTGAGTAGTTAAAGCAGAGACCCATGGCCCACAAAGCCTAAAATATTCACTATCGGGTCCTAGACCCCTGGCCTAGACTCATACAAGGGATTCAAAATTAACATGCTATACTAAAGTGAAGATTAACAATTTTTTTACTATATTAATGATTTTAACCCAAATTATACATTGGTAAAAATTCACTAATCTATAGTTTTCCAGTAGTGGCTTGACTGTTTTCAAGCAAGTAAATTTTATCAAATTAATATAAATATGTAATAAAATATAAAGGAGAGCATACTTGAGCATAGTTTCTGGGGCATATCACCCATGGAAAGAGTCTCTAGGTCATCATTTTGGGGACTTCATCTCTACAAATCTACTACACAAGGAATTAGGAGACATTTGCTTTATGAATCATTTGAATCACTATCGAGTAGCAGTATTCTAATTCATGTAAGCCAACAGGACAATATACATTTAAAATGTGGCTATATCTCTTTCCCTCAATAACCAGAAATCAGGAAAAAAACCTATCTGGAAATTACCAGAAGGGACATCCTCACATCATAGGAAAACAACTGGGTTAGTGCTTATAGACCTGCACTAATTGCTTAAAAAAACACATTGTATTAATTTTAAGAATAGTAAACTGATATTAAAAATTCTGTATTCTGACTGCAAAAGTACTTCGGGCTAGGTGTAAAGACATCTGCTATTCAACAGGTATAAAGTTTCAGCTGTGAGTGATGAATAAGTTCTAGAGATCTGCTGTACAACACTGTGCCTATGGTTACCAGCACTGTATCAGACACTCAACAATTTCTTAAATGCTGTCTCATGTAAAATGTTTTTAGTACAATTTTTTTAAAAAGAGAAATTTAACAAATGTACCTCATAAACCCCTCACTTACCTACCTTCCTTCCTCCCCTCCCTCACTTCCCCTCCCTCTTCCCTTCTCTTGATTTCTTTCCTTTTTTACTTCTATCTTTAAGCAATATAGAAACCACAAAGCATACTGTTATTTTTCTTTTTTTGAACCTAACTACACACCACTGTTATTCTTTTATGGAATATACATAAACATACCTTCTTTCCATTCAGAGCTTCATTGTATTAATTTATATTGGATCTAGAAGAATTTGTTTACATTAAGTTGTTCCCAATTTTTTCCTAAGTTACTTGTAATGTACTCATGACATTTAAAAGCAATTCTAACTACCTCTTACTAGGTTTGAATCGAATAAAAGTGGGTTAGTGCTTTTCTCTGCAAACTGTCTCCCTTGGTGTTTGGGCAGTCTACATTCACTGATGTGCAGAAGGGCTACTTTCTGCCTATAGTTCACAACATGGCCCTCACTCCTACATCACTGGCAAACTGTATATTGAAGGCCCACAAAGCCCTGAGAAATGAGAAATTTTAGAATCCAAAGGTGTCTCTTTTAACAAAGCTCAAGCTGGAAGAAACAGTCCTGGGGGAAATCAGGACTGTGATTGTGCTTTTGTTAATTCATGGACATAAAGTCATCTCAATGGGAAAGTTCAAAACTGTGAGGAAGATGAGAGTTGCATGGGTTTCTAAGATCCATTCATTTTGCAACAAATATTTGCCAGTGAATCTTAAACAGAGCTGTGACATTCAGTGGATTTCAGAACATCTTCATTATAAAACCAAAGAAAGAGCATAACACTCTCCTTCCTTCCTCGTCCCAGAAAGACCACAGGAGGTTCATTTTAAGGTCTGATGAATGGTTCAGAAGGTCTGAAGTAGATTACAATGAGAGTTTACTGGTTTGAATTCTATATTTGAGCTCCAGGCTCACCCAATTTGTCATGGTTTCTTTTTCCTTAAAGAAAAAAAAATGTGAGTTATTTGGTACATAAAGCAGCAAAACAAAATTCTCTCCAGACAGTAAACAATACTTTTCAAAGCCAAAAACAAAAACTTAAAACCTTAAGCTCCCTTGCTCTGGGATGATGTGTCATGGCTATTTTAAGCAAAATCACAGGAAATCTATGAACAAGGACAATTTAGTTTGACAAAGTCCAGCATTTTAACCCTAACCTTTTCCTATATTTCAAGACACATTGAGATTCTCTCATTCCTTTTTCAAATCTTTAAAAATAAATTTTATTAAGTACCTTTTAATTAAAATGATCTAGTTCTGATTTTTTAGGCAGTCACCTGAATATTGTGAAACCAGAGTTAGCTGCCATCAGACTAAAGGTACATAATATAATAATCCCAGATGTCACCTTGTAAAAGCCCTGTCATGCCCTTTCATAAATTGGAAGTAACATTATTGTGGCCGCCAGGGAGCTAGTCATAAGATGAAAAAGTATAGGTAGGAAAGACTCTCACTTATTTGGCCATTATAATAACTTGTCAGGATACACTTGGATATTTTCAGTGAAGAATGAACGCCCTGAAGGATTTGGCACATTGAACTCCGAGCATGGAAGGCTAGCATCAATGTGCACAGTCCATTTCTACACAGGTTTATACAGAAGGTCGTAATTCCCTGTCCCCATTTCACAAAGAACATGAGAAAACGGCTGCCAAGCTGCCATTCAGGGGATTTGGCATGAAGTAGACAGATTAGTGAGAATTGCCAACCCTGGAATCAGATCATTTCACACACAACCTAATTCCTAATTCAGATTGTCATGATTATATGAGAATAATGAGTGAATTTCATGCTTTTGTTTTTAAGCAAAAAAAAATTTTTTTCAGACAGAGTCCTCTCCCAGCTGGCTCATCTCTTCATTGATTCATTCTACTGAGCATCTTCCTTCTAGGTAGTGGCCTGGATGCCCAATTCTTTTCTTGTGGAAAACCAAGTAGGTCTGTTCAACACAGGTCTGCCTGCTAGCCACAGTTGCAGATACCTGGACTAGGCTGCTGGCTGGGCTGCTTCACCTTCCAGAGATGCAATTATGGATCCAGATGGGCACCTGACCTGGCAGAATGAACTGAAGTCCACAGAAGACACATGGAAGAGTTGGCTGGTGTGAGGCTGGATGATTCCTAACTTTACATTTAAGGCTTTGGGTTCAGTCTTTTCCACCGTAGGACTTTGTAGTTAGGTAGGCTGCTGTAGACTCCCATTTTGCTTTTATGAATTTGCTAGTCTCTGTCCCATGCCATTGAATACTGAGTGTATATGGCCTAACATCAACTTGATGATAAAAATGGAAATGGTTCAAATTAGCCAAAGAAGTTCACCTTTGTTTGAAAATATCCCACAACTGCAATGAAAAATAAAAGGTTTCTCTTCTGAGGTTTTCTCCAAATAAAATGAGTTGTACGTGAGAACACAACGTCAATCTGTATCTTATACATATAACTAAAGCAACCTAATGCACATTGTTCAAAAAAATTGGGTAAAGCCCCCAAGTAAGAGTCCCTCATATACTTTAGATTATTTTTAATTAAACTTTTTATTTTGAGGTAATGACTATAGACTGCATGTGGCTGTCAGAAACAACACAGAAAGATGTGATAGGCCCTTTAACCAGTATTCCCTAAAAACACTTGGAGAAGCTACAGTACCGTACCACAGCCAGGCACTGATGCTGATTCAGCTGAGACACAGAACAGTCTCATCACCACAGGATCCCTCCTGCCACCCTTTTATGGGCACTGACCTCTCCCCGCTCTCATGTCTAACCCCTGGCAACCACTGATCTGTTCCACATTACTGTAATTTTGTCATTTCAAGAATGTTATATGTAGTATATATTATTTGGGGATTAATGTTTTTCACTCAGGATCACTCCCCAAAGATTTAAAGGTTCACCTAAGTAATTGGGTGTATCAATAGCTTTTTAAAAATTACATTTCATTATATATACAAGGTAGGGAAAAGTAGGTTAAATTATCAACTATCATTACCTAAGAGATAAATCATAAGTACACAAAGTAATAACAATAATAATAAGACATGTAAGGCACATAAATAATGCAATAATTAGTAAATAAATAATAATAATAAAGGGATAAACTCTGTGTTTTGCCTACTCACAAAATCAACTTTGCCCACCCCCCCCCCACCTGGCCATGTACATATATATCACAGTTTGTTTAACCATTTACCCACTAAAGAACATATGGGTTGTTCTCCAGTTTGAGGCTATTATGAATAAAGCTGCTATGAACATTTGTGTACAGGTGTTTGTGTTAGCATAAATTTTTCATTTCTCTGAGATAAATGCCCAAGAGTGCAAATGTTGGGTCATATCATAATTGCATGCTTAGTTTTATAAGAAACTACCATATGTTATACATTTTCTAGAGTGGCCATGTCATTTTACACCCCATCAGCAATGTATGGTATGAGTGAGCCAATTTCTCCATGTACTCACCAGCATTTAGTGTTTTTTATTCTTTTTACTTTTTTTATTTCAGTCATTCTAATAGGTGTGTAGTGATATTTCATTGTGGTTTTAATTTGTATTTCTCTAGTGGCTAATGATATCGAATATTTTTTCATGTACTTACTTGTTATCTACATGTTGTTTTCAGTAAAATGTCTCTTCATGGTTTTTTGCCCATTTTCTAATTGGATTATTTGTTTTTAGAGAGGTATGTACAAATCTCTATATACACATTCTTTATCAAATATGGGGTTTGCAAATATCTTCTCCCAAGCTATAACATATCTTCTGTAGTTTGAAGGAAGATATTTGCAAATCACATATCTTTTCATCCTTTTAAGAAGGGTCTTTTACATAGCATAATTTTTTTTTCTAATTTTGATGAGATACATTATGTCAAATTTTCCTTTCATGGATCATGCTTTTAGTGTCAAGCCTAGAACTCTTTTTTGTCTAGCTCTAGATTCTAAAGATCTTCTCCTATGTTCTTTTTCAGAGAGTGACATAGTTGTACATCTCACATCAAAGTCTTAGACCCATTTGAGTTATTTTTTAAGTTGTGAGGTATGAGCCAACTTTAAGGGTTTTCTCTCTGTGTATGTATGTGCTTATAGATATCCAATGTTTCTGGCACTATTTGTTGAAAAAAATATTCTTCATTCATTGAATTGTTTTTATACCTTTGTCAAAAATCAATTGGGCATATTTGTATAGATATATCTCTAAGTTCTTCTATTCCATTGATCTATATTCTACTCCTCCATCAATACCACACTGTCTTCACTATTAGGCCTTAACGTTGGGTAAATTGATTCATCCTATTTTATTCTTCTTTGTAAAGATTGTTTTATTACTCTAGGTCCTGGGCATTTCTATCTTAGAATACCTCATCTTTGTCTACAAAAGCCTTGCTGGGATTGATAGGAATTGCTTTAAATTTACAGATCAGTTTGAAGAGAATTAACATTTTACTATATTGAATCTTTCCATGCATGAACATGCTAAGTCCCTCCATTTATTTAGGTTTTTTAAAATATATTTCATCAGCATTTTGTGATTTACAGCATGCAACATTGGTACAAATTTTATTGTTAATTTCTTTGGAGCAATTGAAATGGAACTGTTTTTAAAACTTGTATTTCCATATGTTCATTTGATTGGTTTTGTGCATTTATCTTGTATGTGACTTTGCTGAACTCATTTATTAGATCTAAGAGTTTTGGGGAGTTTTGTGTTTTTGGTAGATTTATTGGGATTTTCTACAGATTCAGTCATGTCTTCTGAAAATAGGGATGGTTTACTTTCTTCCTTTCTGATCCATATGCTTTTTACTTCTTTTCCTCATTTTACTTAACTGGCTAGAACTTGCCACACTAGGTTAAATAAGAACAGTCAGTGTGGACATCCTTGCCTGTTTGATCTTAAGAGGAAAAGCTTTCAAACTTTTGCTTTTAAGTTTAACATTAGCTGTAGGATTTGGTAGGCTGTCATTAGCTGATGGATTTTGTAGGCCATCAACTTGGGGAAGATACCTCTGTTCATGTTTTGCTGAAAGATTTTTATTTTTTCATTGTGAATGTGAGTTGGCTTTTATTAAATGTTTTTATTGAATTAGCTGATGTGACCATGTATTTTTTCCTCTTTAGCCTGTTGACATGGTACATTACATGGATTGGTTGGACACTGATGTCAAACCAGCCTCACATACCTGGACTAAATCCTATTTGGTGATGGTATATAATTCTTTACATATATTGTTGGATTTGATAGGCTAAACTTTTATTGAGGATTCTTGCTATAAGTTCATGAGGAATGTTAGTCAGTAGCTTTCTTCTGTACTTTGGTTCCAACTACCAGCCATATAAAATAAGTTGGGATTTCCCTCCTCTTCTTTTTTTTTTGGAAAGGATGTATAAAATTGGTCTTAATTCATCTTTAATGCTTGGTAGAATTATCCAGTGAAACCATCTGAGACTCAAAAATATTTTTTTCTGTTTTGGAACTCTAAAGTATGAATTCAATTTCTTTAATATTTATTTATAGGACTAATAAGGCTATCTGTTTCATCTTGGATGTGTTTTCATAGTGTGTAATTTTTGAGTATTTGGCCTATTTCTTCTAAGTTCTCAAATTCATGAGTGTAAAGTTGTTTGTAATATCCTTGTATTATTTTTAATAACTGCAGTATCTGTAGTGATATTCCCTATTTCACTTCTAATATCGGTGATTTGTAACCTCTCTCCTTTTATTTTCATCAGTTGCTAGAGGTTTATCCATTTTATTGATTTTTTTTTTTGAAGAACCAGCTTTTGCTGTCATTTATTTTTCTCTGCTGTTAACCTGTTCCAATTTAGTTGATTTCTGCTTTTATTATTTTCTTCCTCCTGTTTGCTTTGGGTTTATTTTGCTTTCCTTTTTCTAGTCTATTGTTGTAGAATGTTAGATTATTAATTTCAGGCATTCTTCTTTTTAATGTAAACCTTTAGTGCTATAAATATCCCTCTAAAAATTGTAACAGCTTTGCCCCACATATTTTGATATGTTGTATTTTCATTTTCATTTAGTTTTATATTTTTACACTTTTTCCAACACTTCCTCTTTTACCCATGGATTATTTAAAAGTGTGCTTCATTTCTAAGTGTTTGAAGATTTTTCTGTCATCTTTCAGTTATTGATTTCTAGTTTCATTCCATTATTACCAGAAAAAATATTCAGTTTGATGTCAATTCTTTTATAGTTGTTGAGGTTTGTGTTATGCCCTGGGATATGTTTTATCTTGGTTAATGTTCCATGCATACTTGAAAAGAATATGCATGCTGCTGTTGTTGGGTAAAGTATTCTATAAAAGTTTTTCAGATCTTATTGGTTGATGATTTTGTTCAGTTTTTCTATATCCTTGCTGACTTTCAGTTTAGTAGTCTATCAATTAAAGATTGTAAAGTGAACAAGTCCCATTGTAACTGTAGGTTTTTCTATTTCTACTCCCAGCTATATTAATTTTTAAACATTTATTTTTCAATTACAGTTGACATGCAATATTATATTAGTTTAGGGTTTGTAGCATAGTGATTAGACATTTATATACTTACAAAGTGATAACCCCAATAAGTCTAGTACCCATCTGACACCGTACATAATTATTACAATATTATTGACTATATTCCCTACGCTGCACTTCACATCCCTGTGATTATGTTTATAATGGGAATTTGTACTTCTTAATCCCTTTCACCTTTTCCACACATCCCCCCAATCCTTCTCCCATCTCTTGAACACCAATTTGTTCTCTCTATAAATTTTCTATTTTGTTTGTTCATTTGTTTTGTTTTTCAGATTTCACATATAAATGAAATCATGTGGTATTTGCTTTATCTGTTTGACTTATATCATTTAGCATAATATCCTCTAGGCCTACCCATGTTGTCACAAATTGCAAGATTTCATTCTTTTTTATGTCTGAGTAGTATTCCATTTTATATATGTATTACATCTTCTTTATCCATTCATCTATCAATACACGCTTAGCCAATGATACATCCAATAAGGTGTTAATAAGAAACTCACACAACTCAACAACAGTAACAAAAAGCAATCTGGTTAAAAAGTGAGCAGAGGACCTGAATAGACATTTCTTCAAAGAGAATACACAGATAGCCAATAAACATATGAAAAGATGATAAATATCACTAATCACCAGCTCTTTTAATTTTTACTTCATGTGATTTGAAGCTCTGTAGTATACTCTAAACACATTTAAAATTATTATGTCTTCCTAGTGCATTAATCCTTTTATGATTCTGTATTTTCCCTCATTGTCTCTAATAATTTTCTTTGCTCTAAATGTGACTTTACCTGAAATTAATATAGCCACCCCTATTTTTAATGAATGTTTGCATTGTGTACCTTCTCCTATCCTTTTACTTTCAATATATCCATGTCCTAGTATTTCAAGTGAATTTCTTGATGTAGTACTTGGTTGGGTAATTTTTTAATCCACTCAGTCAATCTCTATCCTTTAATTGGTGTGTTTAGACCATTTACATTAAAGATAATTAGTCAAGTTAAGGCTTAAATCTGCCAATTTATGTCCTTTTCCTGTTCATTTCCTCTGTATCTTATCCCTGTTTCTCTCTTCTTAAATTCCTGTGAGTTACTTTTTAAGCATACCTCTTTTTTTATTGTTTTCTTTAGAGTTGCTCTAGTTATTATAAATATGTAACCTGTCACAGTCTACTGGTATCAGCACTTACCAATTCCACTGAAATGTAGAAATTACCTCTAATTAGGTCCCTTACCCTCCATACTTTTAAAATATAATTGTCTTTTTTTACAGGTTTTATTTATTTATTTTTAGAGAGAGGGAAAGGGAGGGAGATAGGAAGGGAGAGAAACATCAATGTGTGGTTGCCTCTCACGTGGCCCTCACTGGGATCCTGGCCCGCAATCCAGGCATGTGCCCTGACTGGGAATTGAACTGGCAAACCCTTGGTTAACAGCTCACTCTCAATCCACTGAGCTACACCAGCCAGGGCTAAAAATACAATTGTCTTAAGTATTCCTCGACAAATATTGGGCATCACATCAGGCAGTACTATATTTTTGGCTTCAACTGTCAAATGTGATTTAAGAATCTCTTGAGAATTAGGATAGTCTATTATACTTAATCCCATTTTTACCCATTCCAATATTCTGTCCTTTCTGAAGTTTCGATCCTTTACTGTTACTTCCCTTCTGTTTGGAGAACTTCTCTAGCCATTTTTTAAGGGTAGATTTGCTGGTAACAAATTCTCTTAGTTTTAATTCATCTGAAATATCTTCATTTTCCCTTCATTCTTGGAGGATATTTTCATTGACTCTAGAATCCTGGGTTTAAAAGTTCTTTTCCTTTACTTGAAGAATACTATGCCACTTTCTTGTGGTCTCCACGATTTCACATGAGAAATTTGCTGTCATTCAAATGAGTAATGTTTGTAACATGTGCTTTCTCTCGGTCTGCTATCAAGTTTTTCTTCCTTGTCTAATTGTATTTAATTATGACATGTCTTACCACTGATTTAGCTGGGTTTATCCTTTTGGAATTTGCTTAGCCTCTTGAATATATATGTTTATGCCTTTCATTACTTTGGGGAAGTTTCAGTCAATACATCTTTAAACATCTATCCAGTTCTACTCTCTCTCTCCTCTTCTGGGACTTTCATGATGTGACTGCTTGCTCCTTTGTTCTTGTCCCACATGACCCTGGAACTCGTTTTCATACCAGTCCATTTTCTCTCCATTGTTCAGGTTGAGGAATTTCTATTGATCTGTCCCAACATTCATTGATTTCACCTGTTGTCACCTCCACTCTACTGGTGAGCTGATCCAGTGACCTTTATATTTTGGTAACTATACTTTTCAGTTCTAGAATTTCCATTTGGCTCTTTTTTATAACTTCTATTTCTTTGCTGAGATTTTCTATTTTTCATTTGCTTCAAGGGAATTCCTAATTGCTTGTTGAATCAATTTGATAATTTCACATCTGATTCATGTCAATATTGGCTTGTGCTGATTGTCTTTTCTGACTCATGTTGTAATTTTCCTGGTTCTTGGATGACAAGGAATTTTTTTATCACATTCTGAGCATTTTGGATTATATATTATGAGACTCTGAGACCTATTCAATCATTTCTTTCAGCACTTGGTCTCTATGTTGAGGTGTAGCACAAGAGCCAAATGGGCGTCAGTGTGATGGAAGATCAGCTCTCTGTTCAGCCACACTGTGGAGGGTTGGTATACAGTTGTCCCATTGGTGTTTGGCTGGAGTAGGAAAGGAATTATCTCAAAGGTCTTCTTGGATAGAGCAACCTTCTCCTGGTCCTTTAGCTTTTTAAACTGTTTGTTTTATTTTTTTTTTATCTGTGTCTATTATTGGGTCAGGTGGGAAGTATCTGGATTGCTCTATTCTCGATATATGGCCATTAGTCAGGAAACCCAGGGAACTCACCTCCATGTCTTTAGATTATGTTAAATACAGGGATTTTTATTTTTTACGCAAAGAATCTAATTGAAATGTGGCTACTTCATATCAGCAGAATCTGAATTAATTTTTATACAACTCAAAGACAATTTTAAATGAATTCTTAGCCCACCTTCTCTAACAATTTTTTCATTCATAAGACTTTGTATCTCCAAATATCAAACTGGCCCTGTTCATTGGGAAGTTACCTAAAGGAGGGTCTTAATCATTTTAAGCATCTTTTCTATTTAATATTGTAAGCATCATCACTGGACACTGATTTGAGGCTTGGGAAATATTCCAGTGCTACTGTATTGGGAAAGGGGTGTAATCCAGACCCTGGCAATGGCCAAACAAAGGGTAACTCCCTAGGAAAATGTGCCTGTAGGTTTATGTCATTTTCTTACCTTAGCCTAGAAAATGACCATAAACATTCCCTAGATATACTTGTTCTTTGAACTACAATGTACCTGCTTCTTTCTCCTTATAAACAAATCTTGTTATGACATTTCTTCCCCTCAAATTGAAGCTTGGATGATAGATAACTCTGGTATAATTTTTTCCTTCTCACCTATGTTCCAGTTGTAATGAATTGTTCTCAATCCTCTGTCATTCACTCCCTCAGTGATACCCAAACCAGGAGCTTCTAACACCTGCATCTAAGACAGCACTGATACCACCCATTTGGTCCACGGGGTCCCCCCAGCACATGCACAGTTCCTCACACAGACCTACCTTGGCTATTGTCCCCAGCTACTTCATGGATGGCCCCAGAGCAGAAGCATTATATTATTGTACCCATGTGGCAGTTACAGCCAAACAATGTGAGTAATGGTAGCTATGAGCCCCTGGAGGTCTAACATTGGTCATGCTATACCTTCCACCTAAACTGTCACCTGGCTCTGTAGGAGTGGAATTGGTACTTGTGGTAGTTGTAACGACAAATTTAAAGATGGCCATATGTAAACAAGATTTATTTTTATGGAAATCATGCCTGGTCAGGGCACACACCCAGCTTGTGCGTTCGATCCCCAGTTGGGGCATATATGGGAAGGCAAATGATTGATGTTTCTCTCTCTCTTTCCCTTACCTTTTCCCTAAAATGCAATGAAAAAATGTCCTGGGGAGAGGATTTAAAAAAAAAAAGAAATCTATTTTGGGAATTTTCCCAGAATGCTCCAACTGGTAGGTAAACTTCTATCCCATTTCTTAAGATCATCCTTTAATATACCTTCTTTGTGTTCCATAATATTTATGGAGTGGGCAATGCCCATGCAGCATTAAGGATACAGCAGAGAGCAGACATCGTCTAATCCAGGAGACAAGTTACTCCAATATCTACCCCAATAATGATTTAATCAATTGTATTAAATGCAATAAAAATACAATAAGTGACCAATTTTCTTTAAAATCTCAAGTCATATTTTTTCAATGGTGTCAACACAGTGTCAAGTACGACAGAGTATGTGCTTAGAGAAAAAGAAAATCAATGCAATTGTTTCAGAATTAGTGAGCATTTGAATCAATGTAATCATTTTACTGCCATGATTTCACTTGTGCCTCTTCCTAAATGTTCCACATATGGGGGTTCTGAGGCCCTCAATGAAAGAGCAGCAGATTTGATGAGTTTCTAAGAGTCAAGACAGAATCACTATAGGTGATCATCGTGGGGGACACAGGGGTGTGCCATGACCCCGATGCACCCACAACACCCCACAGCAGGCCTCACCTCCTTGTTTGTCCGGTCAGCCTGCACCAATGTTCCATTCAGGCAAGGTTCCACGTAGTGAAGCTCCGCGTTATACTGCAAAGGGAAGAAACAGCCAAGAGGAAACATTTGAGCGTTAAAGGGTCCTACTTAATAACTTAAGGATAGATACACACACAGCAATAAAGGCGGCATGACCACAGACTCGGTTCATTCACAGAAGGTGACTTCTCTGTCGGTGCCCCGAGAGAACACCATGCCCATGTGTCAAATATACACTATATTCTTTTCTTGTTCGAAGAAGAAACCTCTAGAGCATGTGTTGGTGTCTGGCAGTGTTCAGGGTATACACAGTTAAATGACAGTCCCTCAGGGGCAGCTCCAAACACGAGGGCGCACTAGGCATGGCTGATAGCACACAGTTCACGTGGGATCTGCAGAGCATCCCAGACTTGTGCAAAAGGAGCTCCAGCTCCTGTCTTCATCTTCATGGAGCCAAAGGAATCATGTGTGGGTCACACGTGTGTGCAGACAGAACAGAGGAGAGGCCCTGATGTTCCCTGGTCACTCTGGGAGGCTACGCAGGTGTTGGTCACGACACTGCTCATGTACGGTAACACCACCTTCCACACAGGCCAATATCCAACTTCCAACCATTTTTAATCACAAAATACCCAGGATAAGACCATTTGTTTTTGTCCAAAGCTCCCAAAAGTGGAAATTTTAGTGTTATTCTCCTCATTTCTCTTATCAAGCACGATTCTCTACACCATTGCTAGGCTAATCCTTCCAAAATACAAATCTGATTGTGTCACCTCTTGTCAACCCCATTCAGAGCTCCTATTGCTCTTCAGGGCTTGGCAGGGCTCTGGACACTTGACCCCTGTTGACCTTTCTAACATCTTTACTCATTAGTCCTCCCCCATGCCCTTAGCACCGGCCATCCCTAAGTGCCTTCCTGTCCTCTGCCATGTCCTGTCTTTTCCTTTAGGCCTTCTACCACTGGGCCTTCTGTCTGGAGCCCCCACTCTGGCATCTCCTGGCTGACTCCTGTTCATCCTCTGGGTCAGCTCTTACCTGCTTGCTCTGGGGCAGGTGAGGTCCCTCTCCTGAAAACTCTCAAATTCTACTCACCTGGTACATAGATCCCTTACCACAAGGTGGGGCCCCATTGTTAGAATCCATGTCTGATTCCTCAGTGTATTCTCTGTGACAAGCGCAGGGCTGGGCCCACAATGGGTACCCAAGAACAATTTATTCAATGAAAGTGTCATGGCATTTCCATTTCTGAAGGCCCAGCTCAGAGTTCTTCAGAGAAGGAACAAGAACCATCTCTCATAGGCCCAGATTGCACACAAAGTCTGGCTAAGGAGTTTGGACTTCAAGTCTGTGGGCACGGAGGACCATGCTGGGCTGTGAACAGGTGGACAGGGGCTAAATGAAATAAAGAGATGAGCTTGGGACAACTGCTCTGGATGCACTACAGGGACAGACTCAAGAGGACAGACTTGTAGCTGCTGCATCAGTGACTGAGATGCATCAGGTTTCACATGCGGAGGTGCTTACAAGCAAGTAGGACAGGTGGTAATACTAATACCAGCAATGAACTGTTATTGAGCACTTACTTCATCTAGACACAGGCTAGACTTCATCCACAGGCTATTTCAGTCTCAGGTGGTAAGTACTTCCAATCATTTTCTCTTTACATATAGGGAGACTAAGGCAGAGCAAGGCTGATCAACTTGCTCAAAATCATACGTAAGAGGTGGAATCCAAATTCAACCCCAAGTAGTCTAACCTCACAGCCACTGACCTCAGGACAACAAAGCCCCCAATTCCTCCTCTCTGGTCCCCAAGCCTCTGTGTTTCTTATCAGTCTGACTTTCACTCCTTCTTTAATCTTTGGTCTTAGTCTAGCCATACAAGAGCATTTGAAAATTATAGTTCCATGTCTTAGAGCTTAGATCTCCTCTGATGAGGCATGGAGAAAGAATACTTTCATGCAATTCTGAAATTGCCGTTGATAAATGGGAATGCAACATTTTTGTGATCAAACGGAACATCATTTCAGGATCCAGGAAGCGACCGCACAGTCCAAGCTGAAGAAGAGCTTCTCCAAAGTTCTCAGCTCATATTGGACTGGCACTGAGAGTTGCTGGGGAAAAAGTAAAACGGGCATGCTCCCTTCCTCCACCTCCACTGTTGACTGACTCAGTTCAGTGTGACAATATATCTATTCCTAAATAAAACCTATTCAGTCTGAGCCAATCACAGCTATCCAATCCCCCTTTGCTGGATACATGTTTTCGTAGCCTGTCCTGCCATGAGGGGTGGTCAAGTGACTCATCCTCAACTAATGAAACTTAAAGGGGTAGGTTTCTTCGCAGTTTCAAATAATTTTTTCCCTTTCCGTTAAAGAAAAACTGTTCTGTATCTACTACTTTCTTTCACACTTGGGATGCTATTATGCAGTGCAAGTCATTTTGCAACCATGAGGGGACAAGATTAGAAGTGGAGAGCAAAGCTCAAGGAAGACAGAGCAGGAAGATGGAGCCAGCACCAGTCCTCGAGGATACTGCTGAACCACTACAGCTGCACCCTCCAGGCTTCTCCCATGAGATTATGAGATGCCTAAAGGCTACAGCAGCCTTCATTCCATTGTTTCATAACCTGCAGCCAAAAACTTTCCGACTCCATTTTCCAGGTAAGTTTAAAACTTCCATCTCGGTGCTGCCTAATGCACACTTCCAAAGTTGATTCTTGGGGTTGTACAGTCTAAGCTGGGAGTTGGGACACAAGTCCACATCCTTCCCTGCCATGTATTTACTACGTGGCCTTGGGAAAGTCACTAAACCTCTCTGATCACAGATTCTTATGCATAAGAACATGTTAATTCACTTTCTGTTTACCTTCTAGGTGTCCCTGTGAGGATCCAATGAGGCAACAGACCTGAAACTGCTTTGCTAATGGAAAGGCCTGTACATGTGGCGAGCTGCAGAGGGGACTTAAAAGTAAAGAAGACCAAGAAGTTGTTGCCCTCATCAGGGAGGAACATGTGCAGTAATCGAAACCATGCTCGTGTCACTGTGTGAGCTGTGGCCACAGTGGAGGAATCTGCTCTTCTGAACCCCCGCCAGCTTGTTAGTGGCATCATCCAAGCTTGCAGTTGACTAATTTCCCTTGACTGCATCAGGACAAAGCTATGCTGAGCAATCTGGTCTGTATCACCAAAGGGAGCTGGGCTCAGCTGTCTGTGTGAGGGAACAGTGCACAACAGACAGCTGTGCCAGGGAGGCCACCACGCCACTCCAGAGCTCCTCCCGTGGGGGACACCAAGGGCACCCTGCATGTGGAACTGCTACCAAGCTCCCAGCAGCTCTGTTTGGAAACCTTTCCCTTCTGCATTTTTCTGTATGTTCCCTAAATTTCTACACTGTGAAACAATAGTGTGGGATGGCCATTTCATTTTACAACTGAAGAGCTGGTCACCTCAGCCCTAAGACATAACAGCCTTATGAATGGTTCTCCTTCATCCTAACTTCAGCAATCAGATACCAATAGTCAAAGGCAGAAAAAGAAGCAATGCACAATTTCACCAGCAACATTGAGTTTGCTTCTACCATTTGCTTTTGCTCCTTCCCAATACCAGGACTGAACCCTAAAGAGGAACTCAACCAGCCCTCTTTCCACTCAAAAGTGGTCAGTTGTTCCTGAACTATCTGTGAAATGAGAAGGGTCTCTTAGCAGAATAGGAGAGGGCCCAGACAGCCCTGGAGATGGTCCAGCCAGTCCAGTAATCACAGGGTGAGGAGATGGACAAAGAATTTTCACCCCTTGAAGAACTCAGAAACGGCCATATAGACACAGGGCCACAGTCATTTCTGGTTTCCTTCTCCCCTTCTCTCGTCTGATTGGATCCCCTCCTCTGATTCATACAAGGGTAGGGCATTCAAGCTGGAGCAACTGGGGAAGACATTACCATTCTCATTTTCCTTCCTGTTGCCCAATCTCTGTAAGCATTCCCTACATCTCCCATTTTAAAGATGGCAAAATCCTCATTGGGGATTTTAATGATTATCTAAAGTAGGAAAGGCAAGTTTTAAGTTTCATTAAATAAATGGCCAGAACATGTTGGAGGAGGATCTAAAAACGAAGAACAAATGGGCTGGACTTGCCCACCAAGCTTGATGCAAGCTTCAGCATTCGTGTGGAACATGTAAATCTCAGCCCAGAGACCAGAGAGTGGAAGACAGCTGACTTTGGATTCTGGATGACATTAAGGACCCTGAACCCTGCTCAGTTTTAGAAGCTGGACCTTATCAATGAAAGCAATGGAGCTTTCAGGCCTAAACAGATCATCAGTTGCCTAAAAAGAATGAGCAAAGACCTAGGAAGAGAGAGGCTTTAAGAGAACCTCTCAACACATCACCCTGCATCTGAGACTCCTTCTGTGTCTTCCATTGTCTCCATATGAAATCCCCATTCTGCTATGTGGTAGACAAGACTTGCTATATCTGGCCTAACTCTCTCAATCCAGTCTCATTCTGTTCATCAATACTCCCATCCATCTACTCCACCTCATACATTCACCCCAACTCCAATTTGTCCAGACAATGAATTCCTTTAGTCAATCCAACCAAGCTTGCACTTCCTTGGATGGAAGAGGAGTTACTACAGCCTGCAAATAATACTTTTCTCCTCAATTCTCCTCCCTCCTGCCCTACCCCATTGAATATGCCTAGCTAATGCCTAACTATCTTAAAGTGTTCACTGAGTCATCACTTCTGCCAAAAAGCCATCACTGAGTCTGCAGCTGCCTGCACCCCCAGCTCTATGCTCTCCCAGCCTCCCTCATTCTCCTTCTCTGAGACAACCCCAGCCACTCTACTATGAGCACCTGCTCCCTGGTTGCTCCCACTCCAACACTCACACCCAAAAACATCCAGGTCCACCAGGAAAGACAACTTGTCTGCATTATACACAAAGACAGCCCCAGTACTTAACAGTTAGCGCTCAAGAGTATTTGTAGAATGAATAAACAGAATAAAGAAATAAAAAGGCAAAATTGTAGAGAAGTTTACTAATAGAAAAGAGAAACAAAGCCAAGAAAAAAAGTTGACACAGAGACCAAAAAAATATATATGAGAATCTTACCACCTTTAAAAAATAAAGAATCAAAAAGTAAAAGTAATCAGTGGTATGTTTTAGAGAATCCTAAGTTCCACAAAAAGCCCACAGAATTAAAACGCTGGCATGCTCATGCAATGCAAGAAAACCGATGTGGAAGTGCTGGAATGCCATTAAATATTTTTATGGTTTTATTGGTGCACTTTTGATTAAATAACCTTTAGAATAAAAATGTGCAGGGATTTTGTAATGAAGCAGATGAACCCACAGTATTTTCACCAACAGAAGGAATCCCAAGGATCTTTTGCATTACAAAAGCTTCCTGTATAATTTGAAACATGCCTGGACATAATTAGTAGTATAGAACAAATGAGTATTGAAAGAAAATACCGTCCTCATACTTTTTAATACAGAATCAGTTACATTAAAAAGCAAATCTACAGCAGGCAAAGCACTGGAGAAATAGTTCTAAAGAAAATTCTGCAAATTAAAACCAGGGCACCAGAAAGTTCTGTGTTGAACTAACAAACGATGTTCTTCTCTGCACAAACACAGGCTGCAGGAGGCATTTAAATTGATTTAACAATATCAGTCCAGTTAATACTGTATTCATTCAATGCCTTTATACTCCTGTAAAATCATTTTTCAAATTTCAGCATTGGAAAGTACAGAATTAGCACCCTCATTTTTATGATAATATTGTTGTTAATTTAATGCATGGCTTGGAGTTAGACTTCAAAGTGAATCAGAAAAATATGCCTTTTCTCTTCTCACAGACATCTCTCTTCACACACCAGTGGTTTGACCTTAAATTTTAACTTCGAATGCACAAGATCACTCTCATATTTCAACTATCCTTTTATAATTCAATCTTTTAGTTCATCAGTCTTAGATAGATTTTTCAATACCCTGCCCATGAAACCTAAAACAATGTTATCATTTCACATTTATTCTCTGGAAAGACCTGGATTGAAAGCTTTTCAGTATAATAGGTAACATGCATTTAGCAATGAACTTAATACAAACACGCAAAAGTGACTGGAATGGCCAAGGAAAGCCTCTTCTTCTCTTTAAGTCTCTCATCTCCCTCTCTTATTATGGTACTGAAAATCAAAAGGCAATGATGAATTAGATTTGTACAAACAAAAGCCTCCAACGCATGAGGGCTTCCAACGCTGAAAATAAAGATTATTTCCTTTACTTTCTCTGAAACACTGAAATTTCTCCTCAAACATCTACCCAGCAAGCAAGAGAAAGCTGACAGTGCAATGAAGGGTGAAATGATAATGCCCTCCGGTAAATGAAATCCAGCCCACAAGAATAAGGCACTCAAACAGACTGGCAGGGTGTGCTGATGGCGTTTCAAATATTCCATCCCCTTGCACCTAGAGGAGCCTGCAGTGGGGTCCCCCTCTAGACAGAGGCAAGTGGCTGTTCTAAACAAATTAAAGAAAAACTTACACCATATTACTGGAACAATTTTGCCACTATGGAAACAGGAGAAGGTGACAGAGAAAAGCAAACACAACAAAAGAAAATACCACCACAATTTGGCAAGGCTAAATTGGTAAAATACACTTAGGGTTGCAAGAGACCATTCAAGGGAATGCAAAAACCCTCAACGTGTTATTTTGTGAACTGAATGTTTTTGCCCCCTTTAAATTCCTATGTTGAAGCCCTAACTCTCAATGTGGTGATATTTGGAGATGGAGCCTTTGGGATGTACTTAGGGTTAGATGAGGTCATGAGGGTGGGTACCTTATGATGGGATTGTGCCCTTTGAAGAGGAGACACGACAGAGCTCTCTCTCTCTTTCTCACTCCATGTGAGTACAGAGAGAAGGTGCCTATCTACAAACCAGGAAGGGAATACTTAACAGGAACCAAACACTGCCCGAGCTTGATATTGGACTTTCCGACCTTGAGAACTATGAGAAAATACATTTCTACTGTTTAAGCCACCCAGCTGTATTTTGTTATGGAAGATGGAGCTAACTAATACAGTTTCTAAGTGTGTGAATATTGCCCCCATTTTGTGGACTTTCCAGTCATACCTATGTGCATACCCTTTGCTGTAACAATTTCACTTCTAGGTTTTACTCAATAGAAGCACAGCCAACCCTGAAAAAAACACACACGAGTCCATTCACTGTAGCATTCCTGAGAAGAAAAAAGATCAGTAACAGCAAATGTCCAGCAAAGGGGGGTGGATTTAAAAATTTGTCAGCTATCAGTAATAAAATGCCTTGCTATTCAAATACACATGACTACAATATGAGTATAAAAGCAAGCTGCTGAATATTCTGTAAAATGTGATTCTATTTTTGTGGAAAAATTATGTATGTTCATGAACAGAAAAATTTGGAAGAATATGTGCCAAATGAAAAGGGAATGGGAACATTTCTGAATTGTTTAAATTTTTTACATATGTTGCCTATATTCCCAGTTCTGTGCTGAGAATATTTTACATATATTGCTTTATTAAAATAAATCAATATGTAAAGGTTATTGTTAATTAGTGGTTCCTATTGTGACCTCAGGCTTTTGATATAAATCCACTAACATATTTGATCCATTCCCTTATACTTTAGGGGAAGAGACTTCATAATTTTACTATGGAGGCTTCAAATAAAAATGTTCATAGTATATTTGTAGTTATTGAAATAATTATGATCATTTATGTTAAAAACTAACAAACAGATATATAGAGAAGGTTAATGGGACATCTGATGGATTTTTTTAAATAAAGGGACACTTTGAGGTAAAAAATAATTTTTTTCTTAACCGTTCTATAATAACTGACATGTCTACTATTAATTATCTTAATCACCCTCTCTTCATTATTGAGTTGACACTGTTTGTATATCTTAATGAATTTACAGAGATTATTTCAATCGATTGGTTTTGTTAACAGAACAATAAATCCTGACTGATAAAGGATTCAGGATGTAATTAGTTAGCTCTTCTTATTATGTAAATTTCTGATACTTCTGTAATGAGTAATTAAAGATTAATAAGAAAGATAGTCCCAAATTAGCTGCTTCTTATCTATAAATGCTTCAGGATGTGTGCGGATCAGGCCACATTTGCATATTCTTAATAAGCCTGGTAACTACAGTAACTTCTCTTGATTTGGAAACACGACATTCTATCTGAAAGCTGCCTCCAGAAGACCTATGTCCCTTACCATGGAGTTTCACAGGAAAGTGGCTGAGCAGCCCAACTGCATTCTCGTCACATCTGCTTAAGAAACAGGGGGAAGTAAAGCCGAACAGTTTCTGAGTCTTCACTGTGCCACTTTCTCTGGCTACGTGACCTTAAGCCAGTTGTTTCTACCTTTTGGTGGCTTTTTCTCCGTGCCACTTAGCACAGAGCTGGGAGAAGATTCAATGTGATAATCTACATAGAACATTTAGCAGGGGCCCGTACACAGTGTATACTCTATGGAAGACAACTCATGGTATTATTCATCCAATAAATATTTGAACTCCTAGTATTTGCCAGGTATAGTCCTAGGCACTGAGGAGAGTTCAGTGAATGAACAACACTAACACCTGCTTCCACAGAATCTATGATTCTCTCTCTTTTCCGTTTCCTTTCTAGGGCTTTTTAAAATCTGAAACAATAAATCATGGTGCCCTGTAGTTGTGTCCTTTTGCTCACAGTCCCATCAGGAGCACTTGCAGGCAGGAGAACACTAACTCAAGCAATCCTTTCTGCAAACCCAAGGTCATTTAAAGATGCTATCCTCTGCCGAGTGAATAAAAGTGGGTATTGTGTCCATGCAGAAGGCTACCAGAAAGAAATAGGGTCCCTTGATGACACATTCTGCTCAGGGAAGCGAGGCAGACCACAGAAACAGCATTCTGACAGCATGTTCTTGCTGCTCTTCAAATAGCACCCTCCCACTGACCACGGCCTCCTATGCAGTGGCTCAGGTCTTCTGGGAGCAGTGTGATTATATCAGCTTCACAGCTGGTGGTCTGACAATCAGACTCCAGTGGTTTGCCCCAGACACATAGCTGTACATGGCAGACCCAAGATTTGAAACTAAGTCCCAACTCCAAAGCCTAAGCTCTGCCCACCCCCCCTCCTCCACTACACAGCCTCCCTTGCCTGCTACGACCAGGCCATGTCCCACATAGACATGATGACACAAAGCACAGGTGACCCCATGCAGGAGCATCTGGTTATGTACTCAAGAGACCCAGGCTCACTATGGCTATAATCTTTGGAAAAAGAGTGACAGGAAAGGACATAAGGGAAAAGATGAGAATCTACTAGAGAACCGGGGAAGAGGGAAAACAACTGGAGATGGAAAGCTGAATCAGGGCCCTTTCCACAGAAGATGTCACTCCCAAGCTTGGTTCCCATATCTCCCACTACCCAGGGTTGTGACCTCAGGCAAGTTACTGACACTCTCTCAACCTGAGCAGCTTCATTTGAGCAAATGCCCAAACCACACACCATACCACGTAGCATTGTTGTGGGGGACAAAGAGAATGTCAAAACGAAGAGTAAAGTAAATGGCACACAGTAGGCACTTAATAAATGCCACTTTTGTTTCTGAAGATGAGGCAAAGTGTTCTGTGAGTCTACAACTGCTCTCCACCTTTTAGTCATTTTATCATCATGATTGTTATTACTGTTATTGTCATCAGACTAATCTTGCTTGAAGTTAATTTCCACATGAGAAAACCTAACAGTTTAAGGGAAATCTTCCTAGGTTTAATTCTGGAAAGACTGGCCCCCAAGAAAACCAAATCTGCTGCTACTCTTCCAGGTGACAGCACCTGCCTGCATAGTTAGGAGATAAAATGTGCTCAGCTGCATTCCAGACTCCCAAAGACTCTCCAATATCACGACTCAGTGACCTCACAGGGGACTAACCAGTCCTCATCCCAGGGCATCTGATGCCACATATGCAAATGCAGTAAGAATGATAACCATTGCTACTAAAAGATCAAATAAGCCCAAAGTGCACAGAAAGCACAAAACAGCCACACTCACAGCAATTATGTTGAAGAAGTCATCATCCCCCAGTGTGTCCAATATAGATGAGACCGTTTGCTTGGCGATCGTCAGACGGAGGCCTTTCATGCTGCCACTGACATCAACTAAAATGACCACATCTTTCGGAGAAGTCGCTGCCTGGATGTACCTAGGTTAGGAGAAAATAAAGTAAAAATGAATCTTGAACCTCTCTGCAAGTTTTCTTTCTAAAAAGTAACTAAGAGGCTTGACCATTTCCTACCATTTTCGGTTCCTGCAGTCAAAAGCAATGACTCCATTCTCATCTGGTTCCCATTTAATCCCTAGAAGAAAAATGGAGTTATAAGAAACCCAGAAACTTCAAATATTTATTCATAGCATTTCAAGGCTGCTCTGCTTTGCTGACTGAAGGGACAGGGTGAAAAATCACATGCAAAGACCAACCCTGAAGCTTGTCATGTGCTCCATCACCAGCTCTGGGGAGGTGTTCAGGACTGTAATGCTACGGCAAGCAGCCCAAGCTCACTGCTCCAAGAACTGCTAGAGAGTGGTGACATCCAGAGTAAAGCGCTGTCCATCAACAAAGGACATGACTCCAGCCCCTTCCTGAGGCTCATGATAATGTTAGCCAAGGTCATTTCTCATTGTCCCTCAAATTGTTGGACCTGCGGGCATCATTCATAGACCTCTGGGCAGAGTTGGGCTCCATCCCTGGATGATGTCTATAGGTAAGGTAATATCTATAGCCTGGGGTGAGGGGGTGCTGGGCGGGTCAGGGTAGAAAGCATTTGGTAGGTTTTTATCTCAGAATATACATAGGCTTGTTCTTTCCTGACTCTAGTTTTTAAAATCAGGAATTTTGGCCCAGACTTCCACACTGAAATAAAATAAAATGGCCCTAATTCTGCTGTATAATAAAGTTTGAATTTCAGGCTTTGAGGCCTGAGGAGTTTTTCCCGTGTATAAAATGGGATCCAACCCCCTTAGCCTCATGCTTTGCAAACTGGCCAGGACGTGTCCAAGGCTGACGTTCTTCAAGAATACAATTTCACTTAAAAAGAAAAGTGTTTGCTGCCTAAAGATAAGATAGAAAATCATTGTTTTCAACCATTAGTGCTGCTCAGAGATGGAAGATTTGAAACATAGACTTTGGAGTTGAGAAAATTAGAATAGAAAAATTATTTTCACAGGGGAAAATCTTGACTCAGATGGTAGCACGGGGATTCTCCTTTCCAGTCAATGGTGGCCAGCTTTCTGGACCACAGTGAGCCAATAACAGCCAGGTGCTTAAGATGACGACCCCAAATTATCACACAGATAACTGTGAGATGGCAGTCTGTAACCCAAAGAGTCATTTTGTTCTGCTTTCCTTGTACCTACATTTCCCACCTGCAACTGCGCCTAATTTAATGGCTTCCCTGTAACAAATTAGAAGAAAGAAGGATGAGAAGCCACTGCCAATTGAAGGCCATTAGGTAACAAAGATAAAATAAAACTGACATGATATTGTACACCAAGGGAGCAGAATGCAATTTGTTTTAAAAACATCTGACACACTGCTTTGTATAAAGCCAAGAATAGCTAGAATCACACAGTCCTGACACATAATGCAATTATATCCTTGGTGAGGCTAGGTAGTGTTCCAATTTGTAATTCCACAAAGAATTGGTTTGAGTCCAATATAAAGAGAATTTATCTTTTAATGTGTTGACTCATTGTAGGTGGTCAGCGAGTGTTTCTTGAATTGAATTGTGGGCCGTGTTCTCAGAGGAGAAGGACATCTGATCATCTTCCACCCTGTCCACCACTCTGCCAACCATTCTCCCATCACTGTGTGCTCCACCAAGGGGAGCAAATGTGCAATCCTCTCTTACAGCATTGAGGCCAGGGCCTTGGGGCAAGGAATTAATGGCACCAAATGCTCTCCTTCAGATTGAGATCATTTCTCTGCCAATGGGCTTGTAACTCCTCCCAGGTGCTCTGACAGTTTATGGACATACAGAAATGACTAAGAAAGTTAGGCCCAGTACCTCCTGCCCTCAGGAAGCCCCACATCTAGCAGAGAAGCAGACACTAGGTAAGAAATCACAAGAACCAAAGACATCAGGAGGAAGTACCTGAGGCTAAATTAGTGTATAAAAGGGATTCTAACCCTTATAAGGTGAAGAGGCCTCTTCTTGAACCTGAGAAGATGGTATATTAGTTTTCTAGGTCTGATGTATAACACACACCTACCAACTGGTTGGCTTAACAGAAATGTATTCTCTTGCAGTTGTAGAGAACAGAGGTCCAATATCAAGGTGCTGGCAAGGCCATACTCCCTCTGAAGGCTCTGGGAAGAATACTTCCTTGCTCCTTCTTTGCTTCTGGTGGTCTGCAGTAATCCTTGGTGTGCTTTGACCTATAGCTACACCCCTTCCATCTCTTCCTCCAGCTTTACATGGCTGTCTTCTCTCTGTGCCCTGTGCCCTGTCCTCTTATAAGGAAACCAGTCATTTTGTATTGAGGACCCACCCAAATCCAGTATGAGCCAATCCCAATGTATCTAATTACATCTACAAAGACACCATTTCCATGTAAGGTCACATTCTGGGGGTTCCAAGTGGACATGAATCTGGGGTAGAGACAATATTAAACCTACTACACATGGATAAGACTTTTAAAGCGTAAGTGAGGGGTAGCCACGGGGTGAAGAAAAATGCCCCAGTCAGAGAGAACAACATTCACAAAGTTCCCAAGGCTGAGAAGAGCACGTCAAGTTCAAGGAACCAAAGGAGTGCTGGTATGACCGTGCACAGGAATGTCTGTGCCAGAGACAAGGAGCTAGATGGCAGCAGGAGCCTCCAGGCCCAGCCTGTCCTGGTCAGGACACGAGGCACACAGTGAGCCAGGATTCAGACAGCACCTCAAGTCAGTTCCAGGCACAGCTGCTCTGGATGCAACAATGAAGGTCCCACTTTGTCTCAAAGTCAGGACTGGATGGGCTTGGAGGGGGGTCAACATGCTCAAATCTGACATTTGAATCAAAACTTCCATTTCACAGCAGGGACTCCAAGGTTCTCAGAGTTCAACAGTTTTTCCTAAAATTTCTAGTTATGGTGAGGAATTGATCTTCCAGATTTTGTGCCACCATTTTCTTCCTTACATAGGCATTTCCATAAGAGTGCCCCATGAGAAGTTCTGCAGGATGTTAGCATGAGTTACATAAATAAAAATCAAACTGGTTTCTATGCTCTGGGAGGGGCATCTCAGGGCCTCCAATCTGCTTATGTGTGTGTTGAATCTATGTGACTGGAACACCAGAGGCAGCACTGACCAAATTAATTTGACCACTGAGCCCTAACCCCAAAAATCTCACAGCAAAATGCTTTAGGAGAAAAACTTCAGGGAACTCTACTCCAGATGGTACTATCTCCCTAAGGACATATCAATTCCTTAGTATGTAATCTTTTGCACACACAGATATTTTGAAAATATTTAAGTAACTACAAATCCCAGAAAAATAATAGTAATTTCATCTCCAATAAGCCAACTTTGAGATTTAGGGAATTGTCACTTAACCAAGAAGTAGCCCTATGAGCCACATAATTTCCAAAAGTGCCAACATGCCTTTGGGCATCCTACCCAGGCTGGACGGAGCATGAGTCTCAAGACAAGAGGAATGGTGCAGCTCAGCAGACTAGCTGCCATGCAGCCTTCTTTTCCCCTGTGGCTCTCAAGGCTTCTGGTAGCATCAGTGATTGCTAGTCCACCTGATGCAGCTTTCAGAGGACAGGGTCTCTAGAACATTCAATATATCCCCCAGCTGGAACTGAAAATAATGTCAAACTCTCTACTGCTGATTCAAATGCTCAAATCTGATAGAATTTACAATATTGTACAACACTCCTGTATTATAAGCTTTGTGCCCCAAAGTCATTATAAACTATATTAGAGAAAAATTAATTTCATCTAAGACAACATATGACTTCACGTTCTCCTTCAGCACATGCAAAGGAATAGCAAGGCCAACAGAGTAGAGCTTCATACACACATCTGAAAGTCAAGCCGCATGCTGCTAATATAATTTAATGTGACAAAAAGGTTTAAGACCATCCAACAGAACTAAGAATTACAACAAAGCACACAATAAAAGTCCAAATATCTTTCTTACCCTCTGAATTTATTTCTGCTTGACTCTAATCTCCCTTTTTCAAAATCTCTACCTCAACAAAGGACGTCTTAGCCCGTTGCTTCTCTTCTCTCCTTTGTGCCAAGTCTTTTTCACTAAACTTCCTTAGCACTGCCAGTGACATCCAAGCCATCTCCACAAGCCACCAGCTGAACAAACTCTCACTATCACATCGGAGCCTAGGATTTCACTTCCCTGCCTGAGAGCAAAATGCCCAGAAAAAAATGCAGAAAGAAAGGAGGGAAAATCAAGAGGTAGCAGATGTTGGTTTATCCCTAACTGGGTAAGTTTTGCCCAATTCCCTTTCTCAACAAATATTTTTTAGTTGCCCTCAGATCAGAAGTTTAAATAAGTGCCTCCCAATATAACTTTAGATCTAAAATAGCTGCTCTACACATATAATAAAATGCTAGCTTAATGTGAGTTGAATTGTAAGCAAATTTAGCTTTGAAGTGTCTTTTGAGACATTGGCTGTGCATTCCTCCAGAAAAAAAATTATAAGGCTCCTTCATTCAATCAATTTCATCTTTCTTAACAATTTCTTGAGGAATGTTTCATGATGATAAATGAGTAACACAAGAGTTGTTATGGGAACTATGGTTTTCCACAATCATTCATTGAAGTGGTGTTGCTGAGCTGGTCAAGGAAGAGAATACTGATATCAACTACACTTTACCCACTGCTAAACCTGAGCTTGGTAAGAAGGATGGGCAGGAGAATAAACACAAAGTAATGCTGTGCACAGAACCTATACTTGATGTATCACTAGCCAACAGCTTGTGGAGATTGTGGAGTGCGGACTTGCAGAGAGCTCTTTACTTAGCCATCTGTCCCCCTCCTCATGTAAGTACTGTGAACCAGCTTTCACCTTCATGTAGCACAGAAATAATGACAAAGACAAGAAAATCAATTCCCTTTATGATCATTAAGCCTTCTACTGGAACACGCTCCATGAGATGTAGCTCTAGAATTGCAAGTCTGACTTGGGGAAGAAACTGAGCTTCTTATCATCATGCATAAATTTAATTGGTGTCTGTATTTGATTAGATACTGATCTGTCGATGACATATTGACAGTTTCCTCCCGATATAGTTAAGAACAGTTACAGAGAACTGTCAGTCAGCCATATCATTTGGATAAAGGTAAAAGTTGGTCAGAACAAGAAGGATGGATCAGAACAGGAAGGTAGCCCACCCAGGTAGAAACTAGGACCCACACAGGATTGTAAAATCATGAACTAGACAAGGCTCCCAGGAAAAAGACTTACTGTGCAGGTATGAGTCTGTCTCCTGGGAGACAAAGAGCCTGGACAACCTTCTAACCATAATGAGGTGGTCACTAGGCATCAGAGGTAAACTGCCAACAGAAGGAGTCATCCAGTGTGCAGGACTTGGTGGACTTGGGGTAGAAAGGGCGGGGGCTTAGGAGGACTTGGAGAAGAGGAAACAATGCAGGGGGAGGGACCACAGCTCTATATTGTTTATGCCAGTCCCCTCCTGCGTCACTTACTCCCATGGACTGCAGCCGGTGACCAGCTTCCCAGAGAGGCAGTTGCTCTACTGTTTCCAAGGAGGGAAGGCTGCTACTGCCACTGTGATGGGAGACAATAGATCTGGTGGACTTCGATCCACTGAGTGATATATCCATCCATTTAACAAATACATATTGAATACCTACAATGTGTTATTTTTGGTGCTGTGTGTGACAAGTGATGGACAAAACAAATGGCTCTGTCCTCCTGGGGCGGATATCCCAGTAAAGGAGACAGGGACTGAAAGCCTGATGGCTCACGACTGCAGGCCAGAGTTCCTATTTTGTAGGGTAAGAGCCACTGTGAGAACAAAGAAACAGGTGGTTGAAGTACTAACACTATCACCAACTCCATTTTACCCTGGTGGTGCGTTCTGGGTTAGTCAGTCAATCTCTAGGCCCGTGTGTCCTCATTTGTAAAATGTGGACTATAGTAGCTCCAGCTCACAGAATCATGGTGAAGATTAAGTCAGGCAATGCTGTGTAAGCACCCAGATGAGTACTCAGTAAACAGGAGCTATTATCACTATCATCAGTATAAGTGTTAACATTCAGAGCACTCCCAAAGGCTTCCCACAATGAAACAGAAATAAACAGATCTTTGACAAGCCCTGAGCAACCAATCCTGCAGAGCTCAAAGTCCTTTTAATGGCATTTTGTTGTTATTGCTGTTGTTTAAAAGTGTTTATCTGAAGTGCTCTGTTCAGTGAGACCCTTCTGCAATGCAGGCACAACAAGGCAGCACCTTGCAAACTGGGTATTACACTATTAATGTCTTTTCCTATAGAGTATGAGGTCTGTCCAGAAAAAGTCCAACCATTCTTAATATAATGAGAATTCTTTGTGTGACATCAATATAACCTGGCACCCAAAGAGAGTGGACTGGAATGCACATGAGTGAACAATGACAACTTCTCTGTACTGGTCAGTGGGGCGGTAGATGCCACACAGTGAGGACATGTACTGTGTGGCCATTGCTTTCAAAATGACTGAGTGAGTAGAGCTACAAAACTACATCAAATTTTGCATTGAGCTTGAACATTCCTCTGAGGAAACTATTCAGATGATTTAGAAGGTGGCGGCTATGGACAACTGGTGATTGGCAGCTTCATCATGACAATGTGCCCACTCAGGCATCACATCTCATGCGGAGTCTTTTGGCAGAACATCAAATTATCCAGGTGACTCAGTCCCACTACAACCCAGATTTGGTGCCCTAAGACTTCCAGCTTTTCCCAAAACTAAAATCACCTTTGAAAGGGGACAGATTTCATACCATGAATGAGATTCAGGAAAATATGATGGGGCAGCTGATGGTGATTGGGAGAACTATGTGAGGTCCCAAGGTGACTACTTTAAAGGGGACTGAGGCATCATTGCCCGATGTACAGTGTTTCTTATATCTTTAATCTTCTTCAATAAATGTCTCTATTTTTTATATTGCATGTTGGATACTTTCTCTGCAGGTGTGGTATACCATTCAACATGTGACTGTTTAATTTTTTTTAATTTTTATTGTTATTCAATTACAGTTGTGTGCTTTTCTCCCCATCCCTCCACCCCACCCCAGCCGAACCCACCTCCCTCCCCCACCTCCACCTTCCCCCTTGATTTGGTCCATGTGTCCTTTAAAGTAGTTCCTGTAATCCCCCCGCCTCACTGTCCCCTCCCCACTGCCCCCTGACCATTGTTAGATTGTTCTTAACTTCAATGTCTCTGGCTGTATTTTGTTTCCTTTTTTCTTCTATTTATTATGTTCCAGTTAAAGGTGAAATCATATGGTATTTATCCCTCACCATCTAGCTTATTTCACTTAACATAATGCTCTCCAGTTCCATCCATGCTGTTGCAAAGGGTATAAGCTCCTTCTTTCTCTCTGCTGTGTAGAATTCCATTGTGTAAATATACCATAGTTTTTGGATCCACTCGTTTGCTGATGGGCACTTAGGTCGCTTCCAGTACTTGGCTATTGTAAATTGTGCTGCTATGAACATTGGGGTGCACAGGTTCTTTTGGATTGGTGTTTCAGGGTTCTTAGGGTATAATCCCAGCAGTGGAATTGCTGGGTCAAAGGGCAGTTCCATTTTTTGTTTTCTGAGGAAATTCCATACTGTTTTCCACCGTGGCCTCACCAGTCTGCATTCCCACCAACAGTGCACTAGGGTTCCCTTTTCTCCGCATCCTCTCCAACATTTGTTTGTGGATTTGTTTATGTTGGCCACTCTCACCAGTGTGAGATGGTACCTCATTGTGGTTTTAATTTGCATCTCTCTGATGGCTAGTGATGCTGAGCATCTTTTCATATGTCTCTGGGCCCTCTGTATGTCTTCCTTGGAGAAGTGTCTGTTCAAGTCCTTTGCCCATTTTTCAATTGGGTTGTTTGTCTTCCTGGAGTGGAGTCCTGTGAGTCCTTTATATATTTTGGAGATCAGGCCCTTGTCTGAGGTATCATTAGCAAATATGTTTTCCCATACTGCTGGTTCTCTTTGTAATTTGGTGCTGTTTTCTTTAGCCATGCAGAAGCTTTTTATGTTGATGAGGTCCCATTTGTTTATTCTTTCCTTTATGTCCCTTGCTTTAGGGGACATGTCTGTGAGGATGTTGCTGCGTGGAATGTCTGAGATTTTCTTCCCAATGTTTTCCTCGAGGACTTTTATGGTGTTACAACTTATATTTAAGTCTTTTATCAATCTTGAATTTATTTTCGTGTATGGCGTAAGTTGGTGATCGAGTTTCATTTTTTTGCACGTAGCTGTCCAGATCTCCCAACACCATCTGTTGAAGAGGCTGTTTTTGCTCCATTTTATGCTCCTGCCTCCTTTGTCAAATATTAATTGACCATGAAGGCTTGAGTTTATTTCTGGGCTCTCTGTTCTGTTCCGTTGGTCTATGTGCCTGTTTTAATGCCAGTACCAGGCTGTTTTGATTACAGTGGCCTTGTAATACAGTTTGATATCAGGTATTGTGATCCCTCCTGCTTTGTTCTTCTTTCTCAAAATTGCTGCAGCTATTTGGGGTCGTTTATGGTTTCATATAAATTTCTGAAATGTTTGTTCTATATCTGTGAAATATGTCATGGGTACTCTAATAGGGATTGCATTGAATCTATAAATTCCTTTGGGTAGTATGGCCATTTTCATATTGTTAATTCTTCCAATCCATGAGCATGGTACATATTTCTATTTGTTTGTGTCTTCCTTAATTTCTTCAAGGTTGTGTAGTTTTCTGAGTACAGGTCTTTTACCTCCTTGGTTAAGCTGATTCCTAGGTACTTTATTTTTCTTGTTGCTATATCAAATGGGATTTTTTTCCTGATTTCTGTTTCTGCAGTTTCGTTGTTGGTGTACAGGAATGCCTTTGATTTCTGAGTATTGACTTTGTATCCAGCTGTTTTGCCAAATTCATTTATTAGGTCAAGTAGTTTCTGGGTGGAGTCTATAGGATTTTCCATGTACACTATCATGTCATCTGCAAACAGTGACAGTTTCATTTCATCCTTTCCAATTTGGATGCCTTTTATTTCTTTTTCTTGTCTGATTGCTGTGGCTAGGACTTCCAATACTATGTTGAATAGGAGTGGTGAGAGAGGGCATCCTTGTCTTGTTCCTGATCTTAGTGGGAAACCTCTAAGTTTTTCTCCATTGAGTGTGATGTTGGCTGTAGGTCTCTCATATATGGCCTTTATTATGTTGAGGAATGCTCCCTCTATTCCCACTATGCTGAGTGTTTTTATCAGAAATGGGTGCTGTATCTTATCAAATGCTTTTTCTGCATCTATTGATATGATCATGTGATTTTTGTCTTTGCTGTTGTTCCTGTGATGTATTATGTTTATTGATTTGCAAATATTGTACCATCTTTGCATCCCTGGGATGAATCCCACTTGGTCATGGTGGATGATCTTTTTAATGTATTGCTGGATGCAGTTTGCCAATATTTTGTTGAGAATTTCAGCGTCTATGTTCATCAGCGATATTGGCCTGTAGTTTTCTTTCTTCGTTGTGTCTTTATCTGGTTTTGGGATTAGGATGATGCTGGCTTCATAAAAACTGTTTGGGAGTCTTCCATCAGTTTGGGTTTTTTCAAATAGTCTGTGAAGGATAGGGGTTAGCTCTTCCTTAAATGTCTTGTAGAATTCTCCTGTGAAACCATCTGGTCCAGGGCTTTTGTGTGTTGGGAATTTTTTGATGACTGCTTCAATTTTGTCTGCTGTTATTGGTCTGTTCAGGTTTTCTTCTTCTTCTTCATTCAGTTTTGGAAGATTATATTTTTCTAGGAATGTGTCCATTTCACCTAGGTTTTCAAATTTCTTGGCATACAGTTTTTCGTAGTAATTTCTTACAATCCTTTGCATTTCTGTGGTATCAGTTGTAATCTCTCCTCTTTCATTTCTAATTGTGTTTATTGGGATCCTCTCTCTTTTTGTCTTGATGAGCCTACTTAAAGGCTTGTCAATTTTGTTTATCTTTTCAAAGAACCAGCTCCTGGATTCATTGATCCTTACAATTGTGCTTTTAGTCTCTATGGCATTTAACTCTGCTCTGATCTTGGTTATTTCCTTCCTTCTGCTTGCTCTGGCTGTCTTTGTTGTTGTTCCTCCAGTTCTTCTAGGCATAGTGTTAAGTTGTTTGTTTGAAATGTTTCTAACTTCTTAAGGTAGGCCTGTATTGCTATGAACTTCCCTCTCAGGACTGCCTTTGCTGTGTCCCATAGGTTTTGGGTTGTTGTGAGTTTGTTTTCATTTGTTTCCAGAAAGTTTTTGATTTCTTCCCTAATCTTGTTCTTGACCCATTCATTGTTTAATAGCATGCTATTCAGTCTCCATGATTTTGAGTGTTTTGGGTTTTTTCCTTTGGGGTTGGGTTCTAGTTTCAGTCCCTTGTGGTCAGAGAAAATGCTTGGTATGATTTCAATTTTCTTGAATTTGTTGAGGTTTGCTTTGTGTCCTATCATGTGGTCTATCTTTGAAAATGTTCCATGTGCACTTGAAAAGAATGTGTATTTTGCTTCTTTGGGATGAAAGGCTCTATGTATGTCAGTTAAGTCCATTTCATCCAAGGCCTTGTTCAGTGCCACAATATCTGTGTTGATATTTTGTTTAGAAGGTCTGATCATCTTTGACAGTTGGGTATTAAAATCCCCTACTATAATTGTGTTGCTGTCAATATCTTTCTTGAAGTCCTCCAAGATTTTCTTTATGTATTTGGGTGCTCCTATGTTGGGTGCATATATATTTACAATGTTTTTGTCTTCTTGGTGGATTCTTCCTTTGAGTATTATGAAGTGACCACCTGGGTCTCTCTTTGTGGCCCTTTTTTGAAGTCTATTTTGTCTGATATGAGTATTCCTACCTCTGCTTTTTCTTCCTGTCCGTTTGCTTGGAAAATTTGTTTCCAGCCCTTCACATTCAGTCTGTGTAGGTCTTTTGTCCTGAGGCGGGTCTCTTGTAGGCAGCATATGTGTGGGTCATGTTTTCTTATCCATGCAGTTATTCTATGTCTTTTGATTGGAGCATTTAATCCATTGACATTTAAGTTTATTATTTATAGGTAGTTATTCATTGCCATTTTTTTCATACCTGTGTTCCTCTCTCTCTCTCTTATCCTTCCTCTCCTTAAAGCAGTCCCTTTAGCATCTCTAGCAGAGCTGGTTTGGTGGAGGTGTATTCTTTTAGACTTCTTTTTTCTGGGAAACTCCTTATTTGGCCTTCTATCTTGATTGAGAGACTTGCTGGGTAAAGTAGCCTTGGTTGCAGGCCTCTGGTTCTCATTACTTGGAATATTTTTTGCCATTCTCTTCTGGTTTGGAGCATTTCCACTGAGAAGTCAGTTGCTAACCTTATTGGGGCTCCCTTGTATGTTACTTCCTGTTTCTCCCTTGCTGCCTTTAAGATTCTCTCTTTGTCTTGGAATTTTGCCATTTTAATTATGATGTGTCTTGCAGTGGGCCTCTTTGGGTTCCTCTTGCTTGGGACTCTCTGTGTTTCCTGGATTTGGGTGACTTTTTCTCTCATCAGACTAGTGAAATTTTCCATCATTACTTTTTCAAACAGGCTTTCTATCCCTTGCTCTTCTTCTTCTCCTTCTGGTATTCCCATTATACGGATATTGTTACGTTCATGTTGTCCTGCATTTCCCTTATTACCTCTTCATTCTTTCTGACCCTCTTTTCCTTTTCTTGCTCTTCCTGGGTGTTTTTTTCTACTTTGTCCTCCAGCTCGCTCATCCGATCCTCTGCTTCATCAAGTCTGCTTTTCATTCCTTCTACTGTGTTCTTCAGTTCAGAAATTGTATTCTTCATTTCCTCTTGGCCCTTGTTGATAGTTTCTATTTCCTTTTTCATGTTAATATAGTTTGCAGTGAGTTCATTGTAGTTTCCCTGTAGTTTCTTGTAGTTCTCTGTGAGCTCAGTGAGCTTCCTGATAACCATTGCTTTGAACTCAGTATCTGATAGTTGACTTGCCTCTTTTTCAGTTAGCATTCTTCCTGAGGCTTCCTCCTTTCCTTTCATTTGGGGATTTTTTCTTTGTCTTCCCATTGTTTGTGAGACTCTTCTTGTTAGCCTCTGCTTCTTAGATTGATCTATTCTGACTCCCTGGGTTTATGGTATGAACTTCTATGGTAGAATGCCAATGGGATTCACTGGTGCTGTCTCCTTAATCTCCTGTGCTCACTGGTCTTGAGCTGATGTTTATGGGTGTAACACGGTCTAACTCTGGTCTTTTCAGCACTCCAGGTTTTATTTTCTCACCTGTGGCAAAAAGAGAAAGGGGGGAGGGGGGAAAGAACGGAAGGAGGGAAATAGGGAATAGAAAAGGAAAGGAAGGAAGGGAGAAGGAATAAAGAAAGAACGGAGGCAAGATAAGAAGGAATTTTAACAAAAGTTAAAACAAAAGAATAAATAAAAGAAGGCAGGAAGAAGGAATAAAAAAGGTAAAGGATGGAAGGAAGAAGGAATAAAAAAAAAAAGAAGGACAGAAAGGAAGAAGGAATTCAGGGGGAAAGGAGGAAAGGAAAAAAAAAAGTCTTCTGCTGGCTTTAAACCAGTCAGGTTAGTTCTGCTGGTCTTCCTGTCTGTGGAATGGGAGGGGGTGGTTGGAAGAATGGTTTCACTTTTCTCCCTTCCTGAGCCACACTCTTCGCTGTTGTTCAGCCTCCAGTCCAGTTCCTCTGGGTCCTTCTGCTCCCCTCTATGCCTTTAGTTCACCAGTTGTGCTGTCCTTGAGTTGCACCAGTTAGGGGCAACTCACACTCCCCCTTCTTGCTCTTTGTTGTCTTAGATGCTGGGGGCTCTCAGTGCTGCTATGGGGTAGTTCGGCCCCCTACTGGGTCCAGTCTTTCCGAGGAATGCAGTCTCCCCTAGCCCTGCAGCTCCCCTCTGTTGGGTGTTCTGCCTTAGTCCTAGAGAGCCAGTAGGCCCTGGAGGGCTCTGTGCACAGGGCTATGTAGGAGTTGTTCAGAACTGGTACTTTTAGGTGCATTCCCTGGCAGGCAGCCAGGCGTTTGATCAGCCGATCTGCGGCTGTAGGCCTGGGTTGTACACGGCCTGTCTTCTGCTACTTTGGGTCTACGTCTTGCGCCTGGCTGGCAGGACCAGTTGCTTTGGGACTGAGTCGCACGGGGCAGGCTGGTCTGCAGCTTTGGGACCCAGTCCCACGCGGCTGGTTGGTCTGCCTCCTTGGGCCTGTGCGTGGGGCAGCTAGCCTCTGCTCCCGGTGCGCACCCACCCGAGGTTTCAGGTGTGGGCACCCCGCCGGGGTCTCAGGTGTGGGCGGCCAGCTGGGGTTTCAGTTGTGGGCCCCCCAGTCCGCTAATCTGGGTGCGCGCAACCGGGCTTCAGGTGAGCACTGGGGCTGCTTATCCCGCATTCACAGTCCAGGGCCTGAGGGGGGAGGGGTGCCAGAGGCCGTGGCTGCTGCAGAGAGTTCTCTAACTAGCCCCTGATTGCCTCTATTTTCTTTTTCTTTTTGAGAAATTCTTCCTGTTCAAGCCCCCCTGGTCCAAAGAAGCACCTGGCTGCTCACACAGCTCAGCCTGGCTCTCTTCCAAGAATCCTGCAGCAGACCCTGCACCCAAGCCGGGGCTTCAGCCACCCTGGTCCCCACGCAGGTCCCAGGGACCTTATTGTCCTTAAGCACTCTTCTTACCGTCTGATCTTTCAGTGTGCTCTATCATTGGTCTCCGATCTTCACATATGCTGGAATACCGTTGGCTGTTTGCTCTGCTCCTAAGATCAGTTAGGTGTTTCACTGGTGTTGAGGGGAAGTGGACTCTGCTCCCACCTATCTTGCTGCCATCTTCAACCCAAACCGTGACTGTTTAATTTTAGGTTTATAGTAATTAAAATTAAATTCAAATTCAAAACTAAATTCAAATTTTAGCTCATCAGTCTCACTAGGCACATTTCAAGTGCTCAACAGCCACATGTGGCAGGTGTCTTCCACATGAGACACTATGGACACAGAACATTTCCATTGTCCCAGAAAGTCCTTGTAGACAGCACTACAAAACTGTTGCTACATGCCCACAACACATGAATGGAACTTGTGGACACCTACATGAACTTATGCAGAAATGGACAACATCATTACAGGTATGCCACTAGGCTAATGCTGACTAAAATTTTCCTTCCAGTACAAATTTCCTCCAACCTCCAGGAGATGGGATTGGTGTTCCTTTTCTATGATAATCCAGCACCCTCTATTTCCCCTACCTTAGCATGCAACACCCTGAACCATGAACACCTGTTCATCTGCCTCTCTCCCTGTGATGGTCACTGTCCCTTTCTTTAGGTATCCAGCTCCAGGTAAAGCCACAGTAATCCTCACTACTTCCCATGGTTTCAGATGACTGGCCCTACCCACTGTCTAGTGTCCCTAGGTTCAACATGTAAGCACATGGTCCAGACCAAGCTCATCCTTGGACTTTCCTCCAAACTATGGAGACAGATGTTCTCCCTTCCTCTAGGACCATAATTGAAGAATAAAACTGCAAGCCCGAAGTCATGTTCAACATCATAAGGAGGTCACCTGCCAGTGAAACAAGGTCAGAATGGATGAAGGTAGAGATGAGGAATAAAAGAAAAGATTCAAAATCCAAATGACATTGCTGACTACTCGGATCCAGTTGTGCCTTAAAACACCACAACCCCTGGGTTTTGAGTTATATGAGCCAGTAAATGTGTCCCTTGCTGAAGCTAGATGTAATTGGGTTTCTGTCACTTGCAATCAAAATCCCCAATGAGTACATGCCTCAACAAGAAGGAACTTCACAAGAGCAGAGATCTTTTCTGTCTAGTTTACCATTTTATCCTCAGGGCCTGACACAGAGCTCAGAACAAAGCAACTCAAGAGACACTTTAGTAAGAATAAAGAAATGTCCTTTCTGCTTAAGAATATGCATGCTTATCACTGATTTATACTATTATACTACTCTAAATATGGAAAGATGCATTCTAAAAAGAAAAACACCCTAGCAAAAAATGTCCATGGATCACTTTTCCAATAATCATGTTATATCCAAGGGACCAAAGATGTGCAAATGTGCTCTCGTTTCAGAACTGAGCACTGAGTGACCCCATGACCTCGATCAGGGCAATGAAATCCTCTGGAGGACTGTGACCTGTGTCTGTCTTAACACAGAAAAGATGCAGAAATTTTACAAAGTCAAAATTCTGCTACAAACATCTTATAATAACTGTAAGCATTTCTGAGTGAAATGTTCTGACTGATAAAAACCTTGTATGTAATTAATCTACCCTATTATATAATCTCTCTATTAGGATTACCTTTTATTATAGACTGAATGTGTCATCCCTTCCCAATTCACATGTTGAAGCCCTAACCCCATATATGATGGCATTAAGAGGTGGAGCCTTTGGAAGTTAATTAAGCTTAAATGAGACCATGAGGGTGGAGCCCACATGATGGGATTAGTGCCTTTTTAGGAAGAGTATGAAAAACCAGGGCTTCCTCTCTCTACCATGTGAGAGTTCAGGAAGAAGGTGGCCATCTGCAAGCCAGAAAGAGGGCTCTCACCAAGAACCAAATCTGCTGGTACCTTAATCTTGGCCTTTCTAGCCTCAGAACT
Source organism: Desmodus rotundus (assembly GCF_022682495.2). Lineage (NCBI taxonomy): Eukaryota > Metazoa > Chordata > Mammalia > Chiroptera > Phyllostomidae > Desmodus > Desmodus rotundus. Next base: position 88,495,786 of record NC_071394.1, read on the forward strand.
GCGAGGAATAAATGCCTGTTGTTTAAACCACTCAGTTTATGATATTTTGTTATGGCAGCCCGAGACGTTTAATACACCTTTATTTTCAAGTTTCCTCATGACCATAGTTTGAGGACTTCCTACTGGTAGAGACAACAGATGATTTTTGGTGTCTTTTTATCTGCTCTACCTTTACCCAAATGCCACATGGTAAAATTGTAAGATGTCCTTGTGGCTTCCTCAAGGATTAGCCACCCACAACGCTCTAATTTCAGCAACATCTGTGTTAAATTTACTCTCTGCTGAGTGTATCAAAGCAGACTGCAATTTGGTGATACTAGAACTTTAATAGACTACTGTTTATTATAACATTATCTTTAATAAGATACTTATTGCTTAAATTTCTGTGAGCTCCAGGAGGAACACGCATGCCCTGCTGAACACTGTTCTTGAGAAATGTTGAATAATCTGGCAAAGCAGACATTCAGCAGGCAAGTCTCAGGGGACAGATGTTGCGTGCAAGGCAAACAGCTCCTCAAGGCGGAGGCTGGCAGTCTCTGTGCCTCAAAGTGGGGAGACATCAGGTGCCTAGTCTTACTTAATGAAAACATAAAAGACTCCACTTAATTGCTCCAAGATTATGCAGGGTGTTTTTTTCCTTCTTTTAGGTTGAGCTTGTTAATTTGTACAGCTGTGTTGTTGGCACAATTGCAGCCTCAAGTCCTGTTTTCACAACCTGTAAGCAAAATTAAAACTTCCCTTTTTAATTAAAATTCAAACCAAGCCAGAATTAAATTCCTATTGCAAAGTAGAGGCCTGGGAAGGCCCCAGAATGAACACCTGTTCCACAGGCAAGATGGCCAAACTCTGACAAGTGCACTCCTTTGAAGGTGCTGCTGGTGGCCCTTAAGGATGGGTTCCTGACATCAGTGGGGCTTTGGCCATTTCAACCTCTTCTTCCAAGGGCAGTCATCTCTGGAGTGGGGAAAGTCAACTTCAAATTTTCCACTTCCTATACCTTTCAGTCAGAACTTAACTCTGCCCAATTATGACTAGTTCCCTTCCATGATTATAAAAATAGTAATGGTAGTAGTAGTAGGAATAGTAATGATAATGATAAAAGCAAGTCGTTGTCTAGAAAGTTTTAGTGGTATGTTTCATACCTGGACTCCCCCTTTTAGCAGCTCTATGAACTACTGTACTGAGAAAGATGCTGGTCCAAATGCCTGGTGCAGGTGTGCATGTGGGTGTGCAGGTGCTGCACTGCCATTCCTGTCCTGCACCGACAATAGATTTAGTAGTTTTTTAATTGAAGTATAGTTGACATGCAATATTATATTAGTTTCAGGTGTATCACACAGTGAGTTGACATTTAAATACCTTGCAAATGATCACCACGTTAAGTAGTAAACATCTGTCACCGAACAGTTACTGCACTACTACTACATTCCCTGTGCTGTACATGACATTCCCCTGACTTATTTATTTTATAACTGGAATTATGTAGCTCTTAATCCCCTATACCTATCTTTTCCATGCCCCCACCTCTCTCCCCTACGACAACCATCAGTTTGTTCTCTGTATCTATGAGTCGGTTTCTGTTTTGTTTGTTCTGTTTATTTGTTTTGCCTTTCAGAAACTTTCATTTTCTCATAAGGGAAGGGAGAGAAATTTTAACCCCAAACCCAAAAGGAAGATATTATCTATTCCTTAATCTGAAGATAATCCTCCTAGCAGGATACTCACCTGGATACTGCCTAAAAAAGCCCTTTGCACTTCCAAAGTACTGCCATATGAGAGACGGGTCACGGTCAAAGTTATCCACAAATACTTTGTTTAGCGATTCAGACCAGTAAACCCCATTGACAATAGCTGGGTCTGAAAAATAAAGAGAAAGAGAAGAGGATGTTACAAACCAAGTAACACAGAACCCGGCTGGCATCTTGCATGACTGGCAATTATCAGCATGAGGCCCATCTTGCAGAAAAGTGTGCAGAAAGCTATGGCTCCTGGAAATTCCATGCGTTAGGGTTTCCCCCATCCTGCCCGAGCCCTCCAACCCACCAGGAGCTCCTACTGGTGGATCCTTACTTGAAAGGCACATCTTTTATTTCTAGTTTTATCTCACATAGCCCATAGTTCTTGAAAAAGGAAAGAGAAACTCTCTTAGTGTTATTTTCCACTTTTTCCCCTCCTGAGTCAGAACTCAGCATTAAATAGAGGAAAAACATGGTTTTTCCTCACTGCAGTTACCTCAGCTAACATAGCCTCGTTCAGATTCTCTCCACCTCAGACTTACAAGTTTCCTTTTGAAAAAGAAAATACATAAGTAATTTGGAATTATATAGCTAAATCTCTCTGCTTCTTTGGTTCAGCAGAGTGTGAGCTCTAGGAAGGAAGGAACCACCTCACTTTGGTCTTCTGCTGTATGACCAAAACTGTATGGATTGATGAAGAGATAGACGGATGGCTGGATGATGATTAAAGCAAAGATTGTTCTCCAGATTACAGACAACCATCTACTCTTCTGCCCTGCTACCCCAAAAGCAATCTCTCTTCCTCTCTTCCTCACCCTTGGCAGCCCAGCAATAACCCCTTGCTCTCAGTCCATAGGTAAAAATTAAGGGCCTGCCCTGGCTGGTGTGGCTCAGTGGATTGAGCTCCAGCCTGCACACCGAAAGGTCACTGGTTTGATTCTTGATCAGGGCACACTCCTGGGTTGCAGGCCTGGTCCTCGGTTGGGGGCGTGCAAGAGGCAACCAATCAATGTATCTCTCACACATTTATGTTTTTCTTCCTCTCTTTCTCTCTCCCTTCCTCTCTCTCTAAAAATAAATAAATAAAATCTTCAAACTGGCATCAAGTTAAAACAAAAAAAGGGTTATAAAGAATCAAGGGCAAAGACACCCAGGGAAAATAAAAGTATTTCTTGCATACTAGTAGAAGCAGGGTGGAACAGGGAGGATGATCTGTGACTGTCTACTTTTTACTTTTTTAATCTCTGAGGCTCCTATTTCAAAATGATAACACATGAAGCAATATTCCTAAGAGGGGAAATAATTGTCTGGAGTCAGTATGATGAGGGTAAGAATAACAAGAGGATAAACAAGTTAATAATTAGGGAGAGGAGAAAACTTTGAGTCCTTCCTGGGGCATAGGCACTGTGCTTAGCTCATCTCCATCCTCGCTCCCACAGCCCTCCCACACAGGTACCCTCCATGTTGCACAAGTGGAAACTGAGCAGAGAAGGTTAGGTGCTTTCCTGGAAGCCCCCTACTAGTAAGTGACAAAATCTCTAATCTGTGTTTTTCTTTTTTGCAAAATGGGGATAATAGTGACCACTATAAATGGCTGTTTAGAAGGTTTAAAAAGTGGGCAGAAAAGGACCAATGACAAAAAGCATCCACAAAGCCATCAACACAAGTATTCCGTACAGGCCTGGAGTCCCACACCCTCACCAGAGTTCCCTGTGGGACTCCAAGTCACAGCAATCCCTCCATGGTATTGCTCCATCCTATACAGGTGAGGAGATGAGGACAGATTGGGTCACTCCAGTCCTCAAGTCTCATGGTAAGACAATGAGAAATAATGTTAAACATGTTCATGTAACCAGGTACACTGACAAACTCAGTATACTGCACCCCACACTGTCTGCTCTTTGTTTGCCAGCTGGTTGACCCCAAGATGTTCGTCTGGACAGGGCTGAGGCAGAGCCCACAGGCTGGCCCCTGACCCAGCAGGCAGACATGGCACCTTATCTCATGGTCTTACCTCTGGCCACCTTGTTTTTTCAGGTCACTTACTCAGATTCAATAGGCAACTGAGATTCTAACTCTCATCTCAGGGGTAAAAGCTCTAACTCTTGTGAACAATAATAACCACATCACAGGCTAGGAGAGTGAAAGCAACCAATTCAACGTTTTACCACAAAGTAATGTTAAGAAAGAGTTTATCTTTACAGTCCTTAAAAATGGAGCCCTTCACTGTTCCTGTCCAAACTTGACAATAATTACTCTGACTCACTCCCTGCTACAAAAGCCCTTTAAATTAATCCACAAAGATGCAAATACAATAATGATGCTGAAAAATCTATGTTTCTTGCCTCCTCCATCAATGGCCTCAATTATGTCAGTGTGATATAAAAACCTTCCACAACTAGAAACAAAAATTCCAATTTACTAGCTACTGTCTCAGCATGTTTAGGAGTCAAACAGTTTCCAGTCAGACAATTCTTTCTTCTTGAACACGGCTTCTTTAGGGGCAGTAAAAGGGTGTCCGTGCACCTAGGTGGTCCTGGAAACCTAAGACTATCACCTGAGGAAGTGTGAGCATATTCAGAAATGCAAAAAGAACTGTGGTGGTCTGAGAGTCACTTCCCAGCTTCATCAAACCTTGCTCTGAACTTAGCCTCTTCAAGAAAAGAGGGCTTCAATTCTCCTAGGGCATGTGAACCAGAGAAGCAAAATCACTAAAAGACATGATCTAGTTAAAACAGGGACTGTGCTACACACACCCATTTGATCAAAGATTTTAAATAACACTTCCTCTGGTTTGTAAAATAATCACAGTGCATTGATTTCACAAGCTTGCTTAGCAAGCAAATTGATAGAAGAGAGTATCTTGAATTGCTGTCCATTGTTACCATCACCTAAGAGATTGAAAAAATAGAGAAATGGTGACATTATTAAGTGGGGCATTCATCTAAATATTTAGGTTTTAAAAAGACTACTGTAAGTTGAAAATGGTTTCCCCAGCTCTTTGGCAGAAACCAGAAGTGAAGTAGCCCGAAGGGTCATGCACCCCATGCACCCAGGACTGCAGCCCTTTCCACCACTTACTGAGGAGGTAAACATTACACTGGGATGTGGACCAGCATCCCACCTGACTTTTCCTCTGTTGTGGCTGGGCAGACTTGCTGTAAAAAGACAGCATCCGCCTCAGTAGCAGACTTACCTTTTTTCTTGTTTGTGTTTTGTTTCAAAATATATTTAAAAGCCCCCTTTGCTTCACTTAGGATTTTCCAAGAGTCTTAGATTAATCTGAGCTTTACCCTCCACCTCTTCCCTTAATCTTCTTAGGGGCTTAATATACTGTATTAGCTTCCTGTGGCTGCTATAATAAAACACCACAAACTAAGTGGCTTAAAACAGAAATGTATTCCAGAGGTCCAAAATCACAGTGTTGGCAGGACTGGCTCCTTCTGGAGGCTCTGAGGAAGGATATGTCCCACGCCACTCTCCTGGCTTCTAGTGGTCTCCAGCAATCCGTGATGTTTCTTGCCTTGCAGATGCATGCATCACTCTAACTCCTGCCTCCATCTTCACATGGCCTGTCCCCTCTGTGTGCCTGTCAAATCTCCCTCTCCTTTTTCTTTGAAGAAACCAGTCATTGGATTTAAGGTCCACCCAAATTCAAGATGATCTCTTTTCAAAATCCTTCACTTAATTACACATGCAAAGATCCTATTTCCAAAATAGGTCACATTTGCATGATGTACTGGAGGCCACCATTCAACCCAGTACATGTCCTTGTACTCTCTTACTTATCCTACAATATACCCATGTTCCATAGTTTGTGCGTGTTCTTTTTTAAATCTGAGTTTAATAAATGCAGGCGTTTTACCCTGCAAAGGATGTTTAAAGGCCTTCTCCCTTTTCTTCTTTATGGGAACAATTCAGATTTTTATGTCTGCATTGTAATTTTATGAGCTTCCTGACCTCTGTCAATGGGTCCTACCTGTATGTACAAAGTTGGATTAAAATCATTTTCCTTAATGTCCAGTATATGTGTCAGTGTTTGGCCTTCTGTGCTCAGGAAAGTGAATGCCACGTAACATGGTCATTTCACCCAATGTTCCTGTCCATTCCACATCAACTCATTATTCACGTGGGTTAATGTGAAGTCCAGGAATAGTGGTCCTACCTCCTACTTCCTCTTTCTTCTGAGAGATTAAATCACCTCTGATACCAGTCAAAAATTTATTAGATGATCAGCTTTTAGTAAAACAGAGGACTAGCAGATGTTTAGATAGTAAGAGTCCCACACCACCTCTGTGATCAATTTGCAATTTGTATTTGAAAAGCATCTCACACATCCCTGACCTGTCTTTGTAATGTATCATAACCCATCAAAAAATTTACCTTTGCAGTTTCCTTCTTTCATTTCCACCCAAATAACGGCTCTCCTCTGCGGTTGGCACTTGCTACATGGGGGTCACCTAGTGTTACAGATGGCTAACATGCTCTCTGCACACTGCCTGCTACAAGCACTCACACAACTTTCTATTCTCATTCTGTATCTTTGAATGAGTAACCCATCTTGTCCTCATCTTTCAGGCACCAGTTCCATCCACCTCAGTACTACCTGAGATGATCAGTCCCTTGGGTTCAAGCAAATCAGTGGATGCAAGCACTTAGCACAGCAATTGGCACAAACAAAATGCTCCCAAAATAGTGGCTGTTATTTACTCTGTGCAACAGTAAATGAATAAATAAGGTCCCAAGAAGAATGCCTGACTTTCATTCCCGTTCCTATAGTGGGTGTCACTGGGTAGCAGCCTCACAGTGCTGCAAACCAGTCTGGAACTCTGGCTTTGGAGCTGGAGCCCTGGGTCCTCATTTGCCACTTGTTAGCTGGTGGCTCTGGACTTGTGACTTAACTCCCCTGAGCCCAGTATCTCATCTGTAGAAGCAGATAGAGTAGCCCCTTCCTCAAAGGCTGCTGGGCAAAAGCACATAAGGAGCGAGGCCTCCATAACTGTCATCCGGGACTTCACTCATCACATGCCATTCTGTGGTGAACCCCCAAACCCAACCCCAGGGCAGTTCAGCTGCCCTAAGTCTATCCAGGTGAGGCTTTACCTAAGTCTCTCCACCCTTCCTCAGATTATCAGGACAAGGTACTCTTGATGAATCTTTCATTCATTTGATCATTCAACAAATATTTATTGAGCATCAACTGTATCAAGAATTCAGCAGTGAACCAACAGATCATGAAGATGATGTTTTGGTGTGAGGGGAGACAATGGACAAATAAATGAGAATTCAAAATAGAAATGGGTGTTACAAAGACAATAAAAAGAAATGGTAGGCCTGAGAGTTACTTGTGTGGAAAGGGGGAAGGAGAGTTACTCAAATTGGGTGGTCAAAGATGACCTCTTTGAGGAGAGACCTGAAGGCTAAGTAGGCATCAATCTCAGGCTTTGAAAGAGTGTGTCTCCTGAATATGAAAGTACACCCAGCCCAGGGAGAGGGCTTGGGCCCACAAAGGAATTCTCCTCGACACCGCATGTTGGATCAGATTCAAGAGGAGAATGGCTGGATGGTTTTCATGTCTCCCAATTCAGCAAGTAAATGACATCTCTCCCGTTCATTCTAAATAGATCGTAGATTAAATAATGACCAGTTTTGATGCTAATTATCAAGTACTTATATGTATTGGAAAATAGCCCTTAATGTGTGTTGAATTATCAAATAGGTTTATTTGCCAAACATTTACCCTTCCTCTAAACATAGTGATGTGCTAGATATTAAATGCAGGTTTCACATTTAATTCACAAAGCTGGATCCAATTTCTGGCAGCCCTGGGATGAGAGGAACGAGAACTCACGGCCCAATGCTGAACTACTCTAGATGAAGTTGGGAAGCAAAATGAATGGTAACACACACACCTACCAATGTGGCAAATCTAGAGGGTGCTCTGGACTCTCTCAGCTAGTGCTGCAAATGCACTAGACTTCAGTGTTTATTCCCAAGTGAGATTTCATGTCAGTGACTAAAGCTGGGTTTTTTTGGGGGGAGGAGGGCCTTAAATATATGAACTTTAAAGAGTACTCCCCCCTTAACATACTATAAATTTTGTGGAGAAATCTCTATTTTTTCCTCCCTGTCACTCTTTATTCTCCTGTAATAAACCATTCCTAAGTCTTTGTCACAGATAGGAGGAAGAATATTATATAATAGAAATGAAAATAATGATGATGATAATGACAACAATGATAATGATAATTGTAGCAGAGATTGTCATTTTTGGAACATTTACAGTGTGCCACGCAATATGCAGGATCCTTTCCAGGGAGATACAAACTATTCTTCCTAGCCCCTTTTTATGGACAAGAAAACTGATCCTCATAGTATTGAGTCATTGTCTAAGAACATCACCTTGCCTGAGATGGAGATTAGCTAAATTCCCTGCCCAAACTATTAGATAGAAGAAGACTCGAATGGAGGCCTTGAACTCTATTTACTGCCTACCAGAAAGTAAGCAGAGGGTAGAGGAATGGGGTGGCTCTAAAGGTATCATCTAGATACCAGGTAACAGGTGGCTCAGAGCAGGCCATTTGCTCTCAACTGTGAATGAATAAAGTGGGTGGTCCCTGGAAAGGGGACTGGGATTGGGCATTCTTTGAACCCTGACACAGCAGCTGTGCACCTGATGCTTGGGACATGTGAGTGAATTGAAGGGGACATGGTGAGTGAAGATAAGGTAACTGGGGACTAGAGCCCTTCTGCCAGAGCCCTCTAATGCATCCCCCTCGGGATCTCTCCTGCAAAGTTAGCTGTCAGTGAGGCTATTTTGTCACCATCAGCATTTGGATTGGGAGTCAGCTTGCAAAGGGAACATTGACCAGGCCTATAAGTTTGGATAAAACACTCTACAGTGAAGATAAGCACAGATCAGGGGCTCCTGATTCTAAAACGGCATTCAGTAAAGTGTAGTTTCGCTGGTATACACTAGTGCAAAACATCTTGTGCAATGTGTGATATTGTCCCACTCGCGGAGTCTCCCTGGAGGCCCATCACATAAAGCTGAAGAACCAGAGTCTACCTCTTTCCTGAGGGTCCTCTCTGCTCAGAGAGGGAATAGACTCATCTTGGACAGGTTTGGCAATGGGGTGACTATGCTAGAACACCAACACGTACTGGAAAACCAACCTTGCAAGTCCCTTGCAGAGGCTCCCTGGAACTCAGTGTCTTTCTCTCAAATCTGTGTTAAATACCATAGTCAGACCACCCACCCTGCTCCAGAAGCATCAGTAGTCCCTGCTAACCCATCACACCGAGACTAAACACCATTGCCTGGTGCTCCAAGCCACTCTGATCTGGCCCTGCATCTCTTTTCAAATCTGTTTCCCACAGTGTTTCCTTTTTTTTTTTCTTCTAATTGTTGTATTTATGGTGGCTGTTACAACTCTTGTGGGGCAACCCACTCAAAAGGTATAAATCATGCCATACTTTCTAATATCCCCAGAAGCATTTAGCACCTGTATTGGATATAGTATGCGTTTGTCCATTTGTTCAGAAAATATTTTGTGAATGTTTACTATGTGGCCAGGCACTAAGATTGGATTTGGGGATAAAGCAGAGGGCATAAACAGACATGGCCTTCAACCTGATGGAGTGTACAGTCTATGGGGGAAGCAGAGAACCTAATAATTATCTGAGTACTTGTAAAATTACAGTTGTAATTGGTATAAGAAGAGGAAGAATGTTATGTCAGGAAACATGTTCTGGGGAAGGTCTCCCTAACACAGCATGGATCAAGCTGGAATCTGAAAAGTGACTAGGCATTAAAAGGGGGAGGGGAGCAGAGTCTGGCAGAGCCAACTGAGTTTAAAGGCCTGGAATGCAGAGAACAAAAAGGAAGCTGGGATGGGAACAGCCTGGTCTCAAGAGCAATGAAGATAAGCCCAGGGGCCTCTCAAGAGCAAAGAAGGCCCCAAGAAGGCTGGAACACAGGGTGGGCATACACCTTTGCCATCTGAAAAGCAATCAAGCAAAAGCAGGTGGGCCAGGGTGGACGGGGTGCTTAGAGGCTCCTGCAGTTGCTCTAGAGGACATGACAGTGCCTGCTCTAGGGTGGCAGGGTGAGAGCAGCCGGTGACATCTAGGGAGGAAGTGCTCATCGAACATGGGCCAGGCCAGGCTTTCCACTCTGAAGGCAGGCATTTACGGCAGGGGGTGTGGCTCTCTTCCACATTATCCCAGCATCCAAGCACAGCTCCCCAACAGCGGAAGCCTGGAGGACAGAACTACAGAGTACTGACTGCACTGTGGGAGAAGGAGCCCAAAGAGAGAGGGCGTGCTCCTTAGATCATGCCCAAATGTACACAAATCCATGGACAGCAACAGGGAAGAGTTTGTCCACAAACAGCTGGATTGTCACAGATTTGCTAATACCAGTTTCTCTGTAGTGACAGTCCTTGGGATGTACATAGTCCCAGACATTCTTACAGTGTGTCTCTAAATGATAGAAGTTATTCAGCAGCAGCATGAAAGAATAAAGTGATAAGAAAAAGAAATCCTTCACCACCCACATGTGGGTGCTGGAAACCTTCGGCAAGGGTCCCTTGCTAGGTGCTGTTGTGTGTGCACATGGTGCCAGTGGTCCTACATCCCTCGTTTTCCATCACGCTCACTGCTCCTGGGAAGGCCCACACTATGTCCGAAGGATGAGGGAACCAAGGTCTGTCAAGGGGAGAACCACACAGCCAGTTGGCTAGGCTGTCCTTTCACTTACGGTGTTCCTCAGAGGAGGGCAGGACAGGGGATGTGGGATGGGAAGGAGGGGCTGAGATCCACTGAGGCTTGTGCCTCGGTCCCAAACACACTCCCCCTCAAAGTACAGCCAAGTAAACTCCTACTTGTTCAGCCAACAAAAGCCTAGAAATATCTAGGGTATTTGAAGCCTTGTCCTATGTTCCATGGGGGGGCCACACAAAGAAACAGTTCTGAAGAAAATAGACGTTATGACAAGTCACATACAATAAAGGACAACACCCACTGAGAGAATACAGACCTGTCATCATGCAGTAAGAATCCATCCCTGATTCTCACTCAGACAGTCTCCTCTCATTTCAACCCTTCAGAAGAGAGAAAGAAATTTAAACAGCCCTTCCTTTCATCTTCTGGACAGGCCTGGCTCCCAGTAAAATATGATTTTGTGAGCCTGCCATCTGCACTGATGCTATCAGCTTTTTATTGATATTTAATATAAACACAGCCCTGAGGCTAGCAGGTACCTTGACAGGGTCTGAAATATAATTGCCAGGGAATGGTACAAATGTGTGTAGCAATTAAGGAGCTGTCAGGAATATTACTGGTGCGAAGACACAGAGCTGTGGGTTGGACAAAGACAGGCAGCACTGGACGGGGAGGCCGAGGGAGCCAGGACTGCGAGGAGGAACTGGGCAGCAGATGGGCACATTACTGCTGCTGCTGGCCCAGAAATGGCACACAGGAAGGAGAGAAGTGGATTACGGACACTCAAAAAGGCAAATGGAGCCATGTTTACCTTGGCTGTTGGCTATCAACATCCATAGGCCAACCGAGAGCGACTCTCCTGACTCTGCTGGGGCTTTTATACTGTACAGACCACACGCAGCCTTGAGTCTTGGCTTTACAGAGAGGCCTGGGTGAGAGGACATGAGGGCAGAATGGAATGGACATGGGGCACTGCTTTTAGGAGCTGTCACAGTGGTACCAGCCTGAAAAACTGGCTTGTGGGCAAGAATCACAGGGTAGATGGGGATGAAAGGGGAGTTCAGAGTGGGGAAGAAGGAAAACATACCAGCTGGAGACAAGGTCCAACAGAAGGGGGATTTAAAGTGAGCCCTGAGGAGGACAAAAGAATGCCTTCAGGCCATGTTCCAGCAGCAAGTCCTACCCACACCTACGCTGTCACTGATTTAACAGGCAACACTGGTGGTGGTGGGGATGGGGTCAGTCACAACCTCTTCTCTGTACCAGGATCTTTGTCTTCCCCTGAGATGCCCCGGAGCCTTGGGTTTTATAACTGGAGGAGGTAGGGTGATGTCAAATGAATGGCCTGGGTTTGGAGATCAGAATGACCAGGTCACTGTGCCATAACTGGTTTTTCAATCCCTATAAGAGGAACACCCCTTTCCAAATGGAATGCTGCTGCCTGAGATCTGGGCTACAAATAACCAATAGGGTAGTTGAATAAAGAAATCTTGATTTCCTCTTTCTTAAAGGAAAGAAATGGATGGAAAGAGTCTTATTTCCTGCCCCACCACTTCTGAAGATACACAGACACAATGCGCACCCCACATCACAGTCTAGGTAAGTGTTTTCAGGTAGCACACAAAGAAACTTTTAAGTCTCGATGAGTTATTTATTTCATGATGTTAGAGAAATTTTAACCAACACATCGAACCCATGGAGAATCAGATTATTGTGCAGAATGAGGCTAAATTTATTTAGATAAAAATAAAGAGTGAGTTAATTTCAAGAAAAGCATTAAGTAATTATACAGGTGTTGAGCAGAAAGAGATGAAGTCATAAGTGTGGCCCATGAGTGACAGGCTGGGGACATACAGCTCCAGTGGCTCAAGGCAGCAATGCTCCTCATTCCCTCCAACTGTTTCCTACTGAGGGGCTCACACCCAGACCTTAACAGTGTCTAGACCAGCATGTGGGATGGCAGGTGACACATGCACACATTCGTTATATAAAGAAAACTGCATTTTTCCTTAATAAAATCCTGTATGTCTTTCTTCTCTGAAACTGACAAACTCCTAAAGCCGTTCAGCTCCAAGGATATGAAAATGTAGATGTGGTTGCATACAAAAGGCATTTCTAGCTCTACACCCATAGGCATGTGAGCACAAGTCAGAAGTAGGACTGAGAAAGTGCAGAAAGATAGTCTAAGAAACAGACATGTTCTCTGCAAGTAAACTGCAGGGAAGATCCGCCTTCTCCCAGACCTCTGGGGAGGAAGCCAACTTAGTGCCGAGGTAGTTTTGATGGATATGGCACTAGGGGACAGCGTTCACATGGCTAGAACACTTTAAGAATTTGCTTTTGATGCCCAATTTCATGTGAATATCACAGGTCGTAAACCCCCCTGGACTGTATCACTGGAAGTTCATACTGCTCCCAAAGAGCATGACACACACTAGGAATGATGCCAGCTTCCAATAATATTGGCCAAGAACTATTAACAAGGAGGTTTCAGACATCTTTCCACCAGACCTCACTCAACCTACGAATTCTTTTTATCAACTATTTCTTTGGCTTGTTAAAAAATGGCAGTTGGGACAAATTAATTGAGACCAAATGCATGAGTTTATGGACCTTCAGTAGCTAGTGTACCCTCACTTCTGAGTGGCAAGGACCCATGCCTAACAGTCCCTCCTCTTGCCACTTGAAAAATCAAAGGATATAGGTTCAATTCTATTAAGTGATTTATATCAATAACTAGGATGCCTAGACAATTTATCAGCCAAACTGGGGACAGAGAGGACTTTTTGTTACTATATAGGGACTACCACTGTTAAGTGGGTCTGTCCTCGCCATCAGAATGGAAGTCATTCTGAGCACAAGTGAGTTATCCCCATTGACATCTCACCCTATTTTAGAGGGCGTAGAATTGATTGACACACATGAGGCATGTGTGTGTGTATCTCTGATGTGATCATGATGTGCAGTTGGTTGGTTAACCAAAATGAATTAGAGCAAGGAAAAAATTTTAAAATAATATATCGAATGCATTCGTTTAACACTTAGCCTGTAGGACCATTGCCTTTTGAGTACTGTCTGTTGTTTGCTAGCTGTGGGCATTCAGCATGCTCTCCACACCAGCAGAAGCATTTTGCTAATGGGAGAAGAAATGGAGAACATTCATTAATCCACTGAACTAATCCACTTCACTTGAGGTGGGTTACTTAAAGTTTCTACTGTAATTATGTCAATGTAACCTCTACTTCTACAAGTTCAGAATCTGTCCAATGGAAGGAAACAAACACCTTACTCAAAAAACCTTAAAAAATATTAGGCCACAGAATTAAGAAGACAAGGAGTAGGAATGTCTTAAAGGGTAGACTGATCCAGAGATTACCAATGGTTTCACCAAGGACCTTCCATTTTCCTTTCTCTTCTGCATCTTATTGAATTGTCTCCATCCTCAGACCCTTCTTCTTATACATCTGGTCCTTCACCCTATAGCCCTCACCCCAGCATCTCCAGCCTTTTCCCTTATAGGGCCACAAAATTGTTGCAGCACTCACAGTCATCAGTCTTTTCCCCACACTCCTCAGGGGTAGAATGTGAGAGCTTCATATGTTTCCTTCCTTCTTATTGACTTCGACCATTGTAAACCCATCCCTAAACTAGTCAACACATACGGGGGATGAGGCATGCTGATCAATTGGCTTAAATCTGTTAAGTCTTGGGTCTGAATTCTAGCCCAGCAGCCATGGAAGATGGGATCCTCAAAGAAATTCCGGGTGCCACTAGGGGGAAGTGGAGGTAAGGATGCCAAACCATAAACATCTCCAAGTTTCCAATATGGTCACAAATACCCAAAGACCCATCACAGAGCCACAAAACCCATGTGACTCAGGATTTATCCAAGCACTAATTCAGTTAAAGAATTTAAATTTGGCAGAATCATTCCCCAAGTGAAGCATACCCATCCATACCATACTGTTGTATAAAAAAATATGTTGAACATTCTTAAAAGTGCATGACAGATAGAAGGAGCTTTATCAAGGAAAGTTTAATACAAAAGACAAATCACTCGGGATGCAAAGAAAAAAATCAAAAATGAGAGAAAGAAGTGCTTCATGGGACATAATACTTCAAGACCAGCAGATTACATGCTACAAATAAAAATGAAAAAAGAGAAAATGTTATTGCTACTAAAGTAAAACCATCCATACCACACATATTTAACAGGAACTGCACCAAGGCAGAAGAAGCCAGCTGCTGTAAAAATAAATGATGTATGACAAGGACAGGCCTTCGGAAATAGAAGTTGATCTCCAAAAACCTTCAAGGACAGAGCTACTTCTAAATTTTAGCTGGTATTGTTTAAATAAGAGAATGCATTTAAGCCAAGGTTTTAGAAATCTTTTCTTAAAATTTTTAGTAGTCCAAATGTTACTGTTTTCATATTTGTAGAAATAAACTTACTTGGAAAGATCTAGCAATAAAGATGGTAAAACTTTTATCTTATGAAAGTTGTGTGATTAGACAGTTTGGAACATATTTTAAACTGCCAGAAGTGCAGCATAAATCAAACCCTTAGCAATATTTCAGAGTCCTAACACATTCGATGACTACTTTTATTATAATGACTAACAAGAAATAAGACAAGCCATCTATGCACCTAGTTTCCAATTAAGCTTTTTTTATTTAAGTTGCCATGATTTCACCCTTTGATCTGCTTGATTACTTTTAAATAGCTTGGTTCTATTTTGTATGTGAATTAAAGGACAGGTAAATTTAAAGTTGCTGATATTTCCATAGCATTTACATGATTAAAATATAATGAAATGTTTGTAAGCACTGAAAGCAATGTTACTCATGGAATGTCCCAAAGCAAGGACCATCCATGATGCCTGGTCAAAATGTACAAGGTCAAAATAAAGAAAGCTGGTGAGGCCACTGTGAGGTCAGAAGATGGACGGACTCAACGAGAACAGCAAAAGATGTGAAAGAAGATAATAAGCTTGTTTCAAAACAATAGCCCATTATAAAAGTAGACATATTTAAGAGAGAACATGTTCCTTAAAAGAGATACTTAATTTAATTTTTAGTTGTTCAATATTTGTTCTCTAAGGCATATTATATATTTACCATATATATGGTGATCTTATCTCCTACAATTGAATTAGTCATGAGCATAGTTAATTAGCATATGGGATCAGTATGGATTCATACCAGAAGGTCAATCCAATCTTCTTGATTAACGTAAATTCTATTTAAGAAGAAAAGGAAAGGAAAGGGCAAGAAAAAAAAATGGGCCCTTTCGTCTCGAAAGTAGCTGACAACAGTGCAATGAGGGTTACAAAAAAATTAATAACTTTCTGGGTCTTTAACTTTCTCCAGACATTGTCTTTAAAGCAAGAAAAAAACACTTCAAATGTTTAAAATCTCTCCAAAACTATTAGTAAAAACAATATGGAAATATATAACAGATGCACAAAGGCATCTTGGGGTGAATATATTAAGAACCAACAACTACAAATTCTAAAATCTATTTAATTGTGCCAAAGAGAAACATAAGAAAGACCTTTTGATAAACAAAATGCAGACAGTATTTAAAAAAAAAAACTTTATGGTCTTGAGCCAAGAACTAATCCCCAGTTGGATATTTCAGGCTCTGACTAGACCACCATAACAGGTCATGCCGTCACACTGGCCACCTCTGAGAAAAGTGACAGGGCCCCAGCCTTGGCCCTATGTGGTGAAAGAGTGGAATAATAAATGTATTCTGCAAGAAGTTTCCACGTGGGGCTTTTTATCTCAAACCAAACCTAGAGCTCTGTTTTGGGGGAAGAGAGTGGAAATCACTCCTAAAAATAGTTTTATTCTTTCCCTTAAAAATAACTTCTCTTTTAATTAACAAAAATGGCCTCACTATTTGAAAAAAATAAATGACCAGAAATAAAATGAAAATCACCCTAATCCCATCAATAACGTCCTGATGTAAAACAACTCCTTCCTCTGTCTATAGTAAGACATTTTGTTTTTATTAGAATGCAATTGTGCCGTATGCACTGCTTCACAACCGAAGCCCTCCCTTTATACTCCATTCATCAATGTCCTGAGCCATATACATCTCCCTCATCTGTAACAGCAGTGCAGCACTTACTTCCAGTGGGGAGAGGCACGGAGCCTGTTGTCATGGAATTTTTAGTACCCAGTGTATCTAGAGGGATTTGTTTTAAAATCAATAAATCTAACTTCCTCCTTCAAGTGTGAGGAGAAAAATGTTGGTGAAGGGAGAAACAATGCCTCTGTCTTTACCACAGAAATGTGCACAAGCCAGCTCGCCATTCTTAGTATGTCCAAAATAATCCTCCCCAACCTTTCTCACCCATGTTTCTCCTATACAACTGACAGTGTCACTGCTTTAAATTTTCATTATAAAATACTTTCAGACTTCAAAAGTTGCAAAATTTATTTTTAAAAAAGTTTCGCATATGCCCCTCACCTAGCTTCGCCAAATGTTAACCTGTTACTTAACCACAGTTTAATAATCAAAACCACAACACTAACACTGATAACAATACCAGCGCCTAACAGATCTCATTTAAATTTCATCGACTACCCTACAGATGTCCTTCATCTGGGCCTAATCCAGGACCGTGCACTATCCTGGCTGTGCAATCTCTTCATCTCCTCTAGTTCAGGGAAGTTCCTCAGCCTTTCTCTGCCTTTTGGGCCCATGATGCTTTCCCTCCCCCTCCCCATGCAGCCCTAGTGCTGCCAGAACAAAGTACAACTAACTGGGTGGCTTAAAACAGCAGAATTCTATTCTCCTGCAGTTCCTGAGGCCAAAGTCTGAAATCACCGTGCTGGGAGGGCTGGTTCCTGCTGGAGGATCTGAGGGAGAAACTGTCCCATGTCCCTCTTCCACCTTCAGGTGGTTGCTGGCACTCCTTGGCTCACCCACGCGTAACTCCAATCTCTACCTCTCTGTACTTGACCTTCTTCTTGTCTTAGGAGGACACTAGTCACTGGATTTAGGACCCACCCTAAAATCTACTATGATCTTATCTTGAGATCTTTAATGAACTACATCTGCAAAGACTCTATTTCCAAATAATAAAGTAATTGTCTGAGATTCTGAGTGAACATGAATTTTTGAGGAAAACATTATTCAACCCACTACAATGTCCTTCAATCCATTTTTAAAAAAATATTTTTGGACAATAATATAAATTATTGTTGAGTTCTATTACACAATTTCTCACATTACCTTAGTATGAGACAGCAGAAGAGGGTAAAAAGGATCATTTTATTTCTTTGAATATCATCAAACAAGCTCAAAATACCTATCTTAGGGGAAGATAATGGCAAATTAGATTTAGTTTTACACTCGGTATTTCAATTATAGCTACAACTTAGCGGCAGCTTCATAGTCCACTGCTGTTTCTAACTCTAGTTGAAAATGTACCAGTGATCAGTCTGTTGATGAGGGGAGAAACTTAAACACTTTTGTGCAGGAAGGCATCAGGAGTTTGAAGCTGCTTCTGAATTGGATATTCTTATAAGAGGTCATCATTGCCAAGAATAGCCAAGACTCCAGGCTCTGCCTCGCAGGCCAAGGGGAAAGGACAATTGGGACAATCACCATGTTTAATAGCCCACCACCACTTGATTAGAGAAGGAGATGAGGTTTGCTTTGCAGGATTAGTTCCTTGCAGAAATCACAGCAGCTTGTCCTTTTGAAGATGAGTGCAAATTGGGCCGGTGGTAATTTCACTACCACCCACAGGATGTCTGAGCTGAGTAAAATGCACAGTGGTTCATCCCCTCCAGCCCAGTAGCTGAGCCTGCTCAGAGGAAGGTTTGCACACCTGGTCCTGAAATACCCAGCCACAAACGGGATGGCTCTGAGAGAGTTCTCTAACACATCTCATCAGTTCCACTGTTTAACCTATTTCTTTCTTAGCAATTCCTTTTATCAAGCTGAGGAGACCCCTCATGCTCACTATCGAGCTGCCTGCCCCAGTCTCAAGTTTACCAATTTTGAAAAGATAAAACTCTGAAAAATATATAAATATCCAAAGCACATACACACATTTAACCTATGTAAGCAGCATCGTACATATGTACCCACATAGAGGTTAATTTGGATTAAGATTTCTGGTCTGAGAAGTCAAAGCAGTGAAAGGCAAAGAGATACAAGTTTCCAGATGAAAACAGGTGCAAACCACACAAATGCCCAAGTAGAAAAAAAAAACCATTTAACATGCACTTGTGTCCCCCCCACACACACACTCAAACTACCACAGACTATACACCATATTAATTTTGATGTTGATGGGTCTGGAAAAGGCACCATAAACTGTTCAATGTGCTTTATTTGGATAAGAACACAGAGCAAAAGAAAAATGGGCTCAATTTAGAAAAACACAACTCTCTGAAAATAAGGAGACTGGCCATGTATATAGCACTTTTTCTTTTCCTGGCTAAGTACATTTGTGCATTCATGCTTTGGCTCACTTAATCCTCTATAACATTGGTCCTCTATGCATATCTACAAATATGGAGACTGGGGCAACAGGGAGCATAATATGCACAAGGAGACACCTTTTAAAGGTATTTCAACCTGAACACAGTCAACAAGTATTGAGCACATAGGATGTGTGGGAATTACTCTATGACCTCCATTTATAGTAACATATTTGATTCTCAGAACAACTCTAGGGTGAGCACAAAGGTAATCCCCATTTTACAGATAGGGAAACTGAGCCTAAGCTTCTGAGTAATGTGCCCAGAGTCACACAGTTAATAGCACAGCCACCAGATAGCTCTTCTTGACCACATTATATTGACAAAAAACAATGCAAAACTAGAATAATTACTGAGGTCACATTTCCAACTAACTAAAAACAAACTCACAGATAGAGAATGTGAAACTGTGGAGTCCCATTAAGCAAATAAAGTGCCAGCATTAAGAGAGGTGGGCTTAGGATCTCACACACGTGAGTGCGCCTTGAACAGAACCAGATGGGGACCCTGAGAATTCTGTGCATCTTTGTGTGATGGCCAAGGGGAATGAAAACAAAGCAGTGCAGATGATAGCAAATTCCTCCAAACACTGGCTCTGTCTGTTAGGATGGAGACAGTCCTCTCTGGAGGGAGCAGCAATGAACAGAAACTTGACATCCTCTTCCCTGCTCCCCTGAATCCTCAGATCCCCTGGGCACCATCAGAGAGGATTTAGCTCAGGAGGCCACTAGCCACCAGCTGGCTCTCTTTCTTTCCTCAACTATGATAGGATGTCCTCGTGCAGATCCCTTTACTGATAACTGAGTACTCCTTGAAGGGTAGTTGAGAGGAAAGAAATAAGAAAAATAAACCTACTGAGTATCCTGGGAATGTATACCTAGCATGGTGGTATTTGATTCATGGATGGATGAGTTGAGATTTGTGTCCATCACACCATCTAATTTGTCAAATAATGCTCCAAGCCGAGCATCTTGGGTTGCTAGAGGGCAGCCCACAGTGAGGACAGTGGCAGTGCTAACAGCTTTTAAATAATCTGAAAGTCCCAGGCTAATGATGTGTCTTGTCCAAAGCCAGTCCTCAGCAGGTCGAAGACCAGAGCCCAGATCATCTCCTGTGTTCTTCTCTCTAAGCAGACTTAGGGTGGTCATGAAAGTTGGTTGGATGGGGCACGCCTATGTGAAATGACAGTGAATGAGGAGGGCGTGGCCACAATCCTAGGCATGGGTCACCGAAACGGAGTGCGTGCATGATAGTCCCTGTCTGCACCAACAGGGATGTCACTGCAGTTACTGATTCAGGCCAAAAAAACAGGCTGGGGCGCTGCCTCCCAGCTCAGGTTTGTCCCCCCTGCAATCAGCAGCCAGTACACTTTCAAAGTACTCTCTGTCCAAGTCTGATCTGGCATTGCCTCACCATGAGGAGCAGGGAACTCATGTCAAATAGCCCAAGTTCAAATTCCCACTTGACTAGGCAAGTGCTCTTGAACCTCTTCATACTTATATGAACCCACCTAAAACCCTGCAAAATAGGGACATTGTTTCTTCTCCCCACTGTGACCATGAGCATCAGGGCTATCCCAGGGAGAGTGCTCAGCAGAGGGCCTGGCCTATGGTAAGCTCCCAAAACCTAACTGTTGCTATTATTCTCTAACTTTTGAGGTGGGCTTAAGGAATGACTTACACTCTCTATGGGAATAACTGCCACGTGTTTATCTCCCTAGTGGGAGACACAAGCTGAGGGCAGGGCTGACAGCAGGGCTGACAGCCAGTGACAGGGTTGCAGAAGGGACTTGGGGAAAAAGCAAAGATGCCAAGTGGGAATAGGTAAGTTTGGTTGTGTGGCATGGGCCATAATCTTCCCCAGGACAAGTCAAGGCTTGCTCCACCAAGAAGCTCTGCTTCCTGTTGTGGGGAAGCCCTGACCTTGGCCTCCTGAGGGGCAGAGCAGGTCCTCAGTCCTCAGGAGCCTGGCCCTGTGTGAGTTGTTACTATCACTGCCATGATGTGCTGTCTACACTCTTGGAAACAAGAAGGTGACACTTAGCCTGGAAGCCAGGCATCCCTGGTCCACGTTCTCAAGGACACATGCAAATTCTCAAGATTCCTCTTCACTTCACATGACCATCTCTCTAGGCCATGTATTGAGATTTCAGGAACAAGGCTGGCAAAAGGCTAGAGGAGGGGGTGGGAAGGGAGCCAAAAGATCCCTTTGCTGAGTGTTAACCATGTTAACTGCTTTCAATTCATTACTTTAAAGCACCTGCCTCATTTAGATTCAGACATTTATGTATGTGTTTACTTGTTTATACTCCTCCCTATGAGGCTGGAAACTCCGTGAGATCAGAGAACCATGGTCTTTAACATTTTCAGCAAACATGGAGGCTGCAACTCATCACTGTCAAGCTCACGCACATAGAAAAAGAAGGGCAATGCCAAGGCCTGACTAATTCGAGGAGCCACTTTCAGATTTGGAAAGAGCATTGCTTACCTAGACATATTTACAAAGGAAGCCACACAACCAAAGGAGCGACATCAAACAAAAGGAGGAAGATGATTCCAAGGCAAGTTGTGACACCTGGTGCTGAGTCAAATATAGATGGCAGCTAAGCAGTTTTAGATCCTGCGGCAGAGAGCCCCACTCCACATCAGGACCCAGGGGGAGATGGGAACTGGCTCGTTATGGTATGTGGATAAGGGGCCTCTCAGAAGCTCCTCGCAAGTCTTCCATCCTCTCCTGTCCAAGAGGATCCCAAGGCACCTGGACAAGACTCAGCTTTGCTGTGGCTCAAGCCTTTGCCTAAGAGGTTAATTTGGATACAAAGTTGCCTGCAAGTGCATGGCACATAGCAAGTATTCCATAAATGGTTGTTAATTAAGTGACTCCTACAAGGTGCTGCCATTAGGTGGCTCCCCCGTTTTACAGAGGGCAGGTGAGGGGCAGGGTGGAGGGTGAAGTAATCCCCCAAGGTCACAGAGCATAGGAATGAGAGGGCCCAGATTTATTCACATCCTCACGTACCAGAACCCAGTTCCTTTCCATACAGGCTGTGCCTCTACCCTGGGAGCCACAGCATGAGGTTCTAGGACGGGGGAACACTAATCACTCACACAGACAATCCAGGAACACTTCCCAGGTGCTGATCCAGCATCCCTGTCTCTCCACGCCTTTGTGCCTGTCCCTCCCTCCTTCCATCTCTTTCTCCCTGCCTCAGTTTCTTTGTCTATGAAATGAGGATAACAATATTTAAGTGCTTTAATTGGGGAAAGATGACTGGTCTTGTCAAGTCATACCATTTGTTGAACATTTATTAATACATTCCCCTCTCTTCTTGGCCCAGCACTGTATCTCCCTCACTGTGGCATGGTGGGGGCAGCCCCATTTCACAGGTGAGTGAGGCTCAGTGACTTCCCCAGGTTTTCACTGAGCAGAGCACCTGTGAACACTCAGCGCAGGGCAGCTGCTTTGTACTATTCCTACTAGTAATAATAATATTAATAATAATATTAATAATAGTAACAACAGAATAGTCTTCTGCTCTTCTATTAGAGTATGAGGAAAAAAATAATAAGAGAAAAACAGACACTGGAAAATGGAAAGGCCCTTTCCAAACATGCCAAGGGTCCTCGTCCTGTTCCATTCTCAGCCACGATCTCCTTCCAACACATGGTGTCCCATGCTGGCTCAGGGCCAGCCTGTATGCCAGCCACCTACCCTACACTGGCTCACAGAGCAGCAGTAAAGTGAGCCATGGAGACAAGAGTGACAGGGGGACATATGGTCACCCTGGGAAGAACACACTTGCTCATCACTGGTCTGCTGGCATGGCTGGTTTCTGGAGGAGTTTCAATCAGGGGAGCTTGGACAATCCCAACTGGGTGGCTCCAAATGTCCTTGAAGTTGTCCTGCTGGCTCTCTGCATATCTCAGTTCACACACAAACAGAAAGTGGTCCAACCCAACCAAATACATTTCCAAAAATACCCTCAAAGTCTTTTGTAAAATGTACACTATGGAAAATCCAGAAAGTATGGAGAGGAACAAAGAAGAAAATTAAAGCCACCCATAATCTGATGACCATCGTAACACTGGGAAACACCCACCTAGACTGGCACCCCAACCCCGCTGCATACAACAATGCTGTCAGTGCACGTACCGTGCCAACAGCAGCCTGGAAGTGTTTTACCAGGAGTAAAGGAAGAGGCTAAACACTAGATGTTTTCACCAACCATTGTTCTGCTCTAGGGCAATTAGAGCAGAAATTCACATTTTTAGGTGGAGTACATGAGGCACAACTGCAGATGCTCGTGTGTAAAGAGCTCCTGGCAGTAACATCTCCAAGAGGTTCCCCAGAAGTTGAAACTTCTCATTTTCTGACAAATAACCTTTCAGTCCCTTTTATTTTGGCCGTTCCACCTGCTGGCCACTTCATCTGTCCTCTAGACAAGAATGAGTTCAGAGCTGACACTGACAAATTGGCCAGCAAAGGTCTGGTCACACCAGACATTACTCAGCATCCTGACAGGTGACCTGTCCACCTCACAGCTTCTGCTGTTAGCTGGGCAGTGAGGCCTGATGTGTACTCTGGCTGGAGCCAGCTCACCAGCTCACACATCACATACTCTCTCAGCAAACAGAAGCACAAAATGATGCCTTTATAATTATTCATAATGTGGGGCTACTGAGTTATTTCCCCACCAACAGCCATTATCAGAAACGCAAATCAAGGAAGGATGTAAGAGCTCAGGGCAGCATGCAACAAAGGAGGCAGCAGGGGCAGAGAATGAAAGCAGAAGTCATGTTTTAACCTTGAATACTCACAAAGCCCAAAATTGAAACATGAGCATTGTTATAATGAAAAAATTATGTTTTTATGGAATAGAACTTTAAAGTTCTGAATTAAGAAGGCAACGAAAAGTGAGTATTATAACACAGACAGGCACTAAATATTTGTTTATTCATTTAAATCTTTGTTAGAACTTACCTTACATGAGGCACTATTTGAAAGCACTGATTCCCAAATTTTAAAATGCATCAGGGTCCTTTGGGGAATTTCAAACACAGACTCTTCACCCCCACTCTGCCCAGCCCAGAGGACCTGATTCAGCAGACCTGGGGAAGTCCCCAGGCAATACAGACACTGCTGCTCTGGGGCCACAGGTGAGAACCCAGCACCAGGCCAGGAAAACACAGCAGAGACCCGATCACAGCCCTCTCCTCTGGAGCTTGCATTCTACTGGAGTGAGAACAATTAAGCATAAAATAATTTCATCAGTGACAAACATATCATTTCTACCCCGAAAAATAGTCCAAAAAAGGATACAGGATAAGGTAGGAAGTAGGGATCATTTTTAGAAAGAAGATGGTCAGAGAAGGCATTTCTGAGGAGGTAACATTCAAACACATGAAGTGAATGAATGAACTGAGAGGAAGCCATGCAAAGTCAGAGGGAAAAGCATTCCAGGCCAAGGGAACATCTCATGGGAAGAACCCTGTGGGAAGCAAGTGCCCAGAACAGTAAGGCCAGTCCCAACAGAGCAGAAAGAAAATGGTGGCGGACAAGTTCTGGGTAGGCTGGAGGGCAGATCAGAGTGATAAAATGTTTTCATCAGAAGGTGATGAGTGGAGAAGTGATGTGATCTGATTTGTATTTTAAAAAGAACTCCTTGGTTCTTATGAGGTGGGGAGACAAAGATGGAAGCAAGAAGACCAGTCAGGAGGCAGTTACAGAAGATGGCAGCTTGGCCAGGAGACATGGCAAGGAGAGGTGGAAATGGAAGTTCTGACAGAGTTCCTGTGGGATGGGATGGGGGTGGGGGGGGGGAGTAGGGGAGGCTCCAGGATTACCACAGTGTTTTGTCTTGTGTTTAATTGGGGGCGGGGGGCGTAGAAAGAAGCTGGAAATTAAACATTTATTTGGCAACATTCTCAAGACTACAGAAAAGCTGCCAGACTAAAAATAGCCTGAAGAACCCCTATAAACCCTTCTAGATTCTCCCACTTTTAACACTTTATCCCATTTGCTTTAACATTTGCCCACTCTCCCCAGACACACACACACACACACAATTTTCCTTTCCCAACCACTGGAAAACAAGCCAAGCAGTCCGAGGTCCTTCCTCCCTAAATTCTTCAGATCTACAATGCTTCCAGCCTGTATGTCCAGTTGTACTTATGCAGCTTCTCTTTTGAGTGGTCATGACACTGAGCTCAACAGAAAACACATCAGCCCATGATACGACCCAGTGAGGAACCAGAACAACTGGAATAGTGCAAGAAAGTCAGGAAGCCCTGGATTGCACGATTCCACTGGCAAGTTGTGCAAGAGCTCCAAGGTCAGCAGGGTGTGGAAGGCCTTCAAATGAGGCTTGGTGGCTTTGAAAGTGGACAGGATGTAGACAGGCATGATTAGATGAGAGGAGGGCAGTCTGTGTAGACCATGAGGGAAAAATGGTGTGGAACACACCGTCACAGAGAGAAGGCCACCCTGTACTGGCAGGAACTTGATAGCAGGTACAGAAAATGAGGTCACAGAGGCAGGGTGGGCACATGAGAGAGAGCAGGCGCTGTCAGCCAGCCCAAGGACAAACTGAAAAAGGGGACAGCTCTGGGTCTGCTAATTCCAGGCACTGATCACCTGTGGGAGGATTTTAAATTTTGAACAGGAAACGTGACCTGACTAGTACAGTGACAAATTGACCAAAATTCCCTTCCCTACAATTTGCCAATGTTGCAAATTTCTAATACCATAGTATCGCCTCTGCCTCAAAGTCCTCTTGGTCAGGGTCCCACCCATGCAATGCAGGTTTCTCGGTGACTAGTCAATCTTTCTGCTTTTGAATAATGTATCTGACGTTCCTAAGTTGTGCTTCACAGAAACGCCCTTGACTTTGCTTCTCTTGAACTCTGCAGCACAGCTAGCAATGCCATTCTCTTGTGAATGACATTTCCAGATCCCGACTCTTGCTGCCCTGTTCAGAAAAGAGCTTATTCACTGCAAGTTGATAAATGCAGGAAGCCATCAGAAGTTCTGCAAGCACAGGGAGGGGAAATCTTCTGAGGGTACAGAGGCAGCTCAAAACAAATTGGAAATGTGATGAATCACTGTCATTTTTTTTTGATTAAGTAAAATTTTTCTATTTGTCACTTAAAGGGAGTTATGAGTACCTTTCCTTCATACAACCCTATCAACTTCACCCAAGAAACAGATGGGCCAAAAGTATCTGTAACTCAAAAGCACTGAAACTCCTGGTACAAGTTTATCCCCCACGGGGGTACAGAAATGATAATCTACAACCAGCAGGTATGTAAAAATCCTCTTCTGGAAGACACAAAATGCAGAAATCAGAATCAGACCAACTGCCAGAGTGTGTCATCTATTCCCACAGCTCCTGATAATCATAATCCATCGTCAACCAGAACACGAGGCAGAGCAAACAGCACCTCGTAAGGCACGGCAGCTGCCAGCCTGTTTCTGCAGACTCTTCAGGGGCTTTAATTCTGGCATCCTGAACTCTGTGCTGTTCAAACAAGAAGGACCACACATGAAAGGAAAGTGTTCTCTGGCTGGTGAAGCCCACCTGAGCTGATCTAGGGGGTGGTAGGGTATGTGTCTGGGGGAGGCATCACAGCGGGACACATCTATGCTTTTCTCAGCTCAACCACCACAGCACAATCTTTCAGGTGCCCATTTCCTACAGAGGATTTCACATTCAGTGACTGAGTATTCAATAGGCTGTGTGGCCCTGGGAAAGTTATTTGATGTCTCTGAACTCCATCCTTCATCTTGAAAATTATGATCTAAAAAACAGAGCTGACCTTCATAGCATTGCTGTGAAGATTAAAGATGTACATTTAAAACACTTAGCTTAGAGCAGAGTAAGTTCTTCAAAAATTACTATTACACTGGTTGTAATAATAATTTAAAAATTACTGTAATGTTAAAAATACTATTACACTGGTGGAGTTCAACTTTCCTATCTTACTTTGAAGACACACGAGGCCTAGTCTGGACTATTCCAGTGAGGAGGTAAGGAAGGGAAGCAATGACTTTCCCGTACCACACACATGTGCACTTGGTGCCTTTCAGAGGAACAAGAAACACTCCTTTCTTATTCCCTTCCCACTTAATTACATGTATGGAGCATCAGCCCTTTCCAGTTTCAAGGGGCTCATCAAATCTACCTGCATCCTTCGAACAGCAACTACAGGGTACATGCCAAGTGCAGGGCCAGAGAGCTTACCCTGCAGAGGGGGTGGCAGGGCAGTCCCAAAGGTGACAACACACAGCACAGTGCCAGCAAGACCAGGGGACTGGAGGTAGCACATGGGAACAACCCAGCCTAATCTATACAACCAGGAGGGTATTCTAGAAGGAAGCGGCCTAAGAACTGAACTGTGCTCCAGGGAGTGAAGGCTACCATGGGGGACCCTCAGCCAAAGATCTCCAGGCTTTGACCTGAATGCCATCTGCCCTTTCCTGCAGGCTGATTAGAATCCAGGATCTCCTCTAAGGCTGAGGGGCAGGGACTAAATGCAGCTTCAGAAGGGTCCTGGCAGCCAGGTGCCTTTTTTTCTGACACAGCCACAGACACTGTCCACTGCCTGCCTCCTAGCCTGCCCATGCAAGTATAAACTTCCTAAAAAGTATACACTTTTTAATATAAATTATAGGAATTTGGGGAATTCACAAATATGTGGAAGTTAAGCTTCTGAATAACCAATGGATGAAAT
The DNA here is from genome assembly GCF_022682495.2 of Desmodus rotundus. Lineage (NCBI taxonomy): Eukaryota > Metazoa > Chordata > Mammalia > Chiroptera > Phyllostomidae > Desmodus > Desmodus rotundus. The sequence goes on from NC_071394.1 coordinate 88,523,480, forward strand.
AATGAATCAAAAAGGAAATTAAAAGATACTTTTATATGACAAATAATAAATATATTACTGACCAAAAGTTATGGGTTGCAGACAATTAATTGCTTAGAGGTAAATTTATAGCTACAAATTCTTCTATCAAGAAAGGAGATCTCAAATCAATACACTAAATTTTCACCCTAAGACAATGCAAAAAGAAAAGCAAACTAAACTTAAAGCAAGCAATAATAAAGATTAGAATGGAAAATTAATAAAATGGAGAATAGAAAAATAATTAGGAAAAGCAATGAAACCAAAATAGGATTTTTTAAAAAGATAAACAAAAATGACAACTCTTTAGCTAGATTAAACCAGAAAATGAGAGAGAAATACTCCAATTACTAGAATCAGAAATGAAAGAGGGGGCATTACTCCCAACCTTATAGAAATAAGAAGAATTAGAAATAAGTACTACGAACAATTATATAGCAGTAAAATAGATAACTTGGATGAAGTGGAAAAATTCATAAAAAGATAGAAACTTCTAAGCCTGGCTCAAGAAGAAATAATAATCTGAATAGACCTATGAAAAGCAAAGATACTGAATTATTAATTAAAATGATACTCCCAGAAGAAAAACCATAGCCACAATGGCTTCACTGGTGAATTCTACCAAATGTTTAAAAAATTTCAAATTTTCAAAAACTCTTCCAAAATAATATAAGAGGAGAAGCCATTGCTGAACACATTTTATGATACCACTAATACTTTGTCAAAGATATCACAAGCAAAGAATACTATAAACAAATATTGCTTATGAATATAGATTCAAAAATCCAATATTAGCAAGTTAAATCAAGCAGCACATAAAAAGGATTATATACTAAGATCAAGTAAATTTATCCCAGGAATGTAAGGTTGTTTTAATATCTGAAAATCAATTAATGTAGTATATGATATAAGTAGGATTTTAAAAAGATACATGATCATCTCAAATGACAAAATCTTTCATGTTAAAAACAGTAAATGAACTAGAAATAGAAGATAACTTCCTCAAACTGGTAAAGAGCATCTACAAAAAGCCTACAGCTACTATCACACTTAATCATGAAAGACTGGATGCTTTCCCTTAGGGTCAGGAACAAGACAAGAATGTCTGCTGCCACCACTTTCATTCAACATTGTCCTGAGGGTTCTAGCCAGGGCGATTAGGCAGGTGATGATGAAAGAAAGAAAAAAAAAAAGGAAGGAAGGAAGGAAGGAAGGAAGGAAGGAAGGAAGGAAGGAAGGAAGGAAGGAAGGAAGGAAGGAAGGAAGGGAGAGAGAGAAAGAAACAAAGAGAGAAAGAGAGAAAGAAAGAAGGAAGGAAAAAAACTCAGATTGGGAAGGAATGCATAAAATGATCTTTTGCTGATGACATGAGTTTACACATAGAAAATCTTAAGAAATCCACTAAAATAAACTATTAGAGCTAATAAATAAGTTCAGCAACATTGCAGAATATAAAATCAATATATAAAAATCAATTGTATTTCTATATACTTGCAATAAACCCAAAATGAATTATAAAAACAATTTAATTTATAATGGCATCAAAAATAATAAGTGCTTTTGAATAAATTGCACAAAGAAGGACAAAATCTATACTCTGGAAACTTTAAAACTGTTGAAAGATATTAAAGATTCAAATAGATGGAAAAACAGCGCATGTTCATGCATTGAAAGGCAATACGACTAAGATGGAAATGTGCTCCAATGTGATCTACAGTCTCAGTGCAATCTCTGTCATAATCCCAGCTGACTTCTTTGTAGAAATTGATAAGCTGGTTCTGAAATTCAGATAGAATTGCAAGAAATCCAGAACAGCCAAAACAATCTTGAAAAAGAACAAAGTTGGAGGATTCACACTTGACAATTTCAAAACAATACAAAGCAACAGTGATCACAACTGGCATAGGAGAGATATATGCAGGTCCCGCAGCAGTAAGGCTTGCTTGAATGTGGTTGGTAGAGTAATAATGGGGGGGCAATAATTTAGAGTTCTAATTTGAACATTCATCTAAAATGTCATATGGTGTGCTTGAGTGTGATTTTGTTATGTGCCAGAATTACATGCTTAGGATTTTGTAATAAAAGAGTTTGTAATAAAAATGAGTGTTACTTGTGCCAGACCCAGTAGATCAATGGAATAGAACTGAGGGTCCAGAAACAAACCTCTGTGTCTATGTGAACTGATTTTCCACAAAGGTTCCATGGCCACTCAATGGGAGAAATAACAGTCTTTTCATCAAACAGTGCTGGGACCACTGGATAGCCACATGCAGAAGATTGAAGGTAGACCCTCACCTCATACCATATAAAAGTATTAACTAAAACTAAATCAAAGACCTCGGTTTAAGACCTAGAACTATAAAACTCTTAGAAGAAAGCATAAGGCTAAAGTCTTCATGACCTTAAATTTAGCAATAAATTATTAGCTATTACACCAAAATCATAAGCAACAAAATTTTAAAAATAAACAAATTGGGCTTCAATAAAATTAAAACCCTTCATGCTTCAAAGCAAACCACCAAAAAATGTGAAAAGACAACCCACAGAATGAGAGAAGAGACTTGCATATCATATATTTGATATATGGCAAGTAAATCATACATCTTATACCTAGAATATATAAAGAACTCTTACAACTCAATAATAAAAAGACAACCCAAGTGAAAATGAACAAAGTTTCTAAGTAGACATTTCTGTAAAGAAAATATACAAATAACCAATAAGCACATGAAAAGATGCTTGAAATTATTAGTCATTGTGGAAATGTACATCAACACCACAACATATTATTTTTCACAAATGAGGATAGCTATGGCCAAAAAAAAAAAAAAGAGAGAGAAAGAGAAATAACAAATATTAGCCAGAATGTAGAGAAATCAGAACACTCACATATTTCTGATGGAATGGAGAATGGTGCAACCACTTTGGAAAACAATATAGTCATTCCTCAAATGGTTTTTCCCCATATGATCCAGCAATTTCACTCCTAGATATGTACTCCCCCCATATAAAAATACATGTCTACCCAAAAACTGGTACCTGAATATTTACAGCAATATCATTCATAATAGTAAAAGGTAAAAATGACCTAAATGTCTATGAACTGATGAATAAACAATTTGTAGCACAATGTATGCCTACAATGGAATATTATTCAACCATAAAAAGAATAAAAAGAAACTTGAAAAAATATGCTAAGTAAAATAAGCTAGTCATGAAAAAGCACATATTATAGGATTACATTTATATGAAATGTCCAGAGAAGGCAATTCAATACAGGAAGAAAGTAGAGGAGCAGCTGCTTAGGGCTGGGAGGGATGGGGGCATAGGTGGGTGACCCCTAAAGGCTACGGGGTTCCTTTCTCAGGTGATGAAGATGTCCTAAAATTGACCATGGTGATGTTTGCACTTATCCATGTATACACTAAAAACCATGAAATTGTGCATAGAGAAAATTGTATAGTATATGAATTATATCTCCATAAAGCTGTTAAAAAAAAAAAAAGCTTGGAGTGATTGTGATTGTTAAGTGGCCTGAGATAAGAGCCACCACCCCACCCTATGCTCCCTGGAGTCTCCCCAGGTTCTCTCCACAGGATTTCTGGAGCCTGTATACTTTCATGATACTGGCTGTGGACTGAGTCAGTTGTGGATTTTGTGAACTGCTGTGTTTGGGCCAAATATACTGACAAATCAGCTGTGTGAAGCCCCAGCCTTCTCTGCTTCTAAGATTATAAACCAAGGCCAGTGCTCCAGCTTCTGGGCCAAGACACTGACCTCCCGACTCTCAGGATGGAAGAGGTGCCTCTGACAAACAGTTGCCTCTTCCTAGTAGCCTAGTGTGTTACCATGTGAGTAAAGCTGGGGAGACTGCACTAAGGCACTTGTGAAATGTCAGCTTCTGCACACGTAACAAACTTCGTTCCTGCCAAATATCTATGCGGAGGATTACTGGACCCATTAGGAATTTTACCTGTATTTTTGTGAAAACAGATTCCTTACCATTTCAACTTCTACCGTATTGCAATCCTCCATCCTAGTGTTTTTATTTTTGACTCAGACACACCAAGCAGAATAGATGTGCTCAATCTCCTTGCTTTTCTTTCTGAATGGCAATACCCAGGCCCCAGGTGTCTTCCCACCACCATCTGATGCTGGACAAGCCCCAGTGGCCTTGACTTAAGCTATTTGGTGCCAGCATATGGTTGTACTTCTCACCCACCAAGTTAATAGTCATTCCTCATTTAAAATCAGATCTTGGTCTCCATCGTTTGTCAACAGCTTGTTTGACTTAGATTTCTGTCAGCTGAGCTAATCTAAACCACATCCCTCCAGAGACATAGTTTCTCTGAAACAATTTCTCCTTACTTGGCCATCCTTTCTACAGAAATATATGCCACAGGCCTGGAAATGGAAGATAAAGCCTTTCTGGCACAACCTGAAAGTCTATTACGTTGTCTCCCATGACTAAGCCATTGATTAAGAAGGGGGGCTGCTTATAACAAGAAGAACATATTATCTTTGCTGTCATATTGTCTGAAAGGGGGATAAAGCTCAAAGCAGACTTCCTACCATATTGTTCAAAGGCCTGACTTCATCTTGCCTTCACTCTGGTGTGGGTCAGCTTGTCTCTGACTCCCTGAAGAGCTCCATCCCTGCCTTCCAGATGCTGGTGAGTATGGCCAAGAGCACGGTGGGACCTGGAGGACGGAAGTGAGTGTCCTCAGGATTGAACCTGGGCTGAAGGTGGTCCAGGCCTATCACATCTCTTTATCAGTGCTCCTTCCTTGGCAACAGTTACTACTGTTAACACCAGGAGGCAGACCTCTAACTTACAAAGGGGTCCCTGAGAAGCACCTTCTTTAGGATAAACTCACCCATGTGGAACAGTGGACCTTCATAACAGACATGCTTCAGATGTGTGTTGGCATTTTATTTCTCACCACCTGTCACCTGATGGAGGCCCCTCCCCTCAGTCACGCAGGAAGCCCATTCATCCCTGGTCTTCGCTGTGCAGGTGGCACTCTGGGCCTCCACACCCAGGAAGGTGCGTTACTTTTCCACCCTCATATCCTAAGGTGTTTTTTAGCTCAAGGTGACAGTGTACATGTTAATTCCTAACATTAGCTACTAAATGCCATTTTCAAATATTTTATGTGACTCTGAATTTGAAGGATGAAGATAGATTTTCCTGTATAAGTAAAAAATAACCACCAACCTCCCCCACCACCAAGCCCTGCCTCCTTCTTATTAACTCTAGTGAGACTTAGGAAAGAAACAGGGTGAAAAAGTAACAAAAAAGATTTCATATCTTGACAGTCGAAACAACTTCTAGTCGTATCTTCTTCAACAGACTTTTTAGAATGAGCTACAGGGAGAAAGAAATCTAAAATTCAAAATGAAATGTGTTGGGATAAGAAGAGAACATTTCTGGAGTCAGACTATCAATAATACCAGTCACAAAAATAACTAGCCAGGTGACTGAGGCTGAGAGAAGCCTGGCACGAACCCTCTCCCTCCCCTTCTCTCTCTTCCCTTGTCCCCTCCTTCCTCCTTTCTCTCTCTTCTTTCTTTCTCTCCCTCATCTTTTCCCTCTACCCCTCCCTCTCTTCTTTCTACTTCTTCCCCCCTCTCCACCCTCTCTCTACCATTCATCTCCAAACTCCCAGGTAGTTTCTCCCCACTACTATGGGGATCCCAGGCCTTACAGAAGCGGACTGACTCACACTCTCATGAACTTACACAGTCTGACATACAGCAAGTGGAAGAGCAGGGACTGGCCCCCAAGCCTGTGCTCATAACCACCCAGATACCCAGCAAGCTTAGGGCTGGCTCTGTATGTGCAGGGAAAGATTCCCCTACCTTGTCCACCCCAGTTGCAAACACAGAAGATCTCCAGACCAGGTCACTCCCTGAAAAGATTCCATCCAGGACAACTATGGGAGCCCACTGTGCTTCATTAGGACACCAGGAAACCCTAAACCCAGAATGAGATCCCCAGGGATACTGAGGATACAAACCTGGGGTGCAGGAGGCTGTCCTTGTCCTCTCTGCTAAGATTCCCAGGGCAACCCTGGGCTCCTTCCTCAATTGAGTGGGGTCCTGGCCCACTGGCTATGAGAAAGCACAGAGCCTCTGAGGCCTCGGACTGAGAGTGTGAACTGAGCAAGGGGGCAAGGCGGCAGGAACACTGGACCAAGGCCAGCCAGCCACAGGGTGCATTAGGAGAGACAAGACAGAGGACCTGGACCCCCTGTGAAGCTCTGAGGGTTCCCATAGGAGGTGGAGAGGAGACACACATTTACCCACTGAGGGGGTCACTGCCAATGAGCCATGTTAAATTGTTGCCAAGGGAGTACAGTGCCTTTACAGCTAGGCAGTAACACTCAATGTCCACAACTGATATGGCAGGTGCTGACCAACTACAATGAACATAAACCTCAGCTCTGCAGTGGGGCTCACCTGTGACACCAACCTTTCAGCTACAGGGCAAGATTGGGGTGGACAAGGGGTACAGGGGAGGGACCTTGGAGCAGTGGCTAGTCACCAACCACACACATTGTTTCAATATTCAAGCCACAACCCAGCCATACTGACGTTTCCTGGCTGGAGTTCAGCCCTGGCTACAGGAACCATCATTAAGAACTAGCCATGGTGACACTGATAGGGTTGGGACCAGGATGACCCAAGAAATCCTTTCCCAATTGTCAGTGAGGAGCTGCCTGGGAACTTCTCCCAGGCTCTTCTGTTGGGAGGCTCACCTTGCATAGCAGGTAAGACAACTGACTGCAGACAGGCAAAACTGGATCTGGATTCAGACTTGGACAAGTAACATAATTTCCCTGAGCTTAAGTCTTCTCTTCTGTAAATGGGTGAGCAACAGCAATGATACTGGCCAATGCTTTCTGAGCCTACTAATAGGCCAAAGTCTCTCTCTCTCTTTCTTTTTTCTCTCTCCCTTTCTGTGTGTCTCTTTCTCTTTGTGCTTCTCCCTCTTTCTCTCTCTCATCGAGTTCTCAAAAAGTGTCACGTACTGAGATGGGTGCAATTATTCTCCCCTGAGACACAGAGTCATTAAATATTTTGTGTGAAATCACACCACAGCTGAATAGTGGAGCCTGAATTCTAACTCAGGCTGTTTGGCTACAGAGCCCACCCACTGCCCCACCCAACCACCAGATTTGACCACCTCTTGCTCACATGGGTGCTGCAGGCATGCAGAGAGACAGTGGAGATGAAGTGAAGACTTCATGCAGCACCCACCACAGTCAGGCACAGCACAGCTGCCATCTTAATTAGCTACTGTTATCCCTGGGAGACAGGCACATCTTAGTAGACCTTATGTTGATACTTGCTGGAGTTGTCTCAGGAAAAAGGGAACAGAATGAAGCTTCTCGGTGAGCTAAAACAGTATTTCTTACACATAAAACTGAGAGTTCTATTGTTTAGTATCCTTCCTTTCATTCAACACAGTAGCCCAAAACTATACTTAAAAAAAACAGTGCCTTTGGGTACAGATGAATATCACTCAGCCATTGGCTGGACTCAATTCACAAAAGAGAGGGAGGGGAGAGAAGGACAAAAGCAGAAAAGAACATTTGGCCCTTCAGTACACCTGCCTCAAATCTTCTTTGAAAGAAGGAGAGTAAACTGGCAAATGAAAAAAAAAAAACAAAAGCCTTATAAATTGATCCATTTGAGACACAGATTTTCTGTGAAAGAAGATGATGGGAGAAGGGATGGGAAGTAATCTCAGACCTGTGCTGCCAATGGACTGGGTAAAACGAGTAGATAAAAACAGAGTATGACAACCTGTTCTTGAAATCCTTGAGAACATTCCAGAAACACTGTAAAACCTCATTGAGCAATGAGCATCTGGAGTGTCTTTAAAGTCTGGTTTCTGAAAAAACAAACCAGCCCCACCAGTTCTGTGCACATGTTAGAAGGGCTTGACCAGGTCTGCTCTTTTCTTGGGGCTCCTCTCCTGTCCTGGAAGCCTCCCTACTGTCTCCCTAATGCTAGACCATCACAGGCACCCCCAACTGGCCCTGAGCCTGCACCCCAACAGACAGCCCCTCACCTCCACTTCATCTGAGTTCCCAAGGGACTTGGTCCTACAATTTCCCTCTTCCATTCTGCCTTCAACAGCAGTGAAATGCCACATAAAAACCCACTCAGAAAAGTCTCTGAAGGAAAAGAATGGTCCAACTTCTCCACACCGAGCACTGGGCCTTGAATAAAGTAGAATGAAATGAGAATGTTCCCACATGGATTCGACTGCAGAGGCTCTGCTTCAAAGCTGTAGTGAGAAACCACAGATTTGGAACTGGAAGACTTTTAACGTCAGTCTGAGTCCCACCATGCAGAGTTAAATGCCTTCAACTTCTCTAAGATGTGGATTAAGCCACCTGCCAAAAGATGAAGTCACAGTGTGTTGCCTGTACCTGCATGGAGGTATGACCCACATAAGTGCTCATGAAACCGGCAGCAGTGGTTGTTGAGGCAGAGGCCACCCAAGAATAATTTTACTGCCATGAAGTGAGAAGAAACAAAGAATACAATCAGAAATGTGCAAAAATATCTCTACCACTTCAGAATGGTGGGAGAATACAAGACAGTAGACTTGGGTAATTATAAAATGGAGCTGTCCATATTGCAGAGAATGATGTCTTGAAAGATAAAGTAACCAGTCATTTATACTAGAAACCCACCCAAAATATCTGAGGCATGAACTTTTGGATGTCATAGCATTCACAAGCAGGCATTCTGAGAAACTGGGGGCACTAAGTATTCACCTGAGAGTGGATGCCCTGTCCCCAAGGCCTGCCTGTGCATTCCTCAGGCACTGAAGATGCAACCTCTGGCCCCAATCCACCATGGCTCATAACACCAATGCAGGCCAGGCTTGATGAGGGGCCTGAGATGGGCGAAAGCAGCAGGGGCTGGCTGGGGCACATCCATGGCCACCTCAGCCCTGGGCCTCCATCAGGTACCTCCCTCACCTCTACAGGGTCCATTGAGGTCCAGGAAAGCTGTTTCAAAAGCCCTCTTTGCAAGGACCCTAAAACATGCCAATGAGAAGACAAAACAAGACTGAATGGCCACCTGCCTTCAACTTGAGACCAGAAAACCTCACTTCCAATCCTAGTTTTCAGTCTGTCCCTTGGAAGCACTGATATACTTCAGAGGGAACCCAAATGGAATTTGTTTATTAAAAAATGTGTATTTATTCTTACATGTTTAAACTTCAGTCAACTTCAAAGTACTCTCTATTTGATGCAATATACCTAGCAAGATGTTTTTTCCACTGCTCAAAAGGGTCTTTGAACTCATTGGTTTTGATGCCTTTTAGTGCTTCTGCCACTTTTTGTTTCACCTCTCCCATATTGGCAAAACATTTCCCTTTGAAGACTTTTTCATCTGGGGAAGCAAAAAAAAAAAGTCACTCAGGGAGATATCAGGTGATTTGGGAGGGTAGGGCACAGGGCTCATGCCATTTTTGGTCAAATAGTGCTGAAAACTCAGCATGATGTGGAAGGGTGCACTTCTAAATCACCCATCATGAAATGAGCAAATGCTCTGAGTCTTTAAAACAAATTCACTGAAGCTGAATGCAGACTCTCACAACAATACCAGCTGGTACACTGATACAGATGGGTTCCTAGAACACTCACCTAGCAGGGAAATCCTGTACTACAAGGAGCTTGCCCTCCAGAAGACATATATATCCCAAGGATATGTTTTTTATTGATTCTAGAGGGAGGGGAAAGGGAAGGGGAAGATAGAGAAACATTGATTGGTTGCCTCTGGTACGTGCCCCAAACAGGGACCAAACCTACTACCCAAGTATGTGCCCTGGCTGGGGATCAAACCTGCAACCTGTTGGTGCACGGGTTGATGTTCAACCCAACAGAATCATCTGGCCAGGTCAGCACTGATATATTTTATTCCAAGTGAAGAATATTATTCATATTTAAGGCAGGGCATCTCCATGTCCATTACCCTTATCAGTGGGTGATTGAAGTATCATGGAATCATTTTAGAGGGAAACCATTTCTCCTTTTCCAGGACCACATCACTTGGGTGAAAATAACTACTGCCACCTCGGGACACAATATGACACTAAATACAATCTCCAGTGAAGTCAGTGCCTGTGCATAAACAACTTACTTGATTGTCCTCCTCTCTCAAACAAATGTGTTGTTGGCCATGCCCACCACAAGCTGAAAGGACTATCAATGGGAAAGCCATTAACAACTGACACCTAGGTATTTCTCCTTTTATTGGACAGCTGTGTACTTGAAAAATACTTGTAGATGAGTATTGTAAATCAAGTGCTTTTGTTCTTCTGTCTTTAATTCCAAAAAAAAGCAACACATGTTCATGGCAAAATACTTAAACTGAACAGAGGATCGAAAGTGAAAAGTACTTTGGTTTCCTTTATATCCCTCAAGAAACGCTCTGAATATACAACCACTTACGAATATCTGTCCAGCACACATACACACGCATTGTACTACACATTTTCCTCGGCACCTTGATCACTTGTTGGTCTACACTTGAACCTCTTGAGCTGAGCACATGGAGCTCCAGCTCACTCGAGTCTCTCTGTCCCAGGAAACACCCATGCCTTCTCAGACGCTAATAGCCAATCCAGGATAAAAGCACACCATAATCAAATAAGTTAGGGGAAAGCTGATCATACAACAAAATGGTTTTCTCTGTGGTAGAAGCTTGTGTCACTTGAATATTCTGTGGACACAGAGGACCAAGAGTATAAGCTTTTACATGGCATCCCTCCCTTATTTCACCCTAAAACATGTTTTCAAAGAGGACTTACTAACATCTGTGCAATGTGATCTCTCTTCCTGCCATATTCCCCATCTCCTACCCTGCAACAGACCTTGGCTAAATTATTTCCTACTCATCCTTCAGATGCCAGCCAAACTCATCTTCCTCAATGTCGTCTGACCACGGCCATCCCCCAACCCCACCAGTGTACCCCTAGCCCAGGCTGAGTTGTTCTGAGATACACTCTCGCTGAACCACAGACCTCTCCTCCTCTGCATTCCCTGTGGTTGCAACAAATGCTCCTTGGTGTGTTGACTTTCCCTCTGCCTCCCCACTAGGCTCTGAGCTCCAGGAGAGCAAGGCTGGTGTCTGCCCAGTCGTCACCACACCTGCTTGTGCTAATGTCTAATGTTGGCACACAAGAGGTGGTGTGTGGACATCTATAATTAAATCAACATATGATGCTGGTGTCCCCAGAACGCAGCTCTGTACACGTGCCTCCAGTTAGCACAGTGGAGGAATTCACTTCTCCTACACACTCTGCAGTGAACTTTCTGGGGAAGGAAGAGTCGTTCTGCATTGTGAGTCATTACTCACTTGGCTTGCATGCATTTTGGTCTGGCAGGTTGGCAGGAGTAAATGTGGAACCATCTCATCTCTGACAGAAATTCCCCCAATGTGTGAACAGTTGGTACCCACTGACATTCTGATGCTGAGTTTGGCCTACATTTAAAAAAAAAAACTTTCTGCTGCAACATTTATTTTGATCAGGGGAAGAGATTGGGAGTGTTTATGTTTAAAAAAAAGACTAGTTTTCATTTATAATGGATGTTCACATGCTGAGAAGAAAATAGCACAATTTGACAAAAACAGAGCCTTCCATTTGCCACACATGCAAGTGTGCATGGAAACGGGCATGAGCCAGTGAAGGGAACGCTCAGACACAGCCACAGGGTGGTAGATTTGGACACGGTATAAAGAGGCAGTATCTCCCAGGGATTCTGAAGTCAAAGCACCAGGGTCATATGCCAACTCACCCATTTTACTAGCTGAGTCATCCTGAGCAAGTCTCTAGGCCTCAGTTTTCTCATCTGCAAAATGGGAATAATAATGGCTCCTACCTCACTGACTTATAGGTAGGATTACATTATATTAGGTCATGATTGTGCGTGCACATAATAAACACCACATAAATGTTATCCAAAGGAAGAAAACTGACAGAGGAGAGATCAGTGGACTAATGTACATGGGAGTGCCTCCAAGGAAAACGCATTGTGTGTTCTGGATAGAAGATTCCATTAGCTTAGAGCAGGGGAGAGGGGAAAGAGAAGCGAAGAGGAAGATCCCCCTCATGCTCCTGCCAGAACTAGTACACCAAATAGCTGAGTGCCCCCAGGTCCCCCTAGAGCCACAAGACCCTGAAAAAGGAAGGCCAAGAGCATTATTTGATGCCCTACAGCATTTGGCTGACAAAGACACCATGGTTCTCAGCAGCCATGTGGCCAAGCAGTGCAATGTGTACACAAGGAGCGTTCAGGTTGCACTGCTGAACGCTCCGCATGGAGGCAGGGTGCAGCTCCCCATGTCTGAGCCTGAGGAGCAAACAGAAGGCAGCATGAGTGTCAAGGATCAGGCTGCTGCAGCAGGTACCCATCCGCTTCAGACACAGGGAAGCAACTCTGGCTCCACAGCGTTTTCTGTTCATTGACTTTCCAGTTGCAAAATGGTTTCCAATGCGCAGGAGGAAAAAGATTGTTACCTGGTTCAGGGTCACACATATTCCCAGGCATAAGCCAAGCCACTGTGGGCTTTTCATTATCGTCTTTGCTAACTAAAAGTCACTAGGAGTCACTGACAAAAGTGATTCTTAGTGAGCATTTACCACATGCAAGCTACAGTGCTAAAGGTTTAACATAGTATATTGTTTTATTCAATCCTCACAAAGTCCCATGAGATAGGTGTTATCAGAGTGTCTGCTTTACAAATGAGCAAGCAGCATAGCCCAAGCCTCTGTGGTTACAAGGGTCAGCACTGAGGCAACCAGCATAAGTCATACACTTAGACCACACACCCTTGAACAAGTCCCATGGCTGACCTGGTGCATCCCAGGCGGGGTACTGAGGAGGCCAGGCACCAACCACAGGACTATCTGCACACTTCCCTTGTTCTTCCAAAATCCTGGATGCCAAGCATTACCCCAGCCTGCATCTCCTCAGAAAAGCCACTCTTTTCTCATTCTTTAGGAGCTGTGGCATCTCATGGCTGGCTGCGCCAGTCTCGGGACAGTAGTTCTTAAACTATTTTCTCCACTAGAACACAATTGACTGTCAGCCCAGGCTGCAACACTCACTGACATTTCACAAATGTTGAGACACCATTTCCCTTTACTGCCCTGTCCCCTCCTTTTAGAATTCCCCTAGCCTAGATTCAGTGTCTATCCAAGGCAGGCCTCCATCTTCATTTCTATTATTCTGAAAAAAAAAAAAAAAAAACGAAAAACAAACAAACCATAGGGAGAGATTTAAAAAACACAAATTAAGAGACCTTGAAGGTAGTACTATTACATTAAAAATACATCTAAAACTATTTATTGGTTTCAACAGAAAGCAAATAAAAAAATGAAACTCAAATACAAGTAGAATTGACAGACCAACAAGCAGAAATAAACAAAGATCCACTTGTGATGACCTATAGCAATGCAGGCCTCCAGCAGTAATGCAGGATTCAGGAAGTAATGCAGTAGTGTAGGGTTCAGGCAGTAATATAATAGTGCAGATGTCATACACTTAGGTAGTAGGTAGTAGTATAAAATGCAGTTCAACAAATATCAGTGGAAAAACTTTTCTATTCCAGTCATTCTGGCAAGTTCCCAAGGGGATGAGAAAATCATAGCCCCTGTCTCCAAGGAAAATGAGCCCAGTGAAAAAGAAACCACTTCACTGTGGGGACACAAATAAGGGGACAGTGACTGTTCTTGAGTAGAGGGCTGAGACCACAGGGAAAGACAAGGTACCTGTGAAGCTGGGCTCTCAAGAGAGACCAAGTCTGGCCTGGGGCGGTGGGGAGAGCAGGCTGGGGTGGAGGGCACAGCCTAAGGGAAGACGTTGAGAGTGGAGTCCTGGGATCTAGCCTGAGGGGGAGGTGAGAAGATGGCTGGCCAGTGTGTCAGTCTGCAAAGCAATTCATCTCACCCTACAAACAATGCTGATGGGGAGGGGGAGTCTTAGGCGGGGACACATCAGGAACCCATGTGGGGAGCTGTGAGCTGGAAACTTGTTCCATGTGAGATTATATGTGTCAATCAAGTGTCTCCATGTGCCAGGCCCTGTGCCGGGTGCTGCACCTTTACCTCCTCTAAAGCTTAAAATAACACTTCACACCTTACAGATGAGGTAACAGGCTCAGAGAGTGAAATGTTCTTCCCCAGTCCACCAAGCTGGTACTCATAGAACTGTGATACATGTTCAGGCCTGCTACACTCCAAAGACTCGCTGGTGCTTCTGGAGAAAGCCTGGAGATAGAACAGATAGAGACAATGGGGACTGTACAGGTGAAAGGGGACCAGAGCAACTCCAAAATGCTTCAGAGAGGCCTAGGTAGGAGGTATAAACTCCTTCCCACTTGTTGTTTAGGAAGTCATTCACTAGCATATAACGTCATGCAGTTGAGTTTTATCCCATTTTATGTCGGGACCCAACTCTAGAACACAGGCTGTGGAAGCTTTGCCTTGGAATGCTTTCACAGCAGGTTGTGGAAGGTGGTGTTCCCTACACTTATAACACATGGAGTAGCGGTAAATCTGATACTGTAGCTAAGGTGCTAAGTACAGAGCATGGCTCTTGATAAGTAATCAACTCATTCATTCATTCATTCAACAAATGCACCTTCTGGGCTAAACATGGGCTTAAGGGGCTACGTGACATCCTCCTTCCACCAACACCACTTCTGGAAATACAGACCCAGACCTACGCATATACACATACACCTCTATGCAGACCGGTAGTGGCATCATGTGTGCACACACACAACGGAAGTGTGAAGGAATTCCCAGGAGAATTTGAATTCAGATGCTCAGATTATGAATTTTAAAACAGAGATAGTTCCTCTGTGACACAAAGATGTAATTTTCAAACTACAAGAGAAAAACTATGAATGCTTTGGGATGACAACTGTGGAGTCACTTCAGTGGCATTATCTGTGTCTCTTACCAAACACCTCTGGTCCTGCTGTACTCACACTGATGGAACGGGGTTGGGAAAGTTCAACTGGCCCTGGTGAGGATGGTGGCTGCCAAAGGGCCGTGTGGTGGGAGGTTCCCTACTATCTTTCTCTAGAGTCGAAACTGTGTGTTCAGGCCTGATCCTCTCTCTGGTCTTGACTCCTGAGTCCCATTTATGACCATAGCACCATCACATTCGGTGACTGTAGGGAGACATACGTGAAAGCAAGATTCGAGCCCACTGTAAACAGTTCAGTTCAGCATTCCAAGGAGAAAGCAAAACACTTAGAGTCCTAACCTCCCTCTGTCCCCCTCTCTCTCCCTCTCTCTCTCTCTCTCACACACACACACACATACACACACACACAGAGGCAAAGGAAAGAGAAACAAAAAAGAAACAAACTTAAACACAGCATTTTTAAAGGTTCGTGAGCCTTCTTCCACATCAAGTGACTCTCGGAAAACATTTTAATAATTTCTGTGTAAACGAATCAAAAGCATATGGATTAAATTTCTCTTAAAATATACACATGTAATTAAGGGGAAAAGTGCTTGGCAAAATGCATTTTGCATTTTATCGAACCCAACCATTTGAAAAATAGGCTGAGACATCTGACAAATCCAAACAAAGTTACCCTGCCTGTGCTGACGGCAGCATACAGACTCTGCTCCCACACCTGGGCCCGAGCCGCCTCCCCAGGCCTCTATGCTTTCCGGGCCTTCTAGAAGAACCTATCAGACTGTAACAGACAGACTGATTCCTCGGGCTCTGACACCAAGGTGACAGGCGTCCCTCTTCCTGGATGTGTTTTCACTTTCAGGGGCAGGTCCTCCATACACAGCCCAGTCTTGCCTGACTGGGAGCCCGGCTGGGGAAGTCTAGAAGATGAAGGGGTGGCCTAGGTTGTGTCCTGCAGTTCACACCTCCCCTACCCCTCTGCCGGCAAGGCCACCACTCCCCATGCCCTCCATTACTGGTGGAGAAGGGGGAATCAAGATTGTGAGGTATTTCGGGTGTCTTTTCTTTATATATGTCAAAACAAAGTAGAAAGTTCTTTTTTTTTTAAATTGTACTCTTCTTTCATTCACTCACCTTGCAATAAGTATTTATCAAGCACCTACTATGTGCTAAGCACCATGCTGGGGCTGAGAAATCATCAGAAAACAAAACAGATAAGGTCCCTGTCCTCATGGAGCTCATGTTTTCAATGAAGGTTGCTGTCTGGGGCCCAGGCCCGAGAGCTCTCACCTTACCCAGATGATGGGCCATGCAGCATTCCTCTCCCCTGGGTTTTCTTTATACTGGCTCCCTTCTTCTGCCCTGCCTTCAGTGAGGGAGGGACCAGTGTTCCAGCACAGCCCTGTCCTTGGGAAAGCTGCCAATCACACTGTACCTGTCCCCAGTGTTTCCACGATCTTCTGATGGCTCTCAAAGCCTCTCACCCACCACCTGGGCAACCCTCCTAGGCCCCATAGTTACCTTCCTGATTCCCATACAGGGGTGGCTGCTCCTGCTGCTGCAGCTGGGGACCAGCCCACCCAAGGGCTGCTCAGCATCCTCCCAGATGCCACACTTCCTCACCCTCAAAGTCCCTGCCCCACACTATCCTACTTTGACACCTGCTCACAATTTAATCCTTCTGTCAAACACATTTCACTACCAACTACTCCTTGCCTGACTAACTTCTTTCCATCTCCTTTCAGGGAGGCCTTTCTTTAAGGACCAGCTCAGGCCCCTGTTCATGCCCCTTGGCACCACACTCTGCCATCGGCAACTCTTGTCACATGGATCATAAGTTATTCAGCACCTGTCTTCCCCCACTACTCAGGGAGCAGGGCCCATGTCCCTCTTAGCCATGGACATATTTCTACAGTGTGGCACAGTCAACGTTTCATGAATGAGTGAAGGAAGACAAGAACAAATGAATGAAAGGTTGAAGTAATATTTTACTGAGATAATCTTTTGTTTGTTTTCTTTGCTATTTCCCCTTTTCTGTCCCAAGCAAATACTCAGAGGCTTTGTAGTTCTTCCTTCCAGGGTGTTTACAGGGTTGACATGCACGAGCTACATAAGTCAGAAACTCTCCCCAGCTAGTATGGGAATCTCAACTCAATGAAGTTATTGGGTTGGGCATCATGATGTGAAAAGGGGAGAGGGCCAGAGGGCAGTAAGAGAGACAGGACTCTGGAGATGGATCTGGGGTCTCACTAGAGTGGGCCCTTGTGTCCACTCCCTAGCAGTGCCCAGGAAAGTTAAAGCTTCTGAAAGAAGGCTGGCAAAGCACCCAGAGCCCTGGAACCCAAGGCCTGGAGGTCTCGGCCTGTGCAAAAATTCCCATACCCCAAGGGGATCTGAAAGTGACTGGGTCCCAGACACCAGGGGATCTTGCAAGGCTGGGATCCTATTCTCTGGGAGCTCATGCCCAGAGAGGCAGCAGAGTAAGTTGGACTTGTCATCAGCAAATTAAGGTCCACCTAGGCACAGACCTTCCTACCTGGGTGACCTGGAGTAAGTCATTTGGCCTCCCTGGCCTTTACTTTCTTTGTTTGAAAAAGGGAGCTGAGAACACTGTCTGACCTCCCTCATGGAGCTGCAGAGGGAATAAAATGAGGGTGGAGTTGTAAAATGACATAAAAGATTAAACCAATTAACTTCTCAAATTTGCAGTTTCCTCTATCCAGCCTAAACTGCTATAAAGAAAGCTACTATCTGCCTCTTTATTGCATGGGCCGAAAATATTCACACGCTACAGGCTTCTTCTCCTTCCCTCACCATCCAGGCAAATTAATAGAATCATTTCTATGTAATGGTATCCATGGGCACATTTTTAACCTTCACTTTTTTTTATTCCACTTTTGCCAACTGCCTTTCCTCCATCTCTGCATCATCATGGTTACTGCACAGTGATGAGGAGAAGGAAGGCAGGAGCAAAATGGGACAAGGAAAAAGGGGGGAAACCTGCGGATTAGTAGCCAAAAAGTCCAAAACAACAGAGAACCACAGCACAGCCCATTTGTTTTCTCCAGCAGCTGCGTGAGAAGACGTAAGCAGAGGGTAATAGTCTAAGCCCTGGATTACCTGCAGTTCTTGGGTTTCAGGCACGTTAAAGTAAAAATATATGGGAGACAAATTACTGCTTTTTCCTTTATGGAGGCCCTTGAGAAAAGAGGCTCGCAGACCAACAGCCCAGGCACTGAGGCGGCATGTGGTCTTGAGGGAGACACGTCTAATGGAAATACTGTGTTCTAATCCTGCTTCTCCCCACTGGAGAACCTGCCCCCTGTTGTTACTCCTTCAGGGTTCAGGTTCTTCTATAACTGCCTGTGAGACTCAGAAAAACAAATGAGGTCATCACAACAGCATAATGTGTTGGTGTTTGTCGAGGCTCAGGCTCTCTGAGAGGCCACATGCCTTACCTGTGCTATGGAACTGCAACTCTGTGACATGGGTCTTATTTCTCTCCAGCAGGTGACAAGAACCAATGCCAGCAGGCTGCCACTGCACCCCAACCCACATGAGCATTATTCTCTCAATGCTCATAGTAATCCCATGAGGTCAGGAGTGTTATTGTCTCCATTCACAGCTAAGGATGCTGAGGACTGGAGGGGAAGAGGAACTTGCCCAAGCTCATATGCACCAGGCATGCTTCTAAGTGTTTCATCCTCACCAAGCACCCCTGAGGCAGGTCCCTGGGATTATCATCTCCAGTTTATGGATAAGGAAAATGAGGTGCAGACATTTTATGCAGTCACAGATGTGCTGGTGGGGCAAGGCACGAGGGCAGGCTGACCAGGCTGACTCTGGATGTGGCTCTGGTCCCTGGCCACCCCCCACCCTTTTCCAAGCCTTACTATCTAGCTTTCTTGGAGAGTCTGCAACCCATCCAAAGTCCTTTCAAAATATTTATTTTCCATTTAAATCATCCAGGGCATGTTTCTGCTGTTCACAAGTACCATGAAAACACTACAGCCAAGTTGACTTCTGATAGTCCAGGAAGCACATACATTGGTGCCCCCCACCTCATCCCACATCTGTGGAAAACCAGTCATGTAAAGAGCATGGTGCTGGGGGCAAAGGGATCAGCAGGGTCCCTGCCCTGGGAGAGCTCCAAGTAGAGAAGGAAAAAAGAATATATGCAATGCACTTCTGAGGCAAAGCAATGCTAGAACAAAGGAATAAACCACAGTCACTCACATAACAAAAGACCAAGTCATCAAAAAGGTTATATTGAGCTAGTTTTTAAAAACGAGTATTTGTATAAGCAGGAAAGGGGGAAGCAAGGATAACAGGAATGGAGAGAAACGAGATATAATGGAGTAAAGAGAAAGGCATACTCAGTGAACAGCATGGGGGCTCACCTGGGTGTGCAGAGGAGACAAGTGCGAATGAATGGGGCAAGTTTCAAATAGAGCAGTGTTCCTTCATATGCACACATGTACAAGTACATGCACACACACACATATGCAGCATGTGTAGGTATATATGTATATGTGCATACATATGAATGAGTATGTATTTTATACCAGTTCATACTAGAAAGTACTTAAAAAGGAGCTAAGCTTTATCTGAATCCACTGTCAGACCATCAACAGTTCTTACAAAAGCCCCATGCTTTACTCCAAAAGCATCAGCAGCTAGTATTCAGAGAAGACCCACAGAGCATCCCCTCCTCAAATATCTGTTGAAGAGGTTTCATGAAGAAGCTGCTGCATGAAGATTCTAAGACACATTTCCAAAATCTCTAGGAATAGGGCTCTTTGAATTCTTATGGGTAGTAGGGCAGCTTGCCCACATGTCACCAATCCTGAACCGGAAGTCTCTCAATGAACAGGGCACCTCGAGCACAGAGGTAAGTGCTGACCTGGCTGGACAGCCTGGTTGCAAGTCCCAGCCAAGGATTTTCAGCAGATTGCAAAAAACAGGTAGGTCTTCCCAGCCAGTTTCACCTGTGACTAGAAGTTATGTCCAAGAGCTCACAGCAGCTCCTAAGCAAATATCAAACCACTCTGCCATATGCCCATGGGGATCCAAGCTACCAGGAGGACATGACCCTGGATTGGTTCCCTTTATTGGGAGTAAGATTTCTAACCCACGAACATCAGAGCCAGTGACCAAGCTCTGAGCATGTGTTTTGAGTACATGCCATTGATAACTAGATCTGAGCTGGAGGGTCCTCTAAACATAAAATACATTTCTGCAGCTTGAAAAGAAAACAGACTGTTTGGGGCTGGTTTGAATTAGGTAGAATGGAGACAGGAATTTTCCTGAAGTCCCCTCCCCTGGGAGCTACTCACTGCCTTACAGAGACTAGACAAGACACAGAGCCTGACTGACCCCACAGCCTGGCTCAGGGACGACTGAGTCTGGGTATGGGTGGTAGGCAAACTCCACAAGGACTGCTGAGAATGACTCTAAATATCATCACCTATCCCCACGGCTCAAGCAATCTGACTTTCTGTTAGGATTCTGCCTCATGAGCCTCACAGCCACAAATCCGCAGCCTGGGTGATCAATGACAGTGCTAGTTGCTTACGTGTTGCTGCCATCAAAAAGTGCAATTATGCCTTTAAAGCTCAAGGTTCAATTAAATATCTCTATAGTGGTGCTAATGGCTCAAGCAACCTTGAAACAGATGTCATATTTTAAAAGATCATTCTGAATTGTTTTATATCTGAAATTGCTCTGTAAAATCTTGTTAATTTTTCATCTTCAGTTGAGTGTGTATTTAAGGCTGAGAAGATGGCTTTCTTCCAGCCACAGTCCTCACAAGGGGGTTTCCTTCATCCCCTGACAAGACCACCCTGGAGGACAAAACGCCACCCAACCAAGCTGAGCTCAGCCCTCTAAGGCTCAGGTTCTCAGGAATCTGCTCTCGAAGGAAGAGCCCAAGGTGAAGATTAGGTCACAGGATATAGCCTAGTCCAGAGCCCAGCAGGGGTGGTTCAGACTGACATTGCTTTCTCCATGAGGGAGAAAGAAAAAGACAAACGTGTGGCTGCCACATGAGCGAGTGACCAGGTACCCTGGTTGGCACTCCTACAACCCCTGGCTTTCCATAAAGGTGACCAGAACTAATGGTACCTATTTATTTCCCAAGTAAAGCATGAACCCCTTGGGGGGAGACTGTGTCTGGTCCACCAGGAGGTCCCCCAAAACCGTCAGAACAATTCATGAATGAGGTACTGCCTCCACTGAGTAGTAAGGATGGCTAACTGGTAAACAAGGAAAGGAAGATATTAGGTATCCAGCCACAAAGAACAGGCAGGAGAAGAATGCTTCAGAGACAGTGAGCAGGAGTTTCTTTAATCACTGACCAACCTCTTTAAACAGTGACCTAGAAAAACTTAGAAATGCAATTTATATTCATGTTATATCCCAATAATAACAATGACAGCTAAGATGACTGAGCACTTTCTATGAATAACTGTTGTGCTCAGGCCGCACACACATGATTTTACATGCTCACAATAACCCTCTGAGGGAGGTGGTACCCTTATTCCCCAGGAAGGGTGAGGCTCAGGGGGCAAAGTGACTTGCTTAGGATCACAGAGCCAGCAACAGGAAGAGCAGGATTCAAAGCCAGAGCCCTTCTCTTGACCACTGCACTCTTGTACATGGTACTAGATCTGGCTGGGGGATGGAAGCTGGCCCCTGATATTTTTGAAACCTCAATGGTAGGCAATAGGGCAGAATTTTACTTGGAACTGAAGATGCCATTGCTTCCTCAATTGTTTTCTGGGGGGATGGCTCTTTGTTTAGGAGCCTCCCCGTTGTGACAATGCGGAGGAAAATCCTACTCAGTGATGGTGACGATGACAAGGCTAGTATCACTAACTTAAACTCTTTAGTCACATCCTCTGTTTAGTCCTCACAGCCACCCCACGATGTAGACACAATTGTTAACCATATCCTATGGATGAGGAAACTAAGGTCTCAAGAGAGGAGATGGTGCACCCAAGGTCACAGCCAGTAAGAGGTGAAATCCAGGGTCTAAAAAGTCCATCTGATGCCAGAGCCCATTCTGTGGCCAGTATAATCCCAATTCAAATGGGCATATGAGAATTTTGGGAAAATAACTCTAGAATCTATGTGAAAACTGGATCTGAGGGTCATACGTCTGAAAACAGGGAGCCCCATCAAGGTCCCTGTTGCTTTGTACACTAAGAAAGACCACAACTGATTCTAACACAACCCCAGGAGTTTCTGAACATTTTAATACAAGGAATAGAGGAAGAAGAGAGACTACACCAAGGGGTAGTAAATGACCTCCCACAGGTCAAACCTGGCCATCTGTTTTTGTAAATAAAAAGTTTTATTGTAACACAGCCATATCCACTGACTTACATATTGTCTACGGCTGCTTTTGTGCCAGAATAGCAGAGCTGAGTGGTTGCAAGACTGGCTGTATGGCTTGTAAGGCCTGAGATATTTACTGTCTGGCCCTTTATAGAAAAAATCCTGCCAACCTCTGGACTACATGTCAGAGAGCTCCATGCAAACAGCCTGGGGAAATAGCAAGCCAGAGTCTCCAGGCAGAATGGGCACACACTCCACCTACACAGCTCATGCTGACATACCCTGATTATAGTTGTATTTTTCACAACTATAAAATAACACAATATCCCAAACCAGCCATCCCTACCCCCAAATGCCCTCCTCTGAACAAAGGAGGAGAGTGAGTCTTACCTTTGTTGTACATGTTTGTTGGTACCTGGACGTCACTCAGACTGATGTTCACAGGCAAATTATTGAAATGGTCATTTGGGGCTAAGATGAATTCCTTCCCCAGCTCCAAAAAATTCCCATCTTTGTCCCTTTCATTTATCAGCACAGCATTGAAGTATTCATACTGAAAGAGAAAGTCAAAAAACCTTACTTGTAGCTTAGGGCAGAGGGCTAGGATCTCAGACAGACTGGGTTTAGATTGTAGGCCATCCCTACACTAATGGACCCTACTCTGGTCACAGAATCCCTTTTAGTCTTTTGTATTATCTATGGCATCTTTCACACAGGTGTGATAGTGCTATATAAATATATCTCAGTATCATTTAGTATTCTTGGAAAACATAAGTTGAAGAAGTTGCACAGTACCTCCTTTTGTGTATATAGAGAAAACTTCCCTAAAACCATTTTAATTTTTAAAATATTAAAGACAGACCCTGTCCTTATGTAGCCTACATTTAAGTTGAAGGAGACTGGAAAGCATAAAAAAGTAAACATATAATATATCAGATAGTCATACTTGCCATGGAAAGATAATAAAGCAGGGTAAGGGGAAAGCATCAGGGGCAAGGCTATGTTTTTCAGGTATAAGGTTCAGAGAAGGTCTGAGTGGCAGTGACATGTTCAAACTGAAGGAAGGGAGGAAGTGAGTTGTGTGGGCAACATCACAGACAGAAGGGACAAGGGCAAAGTCCCTCAAGATGGGAGTGTGTTGGCATGGTTTACCAATGGCTGTATCCTTATTATCATCATATCATCATCATCGTTGACATCATCATGTAACATATAGAGAATGCTTACTTTGTTCCAGAAGTTATTCTAAGTGCTTTTCATGTGTTAACTCTCCTTTCATGTGTTGGTTTTCCTAATAACTCAATGAAAACGATTTCACGAGTATTCCCACTTCACAAATGAGGAAACTGAGGTAGTGTATAGAGACTTTAGGTACCCTGTCAAAGATTATTGCAGCTGATAAGCAGAGCCAGAAGTCAAACACAGGCAGTCCATCTCCACAGTATGTGTTCTTATCTACTGTGTTTTATTGCAAGATGGCAGATGGCAGATGTAGCTGGAATGATCAGATTGGGGATTTAAAACAACTGTGATTAATATGCCAATGGAACTAATGGAAAAAGTAGAGAACAGGTAAGAGCAAATGAATAATATAAGGAAAAAGGTGGATATTCTAACAAAGAATCAAAAGAAGATTCTAGGAACCAAAAACACTGTAAAAGAAATAAAGAATACCTTGGCTGGCTCATCAGCCAACTGAACACAGCTGAGGATATAATCAATGAAACTAAAAATAGGCCAATAGGAACTTCCCAACTGAAAAGCAAAGAATAAAAATGGGGGAAAAAAAACCCAGAACATTCAAGAACTGTGGGACAATTACAAAAGATGTAACGTGTGTAATGGGAATACCATAAGGGAGTACCATGTTACAAAAGGTATAATGTGTGATGGGAATACAGAAGAAATATTTGGCATAGTAATGGCTGAAATTTTTCCAGAATTATGACAGACACCAAATTACAGATCCAAGAAACTCAGAGAGCACCAAGCACATGACTATAAAAATATCTACACCTAGGGATATCATTTTCAAACAGCAAAAAGGTTGTCATTTTCAAGACAAAAAGAAAACCTTGAAGGAGACCAAGGGGCAGGTGCAAGGTAAACCTCACCTACAGAGAAACAAGATAAGGATGACACCAGACTTATCTTCAGAAACCACACAAGCAAGAAGATAGTGCAGTAAAATAATTAAATTATTCAAAGAAAAAGCCCACCAACCTAAATTATCCTTCTAAAGTAAAGAAGAAATAAAAACTTATCAGACAAACAAAAATTGAAGGAATCTGTTGCAGACCTGCCTTCTAGATGAAAACATAGGCAGTAATATTTGAGATATCCCATGTAGCAATATTTTTTCTGACATATCTCTTAAGGCAAAGGGAATAAAGGAAAAAAAAATAAACAAATGGGATGACATCAAATTAAAAAGCTTCTGCACAGCTAAAGAAATCATCATCAAAATGAAGAGGGAACTGACCACTAACCATATGGGAGTACATATTTGCCAATGATATATCAGACAAGGATTTAATCTCCAAAATATATAAAGAACTCCTATGACACAACACCAGGAAGACAAAAAATCTAATTTAAAAAATGGGCCAAGGACCTAAATAGATGTTTGTCCAAAGTGGACATACACACGGCCAATAGACATATGAAAAGATGCTCAACATCACTAGCCATCAGAGAGATATAAATTAAAATCACAATGAGATATCACCTCACACCTTTCAGAATGGCCATCATTGATAAATCAACAAACAACAAGTGCTGGCAAAAATGTGGAGAAAAGGGGACCCTAGTATATTGTTGGTGGGAATGCAAACTGGTGCAGCCACTGTGGAAAATAGCATGGAATTTCCTCAAAAAATTAAACACAGAACTGCATTTTGACCCAGCTATTCCACACTGGGAATATATTCTAAGAATCCCGAATCACCCCTATGATCATAGCAATGTATTTACAATAGCCAAGAGCTGGAAACAGCCTCAGTGCCCATCAGTAAATGAGTGGATCAAAAAATGGTAGTACATTTACACAATGGAATACTACTCAGCAGAAAGAAAGAAGGAACTCCTTCCTTTTGCAATAGCATGGATGGAACTGGAGAATATTATGCTAAGTGAAATAAGCCAGTTGATGAAAGACAAATACCATATCATCTCACCTATGAGAGAAGTCTAATGAACAAAATAAACTAATGAGCAATATAGAACTAGAGGCATGGAAACATGGAACAGACTGACAGCAGCCAGAGGAGAGGGCAGAGGGAGATAATGGTGGAATGAAGGGGAAGGGACTAGTCAAAGGAAATGTATGAATGGCCCCTGGACATGGACAATGGTGTGGGGATTGACTGCGGGAGTGGGGGGTTGGGCTGGGCAGAGGAGGGCAAAGGGGGAAAATTGGGACGACTGTAATAGAATAACAATAAAAATTTGAAAAAGTTCTTTAAAAAGAAGGAAAATGAGATAGGTCAGAAACTCTGATCTACACAAAGAAGAGTAAAAAAGCTCTCAAGAGAAATTTTAAACTAAAGGAAAATAAAAAGGCAATTTATCAAAATTTCTGAGATGCAGCAGAAGCAGTGCTTATAGGGAAACTGATAAAATGTAATGCATGCATTAGGAAAAAAGAATATAAAATTAACCATCTGAGATCCAACTTTAGGAAATAGAAAAAAAGAGCAAACTAAGTCCAAAGCAGGAGAAAAGCAATTTTTTTTAATTTGCAGAGCAGAAATCAATAAAATTGAATACAGAAATATCAATAGAGAAAATCAACTAAACCAAAAGTTGGTTCTTTGAAAAAAAATTCATTACAGTGAAAAGATATAAAGCAAAATCACCAAAGGAAAGAGACACATGGAGTGAAGTCCAGAGGACTTCAGACACAAGCTTCCAAAAGTTCTCTCCCAGTGCAGTCACACAGGTGCACTAACTCTGCCAGCAATCAGCTATGACAACACACATGAAATGTTGCCTACCAGGGGCACTCAATAAACACGCAGTGCTAAAAATATTTATGGGGGGTGGTCATGTAGCAACACTATTTACCAACTTAAGCTAATTAAATTTATACACCTGCATACCTAACAACTGCATAGCACACATTATTTTCAAAATCATCAACTAAGCCATCAAACAAGTCTCAATAAATTTAAAATGACTAAAATCCACATAGTATGGTATTTGATAACAATAGGCTAATTTTAGACATTGATTTATGATAATGGTATAAAAATATCAATGATATCCAAGAAAAGATGATGTCTAGAAGAAACTATAGATTTGAAAACTTAAACAACACAGTACCCAATAATATATGTGTCAAGGAAGAAAATGACATGGAATATTGAGAAATATCTTTAAATGAGTGATAATGAAAAATACCAATATGTGTGAGATATACTAAAACAGAGTTTACAAAAGAATTAAAATTTTAAATGCTTATATAAAATAAGCAAATTTTAAGATAGTCTAAGATACTGTGTTAAGAAGATTTTAAAAAACCCTCAATGTTAAAAGAAGAAATAATAGAGATAAAAGCAGAAACCAATAAGACAGAAATCAAATAACAGGAGAAGGAATCAATAATGTTAAAAGTCAGTTTTTTTTAAATAGTTGATACAATTATAAAACCCTAACTAGATGGATGAATAAAAAAACAAAGAAAGCACAGGATACTAGTATCAGGAATGAAAGAGAAAACAATATTATATACCCTACAGATAATGAAAAGATAAGGGACTATTACAAACAACTTTATGTCACTATTTCATAGCTTGAGTTAAATGTCAAATTCCTTGAAAAACAGAAATTACTAAAACTGACACAAGAAGATTGGCCCTATATATACAAAAGAAATTGAGCTTACCATTAATAGCCATGCTAAAACAAATAACTCTAGGTTCAGAGTCCTTAAATGATGATAAATTACATACGTGTGTATGTGTATGTGTATAAATAACCATCTTATAAAATTTGAAGACAGAATAACTCAACTTATTTAATGAAGGCAGCATAACCCTGATGCCAAAACCAAACAATATTTTTAAATTACATAGTAATATCCCTCATTAATCTAG
This sequence comes from Desmodus rotundus, assembly GCF_022682495.2. Lineage (NCBI taxonomy): Eukaryota > Metazoa > Chordata > Mammalia > Chiroptera > Phyllostomidae > Desmodus > Desmodus rotundus. The sequence goes on from NC_071394.1 coordinate 88,550,901, forward strand.
ATGTGAAAATCTTAACAAAACATTGAATCAAATTCACCTCTAATCAGAAGGCTAATACCTCATGATCAAGTTGTATTTATCCCAGGAATTCAAGATTGGTTTCATATTTGAAAAATCATCAACACAGTTCACCACATTAATAGAATATTGAAAAAATCAGATGACCAAATACAGGAAGAAAAATCATTTGGAAATGATTTTTCAGAACTTCTGGCCAAGATGGAGGCAGAGGGAGATATGCTTTGCTTCCTCACACAACCAAAGAAGGACAACAGCAAATTTAAAAACAAAATGCAACCAGAACTGCCAGAAAATTGAACTGTATGGAAGTCCAACAACCAAGGAGTTAAAGAGGAAACATTTATCCAGACTGGTAGGAGGAGTGGAGACAGGCAGCTGGGTGGAGAGGACACAAGGCAAGGCAGTGGCTGGAGGACTGGTGGTCAAACATTTGTGTGCAGACAAGCCAGGAGGAACACCCAGGGAGCAAGACAGACTGAAACCCAGGGTTCCAGTGCAGGGAAATAAAGCCTCAAAACCTCTGTCTGTAAAAATCTGTGGAGGCTATGCTGGCGGGAGAAATTCCCAGCCTCACAGGAGAGTTTGTTGGAGAGACCAAAAGGGTCCTACAACACACACAAACCCACCCACCTGGAATCAGCACCGGAAGAGCCCAATATGCTTGTAGATAGTGGGGGAAGTAACTGAAAGCTGGCCAAGAGCCAAGCAAGTGGCACCATTCCCTGTAGGACCCCTCTCCCACACACAACAAATGTATGTGGGGATGAGTTACCCCACCCTGGCGAATACCTAAGGCTCCATCCCTTACAGTGTAATAGGTGGGCCGAGACAAAGAAATATGGCCCAAATGAAAAAACAGATCAAAACTTAAGAAAACAACTAAGTGAAAAAGAGATAGCCAACCTATCATATGCAGAGTTCAAAACACTGGTAATCAGGATGCTCAGAGAAGTGGTTGAGTATGATTGCAACTAGAGGAAAAAATGAAGGCTATGCAAAGGGAAATAAAGAAAAATATAAAGGGAACCAACAGTGAAGGGAAGGAAACTGGGACTCAAATCAATGATTTGGACCAGAAGGAAAAAATAAACATTCAACCAGAATGGAATGAAGAAACAAGAACTCAGAAAAAATGAGGAGAGGCTTAGGAACCTCTGAGACAACTTTAAATATTCCAACATCCCAGTCATATGAGTGCCAGAGGGAGAAGAGGAAGAGTGAGAAATATTTGAACAAATAATGAAGGAGAACTTCCCCAGTCTGGCAAAGGAAATAGTCTTCCAGGAAGTCCAGGAAACTCAGAGTCCCAAAGAAGTTGGACCCAAGGAAGTACACACCAAACCACATCATAATTACATTGCCCAAGATTAAAGAGAAGGAGAGAATCTTAAAAACAACAAGAGAAAAGGAGAGAGTTACCTCCAAAGGAGTTCCCATAAGACTATCAGCTAATTTCTCAAAAGAAACTTTTCAGGCAAGAAGGGGCTGGCAAGAAGTATTCCAAGTCATGAAAGGCAAGGACCTGCATCCAAGATTACTGTATCCAGCAAAGCTATCATTTAGAATGGAAGGGCAGATAAAGTGCTTCTCAGATAAGGTCAAGTTAAAGGAGTTCATCATCACCAAGCCCTTATTATATGAAATGTTAAAGGAACTTATCTAAGAAAAAGGTGATCAAAACTATGAATAGTAAAATAAAAACAAACTCACAACTGTCAAAAACCAAACCTAAAAAACCAAAACAAAAACAAACTAAGCAAACAACTAGAACAGAATCACAGAAATGGAGATCATATGGAGGATTATCCTCAGGAGGGGGTGGGAGAAGAATGGGGGGAAAGGTACAGGGTATAAGAAGCATAATTGGTAGGCACAAAATAGACGGGGCGGCGGGGGAGCGGTTAAGAATAGTATAGGAAATAGAGAAGCCAAAGAACTTATATGTACGACCCACAGACATGGACTAAGGTGGGGGAATGCTAGTAGGAGGAGGGGTGCAGGGTGGAGGGGGATAAATGGGAGAAAAAATGGGACAACTGTAATAGCATAATCAATAAAATATACTTAAAAATCATTTAGAAGAATTCAACTTTTGTTTATCATAAAAACTCTCAGAAAATTAGAAATAGTACAAAATGTCCTCAACCTGATAAAGAGCATTTATGAAAAAACTACAGCTAACACTACATTCATGATGAAACACTGAATATGTTTCCTCTGAGATCAGGAGTATGGCAAAGATGCCTTACCACTTCTATTTGACATTGTGCAAGTGGTCCTAGAAAATGCAGTAAGCCAAACAAATAAATGATGTCACAGGCATAGGCACACAATGTGATTGCCTATGTAGAAAACCCTAACAAATCCAGTTTAGCAAAATCACAGGATACAAGATCAACATATAAAAATCAATAGCATTTAATTATACTAACAAAGAACTACTGACATTAAAATTGAAAAAACAACATTTACTACAGTATAAAAAAGATAAACTACTTAGGCATATCTTTTTTTAAAAGTATATAAAATACCTGTATGCTGAAAGCTACAATACAGGGTGGGGCAAAAGTAGATTCATAATTATGAGTATGTGAAACATAGAGTTTATTCTGGTATAAGTATTTATTAATTATTGTATTATTTTCCATATGAAAAGCTGTTAACCTATATTTCCCTATCCTCTATATTGCTGTGAGAATTTTTAAAACTTTAAATAAATTGAGAGCCCTGGCTGGTGTAGCTCAGTGGATTGAGTGCAGGCCTGTGAACCAAAGTGTTGCTGCTTCTATTCCCAGTCAGGGCACATGCCTGGGTTGCAGGCTAGGTCCCCCAGTAGGGGGCACTCAAGAGGCAACCACACAGTAATGTTTCTCTCCCTCTCTCCTTCCCTTCCCCTCTCTCTAAAAAATAAATAAATAAAATCTTTAAAATTAAAAAAAGAAACAGAAAGCTATTTAAAAAACATTTACATAAATTGAGAGAGATACCTTACTTAAGGATTAGAAAGTCAGTATTAACCTGTTAATTATTCCCAAATTGATCTAAAAATTAGACAAAATTCCAATTAAAATCTCAACAGGTTTTTTTCTAGGAGTTACCAAGTTGATTTTAAGCTTTACATAAAAGTAAAAGTGATCTAGAATATCAAATACAATTTTGAAAAAGAAGAACCAAGTCCAAGGACTCACATTTCCTAATTTTAAGTCTTTCTATAAACTTAATTAATCAAAACAGTGTGGCATTGGCATTAGAATAGATAAACAAATCAAAGAAACAAAGAGAGTCCAGAAATAAAGCTACAAATATACAGTCTATTGATTTTTTTTCTTTTGTCTTTTTAAAAAATACTAAACAATTGTTTATTTCTTTATTTTCAGAAAACGATAATTGCAAACATTACCATTGTCTGAAAAGAGTCATCATCAGGGCTTTTGTTTTCCTCTGATCATTATAAAGCAACATTTCCCATAATATCCTTTTTTTAATTCTCACCTGAGGATATATTTATTGATTTGAGAGGGAGAAACATCAATGTGAGAGAGAAACATTGGTTGATTGTCTCTTGCACATACCCTGACCAGAGATCAAACCCACGACCTAGGTATGTGTCTTGACCTAGGATAGAATCCATTACCTTTTGTTGCATCAACACTCCAACCAACTGAGCAACTCGGCCAGGGTCATTGGTTGCTTCCTGTATGTGCCCTGACCAGGGATCAAACCTGCAACCTTGGTGTATTGGATGACACTTTAACCAACTGAGCTACCTGGCCAGGGCTATAATATTCTTTTTAACTGGTTATGAGTGAAGCTTGATTTCTTTGCCTTTCCTGCTTGGCAACTCAGAAACCTAATTTTATTTATTTTTTATTTTTATTGAATTTCTTGGCATCAGTTGATAAAATTATATAGGTTTTAGGTATGCAATTCCATAATACATCCTCTGTATATGGTATTGTATTCACCACCCCAAGTTTTCTCTTTCCATCATCATTTATCCCTCCTTTACCCTATCCCCCTTCTCTTCTGGTAATCACTATACTGTTGTCTGTGTCTATGAGCTTTTGTTTTATTTTGTTCTGTTTTTGTAATCCCTTCACCTTATTCACTCAACCCCCATCCACCTCCCCTCTGACAGATGGCAGTGTGTTTTCTGTATCTATGGCTCTATATCTGTCCCGTTAGTTTATTTTGTTCATTAGACTCCACATGTAAGTGAAATCATATAGTACTTGACTGGCTTATTTCTCTTAGCATAATACTCTCCAGGTCCATCCATGCCGTTGTAAAGGGTAAGATTTCCTTCTTTTTACACCTGAGCAGTATTCCATTGTGTAAATGTAGCAAAGCTGTTTTATTCACCCATCTACAGATGGGCACTTTGGCTATTTCCAGATCTTGGCTATTGTAAATAATGCTGCAATGAACACAGGGGTGCATATATTCTTTCATTTCAGGGGTTTTGGGGGGATATTCCCAGAAGTGGAATTGCTAGGTCATAAGGCAGTTCATTTTTAATTTTGATGTAACTCCATAATGCTTTCCACAGTGGCTGCAGCAATCTGCATTCCCACCAACAGTGCACAAGTGTTCCCTTTTCTCCACATCCTCACCAACACTTGTTTATTGATTTATGGATGATAGCCATTCTGACAAGTGTGAGGTGATATCTCATCATGACTTTAATTTGTATTTGTCTGATGATTAGTGATGTTGAGCACCTTTTCATATGTCTATTGGCCATATGTATGTCCTCTTTGAAAAAGGATCTATTCGGGTCCTTGGCTCATATTTTTAATTGGATTGTTTGTGTGCCTGCTGTTGAGTTATATAAGCTCTTTAAAATTTTAGATATTAATCCCTTATCAGATGTATCATTGGCTAATGTGTTGTCCCATTCAGTGAGTTATTTTTTCATTTTGTTGATGGTTTCCTTTGCTGTGCAAAAACTTTTTAGTTTGATGTAGTCCCATTTGTTTATCTACTTATTTTTCTGTTTCCCTTGCCAGGGAATATAAATCAGAAAAAAAAATATTGCTATGAGAAATGTCTGAGATTTTAGTGCTTACATTTTCTTCTAGGATTTGTATGGCTTCAAGTCTAACACCAAGTCTTTAATCAATTTTACGTTTATTCTTGTGTATGGTGTAAGAAGTCAGTCTAGTTTCATTTTTTTTTTGCATGTATCTGTCCAATTTTCCCAACAACATTTATTGAAGAGATTATTTTCACACCATTGTATGTTTTTGCCTCCTTTGTGAAATATTAATTGACTATAAAGTATGGGTTTATTTCCAGGCTCTCTATTCTATTCCCTTGGTCTGTCTGTTTTAATGCCAGTACCTTACTGTTTTGATTATTGTGGGTTTGTAGTATATTTTGATACCAGGTAGCATGATTCCTCAAACTTTGTTCTTTCTTCTTGAGATTGCTATTGCTATTCAGGAATTTCTGTGGGTCCATATAAATTTTTGGAATATTATTCCAGAAATATACACTAGTTCTATAGTTCTGTGAAATACACCATTGGTATCTTGATAGGAATTGCATGGAATCTATAGATTGCTTTGTGTAGTATGGGCAATTTAATGATGGTAATTCTTCCTGTCCATAAACACAGTATATGCCTCCACTTATTCATATCTTCAATTTTTCTCCAGTGCCTTACAATTTTCTGAGTACAGGTATTTTACATCCTTGGTTAAGTTTATTCCTAGGTTATTTTTTTAAGCAATTGTGAATGGCATTGTTTCCTTAGTTTCTCTTTCTGATAGTTCATTACTGGCGTATAAAAATACAACTTAAGTCTGGATATTTAGTTTGTATCCTGCTACTTTACTGAATTCATTCATCAGTTCTAGTAGATTTCTGGTGGAATCTTTAGGGCTCTCTATATACAGTATCATGTCATCTGCAAATACTGACAACTTTACTTTTTCTTTTCCAATTTGGATGCCTTTTAAAAAATATTTTATTTATTTATTTTAGACATAGGGGAAGGGAGGGAGAAAGGAAGAAAGAGAAACATCAATGTGTGGTTGCCTCTTGTGCACCCCCCAACCGGGGACCTGACCTGGTCCCCAACCCAGGCATACGCCCTGACCGGGAATCAAAGAGATGACATTTTGGTTCATGGACCAGCACTCAATCCAATGAGCCACACCAGCCAGGGTTCAGTTTGGATGCCTTTTATTTCTTCTTGTTGTCTGATTACTTCCAGTAATATGTTGAATAAGAGTAGTGAAAGTGGGCATCCCTATCTTATTTCTGATTTTAAGGAAAACACTTTTAGTTTTTTCCTATTGAGTATGTTGGGTTTGGGTTTGTTCTATACAGCTTTTATTATGTTGAGATATGTTCCTTCTATTCCCATTCTGCTGAAAATTTTTATCATAAATGGGTACTGGGTTTTATCAAATGCCTTTTCTGCACCTATTGATGTGATTATGTGGTTTTTATCCTTCATTTTTATGTGTTATATCACATTTATTGATTTGCAGATACTGTACCAACCTTGCATCCCTGGAATAAGTCCCACTTGATCATGATATATGATCTTCTTAATGTATTGCTGTATTTTGCTTGCTAATATTTTGTTGAGGATTTTATCATCTATGTATATCAGGGATATTGGCCTATAATTCTCTTGCTTTGTAGTGTATTTACCTGGTTTTGGATTATGCTGGCCTCAGTAAATGAGCTTGGGAGTCTTCTCTCCTCTTGAATTTTTGGGAATAGTTTGGGAAGGTTAGGTTTTAGTTCTTTTTTGAATGTTTGCTAAAATTCACCTGTGAAGCCATCCAGTACAGGAATTTTATTTGTTGGGAGGTGTTTGTTTGTTTGTTTGTTTGTTTTTTATTACTGCTTCAATTTCATTCATTGTAATTGGTCTATTCAGACTCTGATTCTTCCCAATTCAATTTTGGAAGATTGTATGTTAATATGAATTTATTCATTTTGTTCCGATTGTTCATTTGTTAGCATATATTTGTTCATAGTATTTTCATGCAATCATTTCTGGTTTTTTGGTGTCATTGTTACTTCTCTTTCATTTCTTATTTTATTTATTTGGGTCCTCTCACTGTTTCTCTTGATAAGTCTAATTAAAGGTTTATCAATCTTGTTTATCTTTTTGAAGAACCAGCTCTTGGTTCTGCTCTGATCTTTATTATTTCCTTTCTTCTACTTACTTTGGGCTTTGTTTGTTCTTTTACAAGTTCCTTTAAGTGTAAAGTTAGATTTTTTATTTGGGGTTTTTCTTGTTTCTTGAGATAGTCCTGTAATGCTATGAAATTCCCTCTTCCACTGCTTCCACTGTGTCCCATAGATTTTGGGTTTCTCTGTTCTTTTTCAGTTGTTTCAAGGTATCTTTTGATCTTCTTTTATCTCATTGTTAACCCATTCACTGTTTAATAACATGTTATTTGGCCTCCATGTCTTTTTGCATTTTTCAGTTTTTTTCTTGTGATTGATTTCCAGTTTCATACCATTGTGGTCATAGAAGATGCTTGATATCATTTCAATCTTAAATCTGAGACTTGTGTTCTGTCCTAATATGTGGTATATCCTAGAAAATATTCATATTCACTTGGAAAAGAACTTATTTTTCATAGCTTATTTGAGGTGAAATGCTATGAAGATATCAGTTAAATGCCCCCTAAGATCATTGCTTCCTTGTTGATATTCTGTCTGGACGGTCTATCCATTCATGTCAATGGGGTGCTATAATTCCCTACTATGATTGTGTTACTGCCAATCATTCCCTTTCTGTTTATCAAGATTTGCTTCACATATTTAGGTGGTCCTATGTTGGATGTATAAATGTTTACCAGGGTTGTATCTTCTTGTTGGATTGATTCTCTTTATCATTATACCATTCTTTCTTTGCCTCTTAGCCTTTGTTTTAAAGTCTATTTTATCAGATATAAGTATCATTACCCCAGCTTTTTTTCATTTCCATTTGATGATATATCTTTTTCCATCTCTTTATTTTTAGTTTGTGTATATCTTTCATTCTGAGGTGGCTCTCTTTTAGAGAGCATATATATGGGTCATATTTTAGTATCCATTCAGCTACCCTATGTCTTTTGATTAGAGCATTTAAGACATTTATGAAGTGAATTTGATAAGTAGGTATTTATTGCCATTTATTCATTTAACTATGTTTCTTTGTCTCCTTCTCCTCCCCCTCTCTCTTCCTCCTCCTCCTCCTCCTCCTCCTAGAAGGCCCTTTAACATTTCTTGTAATACTGGTTTGGTTGTATCAAACTCCTTTTGCTTTTTCTTGTCTGGGAAGCTCTTTATTTTACTTTTAATTTTAAATGGTAGCTTAGCTACATAAAGTAGTCTTAGTTGTAGATCCTTGCTTTTCATCATTTTTAATATTTCATGCCAATCCCTTTTGGCCTGAGATGTTTCTGTTCAGAAATCAGCTGTCAGTCTTATGGGAGCTACCTGGTAAATAACTAACTTTCTTCCTCCAGCTGCTTTTAAGATTCTCTAACAGGAGGGCCCACATAACTTGTCTGTAAACTTTGGCATTTTAATTATGATGTGTCTTGGTGTCAGCCTGGTTGGGTTCATCTTGTTTGGGACTCTCTGTGCTTCTGGGACTTGTGTGTCTTTTTCTTTCAGCAGGTTAGTAAAGTTTTCAGTCATTATTTGTTCAAATAAGTTGTCATCCCTCTTCTCCTGCTGGTAGCCCATCATGCAGATATTGTTATACTTCATATTGTCCCAAAGGTCCCTTAAACTAGCCTTGTTTTTTATTTTCCTTTTGATGCTCTTATTGGGTGTTTTTTATTGGGGGGGGGGGGTGCTACCTTGTGTTCCAAATCACTGATCTGATCCTTTGCTTCTCTTAACCTACTCTTTATTACCTCCAATGTATTCTTCATTTTAGATATTGTATTCTTCATTTCTTACTGGTTCTTTTTTTATAGTTTCTATGTCCTTCTTAATGTTGTTGTAGTTCTCACTAAGTTCCTTGTAGTTCTCACTAATTTGTTTGAGCATCCTTATAATAATATTTTAAACTGTATATCTGAAAAATCACCTGCCTCTATTTCAATTATCTCTTTTTATGGAGATTTCTCCTGTTTTCATTTGTGGCATGTTTCTTTGTCTCCCCATTTTGGCTGCCTCTTTATGTTTGCTCTTCTGTATAAGGTAAATCTGCTATGACTCCCAGTCTTGGTAGGGTTGCCTTATATAGTAGGTGTCGTGTAGGATTTGGTGGCACAGACCCCTTGATCACCTGAGCTGGATGCTCTAGGAATGTCCTTTGTGGGGGTTATGTGGGCCCTCCTGTTATAATTGAGTCTTGATTGCTATTGGCTCATTTATGAATGTGGGAACCCTGAGGCTGACTGACTTGAGGATCAACACCAACCACAGGGTATGATCTGCTATGCAGGTGCTGACCACCCAAAGTCAAATTCACCTCAGCAGGGTCTGTTGCCTGATGAGATCTCCCTTTGGATATGCTACTTGTGAAGCTAACTGGATCCTGCTCTGATGTTGTCTGAAGTTGGCTTCTGGATGTGTTGGTTCTGGGATCTCTCAGCAGGGAACTCTGTGTAGGCCAGTGTCTGTGACAGGCCCTGGGCAAAAGATTTCTCTTTAGCAAGCCTTCAGTTGGCTATTTGGGGGGGGGGGGTTCTTACTTTTCTAAAGTAAGTTATACTTTATTGATTATGCTGTTACAGTTGTCCCAAATTTTTCCTCTTTGCTCTCCACACTCAGCATCCCCCACTCCCCAACACAATCCCCACCTTCATATCCATGGATCATGCATATAAGTTCTTTGGCTAGTCCATTTCCTATACTGTACTCTACATCCCCATAGCTATTCTGTGATTACCAATTTGTACTTCTTAATCCCCTCACCTTTTCACCCATTACCCCAAACCACCCCCACATCTGGCAACCATCCATACACTTTCCATATCCATGATTCAGTCCCTGTTCTTCTTGTTTGCTTAGTTTGTTTTTTTCAGTTGTTGATAGGTATGTGTTTATTGTCATTTTACTGTTCATAGTTTTGATCTTTGTCTTTTTCTTAAATAAGTCCCTTTAACATTTCATATAATAATGGTTTGGGGATGATGAACTCCTTTAGTTTTTTCTTGTCTGGGAAGTTCTTTATCTGCCATTTGATTCTAAATGATAGCTTTGCGGGGTAAAGCAATCTTGGTTGTAGGTCCCTGCTTTTCATGATTTTATATATTTCTTGCCAATGCCTTCTAATCTTCCAAGATTCTTTTGAGAAATCAGCTGACAGTCTTATTGGAACTCCCCTGTAGTAACTTGAATGTTCCATATTTTTATTGCACTTCCAGTTTGGTCCTGAGAGGAGGTGAGTGTAACATCCACCTACTCTGGGCCATCTTGGATCCTCCTACAGTCAACTGATTTTTCTTAAAGGTACCTAGATAATTCAATGGGGAAAGTATTTTCAATAATCTGTTGTGGAACAAATAACTAATCATATGAAACTATATATTCAACCCATAACTTGCAACATGCACATATTAATTCAAGATGGATGATACACTTAAATTTAAAAGCTAAATCTATAGTTCTTTTAAAAAATTATGAATATCTTTGTAGCCTTCAGGTAGGCAATGACTTCTTAGGACATATAAAGCACTTACAATTTTAAAAATTGATAATGTGGTCTTACAAAAATACTTTGTAATCAGATTCACTATTATTAAAGCAAACAGGAGAGCCACTGTTATGAAAAGAGTATTTATAATATGCATCCCACAAATTACTCGTACCCAGAATATGTAAAGAACTCCTATACCTCAACTTAAAACATCAATGAAAATATAAGCAAAAGATTCGAATAGACATGTTACAAAGAAAAGTATATAAATGGTCGATATGCAAATCAAAAAGTATTCAACAACATTAGTCATCAGGTAAGTAAGTACAAAATAAAACTCGAACCAAATGCCACTAGAAAGCTAACGTTAAATTTCTAAAAATACTAAATTTTGGCAAGAATGTAACCAGAAATCTCATATATTACTCATGGAAATATAAAATGTTATAATACTTGAAAAAAAAACACTTTCTTGTAAAGTTAAACACATATGACCTAACACCCAGCAATTCCACAGCTAGGTATTTATTCAAGAGAAATGAAAACAAATACTCACAAAAATGTTTGTGCCGATGTTCAAGAAAGCCTCATTCACAATAGCCAAAAGTAGAAACAACCCAAATGTCCATTAACAGATGCAAGGATAAACAAATCTCTGATATAGTCATATAACAGATTACTACTCAGGAACAAATTACTGACACATTCAAAATATGGATGGATCTCAAAAACATTTTATGTAAAAGAAGCCAGAAGCAACAAGAGTACAGGTGTGCAATTCCATATTTATATGAAGTTCTGGAACAGGGAAAATTTTTCTTCAATAGTGACAGCAATCAGGGGTTGCTTCTGGGAGAGAAGGTGGGGGTCCTCTGGTAAGGGAAACAAGAGAACATCCTGGGTTGCTGGAAATGTTCTACGTCCTTATGGGGTGTGGGTTACTCGTGTATTCATTTGTCAGTACTCACTGATTTGTATGCTAAATGACTGCATTTCACTATATAGAAGTGTATGCCACAATAAAAAAAAATATTAACCACAAAAGATCTTTCACTTTTTAAACAATTATTAATTCCAAGCTTTATAGAAACAAAACTCGATCTAACAAATTCCGCCCCCAGTCATTGTTAAAGCACAATTTACTGTGATACGACACTCAGAAACAAAAGAAATCATACCTTTCTGCTGAAACATCAACCAAGGGAGCACTTTACCAGGCAGAAACACCTTGACTGGCTCATGAACAGCCCACACCAAGGGGAGGCCTGGATCTGCTTCCTAGGGAACATGTCTCCAGGGTTTCCTTCCACAGCTCCACCGACCCAAGTGCTTCACAGAATCTTACCAGCACTTTTTAAAACTCAAGGCTTTAATGTCTTTGTTTCATTATAACTCGATGTTCAATTAACAAGACAAAGCCTAGGCCTGTGTGGTAAGGGCAAGTGCAATCATGGCTCACACACAGGCTCTCTGAAGGCAGTGTAATTGAATAATCTGCACAGCCCAAAGCAAATGAAGGAAGGATGGAAACACAAGCAGGCTTTTGCTCAATGATGCTCGTCATTTACCACGAGTGACTGTGTGTTCTGCTTCTCCTCCCAAATCCATTCCATATTGATTTTGAAAAGGTTGACTTGGTGCAAATAAGAAGAAGCATTCCTCAGTCCTTGGAATTCATTGCCATAATTATGAGGCTCAGGAGCTGTGTCCACATGATAGATAAAAGTTATGTTTAGTCCAAGTCACCTCAACATTTCTGAATCCCTGTCACCCATGGAGTAAAAGTAAATCAATTATGTTATTAGTATATCTGATAACCTACTAAGTGTGATGGGACACAAAGGAAACTAATCCAGGGTACAGACTGTGGCACGTAAAGTGGTGAGTATGCATGTACAGTGGTCACCAAAACCTGGCCTGCACTGGCTCAGAATGAGGTGGTCCAATGAGTGTCTAAAGCTGATTCATTAGGGTAGGGGTAGGCACAGTTTTTCTGTAAAGGGCCAGATAGTAAGTATAGAGTCTTGGTTGCAATGCCTCAACTCTCCTGTTACAGCAGGGTTCGGCCACAGACAATACTTAAACCAACAGGCCTGGCTGTGTGCCAGTCAACTTAATTTACCAAAAATTTGCAAACTTACAAAATAGATTTGGCCTGCAGGCTATAGTCCACCATCCCCTGTAGTAGGGTGTTAATGAGATTTTTAAGAGACAGAAATAAAAAACCTCAGGCTAGAAGGAATTAAGCATTTCTTTCACTAAAAATTTTTTAGCACAATATTGAAGGAAAAGAATAAATCTGGAGGACTGATGCTACCCAACTGCAAAACTTACAATAAAGCTACAGTAACAGAAACATTGTGGTATTGGCAAAAGAATAGATAAATAGATCAATGAAACAAAATGGAAAGCCAAGAAAGAGACCCCATAAATACGGTCAACTCATCTTTGACAATTGTAGGAGCAAAGATAGTCCCTTCAACTAATGGTGCTGGAAAATCCGCACATCCACGTGCAAAAAATAAAAAGAATTTAAACATAGGCCTTAAACCCTTCACAAAAAATTAACTCAAAAGGGATCATAGACACAAATATGAAACAAAAACTATAAATCTAGAAGTTACCATGGAAGAAAACCTAGATGACCTTGGGTGTGGTGATGTCTTTTAAATACAACAGCAAAGACACAATCGATGAAAGAAATAAGTAATGAACTAGACAGCATTAGAATGCAAACTTTTGCTCTGTGAAGGGCAGTGTCAAGAGAATTAGAAGACAAGCCAGAAACTAAAAATATATATACTTGCAAAAGACACATGGGATAAAGAATCATTATCCAATATATACAAAGAACACCTAAAACTCAACAATAACAAAACTAACAACTCAATTAAAAAATGGGCCAAACACTTTAAAAGATACCTCACTAAATAAGATATACAGATGGCAAATGAGCATATGAAAGATGTCCACATCATAGGTCATCAGGGAAATGTGGATCAAAACAACATGAGATAGCACTACACGACTATTAGAATGGTCAAACTCCAAAACACTGACAACACCAAATCTGGCAAGAATGTGGAGCAACAAACACTGTCATACATTGCTGGTGGGAATGAAAAACAATACAGCTACTTTCAAAGAAAGTTTGATGGTTTCTTACAAAACTAATCATACTCTTAACAAGTGATTCAGCAACCATGCTACTGGAATTTACCCAAAAGCTTTGAAAATGTATGTCCACACATAAACCTGCACACATGTCTAAGAGGCTTTATTTGCCATAACTTGGAACCAATCAAGATGTCCTTCAGAGGGTGAATGGACAAATAAACTAGGGTACATCCAGACAATGAAATATTACTTAGAACTAAAAAGAAATAAGCCACCAAGCCATGAAAAGACATGGAGAAACATAAATGCATGTTACTAAGTAAAAAAAGCTATGGGGGTGGGAGGGGCTTCACCTCCAGAGCCCCCGTCCTCCACCCCCCGGGCTGTGATGGATGAGAATAAGTCTACCAAGACATGATCTATTTGGGGAGGAAAGGTGGCCAGTCTCTCAGAGGAGAAGGGCCTTGAGCCTGTTCCTCAATGGGTTTTTATTGGGTTTAATTTGCATAGGAGTACAGGGCATATACGTAAAGCTCATCATTCATTGGCAGGCAGTAATGATCAAACAATAGATAGTATTCAAAGAACTATGAGGGTTTATTCTGAGTCAGAATCAGATAGCCAAAGGGCCATAAAACTTTGGGAAACAAACTCATTTTATGCTTGGACCGTTATCATTTAAATTGAGGGTATTCTTAGCAAAGCAGGTTTCACAGGATGTTATGCATTCTTTGTTAGGCCTAATTGCCCCTGGAAACCACCCATTCTAGCACAGGCCTTTGGCATTGTTTCAGGCTTAAAATCGGGGAGTGGGGGTGGCGGGGGATGCGGGCAGCCAAGAGATTAGGAGACTTTTTAGAGATAGAATGAGGATTCAGGCTATGACAGAGCCAAGTGGTGAGGGTCCATTACCCCTTTTCTATAGTCCCCTAAGTCCTCCCCTGATAGCCCCTTCATGACCATGCCTGTCTTAGGTTGTCCCTCCCTTGAGGAATCTTACCTGTCATTGGCTAACCAGTCATCTGCCTGGGGCCAAGCAAGGTAAAGTAAAGGGGGCAGAGGCTGTGCCCCTGATGGGAGGATAAACTTTGTCTCCTTGGTGGTTTATGGTCCCAAGGTCTTTATACTCAGCCTTAGCCATGGGGGTTACAGCTTCTGAAACCAGGCAGAGCAGTTCCCAACAAGAAGCCACTATAAGAAGGCTGTATGATCCTAACTTTATGACATTCTGGAAAAGGCAAAACTGTGAAAACAATACAATATTAGTGGTTGCTAGGGTATAATGGGGGAGAAGAATGAATAGGCAGAGCACAGCAGATTCTTAGGACAGTGAAAATAAATTGTATGATATTATAATGATAGGTATGTGTCATCATATACTTTTCCAAACCCACAGACTATAAAATACCTAGAGTAGATCCTAAAGTATTCCATGGACTTTGGGTGATGATGTGTCAATGCAGGTTCACCCTTAGCAAGTGATGTGGATAATGGCTATGCATGTGTAGGAGCAGAGGGTAGATCTCTCTCTCTACCTGCCTGCCAATTTTGTTATAAACCTAAAACTGCTTTAAATAAACAATCTTTGAAAAAATGTTTTTGAGCATCTCCTAGATACATATAATTTATAACACATATGTATTACTTATCAACTATTATACTAACATGAACATTCTCAAACAAACTACAACAAATATATTAAAAGTAAATAGGAATAAAAGTGACATATTCTCTTTGACATTACAGTGGCTGGTTATGCGCACTCTGGGTGGAGTACTACCCTGCAGTGTCCCAAAGCAGCATCTCCAGAATATGAACTGTGCAACAGAAAGCCCTTCCACAGAGTACTTGTAAGGATCACTTTTTAAAATGTGTGCCATGGTGAACAAAGGTTGGGAAAGGCAGGGAGAGCTGAGGTTTAAGGAATGACAAAGAGGTTTCTTATTTTTAGGACTTCTCAGGGCCTTTAACTCATTCTGAGAACAGACTGTGTTACGTTTGACTGTCTGGGGGCAGCATTCCTCTAACACAGCCAGTCATGTGGGAGTTCTCCTCAGCACTTACCAAGGTGGTCATTGTACAAGTACTTGTGTAACTGTTTTATCAATCGGTGGCACCCCATGGGACCAGTCCAGCAACTCAGGAATATTTCCATATTAGGCACTGTTATATCCCCAGACCCTTGCACTTGCCAGTTGACTCACAGACCAAATGACCAATGTCAGAATCCATCAGGTTGCCAGGTCTCTCTCGCAGACCTGCCTTCACAGTCAGCTCTCCCAGGCCATGGGGTACCCAGGAACGTTCTGAGCAGGTAGGGAAGATGAGGTAGCAAGCAGAGTTTCCTATGGCCCAGGGAAAGGGAAGCTGTAGGAGACTAATGTCATACTGTTGCACCATCTGTCACTAATTCAGAGAGAAGAGTGTATCCATAGTGGGGTAAATGTGACTCTGGAAGTGACCAGAGTTGCTGATCTGTGTGAATCACTATAACATGAAGGAAACAAGGCAGGAACCTGTGATACCTCCAGGGTCCACAATGTCCCCAAGGGCAGCCTGGGCATCCCCCACTGGCGGAGTCCCTCTCCTTCATTGCCAGTGTCACAGAATATGGCAATTTTCCGTTCTGATGGGGTGCCACCAATTAAAATAATTCATTGTTCCACCCCTCTACCAACTGTGGAATCCAACTGGTGAGGCCTTCTCATTGGCCCAGCTGCATGCGTCTCACCATGCAGAGTCAAACGTTGATTCAACAGGAAGTATCACTAGATAGTACAAACGTTTCAGTTTGTGTGCCTCCACTGATTAGCTGGTGATCACTGCCCACATGTGCTAAGAAAGCTTCTGAGGCAGCATCTCAACCAGAGGAACCTAAGCCCCTCTCTGACAGTGGCCTTTCCCACACTACTCACACCCACCAAAATCCCGTACTCCCTAGTTCATGGTTGGCAAACTGTTTCTATAAAGAGCCAGATAGTAAATATTTTAGGATTTGCAGGCCAGACAGTCTCTGTCACCGCATTCAATTCTCTTGTTTTAGCAAAAGTAAGCAAATGCAGTCCATAAACGAATGGGTGTGGCTGAGTCCTAATAAAACTTTATTTACACAACAGGCAGGATTTGGCCTGAAAACCTTAGTGTCCTGACCCCTGCCCTAGTTTCCTCTTCACTCTTTCCAGGTGAGAGGCACCTAATCTCATTAATCCAGATGTTCTGAGGCAATGTTTCTCAACAGCAGTTGGGGAGCTTTTCAGCATCCAGATGCCCAGGGCAAATCTCAGAAAGGTTAAATACAAATACCAAGGGGATGTTTTCCCAGCTCCCACCAGGTGATTCCAGTGTCCAGCCCTGGCTGAGACACAACATTCCCCAGGGAGACTTCGGCTTTCCCCTCCTGCAAGGTGAGTTGCATAATGGAACTGCAAGGCCCACTGCAGAGGGCCCACTTCATGGGCTGGAGGTATCTGCTCCACACATTTTGGATTTAATTAAATCCTGCCTGAGAGTTCTCTAATTGTTTCTTTTGTGTGGGCTGTGGAACAAACCAACTATAAACTCCGTAGGAGGTGGGCCTGTGCCTCTCTCCTCACCTGCTGGCCACTGAAGCCGAGAATAACTCCAACTCATAAAACCCAGCCTGAGGGTGCAACTTGGAACATGGGCCATTAGCAAAGCCAGCACTCACTCAATAAATGACCAGATTGGTCAGAATGCTCCAGAGAAACAGACCAATGGGGTGAGACACAGAAGGAAACAGAGAAGGAGGGAGGGAGAGACAGACAGACAGACAGACAGAGAGGTTGAGCTTTATCGAATGAGTTGGCTCATTTGACTGTGGGGTCTGGTGACTCCAAAATCTATAGGTTGAATGGGCAAGCTGGATATTCAAGTAAGAGTTGATTTCACAGTCTTGAGTCCAAATTCCACAGGGCAGGCCAGGCAGGCTGGTAACAGGCCGGATTTCCGTGTTGTAATCTTGAGGCAGAATTGCTTCTCTTCAGTGAAGCTGTCTGCTCTTCAGGTCTCCAGCTAACTGGATGAAGCACCCCTTCATCACGAAGGGTGATGTGCTTTACTCGAAGTCTACTGACTGTGACTATTAGTCACCTCTAAAAAATGCCTTCACAGCAACATCAAAAGTGGAGTTTGACCAAACAGACAACTGGGTATCACAGCGTAGCCAGGTTCACACGTAAAATCAACCCTCACAATTGTCCCTCTCAATGGACTGTGGCAACAGTTTGTCAGCTGGACTCCCAGCTGTCTCCTTGTCCCCTGCCACATCCAGGCAGCAGCCAGGGTGATTGTTTAGAAACATAAAATAGCTGTGTTACTCTCCAGTGATTCCCTTCTACCTTCAGAATAAACCCTTCCCCGAGCTCTGAAAGGCTCTATGGTCTGACAGCTCCCCACTTTGCCCAAGTGGTCTCCTCCACTGACCAGCCTTCCCCCACTCCTGCCTCCCTGCCCTCTTAGTAGTATTAAAACAAATTGGCTTCCACTTAGGGCCTTGCAGTGCCCTGGATTGCCTGAAGTAGCCACTCCCCTCAGTCTTTATAATAAACTCTGCTGCTTGCTAAGCTAAATTAAGCTAAGCTAACTTAACTTTGTTACTTACAAGTGGAGTCCTAACTAGCACATTCATCACAACCTGATGATGAAGGACCTCCAGGATCCCATCAGGAAGACTTACTCTCAACATCTCCAGGCCTCACATGGAAGTATCCCTTCTGCCTAGGTGGGTTCTTGTCCTTGTGTACATTCCTCATCTGGCCCTGTTACTGGCTTCACTCTCTACCCAGCCCAGTCCTGTTGGCCCAATCAGCATTCATCTTTCTCAACCTGATCTTTATGTGCCTCAGTTTCCTCACCTGTAAAGTGAAGTAGCTATGAACTCCTTCACAGCTGCATGTCAAGCTCCTAAAACAGCATCCAGCATAGGTAAGAACTCAGTTAAGGCCATTGGTGGTTAAGAGCTCAATCCCATCTGAAAGGCCCAGGGCTCTCCCAGTCCCCCTCTCCCAAGCCATTCTCCTTCCCAGTTAAACTGCTTCCTCTGATCTCCTCTCCAAACTCAGCAAATTGGTGGATTCTTCTGCCCTTTCCTTCACAGTATTGGCTCCCCTGGATTCAGGAGCATCTCTCCATCCCAGAGACACCATGCCTTTCTCATCTCGACATCCCTGGTACTAAGCACAGTGTATGGATCCTCAGCCAGGTGGTGGGGTGAGTAAACAAACACAATAACCCTGGTCTGTACCAATTAGGGAAACATCTTCATGTTTCACCACCAGCTAGAAAGAGCCTTCCCACTCCCTGCACAGAGTTAGTTTCAAGCCAGGGGAGAAATCTGGGGGGCCTCCTAATTCCCATCCCTCCCTCTGCCCAGATTTCACCCAATGTTCCATTCATGAAGCAAGAAACCAGCCGGGGATGGCAAGGAGAGGATGGGAGGGGCTTTGGAGCCTGATGTCCAGGATTGAAACCATACTTGCTTCCAAAAGTCACTCCAACATCTCTATGGTGTAGTTTCTTTCTCTGTAAAAAAGGGAATGGTGACACCTACCTCTTAAGGTCTTTCTGAGGACTGAATGGGATAAAATGTACAAAAGCAATGGGCACAGTGCCCAGAGCAGGCTCTTAATATGTTTTGGTTCTCTCCTCTTTCCCTTATTATTTTCCCCTTCCATACTCTGGGATGATGGCCAGCTTTTTACAACTTAGATTAAAAAATAAAAATTAGTAAGAATGTTAGCTCCAAATGAGCCAAGAAAATACCAAATTCTCAGTGCACATGCATCCTATGGGGAGGTGACATATATTCCTACTCATCTGTGCCCCTCTCCAAAGGTCTAGTGCTGTCTGATTACTACTCAATAATCTCATTTTCTCCTCATATGTGGAAATTGATTTTTTAATGATCTGTTCCAGAATATTTCTAGGCATTAATGTTACATTAACTCATTTATAATTCCCCAAGTGCCACAGTTCCTTTCAAAAAGCAGATAATGAATATCCTTCTCCCAGCCATCTGGAATCTCTGGCCTCTGAGCATGCTCAAATATGAGTATTAATGACCTATTTAACAAGCTACTTAGGCAGGCCTTGGACTGCAGCCTTCTGTAGGTCTAGCTGGCCACTTGGCATTTAACTTTAACAACCTTGGAATGAAAGTATTTAACTTGAACACACTGGGTTCAAATCCCAGCTCTTCTGCTTAGCCACACTCTGTTACCTCATCCATACAGTGGGATTGCAACCACCTACCTTACAATGGAGTTGTTTTGACTAAGAAATATGTAAAAAATAAAAAGCACTCATTTCAATACCTGACCCACACAGTCTTAAGCTGAACTGTATAACACTGCCTTTTTGTAGGTCAAAAATGACTATATACTGGTAATTCCATATGATTTCACCTAATAGGGTTTCGACAAATAGTAGTAATCACTGTTGTAGTGCAGCTGACTGGCAGACCAAGGGCAGAGAGCAACGTATGAAGAGACAAGGTGGGAACACCGTCATCTCCCACTCACTCACCGGTGATGGGTTTCCCAGTTGGTCCCTCAACACCTAATTTGCCCATCCCCCACTCTCATCTCCTTAGGGCAGTGTGAGCTACCTGACTGGGCCAATGCCCTACATGTAATCCTCCAGGGACTTCCCACTGTTCTTAGGACAAAGAACAAATCCCTTACCATGGTAGACAGGGACCTGAATATCTGGTCCCTTCACCCAGAACCACCCAGTCTCGCTGGTCTCAGTTAACCCCCCAATCGCTCCATGATCCTAGGCCCATGTGGCCTCTGCCCATGCTGTTCCCCCTGTCCAAAACATTTTCTCCAGTTGATACTTTCATAAACCCTGTTTCTCCTTAGATCCAGTTCAATTATCACATCCTCTGGGCAGCCACCTTTGACCTCCCTGACTGGGACATCCCCACTGGGTGCCTCTGAAGTCTCATGGGCCTCTCAAGTATAGCACTCATCCCAGAGGTCATAGCACACTTATTCAAGTGACTATTTAGTTTAAATGGTCTCCACTCTACATTGTGAGATATACGTTTGCAGGGACTATAGCTGTTTCTTCCTGTGCCGCTGTAACCCCAGCATCTAATACAGTACCTGGCACATGACAGGTACTCTTTGGGATTATTAAAGCAATAGGAAGGGGATGAATAAAGTACTGCAGCAGTGCCCTGCAGTGGTCCCCAAGACACGGAAGGAGGTCAGAGGAGCTGAGGACAGCCAACAGTGAGCCAAGCTCTGGCCTATAGGGACAAGGGAACTGTTCAGGAATCGCGTAGAGTCTGAGGGCTCAGGCTCCCATTGGGGCTGGTCTATTTGACTGCTCAGCCTAACACTAGGATGGAGGACCTCTCAAGGCAGCTGGGAACCACATTTTGGGCTCCATCAGGGCCCAATGAACCCTAGCAAAATAACATCAGGCTAACGGACACCCCAGCCTGGCTGGGCCTTCCATCAATTTTTACATTCATCAAGTGATTTTGAAGGTCTTCTGTGTGCTGCTTCTACCCTTGCCACCCTCTTCACCCCAGCAGCTGTAATGATTCTTTAAAAATGAAATAAAATTGTTACCTCCTCACTTAAGCAATGGTTTCCCATTGTGTAGAATACAGCCCAAGGTCATATTTGATCCAGCTCTTTCCTACCTCTCCAACTCAATCAGACATACTGGCCATCTTTGGATCTTCAACTAGGCCAAGCCCATTCCCATCTCAGGGTCTTTGCACTTGTTGTTTGATCTGCCTGAAATGCTACTCCCTGAGACCTGTGCATGGCTTGCTTTAGGTCTTAGTATAAATGTCAGCTTCACAGCAAGGCCTTCCCTAAATAACCCGAACCGTCTCTCAGGAGCCACTGTCAAGCCCAATGCAGCCGTGCAATGACAGACGTGCTCTGTGTCTGCACTAGTACAGTCGCTACCAGCCACTTGTGGTTACGGAGCGTGTGAAATGTCACTGGTGTGAGCTGACTTTTTAATTTGATTTCATTCAAATAAATTTTAATTTAATTTTAAATAACCACACACAGCTAGTGACTACCAAATTGGACAACAACAGGGTACTACCCTGTTCTATTTTTTTTATTGTACTCAATATCTGAAGTCCTTTTCGTTTGTTTATAAATTTATGTCCATCCTCCCTCCCCAGTTAGAAATTTGAGCTCCATATAGATACAGAGACTTTCTCTGCTTTGTTCATAGCTGGAACACCATGCCTACAACAGTGCCCAGCTATTGGAAGCCAATTTGAATAGGTAGGCATGTGTCAAAAAAGGTGTTGATATAATTATTCTCATAACATCCACCCCAAAGCAGGGGTCTCCACCCCATGATTTATGCCTCAAGCAATTGTGAAATGTGTCACACTTGTTATTCCTAATGGTGGCAGTACTCACATTTGCAAAGAACTGACTTTTCTAATTAGTTAATGTAGATTTAAGGTTGTCTGAATACTAAGCTCACATTCAATCATCTATATTCAGATTGATTTTCTTCAGTGGGACTAACAGTTGGTGGAGAAAAGTTGCATACAGCAGTGTTGTCACACATAGGAATATCATCTGTCACTTCTACTCAGGTAGGAAAAAAACAGCAAATGTGGTGAATATGGTTACTTTGCTCTGCTCAGCATCTCTTCTGCCTTGCTTTAGTAGTGGAACCCCAAATCTCTGATACAGGGGGAGACATCAGTCAAGGGGCCCCGTCAACCACTCTTCAGCATATGACCCAGAGTGGCTAATCAGAGTTCTTCTTTTTCAGGCAATGCTATGAATGCTGGGAGACTGAGATTCCCAAGCCCTTCATCAAGGTTCACAGGTTACAGAGTTGCCGCTTTGTGCTGCCAGTGGCACCCTGCCCCACATACAGAGATGATTCTTCTAAGAACAAATCCACACAGAAACAAACAGAGCCAAGAGCTGGCAAAAAAAAAGAGTGAGGCTCGATGAAATGAGTCTAGTTAAAGCCTTGACTCCAGTCATGCTTAAAGGCAGAGTCATACCATGAAATGATCGGGTAAGTAAGTCAAAAATGACCTTTTTGTTTTTGATTTTAATTTGACTTGGGTTGCTAGAGCCCTGATTGAGTTTAGAAACAATGTCATCAACACGTGCAACAAGATTGGCTTCCCTGAACCTCAGTTTTCTTCACATGTGAAAGAGGGATAGAAATGTCTACTTATGCTACTTTTTATAGAAGTGATAAAATGTATCCTAAGATATGACAGTGCTTAATGGAATTCAAAGAACCAAGCACAGCCAGGTCCCAGGAAAGGCCTGGAACTACAATTTAAAAAAGCCATCAGGGTCCTGGGTCAAGTTCTCTCACTTTTCCTTTCTGCTTCTCTCTCGGTGTCTGCACCAGTCTCCTCTCTACAGACTGTGTTCTTGGCCCATTGGCTCACAGAACAAAGAGAAATACCCATAGCTTCTCCCTGTTTATACTTTTCTATTCAGAGGTTAGCCCAGAATAAACTGAAATTTTTTATCCAATTCTCAGATCCTAGGAGAAGGAATCTAATTGGCCCACCGTGTGTCAAAAGCCCACCCATGGTTCAATCAGCTGGGACAGGGAAGATGGGAGAGTGACAGAGTCAAGTTGTACAAACATGGTTCTTGGGGCCCATCCTCATGAATAAGGGTTTTTGGAGGTATCACTGTTAGCCTGGCAGAGACTTCAAAAGATGTCTACACTATACTATAGAGGGTTTTTATAAAAACCTACTGGGCTAATGAGGATACTCTCTACAAAATCATCAATAAGAATAAGTCAATTATTACATGGATGACACTCAAGAACTACAAATTGAAATTGAACACATGACCTTTAGGTCCAAAACAGGACGCCAGCTTACAAGACTAACTATCCAATAATGAGCTCCTTTAGTGCCCAATAATTGGACTTCCTCTGTTCAAGTAAAAAAATTCTCCTAGGAATTTGAATTCATAACTAAGTAGCAAAATGTGAGAGAACAAGACTCTATCAGGGTGCTTGGGCTTTACAGTGTAATGTGTTATGCATGACAATACCCCCTGACTCTAAGGCAAATCCATATTTTTGGTGCTACATATTAGTAGTATCAAACTATAGTTAAAATTATCTACCTGAGTTGTTCTTCTTCAGAGGAACTCTCACAGTTCCCAATAGACTGAAAAAGTTTCTTCACAAAGCCTAACTTAAGTAAGAAATAAATTATCCCCCCTCATTTCTACATCATAAGAACTTTTCCATTCCCACTTAGGAGAGTTAAGAAACAACTAAAAGATGGACATAGAATATGTGGCTTCATTATCACAATTATTACTGCAATTTAGAATGTTCTAGCACTTAATATCACAGTAGTCCAGTTGCTGTGGTGATTTACTTCTGCATTTCTCAGAGGAAGTTAATTAGGGGGAGAGACATCCAATACCACAGCATACCTACCAAAAAAAAAAAGGTAGCATCCATCTCCAGATACCTAGGTAAAAAATTGTACTAGTGTCTTTTTCACTGCTATCTAGCATCTTACTCAGAACTGCTTTTCTGATAAATAGCAACAACAACAAATGTGATGACCCAACATGCAGTGGCGAGCAGGGAGCCTAAGGTGTGGTTGCGGCCGTGGTGCAGTGCTGGATCTCCCACAGGCTGGCTAACTCTGTCCTTGGGTTGGGGAGTATCATGGGAAGGGACAGGGTGCAGAATGGAATGGAGAGAAAATATAAGCTATTCTAGACATATCTAGATTTGCAAAGTCTAGAAAAAATTGTTATTGCATCTTCAGTGCACCTGGGGTTCTCTGAAGTTATTTTGAGGGTGATGTGCCCAGGGACTAGTGTTTCCTTGCGAAGGACCCCCTTAAGGTCTTCCTCAAAATCTCTATCCATCTTGCCCCAGAAGGAAACTGAAGCTTATCATGATTAAGTAATTGTCTGAAGGTCCCACAGCTAGAAAGTGACAGAATCTACCCCAGAAACCTCATGTAACCAGATCCAACACCTACTCCATCTTTGGTGGCTTTCCAAAATTGCAAATTAACAAGGTATCATGGAAAAGCATATTACAACATACCTATAACATACATTGTCTTGTATTTAGTGAGTGTTCTGAATAGGTTTGAGTGAACTGACCTATTTGAATTATAATAAGTTGTGGAAATGAGATATCAAAAGTCAAGGGAAAAACCCCTAGAAATTAATATAATGGGATTTTTAAGGACCTACAACCACTACTCAGGAATAAGATTAAAAAATGTGAGGCTGTCATCTTTTTCTCTTTCAGCATCCCTGTTCATTTTTTGTTGTTTTAACCTCCTATGATAATAAATAAGTGGGATAAAAAATTAAACATCAAAATAAAAAATAATACAAGACGGTAAATCCTTTCAGTGCCCTGACACCTCATTTGAGATAATGCTGTGGAGAAAATGGATAAACTCTTCTGTGCTGACAGCACAGATCGGGAACTGCTCTGTGGCGAGAGAAAACGACTTCAATTTCATCTTGTCATTGGAAGTTAACCTGTGTAACCTCAACAAGCTCCGTTCCCACCATGCTCGCTGGCAAGGCTCTGATGCACTTCCACCTAATCAACTGCAAGATGCTATTTGCTTTAGAGGCCTTTAGGATCAGAAAACAAAATTTTTCAGGCCCCAGGTGTCAGTACCTTAAAAAAAATCATTGTGCCATAGCAAAGATATCTAGACTTAAACCAGAAATGAGCTCTCATAGCTGTCAATGATGCAAATACACACAAAAACCCTTTAAAGTTAATATTCCTCCAGCAATTTTTAATGCCTCCTCTATCAGTCTAAAACAGCAATTTAAAATGA
Organism: Desmodus rotundus; assembly: GCF_022682495.2. Classification (NCBI taxonomy): domain Eukaryota; kingdom Metazoa; phylum Chordata; class Mammalia; order Chiroptera; family Phyllostomidae; genus Desmodus; species Desmodus rotundus. Next base: position 88,576,490 of record NC_071394.1, read on the forward strand.
CTGCCAAGCTGTTAACAGGATTCATGACTCATGCATCTGTTCGCTCAGTTAACATTTGCCAGGCACCTGTGATGTGCTGGGGTGATTGAAACAGCAGTGCTCGCTGAGTATCCCATGTAATCTTGATATTTCCTAGCTGCTTCTGGAGTTGCTGTGAGGCATGTGACTTTTTTTGGCCAATGGGCAGTGAGCAGATGTGCTATATGCCACTTTCTACCTAACATATTTGGGAGGGGCTATGAGTACCTCATACTGTCTAACCCCTTGTAGCAATTCTCGGGGCTGCATATTCCAGATGACAGAATGGAGGGTGCCTGGGTCCCTGACTTGCTCATCGGAAGAGAAAGCTCCTGCACCTGGGGCATTTACATTAGCAAGAAATGACCTTCACCTGTCAGTCCCCTGAGGCTTCAGGTTGTTACACTGACTAATGCAGTTGGGAACTGAAAGGAAGAAAAATAATGCAAACCCCTGTCCTAATTTATTCAAATCAAAGAAAACTGAAAATAAAAATATATATTATGGATATTGGTATTTTAATGAAAATGTTTTCTTATATTAGTTTAAGCCACCTCAATTCACATTCAGATCTTCCTGCTCACTAGTAATGAAGGCATTCTGTTTGGTTGAAAGGCTTCCATTAGTTTAAAAGCTCCAATTGTTGAACTATCAGCGTCTCTAAGAGTGTAATAAAGGACAGAATAACGAAGTGTTATGTAAGCAGAAGCTATAGCCACGTTAACATTCATGAGTTTACCCTCCACAGTTTCATTCATAGTCATTTAGAAATACAAATACAGTAATAAAATTTCAACTTACAAAGAAGCCAAATGCTTCCCACTTCCCCTCCTCATTCCCCTCAAACGACAACTCTGAAGTATCCATTTCTTTTATGACATCTCAATTCTGCTCTAATTATTGTGGGGAGAAACACTATTAGAGAGTTAACCCAATACAGTAGATGCAATTTGTGGGGAATGGTAATTATAACTTATCTATTTATTGATACATATTTCTCCCAAATGTTACCTTTAAAAGGGAAAATATATTTATCTGCCAACACAACTCAATGAAACATAAATATCTGGCTGTTCAAAAGGAAAAACTCATTTTAAAGATTCCCATGTATATATTTTAGCATCCCTTAATGAAAATTTTGTATACACTCATAGAACCGATATGGTATCATGGTGTTGAGTAGATTTAAACCCCTAAACATCTAGTTACATAAATGAACACAGACATTGCTTAACCCCTCAAAGCATAACTTCCCTCTCCTCAGAAAACTACACATTAATTCAAATGTATTCACTTCATAAGGTCTAAGCAAATGGCATAGCAACAGAGTTGCCTGTAGTCACTAGAGGAATAAAATGAGAATGTCTATTAGCTCTTCAACCACTCTGGAGAATGAATGTCATATACAATTTTTGGAAAAATATGTAAAGGCTGGGTTCACGAGAACAAATAGCAGTGGAAGAACTGAGCACAGTGGCCAGTCATTTCACATGCTTGGGCTGTTTTGAGAAGTGCTTGATCTCCCCCAAAGAAGCCATGGAGGCCAGGTCACTGAGAAGCCACCCCAGATTCCTGGGCCATTGTAGAATACTAGCCACAGGTTTTCAGAGGGTGAGAATTGAGATCATACAACTTATCCATCTGCTTGAGGTTTTTGAGAAATCCTGCAGGCATCCTAAAAACATATTGAAAACACAACCCCACTTGGGTTGTACAAATGAAACCAGAGTGGAGTGAAGGTGTGGGCGAATCTGGGGATTGTCCCAAAGCTCTGGAAGACAAAATATATGTGTGGCTTCTCATCGAATGTCTTTCCTATTTCATCACCCAAAGGCAGCCTACCCGGAGGCCACTTTTTCATGTCTGGCCTTTACATTCCCCTTCTCAGAAGCAGGAGCAGAAGTGCTGTCCACCTTGGGGAGCCTGGATTCCAGGAGACCATCAGGAAATGAGCATCTCCTGACCTTGCTGCTTCTCCCCAACAGAGGCAAAGCCGCACACAGGATCAGAAAATGTCCCAGGGCACAGGGATTTCACCACGAGAAGAGTGATCTCAGGCCTGAGTCAGAAGGCTGGGATTTTCTGCTCTGGACTGTTTTTTCACCTGGATGAGTCTCCAACGTTCTGAGCCAGTCTCCACATCTGTCAACAAGGCATTTCCACCAGATGACCCAACGGGTTCCCTCCCAGCTTCCATACACTTCCGATTCTGGAGTTTGTTCCCAAGCTTTTTAAGCATTTAACACCATCTGCCCCCCTGGTTATGGAAATACAAGTCCACATTTTCCACCCAAACTGCCCCAGATGGAAAAATAAAAAATAAAATGTCCCTGGAAATCAGGAGGAACCCAAGTTGACCATCACTAAATCCCTGAAAGTTACATTTAAGCCTAACATTTCCATGCTCATTTTAAATTCTATAACTTTTTTGTGACCCAACTTACATGACTTTCCTTATTATAAGACCCCATTTCAGTTCCTACTGCCCAGAAACTGCAAACAGTGCTGGATGTGAATTTGGACAAAAGTTTGGGACAGATTCGTGTGGTGAGCACAGGAGGTGGCAAGTCAAGGATGATTCTCCAATTTCTGGTTTGTGTAAGTGAGTGCGTGGTAGGGCTGTCCTCAAGAAGAGAAGCAGATTGGGGTGGGGGAAGGATGACGGTTCAGTTTTCCACATGCTTTAATGGGAGACAGTGTGGCATGGGGATAACTTAGAGTAGGGCTGCATGGCTTCAAATCCCGGCTCTGCCACTGACTAGGTAGTATTGTCTGGACCTTAGTCAAGCTACTAGTCCATTTTTTGCCTCAGTTTCCCACTCTTAAAAAATTGAGGAAAGTTCTTTCATACAGGGTAAGGTACTCTGTCCAGCTACCTATCAAATCACTTTACATATGAACCAATACCCTATGAGTATTAGCTATTGTTATCATTCTTTATAACCCAACTTACCCTGATAATATTTCCTGGCCAAGAGCCATCACCAGAGTGACCAATATAAACCCTGGGCTGGTCTCTTCTGACCTTTCCCAACAGATCCAGCCTCCCCTCTGTTCTCCGTCATGAGGACATCCAGCCACTAAATTGCCCTTGGAGCAAAGCAGAGTTTGCCACCTCAAAATATGCCTTTTGGGATATTGATTATTTTAAGATGGTTATTTTTAAGAAAAGAAAGACTCAAACAAATTTTTGATCTTTGCCCTAACTGCCTAAAAAAATTTAGATAGAGGACCTGTTCCAGGAAGGGAGTCATCATCATAGATAACTATAGTTTAATAGGAACTGGGTGTGATAGGAAGAGAAAAACCTAGCAAGGCCCATTTGTTCCAAGTCTTCTCTGTGTGGCCCAGAGAAGATGGCCCAGCCAACATTTTTTTGCCAAACATTTACTTTTCCGTCTCCATGTGAATTACCATCCTGCCCTTTCAAGCCCCAAACCACAATGACCATCCTCCTTAATTCAAGATGGCACAGGGGCCTTAACTGCCCCATCTGTCCTCAGCCCCACATATGCACACAGCCCCTCCCCTCATATGTACAAGTGTAATAAATTTGCTTATTCTTCTGTTAATCTGCCTCTTGTTAATTAGATTATTAATCCAGCCAGAAGAATTTATAAGGGCAGAAGGAAAATTACTTTTTCTTCCCCCACACCATCCCACCTACCGGTCCTTTAAAGCCAGACCTGAGGGAGGTGTCCCTGTTCCTGTCTGCCACCTGCTTACATCTTGAGGAGTGGAAAAAAAAAGGGATTGGATTTTTAAAAATCTATTAAACTGCCTTCAAATCTAGGTAAAGGGTTTAGTTATAAGCTTAAAAACTCTATTTTTCTTTGGTTTGATTCTCAAAGCAGAGCTGAACTGGAAACAGAGTTAAAAGGAGAGAATAATAGTTGATCTTGGTAGGACTAAGGTCTCAGCAGCTTTCTTGTGGGTCCTTTCTTTGAACCCTAAGAAGAGCCCACAGAAAGCAATGAGACCTCTGAAGCATGTCGGCTAACTTTCTTAAAAGGATATCTCTTCATTTGTTCTCATTTTCACTGGGGGCCACATCAGCCTTGCAGTTGCCTTCAAAGGACTGAATGTAATTTCAACTCCTTAACAGTTAAGGAGTAGTTACATTTATACAGTCCTAAAATTATTTCAGCCCTTTGAAGGAAACCATGAGGAAGATGTGGCCCCCAGTGAAAATGAGTTTGACACCCCTGTATTTAAATGAATGGATTTCTGTACCAAAATCTCAAAACAAAACAAATGGAAAAAAAGCCATTTATTCCTGTTATTCCCCTTGCTGCTACAAAGACTTCCCATGCCATTTGCAATTTTGACCAAAAGAAGAATCACAAGAAACCTTGAAGATATCCCAACCCAGATTAAATCCAAGCTATGCTGCTCATGGAGTCTGTTCTTCCTTTTGCAGTTCACAAAGGGAACAGCTCCAGTAGCAATGAGTCCAGGAGCAAAGCTCAGTGCTGGGAAGGGCACACACTAAGCACTCAGTCCCAGGCTCCACCAGGGCAATCTCCATCACCTGGGTTGTTTCATTCATTCCCAAGGAGACCCACTATTCAAGGTGACATTTTACTTAGATTTCTCTTTAATTAGTCCTCCTGAGAGTCTGTGCTCAGAGTTGGAGTGAAAAGTTATTGTTGTTGTTGTTTTTAATAATATGAAAGTGTCTTCTCTTTTTTTTTCCATTAAATGTATTCGGGTGACATTGGTTGAAAGGGTCATATAGGTTTCCGGTGCATATTACTATGACACATGGTCTGTATAGTGCATTGTGTGCCCATCATCCAAAGCTAAATCATCTTCCTCACCATATATTTCACCCCCTTTACCCTCTCCCCCCTCTCCCCTGGTAATCGCCATACTGTTGTCTATCTGTGTCTCTGATGTGGAGTGAAAAGTTTGATGCCAACATCTTTAGTGTACAAAAAGTTGGCAAAAAATTGACTGGTGGTTATAAAATATTTCTCAGGCTCCACTAATATCACCACTGGATTATGGAGGCATCTTGTGGGTTACACTGGTCAGTCCTTAAAGCTTCAATTAAAGGATAGAGAAACTCTGCATCCAAAGAGTTGTGTGCAGTAGACAGTGTTCATACTAGAACTCAACCTCACTTGGGCTATGAAATAATTCAGTCTGAACTTAAATTATTCTTCTGAATGCACTGTTTCCTGGTAAACTACACAACTTCCTTCTCTTTGCCTTCAACAGTCATTATTCCCTATTCCCTTTCTTCCTTCTCTAATTCTCTCTTTCTCTCTTACTCTTTCCTGCTTCGTTCTTTTATGAATTTCCTTCAATTACAGCCAGAATTTGCTAAGTACTTGCATTACACATACTCTGATAAATGCTTTTATGTATCATGTAATATAATCATCCAAAAATAAGAGGTATGGTCTTAATCCATATGAGGTGCTATAACAAAACATCTTTTATAAGACTTGGTAACTTAGAAACAACAGAAACTTATTTCTCACAGATCTGAAGTCTGGGAAGTCCAAAGCACTGGCAGATTCTGTGTCTCATGAGAGCCTGGCTCCTAGGTAACTGTCTTTTTGCTGTGTCCTGGTATGGTGGAAGGTTGAGAAATCTCTCTGGAGTCTCCTTTATAAGGACACTAATCCTATTCATGAGGGTTCCACCATCATGACCTAATTCCCTCCTAAAACCCTCCTCTCCAAATACTATCACATTGAGGATTAGATTTCAACAAATGAATCTTAGTGGGGAAACTGAAATATTCAGTCCATATCAGGTACTATAATTACTATTACTATTATCTCTGCTTTGCAAAGAAGGACCCCTGAATTTGAGAGAGAAAGAACTTGCCCATCTCATTCAAGGTAAGACTTGAAGCCCAGTGTGGCTCATTCGATAAGTATCACTCCTCATCGACTGAGCTTATCTCTCTGCTTCACCTCCTCTTCTTCCCTTTCACAAGTCCTAGTGGGTTCAGGAAGAATTGATGTATTTCCAAGACTCTTCCCAGGTTTACAGCTCACAGCACAGAAATGCACTCATGTGGGTTGTCAAGGGCGGCCCACACAGTTGGTGCCTCCTGCCAGTTCCAATTGGTTAGACCTTCCTTCAGATGCCATTTGGTGCTCTGCTTTGAACTTATTTTACTGGAGACAGATCAGCTAAGGCAGTGGTCTATATCCTTTTGCCAGCCAGGACTCTTATTGTTGTTTATTTGACATGGGGAAAATCCCACCAGGGACCTTTCACTCTAAAACAACACATGAAAAATAGGTGCTTTTCAATTTAAAAGTTAATTAAAACTGATTTTCAGTACTGAAAGCTTCATGGTGCTTCCAGCACATAGGCTGCAAGCTACAGGATGGCAAAATCTACTGGGACTTCCCTTTTTAAAGATTCTTGTTTCTCTACCAAAAGATAACACCACAAAATGATGAAGCAAAACTTTCAACACTGGATTGCTTAGAAAATCCCAACCAACTGTCCCAAACTTTTGAAGGGCACCCACATTTCTAGCTACACTTGTAATTACAGTGTTGGGCAACTAATGAAACTCAATACGGTTCAGAAATCACAACATTATAATGAGGTGGTTCACTTTTTACAACTATTTTATATTGATTGTACTAACCTTCTTCTTTTAAGCTTTTCCACATGTTTAAATCCATTTTCTTTAAGAAAAAAAGGAACTTTTACCCAAGACCCCCAAAGAAATAAACACTATATATGAATAACACTTGTAATGTTTCTGAGCAGTGCCAGCCACTGAGGAGAAAAAGTTGGCCCAGATCAGCAAATTTCTCTTCCTTCCAAAAGTAAAAAAGGCAACAACATCAGCATAATTTCCTGGTTTCTTTGTTTCTTTTTTTCTGTTAAGTTGTGGTTTTCTTAGTTGCAAAAATGGGCAGTATAACCAGAGTAACACTGATATCATACTGGAGGGGACCTGAAATTAGCAGAGGTAAAACTCAATTAATTTGATACTTTATTTAAAAATGTTTTTCTATTCTCTCCTTGATTCAGTACCAAAAATAAATACATAAATACACACATAAATAAATAAATAAATAAATAAATAAATAAATAAATAAATTTATGCGACACCTACTATGGTAGTCAGAATTCTAAATATGGCCCAAACAAAATTCCTGTCCCTTGATAATTCAAACATTAATCTGGAGTTATTTTGCTGGTGAATTTGAAATCTCAACTCAGTTGACCTTAAAATATGAGATTTGAGCCAGATTCAGTCAGGCAAGCTCTTTAAAAGCAGAGAGTTGTTTTTTGTTTTGTTTTGTTTTGTTTTTTCAGCTTTTGGCAGAAAGAGAAGTCAGACAGATTCAAAGCACAAGAAGGATTCAGCATGCCCGTGATGGTTTCGAAGACAAAGAGGCCAAGTGTAGGAGTCAAAGGACGGCTTCTAGGAGCTGAGAGCAGCCCCCAGTTGACAGCCAGCTGGGTGGTTGGGGCCCCAGTCCTACATCCACATGAAATTTAATTCTGCCAACAACTTGAATGAGATGGGAGATGGATTCTTCTCTAGATGAGAACTCAGCCTAGCCAACACCTTGATTTCAGCCGTGTGAGACCCAGAAAACCAGCCACCGCCTACCCAAGCTTCTGGCCTATGGAAATGTGATATTTTAAATTGCTATTGTTTCAAGAGCTGTGAGATTTGTGGTGCTTTGTTATGCACCAATAGAAAAGTAACACACCTACTATGTGCATGGCTCTGTGCTAGAGGGTTCCCAGATGAAGTGTGCAGACTTTGATGACATCATCATTTGAGCAGTTTTTCTCCAGAACATAAACTAAGAGAATCCCTTCCTTCTACATGTCCAAAGAGCTATGTAGCACAAGGTCCTTCTGTGATTTAAGACCAGAAGCAAATGTGCAACAGGAAGGGGCTCATTCAGATGACAAATTGCAGATTAAAAGCTCTCTAGAGCTAGCAGATTGAACAATGGGAATTAGTCAAGCATTGAGCTAAGAATTAACCTTACAAAGATATTTTGAAGATTAAATGAAAATAAATAAAACTGTAGCAGTTACTAGAATCAGAATTCCTGAATCTAGTTGACTTAAACAATAGGGAAATGTATGACATGATATAAAAGAAAGTCCCAAGTTAGGACAGACCAAGGCTGATTCAGTCAAAAACAACTGTGAAGACCCAGATTCTTTCCATCTCTCTGTTCTGCCAATCTGGGATAATTTTATCCTCTAGTTGGTAGTAAGATGGCTACAGCTGCTTTGGGGTTCACATTCAGAAACATTGCTCTCCCAAGGGAGAAGACTAGGGTCAAGTGAACATTTTCCCAGAGGCTCCCTATCAGATTTCCCCTCAAAATTCTTTGGCCATAATTTGGTCTCACAGCCATGCCTAAACCAATCATGTGCAAAGGAGGATAAGCATCCCCCCAAAAGAAGAGACCCCAGAAAAAGCATACAGGCTTCCAGGAGAAGTAAATTCCTGAACTAAATCAGGGTTCCATTAGCATAGAAGAGATGGGTAAGGATGCTGTGTGGGCAACCAAGAGTATCTTGTACAGAAGCTCTTAGCACAGGGCTGGCACAAAGTATAGTTGTCCCTTGGTATCCATGGGGACTAGTTCTAGGGGCCTCTCAGCTACCAAAACCTGCAGATGCTTAAGTCCCTTAGTTGGCCCTCTGTATCTGCAGGTTCTGCATCTGCAGATTCAACCACAGTTGAAAATGGTTGGTTCAATCCTCAGATGCAGAACCCCAGAATCTTCAGATATGGAGGGGGCCAATGGTAAACATTCAAATTTTGGCTATAATATTCAGTATTTATGCCTTATCTCACTTAATCCTCACAATGATTCTAAAGAGAGTTGTTATTTACTTTATTCCTCACTCGATGGTATGTTTATTGATTTTACAGAGAGAGAAAGGGAGAGATAGAGAAAGAAACATCCATGTGAGAAACATCAATTGGTTCCCTCTCATTCGCACCCCAACCAGGTATCACACCTGCAGCCTTTCTAGTACAGGGGACAACACACCAACCAACTGAGCCACTCGGCCAGGGCAGAGAGTTGTTGTTGTTGGTACTATAAAATATATTAAAGTAAAATAAAACAAGGTTAAAAGAGATGGACTAATCCATTCAAGAACCAGGATTCAGATCCAGGTCCAACTGATGCTGATTCAGAAACAGTATTTACTCAGCTGGAAAAGAATAGCTCCAAGGGGCTACAGTAGATTGTTCTAGCCTCTTAAACCAGGCTGGGTGACTATGACCTAAACCTGGATGAAGATTAGGACTTCTGTGGGGACAGGACACTGGTGAGAACCCATGCCGTATACCCAGCCTCATCAGGGGAGAGAGCTCTAGAACAGACTGAAAGGGGGAAATACAACCTCCAAGTGGAACCCTGGGGCTTCCTTCATCCTGCTCTCCCTTGTAAATTAAAATAGCATGCAAAGGTCCACAATGGCAGATATTTTTCTCCCACCACCAATGTTTCAGTGTTGCCTCAAGCAATATTACAGCTTAAACTGTGGACTAAGGCAAAAGGAATGCGTCTACTTTCTTCTAGGTAGGCTTATCTCAGACAGGCTTTCTCCACAGAATGGCAGGATAGTTCTCACACCCCTAGGCTTAAACTTTTGCAGTAGAAGGTAGCATGTCTTCCCTGGTGGCTCCAGCTAAGTCCCAGAGTTGGACTCTGACTGGCTCTAACAGAGTCACATATCCATCCTTGAACCAATCTCTCTGCGGTCAGGAAAATATCATGCTTTGTCTGGCCAGACATGGGTCAAAGCATGTAAACCCTGTGGGCTGTGCTGGGGAGCAGTGGGTCCCCAGAGAAAATCAGGGGGTATTGCTAAAAAAGGAAGGAATGGATACTGGGCAGGAAAACCACAGATGTCCACCAAATAGTCTGGTGCTTGTTCCCTTGATAAGATAGCTTCTTCCTTCTAACAGCACCAGCCCACTGTATCATATCATTGCCAGCCTGGATGGCAACCCCAAATTCCATCCCCAGGCACGAAGCCCTACACCTCAAATGAGAAAAGGACAAGGGACAAAGAGGGACCACACCGAATTCCCTCTGCACCAACCATTAGGAGTAGTTTGAAGGTGTTTTTATCCTATTCTTATCAGACTTGAATCATACTGAACCCTATGAACCCCTACAAAATTGCCACTTTTCATAAATTAAAAACTGTCAAATATCAGCAATTTCACACAGTTCATCCTAAAATAATGAATAGATACTGCTTAAGTTCACTAAGCCCATCCATATTAATAAAGGCTAATATTTATTTAGACTTTGTACCAAGCCTTTAACTCTAACCTTAAAAGTTTAATACTAAATACTTTAGATTCTTTTATTTTTTTTTAAAACTATGCAAAGCTATAATGACAGAGAGCAGAGCAGTGGTTGCCTGCTGGTGCGAGAAGATGGACTAGAAAGGGATACAAGAGAACTTTTAGCGGTGAAGGAAAGGGTCTGTGTAATGACTGTGGAGGTAGCTACACAACTGAATGCATTTGTCAAAACTCATCAAACTGTACACTTAAAATTGATGAATTTCATTGTATGCAAATTATACTTCACCAAAGTTGACCCTCCAAAAGATTAAATTAAAAATTAAAAAAAACTAATGAAGAAATGTTTTATTGATGAAGAAACTAAAGCAAAACATATAAGTGTTTGGCCAAGAATCAGTGGAGGGTACATAGTAAGATTCATGTACTGATAATGTGGCCTCTCCGCTAGGCTCTCCCGCTTCCCGTAGTAATAGCAGCCTGATTCTGTGATCTCGGACCATGGGTTTGGGGAGCACTGCCTGCATCTCTGGAGCCAGGAGAAAACATAATAAGCCACTCAGCAAAACCCATCTCCCCAGTCTGTGGGGCAGGTACTTCGCATAGTTGGAGCTTATGAGAATAAGGCCTGGATTTTTGTGCAAGTATTATTATAAGAGGATATCCTTTCCCCTGGGGCAGTGGAGAAAACCATGTGACTATAATTAACCTGAGAATAAAGCCAAGATGGAGGAATAAGGAATTGAGAGAGAGCAAGAGTGCCCACGCCCTGATGACACTGTTTGAGTCCCTGGGTCAGGCCACACCTGATATCTGAACTACCCATGGAAACATCAGTTACGAGAGCCAAACAGGCTCATTTTGCCCAAGCCAGCTTGATTTGTGTTTTCTGTCATTTGCATCCCTAAAGGTCCTATTTGTATAAATGTGGAAACTGGAAGCTTGAAGGATAATATGATGATTTATATTATGCCCCCTAAAAAGAGATGTTGAAGTTCTAACCTCAGGTGCCTATGAATGTGCCCTTATTTGGAATTAGCTTCTTTGCAGATGTGATGAGTTAAGATGAGGTCATACTAGCTTAGTAAATCCAATATGACCTGTGTTCTTATGAGAAGACACAGAGACGTGGACCAATACAGGAGGAGGTGGCCATGGGAAGACAGAGGCCACAATGGATGCAGCTGCTAGCCAAGGAAGGCCAACAACTGCTGACACCACCAGAAGCTAGGACAGGCAAGGAGTCTCCCCCAGAGCCTTCAGAGGGAGTATGGCCCTGCAAACATCTTGATTTCAGACTTCTGGCCCCCAGGACTGTGAGAGAATAAGTTCCAATTTTTTATGCCACCACTTTGTGGGACTTTGTTAAGGCAGCCCTAGGAAACCAACACTGATTTTGGTACCACGAATTAGAGTGCTGCTGTAACAGTATCTAAAATGTGGAAGTGGCTTTGGAGTTGGGTAATGGGTGGAGGCTGGAAGAAATCTGAGGTGCGTGATAAAAAAGTTCAGGCTGCCTTGAGGAGTCTGTTGGCAGAAATAGCAATATTAAAAGCAGCTCCAGTGCAAGGTCAGGAAGGAGAGAGGACAACTGTAGATAAAGGCCCAATTATCTTAGAGAATACATGTATCATTGTGAACTGGATGTTGTTAGAAATAGAAATGGTAAAGGTACTTCTGATACAGCCTTAAAAGGAAATTATGAACATGCTGCAGACACTGGAGATCCTTTCTAAAAAGTGGCAGAAATTTGGCTAAGTTATGTTCACCATTAGATGGAAAGTAGAATTTGAAATATATGATAAAGTAAGATATTTAGCTAAGGAAACTTCAAAGCAATGTGTGGAAGGTGTGGCCTGGTTTCTCCTTGCTACTTACTCTAAAATTCAAGAAAAAAGAGATAAATTGAGGATGAAATTGTTAAACAAAAAGGAACCAGCACTTGGTGATTTGGAAAAATTTTAGCCTGTCCAGGCAAGGAAGAGGAGAGAGATTAGGCATGTGACTCATGGATCTGATCACCCATCTAAATAGAAGCCAGGATCACCCAGGAAGAACCCATGGAGAACCCTGCTGGGTATTATCATGGATCCCCTTGACATTCAAGGAAGGCTACAGGTTTCTAAGACAATTGTATCAGTAGAAACACTGTCAGCCTGGACTGAAAGAGACAGAGATGGGATGAAATTAAGAAAAAATTACAACAGTGTGGCAAATGGGGGGGGGGGGGGCGAGCAGGAGGGGTGTACAAGGGAACTAAATAGTAATGAAAGAAATTACAATTAAAAAAATTTTTTTAATGAAAAATGACTCTGAGGGTGGAGTCATAGATTCAGAGGCTAAAGAAGGTGGGAATGAAGGGGTGGGGTTGCCTCCTGGGGCCCAGAGGGTGAGGCTTCCAGCCACAGTATTATTCTCAGGTTCTAAAACCTAATAGGATTTGCCCTGCCTGGCTGCAAACTTGCTTTTAACTCATGACCTCTTTATTTTCATTTGGAATGGGAGTATTTATCCTTAACCTGCCCCACATTGTATTTGTGAAAGCAGATAAGTTGTTTCACAGGTCCATACATGGAGACTAATTTTGCCTCAGGATGAATCCTACTTGGAATCTTACCCATACCTGATTTAGATGATTTAGAAGATAAGATTTGGGTCCTTTTGAGTTGGTTATATTTAGATGAGATTTTTTGACTTAGAGTTGATAATGGGTTGTAATGGGTTAAGATTTAAGGGATGTTGGGATGGAGTTGAATATATTTTGCACATGGGAAGAAAATGAATTTGGGGGGGAGGTAGGGGGAACAGAATAGTTTATTTTGGGGTTGAATTGGGACCCCTCAAAAGATATGTTGAAGTTCTAGCCCAAGGTACCTGAGAATGTGACTTCCATTCTCCAGAATCATGAGATAAAAATTCCTGTTGTTGCACGGGCCTGGGGGTTCAGTTGGTTGGAGCCCTGTCCCATACAACAAAAGGTTGCAGGTTTGATCCCCGGTCGGGGTGTGTACAGGAGACAACCAATCTCTCTCCCTCTCTCTCCCTCTCTCTCCCATCCCTCTCTCTCTGTCCCTGCCTCTAATAAAATTTAGAGGATTAATAAAATTTTTTAAAGAAATAAAAACAAATCCTTGTTCTTTAAGCCACTTTGTGGTACTTCGTTAGTAGGAGGCTAACACAGGTAAAGACTCTCCCAGTTCCCCAGAGCCAGTCAGTGGCAGAACTATAAAGTATGAACCCGATTTATAAACTGGTTTAGTTCACAAAGAAAAAAATCCCCAGAAGTTACATAAGTAAATATTTTAATAACTATTTCTTCTACAATTGGTTGTTCCCATTATTGCATTTAGTGATAAAATACCCAAAAGAGAGGACAAACAGCAGAGCTTGTGCACATATATTTATGCAAAAACAGAGAAATATAAAATTGGCACTGAGGTTATTACTTTCCTTTGTATAAAGAAAAGCAAATTTGAAACAAAACTTATAACACCAAATTAGCAAATCTTTTTCATGGAAAACATGAACACACTATGTTCTTTAAATGGAGTGAATTTGACTTGCCCTATATACGCAGAGACAAATTCCTATATTTAGCTAATTCTTCAGTATTAGCCTACAGGAACAATTCTTTTCCTTTTATACTGTTTATATCACTAGAAGCCAGAGCTCTCTTTTCTGTGTTTTGTACAGTCTGCTCTATAAGAAGTATTAGCTAAGGGTGATTAATAGCAGATTCTTGAATCCAGCGCCTCTGCTCCATGATATTCCAACAGTGCATGCAGAACTGAAGGATTGAAAAATATAGTTCAACTATGATATTAAAAAGTAGTTTGCTTTTTCTTGTTTTTCACTGGAGGATTGATGAGTGATATTGACCACTCTAAAATAAATACATACAAGATAAAGTCTCATATGCTTCCAAAGTACTCATTACTGAATTCATCTTGAGTCAGACTTAGATGTAAACAGACACAAAATAACTGAAGATGAAACAGTCTCTGCAGAGATGATGTATGGCTCCCCTGACAAATAGAAGAGCACAGCTCACCCTGCAGTTAGAAAACTAAGACACTCTCATGATAAAATAATGCAGAAGGGAAGCACCTGTCACAGGACCTGAGTTCTGGACAATAGAAATAGCTGAGTCCATCTGGTTCACAGACACACTGGAGGTCTTGGGTGGTTTGATACATGATTCAGTGATGACCAAAGAGGCGAAGACAGACCACGCTGGTGGGAACATGAGCACTGCTCACTCGTTTCCCCACTTGTTAGTGCACTGGCACTTTTCTGTAAAGAACAAACTGTAGGTGTGGGCCTTTCAGAGCCCTTGTCCTACCTTTTGTTTCAATCTCCAGTTTTCTGCAGGTCAGGTGGGGACCTGAGCATAGAGGCCACACACAGGAAGAAGTGGAGAGACAGCAAAAGTGTGCAGGTCCTGTGACATTGTTCAGATCCTGGGATGAAAGAGAGTCTAGCCTCTGGGTCCAGAGGAGGTGCTCCTCCTCCTCTCCCAGGGGAGTGGCTCCTGATCCAGGCCTCAGCAACCAGCGCTCAGTGATCAGCTCAGAGCTGGGCACATGACTTAGGCTAAATTTGCTGGGTCAGTCAGAGGCAACGAGCCTCAGTCCTGAGACCTCTGTGTTGAGCTTTCAGATGTAAATTCTTCCCTTCCACCTGAGCTGGGTCTGGGGGGATATAGGGCTGTCCCTGTGGTACCCAGCCTGCTTAAGGACAAACTAGCCCAGGCAGATGGGACTGAAGCATGAAGACATGGAAGCATGATGCAGGCATTTTTGTGACGCCATCTGAGCCCCTGTACTCATCCTTGCTTTAAGCTTGAAGCCAGATCTCCCTTGAACTTTGTTGTAAATTTTCTTGTTGTTATGATACTTTGGGTTGAGTTTTCTGTCACAACCAAAACAAACATAATCAATAAGCAAGACCTTTTCTATTGTTAAATTCAGCATGAGCTGGTTCTTTCTGAAGCCATCTCTGAAAAGTATTACTGAAGGACTTGAATCCATTATCAAGTACTCCAAGGCCAAGACTAGAATTATTTATGCTGGAATGACCAGGAATGTCATCTGAAAGAGCTCAAAGGTTGGTTCACAGTGGTGCGTGTCATTATAAGAAAGACTAATCCTCACAGCTTCCTTTCACTAATGCCAAAGCACCATTTTCAAAAGAATAGGTAAGTCAGGTGCTGTGGCCCATATTTGCCTTGATGTGTAACTGTGACTTAACAGGAGCCAAGTATTATCTTGCCTGAGTGTCAGCAGGAGCAACAGATGGGTGCTCTCCTATCGTCATTCAAGGCCAATAAGAATCTATCTAAACAAACAAAAGCTCTATACAGCTCCAGGCCACAGAGGCCCCACCACACCACATGAGATGTAGACTCTTCACTTCTGTGGTCTGGCTTATAAGCTCTGTGTATTCTCCATTTGACTGACATGAAAACAAAACACTGGAAATAGTTCATTTTCTGGAAACTTCCTCTCACAGCCATTTGAGGTTCTTAGACTTGAACCAGTACCATTCCTGAAATAGCCTTTGAAACTGCCAATGTTCTTTTCAGACAACCTCCTCTTCCAGGATTAATTTTCTTTTATTTTTCCTATTTTTCCCAATTTTAATCACCCTGACAAAGAATCCATTACTGACATTTTCACCTGGCATAATAGAATTTCTGAGCTTTCCCCCCTCAGATACACAATTTTTAAGGAAACAAAAACCTGCAGCAGCCATTCGTGTGGTGGTTTTCATCTATTTTGAATTGCAGTAGATTGGCATTCAGGAAAGTTGTGTAACACTGATCAAAGAAAAATGAGTTTGGAAGGTCTGGTTCACAATGTTCAAAAACAAAAACAGTCTTGTTGGCTGAAAAAATATTGCCTTTTGTGTAATTAACCAAGATGTCAGTGTTAAGCTAAAATAATGTTCCTCCCACATCCCACCTTGAAGAATCTGAAATGTGGAAGAAACCTCATCTGTGAGTTACACAGTTCAGACACTCTCCTTTCCCGGAGACTCCATTCCAATGGTGCAGAAGACCCTAAAAGCAGGCTGGGGAGAGAGTGCTGGGGCAGACGTGTCCCAGACCACGCACTGCGGCACCCCAGCACTGCTGGCAAGGTGAAGAAGTCGTCCTCAGTGTGGATTCTGAGGTGGCTCAGACATCACCGCCAGAGTGCTTCCTGGAATGTCATCATTCAGGAATCCCATCATCAGGACTATACCACAATTAAGATTTGATCAAAAAGAAGCATTGCTTCTTGAGGAAAGTAAAAAACAGACACTCAAAAAAAGTGAAAAAAAATTTATTTATTCTAGATGGTAATCTTGGTGTTTGTTGTATTACTCATTATCCTTTTCCAAAAGTTTTAAAGAAACAGCACAGTGTGGGAGAGTCCTGACTTTCGGGCCCAGATACCTGGCCTCTCCCTCTCTCTTCCTGCCACCACCTGTGATAACTTATCTAAGTCAGGTGCATCTCAAGGCTCCACTGCTCCCATCTGTGCAAAGGTCTATCTTCTCTGTATAGTCTATGGATTTTTCACCCTAAGAGTGTTCTCAACCAAGTTGGCCAAAGTTTGGGAACTGAGAACCGGAACAGGTAAGGGCATGTATTCTGATCATGGCTGGATGTCAAAAGAAGACAGAGAGCAGGTCAATTAGGAGGCACGGAAAGTGTCAAACTTGAAGCATCTTATAAAACTGCAGATCGGCAAGGCATCGTCTAGCAAAACATGACAATGTCCCTGCTTAGGGACATAGGTGAATGAAACTCAGTGTTGAGGCAATTATACAAACAATCCAGGCAGTCCAAACCTGCTCTCAGGATTCTTCATTGCCAGAACTGCTTCTATCAACCTGCTTCAGTCATTCATTCGGTCCACTCAGAGCACACCAATTATCACCTACATTCTGGAGAAGCTTCTATGACAGGCCCTGGAGACACAACAAAAATAAGGCAGCTCCTGCCATCAGGGAGCTCTGTGACGAGCAGGCCTATGAAACAAAGGAGAGGCTGAAGGTAATACAGCACTATCAGACCCAACCACATCTCCTCCCATTTAACTTGCATCATTTTTGTTCTTTCTGAATACCAAATTAAGACATGTTTCTAACTTAAAACTTACACATTACAGAAACGAGGCATGAAAACCGTAAGTATCCCAACATGTCCCCGCCTCCTCCTCTTGGGTGAAAATTGACATGGATTCTCCACTTTCTCCCCATTCATAGATGAATGTGTGTGCACGTGCATGCATATTTACAAGTAGCTATAGACACAGAAGCAGATATATTCTATGCATGCATATCTATACACAGTTATAGATACAGATATAGCTATAGGTAGAAATACACCCTATGCGTGCTCTTCGGCAAGTTGCTTTTTTCTGTTAATTAATATAACTCAGACCTGGTTCCCAAGGAGGATAGAGGTCAAGAATTCCTGAGACCCCAGGCTATGTTCAGTCTGCAGGCGTGTTTTGTTTGGCTTTAAGTAGTGAGGTCTGCAAAATGTTTTAAATTTCCATTTGTTGCCAGCATTTTTTTAAGTCATGGAATAGTTCACTTCAAATATGGATTTTTCGGCCCTGACAACAGCAGATCTACCTTTGCACATGGCCACAGTGGCTGGAGCCAAGCAGAGTGAGATCCCACTCTCCTTCTCTGCCATCTTAACCCCGACCTGAGGTTCAGAATCACTATTATTTGCAACCTGACACCTGGCATACTTGACTCCCACCTGCTACATGCCTAGCCCAGGTGGGTTCTGTAGTCTGCATTCTCTGGCACATTTAATTCTGACTCAGAGCACACCAATGCACTCTCTCGCTCTCTCACTCTCTCTCTCTCTCTCACTCTCTCTCTCTCTCTCTCTCTCTCTCTCTCTCCCTCTCTCTCTCCTTCCTTCTGTTCTCTCTAAAAGTCAATAAAAATAAATTTTAAATAAATTCATAGTAGGCAGAGGCTCACTCTGTTTGGGCAGAGGGGAGAGATGAGGAAAGGATGATTTCATGGAGGATGTAGCATTTGGGCTTCACTTAGAGAGGTAAAGTCTTCCCCAAGAAAGAGAATCTTTATCTCTAAAGCAATAGTAAAAGGAATTCAGTTATTTTTAATAAGGAAATCCTAAAAATAGTACTGACTGAGCAGTGAGCTAAGTTCTTAGTAAGGACTCATTAGCCTCTATAGCCATGTTATTCAGAAATATATATCTCTGAGAGCCTCAAAATTCAGGCCAGCCACTAACTTAAAACAAGCAAAAGCAAGAGCTACATGCTGTTGGCAGCTCTGAGTGCCCCCCAGAGAGAAGAGGCTCAGCTCCCTAGGGCTCTAATTCCTGTTGCTTGGTCTCCTGGATGTGCTCACTATCTCAAGAGGTAGTGTCCATGGACAAAATGAAACGGAAAGTGCACAAAAAGGAATAGGCTAGTTTATGAAAAGGCCAGCTGCATTAGCCAGGATTCTTTGGTTTCAAAAATACTCATTGTGGCAATTTAAACCAAGAGGAAATGTTTTAAAGCATATGGGGAGCTCACAGAATCAACAAGAAGATTGAAGAACAAATCTTGAGAAAGAAGGAACAAGGGCCACTGTGGATTTACAAGTAGCAAGAATTATTCAATACCATGGTCAGGAAAACACCAGAGAAAGTATGTTGGGAAAGGACGACTGGCCGGCTTTGGGCCAGGAGCTTCCCTCTAGCTAGCTAGGACATCGTGAGGAAGCATCCAAAAGAAGACAGGAAAGGATGACAACGGGGAAACAGTGTGTCATACTCACTGTCTTTGTTACAATACATTAAAGGTGGCCAGGTGTCCACTCTTTCCTTACCTTGCAGGCATCACCTGGTGGCTTCAAGTCCACTGCCAATGTTGAACAACGTGATGAGGAAGCCCAGAAGCAAAGACAATTGGAGGACATAAAACCAAATATTCAGCCTTCTGTCCCCAACAAAATAAAACAGCATGTTTTGCAACAGAACTCTGTAAAGCAAGAGATGACTTTTGGCCACTTTGATCTGTGACCCATGACTCAGATCAAAGGAGGAAGCTGTGAAAGTCATTTTCCTTCCCAATCTCTTCTATCTGCCTGTATTAAAGACAAGATGTGGCAAGGACAAACATGAAGGCTGAGCACAATGTGACCAGCCCTGTGAGGGAAGGAGGCCAGTTCTGTGCAGGCCAGCTCCAGATGAACAGGAGAGCGTGGTGTTGGGTGGTCTGCAGATCTGCCTCCATTCCTGCTGGTAAACCTGGGTAGGCAGACAGGTAGGTGTGGGGAAGAAAGCATCCCCAATGCAGGAGGTCCCTCCACTCTTGTTGCAAATTCTTCCTAGTGAAGAAATGTTAAGGAATCGACAGTCCTAGACAGGGATACCTTATATGGTGATCAATTTACTAACACTGGAGACCTCCAGTAAAGTTTTGCAACAAATTTACCACAGCCTAAGACACTGCCTGAAGTGAACTGTCTCATTACCATGCCTGCCCCTCACCTCCCACCACACACAGACACGCACACACTGAGACAGTAAAACTAAACAACCTGGGAAAGGCAGACGGCTGGTGGTATGGAAGAATTCTTGGTCTAGTCTGAATTCCCTAGAGACTGGTTCTGGCAAATAAAGCAGCTCCTATCCTTTAACTGTATGTAGTCTCTTTAACCAATAAAATAAGAAAAGTGTTTATTTTCAAGGTGCTTTTCTTCATCCACAGTTTCTCTTAGCTTCCTTCTCCACTGACTTGCATTCAGCACCTCTGTGTGCCAGGACATGTGTTACATCTTTAAATGTTCCATTCAGCCCTTCCCTGAATAGGGAAGTATTAATAGTCATTTCTATTGACAAGGCAGCTCAGGGAGATGTGGCTCATGTTCAAGTTTCTAAGCCACTAGCAAATCGTGGGATGATTTCATGATCCACCAAAAGCCTAAGCTCTTTCCCTACTGGGTCTCTGACCTGTGTCTCAGCAGCAACTCATGCAGTGGCTGGCCACGAGTAAGATGGGGTCCCTGTTTCTCTGAGCCACTGGCCCAGTGTTGCACATACAGTAGGCCCATGCCCTGTTCATATATATTGAATAGACATATAGGTGGTTAACTGGATTTTTGAATGAGTAAATGCTGACTTAGGGAGCAACTGAATTAAGCTACATCATCCAAGCAGCCTGATTTTTATCACACAGCCTGATTTTTATCACAGCTAAAGATTTGATGCTGCTGTGTTATGTCAGTCCATTGACAGTGCATTCAGCTGCAAGGAAGGGGAAAACCACTGAATGATGGCTTAAACAATTAATCTTGCTCATGAATAATGGTATCCAGAAGAAGGTACTTAAGCACAGGTGCAGCTGTTTAAGAACATCGCTGAGGTACCAGCTTTTGCCATCTTCCTAGTCCATCATCCTTAGCCTATGGCTTTCATTCTCATGGTAGCAGAATGGCTGCTGCATCTCCAGGCATAGCATCCATATTCCAGGTAGGAAAAAAACAGAAGGGGAAAAAAATCTTCTCTTCACAAATCATTGTTTTTAATTAATGAAAGAAACCATGTATTGGAGCATCTGTCAATATCCGAGTTGCCAGAACAAGGTCCTGTGGGCATTTACAGATGCAAGGAAGTCTGAGAGATCATGGAGAAGAAAGGGGAGAAGGGTTTGAAACAGGCTTTGTGAGTCATCCTATAAAGTCTACCATGATAGGTTCACACTTAAGTCCATATCAATAATTTAAGCAGATTCAAGCAAAGGGAAAAGTTCTTTGTGGTTTTCTTTGTCCAAGAGCTGGTATAAAACCATGCATAATTAGAGACTTGAAAGTAAAAGATTTTGTGGCATTACAATGCCAATCAAATTTATTCACTTCATGAACTCTTGTTGGGTCAAGGATAATTTTTTCAATGAGTGGTATCTGACACATAAAAGACACTTGGAGATGTTTATTGAGTGGAACTAGATCACATTTGTCTAATAAGGAAGGCAAGTATTTCCTTAGTGCTGAGCTCAATGGATTCAAAAGAAATTGAAGACACCATTCCTACCCTTGAGGAGTTTGTAGTCCAACAAGGGGGCTCAGAAACAGCAGCACATACTACAGTACAGTTACTTGCTGAACTGTATTAAATAGACAGAGGCAGGCCCTGGCTGGTTGGAGTGTCATCCCATACACTGAAAGGTTATGAGTTTGATTCTCACTCAGGGCACATACCTAGGGGTTGTGGGTTTGGCAGGCAACCAATCGATGTCTCTCTCTCTCTCTCTCTCTCTCTCTCTCTCTCTCTCTTTCTCTCTCTCTCCCCCCTTCCTTCTGTTCTCTCTAAAAGTCAATAAAAATAAATTTTAAAAGAGAGAGAGACAGAGGCAGCTTGAAAATAGAAAGGAGGACCATGGGTAAGGTGGGCTTCCTAGGGAGTATGGGGCTTCATCAGGGCCTTAAACAAAAACACCTACTGCTCCTAACAGAACTGTCAGCCCCAGGAGAAAGTCTCAGAGCTGGCTCCTTTTCACACCAATCCTTGAAGGTAGGTTAAATCCCTCCCACTCCAGATGCTTAAACCCAGGTCTGCCTAAGCTGAGATGGATCTCTATAATTGGAGAGGAGAGTGGTGAGGAGCACCCTAGATAAGGAGCAAAGCAGAAGCACAGGTCCAGGGGTGGGTAAGAAAAGAGTGGACAACAAGCCAGCCCTGCTGGGTACTAGAATGGTCCACAGTGGAGAGAAGACAAGGCTGACCAGACAAGGTCAGAAAGCCATTAGAACATGCGAGGTCTGAACTTGGTGGGAGTCAGAGTATTAGAAGGGCCCTAGCTTATTAAATGTGACAATTACATGATGTAAATGTTACACTAAAGAAGTACATCAGGCAGCTGTGTGGCAGGGAAGAGGGGAGGGGGCAGCTTGGAGAGGAGGAAAACAGTGAGAGTTGGTTCCACCCTTCATATTCCAGAGAACTTGGTCTCCCTTGGTGAGGGAAGTGTATATCCCAGAGGTCAAAGGCAGGTTTACTCAGGGAGTTTGCCATCCACCAGCCTTCTATGCAACCGCCTCCCCTGAGGTATGATTTATGACATGAACCTGCCCCCTGGCCATAGTGTACTGAACCAGGGTGGATGCATGATAAAAACACAGCCACCCTTTCTCCCTTCTAGGAATCTGGGGTGGGAACTCAAACCCCTCTAGTCCCTTAACTGCCAGCACTGGCCTTAGAAAATCACATAAATTCAGGGCTGGGGCCCACATTCCTGGCAAAGCAGAGAAACCAGGTCTACAAAGAGGCTAAAAGAAAAGCAGCAGATGCCAGTAGGAAGGAGAGAGACAGCCTTGGTTGCTAGCAACTCCTTTCTTCTGGAGGCCTAGTTATTCTGCTGCCCTTGGCTTTCTATCTTGATTTTTTTTTTTAAACAAATTTTAAAAAAAAACCTCCTTTATGTAAGCTAGCTTGAGTGGGTTTCCTTCATTTGCAAACACACTAACCCTACTGGAGACAAAGATATTTCAAAATGAGACACAAGATGGGCTGGACAAAGGTGAATTCAGGCTTCTAGCTGTGATGTCCAGAAAATGAAAGATGGGCACCTCCAACTGTCATAGGCTCCATGTGATGGAGGGTGGGCACTAGGGAGAATGATGAGGCTGCTGTTGAATGTGAAACAATGGCAAGACTTCTCACCCATAGCAGGTGGAATTATGTATCCAACCAGCCAGTGTAACAAATTCATACCTGGCCAACAATTTGGTACTTATATCCCCACATATCTAATATCTAATAAAACAGCGGCAATATGTACACTTGTTCACTTATTCCAATATTAAATTCTTAACATAAGCTACCAGAAAACTGAAACAAAATGTACATTTTACCAAAGTAAAAATGGCAGAGTAATCTTTTTGGTGTTATATAAAGCTTAGATCTAGCACATCATTTGTAAGATGATCACCGATCTATTAGTGCCTCCCTTAATGATTGTTAAATTACCCCTTTAATGGATAATTAATGCATTTAATGTCTCTCACTATTATGATTACTTTTATGCAAATTTAGAATGATAATAACTGCTAAACACAATACTCCCTTTATCATAATTTAGCCATCTAAATGCCCTTGATACAAAACACAGGTCACCTTAAATGCTTTTAATAAGAATTCAATTCAGTATTTCCTTTAAACAAAGAAATATGCATTAATTATACTTTGATTTCTCAAAGAGCTTTTCCTTTTCCCAGGGAGTTGCTCTGAAAATCTGCAACAAGAGCAGATTTGTTAATTTTCCAAAGCAACATCTTTTTCAGGAAGGTTTACGGAACCAAAAATTATTTGTAAAAGTTTTCATGTCCCTTCTTGGTGGCTGATAAAGGTAAATCACCCATCCTAAAGCATATCATGAAACACAAATTTAGTAACTTACATGCCAGTTTCCAAATTTTTTCACCATCATATTTAGGAAATAAGCCACAAGGAAATAAAAAGAAAAGACTTACTTAGAAACCAACAAATTTTTCTCATGCAAAGAGCATTAAAGTAACAAAGGAGTGATTCTCTCCCCTTTCTCAACCCTTCCCATGAAGTTAACAAAGCCTTTCCGGTCCTCAGAAAAAGTTCAGTTAGCCTTTCAATCATCACTAATGTATTATAATTCTATTTGTCTCTTATGTTTTTCTTAATACAACCCCTACAGACCTCATATACACACTGTGTATATATCCATATCTATGTATCCCTCACTACCCCACTGATGAGCTGTCCAGCATCCACCCCGTGTGTCCTGACCAACAAGTGATGGTGCACCAGCCTGCAGACACTCTCAGACACAGAACACCTGTCTCCCCCGCTACCTGAGTACAAGGTTGGCACCTCTGGGAACCATTTGCTTGGCTTCCTGACTAGCTGTGTTTAACCATCTTGACTGGCACAAGAGTTCCTGTCTGCCCATGCTGTGAGGAATCAGGAAAACAAAGAAAGAAGCAAGTTTTCTTGTAGTCCCAGGAATCTTCAAGGACATGAAACTGTAGACAATCACTTGCCCTTGGATACAATGAAATTTTTTTCTTTTTTTTAAACAAATTTTTTAACTAAAAAAAAGTTACCCACATATTTCTTGAACACCCTTGTGTTCTGGCAGGAGTGACCAGCAATGCCTGCCTAAAATCCTTGGCCTATCAGGATGCAGGAGCACACCTAATTCTCAGAGCTCACAATTCCAGGACAGCTTTCATCTGCTAAATGGGATCTGTGAGAATCTGACTTAGCATACAGGCCAGAATGAGCCAAGGAAGCAGTACAGAGAAAGGCATCCAGAGGTTTTAGCTCAATTAGGTAGATTTGAAATCAAAAACACACCTGTACTCCAGGGGCTTCTAACAAGCATATCCATTATGAATTGCCTGTAGTAGCTAAACTGGGAAAATGTCCTGAAAAACATCTCTCAGTAAAGGAACAGAAAAATAAGTGGTGCACTCATACCTAACACAGTAGTTATGAGGAACTGTAATAAAAACATATTAAATAAAAAAGCAAATTGCAGAATGCCATGTAGAATATGGAAGCATTTATGTAAAAATCCTTATAAGCCAACAGTCTACATTTTGTAAGGCACATATACAGGTGTGTAACCATGTTTTGAAAACGTGTCAGGAAGGAGAATTGCCAATTTGAAATAGTAGTTGTTCCAGATATTATAAGACAGATGTATACTTTATCCATTGGATATCCACTTTATCCATTGTATTGGTATTTATACAATCTACTAGTAGAGATGTTTCTAGTGAAGTGTAGACAAGCTGAATTCTCTACACTTCAGTTAAACCACCTACTTTTTAAGTATAATTGTCTTAACTCTTTCTTCTGTATCCATTAAGCAACACATTAGGTGTTTTCAGTTTTGTTTCAACCATAAAACATGAGTTAAGAAATTCATAGGAAGGATAGTCTATTATATTCACCCTTATTTTGACCCACCCTAATGTTCTTCT
This sequence comes from Desmodus rotundus, assembly GCF_022682495.2. Lineage (NCBI taxonomy): Eukaryota > Metazoa > Chordata > Mammalia > Chiroptera > Phyllostomidae > Desmodus > Desmodus rotundus. The sequence goes on from NC_071394.1 coordinate 88,601,787, forward strand.
TTACTTTCAGAAGTTCTCAGCCTTCTTCTGCTGTCATTTCCTTTCTGTTTAGACAGCTTCCTTTAACCATTATTTAAAGGTAGATATGATAGCAACAAATTCTCTTGCTATTATTTAGTCTGAGAACTTCTTTATTTCCCTTTATTCCTGAGGGATATTCTTATTGCAATTGAGAGTTCTTTTCTTTCAATACTGAAAAAATATACCACTTCCTCTGGCCTCCATGGTATCAGATGATAAATCTGCAGAAATACAAATAGGTGTTCCCCTATAAATAGTAAGTTAATTTTGTCTTTTCTTTAGTTTTCAGATGTTTAATTCAGGTGTATCTTCATGTGAATTTCTTTAGTTTACCTTATTTGGAGCTTCTTGGATGTGCAGGTTTGTGTTTTTCACCAAATTTATGAAGCTTTCAGCCATTATTGCTTTGAATAGTTTTTCAGTCCCACATTCTCCTCTCCTTCTCACTCCTAATGATATGTTACTTCTTTTTATTTTTTATTGTCCCACAGACACTCCCCAGGCTCCATACCCCCACCCCCAATCTATTTCTCTGTTTTTCAGCCTGGGTAAACTATAGGATAATTGCTTTTGATCTGTCCTCAAGGCCACTGATTCTATTCTGTCATCTCCACTCCACTACTGAGCTCATCCAGCAAGTTTTCTTTTTTTTGAGGGGAGTGGGGCAGGTGATTGTATTTTTCAATTCTATAACTTCCATTTAGTTTTTTTATAACTTCTATTTCTTCATTAAGATTTTTCCATTTTCATTTGTTTCAGAAAAATTATAATTGCTTGTTCAAGTACTTTTGTGAAGGCTTCTTTAAAATCCTCATAAGATAATTCCAACAACCAATTCATTCTTGATTTGTGTTGTCTTTTCTCATTCAAGTTTGATTTTTCTTGGTTCTTGGCTTCTAGTTGTACCCTGAACATTTTGAATATTATGAGACTGTGGATCCTATTGAATCTCCTTATTTAGCAGCCATTCCTCCTGTAAAAATGTAGCAAAAAGACTGGGTGAGTGTGTATGTAGCCTTGCCCTGGGGTAAAAGAAAGACTTCTGATGAACCCTAACTTGCCTGATTTAGTCTTGTTGATGCTGGGCACTCTGGACGCCCACTGGCAGAGCCCAAGCAGGAGAATAGGAACACTGCTGTGTCCACCAAGCAGGGGATGGCATTTCAGGTTCCCACTCAGCCACACAAACACCACTCAGTAGGAGAAGCTGACACTCTCTGCCTGCCTCAGCCAGGCAGTGGATGGGAGATCGGTTCCTTGCTCAGTTGTGCTGACACCACCAGATGGGGGAACTGAGGCATTGCCGCTTCATTCTTCTGGTTCGGAGCACGGTGTGGGAGACCAGCACTCTGCTTGGCCCTGCTAAAAACATAGCAGAGTGGAGGATGATTTTTTTCCCATAGGTATTTGGCTGGTGTAAAGTGAATATTACCAAAAAGGTTTCTGCTGTGAGGCCATTTTCCAGTCCTCTGTCTAGAGGGAAACGGCTTTTCTTGCTGTCTACTTGTTAGCGGTCCAGGTGGGAGGCTTCTCGAGAGCTCTGTTCATGATGTATGACAAGTAATAAGGAAACCCAGGGGACCCACAACCATGTGGTTCCTCACGTCTGAAAGCCCTTAGGCAGTCCATCTTCTTCCTTCTACCTTTCAAGGTCTTCCTATGCTCATTTTTTATGTGATGTCTAGACCTTTTTAGCTGCAAGGGAGAGGACCTGGGTATAATGAGGCTATTCCATCTTTGCTGTAATTGGATGTATCAGTAATGTTCTAATGTTTCTTAAGAAGAATAGATTCAGATGTTACTTTTTATAATTCAAATTTTAATTTTACAAAAGCTTAAAAATACTTGGTCAAAGGAACACTAATAGCTGGCAGACATATTGGAAGATAACAACTCTACCATTTCCAGAATATGTTCATTCAGTTGATATTTATTTATTGAGCATCTACTAAGTTGCAGGCACTGGCCAGTACCTGGAGTTACAACAAAGAGGAAAACATGCTAACCCATTCTTACAGAGCTTACAACTAAAAAGAGAGACAGATATTGAACAAATACATAAATACCCAGCTACTTACAACTTTGATAAGCATCACTCATTGTCCTATAAGCTATATTTGTTTCTCCTCTTCCCAACCATTAATGTCAAATTAAGCTCAACACAGGATCATTTTAATATCCATTTCACAGGTGGATTTGTGTTCGTTTTTTTTTTGCTTTAAATCAAAACATCCTCTCATAATATACTGATTAAAATGTGTCAGCCTACCCAAATTAAAACCTTTTGATTTTTTATTTAAAAAAAATTCCACCACTTAATTATTTTGGCCCAAGCAAAAGGCATGGCGAAAAAGGCTATGATATCAAGCAAGACCCAGTAATCCTTGGTCTTCATCTGCAGTTGGAAATCAGGAGACACAACGCAGACAACATGTTAGGGGAACTTCCCAAAATGTCAGCCTTTACTTCATTCTCATTTTATATTTTAATTAAAATAAATTGAATCCAGACAGGCTTTCTTAAAATTAATGCCTGAAGTAATTTAGAAAAAAATCCATAATAAACAGCAGCAGCAATATGCATATGCTGAAAGCCTCACATTCCTAATACATTTGTAATGTTCTGATAAAACCTGAACAGAATCTTAACCGAGCCCGGGCAGAAACAGACACATGAGAGAGGTCTATCGGCCCTAAACACTTCGAGAAAGTGATGTCAATGCTTTTGTTTTCGGGGGGAAACTCAAAGTTAGGAAAGACTGTGTTTTACTTCTTCTTTAAGATGAATCACAATATTTTGGAGAATGATAGATTCTAGAATTCACTTGGTTGCAGAAATGCATCTGCAGTGTTTCCTCTAGTTATGTTTTGCTAGCAGCATCTGGAAACACCAAGTGAACTGAGAGATCTAAAACAAATACGACCTTCATTTATCCCCAATACAAAGAGCTTTCTTATTCATTTTGTGATAATAAAATACAACTTCATCATAAAAATTACAACACGCTGAAGGATCAAAAAATTTTAAATAGCTATTATTCTACTATTCTGGTCATATATAGCCCTTTAGATGTTTATCTATGAACACACACATTCATAAAAAAGGGACAGCAACATTAAAGATCATTTTGCAGTTTCTATTTTATTTGTTTTGCCTGAAAATGCAGCATGGCCATCATCCATGTTAGTTAACAAAGACCAGAGATTTTTAACCTTTTCAATCTCATGGCACACATAAACTAATTATTAAAATTCTGCAGCACATCAAAATATATATTTTTTGTCAATCTGACAAAAAAATAGGTATAGTTTTGATTCACTCATACCAGACGGCTATTGTTGTATTGGCTGTTGTCATTTTTTTATTTGACAACCTAAGGGAAAAGAGGTCAGCGCCCCTGACTAAGTAGACAGATACTGTGTGTTTTAAAAATTCATATGACACACCAGTTGAAAATCACTAACATAGACCCTCATCATGGTTTTTAGGGCTATAATTTATCTAAGGACTCTCCTACAGAAGGACATTAGGTTTGAAGAACCAAGCTACAAGGTAGGTATATATATTTATATAAAATTTCATGAAAGAATTATTTCTCAAGCAAATATCCACAATAATCAAATAAATGTAGAGAAACCTTCTGCTGACAGTGTCTTCATGGATTTGAAGTATTCACTCCCGTCCACAAGTCCTGGCCTTGCTGAAGTCATTACAGGTCTGGAAGAAACTCAAGGAAACTCAAGGGTCCCTCTGGCTTTAGAACTTACTGCAGAGTAAACCCTGGACACATCCGAGGGACCCAGGACATCCAAGATCCATCAAGAAACCAAACCATGTCTAGGATTAGGCCAATTTTGGAGTATGTTGACTTGGAAGAGGAGCTCGAATTAAAGACATAAAAAATGGTTACTGGGTGGCGTGAATTCCAAATGTTGTCTCTGGGGACAAAGAGTTATAAATTGCTAAAGGCAGCTCACTGGGGCTCTTAATAACATATGCACAAAAAATTCTAAATGATCCCAACAACTCTATAAAGGTGTATTATTGACCCAACAATACTTTAAACACTTCGATTGAAGGGGAGGGAAACTAATAATTTTTCTGAAAGTAAAAAATTAGCAACACTGCACCTTGGTAAATCTGCAGAGAATAATTTGTATCAAATGAGACACCTAGCAAATAACAAATTCACATATACAAGCTCCTTGCAAAATTTGCTTGGGGCTTGGAAATGTTCTCACATTTTCCCACAATTTACACAGGAAGTTGTTGTATAGCAAGGACATAATTAGTATCAAATATGATTAATTCATACTGTGGGGAAAGTCAGGAAGTATTCTGTGTTTTGATACTGCACTGGGGCTTCTTTTCCCCAATCTCCATCCACAGTGCAGTCAAGCACACATTTTTAGGATATTCATTCCCTGAAATTCTAAACAGAATGTCAGATTATAATCAGGGAACTTGGGCCTTTTTCTTCCAATCACTGGGAAATCTATCCTTCTTATGATTACATTATTCTTATTTCATGGATGTTAAATTTTCTGCAATATAATGAAATCCATAGAAGACTATTTAAAAATTAACTCAAGCCAATGCTTCATTCTGCCATCCAAGACAAGTCCCTGGCAAAAAAAAAAAGTACTTTACATTTTAGGGGGCTTCATATTGCTGGTTACCAAGGTAGGCATGGGAGTCGAGGCTGGCAAAGTGCTATTCACGATCCAGTTGTCCACCTTGGTTTAATCCCCAGGAAATCTATCAGCCCCATACCACTGTTACTACAATCTCAGCTACAGCCGAGAAGCACTTAGACCACTCTTACAGAATGCACTACAGTACCAGGGCTCTCCTGTGAAGACAGGATCTAGACCCAGTTCCCAATCTGATGCAGGGCTCGAATACTCCCCTCCACTGGATGGTTTGCTGTTTAAAACGTAGGAGGCTTCTTTCCTCTTTAAAACACACACACACACACACACACACACGAAAAAAAGAAACTACTTGCCATTATAGTACTCACAAGAGAACTTTCCATGGGTCTCAAACTTTTCTAAAAATTAGTTTTATGATTTTTTTTGGTTGATTAAAGCTAACTTTATTCACATTGAGCATTCTTTTTTTCTTTTTTTTTAATTTGAGGATCCCATCCCATATTAGCTATGCTCTAGGGGAAAAATGTAGCTCGTTAGGAGTGGAAATCTGTAGCAGCTGCCAGTCTTCCTGCTTTTGTTATTGCTGCCCAGCCTAGGGCACACTCCAGGCCTTACAACCTGGACGTCCAAACCTCCCATCTCCCTTGAGGAGCACCCCTCCAGCGCTCATTTCTAAGCCAGAATGGCTGACCAAAGATCACCTTCCTCTGAATACAAGAAACATCTGATAGCTCCTATTGTCAGGGGCAAATCCCAGTGCTAACGATCTTTCTTCTCAAAGTAAATCAAGCATAGGTCTGTAGCAGGAAAATCAACTTCCCTGGGTGTAGGAAATCTACAGTAACCAGGTAAGTTAGGTTAATACACACTAACCAAATTCATCCAGGAAATGAAGTCTGAAGAGTTTCATAAAAATTCAGAAAAGCAACATACACAAAGAACGGGATGGTTTAAATATGACGGCTTTTCTTATGCTCCTCAACGTCTTTTTGCCAAATTTAGAAAAGTAGAAAGAGATCAGTGGGTGAACACAAAGAAGATATTAAAAAGTAAAAGGTAAAAAAAAAGGAAATACTTGGAAGTTTCAGATTTTTAACTCTGGCTTGACTTTTTTAAGGACTGTAAGTGGGCTTGCAGTTGCACTGGTGTGAATCATCAGCGACATCTAGTGGATGGCAATGTTATGGTGTCTGGCTGCAGCTTAAATTCAAATCAGATCTCGGACCTTAGCTCTTCACCCTATCTTAACATTTTTTGTTTGAGGAAGAAAAGTAGGTGACCTTCATTTACTTTAATGCAATAAGTCTGTCTGAGTTTAGTCTGAAGATAAGAACAAGGAAGAAACTGCTAAGTTGCTTAGTCAACCTGGCAAAGATCATGCCTATGAAGAACCTGAGAAAATCTAACTGTTCTAGAGACCTGGGTTTTATAAAGCTGCGTTGTTGCTCAGATTGATTTAACTCAAGTGAAGAAGAAAGGGCTGTACAGTAAACAAACACTGAGGCAGTAATTACGTGACTATGGCCAATGCTATTTCACCCCTGTCAAGCGCATTATGCTTCAGACATTTTTCAAAATGACTTGACATTTTTTCTGCGTGACATGTTTTGGGTTTGATACAGTGAAAACAGCTGGTTGCCTCCTGCTGCCTGGAAAATCCAGCAGTGGAGAACTAACGTTGCAAACCCTTCACTCTCTCCCGCAGAATCTCTTTACAAACCTGTAAAAGGAGCCCACTGCTGTCTCATGCTGGTCGGAAGGCTGGAGGGTCTGGCAGGCAAGGGAAGGGCTTCGCAGGCAGCAGGATTGATCTGAGGTGCTGGTTCTGACTTGCCATTCCCTACCCCACCCTCAGGTCTTAGCTGTCTGACCCTGGGGATATGATTAACCTGTTAATCCTCCCCTGTGAAGTGGGAAAGCACCACCTACCTCCCAGGGTTGTTGTGGCCTGTTAAGTAATCAGTGTAATGCCTCAGGTCAGTAACTGCAGTTATGATTGCTGGACTATAAGCTCTGTGCTGACACAGAGCGTGTCTCCTATGTTTTGACTACAGATAGGGTTGCCAGGATAACAAACAGAAACACAGGACTGCCAGCTAAATTTAAATTTCAAACTTGACTGGGTATCCTATATTCTGTCTGCCAGTCTTAACATTTGCCTAGGGTAGTCCTGCTTTACAACTGTTGCCCAAGAGTAATTATCAGTAGACCCTCTTTCACTTTTGAAAGTCTGTTGATTTAAAGATAACTATACTTCATATCCCTAATTCCAAGCCCACGCCAGGCACACCACCGTGCACACCATTCACGTAAGAGAATCTTCAAAAACCTTGAACAGCCACTTTCTGGATGGGAAACCCCAGGGAAGCACAGGTGTCCTTGTTTGCTCATTTAAGAACTGTTCTCTGTTACGTACTTTGAAAAACCTGCATTATAAAAAATTTTATTAGTCAACAAATATGTATTGAAAATCCACAAGTGCCAGTCTTTCTGGCACTCTACAAGTCCAAATAACCAGCCAGAAAACATTTCCCACCCCTCCTGGGCTGAGCACAGCGTGCCTGTAAGTAAATACCCTCAGTTGTGACTTCTGATAATACATTCCAAAGCAAAGAGAGGGGACAAAAGACATCAAAAAAAATTGAAAAAAAAGGGAAGAAAAAAGGGGGAGGGAGAGAAGGAAGGAGAAGTGGAGGGGAAGAGGGGAAGATAAAGAATGAAGGGGAGCTCAGTTGGTTAGAGTGTCCTCCTCATACACCAAGCCTGTGGGTTCAATCCCAGGTCAGGGCACATACAAGAAGCAACCAATGAATGAATAAATAAATGGAATAACAAATCATTGTTTCTCTCTCTCTCTCTCTCTCTCTCCTTCCCTCTCCCTTTCTATCTAAAATCAATCAATAATTTAAAAAAAAGAGTAAAGGAAGACACAAAAGCAGAGACAGTACAAGCAGACACATTAATAGGAAGCTACGAGGCATATCATTGAATCAAAAAAAAGGATTTTATGATTTAACAGAATGGAAAGAAATCAAAAGCATAAGATATTGCAAACAGACATCACTGACAACTGTGGTTACAAATTATTTTGTAAAATGGAAAAAATATCAAAGGACGCATTTTTACACAAGCAGAACTATTAGGCATTCAGATGTGACAGTTGACAAACTCGGCTGTTCCTCAGGGAAAGACACAGCGTCTACCCTCTCTGTTTGCTGCACACACATTACTCTCAACTGACTCCACGTCTGCACTCTCACTGGGGCTGGCGTTATGATGGGTTAACGACAGAGCCAGTCAGGAATGCCGCAACACTATCATTAATAGCACCAGGAAGAATAGCTCAGCAGGGGTGTGCATCATAATTAATGTCACCTAAGATATTATTTCCAATATTCAAAATGTTTAAGGGAAGAATTGGTGGTACATTTAATGTGAAAAACAAAAGCACTGTGTAACTGATTCCAAAATATCCTCACCCATTAAAAGGAGTGGAAGGCAAATATTATGACAGACACGTAAAGTGCAGTTTATAACAAAGAGCGAAAGCTGAAAAAAATAAAAATAATTTGGAGCTATAAAAATCACTGCTATCTTATGGTGTTCTTGAAAAATAAATATATGTTAAATAAGAGTTGAGTGCCTGAAGTAAACTTTGCAACCATCCTTTATCTTTAGAATACAAATAAAAACGTGCCTATGAACCAGCAAGTCTGTGATACAGGTGGGCTCCTAGTCTCTCCTCTTGCCCCTATAAGCCAGAGATAGACATCTGTGTGAAAAGTTATCCAGGATATACACCTGGCATATAGTCTCAGACTGAACCGTCTAACCAGGAGGACAACTCAGCTCTCATTTAAACCAACCGACCTCCCACGCACCCTGAGGTTAGCCATATGCTGATTTGAACTGCTCTGATGTAATGTGGGCTACCAGTGAACCAGGTGTCAATCTCCAATCTAGGTCCATGGAAGTCCAGGGAAATCACTCATTGAACCAGGTCTTCCCAAGGCTTTGCTCTCTGCTGCTTAACAAGGCAGAGCTGTGTTGAGGGCTGGGGGCTGGCCCCTCCCCCACCCTCAGGGCCTGACCTGAGGCCTGAGGCCTCAGAGCTGCTCTCATCTCAGTGGTGTGCCCTGAAGCCACAGCAGTACTGGGCCTCTCCCAAGAATGGCAATGTGCCTGGACTTATCAGAGAAAAACCCAGACCCACTTTGCCTTGGCCATTTCTGATATCCCTAGAGCTATTCCAATAGGACAAAGTTGGGGGTAGGAGAGGAGAGAGCAGGGATACTAGTGGGAAATTCTAGAAAAAGAGAGGAGCGGCAGAGTGAGAAGGTATTAGAACAACTCTGAGCCCGGTGCCTTAGATCCATTTCTCCTGTAACCCTTAAACTGTGGCTCAGAGGAATTAAGTAACTTGCCAAAGAATTTGCCCACCTATTACATGGCCATACTGAGCTTTGAATTTAGATCTTTGTGACTAAATCCATATGACTTCATTACATCAGGTTGCTTCAAGGAGGGGATGATATAGCTATGGGTCCTTCTCTTCTCCTCCTCCTGCACCCCCAGGGCCAGCTCTGTGAACAAGGCAGATGCAGAAAAGCAGGGGGAAATGCAGGGATGTGAGAGGAAGGTGCAGGGGTGCAGGGAGAAGATGAAAATGTAACCAGAGGCAGTGTGGAGAAACCCAAGTGCTCTGGACCACGGAGACCAGAATCTGCCAGCAATGAGGCAGAGACTATCTCTTGGCTACTTGCTCCATCGCAAAGCTCCAGAGGTCCTGGCTCCAGATGCAGCTCAGGGTCTGACTGAATTGCAAAAGAGGAGTCCTCTGGGAGGATGAGCGCCTCCTGCTCATCTTCAGCAGTCCTGCAGCAGAGCCTCCCTTCAGAGCAGGGTGCCCATCTGGGGCTGTGGTCTCTAATCTGCATTCAGGCACAAAGGGAGGGAGCAGTTGTTGCCCTCAGGGCAAAACCACCACCGATTCCTACCTCCCACGGAGAAACATGGGATACATGGATGTCCACATGGTCATAAAGAGCTTTTGTTGCTTCACCAACATCAGAGTGGTCTGATTTTCATGGATTCACGAGCCAGAAGCTTCTCCTCCAACCAGAGTCCAGGGTTCTTTCTCATTAGCTCTCCTCACCACCTGGCCAAGGGTGAGCCCCATAAGTCACTCTAACCATGATGGACACGTAATTGGTAGGGTCCAGTGCAAAAGGAAAATCCAGGGCCTCTTGTTCAAGAACTATTAATAATTTCAAGACGGCAACACCAGAGCATTAAACCAAGTGTGAGCCTGGGTTCTCTGTGTGCCCACACAGGTTGCAGGCCCATGAAGCTGGCCCTGGCTCCAATGCCCCATGCAGGTCAGAGAGAGGCCTCAGGCTGGGAGTGCTGGAAGCCCTCTCTAACAGAGGCAGAGGGACCTTCTGCTCAGGACAGCCAAACAGAGGCTTATGTAAACCTAGGGCCTGTTTACAGAGTCTTCCAGAACCTGAAGCTGAGGGCACCTCTGGCTACAGGCAGATGACAATAATCTATCACCAGTTACACGAAAACACTCCACAAGGCAAAACACACACAGTCTCACTTGATCTTCACCAGGACCCCTCAGGGGGTGGGATCCTGAGGCCTAAGAAGAGAATGAAAAGGGGTGGATGCAAGCACTCCATTGTGGGGGTCCTGATCCCCGGCATCCCTCTATGGCTACTGGAAGGCAGGTAGCACACACTAAGGGATATTTACCAACTAATTAATTCTTTATTTTCTCTTTTAAAAACTTTAAAAAGTTCCATTTTGATTAACCCAAATAATTTCCTTGCAAAAATCTAATAGGCATCCCAAATAAGACTCCTGTTTGACAGCACTGCAAATCCCAGGCTCCTCTACAGGTGCAATGAACTGATCTTTTCCTCTGTGATGGAGACATATACATACTCAATATATGGAGGATGATTTTCCTTTTTAACCTTAATTATATCACATTGTACAAATAATTTGAAGCCCTGCCTTGGATTTGCAAAGTTAACCACACACGTTCTGGGCATTATCCTTGCTATTACCTGCACATCTGCTTCGTTCCTGTAACTACTACCTAGCATCCATTCCGTGGATATGGCAGAGTCTCACTAGCCCTTCCCAAGCAGGTAGACACCTAGGCAGTTTGTGGACTTTGCTAAATCAAGCAACCCTGCCTCCTGGTGCACGAGTGCTGGTGTTTCTGTACGCAGAGGCGAGATGTGGGCCTGTGCACTTCAGCTCTACAAGCTCCCGCGGCGTCCCATTTCCTGACTCACATTCATGTTATTTTGCCAACTGATCGGTAAAAATTGTATTTCACTGCTTTAATTTACTTTCACTTGATTACCAGTGAGATGGAGCATCTTTTCTTTGTCCACATAATTCTTCCCCTGTTGACAGACTGTTCATCTTTCATCCATTCTTCTGCTGCTTTGTGGTAGATGGACGTGGAGGAATTTTTATTAATATTTTTGTGACTAATGTGGAGGAGTTCTGTCTCTATCCTAAATACTGGTCCATCATCCATTGCCCATATTGCAAACATTTTCTTAAACATGTCAAAATTAGAAGTGTTCCCTTCAGAAGTCTGTAGCACCGGAAACGAGTACAAACCCAGAAAAGGTTACTAACACGACATCAGCCAAGGTCTGCAGCCCACAAACTCCAGTGTGCTGTTTCCTTTTGGAAGATCTTCAGTATCCTGGCACGCTAGATGCTGAGCTAGATGCTGAGAAACACTGTGAGGGACAATGCACAGGGACCAGCACAACCCCAGGGGGTTTCTGACAGTAATTGTTACCAGGTTCAATTAACTGCTTTACAAAAAAGCAAGGTTCGTTCTCTTTCTAGCCAGTGAACCCTGACATTCAGACACTACAATTAGAAGCAAAAAATAAATTAAAAGCATGTTCTCACTGCCACGTGGAATAATGCACACAAGGGCAGGAATAATCATATTTTTAAAGCTATAAGTGAGTTATAAAAACAAAAACAATGGACAAAACTGAGAGGTGATTCCTAAGGCTCTCACTGAGGTGGATCACCCACAGGCTGTTAGAAACAGAGGTAGCAACGTCTTCTTCACTGCAATGCTTCTCAAACATCTTTTCTCCCGTGCTCCTCTGAAATTTACTCCCCTGAATATCTCACCATCATGTAATGGGAAGTGGCCCAGGGCAATACGCTGCTCAGTGGCTTGCATCTTCTCTTCTCATGTGTATGCATTAAATCTTTATCTCCAACATGCCCTGGTTCCCAACCCTCACACGATAACTGATAACTACAGAGCAGGAAACAGTTACCTCTCCCAGAAAAGCAAAAACACCAACAGCTCTCCCCCCATGGAGTTCATGTGAACTTTCCAAATACAGAACTAGTTTGCACCATTTTGGAAAAATATACATCAACAACTCGAGCCCCGCTAGCAGACACTCCCAACAGATCCCTACAGCACTCCTTGCTCAGGAGTAGTGTCACCTGCTCTGCCTTTTTCCTGTCTTTAGTCTATTAAACGTAAAGATAATAGGGGGGGGAAAGGCAGAGGAAGGAACAAAGAGAGCACAGCGCGTCTGACTCACTGTGCCAGGGTTCTCCAGTCCTGGCTGGCTCCCTGCCTGCTGTCATCAGTCTCAGGGGAAATATTCTAGAATCTTTTCCTTTGCAGGTAGATTCAAGAAAATAATGTACAAATTAAATAAATCAATGAATATTCAGGGCCTTTGGTATATAAATGCTTCAGATTACAGACATTCCCACACACCACCAACAAGCTCACTGCATGATCATCTAGTCGAGGCTGCCTCTTGCTTCATCCGAGCGCAGAGCACCCACCTCCTGAAAGAGTATCATGCGGGCTATAAAGGGTGACTTCAGGAACTCTAGGAATAATAGCATCATACTGCAGGAAACAGGGTTTTACATGATGTAGCAAGGAAATATAAACAACGCCTACCTGACCCAACTGAACTCAACCTGTACCTTTAATAGTCTGTCCACTTTTCAAATTCATTGTAACTTCTAATCACCTATCAATACCAGGTCAAAGAAAGTCCTGGGAAATATTGATAAACAAAGGCTACTTTCTGGAAAGTATAATATTTAAGTACTGTCCATGGAATAAAAACCAGTTAATTTCTGATCTTAGGTCTGCCACTTCCTCCCATGTGATTTGGGGTAATTTATTTAACTTCTCTGAATGTCAGTTTCTTCACTCATGAAGTGAGGGCAATAATAGTATGTACCTACCCCACTAGATTAGTGCCAGAATTAAATGCAATAAGTACAGCCCTCAAAATGCTACTTCACCTGACAGTATAAAGTTTAAGGCACACCTTGCAATGCTGAGTCAAGATCCTATAACTCCTCTCAAATAATGACCTGATACAGGATGTGGACCTGGCTGGGATGTGACTGACATTCAAGGTCAAAGCCTGCCATTGGGGTTGAGGCAAATGAGACCCATCAAGTACAACTGAGATGGCACCAAACCAAAGAGAATTTTGCTGATGTTAACCTAATAGTTAATGCTGTCTTTGCAAGTTGAATGAATAAAACCCCAGACTCCAGCCATTCGTCTCGCTAAGAGCGTGGTGGTGTTGCTGGAAATTTATGTGTGAGGGCATGCCTCCAGAACCACCTGCCCTACAGTTCAATGTCACTTTTAAGTCACAAGGTCCCAGAAAAAAATTGCACACAAAGCCAAAAAGAAGTGTAGGATGTAACAAATGGCTGGTATTTAATAAGGAAGACAGAATGCTTAAGGCAATTATAAGAGATTTCCTTGAAAGCCGTTAGTGAAACTGGAAGAGGAATATAAAACATGTCCTAGCAGCAGTCTCTTGTTTGTGTTTCTCCCCTGACACGCAAAGGAACCTGTTTAAATCAACAATGAAACCAAACTGAACAATTAGCTCACCTAGTGCTCCCAAAGTGGCTGCTGATTTTGAAGGGAAGTTGTTCCAGTCCTCTCTGCCTACTTTGATAGGAGCCTCTCCCAATCTGTCACACACACCCAAGAGAATGCAGGTGTGGCCAAAGTTGGTTTGAGTTCAGCTCCTCTGTGGACAAGAAACACCCAATCCTGTGGACCAGCTGTGCGCCAAAGAGGCTCGAAATGGCTCAGGTTCAGACCCTGGGCAGCCTTCCTGCTGTGAAGTTACTATCAATTTTGCTTGCAGCATCATAATATTTTTCTCTTTGGAAAATGATGCTTTTAACCTCCTTCCTAATGCATATCTCACTCTTGAGATGATCCTTCATTTCTTTCCTTCATTCATTCAGTCCTTCCTCATGTATTTACTGAGTGCCAGCTAGCGCCTAAGCCCCCACTACAAAACTGAAAAACAGATGTGGTCCCTTCCGCACAGAGCTCACACTCCTCAAAGGAAGCAGAGGCAATTATAAATGTAATTAATCTCTTTGTGTCACAAGAGAATTAGCCAAAACAATGATCACAATAATAATAATGGTTAACCCAAACTGGGGCCATCTTCTATACCAGACGAGTGTGCTGAATACTTTCTGTCAATAAACATGCCCCTGGATGCCTGACACCCTTACAAGGGACAGTGTCATTACCTTAACAATACAAAGAAGAACCTGAGACTCCAACGGGCTAAGAAATTTGCCCCAGATCTCACCACTAGTAAGAAAAAAGAGCCGGTATTTAAATCTGTGTTTTTGTGTCTTCAGAAGACATTCTCTCAACAGCTAGTATCTACCTCATCTAGAATGATAATCAACAAAAATAAACAGATATAACAAATCCTCTTTTATTTCCTTATAATCAAAGGGTTATTATGATCACCCAAGAGCTGTCTATGACCCATCATTCTCTTGCCCTGGGTTTCAGAAAATATTACTATTAAACCATAATTCCTCCTCCTTTCCCTCTCCAGTCTTGCTCCTTTTAATCAGAACGACCTCTACATTTCAGCCAATCTCATGTAGAACAAGAGGACAAAAGGCTTTAAAATCCAGAAAAAAAATTTTTTTTATGGTGGCTGCATGTTCTCAGCCACCTGAAACCTTGTAGGAAGAAAGATAAATTATGAATATATTTATATGCATGACACAATCACTTCCAAAATTTGGTTCTAAATTCCTTTAACTATACAGCAAACTAAGGTTGGAGTAAAACAAGTCATTTGGGTTCCAGATAAGTTCTTAAAATCTCCCTTTCTCTCTTTCTCTCTCCTTCTCTCTCTCTCTCCCCCCCTCTCTCTCCCTCTCTCTCTCTCTCTCTCTCTCTCTCTCTCTCACACACACACACACACACACACACACTCTTCTATATTATTCATAAGAATCCTTTTAAATCTAAAATGATAAAATTATTTATGTGGGGAGGGTATGTGAATGATCCAATTAACCAATCTTTCCCTGTAGTCTCACTTTTTCAGTAGTAAGAAGTTTATATCAATTTGGAAGGAGAAAAGAATGGAGAATTTTATTCTCACAGATGTTCCCTTAGGACAATGCTATGTCTGTAGAAGCAGCTAGATTTCCTAAAAGAATGAATGTACCCTCTATGGTAAAATAACTGGTCTTCTTTCCATGTAAAAATATCACAACCTCAGAGACTTAGTTCTAGATCAGGAAGGAAAAGCAAACCAGTCCCACCCCCTATTTACCTGAGGGAATGTAAAGTCTGAAAGGAAACACGATTTTCACAAGGTCACATAGATGATTAGCAAAACTTCAAGGTATCCAGTGACTAATGTAATACTCCAAGGAAGAAAATGATTTTTTTTCCTTTGAGAAAGGACTTTTTTCAAGGTTTTTTTTGTTTATTTTGATGTTTTATTTTTCTCTGAATAAGTAAAATGTAAATTCTAGGATTTTCCATTAGAGGCTGACAGATAAGACTTTTAAAGATATTCTAAGGAGATGATAATGTTAGAAGTTCACTTTCTACTAGATGCAAAGATTCGGATATGACCTCAACTGACACCTATTTTTGCTGTCAAATACTCATTCTAAGAGACTGATTATGTCTCTCTCCAAATTCCTGCTTACATTGTAAGAGGCTACCCCTGCCACAAACATACCATATATGTAGCTCTGATTATGGAGGCTGGGACGGTGGGTGGGAACCTGTCCAACAGGGGAAATCCAAGTTGCAAGAGCTTGTTTCCCTTCTAATTTTTCTCCTTTCTAATTTTAAAGATGTTTTCTATATAAACACATATCTGTTTAATAAAATAATTTGATAGCTATTCATTTAATATAATGTTAATTAAATATAATTATCTTGTTCATAATTAGTGTATTCATATATTTGAAACTACATATTAAAGGGCAGAAACATGTAATTTGAATGAGAAAAATTATCAAATTCTTGAATTTATTACAAGTATCAACAAAAGCCAACTGTTTCACTGAAAAGCTGCCATTAGTATATGAAAATGTCTGATTATTACAGCAATAATGAAACCACTTCTGGTAAAATGTAAGTATTTATTTTAAGAAAGAATCAGCTTTTTCTAATTGAGATAAACAGATGACAACGCCATGAATTACTAACAATGCATAACTCTGGTGATCACCAGTGAGCTGTGGAGTTCAGTATTGTACCACCATCACACATTTCAATTAATGCTAACCAATATCTATGGACATCTGACTAGTTTTCATGTGCGTACTCTCATGAAGCTTACATTTTGCTGGAGAAGACAGGAAATAAATAAACAGAAGGGAGTGAGGAGCACAGGAGTGAAGGGAAGATTAGAGGTGGCTGTTAATTCATGAATAATCTTGGACAGCTTATGTAGTACTCTATAAGGTGCACAAGGAGTTCAGATTTTGTTCTTAAACCTTTTTGTGTTCTGTGCATAGAGGATAGATCCAATTGCCAAATGAGTGTGTCTCTTACATATTAATTTCTAATGCTGTCAGTAAACTGATGTTTAATCATTTTCACTAAATCGTATTTTATTGGGTATTTTTATTTCATAGATATCTGGGTCAGAATTTACAATTGTAGAAAATTTCATTTTGAAGCATTTGATAGACCTTTTCAATAACCTATGATAACTTTCATCTTAAATTTATTTCCTCATAAAATTTTGTCCAGTGCAAATTAAGATCAATATTGCAAACTGTAGATCCATGTGCAATGGTGACTTATTGGACTTTGGAGCCAGATAAACTTGTTGTGAATTGTGACCCATTCCCCCCACTGTTGTATCACCCTGAGCCGATTGTGTGGCCTCTCAGTCTACAGTTTCTGCACGTGTAAAACAGAGGTAATAACAGCATATATCACATAGCATTGTGAAGAGAAGAATAAATGAAATAATGCCTATTAAGCACTTAAGTCACTGCCTATACTTAACTACATTTTTGATAATGCCACCTACCAAATGCCACCTATTGCTCTTATCACTGTCACCATAATCTATTAGTGCCCATTAGCCAACTAAGAGAAATGCCCTAAGACTGGTAGTCATAAAAGAATTTTTAAATGGAAGAATTGGAGTTATCATACCAAAGGTGTGTGCTTGCAGCTATGTATCGATACATATTATAAAAGCCTATATCACAAACTAAACTGAATATAGAAAAGGTAAGAATTAATTCATCTGTATACATATGAGGTACTTTAATAACAAGCTTAACTGAGATGAGAAAATTTCTTGTTGAGATGTGTACTTTCTGATTGCCACCAGATTCAAGTTTTAATTTAAGAATTCAATAGCAGATGGCAAATTCCTGGATCACAGGAGCCTCGGTGGAAAATCAGGAACCTAAGGGCATTTCCATAGCTGCCAAAAGTTTTGCTGCAGAAAGAAGATCTTGACGCAATTCTGGGCTCTGCCAATGACCTCTACAGTCAGTCGTCTTAATAAAGGACACTAAGGTTTCTGGAAATGGACAGTGAGACTTTGAATATTACGATGAAGAGAACCACTAAGTGATTATCTAATGAATGTAGACCTGCAAACACGGGCCTGGTATCCCAAAATGCCCTTTTCCAACCCGGCTGCTGACTGAAACACTGGAATCACACTGTGTGTATGAAAACAATAAAACTGAACTTTGAAAGTATTTGTTAACTGCAACATTTAATAAAGTTTAAACTTGTGGGTTTTATTGTGTTCAAAATGTATTATTTAAAACAAATGTGTTTTAAACAAATATTTATTTAAAATAAATATTCCCAGCTTTGAGAAAGACCAACTGAGAAAATCCAATACTTAAAAGCATCACATAAGAACCAATGACTGTTTTGGTAGGAAAGAAAGCACTTTCCAAAGCAATAATTCAGAACTGTACATCCAGTATTGCCTAGAAATTGAGGTATACGTGGTCATGGTGGAAAAAAGAATACCACAGCAAGAAAGACAAGGTCAGTGAGGAAAACACTTATGGGTTTTAGTAGATTGTTCATTACTGATGAAATTATAGATAAATGACTCAGAGTTTCTAAACTCATACCTATTTTAAAAGGGGGTTTTAAAGACCCTCTGAAAAGAGGGTTGCTAATGTGGAAATGTTGTACAAGCACATAAAAGATAGCTTTGGAGGCAAAATGCCATTATTTCCCTCTGAAACAGTACAATGAATATGCAAAGAAACCACATCAGTTATCAATACCTTTATCTGGATTTACAACAGGAGATTGGTACTAATATAATTAATCTGTAGAAATTATAAACTTTTGAGAAACAATGTTTTTATTTCATGATTCTATTTAAAAATTTGTTTTTCTCTTTCTTTCAGTAGGAAGATGGCCTTGTGTGGTTCTTTTTGAACAAAGAAGACAATACTGTACTCACAGTTTAAGTGATGCAGAAAATCAAATCACGGGAGGCTGCCCTGTTATGTACGGTTTATCATTATTTTCTCTTGATCTCTTTAATAATTGTTTCTTAATACCAGTTTAATTGGATTCAATAATAGTTTGGTATTTTTAGAATACCTACTACATGATGGAACAATACTAAGTTGTAATGAGGAAATTTATAAAAATCAGTCAGACATAATCACAATGTCCACTATATAACAAAAAATCACTACACATGTAAAGAAGCAAAAAAATTTTTTAAGTGACTTTAAAAGAGTCACTTAACAATACTGCAATTATGACAGTTAATACTAACTGTCAGTGCAGTTAATACTAACACTGCAGTTGACAATACAGAAATTACCTAGATGCTGGAATTAGCAAAGAAGGGATTTAAAGCATCCATTGTAGAGATGCTGAAGGACTTAAACAAAACATGAATATAACTGGTGCACATATGAGAAATTTCAGCAGAAAATGGAGTGTAAAAAAAGTTGAATAAAAATTCTAGAACTAAAAATACAATATTTAAAATAAAATATTGACTGGGTATGTTTAATGTAGAGCAGAGACTACAGAAGAAAGGGTTAGTGAAACTGGGGACCAATTAATAGAACATAGACCTGTGGGACAATATTAAGCAATCTAACGTAGATATGACTTAATTTCAGAAGAAAATATACAGCGAGTGGGACAGGCAAGATTTTGAGAAAATAATCATTAAAAATTTTTCAAATATGGTGAGAATATTCAAGAATGTTGGCAAACTTCAAGCAGGATAAATACATAAATACAAAAATATCACATTTAGGAACATCCTTAACTTATCATACTATATAGTATACTGAAAATCAAAGATAAGGAAAAAATCTTGAAAGCAGCAAAGAAAAATGACTCACTGTACTCAGAGAAACAAAGATAAGAATGGTGGCTGACATTTTCTCTTGAGCATTAAATCTCAGAAGCAAATGGGATTATATCTTCAAAGTGCTACAAGAAAAAAATAAGCTGTCAAGTAAAATTTCTATATCCAGCAAAATCATCATTCAAAAATGAGGGTGAAATAAAGATATTGTTAGATAAACAAAAGCTGAGAGAAGTTGTTGCTGCTGGAGAGAAATGACAGTAGACAGAAATTCTAGTCTACGGGAAAGAATGAAGAGTGAAGAAATGATATAGTTTTTCTTACTTTTTATAATATGGCTGTTTAGAGCAAAAATAAAACAAAATAAAAATAACATTTTACAGTAGTGTTTATAACATATATTAGGAGTGAAAAAATATGACAATTCCACAGAGCACAGCGGTAGATGGAATGACACCGTTACAAAGTTCTTGGTTCAGGTGAAATAGTGCTTTAGACACTTAATTAAGTCTACATACATTGTACACTTTGGTTACAGATACTTATTGCAACCCTAAAAGCATCAACTAAAACAAAATATTTTTAAACGTAGATTAGCACCAAAAGGCAGATTAGCACTAAAAGGCAGACCGGTGCCAAGAAAAAATAAAAATCCAGATTGTAAGTACTTGCGGCTGTGCAGGCCCCTATGATCCTGATAACAACCACTCAGTCTCCCCACTGCAGCTCAAAAGCAGACAAGGACAAACCATAAATAAATAGGCATGGCATCATTCCAATAAAACTTCATTTACAAGATCAGGCAGTGGGCTGGATTTGACCCATGAACCACAGTTTACAAACTCCTCTTCTAGACCAAGACCAAATCCAGGTGTGCTAGCCCTATAGTCACCTGATATAATTCCTTGCCCATATACTACAACATAAGAGGACCTAACATGTACTGCGTTCTGAACAAATGTTAAATTAAGCAATAAATAGACACTTATGGAAATAAAATTAACAGGATAGGGAGTGATAGTCATCATAAAGGGCAAAAACAAAATATCATTGAAGATTACCAAGAGTATATCAAGATTATCATGTAGAAAGCACATAAAATAATTTTGATTTTTCAATTATGGAAAATAAAGGTATTATGGGTTCCCTATACTTGGGAATATTTCTTCTAACTGTGGTAGAGGTGAATGTAGAATCTCGATGAAATCAAAGCACACTCTTCAGGCATTTGCTCCAAGGTCCCTTGAACTCCCAGATGAGGGCAGGTCTCCTGTCATACACTGTGATAATATGATGTGCTTCTCTCCCATGTCATTGACCATGGTCAAAATTTAATAATTATTTATGTCATCATGTCTTTAACATCTGTCTCTCCCATTAGATGGTGAGCTCCGTGAGAGCAGACAGCATCTGCCTAGCTCATGGTCACGTCCACAGCACAGCACTGACCACAGGGGTCACTGATAATGCCTGGTTGAATGAATTACAGCACATGAGATGGATGAGATCTTAGAAATCATCCAGATATTACAAGGACGTCATTTTATGGACGAGCAAAGAGACCATGGCAACTAGTCTTTGAGCGTGTAGATGGTCCACTTGGGTATGGAACTGCTACAACCTAAATTTGCAGGCCACTAGGCCAAAGCCCTCTCTGCTGGGTCAAGCTGAGCCTCCACCCACTGCCCCGTCTCCCTTTCTCACATGAACATGGTCAGTGTTGTGAGCACAACATGTGACCACCAAACAATTGATTAACACAGACTTCACAGTCGTGACGCTGGCCTTATCAAGTTATAATGCTCTTGCCAAGAAAGGATAGTGCATGTGTCTGTGTGTGCGTGACAACTGAAAAATGCCTTCGATTTTAAGATGTTCACACTTAAAGTTTCCTCAGAAACTATTTGCACATTAGTCTTGTGAATGAATGAGAAGTGGCGAGTCCTAACCAAGGACATCTAATGTAAGATCTTCAAATGCAGAGGACTAACTGTGACCCCCTGCCAAGCTGATAAAAATAAGATGAAAAGCAATAGGCACACTCTCATAAATTAGATCAGAAAAAAGACAGTGATTGTAATACAAAGACTGTGAAAAATTCCTTCTCTTTTCATTTATTTCTCCTATAGATGTGACCCCTATCTTTCTTGTCTGCTGTACAAAATCAGTTAGCTATGTCCATAAAGGTACCACACAGGGATATAGTCAATAACTATGGATGGTGCCAGGTGGGTACTGGAAATATCAGGGCAACACTTTGTAACATATATAACTGTCTAACCACTATACTGTACACCTGAAACAAATACAATATTAAAAGTCAACTATAAAGATAAATAAAAATAGTTTTTAAAAAACACCATTTCTAATTCCAGGGCCAGAATCTTCTATGCTCCACCCCCCTCCCTCAGCAAGAGTCCAACACCTCATTCATCGAAGAAGACAAGGCTGGATTAGGGCTTGACAGGAACATGTGAAAAAACCCTGTGAGGATGGTCATTTCCTCCACTGAGGAAGTACTTCTACTAACCCAGTCCTTTGCTCTAGTTCACAACCCAGGTTTTCCCCAGGGCAAAGCCTCCCTAGCAGCAGGGACACCCTGGGAGGGAAAGGACAGCTCAGCTCTGTTGCTCACTGCTGCACTGCCCTTTCCAGGGATTCTAGGAAAGGCTTCCTTCTCCCAGTGGATGGCATCAGAAGTTCTAAAGCAGATGCTGGAGCTCCTGAGCCTCCCCTGTCCCCTGCCGTGAGGCTCCTTCACCTCAAATCTCCCATTGCAACAGGCAGTAGTGAGGAAGGGGAGGAAGCTGATTCAGCAAGTTCCATAAGCCATCCCATCTCTGAGATCTCTCATCAGCAGACTCTGCATCCTTTTCACTCCAAACCCCTCCCTCACCTCTGAACTCAGGCCCCTGTGCTTGCAAGGCAGGGACTGCAGCTTAGTGATGACCAGGAGGGATGTTCGGGACTCCCCGCCTCCCCCCAGGTCCCTTTCACTCTATGCTCTCGTCCCTCTGAATGCCACCAGGCTTTTTTCCTATCCCTTACAAAACAACAAAGAAAAATATGTTATAGAAAACTTTTTAATGGAAAAGGCTCCTGCAGGACACACAATTCAAAACCACAATTTATTTTCCAGTGTGCGCTCGCTCTGTGCAATTGGCACTTATTTGAGACACATTTCAAAGTAAGTATGTTTGCAGTTCAAAGATAAGCAAGTTTTTAGAAAACCATCAAAAGGACATTTTATTCTTCTTTGTTGCTGGTGGAAAAAGACAAAAAGAAAGAGTAAATAGGATGGAAAGAGTCTCTGAGTTATACATGTGTAGACCCATGTCCAGTTCTCTGGAAATCCTTCAGTAGAGAGGATAATCAGGGCTGGGATCTACCCCCACTACCCTGACCCCTCCCCCTGCCCACGTTAGGTTTTGCCTTCAAAATAATGCAAGTGAAACACTAAAATAATCACAAGTAATAATTAAGACAGTTTTTTAAAGCTGTTTTTATTATAATCATTAATTTCATACGTGCTTTAAATTAAAAACCTATGTTAATTCAAAACATAAAATTAAAAAGGGAAGATGCCATTTTAACAAGGCCTCTGTTTGCATCAATTATAACTGAAAATTGCCCTAATGGAGATAACAGGGAAATAAGGACAAAACCCAGAGAAGGCCAATCTGGACTCTACCTCGGCCATCACAAAGGGGCACAAGCCAGAGGGCAGCAGTGGCCCTGCATCCACAAGAGAGCTGCCAGCCAGTGAAGACCAGGCGGCTCCGCTGCCTGGAGGATGCTGCCCTGTGGGTCATTCACGCATGCTACCCCTTCACAGGCTATATTTTGCCTTTTTCCCACTATAGTTCTTAGTAGAAAGCAACAATCTAATGCCATATTAAAGGACCTTAGAGAAGGGACTGTCAACTTCAAGGCCATAAACCTCTGGGAAAAGGCCATTAAACCTCTGGAGAAACAAATGAAAAATAAAATTCTGGCATAACTTTCTTGTTACAACTTTTGATCATTCTATCAAGGAAAAACAAATTCTTCGCTTTTAAAGCACGTGAATGCTTTAAAATGCTGCAATGGGACAAAAACTCCAAGCTGCGCTAAAAGAATGGGAAGATCTACCACTTCTTTGTTTTTGGAGGAGCAGGAGAGCTAAAACTATATAACTTGAAGCTACACAATTTAGGAAATTTCACAAAATACTTTTATTTACTAAAAGAAGAAGGACTCCTAACTCCCTCTGCTCCCCCTGAGCTAACAGTGCGGGGACATCCTCAGCATTATTTCACGGTGAGCAGATGGTAGTCTGAAATTTTTTTGATAAAAAACAATCCACTAGCAGGGGTTGCCAAGAGGTCAGCAGGACCCAGATTAACAATTGATCAGCTCTAATGGACCGTCATAGCAATAAACTCAGAGCCCGTACACAAAACCTGCTACCCCAGTAATAGCAATGAGGCTGACACCCAAGCTGTTAACAGACTTGTGCTTAATAGCTTCGATGCATTGCAGCTTCAAAACCTTCATCTCAGCAGACAGGTATTCTTGGATGCACATCTATTCTTTTGAAGGCCTCTCTTTTACAGGTTTCCATGAAAACTCACACGGTTCACTCTGACCTGGAGAAGACTTCACAGACGTCTGAGCTCTGGGTAGTGAATGACACTCTGTAATATTGGCAGGTTATTTCAACACCCTCTTGTGTTCATACCACAACCATAGCCTCTGATATTTCTGTGCCCTCATATAAAACAGACGAATGGAGAGGAAGAACTGGGCTCCCCATCCTGGTTCCCAAGAGAACAAAAGCTGTAACACTCCAGAGACTCATTTTCTCATTCTCTGGTTGTTGTTTTTGTTGTTGTTTTGCTTTTTGCTTTGTTCTGTTTTTGGTTTTGTCTTGAGAGTGAGATGTCAATGCTGCATTCATGGCACCACATCTGACAAGGAAGCACTTGTGTTACACCAGGATTTTATTATAAAGCTTCAAAACAGTAAGGAAGCCAGAACACCCTTAGCAGATAACAATGGCTCCAGACAGACAAAAAGAGTGGCTCATCATTAGCTGAGCTAAAACCACAGAACATTGTTCCTCTGTTAAAGGATAAAAATCCCTTAAAGTCAATTAAAGTATTCCCTCCCTTTCCCACCTACCTTTACTAGACAATTGATCTCAGAATAAAATTGACTATATGAGCCATAAATACCATATTTTCCAAAACAGTCCTGATTTCCAAGAATCTTTTCTTGCCTTCCTACAAACTCATTCTTTCCAATTGCACCAATGGATCCAAATGTTTAGTCATGAAAAAACCAATAAGAAGGACATTCTCCTACGTAAATACAATACAAGGGTCAAAATCAGGAAATTCAACATTGATGTAATATTGTTATCTGATACACTGTCAATATTCAAATCTTTATTTCTGGTCATAATCCACTCAGGATCACACATTGAGTTTAATTGTCATGTGTCTTTAATGTCCTTTAGTCTGGAACAAGCTCTCTCTGTTTCTTTGTCTTTCTTTACCTTGACGTTTTTGCAGAGTCTAGCCAGTTATTTTATGAAATTTTCCTTACTCCAAATTCCTCTGATGTTTCATCATGACTAGCTTCAGGTCACACATTTTGGACACTTGTGAAAGAATTCTGCACAGGCAACACTGCATTGGTCCTGGTCATCACATCTGGAGGCTCCTGATGTCACTTTGTTTATTAATTGATGATGTTAACTTTGATCACCTGTTCAAGACACTGTCTGCCAGCTTTTTCCATAATAAAGTTGCTATTTTCTCCCTTATAATTAATAAGTAACTTGTAGGTGGAAGCTTTAAGACTGTCAATGTCCTTTTCTTCACCAAACTTCTACCTCCTAGTTTTAGCATCCACTGAAGATTCTTGTCTGAATCAATTAACACCATAATTCTCTAACTCCATCATTTCTTCTATACTTATTAGTTGGCATTCCACTGTAAGAACTACCCTTCTTATTTATTTGTATATTTATCTTTTTATCTATTTGTCTGTTTATCCAAGTGGACTCATGGATTCTTATTTTATTCAACATTATGATCTAAGCTGACTTGAGGTGAGTTGCTGTCATTTAGTGTCAGAATACCCCTGAAAAGGGCTTCCAAAACTGCTGAGGAGAGGAAGACAATTTCCCTTGGCAATGCATACAAGAGGTCCTTACAATCATCACACATACAAAGGTGCTTCCTGAAGCTCCCATTAAATTTCTCTGGCAACTCCAGGAAGTCCAAATCCTCCAAAGAGGAGGCAAACTGAAACCAAACGTGACCAGTAAACGGCCCCTGGATCTTCCTGAAGCCACCAGATTTGTGGCTATAGGAAGGCAAGAGGCTTCTTGCTATATTCAGTTGACTTCTCTTCTCCTTTTCTTGCAGCTCTTCTCAAAAAGCTGGGCTGACTTCTCCACTCCTCTCCTGATGTTACCAACAGTGTCCAGAATGTCTCCACCTCCCCCTGCAATTTCTTGTGCTTGGCTTATATATTCTTGGCTCTCTTTGCTTCATATGTTGGGTATTATGCCTGAAAATTACCCACAGAGGGTAGGTTTGATATTTCTGTTTCCCCTCCAGACCTGTTCTTCACCCTTCTCTACCCAGTGCAATGCTTCTGGGTAGAGGCTGTTCATACCACAGGAGGCTGAATCAAATCAACTATAGTTGGATTCAGCCAGTGGTGGGTACCAGCAAGAGATCAGAAAGCTAGAGATTGTTCTTAGGCTATCTTCCCCCCAAACTTCCAGATCACCATGGCTGCACCTCTCTATCAAGTGCCTTTTCTGTATAGCTACTCCCCTGACTTTTGGAAACCATTCCATCACCTGTCTCCTTCAGGCCAGCAGTACAGCTCGCCCTGGAACACCACTAACGCTTGTTGGTTTCATTTACCATTCATTTGTAAATATTCTTCATTAAACTTTCCTCAGTTATACCATTTGATTGTTCATTCTTCTACCCACAAGGGAAAAAAAATGTACGTAGTAATGATGACAAGAAGTATATTTATGGGACAGAGATACAGCCAAAGGCTACCTTAGGTATCATCAACTTTTTTTGTGCTTAAAGATTTATGTCTGTCTTTATCTTTTCCATATAAATGAAAACATAGTAAAATTTAACACTACTTCCTAATTGTGACCACATGCCACTAAAAGAGTTATGTTCTATCTAAGCACAGACTTAAGGATTAAGATTCACTCCCTCTGTTTTTCTAGCTGTAAGGAAAACCACAAAACTCAAAATGATAATACAGATAAAACCTCCTTCAGGAGGGACACAAAGAAGCCTGCAAGTATTATTCACTTCACTTGTTGACTTTTACTATGTTTTCTCTGTATAAGACAACATCAAACGCCTTCTCAACCAGACACAAGTGTGCCATGGTTAGCTATGGGATCCACTACAAGAAATTTTTTAAGTGGATGTTCAAATCCCACATCTGTAAATGACTTAGTTTTTAAATATAATTAACAGTCATTCAACATTAGGTCCATCACAACGTTGCTTTCGATCACTTAAAATGCAGCCAAGGAAATGTCTATATTCTACTCTGTATCTCATCAATTTACCATTAAGAGCTCTGGTGATTATTGTCAGTTGACTGATTAACTCCCCCTGAAACTGGGAAGGGGGTCATCAAACTCTGGTTATGTTCATGAGTCTATGTCATTCCCCACTGCAGCCATCATGGTGGAAATGGTTGAGGATCGCTGCTCTCCTGCCTTATCAAAGAACAGGCACATGCATCCCTGCTCTGTACCATCCTCTCAAAGGCTGTCTTTCCCAGCCAGTGAAACCTGGCACTCTTGGTATACCTAGTATGTCTCGTTGGGCAGCAAACATAGAACACAATCTAACTCAAACTACAATCACTTACCTGCAAATCTGCATCGAATTCATGTTTCAGGTGTGCTTCTTCAGCAGCCTCCACCAGACGCTGTAAAGACAGAAAGCAACATGAGGATTACAAGTGTGGCCTGGACCACATTTCAACAACGTG
Source organism: Desmodus rotundus (assembly GCF_022682495.2). Taxonomy (NCBI): domain Eukaryota; kingdom Metazoa; phylum Chordata; class Mammalia; order Chiroptera; family Phyllostomidae; genus Desmodus; species Desmodus rotundus. The sequence continues at coordinate 88,629,184 of NC_071394.1, forward strand.
AAAAGACCAAGTGTTCGTCACTGCCCCCAAATAATAGATTATATCATGGCACATTCATTGTGATGGGTGCCTTTGTTCCCACGAAACTGAATACAGTAATGTCACTGTCAAAAACCTAGTTTTTGCCTTCATTATTCATTCATAATTCTTCCAACAAATCCATTGTTATATGTGTATAAAGGCACACATGTTCTGCACCTATTTTTGTAACAATTCAAAGACACTGGCCTTTGAGGCCTTATAGGGACTCCAAAACCTACCTAGAAAAGTGCATTCCTTAGGTAGAGAAAGCCCTTAGTCAAGATTTATTAAACTAAATTGAGTCCAACTCTAAGTGGGCTAACTTCCCAAATGTTTGGAAAACATTACTTATTTTAATTGCCTGCATCGTTCAAGGTCAATTCTTTCTGCACCCAGTTCTAGGATGTAATTATCAGGTGACAGTTATTTGAATTTTATGGTACATCAATGCTATTTTGACAATCTGCTTCCCAATAACAAAATCACTGAAATTAAATCAATAAGGAGTACCCATAAAATACATAATTATTCATCTTAGCCAACTAAATTCAACCAATTCATATTATTATGAAAACAACTTAATAAAATTCCATGTAACAATTATTCAACAACCCAAATCATTTTACTTTAATTTGAATTTGCCAATAAGTTATTTCCCACCATGAAAATGTAGGCAAGAAGATATTGCAGAAAACTCATTTAGTTAAATAATATTGCACCGAAATTTCACTGAACTAAGAGCAAAACCTTTAAATCCAAATAAAAATTCAACTATCTCAGTTTTTCCCACTGTTAATCTTGAAGCCTATGCTACCTTAAACTTAGTTTTCTGGACATAATATAGACCTGAATTTAATAAGGCCATGCTTCAAAAACTGATGACATCAGTATTAACCTCTAAATGATCACAAATCCACAGACAAATGTTCCATGAGTAATTATTATATTGGACATAGAAATAAAGAGGCTGAAAATATTTGGGTAACTTTAGGCTCTAGCATAGAGTGCTGAAGCCCTGTCTCTCCATAGGGGCTTAAAAAGAAAGTGACAGGCCAGTGAGAGACAGTGCTGTCTGCAGACAAATCTAGGAGGTCCAGCAAATCTGTCTATCCACACTCCCGTCAGGTGGTCAAGAAGGGGCTTTCCCTTCTCTGGTAAGTCAAAGAACAGACCCCAGGAAACATGGCAGGGCCAGAGACAGAAGACCCAGTTCTAATTCCAGCCATGATGCCACCCTCTACAGTTGTTAGATCTTGGGCAAGTCCCTTCCCCTCTCTGGGGCTAGTTTCTTCATCCCACAAGATGACTCCAGAGCAGTGGTTCTCAAAGTGTAGTCCTCCACTGGCAACATCAATTTCACCTGAGAACTTGTTAGAAATTCACATGCTCAGGCCCCATCCTAGTCCTACAGTATCAGAAGCTCTGGGGGTGGGCCTAGCAATCTGCTTTAACAAGCCTTCCAGGTGATTCTGATGCCACTAGAATTTGAGAACCACTGGCTAAAAGCACCACTTGTCCTGGACCTTAACTCATCCCTGCACCTTGCTTAATGAGCTCCAGCAACCCTTCAAGATTTCTCAACTATTATTCATCTCTTTAAAACCTGTGTACATATGTATTTTCACTCTTATGTCATATGTAAGACATAAAATACTTTATACAAGAGAGGCATAAAATGGAGAGGGTGAGAAACAGAGGAAAAGAAAAATAAGGAGAGACACTATGTATGTAGAGTGGATATGCTGGCCCCAAGCTTGCGTTGGGTCAGCTTTCAGTGGGTCATAGTCTTCCTGGAATCATCTCAGTGAAGCTTATCAGCCTCCCAGGATCACAAGACATAATCTGTAAATGTACGGATGCGGACCTGGACAGCTAAGTGACAGGCAGTGATATCACAAATCAATGTGTTTGTGAGAGCTCATTCTCTTGATCTTTGTAATAGATTTAAAATTTGTATGTATGTATCATAAAATCAGTTACATATTGAGTGTGTATAAATGGTATACATGTCTGAACATTTCCATTATCAAAAAAGTCATGCATTTTGATTATGTATTTACTTAAACACATAGTTGTTTTTTCATGGTGTCTAAGCATTCTGAAAATCCAGAAATGTCAATGAAATGTACAAATGATCAAAAGATAGGAACAAACTAAGTTCACAATGACCAAGACAGATAATATTGAAAACAATAGTGAAGAATTGGAAATGTACAAAAAAAATTAGTGTAGGACCAACAAATAAGAGAACAAGATGGAAATGATAGGCAAATTGAAATTATTATGAAAGAGCATAACAAAATGCATTTCATACATAACATTTTACTTATATTTATGTGTATGTATATATGTATATTATACATACTATATAACATGTTCAAATATAACATAACATGAAATGTATTTCAACCACAAACACTGCAATGCAACACATGGGGCACAAGAAGATAACACACTGGAAACAATTCAGTAAAATTGGACTAATTACTGAGATCAGCCAGAACACTGTTCTCTGTGTGGAGCAGTGGGTATACGAGAATCTGAACCCTGCTGGCCGGTTTCTATGTTTATTTCCAAGTTAAAGTTTCTGTATGCCTTTTCAACTTAATTTATCTCACACACCTCATGTTTCCATGAAGATATTTCCCATCATGCTCAAGACAACGAGTTAGGAAATAAGATTCAGAAAAAGATAGTCAGCTGGCAGCTATACATAATACTTGTATTATGTGAAACAAATAAGTACTTTGGAACAGAGCTCTTTGAAAGAATAGACCCTTCCTGCAATCAGTCATGAGGTTTTCCCAACCTCTTCTCTGATGCCCGTGGGAGACAGGCTTACATTTTATGAGAGAATTCAAGGGGAAAACCCCCAAGAATAGGCTCAGCTGGTATGCACAATGGTAATGATAAGCAGCACATCAAAAACTATGTACCTTTTGAAAAGAATAAAGGATATAGTTCATCTTTCCTCTGAAACACTTATAAACAAGTAAAAGAAATAGTTTCTAAGAAAAAATCATATGCCATAAATGTGCCTAAATTAAGAGAAATTTCCTCTTAATAAATAAAAAATAAATTGAATTATCATTTAAAAACATCAAGACAACTCAACTTTCAACTCTGATGTTTGCCAGTAAAAAGTAGCAGCCTATAATATCTCTTTCCTGCACAAATGTCCCTATCGTGTAATTCAAATTAAGTATATTTTAAAAATAAGTTTGATTATCACTTGCAGATAAGAAAAATCAATTTAAATGAGCTAATATTTTAGTTATTATATAGAAAACTGCCACTGAGCCTGAGGAAAACTGTTACTCTATTATATCTGTTAGAAAGGCAGTGTGCTTTTAATAATAATAAGTTAATTTTCTCTTGAATGAATTCCCCTTTGGATCTGCAGATGGGATTATAGAATTGTGACTGTGATTTTTAATTAAAGCTGAACACTGGAAATAAAAATGGTGTGAGGACAGGTATTCAAAACTGAGCTTTGAGGAAAGGAAAAACAGCAGTTTCGTCCACATATCCCCTCACCCCATTTAATGCCAAATTCTCCCCTCTCCCTTTCATGCTGAAGCATTTTGTTACTCAATAAAAATGATAACAATATACTGGAATATACCATGTGTCCTGGAATTGGAACAAAGCACCTAAAGCTAAAATGTTGTAATTCATGAGTTGATGTACATTTCACTGACTTTTATACTTCTAAATCACTCTTCCCTTTTAGTGAAATAAATACAAACAAAAGCTATCTTTATAAGTAAGAAATGCTGGAAGTCATGGACCATGGATAGTATTTATAGTTATGGTGAAGGCAAAACTGCCAAGGGGAATAGCAGGGATATTAAAGCATTTCATTTAAAATCACATCCTATTTCTTGTTACAATGACCCCATGTTATCCCTACAATACCACAGAATGTAGTCTCCCATCGCCTCCCCAAAACACTCAAATCAAGACCAGGGTTAAAGACATCATAGAGGTCAACCTTTCTGTCACGGTCCAGGAGGGGAAAACTAGGACACCAAGTCAAAGTAAAAATTGGATCAGCAGAAGAAAATGATTTTTTTGTTCTGTTTGTATTTCATCCTTTTGTTCCTGGTCATTTTGGCTTACCAGGAGAAACGAGAGAAAGAAATGTGCACTGAGAGTGGAAAGGTAATGAAAATGTAATCATACAACCAAAGTAGCCTCCTACTGGACTCCTACTGATTCTATCAAAATAAACAAATTGTGTACAAATGAAAAAAGTTTAAATAAAAAAATCCCTAAAATTGGAGGGGGGAGTCATTATGGACAAAAATTCTTAAGGCAAAACAAATACTAAAACCAAGGTAAAAGTTTTTTTATTATTTCTCATGATAAAGCTAAAAAGCATTGGCTTGTAAATGCTATTATAATGGAATATTGGAAGATTTCAAAGCACTTAACACGTTTAGTAGTTTTCATTTAATGTTTTGCAACAATACATTTAATACTCATACCAGGGTTTTTATTGCCATTTTTTTCTAGAATATATGCATAATTCTTTCTCAAGTACTATTTAAGCTCAACTAGGGGATTTTAAGGAAAATCAATAATCATTAACGGATTTAAGCTTCATTGATGAGTAACCCAGAGCTAGTTTTTTAATTATCATTAAAACCAAAACAATAAAAGCTAAATGTGTAGAAAAACAACCAAAAGGAGTGATCAAGAGAAGTGATAATGAGCACCACCACCATACCCAGTGTGGCACATTCATCTTTTCCTCACATTCAATTTGGTGGCTTTTGTTTTAAGGGCGAGAGTCTAATGGAGTAAGGAACAACAGTGTGTACATGGGGTGAATGCTATCCTAGCATCATGCTTCCTGGAGGGGCTTGAACTCTGCATGCTGACCATCTACAGAGGTGAGGGTAGAGAAAACCCATAGCCTCTCTATACGCACAGAATTCAAACTTGGTGGATCTCAAAAACAAACTAAAATCTCGCTATCCTCATTAAACGCCATCGGCACATCAAAAGATGTCTCCAGGAATCTGGACAAAATGAGATCTATTTGTTCCCAGGATTAATTTCAAACACTCCTCCCTTGGATGAAGGTCAAAAAAACAACAGTTTAAGAACCATTAAGTTAAAAACCAAAAAAGTAACATGTTCAAATTTACATTTTCATTCCTTCTGTCACTGAAATCCCTTTCCTTCTGTTCTCAGGATAGTTTGTCACTCTGTAACAGCATAGATTAATCTTTGCTGCTTTTGTTGCTAGAGTTACCAGATGACGACTTCCCAAAGTGTGGGTCTTACACCATCGGTGAGCCATGAAACGGCATGAGGAGGTTTACAGAAGGGTGAGGGACATGCACAAGGGAAGCAGCTATTTCACATGAAAGGATAAATGACAAAGAATGCTGACGGTAGGCCAGGAAGCTTCCCAGAAGTGACACTTAGGCTAAGCCCTGTGGGAGAACCAGAGAACGGGAGGTTCTTCCAGTAGAAGGAAAGACGCTGAAAGATTTTTACAGCCCGTGGAAACACTGTAAACAGTTTTGGAGATGGATCTCAGAGATCTACAGAGGCCACATCATTGGCTGGGTGAACATCAGACAATCAACCAGGACAAAAGGAATAACCTGGAAAGATGGACACAATTAGACAAGAAGAAATCCAAGACTTTTTTCCCTCCCATCCTAAAATGCCAAAACCACCATTAGAATCCTATCTGAGAGTTTAATAATATTTAGTAATCCTTATGGATACAAATGTTTTTACTTTTCAACTCCAATGGAAATGGCACATATAATTCGCCAACTATCAAGATGATCATTTCTTTAGAGAAAAACAACTCTGATAAGGAGCCTTCATTATTTCTTTGTTCCTTCAGAAGAAATAAGCTTTGTTGCACATGAATGAACATTTTGTATAAAATGACCTTCTGCCTGAAAGCTGCAAAGATCGTTTCTGCTTTAAAAAAGGCAAACATTTCAAAGTGGATTGTAAAAGCTAATCTATGAAGTTTCCAAAGAAAACAGGTAATGGAACAATAGAGCAAACATTTCATGTGTGTGGGGAAGCTCTCTTCCCTTCTGTCTACTCCTCCCCTTCCTGTCTCCTTCAGACTGTGTGAAGCTACCGCAGCCTTTCACAAGACAAAATAAGCCTAGAGTCTACATCAGAAGACAAGATCACAATCAATAACAAATTATCTTTGTTTCCACAGGAGATACCTGCTATCAATTTGAGGCCGATTAAATTAATACCTGTTATCAACACGAATGGCCTATTTCCAAACCAAAGCCATCTCATTCTACATCTAAGGCTGCATTTGCCAAAATGCAACATTTTCAAAGCTACTGAAGGTGGAAACAGCCAAACTTTGCTCCAAGGGGGCTGCCCAAGGGCCAAGACAGCTTGGGGGGAGACAGAAGGTAAGTCAATCCTATATTTCAGCCCAAATAATTTGTCCAAGTGATCCAGCATTTTAAAGAATAGGCTTCTGCTCATGTTAACCCTCTGGGAATGGTTTAGAGTTGATTAGCAAAATCAAGGCTGTTTAACCTAAACCTTATAAAGTCCTCACAGAGTCCCTCAGTTCTGAGATAACTGAACTAGTTCTTTTGTGGGCAACAGAACTGTTGTAGATTTCCCAAGGGGAGGAACAAGACTGTGACATTCCATCAGCTTGAGGACAAGCATGTGTTTCACACACTAGAAACCATCTATCACCAAGGGCTCAGACAGTGGTGAACAAAATTCTGTTCCAGCCATTGACTACATCCTTTCCAGGGCCTACTTTTGACCAGAACCCACAATGGCAGAGTTTGAAGGTACTGTCCAGCTAGCTAAGGAAGATGGGAACATCTGCCTACAATAAGACAGATAGGACAAGATGAGGCACAGCCCAGGTAAAAGGGTGATAGTCTGTGAGACAGTGTGTCCTACACAGCTTCCATTCCTGGTGGTAGCAAGAGATTTCTGTCACTTTTGTTCAATTTAATTTAACAGGTATTTGTTGAGAACCTATTAATTAACCAGACCAGCAACAAGAACTGAGTGGGACAACAAGAAATAGATGACTTTGTCGTGGCCCTCAAGAAGCTTTTAGTCTTCTAAGCACTGTGGCTCAGTAGAATGAGTACAGTCTCAGAGTCCAAGGACAAGGACAAGTCATCCCACTCACTAGCTGCTTGACTCCAGGAAAAGTCTCTCTTCTTAGAGTCTTGATTTTCTTATCTGATTAACTAAAATAAAATGTCATCTTTAGTTTATATCTCTTTGTGTGAATTTGATGAGAACATACACACAAAACATATCCTCAAGCATTCCACACAAGTGTAAGACATTATTATGATGGGGCAGGGGAAGAGACAAGATTTTCAGGCAGAGCACAGCTTGACTGGAACAAGGAAACTTCACAGAGTCTGTGCCTCCCACAGTTGGCTCTCACATGGGGAGAACTTGGAAGAACTCCTCAAGTTCACAGTTACATGGAGGTTATGTGAAAGTTAATGCTGCTGCCAAGGAAAGGACTCCAAACTTTGTGTTCTCAAACACGAGGCTGAGCACCTGCTCCTTAAGGTCTGGTTTTCAGAATCCACCACTCTCTTTTTCAGCTTCAGCAGCAAAATCTGTGATCAGTGAGGCTGAAAATGAACTGAGGCAAGGGCCTTTATTGCAAAGTTTGACTGATGTCCTCACAACGGCACAAGTACAAAAAGTAAGCTGTTTGCCAATGCAAGCTCCTTTGACAGATGTCACTGTGAGACTTAAGAGTGCGGCAGGATGATGAGTGTGGCAGGATGGGGAGTGTGGCAGGATGGGGGATGTGGCAGGATGGGGAGTGTGGCAGGATGGGGAGTGTGGCAGAACGGGGAGTGTGGCAGGGTGATGAGTGTGGCAGGATGGGGAGTGTGGCAGGATGACGAGTGTGACAGGATGGGGAGTGTGGCAGGACAGGGAGTTTGGCAGGATGGGGAGTGTGGCAGGACAACGAGTATGTCAGGATAACGATTGTGGCAGGACGGTGAGTGTGGCAGGACGGTGAGTGTGGCAGGACGGGGAGTGTGGCAGGATGGGGAGTGTGGCAGGATGACGAGTGTGGCAGGATGGGGAGTGTGGCAGGATGACGAGTGTGACAGGACGGGGAGTGTGGCAGGACAGGGAGTTTGGCAGGATGGGGAGTGTGGCAGGACAACGAGTATGTCAGGATAACGATTGTGGCAGGACAGTGAGTGTGACAGGACGGGGAGTGTGGCAGGACGGGGAGTGTGGCAGGACAACGAGTATGTCAGGATAACGATTGTGGCAGGACGGTGAGTGTGACAGGACGGGGAGCGTGGCAGGACGGTGAGTGTGGCAGGATGGGGAGTGTGATAGGATGGTGAGTGTAGCGGGCAGCTCCCAACCCCTGGGCCCCAACCATGATCAGAAAAGTAAAATTACCTTCTCCTTGAACATGGAAAAATGAGGAACAATTTTCATGTCCATTTCAATGTTACCTACTCAAGATGTATTTTTATGTAAATTTGATGCAAGAAAAAAATTATTTTAATTTCATTTTTATTCTTTCCTTCTATCCATCCATCCAAATGTTTACCAGGCAACTTCAGTTTGGGAGGCAACATATTATGTTGGTCCACAGAGCAAGCCTTGGGGTCAGACAACCTGCCTGTGAATCCAGGGGCAAAAGTGCTTAATGCATAGTAACTGCCCACTAATGTTAGCTCTTACCATCAATGATATGACAATGGTGATGATGATTGTAAGTATGTGAGAAGAATTAACTAGAGGCTTGGGCCAGGAAGATGACCAACCCATCTGTAGTTCATTTGGGAGGAGAAGCAAGAAATTAGACAATGTGACATGGGCTATACTAGGAGGTGACAAAAGGTGATAATAGCAAACAATTATTGGGTTTCACACTTCCTATCCTAGTGCCAACTGTTCTAAGTGCTTCAGTCAATTAGCTCAGTTAATTCTCACAACTGCCCTATGAAGGAAACCACAGATATCATCCCAACTTTATACGTGGGGTAAGCAAGAAGCAGGGAGGCTAAAGTGTATGAAAACTCAAAGCAGGGAGCACATAACTCTGCCAGGGCATGTGGCACCAGTGTGGGGAAAGTTTCAGAACTGATGTGGCAGTAAGCCTGAGTTAAAGGATGAGTGGAAGTCAGCCAAGGGGCCAAGGGAAATGATGGGAAAATGTACAGCAAAGGCTCCAAGTTAGGAGCCTCGTGTGTCTGCAGGGTGGCAGGAGGTTTGGAATGGAGAACATCAGTGGTGTTGGGCAAAGGGTCCAAAAAGGTGGACAAGAGAGTTCAGGTGAGCCAGGGCAATGAGCAAGGCTAAGGAATACTACGTTCTGTGCACAGTGGGGGAGGGGAGCTGATGAGGTCTGACTGAGCATAAAAGCAACATAATCAGTTCTGAATTTAAGTCATCTTTAAATTAATAGGGTAGCAGTGCTGAAAAAAATAAATTAGAAGGAGAGAAATCTCAAACAAAGAGAGACTGTAGCAGAGACACCACTTGCTTTAAAGCTACTTACTCCACAAATATCTCAATCCATCATGGAGTCCTGTAGGCTCTCCTTACAAAGTATGTCCCATGTTTCACCACATTTATCATGACCTCCCTTGCTACAACCCCAATCAAAGCCACAGGTATCTCCCCCTGGAAACTCCAGGCTTCAAACAGGCCTTCAGCTTCTTCTCCATGCCCTACAATCAGCTCTTTACACAGTTGCCAGAAGGAGCCTTTTAGGAATAATTCTCATGGCATCATTCCCCTGTCGAAACCCTTTAGTCACTTCCCATCAATGATGACCATGAGCCACAGGCCCTTCACGATCTGACCCTGCATCCTCAGCTCCTCCCCCTCCCCCACTGGCCCCAGACTCCCAGCCATCCTTCTGATCCCACACCACCACATTCTTGTCTTTTACTCTTGCGGTTCTTTTGGCCTAGAATGTTCTTTTCCTACATCCTCAGATGTTTACCCTCTCCTCGTCATTCATTCTGCCACTCAAATGACTCCTCCTTAGAGATACAATCCCCACCCCAACTCCAACAAAATGGTGACTTGCTTCATGCTCAAGTAGTATGGAGAACATGGCCAATGCTCAAAATACAGCCATGGGCCAAATTAAATATCTGTTAATCCTATTGTGTATGTTCCAGGGGCTGTATTTGGCTGGGAATATAAAATTTATAAGACACAGCTCCTTCCTTTGAGGACATCACAGTCTATGGCAAGAAAGAGAGGGGCAACCACAACTCAATGTGACAAAAGTTCCAACAGAAGGAAGCTAGGGATACCATGGGCATCCATTGAGGGACCGACTAGACCAGGTGCAAGGGGTACAAGAAGGTTTCTCATCCATGTTGAGACCTGAATTACATGATCTGGCCCAGAAAACAAAGGAAGAACATTTCAAGATGCAAGTAACAGGCCCTAAGACAAAAGAGACCATGATACATTGAAGAAATTACAGGTAGTTCATTGTCTGGGGGTGTAGAGAAGAAGGATTGATTGCCTGGGGATGGAGAGTAGGGACAATGAAGGCCGGGAAGTTTTAAGCAGCTTAACATTACTGGAGTTACCTAGACTTTTAAAATCATTAAAAGATGATCCAAGGCAATAAAGAGAATGACTGTAAAGAAGGCATGCTAAAGCTATTTAGGAAAGAGAATCTGCAGGACTTAGAGGAAAAGAGAACTTAAGAGAATGAAGGAGAGGCAGAGTAATGGTCATTAGCTTTGCTGCTGTTAGCCACTACCCAGTACTGCCCCCAGGAGATCCAGGAATGGTCAGAGAGGAAGGCAGCACTCAGGAGGAGCATTCCAGAAAAGAAGGGCAGGCAGAAGCTGCAAAATATCACTGTAAGACTGAGAAATACAATGGTAGAAAATTTAGTGATTGAGGGTATGTTTTGGTTGGAGGCTGTTGATTCTCAGCACCGTCTATGATGTCCCTTCTATGGCAGGTGATAGAAACCTGCAGACTACATGTGCTCAAGTTTCTTGCCAGCAGGGCTTTGGGTTAGATTCCTGACAGATCTGCAAGGCAAGAAGAGGAGACACCAACATTCTCCAGTTGAAGCAACGGGCAAGAATGTGAGCATCTGCAGATAGCAGGTATCATTTGCCTGTGCCATGCAGGTGCCCTCCCAAGATTTACCCACTGGGCCCACAAACTATTGCGGCCACTGGTGGTGGCTCCCTGTGACCAGGGCACTTCTTGCGTCTATGTACTTGGGCAGCAGCTTCCCTGACCCTCATGTCCCCAATTCTTCTATCAAGGAAGCTTTTAATTCCCTATATTAAACTCCTGCCTACTTGGAATACCTAAAGGGTTTTTTGTTTTCTGATCAAACCAGACTGGGAGAGCCAGGAGGTGACTGTGTAAGACCATTTCAGAGCAGAGGTAGGTGCAGGGGACAAAGTGCAGAGAGCAGAGAAGTGGGTGATGGAAAGTAAGATTGGGAAAGTAAGTCTAGACTCCTACATAAAAAAAAATAATAAAATAAAATTAAAAAACAGAAAAAAAGGAGGGAGGGAAGGAGAGAAGGAGGAGAAATTTGGGCCATAGCCGGAAGGGAATGCTGAGTAAAGAAAGGCTTTGAGGTTAAAACATACATTAACAAAAGCAATAGTAAGAACTGTCCTGGGGAGCTCGCTGCAGACCCAGCTCAGGAGAACTCTAGGATTCTCTCCAGGAACCAGAAGCCAGTGGGCCCAGGCCTCCAGTTCAAAGGGCCTTATAGTTAGACTTTCCACATTATCTCCTAAATAGGTTACAGGCATAATCACAGAGAAGCCATAGCATCAGAAGGAGAACTTGTTTAAAGTTGCACCCCTTTCCTGGACCATGCTGCCTAAGCTACATGATGATTTTTCTTTCCCATATCCTTAATTTTCCTGGGAAGAGTTCAATCATATTGTTTAAGGCACTCTTTAATAAAAAGCAGTAATTTTTTAATGTAAATAGTTAAGATATACCACAATGTTCAACTATGCTTTGTCCTTTCTTCATTTCATAACATACGGGATCCTTGAAAATCAAAAAATCCCAATGGCCTGGATCATGTGTGACTTTCGAAGGACCTGGGAAATAAGACCAAGCTAGCTTTTACTCCTCCAAGGTCAAGTCAAATGCATATATTTGTGAAGCTTATTTCAAATGAAACCAAAAATGAATAATAAAAAATAAGACTGTTTCCAGAATCTTGGTCCCCACACATTTTACACAAGTCCCTTGTATCAATGTCCTCAGAATAGGCCCTGTTCCCACAAGGTAGAAATAAAACTCTGAAGTCAGCACTATAAACCTTGCTGACACTTTCAAGAAAAATGACAGCTTCAACTCAAAACATGGGCAGTAAAGGAACTAACCCTTGTGACATGGTACTATGTGAATGAGCTTCGGAGTCCACAGGTTTCTGGATAAACCAAGGGGCTGGTTCTGAATGATATGTGTATGCCTTAAATTCATTTTTTTTAATTTTTCCCTTCTATTTCTCATATGTTCCTTCCTCTTGCATTCAAGAAATGACAGTTTCACCCTCTGGAACCAGGCTTAACATTTTTAAATTTCCAAGGATGAGGAGCTAGCTTAAAGGCTAAACTTCTTCTCCCTTTTTTAATGCCCAGGTAATGAACTCACATTATATATAAGGTTTGAATTTTGATGGAAAACTACTCACATGTTTTATCTTCTCACCTTCAACTCTTTCTCCTCTGTGAACTCTTCATTATAACTCTATTTCAAAATGACAATGAAATAAGGAGATATATGAACACATGCTAGTGATAAAAGATTGGAGGACTTTTTTAAGTGAAGCAAAGACAGAGCTAATGAAGGACTAAATCCACTTTACATAAAAGTAAAACAAAGAGCAAAAACAGAACTTCCCTCAGGCCTCTATGTCTCATTTGTATGCCATGCCTGCTCTTGACATTCATCATGCTTTCCTCTCACATGGCCCCTCCTCATCACCCAGGCCCTGCAGTTTGGGGTCCTGGACCTTTCTAAGGCTCTTACAGCACCAGACAGAACACAGTCTTCATTTTGGCACAATGAGCTGACACTATTTGTTCCCCTTTCAGCAAACACCTATACCCTTCTTTTACTGTGAAACAGACAACAAGTAGTAAATTATGGAAAATTTCTACTTTCTGAATCAAAAGCAGCTGAATATCAGCAATTCTACATAGTTTGAGCTAATTCATAAAATACATATGGACTTCAATAGTTTTAAATTCCCTTTAATATTCCAAAGGAGCTAAATGATTTTCAGGAAATTGAGAGTCCCAGGAAAATCGAGAAGATGGGAATGCACGTGACCAAGGCCCTTCTCTGTGCCAGACAGCTCACAGATGTCTCTCTGTCCCCACGGCACAGATGACAAGCAGTCTCAAAGGGACCCAATGACTGAGTTGGGGGTTAAGAATGGGACTCAGGTCACTCTCACGTGGTTAAACTGATATGAAGACTGAGACCATACATGCCAACATGGACGCCCTCTGGAATGGTGCAGTCCCCCTTGAAACCACAGCCACTAGCAGCAGCTGCCTCAGCTGGTTAAATCCACTTAAATCCAACATGCAAATAAACTGAGTCTGTGATGCCTTGAATGGAGCCTGCCTATCATGAGTATTATGCTTTAAAACCAGATGTAAACTGAGGGGCAAAAAGGCTACTTCGGAGAAAATTATGCATTCTCATATCTTTTGCCTCACATCAGAAATCATGCCTGCCATCTATTGCTCTTCCAAGAGAAAAGCAGACTGATCTTCTGGTCACAAATTTCTTCCTGTCCCCAAAAACATGGATAAAAATCTACCTTTGAAGATGAAGGGGGAAAAAAAGGAAAAAACAATCTTTAGGCTGATGATTGTCTAGCATCTCTCACTGCCAAGCGGTCCTGCCTTTCAGGCTTGGAGACCACTTAGAGAACTTCCTGTCTCCATCTCCATGGCGACAGGAGGTTAGCACAAGAGTCAAGACCAAACATTTAGTGTTTGATGTGCTGGGAGAGGCAGCAGCCTTTTGTGCTCTGGTAGCAGCTCCTCAGTGGCATCCTTTAGGTCAAGTCCCACTCCATCCCCAGGAGGAACAAGCACAATCAACTCAGTAGCAACAGAACACACCAGCAGGGGCATAGACAGCAGACAGGTGAAGAACTGTGTTAGATCATATCAGGTAAGCATGACTTATAAAGCAAAGTGACACGGTAAAGAGTAGTAGAGAATGACAGGGACACACATGTTTGAGGAGTCAGGAAAGGGATCCCTGCATCTAAATACCAAGAAGGAGCCAGAGGCTATCTGAAAGAAGGGCCTTCTGGGAAGAACAACAAGTACAACAATGGTTAAGGTGCTGACCCCCCAAATACAGGTCTCCAGCCAATATCCGAAACCCCTGGGTCCAGGTATGCTATGCTAGTTTAGGATCATTTGGATTTTAGAAAGGTAAAATGATACATGTGTCACATATTTATTACAAATCATCCCCAGTGAGTGCTAGCACGGCACCCCATAATCAAATATTAACTTTTCTGCAGAAGGACACTAATTACAATAAATGTTACATGCATGTTAACATGTCAGTTTAGGTCAGCCTTTTTCACCAAATAAGTTAGGAAAAAATTTTCAGTTTACAGTGCTTTCTAGGTTTCTAAATTACAGAATCGGCTTGTGAACCTACTGGGACTTGAAAAAAAATAAATTGGAAACTTCAGGGGAAGATGGCCACGAGATAGGTGGGAGCAGAGTCAACTTCCCTCTGTACCTGGGTAAAACACCTACCCAATCTACTGAGGAACAAAGCGAACAGCCAACAGCACCCCAGCATTTATGAAGACAGGAGACCAAAAAGTATAGAGCATACTGAAAAAACAGAAGATAAGGGGATTGCTTCAGGACAAAAAGGTTCCTGGGATCAGCACTAGGACCAGGGCGACTGTAGCCCCAGGACCATGCCGACTGGGCCTGCCGCAGGACTCCTGGGAGAGAGCTGGGTTAATGCCTCCCTACCCTGCCAAACAAGGCTTGAGCAACACAGTGAGAGACCTGGTTGCTTGAATTCACAGGGAGGGGTATAAGGACAAAGCGGTAACCCACGGAGACTGTAGGTGCCGGCTGGGGAGAGTTGAGAGTTGGGCCATGTGGGGCCCTGATCCGGACAGTCCTGGTCTAGCAGGAGAGATGGGCTGTGTGAGAGGACAGGCCCTTCCTTGTAGAGAGGGAGCCCCAGGATTGAGCAGGAGGATTTTCCCAAAAAGAAAAAGACCCTCGGGGGCACTTTGGGGAATTCCCCTGCAGCAACAGCTCCAGTCTCCTTTCCACCTACCCACCTGCCCATCCGGGGAGTGTGCGCACCCACCGGAGTCTGTAGGCACCCTCCAGGGAGTGTCTGCACCTCAACTCAGAGGGAACTGGGACCACAGGCACCAACAAGGGGAGAGCGTGCAGCAACCGGGGAGCTTACGCACCCACCGGGGACTGTGTGCATTGACCAGAAATGTCTGCACTTCATCTCAGAGGGAACTGAGACCACAGGCACTGTGGAGAGTGCAAATCAAGGACGGCTCTGCATGTGCACACTCATAGCCCGGAGGGGGCCTACCATAAAAAAGAGTAGGTAGAACTGGGAACACCGGGATACCTCCTGGAAGAGGAAACCCACCAACAAAGGAAACACCAACAGATAAGAACAGAAGAAGGTGAAGGAGGGAGTGTAAGTCACACTAAGTCAACCCAGGACCTATCTGAAAATACAAATAAATAGTGAAGAAATTACTAAGAACAAACAACTGAACAAGAGGAAGAGAAAAGCCTCAAAACCTTATACACACAGAACAACCAGCTCCAACACAACCTGTCCACATCTGCAAAACAGAAAGCAAGAGGTGGGGGACATACTGACCCTCAGATAACCAGCTGGTGGGAAAGACCCACCAAAGAAAGACTCAAAAAAAACCAAAAACCAAAGACATACACAGAGTCAACATAAACCACAGCCCAAGATCAGTAAGATCAGGAGATCAAGGAGACTGTACCACTGAATCTCACAGGTCTTCTATCACAGAAGTTTACACCCAAAACCCAGGGGGTCAGAACAGAGCAACTTAAGAAGCAGAGGCTAACAAGAAGAGTCTCACAAACAATGGGAAGACAAAGAAACAATCCCCAAATGAAAGGAAAGGGGAAAATCTCAGAAACAATGCTAAATGAAAAAGAGGCAAGTCAACTATCACATTCTGAGTTCAAGGAATTGGTTATGAGAAAGCTTAATGAGCTCACACAGAATTACCAAAAACTACAGGGAAACTACAATGAACTCACTGCAAACTATATCAACATGAAAAAGGCAATAGAAACTATCAACAAAGGCCAAGAGGAAATGAATACAATTTCTGAACTGAAGAACACAGTAGAAGGAATAAAAAGCAGAGTTGATGAAGCAGAGGATTGGATCAGCGAACTGGAGGACAATGTAGAAAAAAACACCCAAAATGAGCAAGAAAAGGAAAAGATGCTCAGAAAGAATGAAGAGGGGTTAAGGGAAATGCAGGACAACATGAAACGCAATAATATCCATATAATAGGGATACCAGAAGGAGAAGAAGAAGAGCAAGGGATAGAAAACCTGTTTGAAAAAGTAATGATGGAAAATTTCCCTAATTTGTTGAGAGAGAAAGTCACACAAATCCAGGAATCACAGAGAGTCTCAATCAAGAGGAACCCAAAGAGGCCCACTGCAAGACACGTCATCATTAAAATGGCAAAATTCCAAGACAAAAGAGAGAATCTTAAAGGCAGCAAGGGAGAAACAGGAAGTAACATACAAGGGAGCCCCAATAAGGTTAGCAACTGACTTCTCAATGGAAATGCCCCAAGCCAGAAGAGAATGGCAAAAAATATTCCAAGTAATGAGAACCAGAGGCCTGCAACCAAGACTATTTTACCCAGCAAGGCTCTCAATCAAGATAGAAAGCCAAATAAGGAGTTTCCCAGACAAAAGAAGTCTAAAAGAATATGCCTCCACCAAACCAGCTCTGCAAGAGATGCTAAAGGGACTATGGTAAGGAACGGAAGGAAAAGAGAAAGAGAGAAGAACACAGGTACAAAAAAATTGTCAATGAATAAGTACCTATCAATAATAACCTTAAATGTAAATGGATTAAATGCTCCAATCAAAAGACATAGAATAGCTGAATGGATAAGAAAGCACGACCCACACATATGCTGCCTACAAGAGACCCACCTCAGGACAGAAGACCTACACAGACTGAAAGCGAAGGGCTGGAAACAAATTTTCCAAGAAAATAGACAGGGAAAATAAAACAGGGGTAGCAATACACATATCAGACAAAATAGACTTCAAAAGAAGGGCCATAAAGAGAGACCCAGAAGGTCACTTCATAATACTCAAAGGAAGAATCCAGCAAGAAGACATAAACATTGTAAATATATATGCTCCCAACATAGAAGCACCCAAATACATAAAGAAAATCATGGAGGACTTCAAGAAAGATATTGACAGTAACACAATTAAAGTAGGGGATTTTGATACCCCACTGTCAAAGATGGACAGATCTTCCCAACAAAATATCAACAAAGATATTGTGGCATTGAACAATACCCTAGATGAAATGGACTTAACTGATATATATAGATCCTTTCATCCCAAAGAAGCAAAATGCATATTCTTTTCAAATGCACATGGAACATTTTCAAAGATAGACCACATGATAGGACACAAAACAAGCCTCAACAAGTTCAAGAAATTTGAAATCATATCAAGCATTTTCTCTGACCACAAGGGACTGAAACTAGAAACCAACCCCAAAGAAAAAAACCCAAAACACTCAAAAACATGGAGATTGAATAGCATGCTATTAAACAATGAATGGGTGAAGAATGAGATTAGGGAAGAAATCAAAAAGTTTCTAGAAACAAACGAAAATGAACTAACAATCCAAAACCTGTGGGACACAGCAAAGGCAGTCCTGAGAGGGAAGTTCATAGCAATACAGGCCTACCTAAAAGGAATAGAAACATCTCAAATAAACAACCTAACCCTAAACCTACAAGAACTCGAGGAACAACAACAAAGACAGCCCAGAGCAAGTACAAGGAAGGAAGTAACCAAGATCAGAGCAGAATTAAATGACATAGAGACTAAAAGCACAATTATAAGGATCAATGAATCCAGGAGGTGGTTCTTTGAAAAGATAAACAAAATCGACAAGCCCTTAAGCAGGCTCATCAAGAAAAAAAGAGAGAGGATCCAAATAAACACAATCAGAAATTAAACAGGAGAGACTACAAATGATACCACCGAAATACAAATGATTGTAAGAAATCCTTTGTAAGTACTATGAAGAACTATATGTCAAGAAATGTGAAAACCTAGATGAAATGGACAAATTTCTAGAAAAATATAACCTTCCAAAACTCAATGAAGAAGAAGCAGAAAACCTGAACAGACCAATAACACCTTATGAAATTCAAACAGTAATCAAAAAGCTTCCAACACACAAAAGCCCTGGACCAGACGGTTTCACAGGAGAATTCTACAGAGCATTTAAGGGAGAGCTAAGCCCTATCCTCCACAAATTATTTCAAAAAATTCAAGAAGATGGAAGACTCCCAAAATCATTTTATGAAGCCAACATCATCCTAATCCCCAAAGCAGATAAAGACACAACGAAGAAAGAAAACTTCAAGCCAATATCACTGATGAACATAGATGCTAAAATCCTCAACAAAATATTGGCAAACCACATCCAGCAATACGTTAAAAAGATCATACACCATGATCAAGTGGGATTCATCCCAGGGATGCAAGAATGGTACAATATTCGCAAATCAATAAACATAATACACCACATAAACAAAAGCAACGACAAAAACCACATGATCATATCAATAGATGCGGAAAAAGCGTTCGATAAGATACAGCACCCATTTCTGATAAAAACACTCAGCAAAGTGGGAATAAAGGGAGCAGTCCTCAACATAATTAAGGCCATATATGAGAGACCTACAGCCAACATCACACTCAATGGACAAAAACTTAGAGCTTTCCCACTAAGATCAGGAACAAGACAAGGATGCCCTCACCACTCCTATTCAACATAGTATTGGAAGTCCTAGCCACAGCAATCAGACAAGAAAAAGAAATAAAAGGTGTCCAAATTGGAAAGGAGGAAATGAAACTGTCACTGTTTGCAGACGACATGATAGTGTACATGGAAAACCCTATAGACTCCACTCAAAAACTACTCGACCTAATAAATGAATTTGGCAAAATAGCTGGATACAGAGTCAATACCCAGAAATCAAAGGCATTCCTGTACACCAGCAACGAAACTGCAGAAACAGAAATCAGGAAAAAAATCCCATTCGATATAGCAACAAGAAAAATAAAGTACCTAGGAATAAACCTAACCAAGGAGGTAAAAGACCTGTACTCAGAAAACTACACAACATTGAAGAAAGAAATTAAGGAAGACACAAACACATGGAAGCATGTACCGTGCTCATAGATTGGAAGAATTAACATCATCAAAATGGCCATAATACACAAAGCAATTTACAGATTCAGTGCAATCCCTATTAAAGTACCCATGACATATTTCACAGATATAGAACAAACATTTCAGAAATTCATATGGAACCATAAACAACCCCAAGTAGCTGCAGCAATTTTGAGAAAGAAGAACAAAGCAGGAGGGATCACAATACCTGATATCAAACTGTATCAAAAGGCCACTGTAATCAAAACAGCCTGGTACTGGCATAAAAACAGGCACATAGACCAATGGAACAGAACAGAGAGCCCAGAAATAAACTCAAGCCTTCATGGTCAATTAATATTTGACAAAGGAGGCAGGAGCATAAAATGGAGCAAAAACAGCCTCTTCAACAGATGGTGTTGGGAGATCTGGACAGCTTTGTGCAAAAAAATGAAACTCGATCACCAGCTTACACCATACACAAAAATAAATTCAAGGTGGATAAAAGACTTAAATATAAGCTGTAACACCATAAAAGTCCTAGAGGAAAACATTGGCAGGAAAATCTCAGAAATTCCATGCAGCAACATCCTCACAGACACATCCCCTAAAGCAAGGGACATAAAGGAAAGAATAAACAAATGGGACCTCATCAAAATAAAAAGCTTCTGCATGGCTAAAGAAAACAGCACCAAATTACAAAGAGAACCAACAGTATGGGAAAACATTTGCTAATGATACCTGAGACAAGGACCTGATCTCCAAAACATATAAAGGACTCACGGGACTCCACTCCAGGAAGACAAACAACCCAATTAAAAAATGGGCAAAGGACTTGAACAGACACTTCTCCAAGGAAGACATACAGAGGGCCCAGAGACATATGAAAAGGTGCTCAGCATCACCAGCCATCAGAGAGATGCAAATTCAAACCACAATGAGGTACCATCTCACACCAGTCAGAGTGGCCAACATAAACAAATTAACAAACAAATGTTGGAGAGGATGCAGAGAAAAGGGAACCCTAGTACATTGTTGGTGGGAATGCAGACTGGTGAGGCCACTGTGGAAAACAGTATGGAATTTCCCCAGAAAACTAAAAATGGAACTGCCCTTTGACCCAGCAATTCCACTGCTGGGATTATACCCTAAGAACCCTGAAACACAAATCCAAAAGAACCTATGCACCCCAATGTTCATAGCAGCACAATTTACAATAGCCAAGTACTGGAAGCAACCTAAGTGACCATCAGCAAACGAGTGGATCCAAAAACTATGGTATATTTACACAATGGAATTCTAAGCAGCAGAGAGAAAGAAGGAACTTATACCCTTTGCAACAGCATGGCTGGAACTGGAGAGCATTATGCTAAGTGAAATAAGCCAGACAGTGAGGGACAAATACCATATGATCTCACCTTTGTCTGGAACATAATCAACAGAAGAAAAAAGCAAACAAAATATAACCAGAGATATTGAAGTTAAGAAAAATCTAACAATAGCCAGAGGGGAGTGGGAAGGGGACAGTGGGAAGAGGGGATTACAGGAACTACTATAAAGGACACAGGGGCAAAATCAAGGGGGAGGGTGAAGGTGGGGGAGGGAGGTGGGTTCAGCTGGGGTGGGGTAGAAGGATGGGGAG
Organism: Desmodus rotundus; assembly: GCF_022682495.2. Taxonomy (NCBI): domain Eukaryota; kingdom Metazoa; phylum Chordata; class Mammalia; order Chiroptera; family Phyllostomidae; genus Desmodus; species Desmodus rotundus. The sequence continues at coordinate 88,650,363 of NC_071394.1, forward strand.
AAAAGGCACACAACTGTAATTGAATAACAATAAAAATTTATTTTAAAAAAATTTCACTGAAGCCAAACACAGTCTTTTACAACAATGCCAGCTGGTACACTAATACGCATGGGTTCCTAGAACACTCAGCTAGTTGGGGAATCCTGTACTACAAGGGGCCCACCCTCCAAAAGATAATTCCAGGTTTTTGGAAGTCCCCTTTAGTATAGACAAATGTTCATAGCTGTAGCTGTCACAATAGCCCAAAAGTGGAAACAACCCAAATGTCCATCAGCTGATGAATGGATAAACAAAATGTGGTCTATCCATACAATGGAGCATTATTTGGCAATAAAAAGCAATGAAGTTCAACACATACTATAACATGAATGAAACTCATGAACATTACAGTAAGTGAAAGGACTTAGTCACTGAAGACCACATATTGTATGATTTTGTGTATATGAATTGTCCAAATGAGGCAAATCCATATAACATAGATTAGTGGATATCTAGGGCTGGGGAGAGTGGTGAGATTGAGGGATAATAGCTAAAGGTATTGGGTTTCCTTTGGGGGGTGATGACAATGGTCTAAAATCAATTGTTGTGATGGTTGTGCGTGTAAATATACTGAAAACCACTGAATTGTACACTTTAAGTGTACAATTCATGTAATTTAAATGGTTAAATTAAACAGTATGTAATTTATTTATTCATGTAATTTAAGTGGGTAAATTACACAGTATGTAAATTATATTTTAATAATACTGTTACCCCTAAAAAGTATCTGTTATATTAGGATGAAATTAGTTATGTATTCTTGCAAGGCATCCAATGATTCCTTGGTGCCAATGTAGCAAGTACAACCTGTCTTCACAGGGTGTGACCACCAATCACCACCAACAGAGAGGAAGTTCTCATTTACCACTATGAAACCGGGAAAGTCTGTGCAGAAATTTAACTCTGCTTTAAAGACTTACTTATTTGCTTGGTTCTTAATTAGGATCTCTTATGCGCCTTTAGCACAACAACCGATTTCGGATTACCTAGTGGAATTACTATCATTTGCAAAACTGCAATTAGCAACACTAAACAAATATTATTGAGGTAACTGTAAGTTAAATATATTAAAATGCTCTTTAGAAGTATATTGTATTGTGAACATTTAACTACTAGAGTCTAAGAATTATGACTCTGATGGCATCTAGCAGATTTCTAGGTGAATCCAGAGGAAACATAAGAATATAGTGTTAATTAGAAATTTTCTCACTCCTTGGGAAAGTAAACACCAAATGGAGGAAAAGATCATACATTTGCCACATTTCGGAAAGCTTGTTACAATGTATTACTATTCATTTATACCCCATTGCATTCCAAAAAGATTTTCCCATCAAGATAAAAAAACAGCTCAGTTATTAAATTAATTAGGAACATCTGTTCTTAAGGGGCATTGAAATCAATTAGTTAACAAATGTTTATTAAGCATCCCCTACATATGAAGAATTTGTCCTGGCACTGAAGGAAGCTTCAAAATACTTATGACAGTCTTTACTAGCTAGAATTCATAGTCACATCTAGCAATAGCAATGATAAATTACTATCCCTGATGCTGTTTGCCAGATTTGAAATAAGGCACCCAGTTAATAGGAGGTATAAGACTTGATGGAGTGATGACTTACCCCAGGAAGAGAGAACAGGAGGATTTTTAACTACCTTTAAAAGGTGCCTAGGACTTAGCCTTGACTTGTCCCGCAGCCAGCTGCTTGGGGCAATGAGTACATCACTGGATGTCATGCCGATGGTCACCAGTAGAGCCATGGCTCCCTGTCACTGTCAAGTCTAATCACAATCATCAAGAATGAACTAAGTTCTATTGTATACTACTTAGCCCTGGTCTACACTACTATTTTAAAAGTGTCTTATATCGTTAAATTATTTTACAAGTTTTTAAAAAAGAACAATGTTCCTTTGTAAAGCCTCAGGCCTAGAAAAAAATGACAACCCTTTCAATGACCTGTCATAGCCTTGAGATACCGAGATGTTGTATGTGTGATAATTTCTATGATGTCAATTATGTTTTCACTATTGGGGAAGGAATGTAAGCAATGTGATGAACTCAGCAAGAAGAGTATGTTGAAAGGGAACCACAGCCCTGGCCAGTATGGCTCAGTTGGTTGGAGCATCTTCCCATAACCAAAGGGATTGACATTTCAGGGCCCGTGCCTGGGTTATGAGTTCTATCCCCAGTCTAGGCACGTACAGGAGGCGACCAGTCCATGCTTCTCTCCCTTCCTCTCAATGTTTCTTCTCCCTTCCTCTCTCTCAAAAAGCAGTGAAATTAATGTCCTTAGGTAAAGATACAATAATTTCAAAAAAAGAGAGAATCCCCAAAATATTAGTTTGCTTCAGGACATATATACTGATTATTAAACTGATTATGTCACATATGCCAGTTATATTCTTAAAGTTAAGTTTTATATGAAGCAAAAGAGATCAGTGATGTTCTGGAGATTTTTCTCCCTCTATGTCTCTGTTTCTATATGTTTGGCTCCGTCTCTCTAAAAAGTTAAGTTCAACCACTATTTATTAAGCAAAAATTAAGACATAGTCCTTCCTCTTGAAGATTGTACAAAATGATAAAAGAGACAAATACATAATCAAATAACTACTGTTTGATATGATGAATGTTATAGATAACTCAGATGTGGTAACATTAAATAAGCGTTAAAATGATAACTGTTAATAAATAAGTCAAAATAACAGTATCAACTTGTGGCTATGTATTCTAACAAAATCTTGCTTCTTATATAATTTCCCTCATTACCAATACATCTTTAAAACAAATCACTTAATTGATGCTGTTTAATAAATCATAGTTTTCAACTTGCAGGTACTCAGTGAAAACCTTCAATAGTGCATCCCACTTTGCTGATAACTAATATAAGGAACAGCCAGAGAGCAGATGGTAAATAACAGAACAGACCAATACCAGAGGTCAAGGTGGGCAGGCAGCTAACCCATGCAGATGGTAGGGAATGTTTTACAAGTTCAAGGATAAGCAAAAAGCAAAAGAGCATTAACAAAGTCCAAAGGGGCCAGTAGGAACATAATCCAGGACTTTGGGAAAACCATGATGCTGAGGCAAAATCCTGGACCGATTAAGGTAAGTGTGTATGGGAAGACAAGAGAGCGAGGTTCATCTAAAAAGGAACTACTACGAAACTAGAATGAGCTCTCGTAGGCACTGAGTTAAGGGGCAGAGTTTGCAGTCAGGGCTCTTTCAAGCCTGTGCTCTCTTTCCTTAACCCCCTGGGGTGGTGTTTTTACACCTCTGGGGTGGGTTGCATTCCCCAAGACCCCTGCACTCCCTTCAAGTAGGAACATTTGGCAGCTGCTTCTTTTGAATAGGTGATGGGTGGTCATAAATAGAGTCTCCAGTTTCCCTTTCTCTAAAGGGAGGCCACTCAGGGCTGGAAACAACATCCCCAGGGACAATAGGATGGGAGCACCTCAACAAGGTAGGGGCACTTGAGTAGTGACAACCAGAGAATCCTGGTACCCTCAGTGGTTGGGAGCAGAGCTGTCATTCACAGGAGTCGTCCTCCCTTTGGTAATTTAATTGTCTTTAAAAAAACGTCAAATCAGTGAGTCCATTGAACAAAATTTAATGGGGGGAAAAACCCACAAACGCTAAGCAATCTGACTGGACAGCTGTTGGAGTAGAAAGCTATTAGAAAAGGTAAGTTGGTACTAGGAGAATTAGACTTGGCAGTTTATCAAATGTGAACAGGAGAGGATGGATGAATTCTATGTCAATAACCATTTTATCATTCCTAACCACTTCCACCTGGCAGGTGCCTAGATTCCAGCCACAACATTTGCTTTGTCTCCCCTGTTTTCTTTGCTCTCTGCTTTGTATTTCCAGCACCTTTCTGTTTTTGAGGTTGCTTTTCTCTTTACCACAATTGTAGCCTCTTGTAAAAATCTTAACCATAATTGTAAGATCATTTGAGATAATACAAATATGACAGAGTTAAACAAGCAGTTCCCTTTTTCTTATCAAGAGACATCTGGGAAAAGAAGCAAAGTTAAGAAAATCTGCATTTAAAATCCAAGAACCATGTCTACTGAATATTTAGCTAGTGGTTGCCAAGGTGAAATGTATAGGCCCTTCTCAAAGATTTCTCCCCCTAGCTTTTCAGTTGTATCAAAAGCCTTACTCTAGTTTATGGGCAAAATGCCTAAATCATTTCAAAAAATATAATCTAGTACATATGTGGACCTGGCATATCTCCTGTGAATCCAATTTAAGTCCCTAATCTTTGCATCCTAATGGGTTTAAACATTTTCTGACGAGGGGAAAAATGTATTTTACATTTGCTTTCCAAGTTTCAGAGAAAACTATTTTCTAGCTCTAGGGTTATTAATCCTCAAAAGGAAAGCCTAACTCCTCTTTCATTTCAAGAGGTTATCTAGATAAAGTGCAGATTAGTGAGAAAAGTAAATCCCATGCCATAATCATTGCACACTCCATGTTATCCAAACCAATAGTAAGCAGATGTGTCTTTTCCGAATGTGGCGCTTCTGGTTAGACTCATCCCTGCCCAGCAAGCTCCTATTCTTCCTTCAAAACCCTTATCAAACACCCCTTTTCTGTAAAACCTTTTTTGAACACTGCAAAGCAGAATAAATGGCTCCTTACTCTGGGACCCTAGACCCTTTTCATTGGCATATATGACAAATCTGTGTTGAGCTGAGAGGTACACTTCATCTGTACTGTATTGTAATCATTAGCCACAAAGTTGACCCTTCCCTCATTCTATTCCTGAATACTTTGGATTGTCCACAGCTGTATAGTCAGGGCATAGGTGAGTTCCCCGTATTTAATGTTACTCCATCAGAGGCTGCTCAACAGTGAATGACCCTTCTCATTTTTACCTGGCCCACCCCTCTCCTATTAGTCTGGCCTCTGGGATAGCAGGCTGTCTATCCACTTGAGTTTTTCCAACCTCTGGTACATAGTAATTACTCGGTAAATATGGACTAAATGTATAAGTGAATGAATGAATGAAAAAATATAAAAGCAAACACTGTCCAGTCTCCATCAAGCATCCAAAGCATTGGTTAAATTAATGATTCCCTCCTCAGAACTTTCTTATCTGCTTATCTCTTCTATCATTCCACTTTTTCTACCTTGTGTTTTAGAGGTTTACAGACACATCTTAAATAGATGTGGAATAAAAAAACCCCTAAGGTCCAGTACTGGCTTGATTGTTCATTACCCAAAGTGAAGCAGATTGAGCCCAGAAGTTATTCAATGTCTGCTGACTGAGTCTTCAGCAAAGATTACATGAGATTACAGGGTGTCTGAGGTGGCCCCACTTCACTCAAATAAGAAAGTCCAACTTCTGAGTCATGTCAAAGGTTCAACAACATAAGTTGGTGAGTTGAGTCCAGGTTTCAGAACACAAGTTTTGCTCTCTAATTCCAGACTACAAATCTCAGTAATTGCTGCCAGCCACTTCATTTCACCATTTCTCTCCTACCAAACAGAAATAACGCAAAACTGTCTTCAACCCTTCATGAGAAAAATAAAGGGAAAATACATGAGATGTTATACATTATGAAATCCAAGTTTCTCTGACTACAGGAGTTCAATATGTTATTAGTCAAATATAATGCTTAGAAAAGCTAAATATGATTATTTACTCAGTGGATATTCATTGATGTCAAAATGTGACTTTTCATTCACCTTCCTCATTCCTTACACTTATTTTTATTTGAGAACCAATAAATTCTGTGAATTAAGATCTACATTGTAATAAACAGCTGAAGAGAGTCACTGTGGTAAAGCAAAAAATAATCCATATTGGAAAATGCGATGATCTTCAAAAGTCTAAAATTGTTGTATAATTGGCCTTCTTCCATTTGCCATTCTTTTTTATTCACAAATTTTTTCAGACTGAAGGAGTAACTTGACCTGCATGTATTAAGAGGCAAATAAATCATTTAAGTAGCTGCAAATGAGATATTATTACCACAATTCAATATAAAATCGCTATCCATCATTTAAACAATTTGATCTGTGCCAGGGACAGGAAATTTCCATAGACATTCTTAAAGACTACAAACATTTCTCAAGCTATCAAATTAAGAGGCACAGAAATAATTAGATGTTGCCCAAGGTCTTTCTATTCTGGAAGGAGAGATTTTTCAGGAAGATAAAACTGTGTCCCTGTTGTTTTGATATTTGGTTTTAATAAAAACAAAGCCATGTTTCAGACAGTGATTGAGCTTCAAAGTGTCAAAAAGGTCTTCACTAATTATTTTTTAGGTAGCTAATCAACATATCCTACATATAGAGAATGTGAATGTGTCCTCCACATGTGTTGGTTAAAAAGCACTCTCAGTGTCTGCCTATCCCATCCTCCCCTCCCTGAGAGCTGGCTGAGGGTCCCAGCTGCCACATTTTGCTAATCAATCTTGTCTCAGGAATTTGGAATTGGAGGCTTCAGATTTTTGTCAGTCCCTTTGGAACATGAGAAGTAAGACATGAAGTGAACTTGGAAAAGGGCTCTAGCTGCCACCAACCACAGTGTACCCAGAGACCCCTAGAAAGCCAGAGTGCTGAGAGGAGAATGAAGCAGGAGGTACAGCAGCAGAGGCGAGACTGAGGGTGGCTACCTCAGTCCTGGCCCCACCTCCCCCTCTCAGGCCCCATCACACACCTCTCTTGCATCATGTATTCTGATTCAAAAAGGACCCCAGAAATTCTTAGAAGTTCAGTTGGAGCATTTCTAGGCTTTGCTTAGCAAGAAACAATGTGCAAGAAACTGGCCAGAAAGAGCTGTCAAAGAGCAACAGGTTGCTATTTTAACCCAGGAGGCTGATGCGGTCATCTTCCCAGGTAGATTCTGTTCTCAGCTCTGGAGCGAGGAAAGGGGCACTGGGGACCCGTGGATGACAGAAAGACTCGAGGAATATGCTCTGCACCAAGACTCCTCACACCATAGGTGGTGAAAGGGCCAAATTTGGGATTTGGGGTTTTGTTTCCATTCTGTTGTGTGTATGCTTTCCAATCCACTGGAGTCCAATAGTTTCATTAAACACAAAAGTATAGCATGCTTGATGTCACAGCAATGTCATATTGTTATAACTATTTCTGAACACTTGTTCTCAGTTTCTGTTCTTAGTTCATTGCAATAACAAATGATTCCTGAACCAATACCAGCCCGTGGTCCACACTTTGGGGAGCTCTGGTCTATACTGCAGCTATCCCCACCCAGGACTGGCGCAGGACTGTTCAGGTGTCCCCATCCAGTGCTTTCCTTGAAGACATTGTGACAACCCCCCACCCCTGGCATCATGCCTGGGAGGCTGATAGTAAACAAATGCCAGATTTGCCCTTCCTGGCTGTGTGACTCTGAGCTAGGAATGTAACTTCTTTGAGAATTTTCTCCCATTTGCAAGATGGGGTGAACGGTAGGCAGAATTCTAAGATGGGTCTCTAAGATCCTCCTCCTCCCCACCCCCAGGATCAATACACCCTAAGTAATCCCCCTCCCTTGAGTGTGGACAAGCCTTGTGAATGTAATGGGGTAGCACTCCCTCATTTAGGTTACTGTGTGTAAGATGTTATAAAATCAGAAATGGGAGAGATGGAGTCACTGCTACCCTTGTGAGAAGGCCCCATGAGTAGGACGTGAGGGTGGCCCCCAGAAGCTGAGAACAACCCCTGACCAACAGCCTGCAGGAAAATAGGCACTTCAGCCCTAGCACCTCAAGGGACTCAGTTCCATCAACAATGTGACAGAAGCTGGGGTGAGAGAACCCCAAGGCTCAAATGAGACTGCAGACCCCACCAACACTTGATTTCAGCCTGGCCAGGCCCTGAGCAGAGAACCCAGCCAGCTGTGCTGTGCCAGGACTTCTGATCTATAGATAATGCCAATAAACAAGGGTTGCTTTGCTGACCTACAGATAATAATAAGAAATGGGTGCCGCATTTTAATGCAGCAATAAAAAACTAACACAGAGTGGGATGCTACTAGCTGTGGGGTTGTTGCAAGAATTAGAAATCTTTCATGGGAAGTGCCAAGTACGTCATAATCATTCGACTCACAGTAGTTGTTAGGACCATGTTACTGATTAGTTTTCATAATGCACGTAGGCCTATTTATACAGCGAGTAAATGGTATCTATGTACAAATGCACACTTTCACATACATAAAATTCCAACAGATTTCATAACCTTCTTACAGAGAGCAAGCTATCATTTTCGAAAAACTACCCTACATCTCTCAGATCCCTCTCATACATCTCTCTTTCAATCAGTGTCATAGGCCTGGGAGGCAAATACTACTGTTTCCATTATACCAAGGAAAATTCTGAGGCTTCAGCTCCACCCAGGGTCACATAGCCAGTTGGCACATAATAGAACCAGACCACAAACCTAATCTTTTTCAAATCTACATCAGCCTTACTTTTAAATGTAAAGATTTCTTTAGGTGCAATAAGCTGCCTCAAACAGTTTTGAAAAATAAATTTTGCAAACATCATAGATGTCATTGATTATGACGTAGGTTTCTGCCCATCCTGAAATCACAGGGTAAACTGTGTTTTCTGGTTCTCAAATGAAAAAAAAAAAAAGTGGGTATTCCCATAGGCAAAATTTTAGAAGTTGAACTGGGTCTAAAATTCGTTGCTCTTAGATGACCCTTTAGCAATGACTACTAAAAACCAGCCCAGCCACGCTGAGGAGGTGAAGACACCCAGCGCACTGACCACACCACTCTGTTTGACCTGCGCGTGACGTTCAAAGCGTCCAGCCAGGTGTGCCATGTTTTCAGTACACTCCCCAGGTTCCGCATCAGTGTTCACACTTCATTTACAACCACCTATTTTATAAGCTGTGGAACTCTTTGCTGGTACTTAACTTTCCATACAAACAAATATTCAAGTCATGATTGGATGTTAACATTTTCACTGGCATGTTTCACAGCTAAGAAACATTGCCTTTTTATGTCTTCTGTGCAGCTATCTGAAAATTCTTTTAAATACTTGCTAACACACATAAAGTGACAAATATTAGCAATTCTTACAGGTTTTTTCTTTACTAACTTTCATAGAGTCTCCAACATATCAACACCACTAAAACAATACAGCTTCAAATTTTGGGGATAGCTTATGCATGAGAAAAAATAAAATACAATAAAACATAGTCTGGGTATTGGGCAGCCAGGCCTTGAATGGATGACATAAATCTGTCTTGTGGGAGCAATGGAATTGAATGCCTCCACTCTACCTTTTGGGGCAACCACATACTTTATCATTATAAGACTTTACATTATAAATGGTACATAAACATATGTGCCCCAAGAAATATGTGTAGAAAGTTTCTCTCCAAGGGAGAGAGCAGACATCCTCTGCCAGTATCAACAGTGTTTTGAAGAAACTGGGCTCCGAGGAACCAGAAACTGCAGCTGGATTCCTAAGGGGTTGTGACATAGCCTGAGGTTGTGCCAAGGGTAATGAGTGATGGCTTACGGGCTCAAAATCTGAGTATACAAGTGTCTTCCCAATGCTCTGCAGGCTGGGCCCCACCACAGGAAGGATGTTAGAGCACACCAGAGATGAAAAGGCCTTCAGTTTTCTTGGACCTTCCGAGATGACAGGGATGGTGCCCATGTGTGCCCCTTTTATTATATATTCAAGTTAGGGCTGACTCCTAAAATCTGGCATTTAGAATTTTGTTTGTATAGATTTTTTCCCCATTCATCTGTTGGAAGAAACTGGAACTGAAAACCCCTGATAATTCCCTTACATTTGCAAAACTGAAACTAATCCAATCAACCATCTAGATCAGAGGTCAAAAAAAGTTTCTACTAAGAAGCAGATGGTAAATATTTTTGGCTTTGCAGGCCACATGGTCTCTACCTCAACTACTCAACTCTGTCGTTATCTTGAAAAGACCACGTGTGAAGGAATGGGTGTGGTTGTGCTCCAATAAAACTTTCATTATACACACAGGTGGTAGATCAACCAGACCTGGCCTGTGGGCTGCAGATTGCTGATTCCTGACCTCAGTCTCTGAAAACTGGCCCAGGACCCACATAATCTCTGCATTGGCATTAACTTTGGTTCTCACGATGGTGCTCTAACAAACGTATTTCCTCCTACTCCATCCTCCACCTGCTACTGCAGGAGCCTGAGCATATCCCTCCCTGTCAAACCTGATGTGCCCTATGACCTGGGCAGCACCCCAAATCTACACCAGGGATTCTCTGGTGTTAGACAAGATAATCACTGATGAGTTATACACAAAACGGTACTGTCTTCAATACCAGGTATTTGAGAAATGCCAGCTTCAGCTTTACTGAAGAACATCTGAGGACAACACACTGATGAGCACCATACAGCTATAAGAGAGCGACAATCATTTCTCACATGTTTGACCACGAAACCCTTCATTTCCAGAGTGTCACTCAGAACTTGTGTTTGGGGGGTACACTTTGGGCAATACTCCCATGTTCCTTCACATGGCATAAATTACCCTTTATATTCTAGCCCTAAGCTCTAGAGTTTCCATTCCACATCTGCCAGGATCCCCAGCATATCCTCTACCCCACTCACTCAAGCTGAGCATCATACGCCAGGGTTTTTATATCTCTGCGCAAACACGTGCCACACCACTGCCTACACCTGACAAACTCTATACTGCAGGGACCAGCTCCACATAGCAGCCTCTTCCATAAAGTTCATCTCCCAGGCCTTTGTGCACAGAGAATATCTGAAATAATAGCTCAATTATCTCATATAGTTTAACTTATTCCTAACCTGGTGGTGAAAAACATAATCCTGGTGGGAGTGATACTTCCCATTTGACCTTGGATAACTAAGTTGAGGAGAGACACTGAATCCTTTCCTATTAGTTTTTCTACTCTGGTGTGATACATTCAGTTGCATAAAAAGTAATTTCTCCCATAATGTACATGTTATGAATATACGAAATATACTCCCTCAACTCTCCTTCTGTCCATGTTATTTATGGGGGAGGTCCACAGACAACATAAAGAGATGGCTGAGTCGAAGGGTATGGGGAATGTTTATGGAAGGAACAAAGGAGGGCAGGAGAGAAGAAAATTATTCTAAAACATGTCCAGCAAATACCAAGTATAAACTATTAAAATTAATTATCTTATTTATTTCCCAGACTTTTCCCATTACCTTTTGCCTTTTAGTAACTGAATATTAGTCTTCGAGCTTGCTTCCAGTTGATACGCAATTTGCCGTGTTGTTGATTCATAGGTAAATTTGCACACTAAGTACCAGGATAGGAATTACTGAACACCAGGGCTGGAGGGAATAATACGATCATTTTTCAGATAAGGCAACCATGAGCCAGCAGGGAGGCGCCTTGCCCCAGCAGCTCTCCCGTGGATGCCTCACATTTCAGGAGACTGTTCAAGGACTATGAGACGTCCCTCTTATCCTTCCACGGGCCTCTGATTTTAAGTGTCCTTAGGCATTATTGTCCTAATTTTACAGATGATGAAACCCGGGCAAGGAGAAGCTGATTGGCCCGCCCAAGCGACTCACTCACTCGAACACTGAATGTTAATGCTAAAATGTTACAATCAGTCCTTGCAGTCCTGGCCTCAAAGGGAGAACATTTCCCTTACTTAAATGAAACCACATATTCTTCTTTACAAAGAAACAATTTAATGAATTCTGGATTCAGATATACATAAGGCTTTTTTTTTTCTTTTTTTTTCTTTTTTTTTTTTTTTGCTAAATCCAATGGCAAAAAAAGACATGATCAACCTTCTCCTTGCAATTCTTTATGTTTCTATAGCATTTTACTTTTTTAAAAATAGAATTTATTTTTAGAGCAGTTTTAGGTTTACAGAAAAATTAATGGACAAATAAAGAGAACTCCAAAATACAATCCCACCTCCTACACACACAATTTCCTCTATTTCTAACATCTTGCCTTAGTATGGTACACATGACACAACTGATGAGCCAATACACATTAACTAAAGTGCACAGTTTACATTAGGGTTCATTCTTTCTGCTATACATTCTATGGGTTTTGACAAATACAGAGCAATATGCAAGCATCATTACAGCATCACACAGAATACTTCAATGGTTCTAAAAATTCCCTGTACCCCACTGATCATTTTTACTGTCCCTACAGTTTTGCTTTTGCCAAAATGTCACAGACCTGGAATCAGACAATATGTAGCCTTTCATATTGGCTTCTTCCACCTAGCAATATGCATTTAAAGTGCCCCCATGCCTACATGGAACTGACTGGTGGGGTTGGGGGAGGTGGGGACTGGATGAAAGAAGGTGAAGAGGTGAGCCAAAGGAATTCTATGTGGCAGAGAGAAAGAAGGAGCTTATACCCTTTGCAACAGCATGGATGGAACTAGAGAGCATTATGCCAAGCGAAATAAGCCAGACAGTGAGGGACAAATACCATATGATCTCACCTTTAACTGGAATATAATCAACAGAAGAAAAAGGCAAACAAAATATAACCAGAGACATTGAAGTTAAGAACAATCTAACAATAGCCAGAGGGGAGTGGGGAGGAGGTAGTGGGGAGAGGGGGTTACAGGAACTACTATAAAGGACACATGGACAAAATCAAGGGGAAGAGTGGAGGCAGGGGAGGGAGGTGGGTTTGGCTGGGGTGGGGTGGAGGGATGGGGAGAAAATGCAGACAACTGTACTTGAATAACAATAAATTTTTTTTAAAAAAGAACATATATGCATAACCCATAGACAAAGACAATTGTGTGCTGATGGCCAGATGGAAGAGGAGCAGGGGCTGGTGGAGGTAGGCAAAGTGGGAAAAATGGAGACATCCATAATAGTGTCAACAATAGAAATAAAATTAAAAATACAGAGAATAAAATAATGATAATAATAACAGCAAAATGCCTCCATGCCTTTTCAGAATTGACAGTTTTTTTAAAAATTTTTATTGTTATTCAATTATAGTTGTCTGCATTTTCTCCCCATCGCTCCACCCCACCCCAGCCAAACCCACCTCTTTCCCCCGCCTCCACCCTCCCCCTTGATTTTGTCCTTGTGTCCTTTATAGTAGCTCCTGTAAACCCCTCTCTCCACTCCCCTCCCTACTCCCCTCTGGCTATTGTTAGATTGTTCTTAACTTCAATGTCTCTGGTTATATTTTGTTTGCTTTTCTCTTTTGTCGACAGCATTAAAATAAAAAGAGAACCACAGACTGGTGAGGCCACTGTGGAAGACAGTATGGAATTTCCTCAGAAAACTAAAAATGGAACTGCCCTTTGACCCAGCAATTCCACAGCTGGGATTATACCCTAAGAACCCTAAAACACAAATCCAAAAGAACCTGTGCACTCCAATGTTCATAGCAGCACAATTTACAATAGCCAAGTATTGGAAGCAACCTAAGTGCCCAACAGCAAATGAGTGGATCCAAAAACTATGGTACATTTACACAATGTAATTCTACGCAGCAGAGAGAAAGAAGGAGCTTATACCCTTTGCAACAGCATGGATGGAACTGGTTAAGTGAAATAAGCCAGACAGTGAGGGACAGATACCATATGATCTCACCTTTAACTGGAACATAATAAATAGAAAAAAAAAGGAAACAAAATATAACCAGAGACATTGAAGTTAAGAACAATCTAACAATGGACAGGGGGGAGTGGGGAGGGTACAGTGAGGAGAGGGGATTACAGGAACTACTATAAAGGACACATGGACAAAATCAAGGGGGAGGGTGGAGGTGGGGGAGGCAGGGGGGTTTGGCTGGGGTGGGGTGGAGGGATGGGGAGAAAAGGCACACAACTGTAATTGAATAACAATAAAAAATTAAAATTAAAAAAAGAGAGAGAGAACCAACAGTATGGGAAAACGTATTTGCCAATGATACCTCAGACAAGGGTCTTATCTCCAAAATATATAAAGAACTCACATGACTCCACTCCAGGAAGACAAACAACCCAATTAAAAAATGGGCAAAGGACTTGAACAGACACTTCTCCAAGGAAGACATACAGAGGGCCCAGAGACATATGAAAAGGTGCTCAGCATCACCAGCCATCAGAGAGATGCAAATTCAAACCACAATGAGGTACCATCTCACACCAGTCAGAGTGGCCAACATAAACAAATTAACAAACAAATGTTGGAGAGGATGCAGAGAAAAGGGAACCCTAGTACATTGTTGGTGGGAATGCAGACTGGTGAGGCCACTGTGGAAAACAGTATGGAATTTCCCCAGAAAACTAAAAATGGAACTGCCCTTTGACCCAGCAATTCCACTGCTGGGATTATACCCTAAGAACCCTGAAACAGAGTTGACAGCTTTTTTAAAATCACTAAATAATATGCCATTTTCTGGATGTACCAGTTTATCCATTCCCCTAAGGAAGAATGTCTTGGTTGCTTCCCAATTTTGGCAGTTATGAATAAAGTGTCTATAAACATTCATGTGCAGGTTTTAGTGTAGACATAAGTTTTTAACATATTTGAATAAATACCAAGGAGCACAATTGCTGGATTATATAGTAAGAGTATACTTCTTTTAGTAAGAAAAGACCAAACCATCTACCAAATTGTCTGTAGTGTTTTGCATTCCACCAGTAGTGATTTGTTGTTCTTGCTGCTCCACATCCTCATTGTCATTTGGTGTTAAGCAAGTTTCATTTTTATAAGAGATGTGAATGTGATCACCTCAATTTATAACAGCTTTTGTGGACTATATCTGTTATATGCCAAGGGTCAAGATTTGATATGCAATATACCTGAATCCATATAATAATGATTTGTTTATTCCAGGATTCTAAAGGGCTAATGGTGCCCACTGACCACATCTTGTTCACTTAATAAATACATATTCATTAAGCCCTCCCACGACTGAGCACCATGATGGCACTGAGAGCAGAGTGACAAGATATGTGGCCCTGCACCCACAGAGTTCATGGCATGGCTCAGACCAGGGAGTCAGCACACATGCTCACAGCACATGGAGAGAAACCAAAGGTGAGGGAGGAGCTGAATGTACTCGCTTCTCAAGGTGAGCCCTCATTCATGGCACTGACAAGGAGGATGTCCTCCAGGACAACAAAACAAAGGGCCTCAGCTTGTTGCAACTGCATTTTTGCAAAGTTTCCAGGAAGAATTTGCTCTGCCAGAAAACCCAGGGAGAAGAGTGACACAGAGCTGAAATAAGAAAGTGCTGGACGTTTCTGCATCAAGAGTGTATGTCATCTCTGAAAGTGTTTTCGAAAAACACAAAGGCTATAGGAAGGCAAATTATTTTTTTATTAATACCACTCTTTTTTTATGATATGTGCCTTTTATTTATTTTTTTATTTTATTTTATTTTTTAATTAATTTATTTATTTTTATTCAGTTACAATTGTCTGCATTTTCTTCCCATCCCTCCACCCCACCCCAGCCAGTCCCACCTCCCTCCCCCACCTCTACCCTCCCCCTTGATTTTGTCATTGTGTCCTTTATAGTAGCTCCTATAAACCCCTCTCCCCACTGTCTCCTCCCCACTCCCCTCTGGCTATTGTTACAATGTTCTTAATTTCAATGTCTCTGGTTATATTTTGTTTGCTTTTTTCTATTAATACCACTCTTGTGGACTTTACAGATTCATATGGCCCATTTTCAACAAATAGCACTAACAAAAATTGTTCAATATTTTGGGAGAATATTCCTTAGCATTTAATACTGAACACTCCTTATATTTTAAGACTACCATCCCATCTACTTTCTGTTCTTTAGGACCACTCCTGGATGCTGCTTTTCTGGTAGCATCTCCCCACATTATTTATAGGGTTCCAAAGGAACAGAAACACAGTGCCTGAGTGTGGCTGCCAAGGCATAACTCACCACGCTGTGTCAAGGTTAGACCGCGATGCTGATAAAGATTCATTAGGTACAAAAAGACTGAATCAGCAGTGTCTCCGCAGTGACCTGAGCCCTCTAGTTGGGGCATAGCTCTGGAAGCTCTCAGCAAAGAAGGAAAGTGAGACAAAAAGACAGTTTTTTAATCCATATACATGACAACGCTAGGGAACAGCAGCCCACACCAAAAAGGATGACCAAAAAGGAAAATTAAAATGATTTTAACATCACCCTACTAGCTCATCTCAGGTTCCCTTCATGAGCTACCTGGGGAATGACCACAAACCTACATAGTTTTGACCCTGGCCTTGTACAGAGCTATCCAGACTTCATTCCAGGAGCTTCCCTCCAGATCTAGACACCAGATGAGAGCCATCACAGAACAGAAGGTGCCTCTGCAATGTGTAAGGAACTCAAACCAGGGTGTGGCTGATCTACATGGTCCTTGTGAACCGCCAAATACCCCAATGACCGAGAACTGAGCAACTCCACAGTGACTGGTCCCAGCCTTCAGAGCAATCGATGAGAGCAAAGCAGTAAACAGCATGACAATATCTGCACTTGTATGGACGAGTTTTCAGTTTAACCAGAGTGTATGAAGTGAAGAGTATATGGTCCACTGGGCTCTTTCCTCTCCCCCATCTGTAGACTCTCCCCACTAGCATGACTTACTATAGCACCTCTGTGCCAATCCTCCCAAGTTTCCATCTCCAGCCCAGACTCCTGCTCTGGGCTTAGGCCTTATAGAGACAATGGCAACTTTTATATCTCTACTTACATGTCTAAGAGACATCTCAAACTTAAGGTAGCCAGAGCTGAACTGAAGGCTGTAAGGCAAATGGAGTTATCATTTGTTTCTCCCCTTTCCTCCATCCCTCCTGCACACATCCCTGCATGGCCAACCTACGAGCAATTCCTGATGACTCTAACTTCCAATGTATCCTGATCGCACCTCTCTCCATCTAACCCTGTTCCCAGACCCCTTCACTGATGAATGTGACAGCCCCAAACTGGCCTGTTTCCACATTAACCTCCTACACACTAGCCTCCACACAGCACCTGAAGTAACCTGAATGTAAATCAGTTCATATCTCTTATTGCTTGAAACCCTTCAATGGTCTGCAGTCGTACCTCAAGTGAAATCCATACTCCCAGCCCTAGCCTGCAAAGCTGTATGTAACCCAACCTCTGTCCATCTCCTTAATCTCATCCTTCTGGTCACACATATCCCAATGTCACATTGTCGCATATGCAGAGAGACTGGCCCTGATCCCCAATATAAAGAGATCACCACCCAGTCACTCCCTCGTATCATGTTATTTTTACTCTGAAGCATACTTACTACCATTCTTCATACACACACACACACACACACACAACTATAAAGCTTGTTTACAAGAGTATCTCCACTGCCCACAAGTATATCCAGGACAGAGGGGGCCCTCAATAAATACTTTATTTGGAGAAATAGAAACTGATTAAGCCATCACTCAGTCATCCCAACATAGTAATTTTCCTCCCTGGTGTTACAAATGACTTTTGTTTTTGTTATTGCTGTTGATGAAACGATGCAGTAATTGGCTCACAGTTATGGAGCATCATATACAAGAGATGTGTATGGTTAAGCCCTGGAACCCATTCACAGTCAAGGAGAGGCGTGTGCAAGCAAAACAGCCAGAGGGGTCCAGTCCACAGGACTTAGATCTCACATTCCAGCCACTGAGTAGAATGAAAAGTGGAATTAAATTTAATATTTAAATAGTTTTGCCTTTTTTCCCTCTGGCTGATTTTGCACGCCTTAAATCGGCTTTGCCACAAAGCAAAAGTATGGACAGAAAACCCTGAACGCACAAAAATAAGTCAATGCACAATAAAGAGACTCAAGGTCACTCAGGAGGGCCCCTCAGATGGAAACCATGGGAACCCAATTAAACCTGCAGCTCATCACAGCACTGTTTGTCCTTTTTCTGTTATACTCACTTTTTTTTTCTTTTTTGGTTTTAAGCCTTAACAAATCTTTCATACTTTATAAGCTTTATAAGCTTTAAAATAATGAAAACACTAGTCATTGCTGACTTTTGCCCACGCCTCAAATTCGATTTAAAGAGATATCATCAAGGGGCTAAAAGGCCCTGTGCTGTACTTAAAACAATAGTAAACTGGATTCTGTCTCTGTAATTCCCTGTGTGAGTGTGTTTGTGGCAGGCTTATAAAGTGCACACCAATGCCAGTAATTCTAAGGAGAAAAATTTCTCCACTTCCAAGATGCAATCCAAAGCAAACACTGCACAGCACTTATGGGTAGGTGTTGAGGGGCTGGAAGGTTGAGATTTATGTGCAAAGATGAAATAGACCCTGAGTGTGTATAGCTTGGCGAAAAAGACATGATAACTGCCCTTAAATATCTGACAGAGTAAACACCAAAGAGGAACGAAAATAATGGCAAGAGCTACACAAAGGAGGCAGTTAGGGGTAATGAGAATCTTGGGCAAACATGATAAAAAGCTATCCTGGCAGGAAGACCTTCTAGATGGAAGAATAGTTCTCTCTCATCCAGAACCAAGTACTACCCAAGGGGCCTCTGCTGGGGCTCCCCCACCTGACCTGCTGCAAGGCTGGCTGGCCTAAATTTCAAGCTGGGACAGGATGGAGAGGAGCCTGAGTCTGTAGGGAGGTGGGTTGGCCAAGTTGCTCTGGCCTCTCATCCCCCACTCCACTGCCCTCCTGCAGCCTGCCAGGGCAAAGGGGAAGGTTTCTGAGGGGTCACTTCAGGTCCCAGTATTGAGATTGCTGTTTTCGTACATTACTCTGGTCCACTGCATTGCTGATTCACCGAAAAGCCCTGCCACTTATGCCAACTTTGCTTAAACCTGTGGTTCCCAAACTCAGCTGATCATCAAAATTACTGTGAAGGGGGAACAGACTTTATAAAAAATACCCACACCTGCTGAACCAGGGCCATCATACTATTGGAACAGAGCAGAGGTGAGATTCAAACCTCCATCAGTCTGGTTTCAACACTGCACTGAGCTGCTGGTCATGGGCCTCAAGGGGAGGGCTACCTTTCCCAACAGTTTCAAATTTGAATCTCTGCATTTCTCTCAGCTACACAGGAATTCTGCTGCCCTAACTGTCCTGCTATTTCTGACTTTGAGCAAACAGCTATATCAGTTAAGTTAACTGTATGACTTAAATGAGATGACCAGAAAATCACCAGATTTATTAGCCAGAACTTACCAGGATTTACTACTACAGCTGTATCCCCCAAGCTTCTGGAAATGACTCTTTCTAACTTCTGTGGATGTTTCTTTAGAATAAAGTACCACTGCCTCCCTACCCATTCGCATTTAAAAGTGACTTATTTGGGGATGTATGGCAATTTCTGGAGAAACCCTACATTGCTGGAGCTGGGTGCCATCCAAGAGGGCTCCACTGTTGCCCAAGGGACGAAGAGATACTTGGTTGGGGGGAGCCTTTAAAAACCATAGTGCTCACCACTCTCTTGTTTGTGACCTCGCATGTTGACTTAAGTGTTGGCGATCCCACAATTGACTTTCCCCAGGTTTATGTCTACGACTGGCACATAGCAACTTGTTCAGTAAGTTTACTTTAACATTTATTGAATAACTTGTAGGAGTAATAGTAATACTTCTACTAGGAGTAGTAATAATAACACAACCACTGTTTTTAATTGTACTGGACCCAGGGACTCTATCCTGACAATGGTCCTATGAGAAAGGTGCTACTATCACCTCTATTTTGTAAATGACTCAATAGTGCCTCATGGATATGAAGTAGCTTGCACAGTGAGAGGCCAAGAGGCACAGCCAGATGAGAAATCAAGTGTGCCTGCTATGCTGTCGCCCTTGTGCTGTATGACCTTACATTATGCCAAGTGCAAGGGGATCACAAGAACAAAGGAAAATGCTCTGGTTCATGAAGGGCCTATCATTGACTGGGGAAATAAGAACACTACATATATATATCTACGCAACGATATACTACAGGCTATCAAAAGCAAAGTACCAAGAGCCATGAGGACTGGGAGAAAGGAGACCTGCTGCAGAATCTGACAGAAGCACAGCAAAGGGGAACTGGACTCTGAAGAGAAGGGTCTGACATGAATCAAGGTAAATCAGATGAGTAACTTGGAACCACTCTGTGGGAAGCCAGGAGGGAGCTGGACAAGGGATGACATAACTGAACTGTGTTGTAGACAACTGCTCTGGCAGCAGGGCTCAGCCTTGAGCATGGGGTGGTAGACAGAGGCCAGTGCTCAGTTTCCAAGAATTATCTCCTCTTACTCTTACTTTACAAAAAGCAATGTGCTTGGCAGTGACAATGAGTCTAAAAAGGAGGCTACCAACTGGCTTGTTGAAAGAGTTTCTCACCTTGTAACACAGGAAAAACCACACAAACTGTTGAGATTAATCACCCTTTTAAGTGATTACATCCCAACTACCCTTGGTTACCTAAAATGTTCAAACATGGAGATAAAGCTGAGAATTAAAGAGCTGTACAAAGCAAAAAACATAAATGTGTAAAGGAGTTTTGACTCTTAGTTTGAACTCCATCCTAACGAAATTAAAAATGGCAGCCAGCAGCAGCAAAAATCACCAAAGCTACCTGAAAAAGAAAAATGGAGACATAAGATATTTAGAAATCAAACTCAAGAACTCAAAAAATCCATAGCAATTTGGAAACATTTGACCCTAGAACAAACAACCTCTGTATGCCTCACTAAATGACTGTGTTACAACTAATGGATATTAAAAGTCATTAATGAGTTCACAAGGGAAATATTAAATTATAATACCATTCAGGTAGGCAAACAGGTAGAGAATATATTCAAGACACAGGTCCCACAAAATTCATGACATTTTACAAGACTTGATGCTTTGAGTATCTGGAAAGCATCTCTCCTGCAGAACATTTACCTGGGATGTGAGCAAGAGGATACAATATGGCTAGGTTGATAATACATGTGGTGAGCCAATCATACTGAAACTTCTAGATGTTTCTGACTGTGCTCCAATAAAGCATGTACAAAATGTGAAAGTATGAATTATTTTGCAGTTAGTAGAATCTAAAATACTCTACCACTTCGCAGTAGAGCCTCTGTGGTCAATTACATCGACTTCCCAAATGCACAAACGTTAAGCTCAAGGAGGGAAAGACCATGTTTGCCTTGTTCGCTTCTCTTTCTCTCTATCTCTGGGCCTGGCACAATACATGAAGTGTGTGAGATGCTTAATAAAGGTTGGATTAATAAAAAAGTAAACAGAAAAATGATTAGTATCAATCAGGAAATTCCTGTACTTATCTGAAATATCTATTTAAACAAATGAAATAAGTAATGTTATGCTGTGCAACTGCAAACCCATTTGACATTTCTACAATACAGTAATTTGAACACCTTAAATTTTATTTTACAAGAACAGAGGAGGGAAGGTTGCCCACTTCTCATCCAAAGTCTTTCCCTTTATCCCCTCACAGTACCAATTGTGAAGGGACAGAGACTGGAGAGGAAGAGGGAAGGGAACACTTCCCACTGAGCAGAACAGCTAAGTCTATCCTGATGAGCTGAAGACATAACTGAATGCAGCTATTTTGGCCATAAAATGTCAAAAGACCCACCAATAACCAAAACACAGCACAACTGTATGGGCAACATCCGAACCAAAGGGCTCTCCGTCCAAGGAACATGTTAAAGAAAATTTACATCACAGCAGCCAGCTATTACAGACACATCGTGAAAGGCAAGCAACTGTTCTGAACAATGAGGTGAAGAACAGAGGTTTCTGATGCTCAGATACAGGAGGAAATATTGAGGGAAACCGAGGTAAGAATCTTAAGAGTCATGATTCAACAGAGCCGGTCACCCACCCTGGCAAAGATGAGATGCTGGGACAGGGTGAATCATCCCCTAACAAAGCACAGCTATAGTCTGCTGTGATGGAGACCTGGATGGTGTGAATTTTCAGGAAGGTTTGTAGATGAGAGAGCCTTAAAACTAATTAAAGAGTAAAAAGAAGCTCACTGCTGATTTTAAAGATAAGGAAGTGAACAATGAAAAGTTAGACAGACAAAAATTAAAGGAGCTTAGTGAAATAAAGATAAACAGAGCAATGCTCTGAAGAGATAAGGAGCAAACAGCTTGGCTCAGCCAGGGGAGCCATTAAGCGCTGTTGGGAGGAGGAGTGACAGATGGGGCTGGTATTGCTGATGGGCTCCATGAAGACTTTGCTTCGGAATTCCTGAAAGGAGACTCCTTTTAAGAATGTCTCCTAATGGGAGATTCCTAATGAGAAAGTGCAATGTTCAGAACAAATGGTTGCAGGAGACCAGGCCTGGACAGATTCAATCCACAGGCCCAGTATGCTCAGGGTCTATGTGGGCGCTTCCTGCCTTGCTTCATGCCCTCCTCCTAAGTGCCTCTTCTTGGGCCCTGAGGTGTGATTGTGGAGTTGAGAGCTGCAACTGGGGAAGAAGCTCAGAAAGTCAGCACCACTCCCTGAAACACCTTTCTTTTGTGTTCCGCCCTGGCCCCTCACTATCCTCATGACCACCCCAGACCTATTTTCTCTTTCCCTGGGACAGAGCTAGCAGCCTCCTACTTCCTGCTGCAGGATGTTAATTTTTTTAAAAAGCCACAGTTATAATTATGTGTGTTTCTAACACAACAATCTCTCTTCTTGACAGAAAAGAAAGATGAGCAAATAATTTTAATGTCATTTGCAATAATCCACAGAATGAGAAAAACGAGTTATGGGTAAAGAAATAGCAGCATTTCTTCTGAGAACAAGAGGATCCTGATAATGTGTCTTGAATTTCCATTTAAAAGGAAATAGATGTCTCTGCAAGTTCATAGTATCAAGCATTTTATAACTGAAACATAATATTGTAGATATGAGAACACAGGCAATAAAATTACTAGAAAATTACCCATTTTGACTTGAATATGGAGATTCAGTAAATTAAAAAATATTTTATCTTGCAGTTAAAATGTTTCAGCGAATCATAGGTCACAGTTCTTTCAGTCACAATACCAGCCAATGGGAGGAAAATAACTTCACCAAAATGATCAATAGGTACTCGGGCTGAGAACAAAGACGGCCAACTTCCAAAAAGAACAATAATTGGCTGTACTGAACCCATTCACTGAGCAACAATGGAGTCTATGGTTAGAGAACTAGATTACAGTCAAGATGTGGAAGTTTATTTCCGGCTGGCACATCGGGTGTACTTGATCAAGCCCTGTGCTGCAATTCACTCATCATTCCACTGATCCTAAGAGCAGAATAGTCTAGGAATTTTTTCAAGAAATATTGACTTTGCATTCACATGTGGGAGTCGCATTAATGTAAGACACGACTTATACATGGGCCTGCTTTGAAAAGCATAAAGCCCTATACAATTACATTCACTAAATAAAAACTTATTAAGTGCCAAGATCTTTAGGTCCCATGAGAAGTTCCTTCTTCCTGGGGGCCACAGCCTGGGAGAGAAAGGTGGGCCCTAGACCAACTGCACATGGAAGGACCTGTAGGCTGTATGTGCACGCACAGTGGTTCTCAGGCAAGGAGGCACCAGTTCTACCTGGGATGGGGCAGAGTGGAGCCTTGTATCATCTAAACAGATCCATGGGGTCACCTGACAAGTGGACCCCAAAAGAGTCTTCTCTGAATGATCCAATAATAAAAAACTTTTCAACCAAAACAAGTTATTTCTGATCCTAGCACAGCATAATCTCATTCTTTACTCTGTGGTCCCCAAACTTCTAGCATTTAACAGAGAAATAAGTGTATTCTGTCTTGAGGGTGTTTATTATAAAGTAGCTACCAAATCTGATGGAAACACAAGTAACAGAAAAACCGAGGCATCCTCTTCAGGTATCACCTAAACGACTTACTAATAAGGCAGCTCTGGCCTCAGGCAGCTCCATTGGTTGGAGCGTCATCCCAATACATCAGGGTTACGGGTTTGACCCCTGATCAGAGCATATGCGAGGGCCAACCAATGAATACATAAATGAGTGGAACAACAAACAAATCAATCTCTCTCTCATCAATAAATATTTTTTTAATTATAAATAAATAAATAAATAACAG
The DNA here is from genome assembly GCF_022682495.2 of Desmodus rotundus. Lineage (NCBI taxonomy): Eukaryota > Metazoa > Chordata > Mammalia > Chiroptera > Phyllostomidae > Desmodus > Desmodus rotundus. The sequence continues at coordinate 88,674,380 of NC_071394.1, forward strand.
ACTTACTAATATGGCAGAATAAAGACCTCCATTTCAGCTGGTTTCCAAAATGAAAATGAGTGTTACAACTCTCAAAAGAGCATTTTGAATCGCTGCCTCATCAGGTTCCCACAGCAGCAGAAAGTGCACCGGTAGAAAGATGGAGCTGTGGAGTGGGGCATATAGGGGTTTAACCCCAGCTTTGCCGTTTCCAGGCTCAGCTGCTGGTCTCCCTGCCTCTCCTCCCTTGTATGATAACAACATCTGCCTTTCAGCATCTGCATTAGAAGTCAGTGTGTCTCTGCAGATAAAAAGTGTGGCACAGAGCTCCGTGAGTAGTCAAGGCCCCTCGACACTCAATATGACTGAAGGTGTGAGTGAGATGTCTGGCTTTGTCATTTTTGTCATCACATTTGTGACTCCAAAGTCAGCCACCTGCTCAAATCCAAACCCCCTTAAAAATGCATGTGAAGAAATTGTATACTTAAAAATGGTTAAAATAGCAAATTTTATATGTACCATTTAACCACAATTTTTTTTAAATCAGGAAAAGGGAAAACTACCAAGACAGTAAAAGGATCACTCATTGCCAGGAGCATAGCTATTTTTAGGGCAATGAAGGTGAGTACATGACGTTACACATTTGATAAAACCCACACATAGAACTGTCTATTACAGAATGTTTGTGTCTTTGCCACATGATATGTGATGGTATTTGGAGGTGGGCTTTTGGGGGTGATTAGGTCATGAGAGTGGAGACCTCATGACTAGGATCAGTGCCCTTACACAGAAGGCTTGCTCTGGAATCAACTGGGCTGACACCCTGACCTCAGACATCCAGCCTCCAGGACTGTGAGAAATTAACTTTTGCTCTTTATAAGCCTCCTAATCTATGGCATTGGGTTGGACAAAAAGTCCATATGGTTTTTTTTCTGTAAAATAAAAGACATTTTTCATTTTGAGTATGTTGGCTATCTCCCACATGGTATAACATTGATTGTTCAGTTAATGTCTCTATTTGATTGCTATCAACTTCAACTGGTCTACCTGACCGTGGAGCATTGTGCAGTGAGAAATCTCCAGCACGAAACTTTGCAAACCACTTTTGACACGTTCAGTCACAGCACCTTCTCCATACACTGCACAAATCTTTTATTGTGTTTCATTTGCCTTTTTATCTTTCTTGAAATAAGAAAGCATAATATGCTGAAAATGGTTATTTTCTTCCATCTTCAATATTAAAATGGCTACACAAAAATTCACCAATTTTGGTAAGTTTTTTTTAATGTATGCTGATGTGACAGATGTCACAATACAGTCTAAATGGTTCTGAAGGAAGTTAAAGACAGCTAAGTACTACTAAAGCCATCTTGTGGAAAAACCAAATGAACTTTTTGGCCAACCTCAGACTTTGCTATAGCAGCCCAGACTGACTAAGACACAGTACAATACAAACAGTAAGCCCTCATGTACACTATGGACTTTAGTCAATAGTAAGGTATTAATATTCCTCCATCGATTTTTACAAATGTACCCCACTAATGCAAGATGTTAAAAAAAGGGAGAAACTGTGTGGGGTAGGGGAAGAGCAAAGGTAAATGGGAACACTACTTTCTGCTCTATTTTTCAGTAAAACTAAAACTCTAAAAACTAAAGTGAATTTAAAAGATGCATGAGGTGAATAACAATTATACTATGTCAAACCAATTCACAGAGATCCCAAGTTCAATTAACATCTAACTATTGTGAGCAGGAAACAGAAAACTATTGCAAGGGCTATTTGGTATTCTAAAAGAGAAACCAATTCTATATCATGCTCCCTGATGCAGGCTATTCTGACAGCCCCACAGAATGTCTGCAGACAGTTGTCCTACTGGCATTCAGATGGCCCAGACTCTGGATGAGACGCAGTGAACAGCTCTCAGAAGCCTGTCATCTCTCTCCACCGCCACGCACTGTATGGGCATCTCAGGAAGTAACACATACTAGGTCAGGCCTACATTAACAATACCCCAACTCTGAGACACAGTCGTCAAACCTCTTGATCCAGGGTATGGCTTCCCCCTCCTCCAGGATGGGAGCCTGTCTTTAAATCCTCCTTCTTACTTTCAGCCCCCAGTGAGGGTTTCAGGCAGGAGGAACACCCAGTTCAGATATATGGGGGTGGAGACAATGTCCTATAAATTTTGATATAGGAAGACAGACATCATGGTACAAGTGGGGCCTTTTGGCCCCTGATATTTATTTAAACTAAAAACAGCTGTAAGAGACACCTGGTTTCCTGAAAAGCTGTGATTCAAACACTAAACATGCAATTTTGAAGGGAAAAAAAAAATGGGCAGAAGAGACACCCAGTATATTCTACCTTAAGGTAGAAAAGGCCTGGGATCCGCCATGGACAGAGGGAGAGGCCTGTGGGGATTAATAGTAGGTGGTCACTGGACACCCTATTAAATAACACTGAACCTCAGAGAGAGGACAGTATTTCTTCTCCAGTTCTCCTTCAAGCCCTCTGATTAAAGACAAGGAGCAGGAAAGTCTCAGCCCAGCCTCTGGGTCTCTGACATCTTTTCAGTCTGGATTCACCTCACCACAAGCCTCTGGCTCAAAACCCTGCAGGCTGGGGCAATGAGCTAGAACTGAGCAAGCCTGTTTTGGGTTCACTCTACTTCCTAAGTATCTTCCTTTATGGCCAGCTGGTTTCCCTTCAACACTAGTGATTTAAAGGCTGCTTCTGAAATAAATTTTAGGAAAAAGGAAATCAATGTAAAGAAAAACGTCCTGTTAAACATTTCTGTAGGTGATACTCAGATTAGGTGAAAATTATGGAGGCAAAACAGGAGCAGCTGGAGTTTGGGTTTCACTGTTAGAGAAACTGAGACCCCAGAGGAGGAGCAATTTATACCAAGGCCACGGAGATAATAAGCTGGCAAGCCAGAACCCAAACAAGGTGCTGTGAGTCGATGTCTCCACCCAAAGAAAGGAACAGATACCTTCTTATCAGATGGCATATTAGGCATAAAAGAATGGGACAGGGATAAATGATTTATGGTTGCCAAAACACAATTTGCAATGATAGAAAGCAATGGATAGCCTTTCCCTCCCTCCCTCCCTCATTCAGCCACCAAGCACATGGAGAGGCGGGCATTGTGGTGCGGCAGGGACACAAAGCTGAATAAAGATGCATTGGCTCTGAGTTGAAAGAACACGTAATGTAATCAAGGGTCCAGATACCAGGTGATGAAGCACTCACTCCCTGCTGTACCTGCAGGAAGATGCACCCAGGGTGCTCCTGGAAACAGAGGGTGAGAGGGAGGGGTTGTGCAAGCGTAACTCAGCAGTGCACCTTAACAACAACGCTTGTTATTCACTCACTGTAAGTGAAGTGTGGTACTCCACTACTATTTCCTCCTCTAAGTATCTGTGACATGGGATGCTTGGCCTGTTTCAGCAAGATAAACCCTAAAAAATTCCTTTAAACTAACTGTCTGATTTATTTTTTATGCATATTCTTACCAGCAAAAAATGAAAAAGTGAGCATATGCTTGCAAATAGGTACATCTACATACACATTATATAGATATCACTATTATGTACATTATCATAATGTATTATTGCTCTACTGTGCACATTATAAAACATACACAAAATTGGGCATTTGAAAAGACATTCTAATATCTTCTGCCTTCACAGCAGAGAAGCATCTTAGACACCCTCCTTTAAAAAGTATTGTTCTGACTCAAAAAGTATTCTTCTAATCTCTGATCTCAAAGCGAGATCCCCAGACCTCAGGGGCTGGACTCTGCCTGGGGTATGGGGGTAGAGAGTGGCAGGGAGGCAGGGAATGATTTTAAAACTCCAGTTCCCCTGTCCTCCTCCAAGTGAGGCCCATGAATCCACATTTAACAGACTTCTCAGGTGAGCCTTAAATTCAGTGAAAATCTAGAAGCACTTATCTGGATTAAATACATTTTCCCAAGAATAAATAAAAGTTTAGAAAGTTCTTTAACACATTAAATCTATTTCAGGTGCTCACTATCCAAGAATCATCACCCTGAACAGCAGGGGCCGTGAATCACTCCAACTTGCATTGGTGTTGGTCCACACGTAGCCACCCAGGGAGGCCTCCCTGGACCTTCACTCCCCTGTCTCTGAGAAGGCTGCCCACCAAGCCCCCAACTACCAGAGTCACAGCCCAGTGTCTCCCCACTGCGTTGGCCCCAGCCCGAGTCAGGCTTCTGTAGGCACCTCTCCTCCACCTTTGCTGGTAGCCCATTATCTACCTTGTCACCTTCAAACTGGTCCTCGTCAACCACCTTAGACACTCTTTACTGATGTCAGTTTTATCTCCTGGGATCCAAGAGGTAATTTCGAAGTTCAAACTGGTCAGTAATTTGTTCAATACTGTTCTTATCAATGATCTGTCATCTAATCTCCTGGTTAGGAGGGACCACAGGGCTCCACATTGACACATGGTAGATGTCAGGCTCGTAAGTCACTGATCACGCTGCACCCCTCCTGCCCATGTGCCATGTCCACTCCCAGAGCACTTCCAGCCAGCCCAGGGTGCTTCTGACCAGAGCCGCTCCTGCCTTGCAGACTGACATCAGTCACTATACCCCATACCTGGCTCCAGAATGTGACATCCCATCGCCTCACAGGGCAACTCTGTGCACAGATTTCTATCCCTACCACCAGACAGTGAGCATCTACAGCCTTGACACTGCCTTACTCATCTTTAAATCCAATCACTTACACATAAGCATGGTTCAAGAAACTTTTAGTAGATAAGCAGCGCATGCTACTCTGTTATAAACATTCTTAAAATATATGTTTAGGTGACACAGTAACATTATATGACTTCTCTATTATTGTTGCAAGTTAATAAAATAATTATATAGATATTGGTAGGCTCAACTCCAAGCTCACCTACTTGCCAGTTCTGTGATCTCTGGCAAGTAACTTACAGCTTTGTGTGTCAGTTTCCTCATTTACAGGAAAGGAAAACAGTACTACCTACACCCTTACTATTATTGTTGTGAAGACTAAATAAGTTTATATATGTAATGGGATTAGAATGATGCCTGGTCATTGCAAATGCTCAATAAATGTTATTTATTATTTTGGTAATTTAACAATTATTGACTTATTGACTTATTATTGACTCAGGCACTACGCTGAATATCTAGACTACAAAAAACATGAAAACAAAATAAAAAAGGCCTCACTCTAGCTCAAAGACAGACAAAATACAAATAATTACATAAACTATGTAAGTGCCATGCCAGGAGCTAAGCTAATGTATAGATTTTGAATCAACCATAAGCATCAGTAGATGAATGGAGTGAGTTCTCAGTACCTAGGGGTTATCAATTGCTGGTGATACTCCTAACAGTTCCAGCCTGCAGGGGCTCTGAGCTCCTAGGGAAGGGGACGTAGGTGATTGTAATGCTGGGCGCCCTTTCCCAGGCTTTCCCTATGTCATGTCATCCCATCCGTGCATGTTAGGGTGAACCAACCCTCCTGGTCCCTACAGGTCAGAGGAAACACTGGGTGCCGCCACCCAGACTTTATCTCTATATTACATCTCCAGGTCTTATCCTCTCTCCACAAAGCCTCCCACTAAATCTCCATCAAGTTACCTAACTGGGAGCCCATGGGCACTATAGCTCTAATCAAGTACCAGCTCAGGGATCTACCCCAGGGCTCTACCATGGGGATACTGGATCAACCACTGGACTCTGAGTGCTGGGAAACTTGGAGGAGCCTGAACAAATGTAGCATTCTCTACGGGACTTCTTTAGTAACAAGGTACAAGCACCTAACTCAAAGGTGCTATATAACATTGGGAATGTATTAGCTCAAGTGATGAAAAAGGACCAGAGATGCTACCTTAGTGAGGAGGACCAGGAAAAGTCTCTTTGAGAACTGATATTTGAACAGAAACCAGAATGAAGTGCAGGACAAGCCAAGTGGCTGTCTGCAGGAAGACCAGACCAGGTAAAGAAGACAGCAAGCACAGCAGGCACATAGAGGTGGGAGGTGAAGCACAGTGAATAAAGGAGAAAATGGCAAGAAGTAAGGTCAGAGAGGTGATGAGGCAGAGCAGCTCGGGCATTGTACACTGTGGTAAGGACTGCAACCTACGGAACAGACCATTACTTCCTCTGTATGTGAGCAATAGCCTTATGCTCACACCTGAGAGCTGCTCCATCCAAACCTTATGGACTAAGGATCAGGAAAGAGCAGGTTCCCACAGAACATCACAAATGACAGTACCAGGAAGCAGAGTGATGGATGTTGTACAGAAATTTTTCTTTAAAAAAAAATGGTTAGGGGGAATAAACACCGCATCCATTACCAGAAAAACAGAAATGGAAAAGCCAGCTCCAGTTGGAACAAGCCCCCACTTTCCCAATCACATTACATTTTACAGTAATTGCACAGCCTGGCAATTATTTGAGTGTCTTTGAGTCATAGCACTAACACAGACCTCTCTCTATGCAATGCAAATCTGAATGAACTAGCATCAGTGCTCAAAATGGAACACACACACACACACACAGAGTCTGACAAAAGCAACTTGGTGAAGCAGACGCTGATAAGGCCACACAGTGATTCTTTCACAGCTTTATTTTTGCATGCTTATAATTACTTTGCTGCTCCCTTACAAAGGACTAGAAGCAACACATATTTATGTCTGTTTCAATTTGGACAGTTTAGTAGATGATCTGGGTTTTACACTAGAGATTAGAAATAAAAATGTGATTTTGTATATATGATCTGAGCCAGGGTCATCAAACAGAAAAAGGTCAGTCAAGAGTCCTGTTAGCTTGATGTCCACAATGTTACCAGGATGTGTACAAACCTTAAACAAATTCTGAGGCTGAGGTGGCCTGTGCAGAGGACGCTCATGCAGGTGAGGGTCAGTGGGACCCCTAACTTTTATGGAGCTTCAGTTAGTCACAGCCCAGTGGGGATTCACTCATTCAAAGTAGACTCAATTCCAGCTGTGTAGAGCTTACAGTTCTGCAAGTACTGGAAGCAACCTAAGTGCCCATCAGCAAACGAGTGGATCCAAAAACTATGGTATATTTACACAATGGAATTCTACGCAGCAGAGAGAAAGAAGGAGCTTATACCCTTTGCAACAGCATGGATGGAACTGGAGAGCATTATGTTAAGTGAAATAAGCCAGACGGTGAGGGACAAATACCATATGATCTCACCTTTAACTGGAACATAATAAATAGAAGAAAAAAGGAAACAAAATATAACCAGAGACATTGAAGTTAAGAACAATCTAACAATGGGCAGGGGGGAGTGGGGAGGGGACAGTGAGGAGAGGGGATTATAGGAACTACTATAAAGGACACATGGACAAAATCAAGGGGGAGGATGAGGGTGGGGGAAGGAGGGGGATTTGGCTGGGGTGGGGTGGAGGGATGGGGAGAAAAGGCACACAACTGTAATTGAATAACAATAAAAAATTTTAAAAAAAAGAAAGTGGAGAAACCAGAGAACTTATAAAAAAAAAAAGAAACTACAATAGGATTAACTTGCCAATGATCTAAGTTTCATAAAGTCCTTTCTCTCTCAGTGTTATCACTTTTCTTTATCTTTTGTCATCCTAAACAGTGAGATGACCACTGTGACTCATCACCTTTCACCTTCAGGGAAGTCTTTCCCCTAAAAAACTCCACCACAGTATTAAATAAACACGTGTAAAATTCATACTTAATTTTCAATAAATATTTACAGGTCAGTGCTAAGTATACTCTTTAAAGCCATGAGAAACTTAAAGTTTGAAGATTAGAGTTCATGTTACTTTTCACCCTGCAATCAATCACCTGGAGCTGGTGGTATCATTAGTAGTTTTAATTCTATCCACTAGAGTACATCTTACAACTCACTCGCAAAGAACAGTGTTAATTCCCAATCCTTTAAAAGACTAGTAACTAATGAGGATTTACTTAAATTGCTTGAGTTTCCACCCTGGCTGGTGTGGCTCAGTGGACTGAGTGCCAGCCTGTGAATCAAAGGGTCGCTGGTTTGATTGCCAGTCAGGACAAATGCCTGGGTTGCGGTCTAGGTCCCAGTAGGGGGCACTTGAGAGGCAACCACACATTGATGTTTATCTCCCTGTCTTTCCCCTTCCCTTCCCCTCTCTCTAAATATAAAAATAAATAAAATCTTTAAAAGGAATAAACTGCTTGAGTTTCCAATGCTTTTGTAGGTGAAATATTCTGATCTGATGTGCACATCAGAAAAACACCTATTCCTCATTCAATGAATACCTTTTGGTTATCTGAGCCAGAGAAGGCACTGTCCTAAGTGAACGGGTCACACACTGTCCTCATCAGGGGGCTTAAATTCTAGTGGGGACAGAAATTAAAGCCAGATACATAAAAAGCTAATTTCATACACAGATGAATTCCATGAGACAAAGTATAAACAAGGTAATGTGAAAGAAAATGACAGGGAAGTGGGAGGGAGGAGAAGTGGAGGGAGGGTGGTGTTTTGGGTAGGGTGGGAAAGGGTCCTCTCTTGGGAAAGGCATCCAGGAAAGGCTGCCTTAAAAATAATCTCAGCTGAACCTTGGATAACAAGGAGGAATCAGATTCTGGCAAAGAACATTCCACTCAAAGAGAACACCACACACAAGGGCACTGCAGAGAGAACAAGCTTGGCATATTCAAGGCACAAGCAGGAGTTCCACGTGGGAACTCAGCAGGGGAGGGGCAGGGAAAGGCAGGCAGGGACAAGATCATTCAATGGCCTTGCCAATGGTTTCAATTTCATTGTAAATGAAATGAGAAATAATGGAGGGTGATAAGCTCCCTGCAATAACAAAATGAACTTCCAGCATTATCATGGTTGCTTTCATGTGTAAATTCTAAAGGCTGCAAAATAATCCAAGGTTAGAAAAAATAATGAAGCTTCCGGATGCCAGAATATCTGTGGAGATGCTACCAGTTGCTGCTTCTACTACACAATAATAATGAGCAGGAACAATTATTAGGCACTGTGTGACTAGAACTGGGTGCATTTCATGGGTCCCCCAAGAGTGAGGTAAGTAACTGCTCTCATTTACAGTTAATGATCCTGAGGCTCAGAGAGAAAAGACTACTTCCCTTAAGTCACACAGCTATCAAGAGGCAGAATCAGGATTGGAACCAGGATTCAGAGAGCTCCAAAACCCATCTTTTTCACTACTGAAGCAAGTGGCCCATTAATAGATATAGATATAGATAGATATAGATATGTAGATATAGATATAGATATAAAATATTATATATACACAATATTATATATGTGCTACACACACACACACACACAGGTGGGATCAGTGGAGGGAAGACACAAAGGAAAACATAGCTGAAAGTTGTCTTCTGGTCAAGTTTGTCATCTTTTCCTGTGGGAACAGCAATATGCTTACAGCCTACTTGGTTCATAAAAGATAAAGAGAGTGCACACCTCACAGTGGGCTATAGTTCATGTTTTCCTTTCTGATCCATGGGAAACAAGTTACTGTGTTTTATTCCTATGTACCCATCACCCAAGCCATAAGAGAAAGGCATTGTTCCCAAATGTTTTCTTACCGCACCGAGCCTTTGTGCTTTGGTGATTGCTGTAATTTAGCCTCCGTAATAAGACAGAATCATCGCCAGATGACAATTTATAGCTCAGTTTCAGCACTGTTTACTTCTTCCATCGGTGCTCCACTGTGATTATGATTTACTGGTGTTGTTTGCCCTAGGGGAGCACCCACACAACCCTGCCAACAGCCTTCAAGCCAGACAAGGCATTCAGTTAAGGCACCCAAAAGTTCTCAATGCAAGAGACAGACTACATCTTAATGGCCAGGAAAGACTCCACAGCTTGATCTACTAGTGTGGACAGTGGACTATAAGGCATTCCGAGGGACTCAGCTGTCCACCATAGCATTGTGCGTCTTCTTGATAAACCATTTTGAACTCACTCACATGGAAGCCCAGTGTTATGTAATCACCCCCTATAAGCGGGGAGCATGAAGATGGTGTTTGAAATGAAGCTATTTGCCTGGCCGGCTCAGAGGGAAGAGGGAAGAGCACTGGTATAATACTGCAGTACTTTGAATGACAAAGAAAGAAAACAAGAGGTAAGATGATAAGAGAATCGGCTTCAGAGGCACAAAATCAATTATCAGGAGTGGCAAAACGGCTGCCACCCAAAGGATCCAAGCTAACATTCCCAACAGGACCTTCAACTATGGTGGGATAACTTTGTTTTCAGGCATGTAGAGACAGCAGAACTCACACAATGCAGGTATTAACCAGGGTGTTAAAGGAGCCCATTTTAAGGGAATCTGTAAGTGAAAGTAAATGACAGACATGGGCTTTGGAGCCAGGCGGGGTCTGTGACTGCTCTGTCATGCTTTCCCTCCATGACCTGGGACCTGACTGTTTACTAATGTGTTTAAAAAAAAAAAAAGTGATAATACCACCTGACTCATAAGGTTGCTAGAACCTCATACATTTGCATATCACCATTACCACTGGCTGTTTCAGCCTATCATCTATATATAACTATCTATACCTCACTGTGTGTGTGTTTACCCACCACCCATACAGATCACTGTGTTAGTTACACTCAGCACATCACCACCACTGGGCCATGCAACACCCATCTCCTGATTTATATTCCCCTCTTCAGCCCTGAGCAATACTCTTATTTCACATCCCCCATTGACACCCTCTCAAATGAATTTGATAGACTCCCTTAACTGTGCATGTTTATGTAACACGCACATTGTTTTATATTTATGTGCTTTTAATTTGTTTAATTTATGCTATAAATCTGATTCTATTTCTTATGCATTCACTCAAGATCAGTGAATTGTTAATTTCTTCTCTTTTAGCACATTTGTTCTGTCCTCTTCCCTAACAATGGGGTCCTAGAGAGTGTCCAACCATCCCCCAAAACATGCTGCAGCTGGCCACCTCATCTCATCTTTACTTATTATGTTTCTTTAAATTAACTCACATAACTTATAGAAATTTGTTTTAAAGAGTAGTTATATCTGTTCTAGTATAGATTAAATACACATATAACTATTAAAATTGTCAGGCAGCTATGATTGTGTGACCTCTGGGCTTCCCCACATGCACCACCCCACTAAAGGATGCCCTAAATGCTGTCCACACTAGACACTGGCTGATAGACTGGAGCTGATGAGCTCTGGTTACCAATCTAGTTTTCTTTCTTTAAATGTTCTCTGTGATTTGCAGCTCTTCCTCCCCTCAGACAAGCAAGGGCTGTGAGAGGACCAAGTGAAGCACTGGAGCATCGCCCTCCAGATGCTGAGGAAAATACTGCAATACCAGGCCTGTCCCCATGGGCTTTCCTCCCACAAGGAGCTGCAGATGGCACACTGTCCACCTCAAGGACCCTGCCTGGCTGACTTCTCCTGATAAAGTTGGCTTGTTGAACAGAGCAAGAGCAGAGCAGCCTGTGTGGATGCCTTTGACAATCCAATATGGAGTCACTGTCAGCCATGAAAGTTATGTCAGGTACTATGTCAAGACTGAGGTATTGGGTTGTAATGGGAATTCCCTCGGAAGGGGCCTGGAATGTCCCAAACCACAAGTTTGGACACTCAGATAAGGACCCTATCTGGCCACCAATATGCGTGTGGGTATCGTGGGTATCCACAATAGACCATGGGACCTACACCTTTTGTGGGCTATGAGAACTCAGCTCTGACACCCAACCTCCCAGGTTGGCTGCACAAGTGGTCATGCTTGGAGCCCTGCCAGACATAAGCCACCACTGCAGCACTCTGGCTTGAGACCAACACTTGCCTGTCCACCTGCAGATGCCACCATTGACCGGGACTTGAGCCAGATGCTCACTGTACTCACTTCCATCCCATAAGCTCCCCCTCTCTGTACGGAACCTGAGAGTGACCCTACAGACTTATTGGGGAGGTCTCCCCCGAGCCTGGAATTGTGGAAAGACACAAATATGTGTGAGTGACAGCTTTCGGGGATGCTCCCTTGCTCATGACACCCGTGTCACACAGGAGGCTTCACTGCTGACAGAGATAGCACAAATGGGAACTCTCCACAATCCACTGGGGACTGCCCCACAGACAAAATCTCCCGGGTTTCTGAGAAGAGAAAGTTTCTCTAAGTTACCTGCCTGAAATAGCAGTTCGGGTCAAGGAACTAATTTTTTAAAATTTCCTCAAATGTGACCATTAATTGTTCGTCACACCCATGCTTTCTGTCTGATTGATTACACTAACAATTACAGCTCTAATAATAGCAACAAATCAGGAAGTAGAACTGTGTGCCAGGCACTGGGCTAAAATGCTTTACATTAATTTTCTCATCTGACCCTCCAAATAACTCCACTAGATGAGTATTGGCATCCCCATTTTACAGATAAGGAAACTAAGGCTTAGGGAGCTTAAGTACATTGGACAAGATTATTCGGCTTTTAAACAACTGAGACAGGATTTGAACTCAGGGGGGTCCATACCAGAGCCAGAGCCTGTTACCACCATGCTGGTTGTACAACATGCATATTTACATATGCAAATAAAAAAATTACCATTTACAAAGTATTTGCTACATTCCTGACACTGGGCTAGTGTTATACCCATGTTTCTCACTTAATCCTCACATCAATTCTCAGATCACCTGCATGACTGTCTCCAGTTCAAAGAGGCAGAGACCTGGGTTTGGAGACCAGGGTTTAATGGAGCCAGCCTCTAACCTAACCCCACCTCTATCCTAAGAGTCATGACGCCTGTCACATGTAATTATGTCCATTTCACAGGTGGGAAAACTGAGGCTTAGAGAATTAAGGCTTCACCCTCAGTAAACAATGGTTTACCCCAGGTATGCAAGGCCCAAAGCCCAGGCAAATGCCCATATACTACCTACCAAAGAAGACGTGAACCACAAGTTTCTGCAGAGCTGACTCAATTTCCAGTGCGTCAAAATTCTACAAATGGTGTGGGTCAAGATCCTGTGCTCCCTCATCTACAAGAGGAGTTAATTCCCAGGGCTGGCCTTCCATTGCTGGGGCCACTGCAACAAAGCGAGCATGCTTCTAGAAGCTGCTGCTAAAAGTAAGCAAATCATGCACCGACTCCTTAAAACTTCCTTCAGAGAGGTGAGACCCACTGGGAGACAAGCTTGGAAAATTAATGGGTGACTGTCCCTCTTAAGCTAGCTCCTAGAAGGTGCCCCACCCACTATTGTCTGAGTGGTGGGTCAGACTCCCCAAAATGGCAATCCAGAACTGATTCCAGTAGCTGAAAATAAAAAAAGCAGGGCTCTGTGGCTGGTGTGGCTCGGTGGATTGAGCACTGGACTGTGAAGCAAAGGGTCTCCAGTTCAATTCCCAGTCAGGGTACATGCCTGGGTTGCAGGCCAAGTCCCCAGTAGGGGGCACACAAGAGGCAACCACACATTGATGTTTCTCTCCCCTTCTTTCTTCCCCCCTTCCCCTCTCTCTAAAAATAAATAAATAAGATATTTTTTTAAAAAAAGCAGGGCTCTGATTCCTGGAGAACAGACCTCATAGTGTCTCCCAGCACAACAGAGGCCAAGGCCACAGTGACTTCACAGCCCTGCCTTCAAAGGTTGCCTCCCTGGGGGCTTCACACTCCTGAGTCAGTACAAAGTGTCTGCTCTCTCTCACCACCACAGAAGTACACTGGGCTGGAGGAGGGATCATCAACAAAGGAGCCAAGGCTCACACTGTGATTTGGAGGAAAATGTTCCCTCTTAGAGAAAGCAAAATACTTTTTTGAGGGGAGGGATAGGTGAATAAAACTCAACACACAGAGAAAGTAGGAAAAACTGCCCTCATCACAATGGGAAAGGGAGCCAGCCAGGGAGCTGTGCAGAGCCAGAAATGCACACAGTCCCTTAGCTTCCTGTACCCTTAGCCTGACAACAAACTCCAGTGAACACCTACTGCCCTCCCAGCCAGGTGTGCGAGCAGCTGGAGGTCACACAGGGAGCAAATGGACCCAACCACTGCCCTGGTGGGTGTCCAGGGAGGCATTCAAATAACTATACAAACGGACCCCCTTTATCCCACTGTACCAGGCTCCTAGGTGGCCCCTCACCTCCCAGACCTCACAATGGCCCCTTTTCATGCTCTCCCCACTCCAACTCCATCTTTCAACTCCTTCAATTTGCCCCACTCTGCTCCCTCTCCAACTTCAAACACGTTGCTCCTTCTGCCTGCAGCCCTTTCTTTGCCTTCTTCTGTGTCCTGGGGTATGTTCCTCATCACCCCTCAGATCCCCCATGGGCACCACCTGAGCAGCCAGGACTTTCTGCCTCCAAGCCTCCCCTACTGCCTCCAAGCCCTCTCTACTCCCCTAACTTCTGACTCAGTATCCTTTTCCTCCAATATTCTGTAAACTCCATGGAGGAGGGAGCCCCCATTTCTCCCTGGTGGTTGTCAATATAGTTCCAACAGTGCCAGGCCCAAGGCCCCAGGCTGTCCATTTCATGGGACACAGCTCACAGTCCATGAAGCAAACAGGATGGTAAAAGCAGTCATGGCCAAGGACGAACAGGGCAGGTAGGGTGAGCACTCGCACCAAAGCACAGGCCTTATAGGATAAAGGATCTTGTGGGATAAACGTAGTTTATGCAGGAATAAAAGACAAATAAATTGCACCACTACTCTAAAACTTTTATTTTCTCCTCCTTGAAATGGATGGAATTCTCAAAGAAATGAGAATTTCATCCCACTCCCAACAGGCATGAGTTCAAAGCTTTGCTCAACCTGTGCAATTCCCGATGAAGTAACCAGATAAATGAGAGACCTTGAACTTGATTTATAGGGACTGTGACCCCATACCTGGATCATTTCCAAGCAGCAGGAAGTGAATAATGTGCACGTGTCCCACAGACACCTATGATGAGAATGAAGGCCCCTGTGTGGGGAGGGTGTGGAAGGGGCCCAGCAGCCCTGGAATATGGGTGTCAGATGACCCTCTCCAAGGGTTTGCTCTAGCCGGGAAGTCATCCACTTCACTCGGGCTCCTTTTCAAATTGACTCCATCAAGAGGCTATCCCAGGGAGCAGTGGTTGGGAGCTGGCCATGGAAGAAGACCCAGCTGGATTGCAATCCCAGTTCCAACCCTTAGCAGCTATGTGACCCTGGACAAAGAAGCTGGAAACCCACCCTAAAAAGTAGGCTAAAATACCTACCAGTGGGGCTCCCTGCAGGATAAGATGAGATAACTCAGCACTGGTCAATCTTGGTCGCACACTAGAACCTCCTGGAGAGCTTGTAAAACTCCTCATGCCCAGGCTATACCCAGACAAGCTCAATTAAAACCCCTGTGGGAGGGGCCAGGCATCTGTAGTTTTAAGCTTCCAGGTGGTTCCAATGTGCAGCCAAGTGTGAGAACCAGTGAGCTAATCCCTCTCAACTTGGATGGTGATTCCTTGACCAGCAGCATCTCAGCTTCACCTGGGAGCCAACAGGAAAGGCAGACTCTCAAGACTACTGAAATGGAATCTTCATTCCAGCAATATTCCTGGGCTGTTCTGATGATCCTTACACTCTGAAAAGTGCTAAGATGATGTACCTTAAGTGCTTAACCAGATTCCCAGCCCCTGGTACCCGCTGTTAATGGGATCTTACTAAAAACCTGAGGAGAGACATGACAGCAAAAGGGCTGAGAGAAGACTGCCTGGGTTGGAATCTCAGCTACCTAACCCTAGTAAGAAGGAAGTAGGCTTCAGTTGCTTCACCTATAACATGGGTTAATAATTGGCAATAATGCTACCCAACCCAGACGGGGGCTAGGGGCAATCAGATGACACATGGAGAGTGCGTGTCAGATGCCTGTCAGAGTCAGCACTACAGTGCAGTTCTGACTGCAGCCGTGATGACCCAGGCTCTTCGGATGACAGCACTGGGTTGATTAGATGCAGGGCTGAAACTCACCTTAAGTTGCAAGGGTATTTTTTTCAACAAATGATGCTGGGACAATTGATATCCACACGCAAAGAATGGAGCTAGAACCCTTCCTCACACCATATACAAAAATTAATTCAAATTGGATCAAAGGCCTCAATGTAAAGTCTAAAACCATAAAACTTTTAGAAGAGAACATAGGCACAAATCTTCATTACCTTGGACTAGGCAAAGATTTCTTAGACATGACACCAAAAGTATAAGCAACAAAAAGGAAAATGTGATAACTGAGACTTTGTTAAAATTAAACACTTTATTGCTACAAAAAAATATCATCAAGAAAGTGAAAAGACAATCCACTGAATGGCAGAAAATCTTTGCCAATCATCTATCTTATGAGGGACTAGTGTCTAGAATATATAAAGAATTCTTTATATAGTCTCAATAATAAAAAGACAAATAACACAATTTAAAAATGGGCAAAGGATCTGAATAAGCATTTCTCCAAGGAAGATATAAAAATGACCAATAAGCCCATGAAAATATTTTTAAAATTATTAGTCACTAGGGAAATGCAAGTCAAAACCATAATGAGATACCACTTTGCACTCACTAGGATGATTATAATCAGAAAGACAGATAATAACAAGTGTTGACAAGGATGTGGAGAAGTCAGAACTCTCATATATTGCTGGTGGAGATATAAAATGGTACTGTCACTTTTAAAAACAGTTTGGTAGTTCCTCAAAAAGTTAAACATAAAATCACCATATGACCCAGAAATTTCATCCCTACATAAGTGCACACAAAAACCTGTATGCAAACATTCATAGCAGCATTAGTCATTATAGCCAATAACTGGAACTAGCCCAAATGATTATCAACTGATGAATGAATAAATAAAATGTGGTATACAATGGAATATTATTTGAGTATAACGAAGAGTGAAATATTGATACATGTTACAATACAGATATACTTTAAAAACATTGTGCTCAGTGAAAGAAATCAGTCACAAAAAGACCACACACTGTATGATTCCATTTACATGAAATGTCCAAAACAGGCAAATCTTTGAAAACGCAAAGTAATATAGGGTTTGCCTAGACTCCGTGGAGGAAGGGGTTTTGGAGGGAATGGGAAGTGGCTGCTAATGGGTACAGGGTTTTTTCCTTGGGTTGATGAAAATCTTCTACAATTCTATGGATACACTAAAAAACACTGAACTACACTTTAAATGAGTTAATTGTATCATAAGTGAATTATACCTCACTAAAACAGTTCAAACTTGCAAAGGTAACTGGGTGTTATGTTTTGGGGGTTAGGACAATGATTAGATAACTGTTTTTTTACTGTGAGCAACTCAGTTATTAAGACAAGTTATACACATGACAAACATCAGAGAGGAGATGTGAGAATCTAATTTAAAATCATTGAATATGCAAATGTGAAATTTCAAAATATGTAAATGCACCACACTGTGATAAAAAGGAAGGATATATGAGGCTAATTCTTCCTGTTAATTCTGCTAAAATAACTCCTTTATTGTCCTGTTCCTGCCATGGTGAGCTTTTGATGTTGTTGTTGATGAAGGTTTTAATGCCCCTTTTTCTTGAACGAAGTTAGACGAATTATTTTTCTGTAAGGTGCCTGCACAGAGAGATAAGTGCCACATATTTAAATGTAGCCACTTTGAGCATTTTTCATCCCCTTCTCCTCCTGAGAGATATTGTCTCAGTCATCATTCTAAGCAGGAAAGTGCATCCTGGGGGAGGGAGCTGAGAGAGAGGGCGCCACCATGACCTTCGTTTCCTGATTCTGTGAATGAGACCGGACTTGGTAATTATTTACAGAGATCAGGTCTCATGTGGTGGTTCTCAAAATGAGAGAGAGAGAGGCAGAGAGGGGAAGAGACAGAGAGATCCGGCCCCTTTACAATGCTTTCTTATCCTGTATCCTGTGAGTGATCTTTCCCTCACCACCCCCAGCCAAGAACTGTTTTAATCCAACTTCGCAAGGCTGTAACATTTCAATGAGATAATATATGTAACACACAGCACAGTGTCTTGGCACCTGAGAAGCACTCCATAGTGGGATGATGACAATGACTCTACTTTCTCTAGAGTAGATTATGAGCTTTCACATTTCAAACACTCAGACACTCTCTGTGTTCCCTGAAAGACATTGTGCCCCTGATCTGACTAATCCAGGGGTGGCAGACTCAACACTTTTAGGGGGCCAGAGGGGCAAAATAACTGGGGAACAGCATGAAAATCAGCAAACTGGGCAGTTTATGCTGATTATTACCATGTGGGAATGGGGGCCTAGGATGGCTACTCCTCTCGATTTTCCAAGCTTTAAATCTGAATGGTTTTCCATCACTTCATGTTTTTATGAGATTTCATTTTTTTCAAAGCCCACACGGATGCAGTACGACCTGTCTGGGGGGGGGCGGCGGGGGCACAGGTTTATTCTGACCTCCCTACCTCCACAGAAGCAATCCCTGTGAGTGTGAGCAGCCAGACTCCACTCCATGTTCACTTCTGCCAAGGGGAGAGGACTGAACACACTCCCCAGGAGTAAATCATCTCCACCATGTCTGGTCTCAGGGGTCACCTCTGATTTCCTGGTGAGAACCACATGGTTCCCAGACTGTGGCCACAGTGACTGCTACAACAGACTCCCAGCACAGCAAGGGAGGGGGGAGCACAAGCAGGTGGGAAGTCCTCATGGAGACAGCCTGCCCAACTCAACACATCTCCTACCAGAGGCCACTGTGTAGCTGGCCAAACAGCTGTCCACAGGCCCCGCATCCCTGCAAGCCTGGGGGTGCTTTCACAGCCCCTGAGGCTGGCACCATCTGCTCACATCCTGGCGAAAGTGCTGAGACCAGTACCTTTGCCTGAGGTTCTTACAGAGACACCTGATTGAGAGGAGACTCCTCACTGGTGGGTGTTGCAATATTTATAAGCAACTCCCCACTGTGACCAAGATAACAGTCTACTTTCTGATGGCCACCATAGGCTTCTAGAGCCCCTGGATAAATTCTTCTCTATAGACAAAGCCCATCAAACAATGATGAGATGCTCGAGGATCACTGGGTGCATGGTGAGGGAGACTTCCTAAGTAGATTTCCAAAGATATTATTTTCCTCCCCAACAGACATGCAAAAAATCGATTAAAACACAAACACACATACACAGAGTCCACATTAGCCCCTGATAGTACAAAGCAATGTGTGGTGTCTGTTCAAGCAGCCAGTACAGCTTGGGATGTGCAATCAATGATATCCCAGCTGATTTTTAACAAAGACTCTGATTACTGGAGAGGGCTGTCATCCCTCCCCTGAATGCAGGGTAAATGAAATGAATTCCTAACTACCTTTTCAGTTTCCTCTCATCACGTAATGTAGAAAACGTAAATAACCTCCCTGTGTTTGCAGGGCCAGCTGTTCCTTTACCTCCGTGTAGAAAACTGAGCAAAAACCCAAAAAAGACGACTGGTGCCACCAACACATCCTTGGTTAAACATACTACCTATGCATTCAAAATATTTCTGAAAACCTTTAATTTGTTGCCAGTAATTCATACAATTATAGCCAGTGGTCTTTTATTATTATTATTATTATTATTATTATTATTATTATTATTATTAATTATGGCTTCATTCTGTCATTGGGATCTATTGATGGGGACACTTCAGTGATTCGCCATAATTTCCTCCCACCCATAAACCTTTTAAGATTTCCTTTCACTTGCCCAACTGTAAACGAAGTGGCATTATTTTCTACCTGGTCTGGCATGCTAAAATAACCATGTACTGCTCTGAAAAATCAGAACAGGAACCAGCACGTTGCTGCGGTATTGCTGTGTTGAGCTCCTCCCCGCCCCCGCCCCCACCCCAACCCCAGCCTGTCCACTTTGGTTCAGACAGTGTCATCTTCCACCTGCAGAAGACACCTTGCTCTTCCAGTTCTAGCAGGTGAGGCCATCAGAGAACCTCAGGGGGAGCCCGGCATCTCTGCGTGGGCTGCCTGATGGGACATAACTGTTACTCGGGCTCAAGGCAAGGACCTGCACTGTAATTTCATACAGGATCACATGGCCACAAGCCTGCCTTCCTCTGACTGCTCGGTTCATTCCGTCTTGATCAAGGCAACAGGAAATCTTTCAAAATGGATTTTTTAAATGAAAAAGAAAATCAGGCAATGAATATGGGAAATATGATTTTAAATGACATTTTACTTTGGATGCAAAAGTAATGTTTTTTCTTTTCCTTTATCATTTTACAGCATAAACCAAATCCAAATTTCACTTGTGAGGCTGAGGGCAAATGGATCATTTAGTGGGGAAGAGTGGGCAGGGCAGGCACAAACTCTCAGGAAATTCTTGGGACCTCACCCAGTCCTGTGTCCTGGTGACCAGATGGTCTTCCCAAGCATGGGGCACTTAGCCCCAGGACTACGTCACTATTGGTGTGACAAGTTCATTCATGGACACTCACCGAGCATACTACGTGAGTGCCAGGTATGTAAGGAAAACATGACTGTCACAGTCCCTGCCCTCCTGACACTGAGGTTCTAGGACAGAGCCTGGCAAGATGCAAGTCAATCCTAAGACACACAGAGTAAGTAAACGGAGTAGGCAGGGTGTCGTGACAGACACTACTGGCAAGGGCGGGGCAGGGCCCTAGACGAGTGCCCCGACCCAGCCATGCTTCGGCTGGGACAATGCCAAGCCCAGCATCTACTATTCCCAGCATCGATCCAAAGTTCTCCTGCATGACATCACTCTCAAAGTTATGGAAAGCCTCTAGGACCTGCTCATAGCATCAGTTTTTTCCATTTCTTGGGGGTAGTAGGCTGCCTGTGTTTACCACCTGCCACATGAGGAGAAACATCTGCCCAGCCTGGAGGCACACACCCTACCCTGGAGTCCAGCCTGCACCTTAGGACCAAAACTCACTCTCTCAGGCACAGAGAACACCAGGGAGCTGGTGGTTATTTTGCTAAGACACAGCCTGGCAACACTGACTTCCTCCTCCCTCCCCTGTCCAGAAGTCAAGCCTTCCTTTATCAGTTCCAACCAAATAGGAAGGAAAGAAAGAGAGAAGGATGGAGGAAGAGAGGGAGAAAATAATATTTGTTTCCCTCTCTGGACATGGTTAACCTTTTATTTCCACTCTAAGCAGGTGGCTTGATGTCTGCCCATTTCAACTCCACCATTTACCTAGTTCTAGGAGCAGGTCCACATGAGGAGGGACCGAGCTGAAGCCCACAGCTAGAGTCTAAGCAAGAGGCAGCTTGGCTTGGGCAGCATGCAGACATCCCATTTACATGGAACAGACAGTGAAGGGTCTAGAAGGCCCATGAGCCCTGCAGTGTCTCTGCAATTAAGCTCAAATCCTTTTGTTCCCCCTTCATCCTTCAGAAGTTCTCTAGTCAAGGGAAGAGGTGTAATCTATGATCACTCTGACTTCCAGGTATTCTGACTCCAAGATAATGGTCTATCAGTCAGTCAACAAATGTTTCATGAGCACTTAACTGTAGGCTCATACCCGGGATAGCTACTGGGGCCAGAGTGGGGACAGCTGGAACAAGGAAAAAAAATAGTATAGTATAAACCATGGGAAAGGGTATTTGACAGCCATCCTCCTATCAATACCCTTTCCTCCTTCTTGGTAAAAGGACAAGGAGGAGGATGGGGGGAGGAAAGGAAGAAGAAATGACCAATGAACCTATAAAAAATGGTCAAATTTCCTATATGGTCCCATAAGGAGAAGTGAACCAGAGTGACTGAGGCCCTCAGTCTGGTGTTCTGACAATGAGCCAACTGGGAACAGGGTCCTTCCCCAGTGAGAGAGGCTTGCTGCACAAGCTCAGATTTTAGTGAGACTAGTGACTTTCTTCCATGGTGGGAGGGTGGTGGTCTAAGACACCCCAGTACCACAACCCTTAGGTGCTGAGCCACTGGTGTTCCCAGGCAACTCCTCCAAACAACTGGCACCCCAAATCCAGGCTGATTGGTGCTGGTCATTGTGTCCACAGCCCCCCTCACACAGCCACCAGGCTATGCTTACAGTGTGCTCCGGGATAGGCAGGATAGGGTGTCCAGGCATGTCCAAGCCTGTGCCTGGCTCACCGCCCTCTTTGAGGGATGACGGGTGGCCAGCACTGGGCCTTCTCTCTGTTGTGGCAATGGCGCCCATGCTCTGTGCCACTGTGTGACTTACCTCAAACCCGGGTGCAGGGCAGGTGCAGAGCCAGAAATACCCTTCATGCTGAACCACTGTTTTAAAGAAACCAAGTAAAAAGAAATGCTCCTTTTTGCCTGTAAGATGGACAAAGACTTAAAGAATAACGAGAGTCAAATGCTAGAGGGGGAAGTGAAGAAATAGTAGCTCTATAACCACACAGGTGGGAGCACAAGCTGGCAGATGCTATCCGCAGGACAAGCTGGCAAGGTACCAAAAGCCTCGATTTTACTTCTAGGAATACATCCTAATAAATGCATCAAATAAATAGAAAGAGTTTCTCTGCAGGAGAGTTTATCATGTTATTGCTTATAATAGTGAAACACTGTAAATGACACCAGCAAGAGATAATTGCTTGACTGGGACATCCAGAAAGGAGACTATTATACAGTTACATTAGAGAATAGAAACATGCATTCACTGACATGAAAAGATGTCCACAACATGTAACATTTAAAAAGAAAAGAAAAGCTAGTTACAAGAAAGTATAATCCACTGTTTCAGAAGTTTATATAAGCACACATATATGCATGTACACATGCACAAATAGGGAAAATCTGGAGGGGTAGAAATTAAAATGTTTAAAAGCAAAAGGTATTGACATATGTTGTGCCTTTTAATAACCTCTTGGTGAGGTGATCTCTTTTTCCTTTATCATATTCTTCATTCTTTTTCTTTTACAGTAACCATGTATTGTATAATCAGTAAAAACAAAACAAAAAGCATAAGAAAACAAACATATTTGAGGTGAGCTACTTAGAAAACCTCAAATTAAGTCATCCATATAGCTCTGAAAATGAAAAGCTTTTAGTCAAATATTTAGGAATAGGACCAAAAAAACAATGAAATTGGGAAAGCTTGGCACAGTGGCTCTTACCCACAAAGAACTCATTGTACAGGTCAACATCCCCAGAACAGTAGGACCACTAGGACACAGTCCACCATGCCAACCCCACTTCCAGTCCATGAAGCTGGTGGAAGATGAGGGGCTTGAGGAGACAGGAGACGAAATGGCACACACAGGGATGCCCAGCGGTTCTCCCTTCCTCCCTTAGGGAGAAGTTCATCTCCCTCAGGAGGCAGGCACGTTGCTCACTGTCAGTGTGGGTGGGAGGGTCGGTCAGAAGCCTCTGGGCCTCTCTGTGAGGCTCCAAAGTATGTTAGCAGAAACCCCAACCCCATTTGGGACGAACTCCACAAAGACCACGTGGTTCCATGTGGTTTTACCCTCAACCATTAACCGAGAATGGTTCGCTGACCTCATCAAAACTGGTGAGTCCAGGTTGTTGCTATTTTTTGTTTCTTCTGATTTGAGGTTTTTACTCTAAATTGCATTACATATATGTATAGAATTCTGTAATTCAGGTTGAAAAGAGAGAGAGAGAAAGAGAAAAAAGCAAATATGCCACAAGATACAGCAACATAAAAAATAATAGTCTTTTCCTGCTTCATTTGTAACTTAAAACATTTTTTTCAGCAACAAATTTACTCCTCTTTCAAGGAACAAGTTCTGAAATTTTGAGATGAGATTAGACATGAATACAAGGCAGAAAATATGTTTAGATATATACAGCCACCTCTACAAAGGCCATCCTAGCAATGTTCGGTATTTTCAGCTCCTAAGACCTCTGCAGCTCATTCTGGACTTAACAACTAAAGAGTTTATGATGTAAGGGTCATTTTATACAGGGAGGATCAGTTCTGTCTTAAGAACATTTATTTAATTTAAAAATTTATACACAAAATGGTTGGTTTAATTTCCAACTTAATGAATGTCCTTTTGAAAGTACGCCATGTCAACAACTTTACCTTGCCTGCAGATGTAGATGGGTTTGAAACCAGAAGTGTTTGTAGAGTCCTGTACACACCAATGCCTTCTATAGCACATATCAATATTCTTGGTATGAGCATGCTTTCCTTGGGTGCACTCTGATTTTCATGCCTCAGTGTATATATATTTACATAAAAACATAGATGTGTTTTATAGTCGTACATATGTAGACACACACCCATCAAAAAACAGCTAGAGAAAGGCACTGTAATAGTACCCTCTAGCTTTTTGGAAGACTGGCGTAAATCTCTTCCGCAGGGGCAAAAATCCATCTTTCAGAGAAGGTAAATGTTTATTAAATGCAAATGCTGATATTCGTTACCTAAGAAAAATGTCTTGCTGCATGTGGAATTTCTCGATAAAAAGCTTTCAAGTCTCAGGTTCCTCCAGATAAACCCCTATCGGTGAGCTGATGCGTGAATGCACTGAAATTGAATTACTGTACAACAGCAATTACTTTCCGCGGTACAGATGTAATGGGAGTCAGTTCTGCAATGAACAGCAGGTAGCTCTAGGAAGGGGGAACTTCACATACAATCTAGTCTCTCTCAGCTTTTCCCAAGGAGCAAGCATGTTTATTTTTAAGCAAAGCGCTCCTTTTCAAGTGCTGGATTTATCATGTTATCAATGTAAATCGAAAAATAAGTGAAACAGGATTAAGTTTATTTATGGGTATGAGCTTCAGACTGCTTTCGAATTTTATTCAGTATCTTATCCAAGTTTTGAAAACAAAAGACTCCTTACTTTGTGAGTTTAGCTCCAACCTGCTTTTTATGTCTCCTCACTGTCCCCATTGAGGTTTGTTCTTCCAGATACTTTTAATTAACTGGGGGGAGAAATGAATTTGAACAGCAAATAAAATCCTTAATGTTTGGCTGACATGCTACCATAATAGACACCATCCTATAATCCTCTTTCTCTTTGTAAAATGTGTTCAAGTTTCCAGAGGCCCAGACTCTGTAGAGCCCCATAGTGAAAGCCATGTGGGTCATCGCCTGGACAAGAATCCAGGAATACCTGAAACCAAGACAGAAAGGTGTTACAGTTCTGGCCCAAATCAGTGTGATGAGGGCAGTGCCTGCCCCAGAGCTGCTCCACACAATCAAAGGCAGTAACCACTCCGGAGATTCCTAGCATAAATGTATACACTCCCCAAAGTCCTTTTTTTGTCATTTCCTGCTTTAGCTACTGTTTTCAAGTTGTGCTGCTCATTTTGAGCTTATGGGCCGTTTGAAAATCACAGGATCATTACTTCCCCTGGCAGTGCTGGAATCTGCCCTAAAAGTACATCACTGTAGTCAGAGATGCCCATGGTTGCTCAGTTACTTCCTACATTCTCCTCCAACTGCACACTTAGCTGTGCATGCTCGGAGGTTCCTGGAGTTCAGATGATCCTTCCAGCTGTGATGGTTTGTGCCACCCCTAGTGGAGACTCGGTCTTTAAAGACAAAAGAAACGCTGGGCAGCCTGTCCACATAGCCAGGGCCACGAAATGCACATGCCTTGCCTTCTCCCTCCTCTCAAATCAGGGAAAAGAATCTGTCACCATCAGCAAGGCAAAGGAAGGGGAGCTGCGTCAGTGTGCCTCCTGTCAATATTTCATGTGACCTCTGACCTGTGACAGGTTGAACATGCCCCGGTGTCATTTAGGAATGGCCCAATGGGAGTCCTCAGCTGGCAGAGGACTGATGAACCTCACTTCCTCCACGTCCAGCATGTGAAAAGTCTCCCTTGAAATGTTAATGAACTGAAAGCAAATTGATTCCATTTCTTGTCTATTCATAGGACTTAAAACTTGATGAACTGCTTAGCAACATTAATTGAGGGCTTAGTCACATGAATATGTTTCAACAAAGAAGTTGGGAGATAATACTTCGGGCACAATCATTATTCACAAGAGCAAGGAGCAGCATGGCTGTATCGAACTCAGTTTGGCTCTAAGTTAAAACAACCTACATCAAACCTCCAAGCAGGTTTGGAAAAATTATTTAAACCACTAATGGCATTAAGACAAGCTAGAAAATATTAGTTAAGAAATGCTACCATAATAACAGCACCATTATATTAATGGCAATTATTGAAGCTAAGGTTATTTGTAATTTCCTGGCCTAAAAAGTTACATGTAGTCCATTACCACCCAGATGACAGAGGTTATGTAATGGGCAGGCCACTTAGGTTTCACATTTACTTCAGCCATCTGACGGGGAGAAAATAGGACTTTCTGTGATAGGATAATTGCATAGTGGAGAGTAATTCAAATAGGGGACGAGTATGACAAAATCACTCTGATTCAAGTAATCACTGGGAAAAGTGATGGGGTAAAACGATGAAATCAAGCCAGAAGAGACAGAAAAAGATCAACACTATTTAACAGCCAAGACATGACAGGCGTGTTAGAGGACGGGGGTTACTGCACGTAGTACTTCTTCTTTTCTTTTCAGCACTAACTTAGCTGCCTTCATAGACTAAAGGTGTTAGTGCAGTTTTCTAAATTGCTATTGCCAGTTTCATAAATATTTTATATGCATCAATGGAAACTTTAATAATCAGTGTTGTTTGTGAGCCAGTGTTTTCTCACCTATGTTCCTGAGTCCTCCCAGTCATCGCAATTGATGGGCACTTGGTGCCGAATCAGTTCCTGGGAGGAAGACACTTGGGGAGGCGCTAGAACTCCAAGCCAACTCAGACTTCTGAGGGTGGGGATGGGAGCTTGGAAATGGAAGACTGCTAGGTGTGGCGCATCACAGCGATGGAGGGAATTCTAAGTCCATTCTTTCCCTGGGCCACTTGAGAAGAAGGTTGCAGCTTGGTGGGTGCCAAGGGAAAGGAGGGGCCCCGGTGCACTGAGTTGTCTTCTAGGGCAATGCTGCAAATAATGACTCCACCGCAAACCCACAGGCACATTAGGATTTGAGGTCTTTGCTTTCCAAATGCTCACAATTGGAGCAAATAGCAACCATTCTTATTCAAGAAGTAAACTGTCATTATAGTATGAAAAATAGTCACTCCTTCTGCTCCCCTGGCCTCAACATAAACCAGCACCCAGAATGCCTCTCAGTGGCCACCTCATCTCATTCCAAATGCCAGGTTTTTGCCAAAAGAGCTGTACAGCTGACAGTGGGGACTAGGCCAGTCTCAATGACAATGCCATCTCCAGACAAAACCCTAACTTACTATACAGGCCCTCTTTCCTGTTTTAAGATTGGGAGCAGGGGAGAGCCACATATCACTGGACCAGTTAACCTAGACTTTATGGCAAGGGTGTCAAACTCATTTTCACTGGGGGCCACATCAGCCTTGCAGTTGCCTTCAAAGGGCCAAAATAATTTTAGGACTGTATATATGTAACTACTCCTTAACTGTTAAGAAGCTGAAATTACATTCGGTCCTTTGAAGGCAACTGCAAGATTGATGTGGCCCCCAGTGAAAGTGAGTTTGACACCCCTGCTTTATAACATCAAGTATGCACACAAAAGAAGTTGTACATCTATTTTTAAATGCATGTAATACATAGTTCAGAAAATCCTAGATGCCTTTACTCTGGGAACTTTTCAATTCAAACAGAGCAATTATTTTTTCATTTCGAAGGACCACACCAGTCATTTCAGTCTTTTAAAAAAAATTTTATTGTTATTCTATTACACTTGTCCCAATTTCCCCCCTTTCCCCTCCTCCACCCAGCCCACCCCCCACTCCCACAGTCAATCCCCACAGCATTGCCCATGTCCATGGGTCATTCATACATGTTCCTTGACTAGTCCCTTCCCCTTCTTTCCACCATTATCCCCCTTCTTCCTCCCCTCTGGTTGCTGACCATCTGTTCCACGTTTCCATGCCTCTGGTTCTATTTTACTTGTTAGTTTATTTTGTTCATTAGATTCCTCTTATAGGTGAGATCACATGGTATTTGTCTTTCACTGCCTGGCTTACTTCACTTAGTATAATGCTCTCCAGTTCCATCCATGCTGTTGCGTATCGGTCTTTCTTTTTTTTTTTCAACTTCACTAAATTAAAGCAAAAAGGCTTCAAAATTTGGTTCCCTCCTATCATCACTATTAAATGTTCACACCTGGAAGGTACCTTAACCAGCAGTGATAGCAAACATATACTGAAAGTTTACTATTTTCCAGGCACAGTGCTAAATACTTTACACAGATACACACACAGGCACTGGAATTCTACCACCTGAGTGCGAAAAGAACTCCACTGGGCCTGCCCATGTGACCTGGGCAAAGGGCTTCACCCTGCCAAGCCTGCTTGCTCATCTCTAAAACAATGATGCTAACAGTGTCTCACTCCCAGCATTGATGTGAGAATGAAATGAGATGACCCATGAAAAGTGCTTAGCACAGAGCCTGGTGCACAGTGAACTCAAGAACCATAGCATGCCCCTTACCAGTGTGGCTCAGTTGCTTGGATGTCATCCTGCAAAGCGAACGATCACTGGTTTCACTCCTGGTCAGGGCACATGCCTGAGTTACGGGCCAGGTCCCTGGTTCGGGGCATTGATGTTTTTCTCACACATCTAGCTCTTTCTCCCTCCCTTCCCCTCTCTCTAAAAATAAATAAATAAAATCTTTTTAAAAAGAAAATAAAAGAAACATAAGTATAGATTAGTAAATCATTGACTCCTCCTAACATCTCCAGGAAGTAAGTGAGAAAAAGATGTCTACTGGGTTTCTTAGCTTTTCTCACCAGCCTCCCACCTCAGGGCAGAACTGAGATTTGCCCATGGCTCACTGGCCAGATGGGTCCCTGCCTCTGAGCAACCAGGTCCAGGTTCTGGTACTGGCTGGATCTCCTCGTTAGGGGGCATGCCATCCCGCACAAGCCCCTGAGTCCCACATACCAGGGCTTCCTCATCTGTCAGTGGCAGAGGTAGAACCTAAGGAGATTTATGTCTCTTTCTACTCTAGAATTTTGTGATTCACATGGACATGCAAATAAAATCAGTAACAGCATTTCCCCTTCTCAGACTGACATTGCTGTTAGTAGTATTTAAAACAGAATAAAACATTTTTATTATTTGTGCAAGAGCTCAGGAAAAGGAGCACTCACATACCTCTACTGCTGAAAGTACTGTGAATTGGCACAACCTTATCTGCACAGAAATGTTTTCATGTATATAAAGAGCCTTGAAGACCGGTTCACAGCCTCTGGCTCAGGAATTCATCTTTAAAAACGTGTTGCACTGCAGGGTGCTGATGACGTGGTGGTGATGAACGATGTGGACTCTGGGGTCTCCATGTGCCTGAAGCCCACCTCTCACCCCCCATGTGACCTCAGAAACAACTTCACCTCTGCCTCTCAGGCTCCTCTTTTGTAAAACAGAGAGAATGACAGTAACTGCCATCACGGAGCTGTTATAAGGATAAGTAAGTGTAAAATGCATACAGGAGCCCCCAACATAGCAGGTGCTGACTGCTGATCACTGTAGCATTATTTACACCAAAACTTGCAAGCAACTTCAATATCCAGATACTGAGCAGCAATCAAATCAATTATAACATACCTTTGATTGGGATATTAAACAGCCATTGAAGAAAAGTCAAGAAATACAGAGACACAAGAAAATGCTTACACTACAGTGGCATAAAGAAGTGAAAAGAAGCTGTATAAGAAAGTGAACAGGCAATACAATTGCAAATTTGAGAAAAGAAAAACACAGAGGTACAAGCATAAAAATGCAAAGACAGTACACAAGAAGGAAGGAAACAGTAACACACAGCTATGGTTTCCTAGTGGGTTGGGGACTTTGGGGGATGTTTTTCTGTTTAATACTTTTCAATATACAGGGGCAGGCAAAAGTAAGTTTACAGTTATAATACTGATAATCATAATTAATAAATAAGAATATAAGAATAAACTCTGTTTCATGTACTCACAACTGTAAACCTACTTTTGCCAACCCCTGTATTCTTAAAGTTTCACCAAAGGGGTGTTCATTTTATAAATAAGGAATAGTAACTGTGGTAGACTACCTTTTTTCAGGTTTCTGACTGTTAGATTTGAGTGGCTGCCATGCTGCCTATAGAGAATACCACTTGCTTCAAGACATAGGACACATAGGAGGCCACCACGCAGCTCCCAGGGCTAGCTCTCAGTGCAATATTTCTGCAGCTGATATAAGTATTTTTTCTTCTGAGGCACTTCAGAGCCTCCACCAAAAAATCTCAACTTATTTAAATTAACAGTCATGGAAGCAGCAGAAGCTACCATTTACTGAGCACTGTTTATATGTGAGGGTCTGTGCTAAGTGGCTCAAAATCACAACTTTCCTTAATCATCACGTTTCTTACATGTTTTCCCTGCTTACAGATGAGGACATTAAGGCTCATGAAGGCTGTTTCTCCAAAGGCCAAAGCTTAGGAAGTGACAAAGGCAGGCACTGAACCCAGGTCAAACTCATGCTCTTACCAATTAAACTACAATCCTTCCTTCCCTGAATAGTACAAAAAGGTTTTAGAGTCACGCAAATGTGTGGGATCAATCAGGTCAAAAGCAGAAATAACTTGTGGAAATTTCATTTGGCCAATTAAGTGTGAGAGAAGCTAAAGTAGGAAGTGTTCTTTTATGACAAAGTGATTCTGGAGATAATTATTAAAACTGAAAGGTAAGCAAACTATACATTAGAAATAAAGAACTCTGCATATTGCAATTCTTTCCCGTAATCCTGTGCCAATACGGCATTAATGTAGGATACTGCAACATTCACATGTCCTGAAGCAAGAATGGAAGGTGCCCTATTTATTAGCTGGCTGTAACATATAAAGTTGGAAACCATGTTGGAAATCCAAAATAACATATCTTGCACTATTGTTCCATTCATCCCACTGACAATTTGAAAGTTCAGGGAACTCTTACCAGTCAAGATAAACATTATAACTATAGTAATATTCCAACAGTGATAAAGAGAACTTCTGAGTTCATCTAGATTGATTTACTTCACTGAGATTTTCAATTCCACATTAGGCAAGCATTGCTTAGATTTTTTATAGTTGCTTAGTTGAACCATAGGGTACCTTTGAATGATTTTGAGTAATTAGGAAATGTGTGACACTTCTGATGAAGACATAAAATTATAAGGTGAAAGCTGGTACCCAAACTATATATGGAAATGGCAATCCTGTCCCTAGTAACTACTTTTCCTAGTTAACTCGACTTAAGAAAAGAAAGAATTCACATAATAGTTGAGTCAATTTTGATCTTTGAGAGTTGGGTTCACCAGATCCAGTTCCCTGAAGCTGTCTTGTGTCTTCGGACAACAAAGAGCTGGAAGCAGAGGCACTTACCCGCACTGCTTCTGACTTCTTGTGAAACATCTCTTCCATGTTCTTTGCCAGCTTTTTCACCAGCTGGAGGCCATCGATTTCCTCTATGACAACGTCTTTCTCATACTCTTTGTATTTCTGTAAGGAGGGAGGGCAACAGTAAAAGCACATGATATCACCAAGCACCACGCCCATGATGTCACAGCCCCTCTACCTACAAGGAGTAAGTAAAGGTAAAGTTATAATATGACTGGCTCTGTTGGATTTAGGGAGATTAGACTATATTTCATAATTATTGAACCAACTAGGGATAAATGTAAACATTGACTCTGACTCTCTCGGAAACTTAACTAGCACCCAGGAAAGAAATAAACCCAAAGCAAATAAACTCTTTATCATTCATCTACTTCAGTTCCTGAAATCAACACCCTATACTTCCAATTTGACCACAATCAGACATTCTTCTGGTGGACTGCCCCAGATTCATTAGCTATCCTGCAGCCAACACCACTGGAAACTGACTATTCCAGATGTGTCATAGATAAAAATGAAGAAGTTCAACTTTTGTGTTTTGTTTTTCCTTAAACATCACTACTTAATTTTCCATGGCCAAAGACTGAGACCTTAGGGGAAAAAAAATAGTTTCAAGGCTAAGACTATAATAACTATCGTAGGAGTTAGCAAAATATAACCCTTGGGCCTAATCCGATCCATCACCTATTTTTATAAATAAAGTTTTATTGGAACAAAACCATACCCATTTGTTTACATATCTGATCAAGTTAAGTAGTCAAAACAGAGACCAGATGACACAAAATCTAAAATATTTACTCTCTGATCCTTTACAGAGAAAGCTTGCCAACTCCTGAACTGGAGTAGGAATTAAAGAAAGTAACATGGCAGAACATCTTATAAACACTTTATAATGATAGAGTTGTTGCTATGAATTTGAGTAATTCAATTCAATTATTGAGGACTTCACATGTACCCTCTAGGAGGTTACAGAAAGGAGTATTCACAATAAGTGCAAAACCCATAAAAACATTTTATATAAGGTATATCAATCTGTTAGTCTGTTCATAAGGGACTGATTTGACCCAACTTCTCAAAAACAACTTTTCATTCAAAACCCATCACATACCCTGAGAATTTATCTGTTTAAACCAGAAGTTCTCAGATGGTCCAAGAACCCCTCTGGGGTCCCTGAGACCCTTTCAGGGGTCCATGAAGTCCCCCTTTATTCCACCAGCATTTCTATGTGAAGACAGATTTTCTTCATAGGTTTTAACAAATTACAACGGACTGAACACAGAAGCAGATATGAAAATCACCTGTCTCCTCTTAAACCAAACATTAAAGAGATTTGCAAAAATAAAGAAATAAATGTCAACCCTCTAACTAAATCTTTTGTTTTAGAAAATAAATTTATTTTTCATATAGTATGTAATCTATGTTAACATGTAAGGATTTTTTATGTTTTGAATTAATTTTTTTTCTGTTTTAAAAATTTTATTTATTTATTTTTAGAGAGAGAGAGAGGAAGAGAGAAAGAGCGGGGGAGAAATATCAATGTGTGAGAGAAACATCGATCAGTTGCCTCTTGCACATCCCCAAGGCCTAGCAGGGACCCTGCCCGCAACCCAGGCATGTGCCCTGACTGGGAAATGAACCAGTGACCCTTCAGTTTGCAGAACAACACCAAATCCACTGAGCCTCACCAGTCAGGGTTGAATTATTTAATTTTTAAATTAATTTTTAAATTTCTTAGTTTGAATTTCTATATGGCAAACATCAATAAACATACTCCATATAAGCAAAAGGTCTTAGGGATCTCAATGTTTTGTAAGACTATAAAGGGGTCCTAAGACTAAAAGTTTATTTTCACTAAAGATTTAATATTGATCTCACTGAAAAGAAATATTATTTATTAATAAAAACCTTCCAAATGGATTTACTAATACTTTTACCGTTCAACAGGAATCCCTTACATTTATGTAGCTATCGAAGAGCTGAAGAAATGAAAATATTGGGGGGCTTTATATTTATTCATTTGTCAGAGAACCTGAATCAGTCAATAACCCCTCACCCCAAGATCCTATTTAGGAAAAATAAGGGCTCCACATCTTGGCTCCAGTAACCTTGACAGTCATTTTTAAAGAAAAAAATATAATGACTTTTTAACAGCAGGATCATTTTTTGAGATACAAATTTACATTTTCTCCTCATTTCCCCTCCTTTATCCTAAAAAATGTAAACTATAAGGAGGCTCAGTCTTTCCTTGTCCCAAGGAAGAGGGGTGTGTGTCCATAAAACACTTCCTTTCCTAGCTTAGATTCCCAAGTCCTTTGGGTGTCCTGAAAAAAAAAGATTAGACTTTGAGGACAGAGGGACTGATGATAAGGAAACAAATGTAAAGAGAGAATCCCTCTGATTCTTAAGACCAAAATGAAATTCCTAGAGTCTGGGAGCATCTGGCTACACAGAGTCCCTGGGGCCCACCACTGGACTCAGACCGAGGGCAAGAAGGGACCCTCAGACTGGGCGTTGGGGCCTCTCACCTGAACATCAGGCCCAAGGGCTTGGTGTTTCTTAGAATTAAGATAATCCTAAAGAAATAAACAAAGTGCTATCCAGACCACCTGAGTCTGGACCAAGACAGACATTAGCTACATTATTTCTAAGATGCTCTGAGCTGCTCTGCCTGGTCCTACAATGGATCATGAGTTGTAAGTGACACGTTTATCCCTGTTTCTTGAAAACATCCATAAATATCTTACATGTTTTTCTTGAGAGTCTCTCTCTTATAGCTCATCTGGAAAAACAGTATTCCTTCTAGCCTTTCCTTCCGCCTCGAAAAGTGGGCCCTGGTTCCCCAAGACAGTGAGGCTGCACCCTCCCTCTGACCGCCCGAGCACTGAGTGTGGTCCAGAAGGTGAGGTCAGGTCCTCATGGTCACACACCAGCCCACAGCAGACACTCACGGGACTTCTCTGGGTGAAGCTTGCTGCAAAACAATTGCGCTGTGACAATATAAGAAACAAGCAAGCCATGCAGCTACGGCTCTGTAAGAGTGACCGCCCCGCCCCTTGGGAAGGTGACTGGGTTGGCCTGGGATGTGGGACTCCAGACAGCCCACGCCTGGCTCAGGCTCACAGCGTCCTCTGCTGTATGAATAAAACTTCAATGACAATTACTGGAACCTTTCCCTAAATTCAAATGCAAGCCAATGTCTTCAGAGCCAAAAATCCTGGGGGTTCTCCGCTGCCTGCCAGATGTGTTCCAAAAGCCAACAGCCGAGACCAACTTAGAGCCAAGGCTGATTCACTACCAAAAATACAAAGTTTGAGAAGTGAGTAAAACAAAACAAAACTAATGTCAGTCTAATATTTACAGAGTCAGTGAAATCAATCTCTGTCTTAAGTAATTCTGTAACTGACAGTGATCTAGAGACTTCAGATAAAGAAAAATAAAATGGATTTCACAATTAGCATTTATCTGTATCTTTTGATTTTTATATAGGGGCCATTATTCTGGCCATATCTATTACTTGCAGGTGTTTATCTCCCAATAGACTTCTAAAATAGGATCAATTTATTTCTACCATCCCCTAAGTTTTCAGTAAGATCTTCCTGCATCTTCTCCTCTTTTGAGTCTGTTCTGTGAAAAGGAGCCACTGACTTCGTGGAGGGTTGTCAGTCTCCCAGGACTACTTGGTGCCTAGCGACCTAGCTAACCAATCTCAACATGAAGCTCTGTGCCCAGTCAAGGATTCCAGATGTGGCACAAACACAGCAGTTCACTGGTTCCACTCCTCTGCCCACCTACATCTCCTCCCTTCAGGACATGGGACAATGGGCCCTCTTTGCCAATGAACCCAGCCCATGCTACTCTCTCACCACGCTGGGGAACTTAGCACATAAGCAAAAAAAAAGGCACACTGCTTTTGAAGATGTGTTAATGTCTATTGGAATTGGGTTAGAACAATGTAATGCCTTGCTCTTACCAGAAAACATTACACTTTGCTGGACTCAAAGGATTTTGAAGAACAGAGAGATTAACCCAGTGATAGTCATTAATCCATAGCAAGCCCTTAGCAGTTTAGAATGGCAATGTGTGTGTGTGTGGATTCCTTCAAAAATGTGCCTACAGTATGAAACCAAGTAATTTGACCTCCGCAACTGGATAGAGCAAGCTACAACAGTACAACAGAATTCCACATAGCCATCCCCAAATTGTATAAAAGGATGTAGGAAATGTGCATGCAGTATGTTGTAATATGTTACAGACCATAATGGGTGACTTTGTACTTTCAGTTACTAATCTGCACATACACGTACACACACAAACACTGCTAGAAGGACATGCCAAATATTCACAGCTGGCTGCACAATTACAAAATTTTTCCTTTTGTTTCTTGCTTACCTGTACATTCTCATTTTTACAATGAACATACATTGGAAATTAGAAAATGTAAAAGTTCTAGTCACATGTAGAATAGCATATGGGCACCTAATAAACAGATTCCTTCAGGGGAACATGGTCCCAATTAGAATCTGTGGAATTAAGCAGCATGTCTTCGTTAGCAGAGCCTAAGGAAGTCGGTACAAGGAGTCCTCTGTGTATCCCAGGCCCTGCACGGAGCTGGATGCTTTTCACGTATCAGTCCGTCCAATCCTCACAGGTACCCGAGAGGTTGGCACTATCCCCACGTGGCAGATGGGGAACTGAGGCACAGGGAGGTTTAGTCAGTCATTGAAAGGCAGATTCTTTTTTTTTAAATTTTTTATTGTTATTCAATTACAGTTGTGTGCCTTTTCTCCCCATCCCTCCACCCCACCCCAGCCAAACCCCCCTCCCTCCCCCACCTGGACAATTTTGTCCATGTGTCGAAAGGCAGATTCTTAGGCAGTGAGTTTTACACCCAGCAAGGCGTAACTTCTAGTCACTTGGTCATTTGAATCTGGGGAGTAAAGGGTGACGGATTGACAGTATGAATATTTGCAAGCTTGTTTCTGAGGGCCCATTTCACTGCCATAACAACCTGTTTCATTAACTTTTGTAGCCAATGGTGGCTCAGACTTCCCAAGAGAGTCAAATGCCAAAAAGTGGAGACATCGTCACTTAACGAGGCCTGCAGCTGCTCACCAGGCTGCTCCAAATGAGCCAAAGCCACGTGGCCAGGGCACGCTGGATGCCACAAAAGTGGACATATCCCTCCACAGGGCCTCTGAGAGGTGAGCTTGAAACCTGGTCTCAAAGAACAGATATAGCTCTTGACAATATAAATACCTGGAGGGAAAGGACCAAGCCCCCTCTTAAGGTGGCCCTGGAGCCTTCATAATAAATTTCACATGGCTGTGTTTGGGCCACAAATCATCTTTTGTTCTCCAGGGTACCAAAAAACAGTTGGAGGCCAAATACCCCAAGCTCCTTTTTCTCTAGTGTTGGCCTCCAACCTAAGCATATAGACAAGGGCACTTGGTTTTCTACAGCTTCAAGGGCTATGTTAGCAATTACTTTGCTTCATGTAAAAGCAGTCCTCCTTGCATGGGAAAAGGAGTTAGGAAAGTGTTGGCAGATCCCTGAAAACACCAAAGGAAGACCGATGAACATGGAAGAGATGTTGTGCCACATGAGTGAAGGTTCAAGCCAGTCTGGATTTGAATACTGTCTCTAGTCTATTTATTTGTTCCTCCAACATCTACTTTGTGTCTCTGGTATGCCAGGCAGGGTATAAGTAGGCACTGAGCACAATGATAAGTAAAGAAAATTGAAGAAAGCTGGCATTCTAATGGTCAGGAGTGTTGTGATGAGTAACAGGAAAAAAAGATACGATATAGTGGTAGGTTGTACCAGTGGGGCGGTCACAGTAGTAACTCCATCTTGCTGCACCTTTAAAGGGTGACTAGGTTGGGAAGATGGGAGACATGACAGGGGATGAACCTGCCTGGCAGAGGGAGAGGCAGGTATGGAGGCCCAGGAATAAGAAGCTGCCTGGGGCCCAGGAAACTACCCTGTTTCACTTCACTGGCACATACAAGGCCAAGGTGGGGATTCTGATGAGAGATGAGGTCAAAGTAGTGAGCAAAGTCAGGCCATCAAGGGTAGTGTTCAGGATGTAAGAGTTTGGACCTTATCCTGATTTGGGTAGGTGGGTCAGGTGTGGAGACAGGCAACAGCCAGAGCCATTAAAGAACTTATTGGTATTGGGATTTGATGACCAGATGTCTGCATTTGAAAAATCTTAGTGTACACTATGGAGAGGAAGGAGTTAAAGCTGGGTGGAGATGAGGAGTTGGGAGGCTGGAGCAACCAGAACTTGGGAGACAATAACAGGAAGAGACCAGGAGAGTCAGAGGAATGAGAGGTGGGCTCCCCAGGAGACATGCAGAAGTTTGATGGTCGGACACAACAGCAGTTTGGGAGGTTGGCCATGTCACTGTAAGGAAATCACTTAACCTCCTGGGCCACAGTGTCCTGGTTCAGAATGCCTGGGAGGCTGGTGACCATCTTCCAGGGCTGCTCTGGAAGGTTACTAGGACATCTGTGAAAGCCCCCAGCATAATGCCTGCACAGAATGGGACGCTCTAGTCCTCAGGCTCCCTGGTTTTCCGTCCTGCTACAGGGGGGAAATTTTCTGCTATAGAATATTTAGTAGGTGCTGTATTTTCATACTAACCCCTTCCTGAACGGAAGTTCTTAAGGTAAGAGACAAATCCAACAGGGTCACTGATGATATCTATGCTCTTCACTCTGCCACCCCTGTCCTCTGAGCCTCCCCAGAGCTTGGGGCAGTAGCTGGAGATACCTGAGCAGCCCAGTCTGTGGCTTTAGCCAAGACCAGGGCAAAGGAAGAACACAGCCCTTCACAAGGGCACTTCTCAGTATTCACGACACAGAAGGAAAGAAAGCCTGAAAAACTTTTTATTCCCTCTCTCTCAGGAGAACATCTAAAACGTCCACTCCTTCTGTTAGCAGAATCAGCATTTGGCAAGAAATCTCATGATGGGCCAAGAACATTCATCATTTGCGAAGGGAGACACAGAAATGCATTATTTCTGCAGCATCTATTTTGCCAGATCATTTCACACAAACACCAGGAAGAGAAAAGCACTACTTCAATGTCAGAACACTTAATGTTGTTCATACATTTGGGTCATTTTTCTCCTCCGTGATAACTGCATATCTAGAAGTGAGTCACCTGGAACAGCCCCCACAAAGGGGCTCCAGTCAGGAGACTTCTGACCAGTCACAATTAATTGGGATTTAAGCCAAACATGAAAGAGGGGCTTGAGGACACTCAGCATCCTGAAAACATGCCCTCTGCAGAGAACAGACGAAGGGAGTATCACTAACCAAAGACCCGGTGCATCTGAATATGGTCTCTTGGCCATATTTTTCATCAAAAACTGCAATTACATCTCTAGAGTCAGCAAAATTGAATCACTAGATGAGGGTTGACAGAAGGTCCAGGATGGGGAATAGCAATGCAAGGACCTGCCCAGACCCAAGTGAGACTCCGGGGGGCTTGCCTCAAAGCCCACGACTTCAGAGACTGGCCTGCTTCTCCATCCCTCCTCTAAGCCTCTGGTGCTTCCCTTGAAATCCCTGACCCAGATCCCCATAAACCCTGGTACTGGGAAAGCACCCTGGAGACTGGCTAAGCCCAGAACCCTAAAGGAACATGAGCAGAAGATGCCTCACTTTCCAACCTTAAGGTTCAATTTTTAGCGTTATTTGCTAAAAGAACCACAGTGAAAGAGATAAGCTCATTAAATCAATCATGTAAGTAAGGATCACACCATCATTAAAAAGGAACCCAAACTGAAATCACTTCTATTTTCATTCATTTAACAAATATTTACAAATCACCTACCATGTGTCAGGTGGGTGGGGACTATTAGCAAATACACATGTTCTCTTAGGGTACAAAGAAGCTAAATTGGGTTCATTTTATTAAAAAATGGTAATAAATAAGTTGGAACAGAGCCACATGGATCATTTCAATCTAAACTACTTGAGCCCTGATATGCCAGAGGCAAGAGGGTGCTATGTCTCCTGCTGAGTGTATGACAGTCTATAATGCAAAGACCTGTATCTCTCCTTGAGGAGGAAGGGGTGAGTGTCAGGTAATGTGGGCAACCCAACAGTCAGTAAACACTGAAAACTTGGCCAGGAACAGGAAGGATACCAGAGTCGTGAGGCAAGAAGAGGGAGGGGTGTCAAACAATAAATGAGCCAAGACTCCTAGAAAAGGGAATGACTATGAAGTATATACAATTCCCTGCCTCCTGAGAGATGAGGTCGATGGAGTAGGCTGTGAATGTAGTGAGACAGCCATGAGCCAACACAAGGTAGCTGGTAAGCAGAGGCAGGATATCGATGAACCAGGCTTGATGGACAGTGGGAACAAAGGGGGCTGGGGGCAGTCTCTGTAGATTGCATGTACTCTCCTTCCATGCACATGCATATGTAAGCATGTACAACCCTCCATTAGGGAGCAAGTGGTGCAGTTTTGTTTTGTCATATTTCTAGCAAAAAGGGGTGGACCAGGATGGAATGGATGGGATAGAATCCACATGGATTTTGCTGTAATGCTATTGATTTGGAGCCTGGTAGCAGCATCGTTCTTGGTTTAGAATCAACTGCTAGGGGTTCATGTCAGAGGAGGATCAACAATGTGTTCCACTTGCTAAGCAATTTGACATGGTGTTAAGTTCAGGGACTCTCCAGCCAGATGTGCTAAGTTCAAGTCCAAGCATCACCACTTACTAGCTATGTGACAAATTGGCTAGCCTCCATCAACCTCCCTTCCTTCATCAGGAAAGTGGATGATACTAGACCTCATACTGTTGCTGGGATGATCAAATGAGGTCAAGTGTGTAAGTACCCAACAGAATGCTGGACACAAAGTACCCAAAATTGGTGACAGTAATGGCAGAGGTTAGTAATAAATTCTGACATTTGGTCTGTAACTTCTGAAAAAGGTCATTTCTTGCCTGAACACTAACAAGAAACTCTCAACCAAAGTTCACAGCTTGACAAGGGAACTAGTTCTGAATGCCATTCTGGAGAGAGGTAGTTTGAGCACATACACAAGGTACTGTCTTCGACAGTAACTGTTTGCGGATGGCTCCTTCTAGAAGAAATTGGGTGATAGAAGCCTATATTTGTGTGGGGGGGGAGTGGGAATGGAAAGGGAACAACAGTTTTTAGATATGTTACTAAAGATGTTGCCATAAAATCTAATCATTTACAATTCTTAGATTTTTCCTTATAGGCAGTGTCATTTTCTTATTATGACATAAATGTACTTAGTATTCCTCTCAACTCAATCATTGCATACAGAAGTGTCACTTCAAAATACAACACTCAAAAGCAATTATGTTTCCATGTAAATATGTTTCTAAATCCTTTAAGCTGATGTTAGGAACACTTCTTCTTAATCATAACAACAACAAACCTAACTAAAATTCATGAAACTGCAGGTCACAAAAGAATATTTTAACATTTGAAAATGGAAAGTGCCATTTTTTACAAATAATTGTTTCACACAGGTATTCTGATCATGTGTCTCCCATATCAAAATTAAAAAAAAAAAAACACCCAAAGTTAAATACAGTGCTCTTCCAGATCTAGTTAGGTTTGAAGAAAATCCTTGAAGAATGCTGTTTTTCACTGCCAAAGCCATCAGAACAAGAGACATGATTTGCATAAGAAGAAATCTTCGTTTAGAAATGACAGAACAGAAAGCAGGACCAGGCATTCAATTACAACCCCAAGAACAGAGAGGAGGCAGGGAGCAGCTGGGCTCCAACTTATGCAGACCTGCAGCACCTGGAGACCACTGGAGAATTTGGAACATTGCCTATAAAGCAGTTCTTACTTAAAGCATGGACCACCATTGAGGGCAGAAGTTATTATGAACTTCCAGCTGGGGGTGGGGAAAAACTTCCAGCTGGGTAGTGTGGTCTAAATTACTTATCAAGGTGCCTTCTGGTACTCACCTCAGAGAGCACTGTTCCCAGAATCATCTGGGTCCCCGGCCCCAGTATCCCTGGAGCTCTCATTCTCAGCTGGCTGTGTGGAGCGTCCTCCTCCACAGCAGAGTCCCAGGGAGCCTGCTCTTCAGAGCAGCTGGCTGTACAGTGGGTGCTCCCGGACAGATGTCTACTCCTTCCAGATTGTCAGGTGTTGAATGAAAAGATGGGTATCTCTCCTCTCCTGCTTCACTGTCTACACTTTTATTTAATCTTGATAAGTCTCATAAGCTTTTACTGCTCAACACAGTCAATGGGACAAATGCCACCAATAAATTTAAGCTCTGTGATGATAAAAACTGAGTGTGAATGCTGCATCACATTCCCACTTTATATAAGGGAAATTAAGTCAGAGGCAGGCTACTAAACCAGCTGTCGGTACAGCCATCCTTGCCCTAGCATGGCAGCGTAACATACTGCTTTAAAATTGGGAAATTCATCTGTCCACTGAACAAAGTCAAATGGCCTCAGTGCTTATTAAAAAATCCAGTTCCTGGGTATCTTCTGGATTATTGTATGGACGATCTGAGGCTCTGAAATGCAAATATTTATGCTATGCATATATCCTCACAACACTAAAACCCAAAACAATGATTGCAGGTCCACGTGTGTTAAAGAAGAAAAATTTCACTGTATGCACTTATGAGTGTGCTTTATGTACATCAACCAATTTAACTACAGACAACCTGCAAATAATAAAACACTACTTTACAAAGCTGGGCTACTTGATATAGATTATTTTCTGTAGGCGACAATTTTTTCAAACACATTTTTCTGGTGTTCCAATTTGAAATACTTCATCTTTCCTGCTCCCCAAGGATCAGAGGGATAACAACAATGACAACAACAATAATAATAAATTATTATTAATAATAGCAACAGCATTTATTGAACACTCATTTTACGGGTTAGGAAACTGAGGCATGGAGAGATTAAGTTATTTATGCAAGGTCACACCACCAGTGGTAGTATTGGTTAGGGGGACAGAAGTTACTGTAATAGAAAAATATCCCAAAATCTTAGTGGCTTCACACAAGAGAAGTTTATTTCTTGTAACCATCCCAATAGAGGTATATTTCATGTGACCATCCTACGTGGGGTCATCAGAAGGATCCTCCGGTGTGTGTCTCTGCTCTCCCCTCAGGCCTTGGAGCCTCCTGCATTCAGCCAACACACGGGAGTAGAGGGAGTGGAGAAGGAGCACCTGCTTCTTGAACTCCTTCTTCTGGAAGTGACATGCATCAGCTGTGCTCACAACCCACTGGCAGTAAGTAGCCTCATGGTGCAACCTAGTGCAAGAGAAATGGAATTGGTGGCTGGAGAGCCATATCCAGGCTCTAAGTCAACACTGTGGAAACAGATGCTTAAATCACCAGGGGGCTGTTCGCCCTCTGTGCTGCTGTCACAGAACCAGGATTCAAACCCAGGCAGCATGGCCTCAGAGTCCATGCTCTTAACTGCCACACTTTATGTAAAAACTCGATAGGCTGTAGATAGATCAAACTTCAGGTTAAAACTTGGCTTGGAGCCACCTGCAAGATGAATACTTTAGAGCTGGCACAATCAAGACACAGTCTACGGAAAGAATAATACCACCCAGTCACTCGTGTGTGTAATTATGGTCAGGCTCAGATGTTAAAGGCCAAGTTACTGGAACACAGAAAGAAATACATTATAAACAATTCTTAGACTTTTTGTCCGATTTCCTCAATCCCAGCTCAAATAAAACTGCTATTTGATTAACATCAATGACCTTCTCTAGCACACGATATGAGACGCCCAAGCCCCAGCAAAGTTAATTGCCTTAACTAAAGTCATTTTAATTCTATATCCAAGATGTCCTGAAAATCAAAGGCGATCAATGAATGAGTCTGCAAGATCCGTAACAAGCTTAGGGCTAATACTATTTGCAGCTTCTCAAGTGGTTCCAGTACTTACAGAGCCAAACGCTGCAGTGAATGATAGGGCCCTGCATCTGAATGAATCTTTAACTCCATCAGCCCCAAACTGAGTACAGGGACACCGATTCAGGGCACTGCTCTTTGTTGGGGAATATGGAGAACCATGGTGAGATCATGCTTAATAGTTGTGATCCCACCCTCCCTCCTGT
Source organism: Desmodus rotundus (assembly GCF_022682495.2). NCBI lineage: Eukaryota > Metazoa > Chordata > Mammalia > Chiroptera > Phyllostomidae > Desmodus > Desmodus rotundus. Next base: position 88,717,805 of record NC_071394.1, read on the forward strand.
GGAAAGGAAAAGCTGGAATCTGAGTCTTCCTTCTCATGGTTTTTCCTAAGGTGGTTCGAAAAATCCTAGAGCCCTAAAAACTGTTAACTAATGTTAATGTCAGTCTCTCTCTCCCTCTCTCTCTCTCTCACACACACACACACACACACACACACACACACACACACACACACACACTCACTGCACCACCAGTATGTTTTCTCCTAAAATGTATTTAGGAAAATATAAGGAAATTAATCAATGTAGGCACCCCATTGTCATCATGCATGACAGGCCTATAAAATGGAAATTTGGGCAGGTTTGAGGGCCCATTTGGTGAAGCCCATGGACCCTTTTCAGAATGATATTTTAAATGCAAAAGAGTAAACACACAGCAAGGAAACAAATTACATTGAAATTCAGTATTAAAATGTTTAAAGCACAAATTTGTAATGTTGTATTGTAGCTGGTTTCCATCAGTGCATTAAATAAAAACATCTAGTGGTGAGCATTCCCCACCGATCAGGGGCACCGAGACTGAGCACCAACAGCAAGGAGATGATTGTGTTGGCTGTGGTAGGATACAAAAATACCTGTGACTTCTGCTGGTGACAAAGTCACAGGCATTGCTGTGGCTTATTACCTACATGTGTAAGATAAAGTAATAAATTTTGGGTAGAGGTTAGTGAAAATACAAGATGTTATTTTCTTCCCACCTAGGTTTATAGCCCCTTGAATTCTCACAAAGGTTGTGGACACAGGTTAGGCACCCCTCTGCACTACCCGAGAATACCAAGAAGTCCCAGAGAAGGTCACCTGATGTGTGAATAGCGACGGAGGATCTGCCTCCAGTTCACATGCAGCATCAGGGTGTTCAACACCTGTTGACAGCTGCTGGTCTATGTTGCATGTACTGTCTGACCATTAGCACATATTTATAATCCAACTTAAACTTTCTATATATTAAATATATGCATCAAATTTTGAACATTTTCTGCAATAATTAATTCTGGCTCTCTATATTAAGTATAGATTACAGTTTATGAGTTTCTCTGGGGTGGGAGGTCTGTCAATAAAAGTTTTCAAATTGGTCAGGGAAGGGTGAACACTAAACTGAAACAACACTGATCTCGGGCCAGGGCCTTACAGCACATTTAATAAGAAATAATTTTTCTCCACTTAGCACTGGGTTACTAGAATTCATCACAAAAAGCATACATTCATGTATTATTTTTGTGATTAAAAATACATAGTGTCAAGTTCCAAGAAATTTAGAATGCCTCATAATGTGCAAAGACAAATGTGACTGACTCGGACTTACACTCGTTAATAAATTAAACAGCCCCTTCAACAAGCCTGGCATTGTTCACAGCTACTAGATGACTGTGTCAAAAAATATTTCATCTAACATATATGCAACCATGTATGACCACAGATATCTGTCCATGAAGTGATGCTAAGTGAAGTACATGGCATTTATAATTAAAGCCATTTAAACACACAAACCAAAAGACAATGGAAGGGACCACAACAAAATTCTGACCATGGCTGGGTTATGGTAGCAGAATTTTGGATAAATTTTTCCAATTCTTTAAAATGTTTTTTGTGATATTGCTTTTCAAGTGGGAAAAGTAAAGTCTAAGATGGAGAAAAATAGAAAGGTAAGTGTGGGACTCAAACCCAGGCAGGATGGTTCCAGAACCTCGCCTACCCTATAACTCTGCTAAAATAGTTAGTGGTAAAATGAGACTTTTTACTTACTATAAAAGCAAAATGGTTCTCACCGTTCAGAAAAAACAACCAGAAGGTAAACATAAGCAAATAGAAGAAAACAAAAAACCTTTAATCCCAGTTCCCCAAAATACCAGGGGTTACTCTTTGGTTTATATCTTTATAGATCTTTTTCTTTTTCTAAAATGTAAAATTTTAAGTGCAATTGTTTCTTTACAATCAATGTGAGATCATCCTATACATTACCGTGGGCTATATTTTCAAATTATTTCCCCAGGAAGCTTAAATACAAAACAGTTCATCCTTCAGACCACCAAAATAAATAAGGAGAGTATTCAAGGATCCAGCAAGCCTAGGGCCCTCACACCAATGACGTGGGTCCCTTGGGATGGGCATGGTCAAGATAATAAAATATGGGCTTCTTGTGAAAAAGAGAGGTTGTACATTTAGAGCAATATTTCTCAATGGAGGACCATTTTGCCCTGCAGGGACATCTGACAGTGACTGAAGATATTTTTGGTTTTCACAATGGAAGTAGGGGAGGAGAAGAGAGTGCTACTGGCACCCAGTGGGTACAGGCCAGGGAAACTGCTGTACATTCTACAAAGCACAGGGAAGTCTCCCACAACAAAGAATTATCCAGCCAAATATGTCAGAGTGCAGAGGTTGCAAAAGCTAGGGTGAAAGAGTCACTTTCAACACTGGATGCACATAACAGAAATCATAATGACCATCAAGCCCAATCTCCCTCCAAATTCTGAACTTCCGTCTAAGGCCCCTTGGACAAGGAGCTCTGGACTCTTTCAGGAAAAGCCTCCTGTGGCCCCACTGCTGGGCAACACTGAGCAACAGGGAGACATTCCCAACTTGAACTCATTCTGCTTCCCTGTACTATCTGCCCTTAGAATGCAGTTATGCCAAGAAGTTAAACAGACCAGCCTCATCCTGCCTTGAAATATTTTAAGAGAGAGCTAGAGGAGGCCATCTGGCATGGGGTTAAGAACATGGACTTCCTGGATGGGAATCCCAACTCTACCACTTACTCTGTACAGGTCCTTGGAGAAAATGTCATAGACATCCTCTGCCTCATCTGAAAACTGGGAATAATAATAATGACACTCCCCATCAGCACCCATCACTGCACCCCGGGCAGCATCACCTCTGAGCAACTGCTGGCCCCACCACATTTTATGGCTTCAGGTGGGCACAGAGCAGGCACACCAGAAAACAGTTTCCTCTTCTGAAAAATGGGAGTAATAATAACAACAAACTCATGGGGTCGTACTGAAGATAATATGAGTTACTATATACAAGTGCTTAAAGCAGTGCTTGGCACCATCTGTTGCCTTTTGTTTTGAGCCAAATATATCCCCATGGGCCTCAGGGGACATGGACTCGACACCTCTCCCTACCCTGTCTGCCTTCTCCAAGCACTCCGTTTGTCTCTGTTCCTCCTCAAACCCAGAGCCTGCATCTTCCAGCCACACCCCCAGGTTTGGTCTGACCTCTGCAGAGCCCAGAGCAGCTCTGGCTTCTCGGCACTCCCCATCAGCACCCATCACTGCACCCTGGCAGCATGAGCTCTGAGCAGCCGCTGGCCCCACCACATTTTATGGTTTAAGGTGGGCACAGAGCAGGCACACCAGAAAATGGATGAGCTGAGAGCTCATGGGGACAAAAATTCAAGGAACCTATCAGAGACAGGGAAGTTGTAAGGTCAAGGCTTCTTAAAGTGAGGACCAACAAATGGGGGGAAAAAGAAGAGTTCCTGGATTCCTGGAGCAGAGGACATGAAGTCACTGATGAGGCTGACAGCTGAAGAACTGACTTTTCACCCCAAAATCAATCATCTAATCATGATAGCACCTGACAATCACTGAGCATTTTCTATGAGCTAGCTGAGTGTCTCACACAGCACTGTCTTCTCACAACTCTAGAGATATGTGCTACTCTGAACAAATAAGAAAGCTGGGGCTGCAGGAGCTAAGACCCTGGGTGTGGGTGTCATAATTTGAAACATCAGAAGGGCCATCAAACCACACAGACTCCAGCAACACATTTCATGGCACCATGCATATATGTAAACACATTCTCCCGTGAAAATTAGCTTTTGAAAATGGCCCCAATAGAGATTTCATACATGTAATTCTTCAGTACAAAGAGGAACTCTTCTGAATCAATTTCTTCTTAGGAAACAAACCAATAAACCAGCATCCATTAGGAAACAAGCATAATTAGAAGAAAATCATCATTTCAACAAGGTCATGACACTGTCAGGGCAGACTATAGAATCAAGTCAACCATGGATTGTACTAATAAATATTTATGAAATTCTATGTGCCAGATACGTATTATGCTAAGTGATGGGAGATTACTTTTTTTTTTTTTTTGCTCCAGAGATTAAAAACAATAGCGTCTCCCTGCCCACAGGGCTTAGAGTCTATCAGGGAGGAACTGACCAAATGAAGCACAGAACACACATGTCATTGTGCACAGTGAGAAGTAGCACCAAGTACTATGACTCAAACAAGGGAGACCCAAATTTGATTGAGAGAAAAGGCCTTTCTGCAAAATTGCTGTTACTACAGAAACTGAAAGGATGAGTTGAGAAGAGAGGGAGAGACTGAAAGGAAAAGACTAGTCACCAAAAGGACTGGCATGGGCCCACACCCTAAGTGAGGAGGGTTGTAGAATAAAGAGAACACTGAACATGAATGAGATCACTCACAAGAACAGAGGTCAGAGGCAGAAGGAGGAGATGAGAGCAGGAAAAGAGGAAAAACAAGTCCCAGAATGAAGCCCAAGTAAATGCCCTTCTGTATGATTGGGTGGAGGAGAAAGACAGAAATGGATGATGGAGGAGTGAATGAGGTCATGGAGATCAGCCACAAAAGGACCATCCAGCCTGTAGCTCATGGGGACAAGGCCGCAGTCTCCTCCTATGTAATTCAACTCTGTGAAAGACCAGCTCGTGTTGAGTGTTGAAAATTATTAAAAGGTCCTAGTAGGTGGAGAGATGTGCACATGGATGAAGAGTGCCTGCTCCGCTGCAGGGATGCTTTTAGTGAACAGCCTGAACGAACTAACTCAAGACCGAGGACTGGAAGATCCACCAAATGCTGTTTCCATTCTGCACTTGGGGCCCTTCAGAATTTTTCCATAGAAGCTCAGTAATGTTCTGAGAAACATATTCTGCTGTGTGGGGGGAGGGAGAGGGGGAACAACTTCCAAATGCCTGGAAGACATGGTAGAGAATCCTCTCCACAAATCAAAGTTGTTCTTAAAACAGACTCCTGAGTTATACCAACCACTCCAGATCTCCATTCCTTAGCTCTCACATAGAGATTCAACTCCCAGAGGTCACACATCAATGTCACTACTATACCTGAGAAATGTTGGAATTGTTCTCAGCAAAGAAACTGTAAAGCTAGAAGCCCTGACTCAAAGATTTCACCAGGGAGAGGGGAATGTGCTATTCAAGTACACAGCTTTGATACAAAAATTGAATACAATGCTAAGGGTTTCCAGTAAATCTGAATTTGGTGTAGTTGGACCTAGAATCAAAAACGTGACAAAGTAAGACAAGAGCTGTTAGAATTGCCCACATATTCTGTAATCTACATAAAGAATCTTAAACAACGGTCAGCTGGGAGGCATATGTCTGTCTGCGTGAGTCATTTGACTCATCTTTTCCAAACATGGGTTGATCCAAAAGCTATAAAGTTCCAAGGGAACCCTCCTTCTCTACCCTCCTCCCCAAAAGGTGTGCGTCCACGTGTGCATGTGTCTGTGCTCTGTTTCGTGAGTACAGAGAGGTAAATTTGGAGAACAAAGAAAACTAGCACAAGTACAGAAAATTAAGGACCATTTCAATGGATAAAATAATCAAGTTTTGTTTGGAAAACCTTAACTGATAAATATGGTACCTTTGTAATTTTCATAATATTAAATAATTCCTATTAAAATTATTATTATGTATAAAACCTGTATAATTGTTATACATTTGATTACAATCTGTATATTTGTTAAATATGTTTTCTTTTTCCCTTTTTCCTATATGTGAACATAAATAATTACAACTTAATAGAAAGAGACCCATTCACCCATGATAAATTCACTTAATCAGATATAAGCACCGATGATAGTGACATTATTGGTGACACTGGTACCCAGAAAGCAGCATAGTAACAGCAAAATATAATATAATCAGACACCCATTTCCTTTCTAAATAGAAAGAGTGAGAAAGAGGCATGAATAAAACAACAGTGGGGGATTGAAATTGGGTCAAGGAGCGACACACATGGTCACTTTTGTCTTCTAACAACCACGCCCCCTCTCCATTCTGCAGCACAGCCTATACCCTGACGGCGAAGAGGCTGTACATCATCAGAAAATCAATAATCCTTTGTGAATTAATGAGTCAAACAACATAACCCCACATTCTCTGGAAGGGTCAGATACGGGAATCCAAGCAAGGGCCATTTCAGAGAATGGTCCACGTGGCAGAGATTGCCTGTGGCATTTTCTACATCAAGTCCATCACCTGGCGACAGGACATCACATCCTATAAAACCTCCATCAGGTAAACTGCCATGTTCTGCTATCAACAGACAAGATGAGTCCCAGGACGCCCCTCTAAAACCGGTAGAAATGCTTTCATGGAATTCGGGTAAAATGCAAAGAGGTAAAAGTGAAATTCCCCTGATTAAAAAATTATTTTAGCATCTATTCTAAATTATTCTCATTAGTTTTAAACTAACTCCTTTGATTAGAGGGTAAATCCTTTAAATTACTAAAGCGGGGAAAAAAAAAAAACGCATCTGAGACATACAGAGACAAATGCTGAGAGAGAAAAGGGTCTGGCAGGCTTTTTATAGAATCTATGCCATTGCATGTTTGTCAGCCATAAGATTTTCACCCAGGGCATAGCTTTACTGGGTAAAAATCACAACAAGACACAGGTTTCAATTACCAAATATTTATCTTCCAAATAAATCTTGTGTCTTCTAACCCTTACAGAAAATCGATTTGTTAATTCACTTCTATTTCATTCTATAATGTCTCCTTTTGTTAATCCTCTTTCCCTGGGGGACTCTTTTCAAATCTTGTCACTTCTCCTTTACTGAAAAAGTTCCCTTTTTTGAATTCAAGGTGAATTGCACTTAATAAACGAGCCCTGCATTTATCTGCCTTTCCTTGCATTCATTTTGTGTTCCAGGGTCTCTCTCATTAACTGAATGCTTTTTGAGCTGTTCCATTTCCTTATTATTACCATGCTTCCTTTAATCCATTCATCTTTCATTAAACACAGTGGGGGGCTACATGAGGTTAAACAGAAAAAAAAGGAAAGTAAAAGGGAAAACTTGAAACATCACCCAAAAACAGACGGTGAAACCTAACCTTAAAAGCATGGCGTATATGTTACTCAAGAAGCTCTCTGTTGTGAGGTCCTGTGCGAACACTCTCCTTGCTGAGAGAAGGACAGCTGTCCCGCAGCCCCAGACCAGTAGCATGGCGTGTGGCCCTGCACCCTCCTCCCCACCTTTATTAAGTTTCAGTTAGGCTATAAGGTACTGACTTTAAAAAACATATGGAGCCACATATCTGAAGGTCAGGTAGCATGCATTTCATGACTCATTACAAACCAACTAAGTATTCCCAACAATTAAGTGAAATTTCCAAAGCTACATGTCACAGATTAAGCCTCAGAGGCTATTAACTTGCCCCAGTTTCCTCCCACAAATGGCAGAGTGTAGGTCCAGACCCAGACAGAGGAATTTAAAACCCACCCATATTCTTGTTTACTTATTCCCAAGAAACCAATCTGAAAATTGTGTCAATTCATTGTAAAGTGGTAATGCCTCTCCATCTGTCTAAGATGTGAGCTCACGTTTTATATATCAGAGTTTTGGAAGTAAGGCACTTCTGCATTGTTTAAAACTTATTTCATATGACCCAAGCACATGCCCTGTGTAAATGCTAAAAAGAATCCAGGAAAAATAAATACCAAGTCAAGAAAAGTAAAGGCAGGTCAAATTATCTTGCCATCATTGTCTTTGTGCATTTGTTGTTTTTTTCTTTAGAGAGTCTTTCCTTCCCTTAATTTGCCCACATTCCTCTCTCTCCCCAGTCAACTCCTACTCCTCCATCAAAACCCTGATCAAGGGTCCCTGCCTGTAGGAAGTCCCCTCAGCCCCCAGGACAAGACTTTGGGCCACCTCACTGGTATTTACTCTTTGGCTCATCGGTCCATCCTTCTAATGAGTGGGAGATATCGAAGCACCTGACATATTTCAATATGCATATAAATCTCATGAGGGGTTTTATTAAAATGAGGATTCTGATTCAGATCTGATGTGGGGCTAGAGGTTCTGCATTTCTAACAAGTCCCAGATGATGCTGATGCTATCGGTCCATGGACCACAATCCAAGTTCTAAATAAGAGAACATTCTATGCTAGGGGAAACAGAAGGGCAAAGCAAAGATGAAGAATTGCTGAGGGAATAAAGAGGAATAGCTCTCGCTTAGGTAGGTCAGGAAAGCTGTTTGTAGTCCTGTCTTTTGTTCAGCTTTTTAATTTTTTTTGAGATTCAACATTAATACACAAAGTGTCCTGATTTGAGAACATGAAATTTATGCACCAAGGCTTCAGGCTAACTTCAAAGTGATTTCCTACCATATTCAGTAGATTCAAAAGATGACACCATCTTCAGCATCTCAGGGAGCTCAGAAGTTAAAAACAACAGGTGAGAAAACAGGATATTCTGGGGGAAAATAAATGAGGTTGTCAATGTTTTCTGCAATTTATGGCTCCAACAAGCCAACTCCCTTTCCCTCAGTAGGGACTCAGTTACGAAATAACAATACTCCACCTATCCTAAACCCTCTGCTAGGAGTCTTCCTCAAAGGCTAATAATCATAACTAATAACCACAGCAGCCTCAGAAGCCCTGAGCTTAACTGAACACTCACTCACCTTGTGCCGTGCAGTGCTTTAAGTGCTTCGCATAATAAGTAAGTAGTTTAATCCCTCAACCACCCTGCAAAGAAGCTACTATTATCACCTTCATTTTACCAAAGAATGACCTGGGACTGTGAAGATGGCCATGGTTTGCCCAAGGCCTCAGAGCTGGTTCACAGCAGGGTGGGATTCAAACCCAGGCTATCTGACTCCTAAGCTTGCGTGTTTAAGAGATACACTGCCACGGTCATTTCAAGGTAGAGTGAAGGAAAAGGTGACCCCAGAGACAAATTCAGAGAACTTAGATCACAAACTCTAGATAGGAAGTAGGGGAGATATTCCAGGGGGTGTGTACAAAGGTCCCCCAGACCTCCAAAGATGCTGAATTCAGCCCAGATATAAGCCCAGCTCTGCCCAAGTCACCTGGACTATCCGGGCATCCACTGATATGTTTTACTCATTTGCCCCTTACTTTGCAGAGAACACATTCCTCTTTTTCCACAGTAAAATTTCTCTCTCTGTGTGTCCCTCTCTGTCTCTCTGCCTCTCTCTCTGCCTCTGTCTCTATCTCTCTCCCTCCCCTCTCTGTCAGCTTTTTAGTTAAAAACAAGAGAGATGAAGCTTGAAACCTAATTAAGGAAATGGCCCGTGTACAAAGAAAACAGCCAGGGATCATTATTCAAACAGCAGCCTCTCTTTTTATTTTTGAGGTAAAGCTAACGACTGCTCTGCAGCCCAGTGGCCTCTATATCATATCAAGCACACATCCCGTTATTAGAGGATAATGCCAGCAATTGGAAAACACACTGAATAAAAACATGCATGGATCCCTGTTCTCACTTAAATGCTGTCTTGATGATTTAAAATAAAGACAAATGTTATCCTGGGAAATGCAGAGTTCCCGATGGCCAAACCCATTTATTCATCTTATGTTAGTAACATCCCCTTCCCAGCAGACCTGGGTCTGTGCAATGGGGGCAAGGGTGAGAAAAGAGAAAGCAACAAGATCAACTGTACCTTCCTGTGAAACAACAGTGCTGGGGCGGCTGGGAAGGGAGAGAAAGAAAGGGAGGGAAAGCAAAGGCAAAAGAAATCATCTGGAAAAGGTCTGGTTGCACCTTCCCCCTGATTTTGCTGAAATCTGTTCACTTCTAACCATCCTAACCACCAAGTCCAATTCACACCCATGTCTCTACCTCAATGCCTTAGGTACCTTCCCACTGTCCTCCCAGTCTTGCCCCATCCAGTCCTCCCTCCATCTGGCTCCTGCAGTGTGCATCCTAGAACTCATGCTCTTCCAAGGCTGGACAAAGGCAGACACAGCCCATGGGATCTCCTCCACCTAAATCCCATTAACTTCTCCCTCATCCATCATCACACTGTTCTTACCCATGTGCTCCAGCCACACAGAACTCCTTCCTCTCTGTTAACACCCAGTAATTCCTGGAACCTGGGGAGGAAGATCCCATAGAGTACACTACATCTGAAATGTTCTCTATGCTCCACACTCCCCCATCAACTACCTGTCTCCTGCAAGGCAGATTTACCCTGGGGCACCACTTCCTTCACAAAGGCCTCCTTGCACCCCCAACCTGATGAAGCCTACATCATGACCATCGAATCTTAGAAACCCCAACTCTTCCCATCATAGACCTCACCACCTTTCCACGGTTTTTGACTGTTATGAATAAATCTGCCATGACCATTCAGATACAGATATTTGAGTGGACACAAGTCTTTATTTCTCTTCAGTAAACACCTAGAAGTGGAATGGGCAGGTCATATGGTGGATATATGCTTAACTTCTAAGAAACTGTCAAACTGTTTTCCAAAATGGTTGCACCATTTCACAGTACCACCAGCAACGTCTGACAGTCCCATTTGCTCTGCATCCTCACCAACGCTGGGTATTGTCAGATTTCATTGTTTTGATTTTTGAGGAAGGGAGAAAATTCAAGCCATTCTCCTAGGTATGTAGGGACATTTCGCTGTATTATTAACAGACATTTCTCCAATGACTGATAATGTGAAGCATCTTTTCACATGCTTATTTGCTATCCATATACCATCTTTGGTGAAATGTCCATTCAAATCTTGCCCGATTTAACTGGGTTGTTCGTTTTCTCATTGCTGAGTTTTGAGAGGTCTTTATACATTCTAGATACAATCATTTGCCTGAATTGCATATGTTTTCTCCATGTCTGTGACTTGTGTTTTCACTTTTTAAACAGTGTCATATACATAGAAAAAGTTTTAGGTTTTGATGAATTTGTTCTTCTTTTTAGTGGATTGTGTTTTGGGTGTCAAGTCGAAGATCTTTGTATCTAATCCACAGTACAAAAATTTTCTCCTCTTTTCTTTTGGAAGTTTTTATAATTTTATAATTTATATTGAGGCCTAAGATCCATTTTTATTTAATTTTTCTAAAAGATATGAGGGTCAAGGTTAATTTATTTTATATATGGGTATCCAATTGTTCCAAGCCTCATTTTTTACAAACAAATGTGTTACTTTGGGAGGGCGGGGAGCATGTGGGGAAGAGTTAAAAATTTAATGTTAACATATTAATAACTCCTTTTTGTTGGAAAAGTACAACAAAATTCTTGTAATTGCTAACAAATTAAACATATTAAATAAAGTGAGAGGATTTGGAATAAAAATTTGTCTTGGAAAAACTCAAGGTTCCTCTCATATTGCTTAAGAGAAGAATTTATAACTTATTTTTTGTGTGTATTGTAAAATATACATAACATAAAATTTATCATTTTAGCTATTAAGTATACCATTTAGCAGCACTGAGTACTTTCACAATGTTGTAAAACCATCACCACTCACCACTTCTAGAATTTTTTTCATCCCACCTGCAACTTGTACCCATTAAATAATAAAGCCTCAGTCCCACCTCCCCTGTCTCTAATAACCTCTGTTCTAGTAATACTTTCTATCTCTACGAATCCATTTACTCCAGGTACTTTATATAAGTGGAATCATGCAATATTTCTTCTGTGTCTGGCTTATTTCACTTTGCATAATGTTTTCAAGGTTCATCCATGTTGTAAAAATTATTTTTATGATTAAATGATACTCCATGGTATGTATATACAACATTTTGCTTATTCATTCATCTGTTGATGAATAGTTGAATTGCTTCCATCTTTTGACTCTTGTGAATAATGCTTTTATGAACATTGGTACAAGTAACTGAGTCCCTTCTTTCCATTCTTTTGGGTATATATGTAGGAGTGGAATCACTGGGTCATATGGTAATGCTATGTTTAACTTTTTGAGAGACTGCCAAACTATTTCCCATAGCAACTGTACCATTTTACATTCCTGCCAGTAATGAATAAAGGTTCTGATTTCTCTATACCCTTGCCAACAAATTATGTGACATTTTGGTTATAATCATCCTAGTGTGTGTGAAGTAGTATCTCTCTGTGGTTTTGACTTATGTTTCCCTCACAACAAGTAATTTCAAGCATATTTTCAAGTAATACTTCATGTGTTTTATTGGCCATTTATATATCTTCTTTGGAGAAATGTCTATTCAGGCCCTTTGTACTTTTTAATGGGATTATTTGTCTTTGTATTATTAAGTTACAGAGTTCTTTGTATAGTCTAGATACAAGTCTCTTGTAAGATACATGATTTGCAAGAATTTTCTCCCATTTTGTGGGCTATCTTTTCACTTCCTTGATGCTGTCCTTTGAAGCACAAAAGGTTTTAATTTTGAAAAATTCCAATTTATGTATTGGAAAAATTCTAATTTTTATTTTGTTGCTCATGCTTTTTGGTATTATATCCAAGAATCCATTGCTAAATCTGAGGTTACAAAGATTTAACACTTCTAACAGTTTTAGAGTTTCAGCCTTTACCTTTATGTCCTTAATGCATTTTGAGTTATTGCCTATATTTGGTGTGACATAAGGGTCCAACCTCATTTGTAAGCATGTGGCTATCCAGTTGTCTCAAGGCTGTTTGTTGAAAAGACTATTCTTTCCCCATTGAATGGTCTTAGCACCCTTGTTGAAATCGATCAACCATATATGTGAAGGGCTTTTTTCTGGCCTCTTTATTAAACTAATGCTTTTTAAAACTTTATTTTGGAGGTCTGTAATCACTCTACTGATTACCTGCATGCTTATTGCCCTTCCCAGATTGCACTGTGTTCCACAGCGTCCAACACAGGGTCCTGCATGGGAAATGAGTGCACTCAAAAGTTGAGAGAATAATGAATGTATGAATGACGAAATGAATGAGTGAATATAGATGCTCCTTCCCTAGACATTTTTATGAATCTGTCCAGCACACTCTCTCCCTACCTCTTCTAAACATACCTTGCTCCAGGAACAGATCAAAATTTGGGTTTTAGGAAATGTCAGAAATATACCACTAAGCCATAACAAGCAAACAGTCTACCCTGTGAATAAAAATTACAAAACACCAACTGCTCCAACCAGGTTCTGTTCTGGGCCAATGGGGAAAGGCACATTTTTTTCTACTCTGTGGTAATTGTTTAGCCTTTCTTTTAAAAGATTATATATTTGGATCATTTATGACATAAAATATCAATGGCTAGAGTGAAAGTCAAAGGAAAAAAAGATAATGTGTTTCAAGAAAAAGAAACCTTAAGGGTTATTTTGAAGAGATAAAATTCAGACAGTGTTTACATATGCACATGTCATTTTTACTCATTTCTGTAAATGCTTTTTAACTTTGTGTGCTGATGGGGGGGCTGACTTTTAAACAAGTAATACATGTTCATGGCAGTAACATAGAAATTAACATAAGCATAAAATACAAATAAAAATCACTCATAATCCACAAGCTGCTAAAAACAACAATTTGTATTTTGGTTACACAGCCTACCAGAATGTTTTCCACCCTCCTGCATATGTAGGCATGTATTTAATGCACATACTCCTTCATGACCTACTTTTTCCATATATCAAAACCATGATAAATATCAAATGTATTTGACATCATAACTATTATTGCTGCATAGTATTCCGGGATATTGAAGGGCCCTTATTTAACCAACCGCTTATTCGGAAACATTTTTCACTTGCATCAATAATGCTGCAATGAACATATTCCTATGATTCTGAGTTTAGAAAAACTACTGAGGCAGGCAATATGATGATTGTTTTTATTAAAAATTCTTGTACTAAAGGAGCTTTCTTCCAACTAAATTGATTTTTTTTAGAATTTATTCTCACACTGAAATTGTTCATCAAGACAAAGATGTTTATTGCTCAGAGTGTATTTGATATCCTTACAATGGAGGCATTTTAATAAACAATTTTTCCTTAAATAGATATATTTTGAACTAATTCTAGATTTAGAGAAAAAGTATGAAGGAATTAGAGTTCCCCCATACCCTTCCCTCACCTTCCCCTAATGTAACATTCATTACACCTAGCTGTGGCACATTTGTAAAAACTACAAAATTAACATTGGTACAAAAGTTAATAAAGTTTTTAATGATATAAAAGGAATAAAGAGGGAAAGTTTTTATGCAGTAGAGATCTATGTACATACATAGATCAAAATAGTATTATAGTAATGAAATTAGCAGTTTCTTCCCATGGGGATAAGTCTACACACAGAAACTCTCTGGTGTTAGAAGATCAAGAACAACACTGTCATTATCAGCTTTTGCATTGAACAATGGGAGTATGATTCACCATGATTTATCCCAGCTCGTGAAACTACTCACACATGCCACACTTCCTGTCGATAACACTGATTAAAGCATACCCCCAGAACCTCACTCTGTACAATGAAAGCCAGGTACATTGAGTGAGCCATGAAAGCAACTTCTTTCCCTTGCTATGAACACTTCCTAAAAAACATTATCTGCTTTTACTGTTAAGTATCTCAACTCAAGACAGGTCCCCATTAAGAATCCTGTTCTTGTGTTTGCTTCGGCAGCACATATACTAAAATTGGAACAATACAGAGAAGATTAGCATGGCCCCTGTGCAAGGATGACAAGCAAATTTGTGAAGTGTTCCGTATTTTTCCTACTCGTTCTCTAGGAGGAAGGCAGAACGCCCAGCACAGGGGAGCTGCAGGGCCAGGGGAGACTGCAGTCCCTGGAAAGACTTGACCCAGTGGGGGGCTGAACTACCCAGAAGGATCACCGAGAGCCCCTAGCATCTAAGATAGCAAAGACCAGGAAGGTGGGGTGTGAGTTGCCCCTAACTGGTGCAACTCAAGGACAGCACAACTGGTGAACTAAAGGCCTAGGAAGGAGCAGAAGGACCCTGAGGAATTGGACAGGAGGCTGAACAACAGGGAAGGGTGTGGCTCAGGAAGGGAGAAAAGTGAAACCAATCCCTCCTACCAATTCCTTCCATTTCACAGACAGGAAGACCAGCAGAACTAACCTGACCAGTTTGAAGCCAGCAGAAGACTTTTTTTTCATTTTCTCTTTTTCTTCTCCTTTCCCCCTAAATTCCTTCTTCCTTTCTGTCCTTCTTTCTTTTTTTACTTCTTCTTCCTTCCATCCTTTACTTTTTTATTCCTCCTTCCTTCCTTCGATTCCTTTTCTAGTCCCTTTTTCCTTCCTTCCCTTCTCCTTTTTTTCCGTCTTTCTCCTTTTCCCACAGGTGAGACAAGAAAACCTGGAGCTCTGAAAAGACCAGAGTTAGACCCTGTTAGACCCATAAAGGTCAGTTAAAGACCAGTGAATGCAGGATATTAAGGAGACAGCACCACTGAATCCCACTGGCATTCTACCATAGAAGTTCATACCATAAACCCAGGGAGTCAGAACAGATCAATTTAAGAAGCAGAGGCTAACAAGAAGAGTCTCACAAAAAATGGGAAGACAAAGAAACAATCCCCAAATGAAAGGAAAGGAGAAAGCCTCAGAAAGAATGCTAACTGAAACAGAGGCAAGTCAACAATCAGATACTGAATTCAAAGCAATGGTTATCAGGAAGCTCAATGAGCTCACAGAGAACTATCAGAAATGACAGGGAAACTACAATGAACTCACTGCAAACTATATCAGTATGAAAAAGGAAACAGAAACTATCAACAAGGGCCAAGAGGAAATGAAGAATACAATTTCTGAACGGAAGAACACAGTAGAAGGAATCAAAGGCAGACTTGATGAAGCAGAGGATTGAATCAGCGAGCAGGAGGACAAAGAAAAAAACACCCAGAAAGAACAAGAAAAGGAAAAGATGCTCAGAAAGAATGAAGAGGGATTAAGGGAAATGCAGGACAACATGAAATATAATAATATCCATATAATAGGGATACCAAAAGGAGAAGAAGAATAGCAAGAGATAGAAAACCTGTTTGAAAAAGTAATGATGGAAAATTTCCCTAATCTGAGGAGAGAAAAAGTCACACAAATCCAGGAAACACAGAGAGTCCCAAGCAAGAAGAACCCAAACAGGCCCACTGCAAGACACATCATAATTAAAATGACAAAATTCCAAGACAAAGAGAGGATCTTAAAGGCAGCAAGGGAGACACAGGAAGTGACATACAAGGGAGCCCCAATAAGGTTAGCAACTGACTTCTCAATGGAAACGCTCCAAGCCAGAAGAAAATGGCAAAAAATATTCCAAGTAATGATAACCAGAGGCCTGCAACCAAGGCTACTTTACCCAGCAAGGCTCTCAATCAAGAAAGAAGGCCAAATAAGGAGTTTCCCAGACAAAAGAAGTCTAAAAGAATATGCCTCCACCAAACCAGCTCTGCAAGAGATGCTAAAGGGACTGCTTTAAGGAAAGGAAGGAAAAAAGAAAGAGAGAGGAACACAGGTAGGAAAAAATGGCAATGAATAACTACCTATCGATAATAACCTTAAACGTAAATGGATTAAATGCTCCAATCAAAAGACACAGAATAGCTGAATGGATAAGAAAACATGACCCACACATATACTGTCTACAAGAGACCCAACTCAGGACAAAAGACCTAAACAGACTGAAAGTGAAGGGCTGGAAACAAATTTTCCAAGCAAAAGTACAGGAAAAAAAAGCAGGGGTAGCAATACTCACATCAGACAAAATAGACTTCAAAAGAAGGGCCATAAACAGAGACCCAGAAGGTCACTTCATAATACTCAAAGGAAGAATCCACCAAGAAGACATAAACATTGTAAATATATATGCACCCAACATAGGAGCACCCAAATATATAAGGAAAATGTTGGAGGACTTCAAGAAAGATATTGACAGCAACACAATTATAGTAGGGGACTTTAACACCCCACTATCAAAAATGGACAGGTCTTCTAAACAAAATATCAACAAGGATATTGTGTCACTTAACAATACCCTAGAGGAAATGGACTTAACTGATATATATAGATCCTTTCATCCCAAAGAAGCAAAATACACATTCTTTTCAAGTGTCCATGGAACTTTTTCAAAGATAGACCACATGATAGGACACAAAGCAAGCCTCAACAAATTCAAGAAAATTGAAATCATACCAAGCATTTTCTCTGACCACAAGGGACTGAAACTAGAAACCAACCCCAAAGGAAAAAACCCAAAACTCTCAAAATCATGGAGAATGAATAGCATGCTATTAAACAATGAATGGGTGAAGAATGAGATTAGGGAAGAAATCAAAAACTTTCTGGAAACAAATGAAAATGAACTCACAACAGCCCAAAACCTATGGGACACAGTAAAGGCAGTCCTGAGAGGGAAGTTCATAGCAATACAAGCCTACCTTAAAAAGATAGAAACATTTCAAACATACAACCTAACCCTATGCCTACAAGAACTCAAGGAACAACAACAAAGACAGCCCAGAGCAAGTAGAAAGAAGGAAATAACCAAGATCAGAGCAGACTTAAATGACATAGAGAATAAAAGCACAATTCTCAGGATCAATAAATCCAGGAGCTGGTTCTTTGAAAAGATAAACAAAATCGACAAGCCTTTAAGTAGGCTCATCAAGAAAAAAACAGAGAGAGGATCCAAATAAACATAATTAGAAATGAAAGAGGAGAGATTACAACTTATACCACAGAAATACAAAGGATTGTAAGAAATTACTACTAAGAACTGTATGCCAAGAAATTTGAAAACCTAGGTGAAATGGACACATTTCTAGAAAAATATAATCTTCCAAAACTGAATGAAGAAGAAGCAAAAAACCTGAACAGACCGATAACAGCAGACAAAATTGAAACAGTAATCAAAAAGCTTCCAACACACAAAAGCCCTGGACCAGACGGTTTCACAGGAGAATTCTACAGAGTATTTAAGGGAGAGCTAACCCCCATCCTCCACAAATTATTTCAAAAAATTCAAGAAGATGGAAGACTCCCAAAATCATTTTATGAAGCCAACATCATCCTAATACCCAAAACAGATAAAGACACAATGAAGAAAGAAAACTTTAAGCCAATATCATTGATGAACATAGATGCTAAAATCCTCAACAAAATATTGGCAAACCACATCCAGCAATACATTAAAAAGATCATACACCGTGATCAAGTGGGATTCATCCCAGGGATGCAAGGATGGTACAATATTTGCATATCAATAAACATAATACACCACATAAACAAAAGCAAAGACAAAAACCACATGATCATATCAATAGATGTGGAAAAAGCATTTGATAAGGTAGAGCACCCATTTCTGATAAAAACACTTAGCAAAGGGGGAATAGAGGGAGCATTCCTCAACATAATAAAGGCCATATATGAGAGACCTACAGCCAACATCACACTCAATGGACAAAAACTTAGAGCTTTCCCACTAAGGTCAGGAACAAGACAACGATGCCCTCTCTCACCACTCCTATTCAACGTAGTATTGGAAGTCCTAGCCACACCAATCAGACAAGAAAAAGAAATAAAAGGCATCCAAATTGGAAAGGAGGAAATGAAACTATCAGATGACATGATAATGTACATGAAAAATCCTATAGACTCCACCAAAAAACTTTTTGACCTAATAAGTGAATTGGCAAAACAGTGGGATACAAAGTCAATATTCAGAAATCAAAGGCATTTTTGTACCAACAATGAAATATTGGAAACAGAAATCAGGGGGAAAAATCCCATTTATATAGCAACAAGAAAAATCAAGTACCTAGGAATCAACCTAACCAAGGAGGTAAAACACCTGTACTCAGAAAACTACACAGCACTAAAGAAAGAAATCAAGGAAGACACAAACAAATGGAAGCATGTAACATGCTCATGGATTGGAAGAATTAACATCATCAAAATGGCCATACTACCCCAAACAATTTATCAATTCAATGCAATCCCTATTAGAGTACCCATGACATATTTCACAGATATAGAACAAACATTTCAGAAATTCATATGGAATCATAAACGACCCCGAATAGCTGCAGCAATTTTGAGAAAGAAGAACAAAGCAGGAGGGATCACAGTACCTGATATCAAACTGTATTACAAGGCCACTGTAATCAAAACAGCCTGGTACTGGCATAAAAACAGGCACATAGACCAATGGAACAGAACAGAGAGCCCAGAAATAAACTCAAGTCTTTACGGTCAATTAATATTTGACAAAGGAGGCAGGAGCATAAAATGGAGCAAAATCAGCCTCTTCAACACATGGTGTTGGGAGATCTGTACAGCTATGTGCAAAAAAAAATGAAACTCGATCACCAACTTATGCCATGCACAAAAATAAATTCAAGATGGATAAAAGACTTAAATATAAGTCATAACACCATAAAAGTCCTAACGGAAAACATTGGCAGGAAAATCTCAGAAATTCCACGCAGCAACATCCTCACAGACACGTCCCCTATAGCAAGGGACATAACGGAAAGAATAAACAAATGGGACCTCATCAAAATAAAAAGCTTCTGCACGGCTAAAGAAAACAACATTAAAATAAAAAGAGAACCAACAGTATAGGAAAACATATTCGCCAATGATACCTCAGACAAGGGCTTGATCTCCAAAATATGTAAAGAACTCACACGATTGCACTCCAGGAAGACAAACAACCCAATTAAAAAATGGGCAAAGGACTTGAACAGACACTTCTCCAAGGAAGACATACAGAGGGCCCAGAGACATATGAAAAGGTGCTCAGCATCACTAGCCATCAGAGAGATGCAAATTAAAACCACAATGAGGTACCATCTCACACCAGTCAGAGTGGCCAACATAAACAAATCCACAAACAAATGTTGGAGAGGATGCAGAGAAAAGGGAACCCTAGTGCACTGTTGGTGGGAATGCAGACTGGTGAGGCCACTATAGAAAACAGTATGGAATTTCCTCAGAAAACTAAAAATGGAACTGCCCTTTGACCCAGCAATTCCGCTGCTGGGATTATACCCTAAGAACCCTGAAACACCAATCCAAAAGAACCTATGCATCCCAATGTTCATAGTAGCACAATTTTCAATAGCCAAGTACTGGAAGCAACCTAAGTGCCCATCAGCAAATGAGTGGATCAAAAAACTATGGCATATTTATACAATGGAATTCTATGCAGCAAAGAGAAAGAAGGAGCTTATACCCTTTGCAACAGCATGGATGGAACTAGAGAGCATTATGTTAAGTGAAATAAGCCAGATGGTGAGGGACAAATACCATATGATCTCACTTTTAACTGGAAAATAATCAACAGAAGAAAAAAGCAAAACAAAATATAACCAGAGACATTGAAGTTAAGAACGATCTAACAATGGACAGGGGGGAATGGGGAGGGGACAATGAGGAGAGGGGATTACAGGAACTACTATAAAGGACACATGGACAAAATCAAGGGGGAGGGTAGAGGTGGAGGAGGGAGGTGGGTTCCGCTGGGGTGGGGTGGAGGGATGGGGAGAAAAGGCATACAACTGTAATTGAATAACAATAAAAATTTAAAAAAGAAAAAGAAAAAGAAAATGTTCACCATGCCAAACAGGAAAAAAAAAAAAGAAAAGAATCCTGTTCTTATGTTTAACATACATATAAAATAACCCAGAAACCCAAACTTCACATTCTATTCTGTGACCCAAACCACTGCCTAGCATCATCATAGGCTACAGTGAAGGGAAAACTATGAAAGTCTGTGTGTTCTGTACAGAGAAAAGTGTCGGACCCTGGCACAGGGATGGCTCTACCGAGGGACGTCAATGCTGATACTCTTGCCAAGATGAGAGCCCAGAAGTTCGGAAAGTTAGCCTGGCATTTTTTCCACAGCACAACTAAGATTTCTTCTCACAGAAATTCTGCAATTTGTATCTCATAACTAGAATCACTTTTCTAAGTGCTGCTAACTCAAAGCCCAAATCAATCTCTTTTTTTTTTAAGGTAAAAATTACTTCAGTGTCACAATTAGCCACATCATTCAGTACAAAACTGCTTCATCACAAGGTAAATTTGCCCACAGAAACAAAGTCCTATTTCTCATGTACATTTATCCCTGTTTGATAACAGACTTTAATCTACAAGTACAAACAATGCTAACTACCATGACATGGTTTGTGATCCAGCAAATAATGACCACATTTGATTGGGGAAAAAAGCCAAAACTGAGAGTCTGTGCTTATCTGAGAAAGGTTAATTACTAGAGAAAGTGATGTCTCTTATTCTTTCACCTTACAAGCTGTTTTCTTTTCCATAACACTTATCACAATTTGTAATGTTTAAATATTTACTTGTTTAATATCTTATAAATCATCGCACTGTAAGTTCATGAAGGTATACATGACCACTGCATCCTTGGAGCCCAGCACATGGATCGGTGACTTCAGAATCATGAGGACAGGACATCTCTAGGCATAATCACTTGTTTCCTACATCCCTTAAATGTCTAGAAATGTACAGGATATTACTGTATTTTTCAGACTATAAGACACACCAGACCATAAGATACACCTAGGTTTTAGAGGAGGAAAATAGGGGGAAAAAAGCCCCGCTTCACCACTACCCACTCCCCGCAGCGAGCCAGGTAAGCTACATTTGAGCTATAAGACACACCCCCATTTTCCTCCCAAATTTGGGTAGGGGTAATGCATCTTATAGTCCGAAAACTATGGTAACAGGAAGATGTCAAGGTTTCCATCCCTCAGCTCCACAAGCACATATGACCACTTACTGTGAAAGTGTCCAAGCCCCACAATGACCCACACACTAGCCCCATGTATCAGTGTCAACACATGTGCTCTTCGCATCTGATGGTTTGTTCCTTCACCAATGGCTACTATCCAGAAGTGCTATGGGCATGTCAATCTAGTATTATAAGGTGGCATAAAGAGCTTATACTTATTCTATTCCAAATCTATTTCACTATACCTTTGTTAGTTTATCGCAAAACTAATAATTGCTTATTGAAAAAAATTACAGGTTATCAAAATAGAAAATCTGGTGCTAATTCCACCAACCTGCCATTCCCCCACCAAAAAAAAATCACATTTTGATGTGTGTCCTTGATTTTTTTCTCTATGTTAAACATATGTATATATGCCATTTTATGGGGTATATGTTACATATTATGTAATGGAAAGCTTTCTATATTAACAAATACTTTTGTTGTCATCATTGCTTTTGTTATTCTTATGTTGATTTATTGTCACCACCTAAAGAAAAAACTCTTTCTGTTTAATATTATAAATGTTGAGAGAGAGAGAGAGAGAACTAGTTGAACACATGGAAGCAAGCCTCCACTCCACGTTATATGGTAAGCAATGTTAACACAGGACAGGACGACATGGTAGAAACCCCCTGTCCAATGGTCAGTTAAGATCCACTGGAACTGCACATCTTCCAGAGGCATATATCTATTCCTGACTTCCAGAAAATTCTATTGGTTCAGATTCTCCTCATCTCCTAATACACTGTACTAATACAGAGCTTAAGCTCCTCATTTGGAGCTTTAATTCTATACAACAAAATATTATTCATTTTTCTCAGCAAAACCCCGCAGAGGAGGAAAGAGCACAATAAAACATAACCACACCAATGGGACACTCCATGGGTTCTCTGAGGTGTGAGAGGCTCCCACATGATGACCCTCGGCCCACATCTGTTGGTGCAGCTCCCACTCAGCAGTTTAAGGAATAAAGAATCACCTCATTACAGAGCTGCCATGTTTGAATGAGCTCTGGAGTCTTGGGTCTCCCTTCCCTCTCCAGAGCCTGGCCATCCCCTCCCATCATGACACAGGGAAAGAGAGGGGTATGTTGACCATGCCTGCATACACACCACCTGCTTGGTGTAACACAGTTAGGTAGATAGTCATGTGCATTTTGGCTACCAGATGCACAATGGAAAAGATTAGGAGTCACAAAAATGTGTGAGAATCTACACAAAAATAGTGATGCTTTCCCATTTCAGAAATCATGAAACTTTCCTGCTAGCATGAAGCCAGGGGGAGGGGAACTGTTCTTGACAATGTTTTAATCTACACTGCCTTTCCCATACCTGAGATGAGTGAATTATCTGCATGCATTGTTAAGCTGCCTGCAGTCCCCTTGGGGCTACCTTCCTCCCCTCAACAACAAGGTTTTTAGGAGCCACAGTCTCATCTAGCACTCATTCACACATGTCTAAGTGAGCCAGCCACACTTAGGTTGGATACTGAAGATACAGGAATGAATGAGATATCCACAATCCCCGCCCTCTGGGAGTTCACAGCCCCATAAAGGAGGAAAACAAGAGAGCTTGGCACCATGATAAGGGAATTATGGGATGTGCAGACCATATCCAGGAGTGGCACCCATTCCAGACTCAAGGTCACAAAGGGCTGTCCAGGAGAATGGTGCCTAAGCTGAGACCCAGAAAGTGAGTAGCAGTTCGTTAATTAAGATGAGGATGAGAGGGAATGAGAGAACCATGCAGAGGGAAGAGCAATGAGAAGGCTCACAGGCAAGAGACTGAGGTCAGAGGAGAAAAAGTGGTCTGGGAGGAGTGTCACCTCTGAGCTCAAGGAGGAAGCTGTCAGCATGACCCTGAGAAGCAGGCATGGCCCAGACTGGGACTTACAATCAGGTGTCAGCTTCCATGTCACCTCTCTTGAGACCTGCTCTGACTACCACCCCCACCCCAGCTTCTCTCTCTCTCTCTACAGTCTCCATGAACTTCAGAGCACCACACACATTATATTTATCCATTTATTTGTGTCCCCCTCCACTAGATTTGAACTTTCACTAATGCAAGAGTTTTTGTGTTTCTCCTCACTGCACACCAGTACCAAGACTGGGTCCTGAGAGGCACAGTGCTCAACAAATATGTTTCAAATGAACAAACAAGTCAACTTTCTTGTTTTCATTTAGGCATAGTTGATGTATTAAATAAATTGTTGTTAAAATTCTCTATAGGTGGAGCTGACCTTGGATTGCCTCTACTACTGAAAACTACTAGTGTAAAATACAATTTGGGGAAGCTTCGCTTCAAGCTACACCAAAACCAAAACTAAACAAATGACTCAGGTTATACCCTGATCACAGACTCCTAACCATGGGGAGTAGCTAATGCATGTACTCAAACCATGAGTATCCAAGCCAGGTCCTCAGTCCTGGGTTTGAGGGCAGAGACAACACCAAGCACAAGATGCTAGGGCCCAGAAGAGTTTCAATAATTAGGACGAACCCAGAGTTCTGCTCAGACCATCCAGCCTACAGGTGTGGTGTTGCTCACACAACATAATGCTATCTAATGTTAAAGACATCATGATGGAGAAGGAAAGTTCTAGAAAATAAAACATTGTCTTGCCATGTCAGACAAGACCCCTCTATGAAAGGCCCCAGTTGCAAGGTGCAAACTACATGCCGTCCTGGCATAATCAAGGTCGTCTCTGGGCAGGGCACACCACTGGAGAAAGAGACAGACAGAGCTTGTCAGGATTCCAATATTTAATAAATCCACTGTCCCTTAGGAAATTACCCAGTTCGACTTAGGTATACATAATAGTTGGGTCATGCTGTTTGGTCCACCCTTGTGCATATACATCCAAGGTCACAACTACCAGCCCATAGCCATGCCTAGAGCTGCCCTGAAATCCCTTGTGAAGTTTCAGTTCCTTAGTCAGAATCTGCATCGCACCCTTGCCTTGGATTTGTACATTCCCCTCATGTAACTGGAAATTAAATGAGTCATCAAAGTGACACAGCCAATCTCTTCATCACTGGAGCCTACCAGGGGAGGAGCAAAGCTTTGGGGAATAGAAAATACATTCATTTAAAGCAGTGAATTAGATATCTGCGCAGGATCCGTGTACGTTAAAGAATGCTGATTTGACTCTGTCAGCTCTGTGGCTGGGCTGGCGATACCAGCATATTTTAAAGAAGAAAGAAGACTGCAGAAGTTTTTAAAATGGCAGTGGCATAACCCTGCAGAGTAGCTTGATCTGAAGGACAGAACAGAACGGTGCAGGATGTTTCCCAAGTAGACCCACTGGGCCTTTGTCTTTAAGCACGACCTCCAAGCCATGGTGCACAGCCCAAGCAATACAGCATCCAGAAAACAGTGGTACCCAGGACTTGTGGCCTGAGAGTCATGGTACGTTAATCCAGGCCTACATACCTACATCCAGGAAACCCACCCCATAGCCAGCTCTAGCCGAGAGGCAGGTTTAACGTCACAAGAGTTGGGCCACCAGAGAACATGATTTGAACCTTTATCTCAATCTCACAGATTTATGTAGGAAAACATCTTCCACATCCCTTTTTTCCAGCTCTTGCATTCTCTCACACACACCCTGTAGCCTTGTTTCTACCTCTCTCCCCACCTGGTCTCTCCATTCCCTGACACGGAACACCCAACTTCTGGCTACACAATCAACACAGACAGCCTTATCCACCATGTCCTCTTTCATTTTCTTGTCAAACTGCTCTTGTTTTTCTCTCAGGTCATCCTCACACCCCCATGGGAACCCTTCTGGCCATTCCACCCTCCATCAAGAGGTCAGGCAAGAGCTCCCTAACCTGGGGGCTATGGGAGGAAGAGCATGTGGGAAGAAAAGAAGGTGAGGGCTGTGTGGAGGCAGCTAATCCATTCCTGTGGGCAGGGTTCTTAATCAAGGTTCAAGATGTACAGTAAAAAGAATCATATCTTGATTTTCACTGACATCTCACTGAAATTTAGCATCCCCTTGAATTTTGAATAACAACAGTCATATTAGAAGGACCTGGGACTTTATCACTAATAGAAATCAGATATTTTCCTACCACATTTATTTGTTGCCAGTATCTCAAAATAGCATTTACTCTCATCATTATTTTGAAATTAAATCTGCTGCTGGATCTTGATATTTAAGGTGTTAATAAATAATCATTATATTATTATATATATCATACATATGGAGGGTTGTTTTGATAACTGTATTTCATTATAATTAGGCTTCCCTATAATTCTATGCATTACGTCTTATGAACTTGAAAGTCTTTTTTTCTAAGAAAGAGTACATGTTAGACAGTCAAAGTGGTCAATGCATGAAACAGGTGCATAAACAATGCATAAACACCACCTGCCTGGGAGATGGGTCCATGAGCTGAGACCAGGACTAAGTATCCAGCAAAGACATAGAGGTGGGGCAGGGCAGAGGTCACATGTTATGAAAGCCCAAATGGCCACAGCAAGACAGGTTTCCAAGAGCCTGCCTCAGGTTCAAGATGCATTATCTGACTAAGTTATGGAAGGCAGAGATGTGAAGATGATGAAGCAGGGCTCTGCCCAAGATGAAACACAGTCATATGCAGAAGAGACATCAGACTCATAAATAAGTCTGTCTACAGTAGGCAATTTCTGGGATGGGCCCCAATGGTCCATCCAGCTTTCTGGTACTGGTGCCTTTGTACAATTCTCTTCCCTTGAGTGTGGCTGGAACAGGTGACTTCTTTCTTTTGAACAGGATACAACAAAAGTAATGTGATGCCACTTCAAAAATTAGATTATAAAAAGAATCTGGCTCCTCTCTTGCTTGCCTTTCTAGCTCTCTCACGTGCTCACTCCGATGGAGCCCAGCTGCCATGCTGTGCACTGCTCTACAGACAGGCTCACATTGTGAAAATCTAAAGAAAGCCTCCAGTCAACAGCCAGCAAGAAACTGAGGTCCTCCGTCCAAAAAGCATGCCAGTGAGCTGGGAGCAGACCTCCCCAGGTCGAGCCTTCAGATGAAACTGCCACCCGGTTGATACTTGGATCTCAGTTAAGCTGTGCTCAGATTCCACAGAGACTCTTAAGTAATGACCAATTGTTGTTGTAAACCACTATGTTTTGGGGTAATCTGTCATGTGGTGACCCGGAGCATACAAGTATGAGCAGGAAAACTGGCATTCTAGAAATGCTGGGGAAGAGGTCATCTCTGTTAGCTAGGAGGAGGGTTTCTGAGGAGACCTGAACTTGATGTGGGCCTCAGAAACAAGGACATCAGAGAGTTTTACAAAATGACGTCAAAAGAAAATAAATACAAAATAGTTATAGTCAGGTAATAAAGTTATGGGGTTTTGCCTTCTACCAAATATTTTTATACTTCCTAGATGTTTCTATGTAGATGAAATGATTCTATAAATATAGAAATATATATATTTGTATTTTTCCAGATTTTTTACACTTTATGCATGATGATTTTTTAAATGGGGAAGATTTAGATTTAGATGTCATGAAAGAAGGTCGTTTCCCATAGACTGAATGACACAAACACAGAGGAACACAGAAGGCACAGAAAGTGATTTAATTCATTTGGATGATTGGTAGGTTAAAGAAAGCACTGGGGAAAAAATCAGGGAAGCTAGAATGGAATCAGAAAGTGGAGGAGGGTGTGTGTGAGACACCGACAGAGAAAATGAGACCCAGAAAGAGAGAAAAAGAGAAATCTCTGTTTTTCAACTTGTGAGCAGTTGAAAAAGAAAGAAGAGCCCAGCAGCCAAGACTAATGAGATGAATCCAGCCCATTCTTTCTAGCCAGTAAGCACAGCTGGATGAGAGGAAAGAACAAACCAAAGACCTTCACAGATACCTCAACTTTCCTCACCAAAAGCTATCCTTGTGCTGGACATGTGGAACCACAAAATTCTGCTTCCCCTTCTCAAGTGACATGTTTACAATATTCCAGGAAAAGAACTGAAAATGTGAGGAAGCAGAGCAATATTTTAATGTACTAACCAGGAGGAGAGCTCTCCTCATAGCCCACAGCAGGATCCACAACAAGGAAGTCCAAGGCTTGGTTTTGAACTTTCTGAAACATAGAACTCCGGATAAACTGAGCCTGGGAAGAATGGCATCAGACACAATCAGAGCCACTTCTGACCACTCACTCTGCTCACCAGTGCCCAGACTAGAAATGATGGCAAGTTCTCAGGAGAAGCCAAGCAGTGTCCCTAGGAAGCGGCTCTGGGAAGGAGCCCTGAAACCTTACCATCTCATATTGGCCAAGTCAGGGACAGGCAATGGGAACAAGAGAAGTCCCAGGTAAGTGTGAGGAACCTGAAAACAAGGGTGTCTGCACCTTCTATCCCCACATTAGTGTTGGAGCCAGCACTTTTTAAAAAAATTGAACAAGAAAGTGATTTCTCCCACTCAGTTCTGGGGGCATTAATGTTAAATCATACATAATTCAAGTAATACCAGAAATCTTCCTAATCTCAGTGACCATCTTTACTGGCAGGGATCTCACTGCCAGGTATTATAGGTAAACCAGTCATGAAATCCCTGGTAATATAGACTCAAACAACCATAGATCTCCAGCAAAAGGCTGCATCTGAGCGGATCTCAGTCTAAATGTAGTGGTGCCCCAAATCACCAGCATCTGATTTTCCCGGCATATTCAGACTCTCAGAGAATGAACGTTATGGGCCTCAAAATCAGCTTGGTGTAAAGTACTGAGCACCCCTGCTGTCAAGAAAGTGGGCAAAAGATATACATGTGTGGTACAGGTGTGGTGAAGAGCACAGACAGCCCCAGAACTTCTCCAAGCCCAGGAAGGTACAGGAAGACTAGAAAGATTCCATCACTGGCTGAGAGAAGCTTGAACAGAGCACAGAGCTGGCAACCTGCTCAAGAATTACAGGAAGGATGAGTAAATGTAGAATCAACAACACTGGTAGCTACTGGTAATGCTCACTTGACATCCATGTGTCACACCCACATCCACACACACATACATCTTCTTGCCTCCTCTGGATGGGTGGGTCCATGCATCCAGCCCTGGCCAATACATGTGGGAAGGAATAGGTCACATCCAGACCAACACACTTAAAAGCCACCCAGTGACCTCCCAGTTGTGTCTTCTCTGCCTGAGAAACTACAGGCTTTGTGCTAAAATAAGACAGTAACAGCGAGTTCCTTGATCACTGTATGGATAAAAAATGTCCTGGAATATTGCCCAAGTCATGGAGGACTTTGTCTGAGCGAGAAAATGACTTAAGTGTTGCTGAATGGGGGGGAGGAGTTGGGGGGGAGCGGGGGCATTAATTTGTTAACCTAGACTCTCCTGGATGAAATCAGCAACTAGGAGCAAGGATGTCTCCACAGATGCTATCACAGACAGGTGACAGCAAAGTACCAGCATTCCCTTGCTTCCATGCCAGGGCTTCAGATGGCCCATGGAACTTGGAACAACCCCAAGGAGAGCCAGAGGGAGTACCATGAACTGACTGGGATTTCATTTTGACAACTTGGCAGAACAGGAACTCAAACTAGAAATGAAGTTCAATTAGAGAGAAAGAGACTTTTCTGCACACCTCAATTTGTGGCTTGAAAGCTGAGCCGGCTCCCCAGATGTCTGTATCACAAGCAAAGTAAAGGCCAACTGGCTTTTCTCTGGCTGTCTGCAATTTGACCAAGGGAGTTGATAATCTCTCATTTCAGAGAATCATCGCATTTCAGGATGACATGAGACCTCCAAGTGCTGGGGTGACATACAGGTTTCAGTTCCAACGCCAACTCCATGGTTTGCTGGTGACTTCCTGAAGGGCCATGTCAGAAGGATTCTGGGATGGCATCCAGGCTCAGTGGGGAAGACAAGGCTGGTTGATTTACAGAGGTCTGCCAGCGGAAGGCAGAGTGAGAACCCAAGAGTAGTGGGGGAAAGAAAAAGAAAACAAGCTGACCCTAAGGGCCCAGCTACCTCATTTTACAGATAGTGAAATCGAGTTCCAGAAGATGTGCTCAAAGCTCTCCAGACACACGATCCCAGAAACAAGACTCTAACCCCCATCTCTAAATTTCCATTCATTGTAGTTCTATTACCACCAGCTGTGGTTTAGAAATAATTATTTCTAAAGATGCAAATTAGACACAGCCCTCCTGCTTTTCTCCAGGGTTTTTTGGTGGCCCACTGTTCCTGATTTTATATAAAAACAATACATAAAACTAAATAATTTCTCAAAAACAGAAAACTTTTTCTGATTGGAAGTAAAAAGGAAAGCCAGGGAGATATGAATCTTGAGATGCCCCGATGCACTATTGCTGCCTTGGAAGATGAAGGAGCTTCATGAGAAGTATTGGGGGCATACTTAAGGAGCTGAGAAACATCCTTAACTAAGATCCAGCAAAGAAATAGAGATCTTGCTCCTATGACTGTGAGGAACAGATTCCAGCTGACAACCTGAAAGCACAGAAGAGGATTCTTCCCCAGAGTCTCCAGGTCATAGCCTAACCAGGATGGCACCTTTACCTTGGCCTATGGTACACTGAGTGCAGATCTCACTGAGCCCCCTGGACTGCTGAGTGATGGAGCTGTGAGATAATAAATGGAAGTTGTTTTAAGCGACTAAGTTTCTGGTAAATTGTTATGCAGCGATAGAAAGCCAATGTAATGGGCAGCTGAAATGTGCCTCCTGTGGATGGTTGGCAAAGGCATGTTTGAGGAATGAGGACTGTCAACATCTTGTTAAGTGGTGGCAATAGGGGGAAAGCAACTTGTGCGGAAAGCTCAAGAAAAGTGTCAAGGTAATGGCTGGACCAGGTCAATAATTCCTATAACACTGAATATACAGTATTTCTATAACTTCCATGTAAATAAAGTAAGTTTTGTAGGATAACAACACAAAAACTAAATAATCTACAAAATGGAGGCTAAGCAAAACAGAGAAAAGAAATTCTTTTTCTCATTCATATTTGCAAATTCAGCACATATGTAAATTTGCTAAAGACTGCTTTAACAATTAAATCTTCCATATACTTGAGGAGAATGCTAAATGCAGGGAGAATAAGGCAATTTTGAAAATATGTTCAAGCTTAAGTATCACAAGGTCTGAATTAAATGGTGTCCACACATGACTTTGCCCATCCTCAAGGCAAGAAAAGCTTTTACTTATCTGTTCCCCAGGGCCACAATCAGATTAATACTAACATTATTATTACTAAACAACAACAACACAACAGCTATGTATTGAGGCCTTTTCTCGTGGATCAGGCCCTTTTCTAAGTATTTGACATACTTTTAAAGTATCTTTCATCAATCAAATTCATGAAACAAAACACAAATGGTTTCAGGACCACTGCCTCCAAGGTTACAGTTCTCAGGTGCTTTGTTTCCTTGGTTAGAATACAGAGAGGCGTGGGTTCAAATTCCAGCTGAGTGACCTTGGCCAAGTTCTTTTTTCTCTCTCCAAACCTCAGTTTTATCACTTATAAAATGGTGAAAATAACTGTCCCTCATAAACAGGTTTATTGTGAAGGCCAAGTGAGATCAGGCACATGTCAGCTTAGTGGCCAGCAGGTGGTACAGCTCAGTAATGGCAGCCATTGGCCATGATGTCAGCAGAGGTGGAATGACCCCTTGAATGGCAATCACATAAAGGCTGTCCCACCCAGAGCAGCCAAGCAGTATTTCTTATACATGGGCAGTAGCTTCTTTCTTATTAAAAATTTGTCATATGAGCTTTTTCTTTAAACCTCTTTTCCAAAGTCCCATACCACAGCTCAGAATATTAATATTTCCCAAATGCCAAAGTCAGCCCACTGTTCTGATAGATTCTGAATATAAACACATACCAACCCTAGGTTTCAGACTATTAACTACTTTCCTTTTTCTTCTCTTTATTTTATCACTTTCAACTTGAAACAACCAAAGAGATTTATATTTTAAACACTATAAAAATACCCTAAAACATCTCTTTCTTCCAGGCTGGAACTTTTTTGTGCCATTAGAGTAAGCCAAAAAATTGTTATATGAATGAATTACAAACCCCTGAAAATCATATGTGTTTAAGGTAGAAAAAAATAACTGAGAGCCGTGGTCTCTGGAATAATCACTTAGAATACCTTGCCCCATCACCACCAAACATTACAGTTATCACACTCTCTACATTCCACTTAGGATATACTCTCTAAGGTTTAAGAGAAACTTAAAACAGTCAGGGATTGGTGTTCCCTTCCCTGAACATCAGCCTTAGTGTGAAAAACACCAACTGATTTCAGACAGGCTGGCATCGAACTTTTGGATCCTGAAAAACAGTGACTAAATCCTATTCCATATAGGAAGGATACCTTCTATTCTGTTTTGGGGGGTTTTGTTTTTGTTTTTGTTTTTTTGATTTTTTAAAAATTTTTATTGTTATTCAATTACAGTTGTATGCCTTTTCTCCCCATCCCTCCACCCCACCCCAGCCAAACCCCCCCACCCTCCCCCACCTTCACCCTCGTCCTTGATTTTGTCCATGTGTCCTTTATAGTAGTTCCTGTAATCCTCTCTCCTCACTGTCCCCTCCCCACTCCCCCCTGGCTATTGTTAGGTTGTTCTTAACTTCAATGTCTCTGGTTATATTTTGCTTCCTTTTTTCTTGTTGATTATTTTCCAGTTAAAGGTGAGATCATATGGTATTTGTCCCTCACCGTCTGGCTTATTTCGCTTGGCATAATGCTCTCTAGTTCCATCCATGCTGTTGCAAAGGGTATAAGCTCCTTCTTTCTCTTTGCTGCATAGAATTCCATTGTGTAAATATACCATAGTTTTTTGATCCACTCATTTGCCATCAGAGAGATGCAAATTAAAACCACAATGAGGTACCATCTCACACCAGTCAGAGTGGTCGACATAAACAAATCAACAAACAAATGTTGGAGAGGATGCAGAGAAAAGGGAACCCTAGTGCACTGTTGGTGGGAATGCAGACTGGTGAGGCCACTGTGGAAAACAGTATGGAATTTCCTCAGAAAACTAAAAATGGAACTGCCCTTTGACCCAGCAATTCTGCCGCTGGGATTATACCCTAAGAACCCTGAAACACCAATCCAAAAGAACCTATGCACCCCAATGTTCATTGCAGCACAATTTACAATAGCCAAGTACTGGAAGCAACCTAAGTGCCCTTCTATTCTGTTTTTAAAAATAGCATGTCCTATGCACCAAAATGTTGTGGGTTCAATTCCCAGTCGGGGTGCATATGAGAGGTAACTGATTGATGTTTCTCTTTCCTCCCTCCTCCTCTTTCCCTCCTTCCTGTCTTTCTAAAACCAATGAAAAATATACGCTCAGGTAAGGATTTTTTTTATAAACAAAAATAAAGTAATAAGTTTCTTCTACAGGCTGATCATGTTTCTGAACCTGCCAAGCTCTCTTCCCAGTGACAGGAGGATAGGGTCCACCCTACACCTCCAAGAAAGACATAGGAACTCCCTAAAAATCTACTTCAATTTAACTGAGTAACCCAGGAGGTTCTGGACTGTCATAGCCTCTTTTGAAACTCCAACAAGTCACTGTTATTAAAGAGTATTTGTGAAGAGTTATTTAAGGAGGCTGAGTACAGATTCCATACTGAAAATATTACTTTGCAAGACCCAAGCCTTAAAAGGTAAAAATACACAACTGCATAGGGGTGAGTGCACCAAGGCAGTGTGTCCAAATGGCTGTTACTTGAGTCACATTGTCATATTTAGAATGTCTGAACACCACCTGCAATCTTTGTGGGTTTTTTGTGTAATAAAGTTATATTTTCTTCTTGTTGACTACTTTAGCCTCATCCTTAAGCCCAAATGACAATGACATCATGACTGTGCCAGTTCAGTTTTCCCCTCATTTCACACTAAAATAAGTACAAACTACTGAAATGCAAAATGTCTGTGTTCCACACTCAGGTCAAAGATAAGATAATGTGTGTAGAGGATTAAACCATTTAAAGGAGCTCAAGTTTCTGCTTTTTGAGTCACATGGTACCATAGAAATGACAATAAAGTGAACCAGTCACAGACTCATGGTAACTGAGAGCTAGCAGAAGGCCTGCTCAGGCTGGATGTCATCCCTGTCATCACTTTGCCCTTTGCCAGTGGTGGCCCTTCCCCAATTGGAATCTAAGGTAAGAAAGGGCAGTCACTGACTCTGCCATTGTCACTCCCTCCAGCCTTGAGTTCTGTGCCTTCAGCATGGAATAGGCAGCCCTTGCAGTCATTTATTTAGTCCCCACTCACTCATTCCACCTTTGTGTGAGTATGAAGAACCTAACAGCAAATACACTGGACAAAATGCCCTAGGACGTGCTTGAGTAAGCTGTTCTGTCAGCCCTCAGTGTGTGTGTTCCTGTAGAGATTGCCCACTTTGAGGCCATGCCCCCTCAGAACCCTGTGTTCTCTACAATTGCAATCCAACACCTTCAGCCAAGAGGCAAGGTGAACTTCAGGCAACATTAAACTCCAAAATCCAAAACATGTGAACTCAGGAAATCATCACTGTTAGGAAAGTTTAGAGAATTTCTTGATGTCTTAACCTTATTTTCAATTTTTTTTCTCTCAACCTTATTTTCCATTTTGTTATCTGGAATAAAAGCAAAAAAAAAAAAAAACCCAAAACAAACCCAGCACATTTATTATTGACAGCAGCTAGCAAATTATCCAATTCCATTTACCAATACTTGATAATTTCAAGTACTACCAAGACCTCATGTTCCAACATTTTTCATGTTAATTTTATTCATCATAGAGGTAGCTAAAGGATGTTTCACTTCTATAAGACTCAGGCCAAACTGATCCATTTTCTGTGTTTGGCAACAACCAAAATTTCCCAAGAGCCACTGATTTAAGTCCCAATTTTCTAGACCTAAGAACTTTTTCCACTGCTTTTAAATGATTATATATAAAGAAAAATTAGCCCATATTTTTCTAATTCCTGTGTCCTTCATTCATCAAATGCTTTCTCTGAGAGTTATTTGATGTCCAAGAAATCTTCTGAGTATTTTAAAAGTCTTTAAATTTCCTACCTCTTTGAACTAAGAAGGTGCCTTTTTTGCTAAGAGCGAACTAAACTTGAACCACAAAATGCTTTAGGTCAGTCTGAAATTTAAACCTCCTCAAACTACAAGTGGTTTCTGTCCAAAGAGAAAAAAATGTGCTGTCTCTTAAATACATATTTTTTCATTTTCCCCCTCATACATATACCAAAATGAGAAAGAAGTTATTTAGAAGAACAATATGTCTCTTAAAAATGTGGTCTTTAAGCAATGAAAGAAAGCTTGATTGTTGTCAGTTCAACAGACTAAAAAGTAGACAGCCTTATTTAATTTACCTAAATGTGCCCAAGATGATAGATAGACAGACAGATAGATAGACAGACATGTACCTCTCACAACAGCTGGTACAAATCTACCAGATACAATGAGTCCATTACAAATTAAAATATTGGACAAAAACTCTAGTCAACATTTCATATAGGCTCCACTTCCAATTCATTGTTAATAGCAGAAAAAGAAAAAAGAAAAAGATGAGACATTAAACCTTTCTCAATCCTAACTTAAAAGATTATTCTAAATCCAAATAAAGAGAAAAGAATAAGCACACCCCCTTTATCTGAGCCTTGAGTACAATTAACGCATCTTTGAGTTCAAAGCCAACTGGTTTATACTTCCTTCTGTCCTTAACTGTTATCCTGATTGTAAAAGAAAAAAATCACAGGCACTGTGAATATCCCTCATCATTATATAAGACACATTGAGTATAATAGAACCTTCCTTACTTCATTTTCAACACCAGAGCAGAAACATCAACCCACAGAAGTGCTATGAGGACAGGAAGTAAGAGCAGTTTCCTGAAATGCCTGGGATGCAATCTTTGTAATCAGTGGAGGACACCACCCACCACATCTGGGTGGGCACCAGAGGAAATTATGCTAATTCTGATTGAGCTGGATGAATAGCAAATCTGTTATATTGTGGCTGGGCAACAACTAGGATAAAACACCAGGGTCCAGGACATGCTGCCTTTTTGAAGTAACATAGAAGGCACTAATGTCACTATAGAAAGGCTACACTCCTCTAAATGGGCCAATGGACCCACGTTGAAAATGCAGTTTAACAAATGGTACTAACATGAAATAAAATTAAACAAAACAAAGTACATAACCCCAGAGGGGGCAAGATCCCCACTCTACCACATACAGACATCATGCATGCCTTACGCAGGTGGTCACTCTGCACTAGTCTAGCGGGCTGTGAGCTTCCTGAGACACAGCTGTGCCTCTGCTATGTCGCTGGGGCTCACACAAAACCAGGCTCACTGAAGGTGCTCAACAAGCATTTCCTGAATCAATGAGTTGACAGATTTGCAAACCATCCACCAGCCCCTCAGTGATCATGTACCATCCTGTCACACACTACCTCATTAGTGGCATTCAGCATCTGAAGTCCTAGAAATCATGCATGTTCAAAAGAAATCTCAGGCTCTGGCATTGCACTACTTGGCTTCAAATCTTGACATCCTTTCCTAGCTGTGTGATCTTGGGAAATTACCATCTCTCCTTGCCTCAGCTTCCCTCTCTTATAAAATGATAACAAAAACAGTACTTAGCACACTGAAGTGCTCTCATAATTAATGAGGTAACCCATGTGAGACTCAGAACCTTCTGGCAATCATTAAGCACTCAATACACCCAAATTCTTTCTATTTATTACTTTTACTACTTTGGGTCAGTAAACAGTCACCAACACACAAGCTTCTAAGGAGGACTATGAATAAAAGCACAACTTTCAGTAATTAAATTAATCAATTTCATATCCAGATATCAACAGAAACTAATGTAAAAATATACTACGGAATAAAAAAAGCAAGTTGCACACACATACACCACACACACGTGGAAGTATAACAAAAATTTTCTGCAGAGCCATACAGTAAACCTATCACAGTTGTTACCTAGGGTGGGAAAAGTCTAATGGAGTTTAAGTTTTATCTGTAATTTCTAATTATAAAGCAAGTAGATCCCTGAATTAGGTTTTTAAGTTATCATTAAAAACTGAAAACAAGTTTTTTAAATGTATACCAAAAAGAAAAACAAAAATGAGACAAAAGAGAGAGAGAGAGTGATCTCTGCTGACAGGGCTGACCAGGAGGGAGCTCTCCATGTGGCTGCTGGAGGAGAGAACTGTAATTACTCAAATAACAGCTTCTTCTTGGCTGGATCACAGGTTCTGCCTGGCAAGAAACCCACCTGCCTCATCATTATTCTTGCATCTCCAACACCGATCACGGCACTGGGCACACAGTGGGTGCTCAGCACGTGTCTATAGACCCAGTGAATGCATTTAAGAAACCTTCAAATCCTTTAAGCAACTTGATTAGTTTTTTCATTTTTCAATATCTGTTTTTGAAAGTTTAAGCACATTCAATTATTTAACTTTCAAACTATTAGGAAAGACTTCTGATCAGTCAGGGTTTTAACCAGTATATTTAAATCACAAATATTTGGAGAACTCTCTGCCAAATAATGCTCCATTTAGTATGAATCCCCACCCCTGCAATCTCAGGTCATGACCTTGGAGGCGCAATAGCTTTCCTTCCCTGTCCCACCATGGCCTGAGATTGTGATATGATATGCACACATGGTCTACCGAGTCTTGCAGACTGAAGCAAACATGTCAGCAAAACAACCCATTGTTGCTACAGATTTATGTCGGTCCAGCAATTAGACAGGCTGTCACGGGTTCTGGGAACATGCTAAGTGAAATATAGAAGAATTCCTTAGAGAGCAGCAGCAAAAAAAAAAATCAAAACTCCTACTCCCTCCCCCCAACCCTGTCTCCTCCTCCACTGAGATCACAGTCCCTAAGGAAACAGACCCCTGTGGGGCTACAAAAAGGCACTGCCAATGGAATGTGGGTCATATTCAAGTACCATGGAAGGATTTGTGTTTTTCCTATGGGGGGCCTACGGGACACTTCAAACATCACAGCATGTTGCCCTTTAAAGCACCTGTATATACTTTGGACCTTGTCCCCAACTAACCCTTCTGTAAACTGGGGGTAGTATGGGGTAGAATATAAGACTCCATGTCACAAAACACACAAGGCCATGGATCTTTCTGAACTTGGGCTGCCCATGCTAAAGGTGAGACTTTACATTTCTTTCAACCCTCACAAAAGAACAGGTGAACAAGGAATTCTTAAATGTTCTCCTAGCTGTGAGAAAGCACAATTTGTTCAGAGGGAATTCTATAGTTGCAAAATCATGTGCTCAGACCAGGCAGAGTAAGGGGTTCTTCCAGGAACCTCCCTGTGCCTACCCTCATCCTTAGCCCTAAGGCCTAAGAACCTGAAAGGTCTGAGTCACAGGCCCTTTTTGGGCCAAGCCCTCTGGAAGGCTCAAAGGGTTCAGCAGTGAACACAGCAGTCCCACAACCATGCTTAAAGGTCCAGCAAGGAAAGAAGACACTACACATTTACAAAACTGACCCTTGAACAACATGGGTTTGAACTGTGCAGGTCTACTTATACATGGATTTTTTTTTCAATAAATACAGTCAGCCCTTGGTATTTCCAGGTTTGCATACTCACATTCAACAAACCACAGATCAAAACAGTATTTTTAATCCATGGTTGGGAATCTGTAGATGTGAAGGGCTGACTGTATGCACTATACTATGCCATTCTGTACAAGGGACTTCAGTTTCCACAGATTTGGGTATCCACAGGGGTCCTGCAACCAATCCCCTGCAGATACTGAGAGCCAACAGTAGTTGACTTTGGGGGCAGTCAAGTTATACACAGATTTTTGACTGCATGGAGGGGGTCACTGTCCCTAACTCCTGTGTTGTTCAAAAGTCAACTCTAATCACAAAATCAATTCATCCTCATGGTAGCAAATTCCAGGAAGAAATCTAGGTGCCAGAAAGTGAAACAGGACTCCAGATGTGGAAAGAAGATGGGTTTTAGTATTATTGGTTCCTCAGGTCTTTGTAAGGGCTGAGATCATTAAAGCACCCATCTTAATGTGGACTGTCAAACTTCAATATCACATTCCACCTTCCCTTCTTTATCAGAGAAGTAGGGAGAAAGAGAGAACAGGCAAGAAATAAGTTCAGATTTCAGACAAAGTTATTACAGGGAAAGGTAGTCAAGAGCCCTGGCTGGTGTGGCTCAGTGGATTGAGTGCCAGCCTGTGAACCAAAGGGTTGCTGGTTTGATTCCCAGTCAAGGCTCATGCCTGGGTTGCAGGCCAGATCCCCAGTAGGAGGCGAGTAAGAGGCAACTACACATTGATGTTTCTCTCCCTTACTTTCTCCCTTCCTTCTCCTCTCTCTAAAAATAAGTAAAATCTAAAACAAACAAACAAAAAAAACCCAAACAACAAGAACAACAAAGAAAAGAAGTCAGAATCCCATGACATGGAGTAAGTTACAGGGCAAAGGATGTTAGATCATCTGGTCAGTGCAAGCTCCTCTTCAGAGATGACGTACAAGCTGAGACTTGTGTGATAAGCCCAGAGAGCAAAGAAAAGTGGGAGAAGCATATTCAAGACCGAGGGAATGTGAGAGTCAAGGTCATCAGCATTAAAAGGTTGGTTTGTTTAAGGGAGAAAATGAAGGCCAGTGAGGCTAAAGCCTTGCTGACCACTCGGAGAAGGAGTGGGAGACATAATAGGAAAAGAAACACATCCTGTTCTTTTGTAAGCCAAAGTAGGAATTTGAGGCACTCAATTCTAGGGGCCTGGTCCACAGGGAAAAAAGGAGATGAATATAAAGTTTCCAAAGAGTGACATCTCAGCACAGATACAATGAATATAGTTTGTTAGAAGACAAACTTGTCACATGCCAATTCCACATAAGAAATAGCTAAAGTAACTAAACAAATAGCTGACTCATCTTTTATAAACATCAAACATTACTGGGTTCAATTTTTGGAAGAAGCTAAGGTTAAAAACTCTGGCTCCCAAGGAAGAGGAGGAGGAAGCATATTTATTCTAAACTCCTCTGCCCATATATTACTGAATCTTAGCAGAGCAGCTGGTCCATAAACACAACTGAAAATTTCTGATCATTGCAAAAGCTGTGTGGCTAGGAGGCAGTGCTTTGCTTTTAAGCAGCTGCAAATTTTGTCTCTTCTCAGAAGCTCCTATTTTGCAGCTACATAAATGTATTGGCGGGCTTCTGTTTTAAGTAAATGGACTTTTAATTTTGTGTGTTTCCTTCACAGAAAGCCTTTGTAATATATATTTATGATGCTGTCATCATAAAAGTTACTTAAGAGGACTCTTGCATTCACAGCTAGTGCTTCCACAGGCAACAGCACAGGAGTCCTGAGAACCGCGGCTGGGTTTCTGCTCAGCCAGTCATCCCTAGGAGGGTCTTTCCAATCCCACTGCACAGTAAGAGCACTTCCACCTGGCTCTCCAGACAACAGAAATGAAATCTCATCAATGTGGCTTAATTAAGTGGAAGCATATTTCAATTTTTTTGTTTTTAGAAGATTTTTTCTCATTAAATTTGCATACTAGTTTAAACAAGACAACCTAAAGAATACAGAACTCACAACTGTGGATTGTCTCTATATCTGCTATTCGTTTCCCTCTCCATCACAGCTCTTAGGTCTGCCTGACTTCCTTCCATACCAGCAAGCCATTCCAGTGGCCTGTTCAGTCCCTGTCACCATGCCAGACTCTCATCCTATCAGATTGGCCACACTGGTAGAGAGAACATCTTTCTCACTGGCTTCTGGAGAGAAGTCCAGGAAAGCTCTGATTTGCCTAGTCTGAGACCAAGTCCTTTTTGAGGCAATTCCTGTGTCCAGGGTGATCTGTGACTTTGGTGGGCTGAGCTTGAACATCTTTGCCACCTTGTGGCTGGAGCTTATAGGGCTCTAGCATCAAAAGAGAAGATGATTCCCAAAGAAACCCAAAAATGGGGTCTAGGAAAGCATGATGATCAGGTTAATACTTAAGCTACCTTGGTCCCCTATCTGGACATGTGAATTGACAAGGTTACGTGCAACTGAACAACATGGAGTCCTCTTCCCTAAGTAGCATCATCTGGGCCTTCACACTTCTCTGAGTTTTGCTTTTGTAGGTTATTTATTATTAATCACTCCTGGTCCCTTCAGGTGTTATGAAAGTGTTCAATCAATACTTTCAAATACTTATATGACTGAGCAGAAATAGAATCACTTACCTCTAAAGCCATCCCCAACATCTCTGCTGGGTATTTTATATTTGTTCTTTCCCCTGTACTGAAAGCTGATAGCATAAAATGTCCTCCTTCCAAAGTGTAAAAGGAAACTCAGCTACCAGAACATCTCAAAGATAAACCAAGTTTAATAGTGAAGGTGGCTTCAAGCCTGTGAGCTGGGGTGAATTCAAGCATACCTTAGGTATTCTTCCTTGACCTTCCTTCTCCAACATCAGACAGAGTTGCCACCTTCTGCAATCTGCCATCTGTAACACTATCTGATATTACCTTACAATTCAGGGGTGTCCAACCCACAGCCCATGGGCTACATGCGGCCCAGGATGGGTATGAATATGGCCCAACACAAAATCATAAATTTACTTAAAACATTGTGAGGGGGTTTTTTGTAATTACATGTCACAATGTATTTAATGTGTGGTCCAAGGTCACTCTTCTTCTTCCAGTATGGCCCAGAGATGCCAAAAGGTTTGATACCCCTGCTACATATTTGAGTGTACAGTTCCTCTCTTCTCAAGCTTCCCACGAGAATGTAAGCTTCAGAGGTACAGGATGGCCCCAGAGCCTAAATAATGTTTACACATAGCAGATGCTCAATAAATATTGGTTTGCTATAGGATTAGTTGTCCACAGAATCTGTTTTTCAGCAATCCATTCCCATAGGTTCTAACTTGGAAATGCTACCATAAATAGCTATTAAATTAAAAAGCAATGCCATGCCTGTTAGGACTAGCTTTTGACTTATCACTAGAATGGAAGAGATTCCCCCCTCCAGTAGGAGATCCATCTGCCCAGGGTTTCAGAAGGCCCTTGAGGCCAGGAAGTTTTCTGTGATTTGATGCTCCTCCATTTCTATAGCCCTTTACCTTCCTGCACCCTCTGTGAACTTGTGTACTTGATTTTCTTATTAAAACATTTTACAATACTTCTCTCAAGTTCTACTGAGTTCCTGACTTTATCCAATGGTCAGTTGGCTGATGAGGACTGAATGATCTGCCACTCTTGGAACTGTCCCCATTTTCCAATTTGCTCGGTTGTCCTTGACTTCCTCCTATGCAGTGCCCTAGGCAGTTCTCCATCTACAGGTCTCTGAAGGCAAGTGTGTTCAGAAGATTCTCTACAAAATGAGTGCACTTTTTGACTTAGCCTATCACAGCTACTGCCATTTGCCTAATGATTTTCTTACATTCACTGAAAGGCTTTTGAGGTCTCCTTGCTTGCATGTCAGCCAACAACCCCCCTCTTTTTATGAACAAGATTTCCAGAAAAGAAATTTACTAAATCTGCAATCAACCTTTCTAGAAGGAAACCATTCTCTCTGACATAACAAGACCCACCAGAAAACAACAGCGGGAATAGCAGCTGTACAACACTGCTGACACCCAAAAGAGTGGGAAAAAAATAGCTGGTGGGGAAAAAACTAAGTCCATAAACACTGCAGAGAGGCAGGGCTCCCCCAGCTCTCACGCTACATGCGGCAACCAATTACTCTCTCCGAAGAAGAATGCAGGTCTTACATGAAGTGGAACAATTAATTTCACGCTTGTCATCCTGGCCTCAATAGTAAGTTGATTTGAATCAGATATTTGTGGTACATTACAGCTTGCAGGGGACAGTTTGGGTGCCTCCTGAGCTGACGGACTGCCTTGATGGCTACCATTGTAAAACAATCCATCAATAAGAGTAATTATGGTATTGATCAAAGCGGTTGGCTGCTTCAGATTGGAATCAATTCTCAGGAGTTGCTGGGTACAGAAATGTCTAATGGACTATTCCATCACTAGTCACTGCAGGAACCGAAACAGCTAATATTCTGGAAAGTTCTTAATAAATACTTATTGAATCTGCATTTCTGCTTCGCTGGACATCTCTAGGCCCTGGTTACTGTAGCCTGAAAGTCAGTGCAAGTGGATGAAGGAAGGGCCAAATGTGGATTTTTAAAGTGTCAGCATTGGCCAAAAATGGTAGAACAAATAATGTGGAAAACTACCTTCAATGACTTTATAATGTCCTAATCAGAGAAGCTCATTCCTTTTTTTTCAGAGTTTATGAGTAAGAAAGTACACAGGGAAGAAAACAGCTTAGTTTATAGGTGCCGCTCTTAGAGTGGTCCCTGACAAGAGAAGAAAATCCTGCATTTCAATGTTGGTGGCAGAGGATGCAATGTCCTTACTGTGAAATTCCCATGTATGTGTCATTCACCATATTGTAACTCTCAAGGGAAAATGTGGACTCTCTAGGAAGTAGCATAAATTCGGGATGCCTACAATAGCCTACAAGCCTAATAAACCTACTTTCTTTTTCCCTCACTCAAATGCCTATCGATTTCTCAGAAGCTCTGGCATACCCAGGGCAGTCCTACATGGGATGAGAAGACCCCAGAGGCTCAGCACAGTAGAGAAAGAATAGCTTTTCTATCCTAAGGACTTCTTCTCTTCATGGCAAGGCTTGACACAGCACTTCCCAGCGCATATAGCAGAGAATGCACACCTCCTTAATGACAAGATCACAGGTCCAAAAGAAAAGGTGTTGCCAATCTCAGCCTTGAGGGCCTTCCCTTTCCAGGACTCAACAAAGACAACCTTCTTCCAGGGTAGATTCCAATGTTAAGTCCTCACAAAGCCTAAATTTACACTGACATCCTATTTCCAACTATGCTTTTGCATTTTCATATTTTTCATTAAGTATTTCATTGTTCACCTCAGCTATGACACCTAACAAATGTGCAGCCCTGAGTAAGTTACCTAACCTCTCTGTGCCTCTGTACATACATGCAGCCCTATAAAAGAGGATGGAGTGATTAATTCTGAGGGCAGAGTATTCAGAAAGGCTCTACCAAAAGGCACTGAGGATAACTTGAGGGGCCCCCAAAGTACCAGAGCACCTGGCAGCAGAGGTATAGAAGGGGCTGTAGGGCCCAGTAAAGAATGTAAGTGAAGCCTAGAGGGGCAAACACAGGGCGACCAGTGTTGTCTATAGCACAGGAGTGCTCAGGCAGGAAGCAGACACTGAAGGGCCTGGAATATAAAGCTCCAAGGATTATACTTCTGTCAGAGGCAGTGCAGAGCTACACTGGGCTTCTAAGCAAGGGAACAAGCTGATGAAAACATTGTTTTAGAAAACGTAACCCAGAACCATTGAGTGAGATGGATTGAAGTAAAAAGAGAAAAAGAGCATGAAGACCAGTTAGGAAGTTGCCACAA
The DNA here is from genome assembly GCF_022682495.2 of Desmodus rotundus. Classification (NCBI taxonomy): domain Eukaryota; kingdom Metazoa; phylum Chordata; class Mammalia; order Chiroptera; family Phyllostomidae; genus Desmodus; species Desmodus rotundus. The sequence goes on from NC_071394.1 coordinate 88,761,976, forward strand.
TCATTCAGAGAAGAGATGATGATTAAAACATCAAATTCCTCCAAAATGAATCTTCTGTAAATGGGATATTATTTCAAAGAGCCCATTGATTGATAATCATGGGGACATTTGCCAATGTGCACCCCTGCTCTGCGTCTCATGTCGTTATTTGTACGCTGCAGGAGTGGCCGCCACGTTATTAGGAATTTACAGGATCATTAGCTGTCCACCTCTTACATTTCAAAGCTCTCCAAGATGCCTGAGTGAATTCCAAATTCAGTTTGGAAAGTTTCAAGATAACAACAATATATTTATTTAAAGGCTTAGAAGGTATTAACGCCAGAATGACTCTTAACTCTCCTTCACACTATAAGCATTACCATTAAATCAAACAGGATTCCATTTTTAAAAGAGGGGGATCAAGTTTAGACCGTTTTTAACCTGAGAGAAAAATGTATGCAATAGAAACCAAACAGCCATTCCACAAGGGGAAGGTTACAGATGTTTGTCTTTCCTCAGCACCCAAATATTAATTTCACTGATGGCAAGATTAAGGAGGCAGACAATAGTCAACTGAGATTACTCCAGTGCTTTTATCTGAAATTGGCAGCCCCTCTGAGCTGGGACTGGAGGACAGGAAAATGTCCTATTAACGCTCTGCACAGTAGATTGGTTGATAAAGGGTCCACATTGCAGATAAGGACTGTGTTCATCCCAGAACTGCACCAACTTCCTTACAGCATGCAGGCTGCTGTGTAGAGGGTTCTCCTGCAGCTTTCTTCTTGATTCCTATAAATTTCTGACAAAGATGATTTTTATTTTAATTCAATAACTTAGTCACAATTGTAGGAACAATAAGACTAGCAGCAAATAACCTTTATGTAGCACTTATTACATGAGGCTCTATTCTTAATGTTTAGCATTTAATCTTTATAACAACCCTGTACATTGGGTACTGTTATCATCTCCATTTTCATTCTGGGGAAGTGAAGCTCAGAGAGGTTAAGTAATTGGCTCAAGTCCTTATCTTCTCTGGTCAAAGCACACAGGCACGTGCATGGAACCACCTGGAAGCTAACAGGAGATTGCATTTGGCAGATACATCTCTGCACTCCTACAGAGTAAATACATTGTACTGTTCCAAAAAGCAGCAATAGTGTCCTAGAAGCTACTTGACAGTTCTCACTGGTCCCCAGGACGGCTCCCAGAAAGGGAAATGGAAGGAAGCAGAGGATTGTGAGATAAAGAACCATCACTTAACCCCAGTTTCTATCTGGAAATGGAAAATGACCCTCAGGAGATCAGACAAACCCTGTTGTTTGACGGGAGAGGAGCGCCCCTCAGAGAAGCGCTTCTCAAGCGCTCTCTAAAAGCACCAACGTCATCCAGAAAGATGGAAAATGTTGTCCTTCTGAGCCCAGCCCAGACTGAGCCCAGTGACTCACTGTGAGGAAACACAAGAAATTCCACGTTAAACAAGATCCCTGCGTGATTTTTATGGGGATCCCCAGATTAGAAACTGAAGTTATTCTGATGTGACCAAGGAGTCCTCTAAAAGGCATGCACACATATAAAAACCCAAATCCTCTGAATCAAAATGGGTAACAGGAATAAAGAGACCCACTCACCACCTCTTAGTCACAAAAGAATTAACACAAGGCTCATTGTGCTGAGCAAAGAAACCCCTTAAAAACAGCATTGATATATAGTATTTCAAATGTCATCCTGACATGAAGACGCTCTGAGCAATAGTACTTGAAAAATCTGGTCAAACTCAGGGCAGTTTTGAATCTTCAATATTACAGATCCAATTTCAGAGCTGCATGTAAACAAGATAGGCACAGAATAACTCAGTGAGAATATTCGGTGAAATCATCACCAGCTGGAACTGCAGGGTCACAGAAAAAGCAGAAGTTATGTGACTGATGGCTGGCAAACTCTTAGAAAGTGCAGATGGGTTACTGAGGCCTGGAAGCTAAGATCCACTGTGTTTACTGGGGTCCTAGCCCTCCTTCTGGCTCCACTCTCCCCACTGACCCCAGACCTCTCCACCTCAGCTGCCCTCTCACGGGCCCCTCAGTCAACAGCAGGCTCGAGGACAGTAGGAACACAGTAGTGTCACTGAGATACCCAGCACAAACAAGCTTGGGAAGGGGGAGCAGCACAGACAGAGGGCAGGGGACAGGTGGCGAATGCCTGGTCCTGGGTGAAAACAGAACAGAGAGCAGAGAAAGGCAGTTCTGCGTCCCAAGAGGGGCAGCCTGCACAGAAGACACCAGAAAGAGGTGAGACACACAAAAAAGTCCACTTTTAAGAAATTGCAGCCAAGTGCTAGTAACATAGTCACTGGCAAGTTAAGTCTTTACCAAAGCCCCTAAAACACTTAAAGGAAAGAAATAGTAAAAATAAAACCTAGTGGACATGAGGGAGCCAAGACACTGGCCCACTGCACCTGATCACAGAAATAGGACACCTCCCTGCTCACAACTGATTCCACGCCCCTATCACATTTCTGTGACAGGTAGGGCTGACATTATCTACTAGTAAGTCTACATGTATCTATAATATCATTATGTTATTCTCAAATAAATTTTAGTGGGAAATCCAGTACAAGAAGCTCAACCTAAATCTGGGGCTAGTTTTCTAACAATCTATTCACCAGACTATCCTGCAAGAAAGCAAAGGTTTTTCCTGCAAGAGTCTGCTTGTCCATTAACAAAACAATGTAAAGGGAAAAAATTTAAATGAGATTATTGTACCAAAAAGGCAGCTTTGAAAAAACGGAAATTGGTATCACAAGGATCTGGGCACTTTACAAAGATGCATCTTGGGATCCCAATTACGAAGGATTTCTGAAGAGATTACTACATGAATAGACTATTTCAAAAGCTGTTAACATAGAGTACATAAATACTGGAAGCAAGCAGAGTTCAACAGGAGAACTGAAACAGTAAAACACCAGGGCTTCCCTATAACCCAGCGGGTCCTCAAACTTCATACTATTGTTCCACCTTCTAAATGAACTCATTTTATGACAATATCCTTTTGATATTTATCTAACTAGCTCCTTGGAGCCAGGTCACTTAGTATTAATTGTGCTCCACATCAGTGCCATACTCATGTTCCAAAGGAACAATACTCATTCAAATTCAAGAGAAGATACAGACTTCAAGGAGCACAGCAAACGTTAACGTGAACATTGTTTAGGGAGGCAATAAAGCTACACCATTTCTGAAATTGCTCTAAGAGCTGTATAAGATGACATCAGTATAGATGGGAAGGCTCCAAGAGCCCTTTCTCACCAAAATAGGTTGACATTTGAGATTTCCACTCATTCTTGCTCACTACAATGCCACGGTCTGCGGATTCTAAATAAACTGTGGCAGATGGCAGTAATATGCTTCCACAAAGCATCCTGGATTTGTCACCCTATTCCATCCTAAATAATCTATGGTTTCACATTAAGGTGATTATGCAGGTATACTTGTTATCCCTCAACTTCAAAATATAAAGGTACTGGCTTTCATAAAAGGGTTGGAGACGCACTGCAATTGTGTTTCAGGTGCTGACTGTCCTTCTCCCCACCTCTTGGCAATGTGACTTGAGTCTCACTCCCTATCATCTCTTGCAGAAGCTATTTCACTGTTCTCCCCACTTCCCTCCTGACCTCCAAACCCAACCCACACCCCTTGTCAAAACCCAGCAGCAGGATCAGTGCCATGCATTTCCCAAAACCTGGCTGGATTTTTGCACACACTTTTGCATAAAAACCTCCTGCACACACTTTTTCCAGCCTGTCTACCTGATGTGGCCCTGCCTACATCCCTTACCTAAATTCCCTAACCACTCCCCCTAGATTCTCCTGATAGGACAATCTGTACCTCACAATCTGTGAGCTGGTGCTGCCTTGGGGCCTTTGCACCAGCTGCTTCTTCTACTTAGAATGCTCTTAAGTCAGATCCTCACGCCTTCTTGTCATCAGATCTCATGTTAAATGTTACATCCATTGCAGATTAAATGATGCCTCCCCTGAATACACAGACCTATTCGCTGCCTCACTACTCTCTAGTGTATTGCCTATTCCCCTGCCTAGTTCTTACCAGGGTTTGATCTTTTCTTGCTCGTTTGTTTCTTGCCCTTCCTCTTTTGGACTCTAAGCCTCTAGGAGTAGCACCATTATCACCTTTGTAAATAAAATGAATTTACAGTTCAGTGTTTGTCACTTATCAATCACATATTCACCGACCACAAAATAGGATTCTGACGGATCCTATCATGTATATTAGAACAAAATAAACCAGTCACGAAAATCAAGTAAGAAAAAAAGCTGATGGTGACACTAAATGGGCTAGTAAGACTCTTGTTGATCATGGCTGTGTTCTACCCAACTTTAGAGTTTACAAATGTTGTATCCCAAGAACATATAATGGTTTGGAGAAATACAGGGTCCCTGAGGAACCCTACCAGATGCATTTGCCTGCTGAAGAGAAGTCCTGACTATTCCCACCACTAACTGAGAGCTCAGGGTGCTGACTCAATAGTTTCAAAGCTTCATAATAAAATTTTTTTCAAACAACAAAAACACAATTTGTCTGTACCTATTTGGGATCACTGTGGACCACTTTCATATTACTAAGGAACAAAAGGAAGAGTGGTCCCACTCATGCCAAAAAATCCACAGTTTTAATAGAGAATTTTAAACCCTTGTGTATTAGCGTTCCCCAGAAAAACAGAACCAATAGTATGTGTATGTATATAGATAGGTAGAAAGAGATTGATTGTCAGAAATTGGCTCATGTGATTATGGAGGTGCAGTGTGGACTAGCAGCCTACAGACCCAAGAAAGCCAGACATGCAGTTTTAGCCCTAAGACCAGCAGTGGAGACCCAGGAGAGCTGATGGCGCAAGTGAAGTCCGAAGGCAATCTGTAAGAGAATTCCCTCTTGCTCACGGGGACTGTTCTTTTATTCAGGCCTTCTATGGATTAGGGGAGGCCCACCATGTTATGGAGGGCAATCTGCTTACTCAGAGTTCGCCAATTTAAATGTTACTCCCATCCAAAAATACCCTACTAGTTGACATAGCAAATTAGCCACCACAAGTTCACCCCTTGTCTACTTGGCACCTATACACATCTTCTAAAATCATACCTAATCTCCAAATAAAGGCAATAACAAGGTCATACTTCTACCTAATATGATACAGCTGTCATGCATACAGTCAAAAATTCACTAACTTCTTCCCCAGAAAAAGATGCAAAGTTCTTAGATAATATTTAACTTTCTTTTTGACATCCCATAACTTAAATATCATGATGTAAAGATAACAATACTTCAATACTATGATATAAAGTCAATACTATTTATGTTACATGACAAGGGAATAACAAAGGGAAGAAAAAATATCTGCTATACACACATGCATACACACAGTCATAACAAAATAAAGAGGAAACAGTCATGACAGTAATAATCCTTACTTCTGTAACCAGTCAAACGGTCATAGTTGGTATTTCCAACTACCTTCACCCACTACTCAGTCTGTATTCCCTATACCTTTCGCAAGCACCTCAGCTGGCTGTGGTTCTTTACCTGATGGGGTAACCCAAACCTTAAAATTTATACTAGTCTGCTCGAACTGCCCTAACAAATACCACAGACTGAGTGGCTTCAAAAAACAGGAACTTATTTTCCAACAGCTCCACAGACTGAAAGTCCAAGATCGAGGTGCAGGCAGGGTTGGTTTCTAGTGAGGGCTCTCTCTTTTTGGCTTCCAGATAGCCACCTTCTTGCTGGGTCCTCACATGGCCTTTCCTGTGAGTGTGCACTCCTTATATTTCTCTTCTTGTAAGGATACCAGTCCCTTTGCATTAGGTTTCCAACCTTGTGACCTCATTTAACCTTAATTACCCGCTTACAGGCCCTGCCTTCAAATATAGTCACAGTACAATTGTGCCTTCAACATATGAATTTGTGCAGGGACACACCACAGTGTGTACGGCTGGTAATAATGTTCCCAGTCTCATCCAGAGGGATAAATTGCAAGTAATGCGTAAGGAAAATATGATCATTACATTTTCTAGAAATTTCAGAGACCTTTATTTACATTAATACATTTAAGTAACAGTTTGAGCACCTACTATGTATCAGGCACTGTTCGAAGCATGGCAGACACAAGCTGTGATCAAATGAGACATCAGATTATGCCTTGGGTTTTGGTCCTTCATCATGGGTCACTACACTCAGATGTGAAGTTCCCATTTGGAGTCTCAAATTCTTTCCATTTCAGGTAATTCTTCTGGAATTGTAGATTTAATGTTAGTTCTGATCTTTGTTTTAGTTTTTTTCCTCAAGGATTCCTATTAGTTATGCATTAGTTTTCCTCTGCCTATCTTCAATGTTTGTCCCTTTCTCTTGAATTATTTTTTTTCTATTAAAATATTCCTAATTTGCACCTCATATTTCTTTTAAGGCATTATCTGTTGTGTTTATTTGCTCTTATGTTCCTTCTAGCTTAATCTTTATTTCTAAACTATTTTTTTATTTCCAATGTTTTCCTCTCTTCTGTCACTTGATTTCTCAGATTTTTCTATTTTGATTGATGCCATTCCCTCATATCTTTTATCACTTTCTCAATGAAATTAAAATTATTATGACAATAGTAGGCTATAATCGGTTTTGTGGGTGTGTCTATTTGGTGAGTTACATGTAGAGATGTTACTCTGTTCCACAGTCTATTTTATCTTACTTTGTCTTTGTATTGGGTTTTTATCTCCATCCTTTTCTGTGGCTTGCATTTATGTGAACTTAATTTTCCTAAACTTTCAGGAGGAAGCATGGTTTATAGCTTTTCTAACTTCAGAGCTCCCTCTTCTGTTGTTTTCATGTAGTGTTAAAAATATATTCATTCCTTTCTGAGGTATCCTGGCTCTATTTCAATCCCCATGTCCACTTCTATTACTAAACCTTAAAGAGAATGAAAAAATTCTGTGAGCCCCTGAGCAAAATGAACAGTGACTTATAAGGGAAAAAATGTTATGATCAGACTATGAAAGTAATAATTTTTGCAAAAGAAAACAAAGTAAGATATTTACAATACTCGAGGAAATAAAATATGAGCCAAAGACTTTATGTTCAAAAAACTATTTCCAAGTATAAAGGACATAGGCAATATATAAAAACTCAGGATATACGGTTCTTTTGAGCCATTTCTGAGGACTACACTAAAGAATAAGCTTCAGACAAGCAAAATGGCTAAAGATCAGAGATGAGAACTGGTGGTGAAGATAGAATACTTAGATGTTTGGAAAATTAAGGCTAAACAAGGGTTAAAAGGGAAAATATAGTATGTAATGCTATATGCTTTCAAAATGTAGACATGATATTCCACTAATTTTTAAAATATGGAGAATGGAAAAATGCAAAAAGTATTTTAAGTACTTTGTGTAATGATATTCATGGTGAAATATTGTTCTGAGATGTTTTATACACACTATGAGATCAAACAAGTTATCATGAATTATGTGATTTTCTAATTCTATCATTCCTGTGTCCTTAGAACCAAGTTTCCTGATGTGAGAGACAGGCGATATAGATGTAACATATAAAAAGTTAAAAACTCTATGGTCAAATATTTGATTGGGAGTATTAGTATAAAGTCATAAAGTAACTCATACACGCATACACACAGAGAAACATTCCTGTGTCTATATCCTGGCCAGCTTCCAGCTTTCTACCCTAAAAAGACCTAGAAACAATGACTAATAAAGTAACACTGAGCATTCCAGCTTCCAGATCATGGCCTTAATATAATATTTCTCAGCAAAAGAAATCAGAATATCATAGAGAAATGGCTGATTCCAGGTCTGTGGCAGGAAATATACGAGAAGCTTGGGAAATCTTGACAGCAGGGAAGCCATCAAGGCTCCTCGGGCCATGTCAGATACAGACAACTTAAAGAGGCTCTCTCAGAGCAAAGATCCGAGCTTCAAAAAAGATAGATGCTAAGTGCAAAACAAAAAAAAGGAACAAAGGAAAAAAAGATGATAAGTACAATTGATTAAAGCCCATAAAACTTTCACATCTGTTTGTTCATAATAATACAGGGCTGGGGGGACTCATTGTTTGCCTTCAAAGGATGATAGGGAAAAGATTCCCTACCTTGAACTTGGTGAACGAAGGCAAGCAATCAAGGATTTACCCTTTCAGTCTTTTATGAACTATGCTGAATGAGAAATCAAAAGGAGATGAGGGAACCACTTCTTTATAGAAATATTCTACCTAACAAATGAAAAATGAGTGATGTAATCAAAATATCACTGCTTTGCAATCCTAGTAAATTAGTGAATCGAGGCACTGAGCACCTACAGCTGTCAACGACACAGAAAGGTGCCATGTGCCTCCCAGGGAAAAACACTCTGCCACAGCCCAGAGTCCTGCCAGGGCATCAGATCCGAGTCTGGTCAAGCCTGTGGATTGCAGCTGCCAATTAATTTACAGGAAATTCTGAGGACAGCAGAACAGAATAAACTCTTAACTGAGCAAACAACAAAATGCAAACTGTGGGAAAGTCTACAAGTTAAATGGCCTGAATTCTAACAGATAAATTGTAAGGAGGGATAGAAGAGAAACCTGCAAATTTAAAAAAAGTCAAAGATACATCAAATAAAAAGGAAATGGGTGAGACTAAACTGTAATGTCTGGGATACACATGTGCGTGGCCAAACTGCAAAGAAATGCAAGATTGTGAATAAAATGGGAGATTGTAGTCTAATGAGGGGAAAGAAATACAAATAAAAATAAATTTAAAAACATATAACCTCCAAAAGCAATCGGGTTTATTTATAAAAAGCCTGTGTCAGAATTATCGTGTGACAGTGACAATAAAGAAGCAAATCCCAAACTAATTATGACCTTATACTCTCAAAAGTATCCATTCTTGTGTTGCATTTCCACTTGGAGAATAGACAAGGAGACGGGGCATTTAGATGAGCCCATTTTTCATAATCAGCATTCACTCACGATGGCACTGGTGAGGGACTGGAGAGAACTGTGAATTCTGCAAAGGCAGGCTTTTCAATAGATGCTGCTTCTCAAACTCTGCTTTATACTAACAATTGCATTACATAGAGGGCCCAGAGTTGGCTGAAGGAACCCATGCCCTAGGCCAAGGTGCATTCAGTACCATGGCCACATCAAGAGTGGGAGGCAATCCAAAATACCAGGCTCTGATAAAAGATGGGAAGGCACACCTCACCTAAGGTGTCAAAGGTCCTCACCTTCACAAATGAGCCAAGCTCAGAGCCATGACTCTACTTTCTCTTTTCAGTACAGGCTACTTTTAGATGGTTCTAGCCACAGTATCCCCAAGGAAATGATCTTTCACACACACACTCATTCACAGCCATCACAAAAATAAACAAACAAACAAAAAAACCTGTGTTCTTTGACAGTCCTGCTACTTGTAGGCCATGACCATATATGCAATTTATTGTTCAAATGAAGACACTGTTGAATGTGAAAGGGAATGACAATAATTATGCAAGACAACTGGAATAAACTGGCACTGTCTTAGGTAAATCAGAACAAAAGATTACCCTAGGTATGACCTAGACAATCCTTAAACTGCTCAAATGTCAACATTGATGCCTACTTTCGAAAATTACTAGCATATTCAATAGATGCTTCTTTGTTCCTTCAGCCAGTCAGTCAACAAATCTTTGTTGAGCCCTCACTATGAACAGGGCATTACCCAGACCCTGAGGCCACAGTGGTGACTTTGGTTCCTGCTCCAGGAACTCACCAGCCAGTGAATCTTTTGCACAAATGATGTTATTTTTGAAGCTAATGAAGCATTTGATAGTTTGATTTAATAACAATGAATATATACTGTGTTTCATAGTTGACACAGTTTGAACATAATCTCATTCAACTAATAGCTATCAGCTTACTTTAAACTCAAAGAGGAAACATTGTTCTTCGAGATCACCACCAATGTCAGTTGTTCTGGCTCACCGGCTATCTCCCGCAGGTCACAGGTTCAGGCCATTTTCACACCCCCTTCCCAGATCAGTTCTGCGCCTCTGTAGCCATTGGGGCTGCTTATCTCAGTACCTGTGTGCTTACTTGAAGATACACACTGCAATCCTGCTTGGACTTCATGATTTCTCTAGTCCTTTCCAACAGCGTCATAGGCTGAGAAGGACTGCGGGGCACTATTAGGCTCTGGGGAGAAGGTGCCAGAATGAACTGCCAGGCAGTTCTCCAATACGGGTTGGGGGAGTATTGTCACCTGAATCTGGACCCCTGATGGAGGGGAAGCAGATGCTCAGAGGTTTACCCACATGGTATATCTTAGACACACATGTCACACATTAAAAGCACCTTTTCCATACACTATTTCTGGCTGATAGTATGTTACATGTGCCACACAGGTCTACGTCATGAAGGTGCTAAGCTCTGTGACCTCAGGGGGAAAAAATAGTGTGAATCAAAACTTGTATTGTACCATTGGGAAACAGCCTCCAAATACATTCTAATTTGTCTCTTTATGAATCTGGTGAGGAAAGAGGGCAGATACCATTATCCATACTTAGAGCTGAGGGAAGTAAGATGCAGGGGGATTAGTGACTTGTCCAAAGTCATGCCTCTAAGGAGTCACAAAGTGATGTCAGAGCTCAAGAACTGTCACTGCACTGCTGTAAGCCTGGGGTCCGGAGCCCGGTAATCAGAATGACTTGGAGTCCCCAACTCCCTGAGCTGTGTTTTATGTGTGTAGGGGAGGGAATGTTCTGCTTTGTTTTATTTGTTTGTTTTTCCCCTTTTGATTCTAATTAACTAATCATTTTTAGTCAGAAGTATCAAATGCTTCATTGGCCTTAAGAATGCATGTAACAAAGAAAATACTATCATTTGCCCTGAAACATGAAGCACGTGCCGTTCCTCCTGTGAGCTGAGCAGTCTCCACAGCTTCAGTCTTAGTCCTCATCCCTCATGGGCTCTCCCAGCTGCAGGGAGGGGCCAACAACTCAACTTTGAGAACAGGAAAGCAATGAAAAGATAAGGACAAGAGGAAAGAGTGCTGAAAATAATTTGGAACCATGTGAACTCACAATAGAAGATGATGATCAAGAGCACCCATTCAACTGTTGACCAGATTCATCTGGCAGCACCCAGTGTTTACCAGGCATTGGACAACCCCTCAGTCTCAGGCTTTTCCACGCCTGCCACTCCTTATCTTCCTGGGTACTGAACCCAAGCTTTCAGCAGCCTTGGTTTCCAGGACACCACAGGATATGGATGGAGAAGAAAGCACCACTGAGCTAGAGAATGAAAGAACTGGAAGCAAAGGGCACAGTCTTGGAGAAGATCTGGAATGAGAGGGCAGCTGATTTAGGGTATGAAATTGTGGTTCAGGCTGATGGCGGAAGCTGACTGCAATGGACCTGGAGCCAATCTCCTTTAGTGTCTCTGTTGTTGGAAAGAGTATCTTCTACAGAACACGGACAATTGGTAGAAGGTGCTTTACTGCCAATTACCTTCAAAACTCCAGCCTTGCTCTATTAACAGCCAAACAAAATCAACCACCGGCCATGGATTGCATACTGACCATGTTCCAGGCCCTGTGTTCAAGCTTTTGCACATTTTCCCCTCACTTAACAACCTCACAGCAACCCTGTTTCATAGGTACTCTTATTATAATAGTTTACATGGGATCACTGAGGCTTAGGAATGTGATGCAACTTGCCCAAGGTCACACACACAGAAAGCAAGTGTTGGGACAACTAACCAGCTACCACTACCAACACTCAGAAGCTGGTACATGTGTCTCCAGAGGCCAGGCTCTTACTGACTGGCACACAGTGGCACCCTCTGCCATAGGAGCTTTCTAGATAGTGCCAGCCCACCAGCCACTGCATCCACCCACCACCACCAGAACCATCACGTGAGCAGCATGGAGTTGACACAGCAGCCTACAGTCTTCCATGCTACTTGAGTTGGGCATGCCCAACTTGGTCTCCATGAGGCCCCAGTTTGCTCAGGCTCTGTTCTGCAGGCATTTTCTTCACCTCAAAGTTGCCCTAAAGTCCCTTTGTTATTAATATGCTTTCTTTGACTATGGACTCTGGAGCCAGATGCCTGGTGTTTAAACCCTGGCTGTACCACTTAGAAGCTGTGTGGCCTTGGGCAATGCACTTAGCCTCACTGGCCTACTTTTTCTCATCTCTAACATAGGTACTCACAATGGTATAGGACCCACCACTCAGTGTGCTATGAGAATTATATGAAGTTCTGCTTGTGAAGTTGCTTATAATAGTCCCTTGCAGGGAGGGAGCCCTCAGTCGTGGTCACCTAGACAATAGCACTGAGATTTTTCTGGATGAATGTTTAGATTTCTCTTAGAAACTGAATGTTTGATGGCAAACAAAAGCAAAGACACAGAGTAATCCCAAGGTGCTGGCTCGTAGCTCCATGTCCAAGGGGGCCCATTTGCCTCTGGGTTCAAGTTCCATTTTGAAGTAACCCAAAAGAAATAAGTAGACAAAAAAAAAAAATACTCCAATCTTAATTTTAGACAGCTTTTTTCCAAGGAGTTGGAAGATAACAACTGGCCTGGATCCTAAGGTATTGTTTTCTTTGTACCAAGATATTTCCAAGAATGACGGCACCTCTAAAGTTTCCAATGGAAAAGTGAGCCTTCACTTTGCTGTGGCTGCTCCAAGCAGCTCTTTCCAAAACCAACAGAGGAAAAGAATTAAGAGCCTGAAATCCTTGTAGAGAATCACATCATGAATCATATAACACAGGTAAGTCAAAGCCTTCCTCCTCCCTCAGCTTCACTTACAAAAGGGAAATGCATCTCCCAGCTGCTGATCCATATTCCTTTTACTTCACCTCATTAGCATTCTGAGTGGATGCATCTCACATGGAAAAATCACCCTGCATCTTCTGTCGCTCTGATTATGCTGAAGCAGCAGAGGTTTTCAGTAACCGCCTTTGACAAGCATTGCTATATCTGGTAATTACTGTTCTCTTGGGTAGGCTGGAACAAAACAGACTTGCTTATCATCACTGATCTTTCCACCTAAGTTGCTGGGCTTTTGACCTGCAACAACCATAAACAGAATCTGTCAGAGGCCTGGCCTACCCCCAGTTGTGGCCCCTGTCTGGATTGATTTTCATGTCAAAGAAAAAAAATCTATGTAATATGACTGTCACCAGTCAATTCTTTTCTCCTACCTTGGTGGGTTGAATATTCCAAATTCCCTCTTACTTAGAGAGTCCCCTTAATGCCTTGAACTGTTCCAGATAGTCATGGAAGGTTTGTCATAAATCCCAAAAGGATAGTTTATATTTAAAAATTAGAAATTAAGTTCTGTAACTATATGATTCTATTCTTATCCTGTACACTTTATTCCTAGCCTCAAATGAGATTCTACACATGTTGTTTACAGTGATTCTTATAGCAGCTAACATTTAATGAAAGATTTATGCTATGCCTTGCATAGTGTAAAGTGGTTTGATTTTAAAAGTGTCATCTGATTTTATTCTCACAGAAACCAGGTGGGTAGTTTTTATATTTGTATTATACAGGGTTTATAGTTATAAGCATGCAAAACACAGTTTATTCTTGTATTACTACTTATTAATTATTTTCTATACAAACAACTGTAAATCTACTTTTGCCCCAAACTGTATTTTCACTATCACTATTTTAAGGATGAATTGAGTCAGAATTGTATACTCAAATAACCTGTTCCAAATTCCACTAAGTTTGACTTGAAGTCTGGGTGTTTACCCATTATATCCTGTTACCTCTAAGCCATTATCTTGAGCAAGGCTCATGGTTCTGCCTTTCAGGAAGTGAAGCTATGATTCTGAGCCATGGCAGCTAGTAGAACCACATCTGTCTTTCCCAGACCACTTCAGCATGCTATGATCTTCCTTCTTCTCACCTAGCCCTTTTAACTTGGGCACATTTGGCAACTGGGATCACAACAGATGTAAAAATGCTTTTGAAATTACTGAAAATCGGAGCTGCTTCAGCAGTCTTTGATTCTTGCATTGTCTGGCAATAAACTTTGTCCATGAGTATATGTCTCATCTCTCCATCTGAATTATAAAATCTTAAAAGGCTAGAAGAGAGGCTTATTGCTCTACATCCTGACATGGTGGTTATTCTATAAATACCTACTGATTTATTTCCACATTTAACTAATATAATAACTGCATTTTTGCTTATAGGGCTAAAAGCAACACATCTCAAGAAATTCAATCCCTATTTTTTCCTGTTCTTCAGAGCCTGTGAAAGGTCTTGACCACACTCCAAGCCAAGCCCCACCCCAGAGCTAGGACTTAGCTGACTCAGTAATTACTGTCCAATATGGCCTGGTGTCCTGTATTTTAGACATGGGACCAGATTCCCACCCCTTTTTTACATACCATATAATAATATTCGAAAAGCATTAGGAAGAATGACTTATAATGAATTTATGAGTATCCCATCCCAATATTTTTCCATTTGACATCAATAAAACAACTGTTGGTTTATATGTTGCTAGTAAATAAAATATTTAAAACAATCTAAATACCTCAAATGAGTTTATTAGTGATGTGGCTTACATTCTGGGTAAAAAAAAAAACACTTTGGAGATATAAGAGAACTAATTTCCTTGAACCCAAGGAAGAAAAAGAGTTGATTTGAATCACTGTAACAGGTTCCGGCTGCCCCATCATGAGCAGTTCAACTGCATTAGGGAGGCAACTGTCTTGTGTCTGGGGGTCTTCTTCTCAGCAGCTCTTACAAATCTCTTTTTTCTTTTAGCCTTAAATCAGAAATGTACTTTAGCACTTCTCATTCTCAGAAAAAGCAGGCTATGTGTGCTTAATTGTATCTACAACTCTTATCAGGTAATGTCACATATAAAAACTGACACCATAAAATGACTTGACATTTACTGTCTTCTCCCCAACAGTAAGAACCTCTATAACAATGGAAAGAAAATATCTTAGCAAGCACATTAATCTTTTGAGGTCTTTTTTTCATATTAAAGTAAGTCTACTTAGTGGGGTGGCTATAAGAAAGCACTGATAAGACCCAAATTGGATTTTTTTTTTTGCATAATCATTTGAGGTGATTTGCTGTACCTCTAGGTTCAGCAGCAATTTGCTTCTGCCTCCTTATTATGCACAGGTGACAGACAACCCACAAATGCCAATACAGGTGATTATGTGACTAAAATAAAACCCTAAGTTCTAAAGAGGTTCAACTATACTATTTTTTAAATTATAATCATATATATTGGGGGAAATTACATGGAAGAAAAATTTAATAATGTATAAATTACACTACAGATGACTTGTGGACATATGAAAGACAATTCTGATGAGTATGAAGAAATTGAAAAATAAGTGTGGAACAGTGTTTTTAAGTATGCACTTTCAAACACTGGTCTCTCGGGATCAGGCTTGAGAGACTCCACAGAAGGCAGGTTTCAAGGGGTTTTGGAGGTGAGCCATGCTGTACACTCTCGGAGAATCACAGTGCACCTTGGGAAAATCAAGGTTCTGAAAAGTCCTGTGTTAAAGAAATATGCTCACCTTGGCTTACCTCTGTATTTCCTATTGACACATTAAGCCATTTTTTTTCTACTTAACATGTTTAACTCATGAAGCTTTGGGGAAATTCTTCAGTAGAAAGGGGAAAACACTGGGGAAGGTAGCTAAGGGTAAACTGAGCCAAAGTGGGCACGCTTTGCTGCACACAGCACATGCCAATAACACACACACACTGGTTCTCAACAGAGGTAAAATATATTGATGGTTAATAATTCCTGAGAGGCAGGAAAAAAAAAGCAATTAAAAAGTTAAGCCCATTAAATAAAGTCTTGGTGGGTCAGCTAGAGTTCCCCTTCATAAAAGTCAAGTTCCAAAGCCAGATGCTTGGGTACAGAGTAATCTTTACCATGAAAATCTGTAAAAATGTGTTTCCCCTACATTTCATTGGTACAATTTAGATAAATCCAAACAACATGGATACTTAAGAGGATCATGGAATATAAAATACTAACTTCCCAGACAAATAGCAACAGGGTCATCCCTTGGTAGATGCAGGTGGATTTGGGAAGTAAACTGGGTGCCTTCGCCCTCCTCTCTGAATGCTTTCTCCTCTCCAACCTCCGCCCCAAATGATCCAAGGCTGCGATGTGAACTGCTTCCCCCGCACAGCAAGCCTTGCAAGTCCTTCACAGCAGATGCATCCTTCCTCCTAGGGACATGAGCAGCTTGAAAATGGTATGGTAATGTTTAGCACAAATTATTTAACACAATTAATTCTTCCGGGGGAAACAGAGGTGTTGATAACAGGCATTTTGAAGGAAAAGAACTTCCTTCTATGCTTGAAATCAGATCAGATCAGCCACTGACATCATCTACTGACATTTAGCAGAATCATTAGACCTAAATTAATGGAATTTTTTTTTACAAGTTCAGAAAAAGTTATCAGCAGCAACAATAGCAGCTACCATTTAAGAAACAGCTAACATGTACCAAGTACCGTGCTAAGTGCTTTATATACATTAGTTATCACCTTCATTTTATCCTCAAAACTATCAATGATACAGTGTTACTGTGATATTAATTTTATTGAAGAAGAAAGTGAGATTCAGAGTATAAACCACTTGTCCAAAAATCTGTTGGCTAGTGTGCCACATGGCTGGATTTGAACCCAGCATAGTGTGGCTTTGCTGCTATGTTGTACAGCCTGCTTGCTTTGGACTGTTTAGAACAATGTTTATTTCAGATGAGCTTTGCATTACTTTAAGAATTACCCAGTTGGCCCTGGCAAGAAGTTTCCACATCCCTGACAACTTCCATGCACAGAGTCTGCATCTGCTGAGGTAAGGTTTTCTGATCTTTCATCCACAGACCACACATGGGCATGTGGACTTGGCATCATGCTATTCAATCAAAACTGACAATAATCCAGAGTTTAGCTCACTAGGTATTTTTAAATACACTTTTTGTCTCAGAATAACTTTAGGTTTATGGAACAATTGCAACAATAGTACAGATTTCCTCTATATCCCCTGCCCAGCTTCCCCTGTTATCCTCTTATGTTCACATGGGATGTTTGTCAAGACTGAGGAACCAATACTGATATGCTGTGATTTACTAAAACCCATGCTTTTTTAAGACTTCCTTAGTTTCTACCCAATGTCATTTTCCTTTTCCAGAGCTTCATTTAGGGCATCATATCATGTTTAGTCATCATGCCTCCTTTGTTTCCTCTTGGTCTTGATGCCTTCTCTTAGATGCTCCTTATTCTGAAGGTATTGTCAGATATTTTGTAAAATATTCTTCAAATGAGATTTTTTGTTATTTTTCTCATGATTAAACTGGATTTTATGGGTCTGAGGAGGGAAATACCATTCTCATCACATCATGAGCCTTACCACTGTGACATTAAACTTCATCACCTGGCTGAAGTGGTGGCTGTCAACCTTCTCCATTGTTAAGTTATTCATTTTTTTATCACCTTCCATAGTGTACTCTTTGGAAGAAAGTCAATAGCCAACAGGTGAGGAGTGGGAGTTATACTTCACCTCCTTGAGACAGAGTAGCTACATACACTACATTAAGTTCTTGTGCACAGAAGGTTTGTCTGCTCTCCCCCCACTTCTACTCTGGTGGATATTTATACTTTGGGTTACAATCCAACACTAATTTATTTTGTTATTAAAATTATCCCAATTCAACCACTGGGGGCGCTTTCAGTAGACTTCTGCCTCTCTTTGGCATATACCCACCATTGTGTTTTTACTGTTTGTTTCTTCAGCACTTGCTTATTATTTGGTGACACTACAAATGCTCCAGGCTCATCTTATGAATTATCCGCCCCAGTCCTAGAATCTATTCTTTCTCCAGGGAGCTCTGCTTCCTTTTATTGGAAAATAATACTAGAAACCAAGATCTGGGAGAGTAGGTATTTTTCTAAATGTTCATGAAAACCTGCTTGGTTTTATTTACACCAATAGTCAACCCATCCTTAGTCTTCCCAATAGAATCAGTTCCTGTATCATTCAGGCATACCAGACAACTGAAAACAAACTGTGAGAAAAACAGATTTTAATTCCTCCATCCCTAATGATTCCCAAAGTCCCTCTGAGCCGAGAAGGGATCCAGATGTCTTGCTTGCTGACAACTCCTCCTTTGATTAAATTATCAAGTAGTCCACTAAGTCCAGATTGCTTATTTTCCTAGTGCTGTGAGAATTTTGTCCCAAAGAATTAACGCTTTTATACTCTATCAGAAAACGAAGCCCCAGAGCCACTGTCCTGCTTATCCAGTGCTGTGCTTTTGGATATGTTTCCAAAGGAGCAGAAGGTCAGAGAGGCCAAAAAGGCAAGGCAGCCTCTTTAAAAATACTCACTTAGGACACATCCATCTATAGTGTCTCGGGGCTCTGTGCCTTTGGATAAGTTGTTCCTGTGGCCTGTGTTGTCTTTCCCTGCCCTCTGCACGGGGCTCACCCTTGTCTCACCAGTAACCTCTTATGTACTGTTCACAGCCTATGGATGACTTCTCTATGGCTCCCAGTTCACGGGCCCATCTGTCATTCATTCATTCATTCCACACCACAGCAGGCTAGTCCAGGCCCTGGGACCTGGGCTAAAAGAGTGAATGCTAATACACTAATGCCCGGTTCTCACAGTTTTTATTCCAGGGGGACTAGAGGGGAGTAGAAAAATATCAGGTGGTGGCCAGTGCAGAGAAGAAAAGGAGTGTGAATGTGGAAGGGGATATCTAGTCTCTAGTCAAAAGCCATCTTATCAGAGGGGCCTTCCCAAATGCACTCCCACCTCTTTCCTTCCCTCAGTTCACTATATTTGTCTATCAGAGGATTCACCATGTGGGATATAACTATATGTTGGTCTGTGTGTCTCCCCCAGTAGACTGACAACTCCTTGGGAGCAGGAATGGGTTAGGCTCATCTTATCAGTACAGTATTTTGCAGACAGCCAGGACTCAGTGAGGATCACTTCAAGGTAGCTGGTTGGCATGAGATTCTGCAAACAATAGGGGCATGGACTACAACATGCCTTTGTACCCTAATTACATAACTTGATACGTGGTTCTTATACTATCATAAATCAAAATGTGCATGTGTTCTACATCTGCATTTCAAGGTGTAAACTATTTAATATTAGGAAAAGACCTATGAGCACACAGGGAAAAATCCAAATAACTGATACAAAAAGAATGGACCTTGAAAGCATGGTGGGCTGGGGAAATATGTTCAGTGTGGGGGTGGGGATCGGAGACTGTCTGAGTATGATATATCCAAAAGGAAGCCATTTTGGTCAAAACAACAACAAAAGCAAAAAAAAACCTCATGCCATTCACCACTTGTGACATGTTTCCTTTTGGGCTTAAGACCCACCTCATAGTATTGCTATGAAAATTTTAAAAGATAATGTTCATGAGCCTTCATCCAGGACTCAGCTCCTAGTAATCCTATAATAAATGGTATTTATATGAGAACAGGGACAACTAACACTCTCCCACACATACTACCACTCAATTCACCAACCCCTTGTGAGCATCCATTCAATGCTTCCAGTAATGCCATAAATTAGGGGCTACCATCACCTCCCTGTAGCTGTAACCCAACTCCAAGAGATTCAGTAACTTCTAAGAGCATGAAGCCAGCAAATGGCTAATCCAAGAATAGATTCCTTGAAGAACAGTTTCACTCTGTAGCTGAGTTCTTCATGTCAGACAGACCCACAAAGGACATCTACGCATCATATATATATGGTATATGTACACACACACACATGTGTTTACACAGTTGAGGCTACCCCCACAGTGATACAAAGGATGTCACTCCAATGAAATGTGTCTGTTCTTGGATAGCAAGGCAGTAGATCCAAGAGCTGGGGCTGAGCCTAGCCATGCCACATGGGAACAAGCAACTCCAGGTATGATAAGGGCCAGGGGTCACATCCAAAGCAACAGCATAGGTACTGCTACCTGAGTTCTTGTGAACTTCCCTCCCACCCAACCCAGGACCACCCTTTCCATTCATCATGCAGCTGCTTAACATTTGGCAGCTACCTGTCTCCATGCAATGGAAAATAACAAGTGTTTCTACACCCTTGAAACTTATAACCGTGGCCTTGACAAAAATCCATGTACTACTAACTATAATGACTGTGCAAACCATTCAGTCTTATTGGGTTGGCCAAAAAGTTTGTTTGGTTTTTTCTGTATGATGGCTCTAGTAGCACTTAGTTGTCTTTAACTTCATTCAAAACAATTTTGCTAGATTGTATTGTGACAGCTGTCATTATGAGTGTGCATTTAAAAAAACTTATCAAAATTGGTGATTTTTGTGTAGCCATTTTTATATGGAAGATGGAAGAAAATAGCAACATTTTGGCATATTATACTTTATTAATTCAAGAAAGGTAAAACTGAAACACACACCAAAAAATATTTGTACAGTGTGTAGAGAAGGTGCTGTTACTGATTGAATGTATCAAATGTGTTTGCAAAGTTTCTTGCCAGAGATTTCCCGCTGGAAATTTCTCAATGGATAATGTTCCACAGTCATGTAGACCAGTTAAAGTTGATAGCAATCGAGATATTAATTGAGAAAATCAACATTATACCATGTGGGAGATAGCTGACATACTCAAAATCAGCAAAGTTATTGGTGAAAATGAAAAATGTATCTTTTATTTTATGGAAAAACCATACGGGATTTTTGGCCAACCCAACACATTCAACAAGTTTATGGAACCACTAGTACCTGCCAGGGATTTTATTATGCACTGAAAATATACAAGTGAAACTGGACAAAAATCCCTTTTAGCTTAAACACAGCACCACAGCATCATCTAAAACATTCTTACAACACAACTACACATTAGTGACAGACATGTTTGAGACTCTTGCTCACAAGGCTGCCCTGCTCTGCTAGCAGATGCTCAGGGAGTATTTGATAAGTCAACAAACAAAGACATATACTGCTTTCTATTTTTCAAGGAACTCTAACAATCATCACTTCCAAGGGTTCCTTACGTTTGCCCTGAAAGACAGAAATACGTAACACCTTACCTTACCGATGTTGGATCTTTGGTTCCATGCAGTTAGCTGGCTGTCAGAGTAAGGACCAGAAGATAGGTTTTCTAATTCCTGCTTAAGAACTTCTTCTACCCAGAAAGGTACAGCATTTTGGATTCCAATAAACAGTAGCCCTTATAAACACCCAGATATTTGGAAGCTGTAACATTTGAGCCACCTTTCCTAGAGACCCATGCCCCAGACCTCCGATCTTTTTCCTCATCACCTCGATGAGATGGCAGCCTAAAGACATCACATGAGACCACTGACCACTGAGCCCTGGCTTGTATGTTGGCAGAGTGGGTATTTTTTGTAAACCACACACTTTGGCCAACATGCTCAGGCAGAACCTAGAAATGGAGTCTGTCCAAGTCACCATGTGTCCTCATCACTATCTATCATGTTTACCAGCGCTGAGTATTACTTGGCAACAGATTCGATTTACACAATTAAAAAGAAGCTTGCAAATTTTAGATCATTTAATTAATCTTTATGTATTTTGTCCTATTAAGCAGCAGAAAAAATGTTTATAGCTCAATTGAATGAATTAGCATTTGTAATTCTTCCTTTTGCAATGAGATTTATCTGTATCTATCTATATAAAATACTGTTGAAATAAAAATGTCTAATCTCGATTATCTGACAAGGTAGCAGGAATTTCATAAGACTGCAGAGGTGACATGTGGCCTGAATAATCTCTCATACCAATTTGTGGCATTTCTTGAGTTGTAACTATAACATGTTTAATGAAGCTAAACATTTGCAACCTGTCTCCCACAGAGCCCGGCAGAGTTTGCCTTTAGAATCTCCTGTGTCTAACTGTGACTCAGAAACTATTTACATGCTAAGATGAGCTTTTCACTCATAAATCATAGGACATACTCTTCAAAATTATCTACAAAAATTATTATGCCTTTTCAGAAATTAATGACCCTTATAATTTACCAATTTAAATATATATTGGCTTAGATAATTCTTATGAGATTTGAGAAACATTTTCTTGAATATTAAGTAGTAAGATAAGTCAGTGTCTCAGTCAGTTGGGCTGCTATAACAAAATTCACCATAAAGTGGGTGGCTTATTCATTTCTTACAATTATACTAATTGTGAGAAATAATGTGACTGGGAAGCTGGAGAGTCTCAGATCAAAGTGCCAGTGCATTCAGAGTCTGGCAAGGGCCCTCTCCCTAAGTTATAGATGGCCACCTTCTTGCTATATCCTCATAGCAAGGTGGAGGAGGTGGGTTGGAGAAAGCATGCCACTCTGATCTCTTTTAATAAGGGCACTAATCCCATCATAAGACCAAGACCCTCATGACTGCATCTAAACCTAATTGCTTCCCAAAGGCCACAACTCCAAATACTATCACATCAGGGTTAGGACTTTAACATATGAATTTGGGGCTGGGGGTGGAGGGTGGGTAGGGACACAGACATTCAGCCCACAGTAGTCAGGAGGAGAATTTCGCAAGCTCTCGGAGCTTCATCTTTTGGGGAGCCCAAGGAAGCAGCCAGAAAACACCCCACTAGTGAGAATGGGGAAAAAATAAAATCTGGCATAATTTCCACATAATAAAACTATGCTACCTTTTAAATTCATGTCTGTTTTTACGACCAGAAATTGGGAACACCAATAAGTTAAAAATACTTTAAACTGCATAGCAAAAGAAACAATTAAGCCTCCTTATAATTTAGTCCTACAGTGAATAGGTCTGTTATTTATTTATTTATTTATTTATTTATTTATTTATTTATTGTTTTTACATTTTTTTGCTTAAAATTGGATGTAGCTTTGGCAAACTTTTCAACTTGCATAAATACTTTGCCATGGTTGATGCTTCCTTTGCACTGGGCTATTTGGAAGCATCATGTTGAAGTGACAAAAAACAGATAAGAAGTTACATTAGGATGGGAAAGGCAGGGAGGTCTCTGCAATCCGCAGCCATCCAAATGATTAAAATTTCTCTCTCTATTGAACTGAGTTCTCTGAGCAAGGTATAATAAAATGGATCCCACAACAGCAAATTTGGTGCATTATCTGAAAAGCTTGCCAAGGCAACTGATTTTCAGGGGTAACACTGGGGTGTTTATAACTGGGTAACCACGACGTGAGGCAAACAGAGTAAGAAGAGAAAAAGTAGAAATGAGTCTAGCAAACTCCATAAAGTCTTCAAATTTCCTTCATTTAGCAATAACTTTTGAATCTTGCATAGAAATCACTAGCCTCTCAGGCCTTACTAAGATCAGAGAAAATAAAATCACGTGTCATGAGACAAAAGGTCTGAACAAGAAAGAGAATCAAGTCTTCACAGACTGTATTCCACAGCATACCTCGTCTAAGAAATGTCTGCTTCATCCCCTGTGTTTCAACTCCACACAGAGGAAGCTCTGATGCAGTGGGAGCCACTCAGGGTGCTGGCAGTGTCCAAGACACACAGATCAGCAGGAGCAACAGGCCTCCTTACAGATCTGAGGGTCCTCTATGAAAACAAATGTGAGCTCTTTGTGGACAGAAGAGCAGCAGAGCCCCATGTCACTGTACCAACACACTTCTAGCAGGTCTGACATTCATACCTGAAAACCCAAACAAGAAACCCAAACTCTACTCATAACAATACAGGCAATAATGCTGCACCTCAGTTCATCATCTGTGAAACAGTGATTCTGTCGTTTCTCAGTTCAGACTGTGAGAATATACCTGGGCACCACAGCAAACACCTGAACAAAGATCAGTAGGGAGGGACCTCCTGAGAGCAAGAAGTGGGGACAGAATTAAGTTGCAGGTAAATAGGTCACAGGTCCTTGTTCTCAGGTTTCTGACTTCAAGGTCTGAATTTCATGTGTGAAATAAAACACTAGAATTCCTACAAACTTGCTAAAGAAATCACTGCTAGACTCTAGTTACCTCCTCGAATATAGGGCCCATGTTCCCACCAAGGAGTCCGCCAGAGTCAAGAAATATTTGTTCAATCTTTTTAACACCATTTAGTGGTGTCCAGGGCTAGTTGACTTATACACAGTATGTCCAATTCTCAGTGCAAGCCAAGTAGTATTCCCATTGCACAGGTGATTATATTAAAGCTAAAAGACATCAGATCTCTCCATAAGATCATATCCAGTTAAGTGGCAAAACTAGGTTTTGAACTCAGGTTTCTGCCATCCCATCCTGCTACAGAAACCAAACTGGATGATGTGAAGGCTCAAGATTTAGACCTTTGAACAGGTATCCATTTTCTAATCTATAAAATCAGGAGAATGGACCAATTTTTTTTTTGCACCCTGGAAGTTTTGAAAGATCACATGGCATCCTCTAATCACCTACATTTTACACTGATATAAAAGTGGAGCCACAAAGAGTTCCTGGAACAAGCTGAACCAAGAGCACGCAAGTAAGTTTCACTTCATCCAAGTTTCTCTGGCTCAGAAAAACAAATTCTGTCAAGACTGGTGAAAGGGAGTAGCAAAGATGACTGAAAGAGTCCTGGGCAGTAGCTGAACTGTTTGTCTTTGCTTTGTCCTCTTGCAAAACTCTAGCTTGAATAATGCATGTATGATAGACTCAGACCTATGCTGGAAAGGTTTAAAGAACTTAGCTTAGATCTGAACAACCCATAGAAGATTCAGAATGCTCTGTGCATACAAAGGATAGATCCAAATAAGCATTCCATAGCTTAGAAGGTTGACTAAGATATGAACCACCATCCACTGAAAGGAAGACACAGTTTACAGTCTGAATTTAATCAGATTGATTGCCTGATTTTAAAAAATTCAACATTTTCCAGAGGACTCTAACTAGATCCAGAGTTTACACAAGATAACTTTCCGAATGGTCAGGATATAATCCAAAATTACTTGAGAAAAAATCCAATCAACAGATACTAACACCAAGATGAGCCTTATGTGGAAACTATCAAACAGAGATTTTTCTTTTTTATCCTCACCCAAGGACATTTTTTCAGTGCTTTTAGGGAGAGAGGAGGAGAGAAACATCAATTTGAGAGAGAAGCATTGATTGGTTGCCTCCCATACATGCGTGGACCAGGGATTGTGTGTTCTGGGCAGGGAGTTGGCTCCCGCAATGGAGACCAACTCACAACCTGTGCTGTGTATGTGCTCTGACAGGAAACAAAACCCTCATGGGTAACAGAATGATGCTCCAACCAAGTGAGCCACGCTGGCCAGGGCTCAAACAAAGACTTTAAAAAGAGCTATTAAGAGTATCAGGTATGCAACCTTTTGGTGCCTCTGGGCCACACTGGAAGAAGAAGAGTTGTCTTGGGCCACCCATTAAATACACAAATACTAGTGAAAACTGATGAGCAAAAAAAAAGGTTTTAAGTAAATTTATGATTTTGTGTTGGGCCACATTCGCAGCCATCCTGGGCCACAGGTTGGACACCCCTGTGAGCTCATATCAAACAAATGAACAAACAAAACAAAATGAAAACAGAGTCATAGAAATAAAGATCAAACTGATGGTTACCACAGGGGAGAGGTAGACAGATGGGTGAAAAGGTAAAGGGGAATATAGTGAATAACACTGTGGTAAGTTTGCATGGTGACAGGTCATCACTAGACTGGGTGAGGTGATCACATTGTAAGGAATATAAATGTTGATGACTGTATTATACACCTGAAACTGATATAATATTATATACCCACTATACTTTAATTTTTTAAAAAACTATATTTCAATACAATTGAAATAAATGAAAAAAATAAGAACACTCAACAGAGAAATACAACCCACAATAAAGAACCAAATGAAAATTTTAGAACTTAAAAGCACAATGTCTTAAATAGAAAACTCACTTAGATGGGCTCAAGAACAGAATGGAGAAGACAGAGGAAAGAATACATGAACTTGAAAGAGAGATCAATAGAAACTAGCTACTCTGAAATACAGAGAGAAAAGAGATTGGGGAAAAAAATGATCAGAGCTGCAGAAACCTTTGGAACAATATCAAAAGTTCACTGGAGTCCGGACAAGGTAGGAGAGAGAGAGTTGGGCAAAAAATATATATTGAAAACAGTAATTGCCACATTTGCTCAAATATATAAATTTACAGATTTAAGAAGCTCAGAGATTCAGAAAAAGATAAACTCAAAGAAAACCACTTTTTAACACAATATAATTAAATGGCTGAAAACAAAATATAAAGAGAAAAATCTCAAAATCAGCTAGAGGAAAATGACACGTTACATAAAAAGAAACAATGATTTGAATCACCACAGATTTCTCATCAGAACCTCTGAATTTCTCATCAGAAATTATGGAGATGAAAGGCAATAAAACAACATCTTTTAAATGCTGAAAGAAAAGAAATGTTACCCCAGAATGCTATGTCCACTGGACTATCCTTCAAGGATAAAAGCAAAATTAAGACATTTGCAGATGAAAGAAAATGAAGAGAATTTGCCAGCTGCTCTACAAGAAAGCTAAAGTTCTTTAAGCCAAAGGTAAATGTTAATAGAAGGAAACTT
The DNA here is from genome assembly GCF_022682495.2 of Desmodus rotundus. Taxonomy (NCBI): domain Eukaryota; kingdom Metazoa; phylum Chordata; class Mammalia; order Chiroptera; family Phyllostomidae; genus Desmodus; species Desmodus rotundus. The sequence continues at coordinate 88,788,568 of NC_071394.1, forward strand.
AGATCTTCAGACATGGCAGAAGAAAAATGGTAAAAAGCTGGTCAAATAAAAGACTGTGTTTTCTACTCCTAAGTACTCCCAAATATGTATGACTGTTTAAAGCAAAACTGATAGCATTGTTAGCGTAACACATGTGACAGCTTTAACAAAGATCAGGAGGTAAAGGTACAGACGCAACTGCAAGCTTTCTGCACTGCACACGAAATGGCATTCACTCTAAGTACGCTGGGAAAGATTAGGTGCTGGCTCTCAGAATTACAAAATGCATGAACGAGTGAATAAATGAAGCAATTAGAGAAAAGTTCTTCTAGAACTGTAAGTTGCTGAATATGTCAGGAGCATATCTTAACAAAAATCTTGCTAGGAAAAAACTCACAAATTCAAGAAACTAGTCTATAATATGTTAATTTAATAATCAACATATTTCAGTGGATTTCAATTTAGATGAGCTCTCTCTTACACCTTTAGATATAGGTGTAAGTTCTCACATTTCTAACAATTTAAGTAACTCTCATTAAAACTGAAACTACATCCCTAACCGGTGTGGCTTTGTTGGTCGGGTGTCATCCTGCAAAGTGAAAGGTTGGCAGTGTGATTCCCAGTCAGGGCACATGCCCGGGTTGCAGGTTCGGTCCCTGGTCCAGGCGCATAGTAGAAGTAACCGATCATGTTTCTCTCTCACATTGATGTTTCTCTCTCTTTCTCCCTCTCTTACCCTCTCTTTAAAAATAAATACATATAAATATACTTAAATTTAAACTACCAAGTTAGAAGCTCAAAATTACAACTGTACCTCAGGAAAACAATTGTGAAAGAGGTTGAATTAATCAACTTTAAATACAAACAAGAAAAGAAACTATAGTAATCAAAAATTCTGATTATCCAAAATGCAAACAAAATAATTAATGGAATTTTTGGTCATGGTTGTACTATGCTCAAGACCCTACCCTCTCATACCTAACATTTTGACAGTCTAGACTGTGCGGTGTATGGAGGCAAGGATTCACTAATTTTGATCTATATCCCCAGCACCCAGCAAAATGGTAGCTATTAATACCTACTGTTGAATTAAAGACTACCTCCTAGCATTAGAAGGAAATGAAAAAATGGACTTTCAAGTGCTTTGCCTGATGCCTGGCAGGCAGCAGATGGGATATATGTCGGCTCACTGAACAGCAAACTCTTCTTCACCTCCATCCTCTCACTGTCTGCACTGTCACCTAAAGCCTCTCTTATGCAAGGCCAGCACCAGTGAAGTTGCTGAGCCTCCAAGGCTCTCAGCCTGGACGAGGCCACAGGTACAGAGGAAAAACCACCGAAGTGCACGTCCACACGCCTGGACCCTGGGCCTTGTCTTCCAGCAAAATAGCCCTTTTGGAGCCAGGTGTCACATCTGAGGGTGGCTCGATTTTCATTATTCTTCTAGGCTACATGAGTATCAGAACTTTTACAAATAAATTTAGAAAGATTTTGGTCAATCCTCATTTTTAAAAAAAATATTGAAAAATCTTCCTCTATAAAGGAAATATTCAGAAACAATTACATGCCTAATTAATGAGGCTTTACTGAAAACCTAACTAATAAGAGTAATTATGACCCAAACATGCTTGTGATCTACGTAATGAAAATAATACCCCTAACACAGCAGACTGACTGCAAACAAAGTTAGAGGAAGGAGCCCTGGCTGGTGTGGCTCAGTGGATTGGGTGCCAGCCCATGAACCAAAGGGTCGACGGTTCAATTCCCAGTCAGGGTACATGCCTGGGTTGCAGGCCAGGACCTCAATAAGGGGCATGCGAGAGACAATTACACATTGATGTTTTTCTCCCTCTCTTTCTCCCTCCTTTTCCCTCCCTCTAAAAATAAAATAAAATGTAAAAAAAAAATAGATGAAACATTCATGGCAGTCACCAAGAAACAATTAACCAAATATTGACATAAAAGGGGAAAACTGTAATAATTTAATATTTTAGATAGCCCATTACATAAAAGTTCTATATCAAAAAGTTGCTTGAAATTTTACTAGAAAAGAAAATAGCAAATACAATTTTAGAGATTCAAAAGGCACAGTTAGCATGATAAAATGCCAAGTACAAAAACAGGCTTGAGGTTCTGTGAGAATATTTACAAGAATCTTTCAGTTAGTAAGGATAGATAGTTTTATTAAGCAGAATCCTTAATGAATTGCCACCACCTTGTCAGCATGCTTCAAGGTTACTAAGGAGTGTAATCACCAAACCTTCAGCAGGACTGCACATGTCTGTCAAAGTCAAAACATTGGGAGGGGCACTTGAGGTCCCCCAATGATGGAGCACATGGGTAATTAGCCCAAAATGCTTATAAAAGCAGGAGGCCATTTGGATAAAGCCAGCAAATATTTAATGTCATCCTCATGTAAGAAAAGGAGGATTGAAATGCCAGCTAGGAATGAGCAAAAATCTTCCAGATTTCCTTTGAAGGAAGGAAACCCAAAGAGCACATGGTTTATTATCCACACTACAGAGTTCAGACAGGTGTCAATAATGGTCTCCATGGCAAGCTCTCCATAATGCTTCCCAGACATCCATATCCGTCTCCCCAGATGTGAGATGACAGTCCGTAGAAAAAGGGACAGGGAGTCCCAGAAAACAGGAATTGCAGCCTAAATGGAATAGGTGGAAGTCAGTGGTGTGCTGGTAAATGTCTAACATCCAGCTCTCCAGGACAAAGAATAGAAGAAGGAAGGGCGGGAAGCCCTGAATTAGAGCTTTGCTGATTTCCATGGTGTAAATACTCCACCCTGGCCCCTTTCAAGTTACCAACATGAAGTCTCGAAGGATGAAATTGGGAAGAGAGAAGCACAATCGGATCTTTTTTTAAAAACTTTTACTTTTCAATTACAGTTTGTATTCGATGTTATTTTGTATTAGTTTCAGGTGTACAGCATAGTCTCAGACAGTCATATACTTCACAATCACCTCTGGAAAGCTGCTGTCGACCAGCTCCAGCACAAACTGGGAAGTTAAGAGGGAGACAAGCAGCCATGAGTCTTTTTCATGGACACCTACAGGTAAATACCAGTACTGACTGACTGGAAGGGGTTGTAATGCCCCCTCAAATAAGCCCACATCCCAATCCCTGTGACCTGTAAATATGTTACCTTATGTGGAAGAAGAAACTTCGCAGATGTGATTAAGTTAACGGTTTTGAGATGAAGAGTTTATCCTGGGTTATCTGGGTAGGCCCAGAGTAGCCACAAGGGTCCTCATAAGAGAGAGAGGGAGATGATGGTCAGAGGAGGAGATGTGATGAGAGAGGCAGAGGTCGGAGTGGGCCATGACCAAGAACAGGCTCTGGAAGCTGGAAAAGGCAAAGCACAGATGCTCCCCAAGGCCTCCAACAGGAACACAGCTCGCAAACCCCTTGATTTTAGCGCTGTAAAATCTGTTTTGAACTTCTGACCTCTAGAACTGTAAAATAATAAATTGTTCTTGTTTTAAGCATCTAGGTGTGTGGTCATTTGTTACAGCAGCCATGAAAAACTAATACACCAACTAAAACCCCCATCAGACTTAAAAGTGAGGGTAGAGGTTAATATGCTAACCTCTAGCTAGGACAAATAAAAACTGTGATACAGAAGTTACAAAACTGAGCCCTTTACTTCTCCCTTGAGTCAAATCAGACCTGCAGACTAAACACTTGAACTAGCTTTCTACAGTAGAAAATTTCATGTTTAAAAATCACATTGGTTTCAGGCTTCTCTGGAAAAGTAGGACATCTGACTCCGCTGGCCCCACATCTCAACATCAGCTGAGGGGAGGTACAGCTGCTCAGGGCATACCAGTCCATGCTGCCAAGCTCCCCCTGCCCACCACCCGGAACCACAAGCTATGACCAGTCTGGGGAGCGGATAGTCAACACCCTCAACCCCTCCTCCTTCCCCTTCCATTAGCACCCATCATGCTGGGGATTTGGGAGCTCCAAAGAGAAGAGGGAATGACACACTCCTCATCCTTTCCTTTCTCCCTCGGGCAGGGGTGTCAAATTCATTTTCAACAGGAGGCACATCAGCCTCACAGTTGCCTTCAAAGGGCCAAAATAATTTTAGGACTGTATAAATGTAACTACTTAACCGTTAAGGAGTTGAAATTACATTTGGCCCTTTGAAGGCATCTGTGAGGCTGATGTGTCCCCCAGTGAAAATGAGTTTGACACCCCTGCCCCAGGGCCTATATTAGTCTCCTGTGGTTTCTGCAACAAACTGATACAAACTAATGGCTTAAATCTCTTGCTTTGCACAGTTTCTGGTGGCTGTTGGTAGTCCTTATCTCTGTCTTCACCTCCTCCAGGTGTCTGGAACTCCCTGCCTCTCCTTTGTGAAGATGCCTGTGATAGGTGGCACTGAGGGCCCACCCCAAAAATTCAAGGAAATCTCATTTCAAAATCCTAAATGAGACCAGCAAAGACCATTTTCTGAATAAGGTGGCATTTATAAATTCCAGGGATCAGGACTTGGTATTTTGGGGTGGGTGTTACCCAATTTACTTCAGTGTCCATCAACTCCCTAGCCCAGGGCAAGGTGTGGGTTGGTGAAACAGAAAGAACTGGAATAAGAGACATAGCCATAGCTGAGGCTGCCCAGACGAGGAGGGGAGGGATGCTCAGAAGCCAAGTTCTCTCTGCCCAAGACGCTCCCTGCCTTTTAAGTCACTGCCCTGCTGAACAATCCTCTGGTTGCTTCCCCATCACACACCAGAAATAAAACCCTGCCCGCCTCTCAGGCCCAAGGGCAGCCCTCTACCTCTCCCTGCCTCACCCCCTCCAGCCAGATGGCCTCCTTTCACTTCCCAAGAGGTGAGCTCCTCTTCCTCTGAGCCTAGATAGGGCCTCTTCTCCTCAAGGCCTTCCCCACCTCCCTATCCAAGGTCCTCACTGTCTTATCTTCACTTCTTCTTGGCACTTGGCACTTGCTGGGATTATTCATCTTGTCCTCCTTTGTCTCCCCCCACCAAACAGAAGCTCTAGAAACCAGGAAACCTCACTGGCCTTGTTCCCACAGCATCCTCAAAGCCCACCAGGGCAGGTGCTCCAGGCAATCATGGCTGAGTGATCCGTTTCCCCACTCTGTGCCACTAAGATGATCAAGTCCTGGCTGGGTACTGCTGTCTTCCACCTAGGCTTACTTTTGACAAACACAAAACAGTTAAAGCATTTTTCCTGGGTTTCCTTCAAATGCGCTCAGTTAAATCACTGATGTTAAAAAGCTTTTCTAACCAAACAATTATGTTGTGCTGCCTTCCAGCTGGAGTGCAAGAAGCTATAATGCTTTCTTTGAAATGCTTTTTCCTTACCTAATTAGTTTAAAATGTTGACATTAATCCAGGCGCTCAATTGTAGGCCCTGGCACTTTGTTGTTCACAGCCCCCCACACACACTGGGGAACAACTGATAACCTATCTGTGCAAACTTTAAAGATGAGAAGGGTATTTCAATAATTATACACACATTAGCTTTTATTATTATATAAAGTACATACACATTTGGAATATTTAAACATAATCAAAACATGAATTTGTAAAAGTCAGTGAAATGTGAAAAAACGTAGCACAGCAAAAAAGTTGACATTAAAAAGTTTGTTCATTGGGAATACAAAGATCCCAACTTTAAAAGCTTTTGCTTCTGCAATTGTAAAATATCATCGGGAAAGAATGGGTGTCAGGCCTCTTAAACTGTGCCACGCCCCCTCTCCTGGAATTGAAAGTAGGAGAGAGAATAAGGGTGGACAGATAGGAGAGAAAGGCACAGCTCTCAAAGGAGCTCATAACCTTAAAAAAAGGTAGAGACTACCTAATTTGGGGAACAGCATGAGACTGTCAAGTTTTTATTTAACAAAATGAAGAAATTGTAAAGAGGAAATACATGCATGCACACACACACACACACCCTACCTTTAATTACGGTCATTTCATAAAAGATATTTTCAACCAAAAAATAAGAGCAAGCTCAGAATAAAAAGGCTTAGCCCTTGACTAGAATATGTTTACATGTATGAACGCCTCCCTGCATTGTCCTTATTTCTCTTTGGTCCACTGAAACCAGGGGAAATCAATTTCACACCCACAGGCCCTGGGCTGTGAACCTGAGTTTGGAAATTACATGGGAAAAGCTGTGACAGATGAAAAAGTAAAGGATGTGTTGTCCCACCTCTCACCCTCACCAGCCTTACTAACTTGGAAAAAGGGAGGTCCCTCCAGGCAAGGCATGGCAAATCCAGCAAACAAAAACAAGATAAATATTGGCTTCTAAAATCCAAAGGTCAAGTCCACATGTACATATGAATGTTTGAAGAGAGAAGGTGGGCTCCATGGCTGCCCTGCAGAGCTGACATCAGCTAAGAAAGAGAATAGGGAGCATGCACAGTGCATGGGAGTACACTGGACGAGGCCACAGCCACGTCTCAGCCGATGTATGCTTGGCACAGGTCACAGACGTCCTTGAAGGCACCATATTTTATGGACTATCTGCTCCCATCAGGCTTGTTGGAGAAACTCCAGCCAAAGGACAGGAGGTCTGTCAGGGTCCTGCACCCTAGCACTGGTATTAACATCCAAGCACCAAGTGAGGAAACAAAAACAGCAATGTTGCCATTTTGGTCTGGTATTGTCAACTCTGGATACTGGCATGGGACATGAATCTATCACACCTGCTTTTTTCTGCTATGCTGGGGCAGCCTTTTCATACCCTGGGATGTTGCATGGCCATATAACTGTGAACTGTTCAGAACAGGAGAGCCAATCCCACATATCTTTAAGCTCTAACGCAGGAGCCTTGTGTAGTTCCAAATCTGACCTGTAGTAGAAAGCACTGGCTCATCAATGATGATGGCCACGGTGGAAAAAATCCATTCATTTCTCCAACTCAACTTTAATGGCAGCCCACTGCGTACTACCCAGGTCCTGCCTTCTGGCTCTAGACTGTGTCCCTTAGAGACAGGGGAGAATGGGCCTCCCATTTGTCTCTCTTGGTGGCTGATATAAAGATGAATTTTTCGGCTCCTCTGTGTGTTTACTAGTCAAAAGAAAGGCACTTGGAAATACTTGCAATAGACAAAATGTTAATGCTGTATGCTTCCGGCACAGTAAGTGATGGGCTTAATGAATTGATTAACTCAGCCAGAGTCTCCTGGAATATGAGAGTTTCCCCATGAGAATTTCTAAATGTCAGATTCATTCTTGCCAGAGGCATCTCAAGACTATGAGTAGTCATGAGCTGCTCCAAGGCCCCATTCCAACAAGGCTTGAACTCCAGGGTCCAAGGGACCTCAGCAAATGCCTTCATCCCAGTATTTCCATTTGAAATAGCAAGGTTCAGAGAATTCCCAGCATGGCAGGGTTGATTGGTAGTTGATCCATTCATCTGATCATGGGGGGCCCCCTCTCCTAGCAGTTTGCTACTGAATGGGCTCTACCAACAGAGGGTGCTAAAGAGGGATTCAAGGCCACTCCACTGCCCACCCCTACCAATCCAAGTGAACACCAAGATAAATAAATTTCCCCACTTGGTTGTCTTTTTTACTTCTACCCTAATGTCTTATGACATATCCTATGTCTCCGTTATCTCTTTCCCCATTATATGCTGTTTGGCTCTATCTGCCATTGACTCTGTGGTATAAAACAACACTGGTGGTTCCACAGCCAAGCTCTGCATTCAGCAGCCTGAAGGCAGCAGGCCACCCTTTACATTTAGCAGCGAGTCACAATGAATTCCTTAATTCAGCCTACATCCTCGAGTAGTGCAAGGAAAGGAACAACCTCCCTGTGAGGACCACAGAAGAGAGGGAATGCTGCTATCCTCCAAAAGCAGTCTGATGGAGACATCCATTAAAGAACAATGAACTGTGACCCAGGAAAAACACCAGGGAGCAATTGTTCCTGTATTACCAATGTTCCCCAGGGGTTGGGGCAGGAGGGGATGCCTTTAATGGCCCATACACATGCTGGTAAATAGCTGCATTAACATTATAGAAATATACTAATTAATACAGCCAGAGAGGGCCTGAAGAAAGTAGGTTTTATTATTTCTACTTAAACTATCCCCATTAACAACCTCTCAAAAGGGTGAAAAACAAGGTTTTCAGGAAGCAAATGACCTGAGCATTTTCCTAAAAAAAGGAAATGTGACCCAGTTTCAGTGACCAAGAGCCATTTGTGGCAGCATTTGTTAGCTCTGGGCCCTCTTCCCAGCCACTGAGGCGGGTCATCTGGAGGCTTCACAAGGAACAACTGACAGTGGATAATCTGACCTTGGATCATCAATGCAGGAGCCCACATTATCCACACAGATTAAAGGCCGTTTATGAGGAAGCATGAAAATACAAGAGCGAACCTATAAGGAGGGGTATCAAGAAGCCCAGGGGGGCCCCTGACCCAGGCACTGCACCAACTGCATCACACGTCATCTGGCTAATGCTAGTGGAGTTTCCCTGAGCAGGGGTTATCGTCAGAATACCTATGAGCACTTCACAGATGAGCAAACTGAAGGCTGGAGCCAGAGATGGAGCACTGCCTTCCCTCTACACCTGTCTGGGTACAGAACAGACACTTGTAAATCTAAGTTAGCTGATCTCATGACTAATGGTAAGAATTTCTTCCCCATTCCCTGAGTCTTAACAAGTAAGGCCTCAAGGTATCTGGGGGATGCCTTCACAAGACAGAGGTGGCAGATGAAGTCAAGATTTCTGTAGTGTTCCCTACAGTCTCCTAGTGTAGGGGTTCAGAACAAGCCACTCCAAGATGTGGCCCTGTGGGATATGGATTTTTTTGAGCTGAAGACAGTCAAGATCTTGTGGGCTCAAAGGAAACTGTTACCTCTCCCTTTAAGAATTTAAATTTAGGGCCTTGCCCATAATAAGAGTTATCACCAGGAATAACTTTTTATGACCTGGCTATAGGGCAGAGCAAACTTCTCATTTCTAAACATCTGCTCTTCTTATTGCCCTGTGAATTACCATTCTGCCCTCTGAAACCTCAGGCCTCTTACCTCTTTCTTTAGTTCAGATTCCATATATACTTCATTTCACCTTTCTGTCTCTGACTCTCTCATGTATGTGGGGTTCCTGTGTGTAATTCAGGTCAGTTATTCTCTCTCGTTAATCTGTCTCATGTTGATTTAATTATCAGACAAATTGAAAGAACCTAGAAAAGTAGACTAAAATTATTTCCTCCTCAATACTAGCTAAATAAATTACTGTATTTTTCAGACCATAAGACACACCTAGGTTTTAGAGGAGGAAAATAGGAAAAAAATTTTGAGGCAAAAAATATGATAAAATATTAAATAACATCCTTTAAAGTAGAAATCCTATAGCAAGCCAGGTAAGCTACATTCAGACTATAAGACACACCCCTATTTTCCTCCCAAATTTGGGGGTAAACAGTGTATTTTATAGTCCGAAAAATATGGTAATCAGGTCTCAATGGTGCCTTGGCTTCATTGTGTGCCTCAGCCTTCATTTTTTAAGAAATCTAACACCTAAAAACCTAAATTCTTTAAAAAATAGAAAAATAAAATAATTTATATGTCATAAATATATTTTGACAAAGAAAGTTGTAACCATCTTTAAATAACAGGTTCCATTTTATTAATTATGCATTAATTCATAGATGACTATCTACTGTGGTAAAAAGGCCTAATGACAAAGAAAATTAAAGCTAAAGAATTGAGTTCTGGCTGGTGTGGCTCAGTGGATTGAGTGCCAGTCTGTAAACCAAAAGGTTGCCTGTTTGATTCCCTCAGGCCACGTACCTGGGTTGCTGACCAGGCCTCGGTTGTGGGTGTGCAAAAGGTTACCAATTGATGTATCTCTCCCTTTTTTTCCTCTCTCCTTTCCCTTCTCTCTAAATAAATAAATAAAATCTTTTTAAAAAAAGAATTGAGTCACTGTCAACTAAGACAGCAATTAAGAATACCAGGACAGTCAGAGAAAAGTATTTAGTTTGTAAAAAATAAATGGGTCTGAGTTTTGAGGCAAAGGTAAGGAACACCTGTGGTACAGAGCAGACTATATCATCCTCCAGGAGTGAGGTTCCCAGGTGCTAGCAGCCTGTTCGCTGGGAAAACGCAGAGTAGAGGGGAGCTGGCAGTCCAGAGGGCACAGGGGGATCCAGGAAATCCCTCTTTCTAAAAACCGCATCCCTTTTCACCTATCAGGTGGGAAAAGAGTCCAAAAGTTCACTAGCACACCATCCTGGCAAGATTGTGGGGAAATATATGTAATTTATGAGTGGTGAGGGCATAACCCTTAGAGGTGCAATCCCTCTAAGGGTTAATTTAGCAAAATATATCAACATTACCAACACAGTCAGCCTTCATCTCTCTACACTTCCACTTCCAGGGATTTATCCTGAAACAAAAGTACCCACATGTGAAATGATGCCTGTGCAAGGTATCCAGAGTGGCATGATAACAGCAAAAGATAGGAGCATGGTTAAAATTATAATGGCCCATTCATAAAATGCCCTACTGTGCAGCTGAAAAAAAAACAAAAAAGTATTTGTGTTCTAATATGAAGAGACTTCCAAAATGAATAAAAAATCAGAGCTTATAGCAACATATATAATATGCAATCACATAAAAAAGAGGAAACAAGACTATATTTGTGGTGACTTGTGCATGCATAAACATATATTTAGCAGAATAAATAAACTAATATCAGTTATTTCCTGTTTGGGTGAAGACTGGGAACCAGGGAAAGGGAAAATAGAGGTAAGAGATAGACTTTTTCTGTGCTCCTGTTGATATTTTTTTGATGCTTAAGTAAAGTGTATTGTCTCTTTTAAACATGAAATACTATTCAATGATCCCCCCATCACTATAAATATATCTAGTTCTATTAACATAACCCTCCATTAAAGCACCAGTACCCAGTCTCCCTTCTCAGGATGCAGTCTGTCAGTCATTTTCACACTGGAGTTCACTACTCTCCTCTGCCTGACTCAGCCTCAGCACAGGTTGGAAGGCAGGAGGGTAAACCTGCAGGGGAGACATTTCAGGGACAGGCAGGCCTGGGAGGAAGACACAGAATGAAAACAAAGGACAGCAGAAGGCCCTAGGAACAGAAGCTTGTGGGCTTACTAAATACTCCCCCAGAGGCTTGTGTGAATTACTGTGCATCCCACATGGCCTCACTCCAGGACACGATAGGCTGTATTTCACAAAGTCTTTATACATCCATGACCTCATGTACTCTTCCAACATGCATCTGCATCTGACAGATGAAGGAACCTGAGTCTGCAGAAGTCCAACGTCATGACCAAGCTGACATATAACCTCAAATTAAAAACACAAATCTTTCTTCTTAGGTCACAAAGAACTATCTGGCATCTTGAGATGTATATTTTCACATACTGTGTAGATTTTTAAGCTATGATAATTTTCCTACAAAGAAATATACTAGACAGACTTGTTACCTAAGAAACAAGAGCTGTTTAGTTAAGCTTACAGGAAAAAATTTTTTAAATCATACTTCATTGCTCAAAAAACTTAGAAGTCATTTCTCAACCTACTAATTTTACATGATGGAAAGTCAAGGGCTGACCAGCTGGGGTCATAGGTGCCTCTCTGGACAAGTATATTCCTGTCCCTACCACCCCTACATCCCCAGGTTCTCTTAATCTTCTTTACCTCTCCACTTTTTGTTTCCATATTACTTATCACCTGCTACCAATTTTGTGTCTTTCTTATTTACTATGCTTATCTTTATTATTTGTCTTCTCCTCACTAGACTATAGGCCCCACCAGGGTATGGATCTTCTTCTCTCCTGTTCGCTCATGGAGTCTAAAGGCCTAGAACAGTGTATGGTGCATAGTACATGCTCAGTAAACACATGATAAATACATCTCAAATTCAGTGATCAAAAATCCACATAGACCAAAAGAGATACACATGCTACATGCACCTCTAAAGGGACTTTGGTTTTTTTAAACAAACTCCTTAGATATTTGATAAAGTGATAAAGGCAAAAAAAAAAAGAGCACAGAAAATTTATGCAGTAAAATAATAAAAAGTTTAAGATCAAAGTGTTCAGGGAAAGCCAACATATCTTTAGATTATTCTCCAGAGGGGTCTATTAAGGTTATGTTCCATTAGTATAATCCAAGAGACTGCCTGCATCCAGGTTTAAAAAAAATCTTTGTTCTTGGAGCAGATGACGAGATGAGAGATTCTACCATAAATGACTAAGGCTCCTGTCTTCCTTTCATCAGATTTAAAAGCCTTTCAAATTAGGCTTTCTTTAAGTAAAGTTGTACAAGGAGAATACTGGAACAGAACACTGAAAATTTAATGGGTGAACTCCTTTCAGCCTCACTTGGTACAGAATGGATACAGGAATAATTACTTTTGACCTGTATTTTCATTAGTTAAAAGTTCTGTAGAAAGTTCGCTCATGTCCCTTGAGACACAACCCCAGTCAGAGCTTAGTCTGCAGCAACATCACCAGGTGCGAACAAAGGGGCAGGAGGGCAAGGCGTGACAGACAACTGACCTTATTAAAGGGCTTTTGTAAGGGCCAAAATTATCTCCCAATCTTACTTGCAGCCTCAGGGGTCTCCAGTTCTTTCAATGCATATCTTGAAATCCTCTGAAAATTGTATAAGCCCCTGGTTCAATATGGTAAATCGAACACTCACCAAATATATTGGAATAGTTGGAAAACAATTATTATTGTCCACACAGTAATGCCCTAAAACAAGAAAAGGAAACCTGTGTAAACCAGAAGTGGGTATGCCTGTTCACAATAAAAGAAGTAAAGAAATTCCAGTGGAGGGTCCCAAACTGCCAAGAGCAGACACTGGTGAGTAGGAGAGGCCTGCCACCAGCGAGGCCACACTGAGACGAGGACCGGATATTTCCTACTTGGTGAAAGTGGGGGTGAGGACAGGGGGAGGTGCAAGTCCCTGGTCAGGACGGCAGGCTATCCAAGGCCAAAGCAGAGACCACCCAGAGACGGATGCCTTCCACACAACAGGAGCCTGCCCAAGCCAGTTAGTGGGACCTGGCTCTCCCCACAAGGCTCCTGAGGAATACCAGAATCTTAAAGGGCAGTTGGAATAAGATTAACCAAGAAAAGAAGTACAGAACACACTCGCTACTTGGACTTTTTAGAAAATAGTAGAGAAAATGCATCACCAAATCAAGTCAACAACACTGAGTTACCCCAACTTCAAAAGGGGCTATGAATCACTGGATTCAGCTGACAGGGGACATGAGCAGCAGAATTCGTACCTAGGCAGTCACCCAGTCAGCTGGGCTGTAGATCACTTTTCAGGATAATGGATAAGTATCGTGAGAACAGATGCTCCTAGGGAAGGTAATCCAGAGTAATCTTGTGGAAATGCTTTCCGTCCGGCAGCTCCATCTCATGGCTCCCATAATGAAGTTCCAGACAGAAGTGATCTGTCAATTTCCCCTCATGCCATCAGCACTCTCCTCACTAGTGACCATGCTCCATGGCCCACTCTCCTTAGGGTGCAACAGTGCACAGAGCCTGGTCTCTCATTCCTGAGGTAACTCAGACAAATGCAAGCGCCTCCTCTCTCCTGTCCTGGAAGACTGCCACCAGGAATCTTACACCAACTTCCATTCATCCAGGAAGGTTAGCAGTGGGTTTGTGCAAGAAATACATTGCTACAAACCACAGACACATATGGAAAAGAACATAAAGAATAGATCCAGGAGAGATTTTAAACATGGTTATAATTTTTCACACAATGCTCTTTCTTCTTAAATCAATGATTAAAATTCAAGTAAAGGACCAATCGAGATACAATGGTACTAGATCATGGACAAACCCAACTCTCCCATTTGCTACCTATGTGCTCTTGGCAAATGGCAACGTCTCTGAGCTTCACTTTCCTGGTGAGAAAGAGACCTTAGCATACACCTTCCTTGAAGAATTAGTGGGATAGTATATGTAAACTGCTTAATATATTGACACACAGTGAGAGCTCAGCACACAATAGCTCTTGTGTCAACACTGCCTGGAGGCTCACCCAAGCCCATTCTTCTTCCTGAAGTTGGGGCCATAGGACCAGATTCTGGGAACAGAGATAATGTACAGTCATAATGTACTGTGGCCTGGCCCCTAAAACATGCTCTTCTACCCTGTGTCTAGTCGCTGTTTGCCCACGGCTTGCTGACAGAAAGAGTCCTGCCAAGGGCTCTAAGCAGTCCCTAGGGAGCAGCCGATGAGAGAAGCCCAATGTTGACTATTAAACAAAAGAAGACGTCCTCAGCCTCAGTCCTTCTTACCTTCTTTCCTCTCCCCTATCCCAATCTCTGCCCCCGTCCAGCCCAGAGGCAACCACTTTCAACTCTTTTAGCTCCTTACTTTGGCCTTTTGCCTCCTTACTTTGGCATGTTGCTAAATATGAAGTGGCAATAGAGGCATGTTATTAATTATAGATAGTATCAACTGCCATCCTGTTGTAAATGAAGATTTGGCTCCCCCCACAATCCCCTGATCTCTTTCCCGCCATCTTCCCATAGAGTTTTCATAACTTTTGAAATAGTCAGTGATGTAAACACAGACCATGAACAATCCTCCCACCTCCTACCTGGTGAGCTCACTCGCTATGCTTAACGTTCACCCTCTCCTAGGCCTAACTTGACATATAATTTCCTATCCAAACAGAGATACCTTGGAGAGCAAAGTTTGGGAGGCAGAAGAGGAACACTATTAATAACTACAATTAATAACTATTTGTAACTACTGGGCCATCAGGCATACACTGGGACTGACGTGGGACATACAGTCTTCCTACCAATATTATCATCCCCAGTTTCCTAGCTGTCTGCCAGAAACTGAGGAATCAACAGAACTCTTGCTTTGTACATATTGTTTTTCTTTCAACAAAAATGAATCCATGTATTAATTAGATAATTAAAATGTGCTCTGATTAAGGTTGTTTTTCTATCAATCACAGTAAATAGATCACATGCCCTTTTCTCCTCTTCCTGAAACTACATTAAAAGACAGTAAAGGAATTGAGTGGGTATATAAACTCAGAGGATAAGGGATGGGGAGGGGACGACAGCAAACAGATTCATGCATTTTAAAAGCCAAAATGAAGATGACATCACAAGTGGGACTTAGGACTGGATTCCTTCACTCTGTTAACTGCCTGCAGCATGAGGGAGCCAGCTGATCCTGCAGAATCCTGGACAAGCTTAGGGTACAGAAGGGCTCCATATTCCAGAAGCCAGAGATGAGATGCAGGGCTCAAAGGGAGCGATCGATTGAAAGCCTATTTGCAGGGTAGTTGAGCCCCAGGACCCTTTTCCACCATATCCAGACACGTGACTATTAAACCCTTACTCCTTTCCTCTCCTTCTGCATACTGGGTTTGTCATTCCCAGTCCCAGTGTTGCCGAATGAAACACAGGATTCCCAATTAAATTCGAATTTCAGATAAACAACATATATTTTAGTAAAAGTAAGTCCCAAATAGTGCTTGGGACAGCGAAAAATTTTTTGCTGCCTATCTGAAATTTAAATTTAACTAGGTATCACATATTTTTCATTGGGTATCCCATATTTTCATTTGTTAATCTGACAACCCTATCAGTGAAGAAGAGACTGGCAGGGATAAGGCCAGATGAATTCACAGAGGCCTAATGTCCATTAAATGTGACCTTCTGAGCCTGCATCTTCAGGGCATGAGGAGAACCTGAGAAGAATTTCCTGTTTTTATATCTTTACAATTTTTTCCTACTGATTTTATTCTGAGATCAAATACACATTTGATTCAATAATGTTCTAGTTCTTTTTAATACTTTGATTTCTTACATTTACTTTCTTAGTCTACCAGAAATTTATTTTAGAGCATATCACAACATCAGGTTCAAACTCGAATCTTTTACTAAATAGTTAACCACCTGTAGGCTATTTATTAAATGATCTTGCATTGACCTAGTAATTTGAGGCCACCTTTATACTCACTGAACACAAACACCACCACTGGTTTTTAGGCTAGATGTTTCATCCCATCAATCTGTGACTCTTGAGCCAGTGCTTACTCTTTTTGTTACCATAGTTTCAAACACTGTAACAATATTTTTTTAGTATCAAATGACTCAAGCTTCCCTATCATTGCTCTAATTGTTCAATATTTCTTTAATTATTCTTGTCTTCCTATTCAGTGCTTCCCAGAATAAATATGTGATAATTACATGTGTAATTGAAATTTCTAGTAGCTACATTAAAAAGTAAAAAGAAACAGATAAAATTAATTTCAATAATATATTTGGCTTACTCCAAAATACAATCATTTCAACAATTAATCAATATTTTTAACTGATATATTTTATGTTCTTTTTCTTGT
This sequence comes from Desmodus rotundus, assembly GCF_022682495.2. NCBI lineage: Eukaryota > Metazoa > Chordata > Mammalia > Chiroptera > Phyllostomidae > Desmodus > Desmodus rotundus. The sequence goes on from NC_071394.1 coordinate 88,804,930, forward strand.
ACTTTGTTTTTAAAATCCAGTGTCTATTTCACATTAACACAGCATCTCAACTGACACCAGTCATATTTCAAGTACTCAGTAGCTAATGGGAATTTGGCCCGATGGCTATCAAATAAAGCAGCTCAATTCTAAGTAATCCACAGAATCATTTTAGCAAGTTGCTTATACTACATTATATAATAATTTTGAATTATAAGTAAAGAACAACAGTTTCACCTCAAAATCTTAAAATCACAATCAAAAGATATTTCCTTAAGCACTTGCCTAAAATGTGGGAAACGGGGACATATCAGAAAAGTCTGTGGATCAGTATGATCTCGTGGCTCTGCAACCCTAAGTAATCGAGTGATACAAACACCCAACAAGAGTTCTTGCAGCGTTGCTCCTACTCTGATAATTGTGGCAGGAATAGATACTGAAATGAGAAACATGCAAGAGCCCTTACATCTTATTTTATCTTGATGTGTTCCTTCCAGCTGGAAATCTGCCACAAAAGCTAGAGATGAAATTGGTATCTCAGTAAAATCCACTCAGCAGTCTATGTTAGGAGACCCTCCATGCATTTTCTCTGGTGGTAAATCATTCAATTTCATAAATACAATTCTGATGGCTTTGAAACTACTTTTCTCATTGTGGGGGTAATAATTTCAGGGGCTATAGCAACAGAAACTTAATATGAAGAATTTTTTCTAAATTACTAAAAACTAGAAAGTATTTCTCCTTGAATGAACAACTGCCCAATGTAAGGCCTAGACCCAATCTGAAATGCATAGAGGTATTAACACAAGGCCTGGGGCAGTGCCTCGTGGTGGGAAAAGCCCATGGATGGAACCTGGGAGAACTGGGCGGCAGGATGGACTCCAACGCCCCCAGCCATGTGACCCAGGGCAAACCTTCCCTCCTTGGGTCCTACCTACATCAGCTACAAAGCAAGAGGTTGGGTCTGACTGGCATTTCCCAAACTTTAGCCATTTGTGTGCCAAGGTCATGATATAGGCTCCATCCACACAGTTCCTAGACCATGGATTAGCAAAGTTTCCTGTGAAGGGCCAGAGAGTAAATGTTTTCAACTTTGTAAGCCAGACAGTCTCAGTCACAACTACTCAACTCTGCCATTCTTGCGTGAAGCAGCCATAAACAATATTTATACAAATGAGAAAGACTGTGTTCCAATAAAACTTTATTTAGCACAAAACAGGCAGTGGGCCAAATTTGGCCCTCAGGTCACAGCTTTCTAACTCTTGTCCTATACTATTATTTACCTAATACATTTTTTAAATTCCCTATGCTGTACTTCACATCTCTGAAAATATTTTGTAACTACTAATTTGTACTTCTTAATCCCTTCACCTTTTCCACCCAGCCTCCCAAACCCCCTTTCCTCTGGGAACCATCAGTCTGTTCTCGGCATCTGTAAGTCTATTTCTGTTTTATTCATTTATTTTGCTCTTTAGATTCCACATATAATTACCTAACATTTTTATTTTTAAATTGATTCATTTTCTTTATTAAAGTTAGTTTCATGAATGGAATAGCAGTTATCACTTGCCATAAAATAGAGTAGATTCAGAAAAACAAAAATAATCTTTTATCCTCACCAGAGGACATGCTTATTGACCATAGAGAGAGGGGAAGAGAGGGAGAGACATTGATACAAGAGAGAAACATCTATTGGTGTCCTTTCACACACCCCGACCAGGGACCAAACCCGCTACCCAGGTATATGACCTTGCCAGGAACCAAACCCACATTTCGGTTATGGGATGCCACTCCAGCCAACTGAGACACACCAGCCAGGGCAATAATTTTAGCTATTGCATGCCACCTCAATTACCTTGTACACTGCACTTTCAGAAATGCTGCTTTTAATGATCATTATTGGCCTCTGAAGAACCAAGTTTCTAGGATTTTTTCCTCTAACATTCTTTCATCTAAAAAAGAGAGGGAGCAAGAAAGAGTACTTCTCCTTTGTAGATGTGCACTGAAATATTGAAAAACAAGATACTATGTGTGAGAATTGCTTCAAAATAATCCAGGGAGCAGGAGAGGGGAATATTGGGGGTACAGATGAAACCAGATTTGGCCAAGAGCTGATAAGTGTTGAATTTCGATGATTTTATTACTCTGTTCTGTATATGTTTAAAGAGGTCCACAATAAAGGGGTGGGGGTAAAAAATGTATATCAAATAGGAAATATAATCCTTAGCCTAAGAAGCAGGGAGGGTCAAGGAGAGGTAAAGAAGGAAAATCAAAAAGAGAAGACCAGAAATAAGGGCTTAAAAAAGGCAAAAGAAGGGAACACAAAAAGTAGGAGATCAGGAATAAGAGAAATGGAATAAATTTCATAAAGGCTTCTATTACACAGCAAATGTAAGGAGCTCACAGCAGTCGCCATCATTCAGTACCGGAAAGTCGGCCGAAGAATAACGACTTTGGTGAGTGACAGCCAACCAGACCTAAGCACTGCAGGGAGGCCTCACTCAGCCTGGGGCTGAGGATGATGTCACCAACCAGGTACCACAGGCAAAACCTCGGCCTTGAACTGACAGATACCAACTCTCAAATTCCACTGCACTCCCAGCTGAGCCTTCCTTTTAAATAATTCCATGTGAGGCTCAGTGCCAGAGCAGAAGAACAAAGCCATTTAATGTGCTAGAAATGGGCCAATTTAATTTCATTGTCCAAACATACTGGAACTGAAGCATAAAAAGTGAGCAAATGGTATAAGTTAGCAAATAGAGCCCCAGTGAGTGGTTGGCCCATCAAATACCCCATTGAGGGAGGCTGACCAGCAGCCTCCGGCTGGTTAACAGAAATACCCTGGGCCAGAAGAAGCCAGAGTCTCTGGCCTCACACCAGGCTGCTGGTCCTAGTTGGTTCACATAAAAAGGGTTCAAGACACATTAAAATGCCCTTGGAAAAGCTACGCCAGCAAATTGGAGTCAGGCCTTTCCTGCAATGGTGTGTTCACTGTGCCAGACCTCATGTGGTCAGATTGGCAGAGCCACAAGAAGATTATTAGGAGGAGGCTCTTTTAGGCATTACAAAGACAAAGACACACAAAGGCAGTGGTTCACCCTCTTCCTTGTTATGCTCACATGAAGAAGAGAACCAGCCTTTAGATCTTCTAGGTTTAAAAAAAAGTCTGATAAGAAAGAGGCACCGAATTAGCTTCTGAGATCTCTCTTTCCTTGGAACTTCACACACACTGTTCTGACTTGCATCGTGAGTGTATCCAAAGACACAAAGAATATGACTTTACTAATCAAAGCCTGAGCTTAACATTTCTCAACTCGGAGAAAGTGGTTCCTAAGTGAGTCTCTAACACCCAGAGGTAGAGAACTTTTAACTCCAGGTTGGAGATAGTGAGGAAATGGGGTAGGAGAAATAATGGCCCATCAAATAATGTGCAGAAAACTAAGAAATGGAGGTGTGATGACGGAAGGAATGGGCTCAGTGACCCACTCCTGCTCAGCCGTGCTCCCCCCATGGCCCATACCCACCTGTAGGATGGCAGCCAGGGATCAAAGACAGAAACTCATACATGGAAGCAGTACTGAAACTAAGATTCTAAATAAGTGTGAGATGTTATCATGATGACTTAACACAAAAAATTGACACACACAGCTCAAGGACGAAATTTTATCTGTGAGCTCATCCTCCTTGCTTCCCTCAAGAGATCAGTATAAGACCAGAGGCAAAAACAATACCAGGGGCAAAAACAAAACAAAACCAAAAAACCACTTCTGATAAGTCTTGATATGTAAAAAATGATGAAGATGGATCTACACTGGAGTCAAGCATTACATATTTTCCTGGAAACTGAGAAGAGATGAGGACATGCGATCGATATCAACACCTTCCTTTAAATGCTCACATAACCATGGCCAGGACCAGCCGACCTGGAGTCAAAATGAAGATGTTTTCTGCCTTCCCTGTGTTCAATAACATTTTTAACAGATCCACTTTTCTGCCTGAAGAATTTGTGCGTGGAGATGAGGAAACCTGGGCTAGAGTTGACTTTGAAACATAACCCTTTGTATAATAAATTTTTTAATTGTTTACTAATAAGTCCTGTAACAGCTTTTACGCAAACATTAGTGGGGGAAAGTAAAACACGTTTTACATTGGATCTCATAAATATTGCAAAAGGTCTAATTTACCATAATCACGTCTGGCATTTATGTTCAGTCAATAATGTACGGGGCACGTGCACTACTTTATGTAGAAGCAATTGTAGCAGCAGGACCGCATCTGTGTTGGAATTCAGTAAACCCCGGTGTCCCTTCAGCCTATGAGCAAAAAGTGCCATCTCTAAAGACATTCACCTAGGCCAAGGCTGGAAATGTCATCATTTTCCGTGGGAAATTACCGAAAATGTAATTTAAATGAGGAATTTTTTCTGAGACATAAATATTCATAACTTGCAAACTGACAAAGCCCCGCAGATACCATAGGAACCACTTTGAAAGAAGAGCTGATTCTTCCAGATTCCGTTTGTCAGTGACAAGATAATTTTCATAGCAACAAATTAACATCTCAAAGAGAACCGGGAGGGTTGTGATGTGTGGGCAGGAGGCAAGCTGAGGTCTAGCAAAAGGCATTCCAGACTCAAGTTTTATCTCAACAACTTTCCTAGGAGGATCCATCCATGAAATGCCCCTGCTGAGAATGTACTGCCCTCCCATCCCTCAAGAGGCATGACTTTATGAGAAGTAGATTTTAATATGATGAAACCAAACACCTTTTTCAATAATCAATCATTTGGTGATGTCTCCTTCACTACCCTGAAATGAAACTCAGATAATATCAACATATAACATTAAAGAAAATCAGCAGTACGTCTGACCTATAATGTAACAGAGAATCAAAAGCAACTGGTTTATAATAAAAATAATATTATTTCAGTAGGCACACACTGAGGCACAACTAACTAAAAACCATAAGCAGTTGAATGCTTGCACCTCTGTGTAGAATCGCCTAAAGTTCAACAGCTACAAATGCAGGCAGACACAGGTGTGTCTTTATTCTTCAGTTACAGCTGATACACAATATTATATTAGTTTCAGATGAACAACATAGCGCTTAGACATTTTTATAACTTACGAGGTGATCACTCCAATAAGTCTAGTGCCCATCTGGCACCATGCAGAGCTGTTACAATATCATTGACTATATTCCCTATGCTGTGCTTTACACCCCTGCACCTGGGTGTCTTAATGGCTATGACTGTTACCCTCAATGATGTGACTCCTCCAGAACAACAAATAACTCAGTGATTTATGGTACTCATGCTCCAGGAAAACTCATTGTTTATTAAACCATGATTTTTTTAAATGTCTGTTTAACTTAGATTCTAGGCTCAAATCATTAGGATCAGTTTTTTCACCTGCACGAATGAATGTCCAGCAGAATTATCTGTTATGCATGAGGGATGTGGGACAATGTCTCCATACACAGGACTGACTTACACACTTCTGGATGTCCATCATCCCTGAGCCCTACACTCTGAATGCCAACAGTGTCCTCCCATCACTGTGATGTGACAACCCAAGCCAGTGCTGCAGAAGTCCGAGAGATGGTGCCCCCACCCACCTACCCCACCAAGACCTGGACTACCCGGACTCCTCCCTGGGGCAAGCAACTCAACCTCCCAATGCCTTACTTTCCACATCTATAAAATTGGAGACCATATAACTGTAATGACTCAAGGGGCCATAAAGAGTAAATGGGTTAATACTTGTGAAAGTTCCACCAGTACATGATAAGCCTTCAGTGACTACTAGATATTATGGTGATTAATTCTGTCATTACATCTTCATGTCAGTCAGTCTCAGAGCTAAATCCTAACACACAAAGCCAGGTGAAAGGAGAAGCAGAGGCAGAAACAAGCCAGGCTGAGGAGGCACATTAAGGAACCTGAACCGGATCCTCACAGTTTGGTGTTTCAGACCAGCTCTCATGCATCAGAATCACCTGGGACAATGGCCAGGCAACAGGTTCCTGGGCCTAACCCAGGCCTGGGAGTAGACCTCTGGGCATGGGTCCCCAGAATGTGCATGTCAGGAAGCTTCCCCAAATGATTCTCATACCCACTAAGGTTCAAAAACAAAGCTGGCTGTGAGCGACCAGGTAATATTTAGGACTTTTCCGATGTGCTTTCCTGGAAGAGTAAACTGGTGTCCATGTAGGAAATGAATCAGGGGACGTACAACCACAGACAGGCAGTCCAGGCAGGAGGCAGCCCTTTCTTAGGAGACTCAAGTGGTGAGTCCCATATGGGAACCAAGTACAGAGGAAGGGACAGCAGGAGGAACATTCCAGACAAAATGCTGGAAAGGCGGGGACACGGAAGAGGGGCAGGCAGGAAAATTGGTGTGGGTTTCTGGCTTTGGCAGTGGGGAGATTCCCTCCATCCCATCCCTGCTTCTCCACTGTGAACTAAATGACAGCTCCCATGTGTTGTGAGCTGACCATGGGTCGGACAGACTCTCGAGATCCAGTGAGGTAGGTGCTCTTCTCCCATCTTACATAAGAGGAAAGCAAGGCACAGAAAAGCAATGACCTACCTGCCCATGACCACACAGTCTATAAGTGGGGGAATCCGAATTTGAACCCAGGTCTCCCTGGCCATGGATCTGATGTCCCCAGCAACACACTTTAAATTAGCCCTATTGGAGAACATTCTCCCTGCAACAAGCTCTTCCAGACTGAGGGTCCCTCCCGAGCGTGCACAGACTAGTGGTCATACATGGAAGCTCCAGAGACAGGCTGTCCAGGTTAGATGGTCACCCGCTGGTCCCAAGACCTCAGGCAAGTGACTCTGTTTCCTCATCTGTAAGTGGAAATAAACATACTATTGATACCTGCCTAATAGGGCTGTTATGAAGATCAAATAAGGCAATGTTTGAAAAATTCTTACAACAGTGCCTAGCAATTAAGATTCAAATGTTTATTATCATTATGTTATGATGTCACCATTAGGGACAGAGGAGAAACCCTGGTTAATTCCAGAAAACCTGGACCCTGGAAAAGCTGCTGGCTACAATATGCAATTTGCGAGAAGGTGAGCAAATACCCTCCTGCCTGCTTTCTCCCACTGTGTATTGGGCACAGCATGACTCCTACCCAGGGCAGCCTCACTTGTCCCACAGTCGTGGCCACAGATGCTGAATTCAAGAGACACAATGTCCTAGCACCTGGGCTGAAACCAACTTCCCCAACCTACCACGTGACCAGGGAGTGTCACTTCACCCCTCTGGGCCCCCAGCCCTCACCTGAAAAATGGGTTCAATAACAATAGCTTCTTCCTCACAGGGTTGTTGTAGAGACAAAACATAAATCATTTAGCACAAACCCTGCCAAAGTTACATGCTAAACAAATATTAGCTATAATCACCAACAGCCTCCTCATCATAGTCACAGGAGGAAGGACACTTGAAGGATAGTCTTCAGGACTACAACTAACACTATTTCACTGCCCATAATTCTTAAATTCCTCCTCCCCTTTGTGGGTCTTCTATAGTCACTAAATTCTCTCTGAAGGGTAAGCAGCTCTGCTGGCTCCGTAACATCTGCTCATTACAGATGGCTTTCCCTCACACCAGCTGCAGACAACAGTGTACAATGGTCACACCTTTGCTCCCACCTGAGTTACCTGGAGGTCCCCAGAGAGCAGACCATGACCAGCATGGTATGTATACACACACAGGCCTTGGGTGTGGGGAAAAGCACGTGGGGGTTAAGGTAGCCTCCTATCTCTTGTGCTCATTCCTCACTTGACTGGGGAAGAAATACACTAAGAAAAGAAGCATTTGCCCAGGACCCCACAGTGCTGGGACCTGAGGCTTCAACACTCAAAAGCATGTACTCACTGCATCCTCCATTAGGTCCCTGAATTTTTAAATACCCCAAGAGTCTGTTTGGGCATTGGTGTGGTTCCATGTTTTTACCAAAGACTCAAGTGCATAGGGCACCAACAGGTCTCAGTCAAAATTGTCACCCACATGTTGCATGAATAAACTTGAGTGTCAATGCCCTGTTTGCGGAAGGAAAATTAAGCATTATTTCTAACAAAGCATTTACCCTTTAGCATAAACTCACCACGGTGATATCTTTTTGTCAAAAGACATCATTTGTGTGAAAAAGTCTTCCCCTCCACCCCCAAGTAGTCTTTAAAAGAACTTTCTGGAAGTGGGAGAATGAAGGACCACCCACTCTTGAATCACTTGGCACTGCTGACTGACAGGGAATAAAAAAAACACAGCTTCCCAGGTTTTTTATTATTGATGGCATAAGACAGTCTAAAGAAAACTTACAGGGAGAGCATGAATGTATGAAAAGGAAGCTGGCAGGTCCCTAATAAATCCAACCTCCTCCAAACAAAACCCCTCAATGTAGCTGCATCCTAGGACTGTCCTCTTAAATATTCAGGGTAGAATCAGCAGATTAGGTAGACTGCATAATAATATCAGAAACAGCAGCAGTAACATGTGTGCAGCTCTTCATCCAGCTCTGCAATCTACATGTTCTCTCAATCTTCACAACAGCCTTATGAAGGTAGGCATCAAAATCCATTGTTATCCCTAAACATCAGAAGATGGAGACCCAGGGAAATTGCACAAGTTGCCTTAATTGCAAAACCCTGACACCCAAACCCAGATCTTCAAACTGCCCATAGAGGAGCCTGCATCCACCACCACCCCACAATACACACCCCATGAACAAACAGCATGTCACCAAGTTCCATACACGGTCAGCTCAGTATGGAAATACAGGCTGAAAACAGCACATATCTTTCCAAGGAGCTCCCTGGATACTCGATTACGAAGTCCATTTAACAGTTTGGATGGCTCAGCGGGGTTATAAAACCACAATTACTAAACTGAGTAGTATTATGATGATGTGGTTGTTGATGATGTAAAAAAAGAGAAAAGAAAAAGAAAAAAGACATTAGAACATTAAATATGGCCCGAAGGCAGAAAAATACTCATTTTAAAATCATTAATCTGATGTGCTCCCGCATTACAAAGAGGCTGAAGATTACATGTTTGTCCCCTAACACTGTAACTGCCCGAGTTCGGCTTCCCTTTCAGAGATGGAAACGGCTGCTATCTAAGCTTGAGGGTTGTCCTCCATCCACCCAGAGCAGGATGCATTTTGGATCCATATGAGGTCTGCACAACTGTCTTTGAGTGGGGTCCAAAATATCCAACTCAATAAACGGAATGTTTTCTCCAGCTTCCACCAACCTTAGTCAGGAAGCAAACCATACCAGACACCACCCCAGGTTCTGATACTGTCTGCTTTGATCCCATTGACAGGTGTGGAGGGTTTTCTTTTATTTTGGAGAGAGATCCCCATTTTACAGATGAGAAAATTGAGATCCATGGAGGTTAAATGTTTTGCCCGAGATCATATGACCATCAACTGGCAGGGTTGGCACTCGAATGTAGCTCTACAGATCTCAACCCTGTGCTCTGTCCACTGGACCTTAACACCTCTGCAGTTACAACAGATGGTCCTAAAATGTTTCTGGAATATTTTATTTTGAGTTCCACATAATCTTACAAAGGCAGTCAGATGAAAGAGATCTGCCTTCCCCGGAAGCAAAATGGCTTACTGCCGATGGTATCATTGTAAAAGAGAAGAGGAGAAAGCACACCAGGAGAATCACTTTGAGGTTCACATTCAAAGGTTTCTACAGACAGAAACTCTGATAGTGACATACTTAGAGATTTAAGCTGGAGCTAAAAATCAAAGTTGACAATGATGCAAGGTTCTAAATCTCTAGATTTCAGGAGGAAAGTGGTATGTGTGCTGGCAGCAGGGCAGGACAGGCGTCACTCATGTGGAACAGAACCTTGTCACCACTGGCAGGAGGCCCTAAACCTTGTATTTCCCATACCCTTCTGCCTCTGTACAGGAGTGAGGTTTTAAGAAACATTTGTTCTTTCTTTCTGGATACCTCACCTTACCTGCTACTAACACTTTTCTAATAACCCCACCTCCAGTGAGGAATACTGGGGGAAAGCATTTAAAATGAAGGATTATCATACATAAAGATAAAAAGTAGAAAATTATGTGCCCTCGTCAGTGACATAAGGATAAAACAAAATCCCTCGGTAAACCATCTAAGATGAAGGTAAAGAGGGCCTGAATTTACCTGACAGGGAAGACAGGCCTGACTGTGAGGTCCAGCTACTGGGATCAAGCCTCTGGCTAACTTGGCCTCTCCTTCATGCCCAGTGGATGGGAAAGGGCTTCCAGCAGATCTCTCCAAACTCTCACAGCTCCAGACAACTCCCTCCAAGAAGCATCCCTCATCCCAGTAATTTAGCAATCGCATGCCCTGAGACACCCAGCTTGCCAGCCTTCCCAGTATCGTGTGGGACACTCATCTACTGCCACCTAGCAGGACTGTGACCCCTTCTAGTTGCCTCCTGGTCTCTCAAAGGATGGGTACGGAGTAGGGTAGTGAAGAATAAGACTGGCTAGAGAGCCACAAGGCCACTTATTGCCTTAGCATTTAACTTTCATTCTGTCTGTCCCTGGCCTAATGCTAAAACTGTGTACCATGGAGGACAGTTATGCAACCTGTATTAGTGAATAGAACACCTATTAAAATCCACTGTACTTTCCTTGGACTTACAAATCCTCAAGCCTCTGTAATATCTTCCAGTTGTTAGTGCCTGTCCACACTAGATTATGTCCAGAACTGGCTAGGTAATTTACAGAACTGAATGCAAAATGAAAACATGGGGCCCTGTGCTGAAAAATTAAGAACTCCAATGAGTTGGCAGCAGAGTATTAAACCTAAGATGGGCCCTTCTGAGCAGGGGTCCTGTGTGACCGCACAGGTTGCCACTCCTAAAGCTTGCCCTGATTATGCCAACCCCAGCAGTGACCCACAAAGGTCCAGGAGCACAATGAACTGTAGCGAGTCTGTCTTGAAGTAGTCATGTGCAGTTTTTCTTAAAAGACACAAGCGCAGAGGCACCACACACAGGATCACTGGGACCATTTTATCCAGGGCCTCTTGTTCACCTTTCTAGCTATGACTATACGAACAAATATGAACGTCCACTAGGTCTCTGGGGAAACAAGCCCTCACATAAACACTTCCCAGGCAATAGCCTGGCTAAGTGGGAAGGGAAAAATCAGGGTTTACAACCACAAAAATCCAAGAAATCCTTCAACAAATTTGAGCCCTCATTTCCAAAGTAAATGTAAAGGGGTTACTTTAGCTAATGCTTCCAAAAAAAAAAAAATAGAGTCCTGTCAGAGGTCCAGACACCTCAGCTTCACTTCTGGCTGAGGCTGAACACATTAAGGGAGGGGCAGAGAAATTCTATGGACTTGTCAAAGTCAGTCAAACCTGAGTCCATCATCCTGAGTTGCTGGGGGACAAACACCACAAATGATATCGAGTGGCCTGCCAAGTACTAAATGAGTGACACTGTATATTCTACAGAATTTGGCAGCTAATGTCACCACTAATCTCACTCTACTGATAAACAGAAAACAAATATCCAATTTGGAAATTTGGGATCTGTGAGTCTATTAGAGAAGGGGCCCTGAGATCATTACGTATGACCTGGAAAGGGCACAGAAATTCTTCATGTATAAGGGAACTGCGAGTAAAACTAAAAGCTTGGGCCAACTTTCTGGCAGAAGACACAGTAAGCATGGCCTTCCATTTGCTTGGGGAGCAGGGAACCCTTGTGTTCTGATCCCAACTCCAAGTGGTCTATACCAAGGGAATGTGACTCTGAGACACTTGGCCTCCAGCACAGGGGTATCAGAGCCTAGGATGGCTTGACCAAGCATAACTTGGATGCAGTCCTGAGGGCATGATGAACACAGACTCTGCAACAATATCATTTCTTACGACATTCAACACCTATGAATCATCAGCAGAGGACCTTCCAGGTCCTGGAGTTAGAGATGCTGTGTGCCACTGTCCTCGGTGCTGAAACATCACTACTTTCAGGAGCGTTGTCCCTTCAGAGTAGTTCCTGCCCAGCCTCTTCTGCTGAGTAGTTGTTTGTGTGCCTGTGAAGTTCATCTTTTATACTTAATAAAAGTTAGTGTAACATGGAAAGATGGAAGACTCACAACCATGACCTATGTTTAGCAATCTATACCTCCTTGAGTTCCACGTACATTTTCCACAGCTATACTAAATGTTCTTCTAAGTGTCTGTTATTCCTTTAACTCTGTATCTGTAAACCTGACTGTTATTTGGGAATTCTATTCTCTTTGTGAGGGACTTCTAGCATGCTGCTCTTCAATTTGGTGAACACCAGGTCATTGTTAAGCACCCAAGTTAATCATGACCTCAACTGGGAACCCCTTTCTGACTGCCTCATCCCCATCCCAGACAGACAGATGGTGATGCCTTCCTCCCCACCCCCACAGTGCTTTATACATGGCATTATCCCAGGCCCCACAGTTCCGGGTTCTGTCCACTTTCTTTAATCATATATGAGATCCTTGAAGTAAGGGCATGTGCTTTAATGAAGAACACAAATGTGCTATCCAATTATTTTAATTGTCAAGGCTTTAAAATCTTTCCTTCTATCCAGTTCCTAAGATCAAAGTGAGACATGGGCATGGTGGCATTTAATATTCAACTGAGTACATGGAGTCTTATTTGATAACATCAAAGACAACCCAGGATGCCAATCAATCACTCCAGACAGATGGAGACATCCAGAGGCTGGAGGCCAGGAAGTCAAGGTTACCCCATTTGTCAGCAATGGCATTGAGATAAGACCTGCTCTGCCTGCCAGGACTCTGAATGTCACTACACCCTGCAGTGCTCCCAGGGACAGCAGAAGGGAGCCAAATTGCTGAGAGATTATGGGGTTCCCAGCACTGGACTCTGAAAAAGTTATGGTGTCTCTTCTAGATGAATGCAGTTCAGACCTTATGGAACACCAAGCCAGCCTTTCCTTGCCTTCCTCACCAGACCAGCTCAGGATCGTGGCCACACCTGGAGGTCAGTAGGACTTCCCACCAGGGAGGCAGATAAAAGCAAGGCTATCTTGGCCTCAGAGAAGAAGAGGTTAGCCATTGAATGAGCATTTGGGTTGGATCTGAAATTTTAAAGGCTCACTCCCTTTTAATTCATCTACTTTATTATAATATTAACTCAGTTAATGTATTTAAAAGGTATAATAAAGAAGAGGAGATATCATAAATTGAGATACAGTAGAGAGCTCACTAAAAATGTAGTTCTATTATCTTAAAACTAAAGATGTAATTAGAGCAGTCATGTAATATGAAGAGAAATTACCAGAAAAATATTTTAAAGGCCTGTGTGAAGAAAGAAAAAGGTCTGTATCATTTAATCTCTAATGCATGGAGAAAGAAGGAGAAAAATATGCCTTCAGATCTTTCAAATACTTCCCCATTGCCCCCTAAATAATTATTATTTTCACTTGGCTTTTCTGTTCCACATGCATAATTTACCACGGTGCACAGTAGCCTCATTTCTTCCTTCTTTCATCAGAGAATCACATATCCTGGGAGGATGAGGAATTCATCCCCAGATTTCTCCAAATGATCCCTGTCTTTGGGAATACTTGAAATTTTTATTTGGAAAGAGCATTTTCTCCTGCTGTGCTTACTATTAATTATGAGAGTTCACCCAAACAAAACAAAAACAAAACACTGTATCAAGTTACCACGACATCATATTCATTTAACAAGCTCATAGTGAATGCCTGTCTCAGAGCTAAAGATACACACTAGCAATAAGCTCTCTTCCCTAAGAGCTCCCAGTTGGGGCAGGGGCATGGAAGGAAATGAGTGACGACAACATAGTTGCCTGGGGCTATTATAGAAGAGGCCACTGAGAGCTATGGGAAGACAGGGGAACTATTCTGGGAGTCCACAAAGGCTTCTGGGAGAGGGGTGCTTGACCAAGTTTGGGAGACTGAGTAGGAGTTATTGAATCAAGACCTTCTTTATAGCCAGAGGCAATAGCATAGAGTGTGCACCAAAGTGATCTGGAAACCAGGGAGCTAACATGGGATGAGCAAACTATGACCCACAGGCTAAATCTAGTCTGGCCTTGTCCCTGTAAATAAAGTTTTACTGGAACACAACCATGTTCATCCACTTACGCATTATCTGTGTTTGTTTTCATGCTATAATGGCAGAGTCCAGGAATTGCAACAGACTTTATGGCCTAAAAAGCCCAAAATATTTACTTACCTGACCCTTTAGAGAAAAAGTTTGTTGATCCCTGGTCTAAAGGATTTGGCTTTGAATCTGTAGACTAATATGCTCACAAATAAATATAATTTAGTTTTTATATATTATGTGACTGACCTTTTAAGTGTCTAAAATCCCATTTTTAGAGATTCTTCACACAAATTAAATAAGGTTAGAAAATGCAGGGGTAAAATAAACAGGTTTCTTTCTCACGATTTATGAGTGCCTTTAATATACAAATGCACAATCACCAAGAAAAAAATTGAGGAAGTAGAATTTCCCAAGTTATTTGTCAAAAAAACATTTTGTGAAGAAGTTCTCTTCTGCAGGAAAGTCATTTAATTTTAACATAGGTATTTCTTTTTGTATCCTAAAAAACCAACATGTCAGTACAAAGCAGAGCTTGGAAACCTCTGGACTCTGTGAACCCTTTAGAAGAACTACCTAAAAATACAAGAATCACAAGAATACAAGTTTATGGTATTGAAATATCACCAGCTGAGCTGATGAAATGGGTTTTATATCACCTCACCTTCCAAACCAATGGGTTCATTACTGCCTTGTCAATAAAAAATCTCAACATTTATGAATAGAACCTAAGAACATGGAAATATAGGCAAACTCCTCCTACTCCCAAGACCATGGGGCTCTGTTTCAGGCTCTTGGGATAATAACTCAATGCCAGAAAAATTCTCCCCATTTAGGGCTCCTCTGCCCACGTCACTGGGACCCTAGAGTCAGCCTCCTCACTGGAACAGGTAGTGGCTGGGATTCTCACCTCAGAATGTTGTGGACAGAGACAAACACTGCAGCATTCTGCTATTAGCTCCAGAAAATTCTGAAATTCCAGTTCCAGAGAAACCCTCCCTTCATTTTCACCCACACTCACTACTCTGAGTCAAAGAAAAATAAAACTGTGGGCCGAGAAGGCAGTAGCATGTGCACCACGGTCAGGAGAGGAGCTCGTCTCCCAAAATGGACTCTGTTCCACCATGTTCAATGATGACCCTTGTAAAGCATGAAGTACTCTACACGTGATGGTCTTTTCACACAGGAATCAGGCATAACAGCAAGGGGAAGATGAGGTGGGCAAGGGGGCAGCACCAACACACAAGTATCCCATTCCCCTATTGCTGGTGCTGGGCATAGCCTGGGTTCAAATCCAGACTGAGAAACTCTGGGCTGATGGTCTTAGACAAGTGACTCAGCCTCTCAGACCTCATTTCTGTGCTTCTACAATTGGAGTGGGAGGGTCAAAGACTTTAGCTGAGTCTGGTAAACAGTGGACAATGATAGGAGTGGTTGGCATTTTCTCAAATAGGTGATGAATACCTACCATAGCGTGGGGAGGCAGCAAAGATCAAGACAGCACCTGCCCTCAATGGTTTCTCTAGTGGGTGGCAAATGTTCAGACAGAATCTTTCAGGGATCTGGTTTTCCCCAACCCCCTTGAATCTCTGATCACTATTTCCCCAACTCTGTAAGAGCCTTTGTTTCTTGCGCTCAAAGAGACTGATGACTGCATGTTCCTGGGTTCATGAAGCCTACACAGACTTTGAATTTCACCTCTGATGACTGAGTATCAGCTAAGAAGACCATCACAAATGCACAAGGATAGATTCCCTAGAAAAAGACAATGACTCTACAGTCAGGCAATTCTAGGTTCCCTAAATTGAAAAGAAGTGAGTCCAAGGTGAGAGACCTGCTCCCATCAGTCACTGCTGAAGTCTCCATTGAAGAGTCATTTATTTTGTGGCTCCTCTTAAACTCAAGCAAATGTGAACCTAGACACTGAGAGAACACAATACACTGCAGTATTTAAAAAAAAAAAAAAAGGATGGGCTTCCCCCAAAAAAAGTTTTAGAGAGGCAAAGGGGCACGTTGACAAATAGCCCCTGAGCATATGGACCAGGACGCAAATCCAGTCCTGCCCTGGGCCAGCCATTTCACTCTCCATAGGTCACTTCTCTTGTTGGACTGCAGGCTCCTCTCACAAAAGCACAAATGTGAGCCACCATGAGCTCCACACATCCCACTGCTCTCAGTTGGCACTCTGTTCCGTGAGCCGGAAGTGGGTGCGAATGCTATGGAATTATGGGGTCCCCCTGCATCTCCTTCAGCATGTTTATTTTTGAATAGCAAAAGAAATGAATTTTTTAGCTCTAATTCTCCCTTTCTTACTTACTGGTAATGGTGATGGCTTTTATTCCAATTTGTTGGGGTCAAATAAACTATCTTTTACAATGTGAAAAATGTTCTTTGGGGGCACAAGGTCAGCTTCAGGGGGAAAAATAGAAAAGTTTTGTCTCTGAGTATTTCCCATGAGTATATGTAGATTCTATCTTTTAAATGGAGATGAATGGTGATTTTTAAAAATGTTGTCATAATGTGCTGTGAAATAAACTCCGAAATAGGCTTTCAACCCAATGCCAGATTAGTTCCTCTGTTTGTTAACTGAATTTGGGCCTCAGCTTCTATACACTGCTCTGATTGTTATTTTCAAATTGTCACTTGGGCTATATGGTGCTTTCAGGATTTATTTTCTGTCCTGTGCCATGATAAGCAGTTTCTGCAATCCCAAAGGAAGCCCACAGTGAGAAAGTGATCACCCAGGGAACCCCTTTCCCAATAATCCTCCACAGTATGTGCAGGGCAATAAGCTTTAGCAAAGTGAAACCCAACCAGAATTAATTGTTAAAGTCATCTAATTGTAGCCATTCTAAATCAAATAAAGTGGTATCATTCACTTCAGACTTCAGTCTCTTGATTTTATAAGGTAGCACCAAATTTCTCCAAAGTTACCATCAACACCCTCTTCTTCTCTGTCCAATAAGGAATGCATTAGTTTATGCCAATGACAGACTCCCAGCATTTGATTTCATTGAACTATCTCATTGCAAAAAGCTGTTACCTCTCCTTTACACTTATAATAAAAGGTGGCAATATTTATCAAAAAATTCATTATTATGTGAGACAAAATCCTAAAATTGGATTTTCAAAATAAAAATAGCAATCAAGCAAAATCTCATTTAAAGCAAATGGACTTTTCCCTGTGATGGGGTTATTGAATGCTGATGACTTCTCCTCACTGAGCGCTGGAAAAGGTTGTACTGCTAAGTGGCTCATCCAAAACACCCTCATTTTTCATCAGTTCTGGCCTAGAACACATAGGTATTTGCATTAAAATTATGTTATAACTTCAGCTTTGAGACAAAATAAAGCCTAACTCTGATAAATATTGCTGCCTATACATACATTTCCAGAAGTGTATATTTATTGATATTCCAGGCCCACCAAATGATTCAAAGTATCAAAACCAGCTTCCAAATTTAGGTATTTGTTTCAAACTGCCAAAAATATCATTTTAAAAATAGTTCATATGTTCTAATAGCTTATTATGTGCCAAGCTCTGGGCCCAGGACACCCATTCATGCCCCCTCACAAGCATGCCAGGAGAGCCCCATCGCGAGAACACTGGGACAGAAGAGCAAATCAACCCCAAAGCCTGTGTCAATAAAACACACGTGGGACTGGCCCACTCACAGGAGTTGTTGAAAGTGTCAGTGAGACAGTTTATGGAAAGCACCTGAAAAACATTTTGAAGTCTAGGTGATGGGTTCAAATTTTAACCCTGCCCCATCAGCTGTGACACTGGAGCAGGCCACACGACTATCTGAGCTCATGAAGTAAAGAATTCTTTATGCAATGGAGGTCTAGATTAGGACACATTTTAATAGGAACATGCATTTTGTCCCCAATAATTTATTTAGAATTAATTGAAAGTATAAGCAATGTCTCCTTCTGTTGGTATGCCTAACCATCACCGTCGTTTAAATACAGGGTTATTTCTAACTTTTGAAAAAATTCTAATTGTAAACAGCCAGTGTTCTTAATGGGAAGTTAATCAACAAATGGTATAATTCATCCTTGGGGGAGTTTATTTACTTTTACAATCCCTCATGGTAGCTGTTACTACTAAATATGAATATCTTGATTAATAGCAGCAACATAATTGGTGCCCAATATCTATTCATTACCACAACTCAATTTCTTTATAAAGTGCCTCCCCATATAATAAATAAGACCTTCATGTTCTACCTGACAAGATGATTAACGATCCTACCATCAAATCCTTTTACGCAGTAACTGAAGGGTGAATATTGTAAGTGTCAGCTGTTCTGTTTCTACTCAAGCTAGAACCATCCACTTGTCACAGAGAAGAGGGATGACTCCAGCCATACCTGGCTGGGGGGCAGGGATCCCAGGAAGCCTTTGTTAGCCATCATTATAGGGTCAACCAGATGGTCCACTGACTCTAGTCAACCATACCTCACAGACTCTACTCATAGCTAACAACTACTGGGTACCATCCTTCTGCAAACGGTTATGAGCATCTGCTGAACGTTAGGATGGAAGATGCAACCCTTCCCCTCAAGGGCCTCCCAGGCTGAGAGGTCAGGAGGGCAAGTACAGACTTAGTGCTTACAATACACCAGGCTCTAGGGTCACTGACCAAGCACATCCCTAGACGTCAACTGGCAGCAGAACAACCAGAGCTACTAGGGAAGGAGGCAGATGTGGTCTGTGGAAGACTCCAAAGAGCAAGGACACACGACCTGGGCCTTGAAGGAAGACAAGACAGTAACTACAGAGAGAGCAACTAACAATGACTGCTAGTGGGAGCAGCAGCTGGCGGGTGGGAGGCACTATGGCCAGACCTCCATGGACTGAGGAAAGCCTGGGAGGGGCTCCAGTTTCTGCAGTGAGTTCATGTATCTCATTGGCTGCGACGTGTGGGCTTTGTGGTTCACAAAGCTGGGCTGATTCCAGTCATGAGCCTCAGTTTTCCTATGCGTAAAATGCAGATAGTAACACACTCACAAGACAGACCTTTGTGGTGTGCCCACTCAGTGAGTTCACACACTTGGTGTCCCACCTGGCACAAAGCAAGTATGCAGGAAACTAGCCAGAGCATGGTCCCACCTGGTAAACTGAGCCTGACTCACTCTACCTCCCTCCAAGCAATTTAGGGTGAGGTCTCAGAAATGTAGAGCGACTATGTCAAGCTAAGGTTGTTCTTCGTGTTATATCCACACTTCTAGATTTTCCTTTCCCAATTAAGGCGTAACCAAAAAAAAAAAAAAAGCAAAGAAAAAAAGAACATAAGTTGAAACACAGAATGGAAAAAATTCTCAGAAACTAAATCTAAGAAAATCCAGAGCTCAGATAGAAATAGCCCTGGCCATAAAAGGGGTAAAACCTGCAGATCCAGCTGAAGAATTTTGGAGGATCTCAGCAAAATTCCAAGGCTTTGCTTCTCCACCACCAGGCAGGAGGGGTGGAGGTAGAAGCAGCTCAGCCAAGCACCATGGAGACTCAAGATCAACTTGGGTCAGAGTTGAGTAGCAGCAGGATTCCCATAGAAGCAAGAAGAGAGCAAGGATGCCTGAAGTCCCAGCTTTCCCAATCTTTCTGCACATCAGTGATCCACATGCCACTACTGAGGTGCTGACAGGAGATACAAGTGGTCAAGTTTCCACTTGCAGTCAATCCTCAGTGCTGTAGTGGCAGTTTCTCATTCCCATTTTCCTTCTTTCGAAGTCAAAAAGGTGCTGGACCTCTGATGAAGATCAAATGACCTTCCTGGGAAAAGCTATGTACAGTATATCAGGGGGAGCTGCAAGCCACTACTTTCTCTTCTCTCCCCAAGAGTAGACAGTGCAGGCAGAGACAGTACCAGCAAGATCAGCCAGCAGCTCAAATCAGTATGCATGCTATAAAGTTTAAGACACATGCTTGCTATGCAAATGAGCCTTCAAGGGTACCACCTAATCTTCTTCCAAACAGAGGTATCCAAAGATTCTGGAAAACTAACCTGTCATGGGTGGCCCAATCCTTGCAGTCCCCAACTCCACCCTCCTGCTGCCCAGAACAAAAAGCTTTGGATCCAAAAGAAGGAAGCCCACTCGAACATCCTACTTCATCCTTATTATTTTAAAATTGCTTTCTTCAAAGGACATCATTTTTTACTTTGACACATTATTTCTGTTAATGGTATCAATCGGCTCCTGACTAACTATTCTGTTGAAAGTGCAGACTGATTGGACTTCAGTAAAAGCATAGAGCCAATTTTATAATTTCCAGGCAAACAACCAGACAACCTTGAGAAATAGCAAAGTGCAGTTCGGGACGATGCCTCTCAACCTCACCTTTTTTGTTCCCTTGTCTACTTACTAAAGCAGACAGAAAATGTGAAAGCCCCTGTCAGTGTGTGGATTCAGGGAGGCTGAGCTCCTGGCTAACAAAAACCAGTTTCTCTCTCTACCTGTCCACCTGGTAAGACCAGAGATACTGAAATGGCCAGGCAATCAATACCTGATTGTCTCAACTGCTTTAGAGACAATTCTAAAAGGAAGTGGGGGGTAAGAACGCATGAGGGCTGAAGCTGTCTCTCTGAAGCTGATTCTAGAAAACAAAGAGAAGTGTGGAAAACAGCAGAGCCTCTTATCTTAGGGTGAAAGACACTTTCTGAGTAATAACCCCTGCTGTTCCAGCAAGTACCAGCATCACAGAGTGTTCATGACCAAACTGACCACACAGTAACCTCCAGAACAGGGTCTGGACCACAGTCTACATGACAGCTCACTTTTGTAATCCTTTTTACCTTGTCTTCACCAGTGTTGCTTCCATCTCTATGGAAACTGGAGTGGGAATCAGGAGCCAGCCCTGAAAATGATCGTCAGAAACTATCTCCTAATTCCATTTCCATGGAAACGGATGACAGATCAGTGGAAATAAGGTAATATTTTTAAATAAGGTAATCTTTTTAAAAAAATTCTCCTTCCCTAAGTTTCCAACAATTTTACAAAGCTGAAATTTGAGAGTATATATTGCTCATGAACTACAAAAGCAGCAACATTCTGCTGAAGTTAAAGATAAATGTTGGGGACAGAGAAGCAAGAATGCAACCACACAGGAAACTGGTGAAATTAGGAAAACATCATCTCAGCAGCAATCACAAGAGCCTGAGGTAGTTTATTCTGCACTCGCCACACAGCTTTGTCTCAGGCCCTCCATCAACTTCTGTAATAGCATCATCACCACGTTATGATAGTTTTCCTAAAGAAAGTAAAAATGTGTCCTAAAAACTAAACTCTCATGGAAGCTTTATAATGGTAAAGATCAGGGGTGGGGACATGATTATTCTCTGTAGTCAAGAATTCTCCAAAGCAAACTATCCCATGAAAAAATCCAAGGAGCCTCCATTGCTCAGCAAGATTGAAAAACACCTGGACAGGCAGCAAGCTGGTCATGAAATGTTCCACCTACCCTTTCTGTTACAGAGAAAACTGCCGACATTCTGCCAAATCCTTCCTGTGAAAAAACTGTGGGTCCAAAACCCAAAATAGCAAGCCACAGATAACCTGAATTTACAGGCTGAAAATGTAACAAATCACAGCATTTCAGGTTGGAAATAGACAGAGCTCATGGGAACTGGCACGTTCAGATAGATGGTGTTTCTTCTTAAAGAGATGAGAAGGAACTCACACTGTGGAGTAGATAGCACAGATTCATCCACCTTCTCATTATCATGGTAACAGCTCACGCTTATGGGGCACTCACCCTCTGGCAGGCATACACTAGACAGTTGACATGCATGTGATATGAACCCCTCCCAGGGAGGTTTTGCAGAGAAGGGACCTTAGGCTCAAGGTCACCCAGCCAGAGAGTCAGGGATACTGGAAACCCAGGCCCTTCTGACTCCTGAGTCCAAGCTTCCTAAGCCCTCACTAGGCCACCCAAAATAGTTCACCTCCAGCCAAAGAAGAAACATGACCTCTAAGGAGTAGGCTATGCAAAAGTCCATGCAAATGAGTGGAGGAATTTGTTACCCACAGAAAGCACTAAGTACATGTGGGAGTTTGTTTGTTTGTTTGAAAAGTAAAAATATATTAGAAGGAAGGAATAAAAAAATCAAGAGGGAAAATGGTATACAGAGAAGCAAAGCATAAATTTTCATATTTAAAAAAATGTGTAAAGTCAAGGTTGTTAAAAAATAAACAACAATGAACAAGAGAAGGCTTGAAATCACCTTGCTATAAATGAATACGAAGTAGTTTTGGAACCACAGATAAATATGTCAAAAGAAAATGTTCTTGTATTTGATAACAGAGCTGACAGTGACATCGCAAAGCTACACAAGCTAATAATACCACAATACACAGACTCAAACCATGTGGGAAACAGATTTTAAGGCTGGATCAAAGAGAACAACTCAGGTGTGTGTGTCATTGTTTGCAGCATAAGCTGCAGTATGAGCATAACTGAATTAAAACATTATAAAATGCACAAATTGGCCACCATCATTATCCCTTCAAAAGAAATCAGAAAATAAGATAATAGCAAGGAATTGCTGTGACACAAAGAAGAAAAGCCTCAAGGATGTGAACAGAAATAAGTTCTGAAAGCAGCATTAGTTGGTACATTCATGGCTATGGTCCAGGAGAACTATTTCTTCCTTAAACACATAAAAAAATTGAAACTAAGCAAACCATTTGGAGAAACAGAATATTTGAACAAAGGAAGCAGAAAAGCTTATAATCTGGCTGGATGTATGCAGTTAGGACAATTGAACCCCAAACTCAGTGTAACACAAGAAAGCAAGAGTACATTCTCTAACGCTTGGTACTAACACAAAGAACAAGGCTCCCTTTCACTTCCAAAGCCTTTTAAAAGCAATGAAAAATTAACTACCATAAATGTAACACAGAATGTGCCATGGTAGCAATCATTTGAAAACAGCAAGAAAATCTCAAGTTACTGAACTTACCAGTACTCCGGAAGAAGAGTTCAAACATTCTATAAATACAGAGCATAGATGTTAATCGAACTGCAAGGGTGAGCATGGGCTTACCTGACTCCAAAGGCCAAGTCCAGAAAACAAAGCAGGGATTTCTTTTTTAAATTTAAAAACCTATAAACAGGAAGTTGGGCAGAGAAAAAGAAGGGAAACTGTACCTCTCAAACCAACCCCCATACCACCACCACTACCAAACTTCCACCTCCTCTTTCAAGAAAAACTTAAGACTTTTCTTCAGAACAGAGGAAAGTTCATCAATTCAATTCAGCCCTGGCAGGTATCTCAGTTGGTTAGAGCTCTGTCCTGATACAGCAGTGTTGTGGGTTCAATCCCCAGTCAGGGTACATACTAGAAGCAACCAATGAGTGCATCAATAAGTGCAATGACAAATAGATATGTGTGTCTGTCTGTCTGTCTCTCTCTCTCCCTCCCTTTATAAATAAACACGTAAATACATACATAAATAAATCACCATTTCATTTCTATCCTAGCCCCCAAACCAGGAAGTCACCTCAGCCATAATTAAGATGGTGGTAAGGAAAGCCTAAACTACTATAAAACTCATAGTAGTACTATAAAACTCATCACAAAAGAATGATTTGCCATCTAATCATTCAAAACTCCCTCCCTCCCCTTCCCCAGCAAAGGCATATTCTCCTTTTGCCTGTCTTTAGGCCAGACTGAGAACAGATCTGCAAGGGTAGTTGACTTTTAGTACAAACACCTTTGAAAGCAGGAGCCCCATTAAATAGGCAGCACTTGGCAAATCCTATAGCAGCATCAGCAAACTACAGGTAAGGGCCAAGTCCAGTCACTGCTATCTTTGTAATAAAGTTGTATCAGAACACGGCCATGCCCCTTTAGGTATTGTTATGGCTACTTTCACACTACAACAGAGTTGCAAAACCTACACTATTTAATATCTGGCTCTTCAAAGTTTGTCAATACCTAGAGCAAAGCTAACTTCAGGGTGCAAGCATCAAATTCAGCAGAGAGCTTGTTACAAAATCAAAACCCAAGCCCCTCCTAGAGATATTCTGACTCAGTGGATCTGGGAAGAGGCCCAGAAATCTGCATTTTAAGAAGCTCAAAGAGGGTTTCAAACCCACTCCGAGAAACTCTTCAGGCTTAAGAGATGTCCTTAAAATATATGCAGCCAATAATCAAAATATTAAGGGATGACTTTCCTTTTTAAAGTAAGGAAAAACTCAAAACTTGAGCTTGCTCAGCTCTTTCCAAATTAAAATTTTCTAGGGCTGAAAAGTGCAAAGGCCAAAAAACACCTGTTCGATCTTTTAGGCTTACCTGTGCTTTGCAAAGATTAATCATTTCCACTAAAGTTTGCTCAGCCATGCTCTCTAATTATTAGCAAGGCATTGCTCTCAGACAGGAGGCCATTTCCGTTTCCATAACAACTTGGCTCAGACTTTGGTGCAAAAAACACACTTGCAGAAGAGGTGAGCAGCCAGCCTGACTCTGCCTGTCAGTCAGAAAAAAATAGCCTTGCGGTAACTCACAACCCTCCAGAACACATTAGCAACCCTGCTGAAAATTCATTTAATCCCAAGATTGCACTATTACTAAATTTTCTTGTGATGGGCTATTTTAATACTAATTGATGCTTGAATCATGGATCAGACTAATAATATAAGGTAATAATGTACACTTCAGAATAGAGAACGATGCACTTTTTCCCCAAAGGACTAAAAGGGGAAAACCCAAAGATGCTCAAAAGATGTTAAGTACAAAGAGTCCCAAGGTCAAATAAATTAGAGAAATTCTAGTTAAACAAATTTAACAGCTTCCTCCACTGAGACTCACAGAGCTTTTACTTTGTTAATGTGTTCTGCCCCTCCCAAGTTGGAGTGGTGGCTTCATTTCCAATCATAAACTTCTTACGCCACAGAGTTGTTATTTTTGCATGGAGCCGTAATTGCATGAGACCCACGTAATCCAGTCCCAATTTGCCCAGGGCTTTCAGTGTTAAAACCTGGACAGTCTCAGGCAAACCAGGACAGTCAGTCCCCCCACAAGGCCCTGAGCACATGAACAGACTTTCCTTAGAACACCTAGCACATGTGCTCAAGTTATTTGAGCATCTCCCTGGCCAGAGGTCAGGGAACGGACTCGATTTCTCTTTGTAACCCCAACACCTACCAAAATGCTAAGCATAGGTAACATACTCCATAGGTATGTACTGCATGAATTAATTCATGAAATAGAGCGGAGAGTCCTCTTAAACCAAACCCACTCCCCCTATTCATTCAATATTACTGAGTTGAATCATATGAAATTGCTGCTTTTGTAAGTCAAAAAGGTCACATGGCAGTGATTTCATATTTCCACTGAATTTATACCTTTTTATCTAGAACTTATTTATACGTTTTAATTCTAGAACTTTATTCTAGGTTTTAATATTCAAAATACATTACATAGAGTTGGTAGCCACCTTCCCCATGTAGTCAGCATTAGGTACTGAGACCACAGTAAGTGCCAAAAGCCTTGCCCAACTGGGTCTATATCACTCCAACCTACATGAAAGGGCCATCCAGACAGTGAAACCACCTTTTTATGCACAAAGCATGGAGCAGAAGCTCTATAGTTAGAGGCCAAAGAGAAAAACCCCACAGTTCCGCCACATCCAACCAGCATGTAGCAGGACCAGAGTTTGCCAAGGACTACAAGTCAAGGCTCAGCAGAAAACAAGCACACAGGCCTGATATGAACACCATGTTTTCTGCCAAATCAAATGAACACCTTTCAATGTGGGTTTACACTGGCAGCTCAGGGAGAGTAAACAGTGCCATGGGTTGTGGAAGGGAAGAGTGGAGGTGCTGGATGCCTGCACACAGGCCCCGGGAGGGCACAACTGCAGGACACACATCACTGAGGACCCCTTGGCTGTGCACAGGCCTCTGTGCACTGGGAATGTCTGATGGACTGGTGGTGCTTTCTCAAAAAGGAACCCATTCATGGAAGAAAGAGAGCTTTCCCATTGGCCATTTAGAAGACAGACCACAAGTCAGGAGAAGAGGAAGAACAGAGCACAATCTTCTCAGGACTCTGGCTGTGGACGGAAAGACATGCAAGGATGGACAGAAGGGAATGTTAGGGAGGGGAATAGACAGGAAGAAGAAGAGAGAAAGATGGACAGAACAAGAGAAGAAAAAATAAGCAGAAGGATAAACGTATAGGGAAAGACACCAACAACCAAGGATTTCAGCCTAGAATAATTCAAAGTTCAATGGAAAGACAACCCATAGGAATCACATGCCATTTCTTTAACAGCCAACAGTCCTTGACCTTCTCAAAAAAACATTCTGAATGGAAGAGAAAGAGTTCTTCTGCTCCTCAAACTCTGGCTGGAGTCTTGCATGTTTTAAGTCTTAAAGCTTTATGTGAGTCCTGCCCTACTGAATCATTTGTGCTTTCAAGTGTCAAGAGACATCTGTGTTTCTTTAACCTTCATTTTGGATGATCATTTCTTCAATACTTTTGGATATAAAACATTTCACATGTGGAATGCGGGGGTTGTACACAACTTGCCTTTCCTCTTCGATAGTAATTTTGCTTTATGTCAGAATGACCTCTGACGGCTCAGAATGCATCTCAGCATTAACTGTCTCATGGCCAGAGGTCAGCCCTGCCCCACCCCCAAATTATAACCACAAGGTGAAAGTCCTGCCAGGATGTATTTGTTATACCTGGAGCCTCCTCAGAGCTTTTCATTAAAGTAATTTCCAAAGCTCTTCCTGAGTTTCCTCTCACAGTAACTCATCAAGATCACTTTAGCACAGCAAACTAATTGATCTCTTATGACAAATATCAACGTGTGTGTTATAATACAGTTACAGAATTCAGAAAAGCCCTCATCAATAACTTCACTTTTCATCTAGCTATTCCTAATAAATGCTTATAATCTTTTAAAAGTAAACAAAAGTCTTGGAAAGAGTGCCACAAACATGCCCAAGATAGATTATCCTCGAAGTTGTAGACTACAGGGTCCTTTGAGGAACTACAAACCCTCGCCCTTCCCCTCCCCCACAATCACACTGTCAGATCGCCTGTCAGGCTTTCCATCAATACATAAGGTCTCTGATTATTCAAAGGTTCTTATTAAAATTACTTTATATACATAAACGATATGTATGTATATATATACATACATATCGTTTATAATATGTGACAGAGCCTAGAGAAAGACTGAAATCTATTGACATGGAAAAAATAATAAAATCTATTCATATTTCCAGCTGAGTTCAGGTTTGACAAAATTTGGTTTCTTAAACAGAGTAGAAGCTTTAAAATGGACATTTGCTGGACTTCATATAAAAAGCTTTTACTGAGCAAAATTGATTCCAATAGAAGAAAAATTTATTCACTGATCTGCCCTTGGGTGATATTGCTGAACCCAAGGAGAAAAGGAGGGAGGGAGGGAGAGAGGGATATTTCTTGACTAGGGCAAAACCGTCAATACAGAAGTCCACAGCAGCAATATTTTGAAATTCCAAACTGTGTCTCAGATGCCCAAAACTCTGACCATTAAGACTTGTCTGAGTAAGGAGTATTTTTATCACATACATTATTTAATTTTTAATTGTGCACTGGATTTTGTTCATAATCTATTTTGTACTAGAAATAGGCAAACTTACACACCTAATGGATCCGAAGTGGAAAACTCTACCTGAAGGACAAACTGTTTTGGTCCCCTTCTCAGTGGGTCTCTTGGCAAAACTTGTTACTGAGATGGCCTATTTCCAGGCCACCTTCTCCCTCTACTCTTTACCTGGCTAACTCATTCTCATCATTCAGATCTTGGCTGAAAAGTCACCTTCTTATGACAGAGTGGGCAGTAAGACAGACATAAGCAGAGTAGGAATGATAGGCCAGGTACTGAAGGACACCAGGGCAAAAGCTCCCAGTACCTAGCAATGGACAATTGTAAGGTGGGACCTTACCCCCAGGGTGACCTTTCCTCCCCTAGCATACCACTAATCATGTGGTAGACCCCCTTAAAAGAGGAACAAGGGGGCCAGAGAATAGCCTGATAGGACTCCCATGCAAGCCCTTGTACAACCACTCCCTTAAGTATTAAGCCCTCAGAGCAATGAAGTTCTGACCACATCAAATAATCTTAAGAATAAAGCCTCTGGTCTGTTGACCACAGAAAGAGAATTTTGGTCAAACTAGAGATAATATATAGGCCTCAGTTGTGGTTCAGCTCCTGGACCAGAAAAGTGGCAGGAACAGCCAGGGTGATGCCATAGCTGACATCAGGTCCAGCTGCAATGACTAATGGCCCCCTGCCCTGGCATTGACCAGTCATTGGGGACCATGACCCTAAGAGGACACACCTGGAAATACTGATGAATACTCTATTGAGATCCTCCCCTGAGACCTCTCCTAAAATCCCAGACTTCAGAGAACAGATAAAATCCCTAAAAGGACCCGGTATGAGTTCCTGCTCTCCCTTCTCCCTTTGTCCCTCCCACCCTCTCTTTCTCTGTCTCTCTCTCTCTCCCTTTCTCTCTCTCTTGCAGGCCTGCACCTTTCCTCATCCCCTTCTTTCCCCAGACTCACTCTCTCTAGAGCGAGTATACCCACCCTTTCCCCTCTCCTTCCTCCAGCATGTTTTCTTTGCCTTTCTTTCTCCTAAGCTTCAAGGGCCCTTCTTTTGCCTCTGTAACTTGTTTTCTGACCCCACACAGCCCAGATGGCTCACTTCTTCCACAGCTCACTTCTTCTACCTCTATGACTTTCTAAATAAACTTTTTGCTTATATTTGAGTTCCTTTGCTCTGAATGTAATGGGGTACAGAGCAGGAGTCCCCTGAAAATAGACCCTACAGCCCTTGGTTGGGGAAAGGGAGAGTAGATGATACAGTGTTTAAGATACTTTGCATAACAATGACAAATTAATAGCTGTGCTGCTGCCCCAGGTAAAAGGTATATGTGATTTTAAGAGCATAGAGTGACTTGCGATGTAGCCAGGCAAGGCAAATGCCCCTGTGTTATGGAGAACTCTTGCCCTGACTAAAGATGGCAGCCGAAAGAAGGTAAAAGGTACGGGGGAACTGGCAAAAGTAGTACATCATAGGAGGGGGTGGATATGAGGTCACATAGGAAGTTCTGGGCTCAGCATTTTAAATGAGCGTGGGCTAACAGAGAGGGAGCTGCCATGCAGTCTGCAGTGAAGTAATAGAAGTCATGCAGGTTGAGAGACAGAAAGCGGAAACCATGTGGGAGGGAAGGGAGTAAGGAGAGAGCTGATGGAGCTGTGCAGGGACCTACCCAACCAAGCACAGACTGAACTATAGACAGGAATGCAGACTTTGGCTTCTCTGCAGGACGTATGGAGAAGCCATTCTTTTGGGACATGCACCTCCCTGGATTCCACCATAATCCACTGTAACACAGCACATGTTTCCCTGAACCACTACATGGAGGCTGAGAACAATGTACCCCAGTTCCTAAAGGAGAGAGACACTGCAA
Organism: Desmodus rotundus; assembly: GCF_022682495.2. Lineage (NCBI taxonomy): Eukaryota > Metazoa > Chordata > Mammalia > Chiroptera > Phyllostomidae > Desmodus > Desmodus rotundus. The sequence continues at coordinate 88,834,504 of NC_071394.1, forward strand.
GAGGATGGTGACTCTGAAACCCACAAATGCATATTCCAGAGACAATGGAGATCTGTTTGTGTGGCCAGCTTAAGGACAGATAGGATATGGGGGACTTCTGGGCATGGTTTTGGCTTATAGCCTTTTGGGGAGCAAGGGAAGTGGTGTTTTATGGAAGAACAGAGCTCTGAGCAGGAGTGCTCTCAGCCCCCTTGAGGTTGGAATCCTGTAAATAAAAACCTGTTTCCTTCCACTCCAATCCTTGGGTCATATGTAAAGGCACCATGTGGCCAAGTCCTAGTTTGCTCAGTTACATGAATTCTTTCTTTAGCTGAACTCAAGAACTCTTTTCTTTGAACTCAAGAATCATGGTTGCTAAACCAAGGTCCAACTTCACTGGTAACAACTGGTGCCATTTCATCATTAACACTTAGAGAGAGGTCCTCTTTTACCACCTGATATAAAAAATATTCCCCCTACCCACCATCACCACAATCACCATTACCACACACACATATACACACTGTTCTCTATTACTGTTCCTTTTCTTTATTGCATTCATCACAATTTAATTTTTCTCCAATTATATTTGTTATTTATTTTGCTTCTCCCAGTAGACACTTCTTCCATGAGGGCAAGTGTCTGGCTCATAGTAGAACTGCAACAATAAACAGTATTAAAAAAGCATGAAAGAGAATGAGAAATGATGACCCACTAAGCAAATGTAACTCAGTTCCTTTCCAAGGACCATGTGGCATTATTTTCCATCTTTGGAGTCTAGGAAAAAGCTCTATATCCTAAAAATAAACCCCACTTACTTGAGCTGGTGTGTCTCTTGCTACCCAGACAGCAAGGCCCGCTCCTTGGTCAGGCTGCTGTTTTCTTTACATGTGAGACTCAGACATTACTTTTCAGCCTTGATACCTTTGCTGACATTTGAATTACTGTGTTTTTTGTTCATTTTGCTTTTTAGCTTTTCAGTTTTGTGTTTCTAAGACCAATGATGTTGAGGGGCTCTTTTTCCACAACACATTAACAGCTCACAACCAGTCTCCTACAATAAGCAACATCCCCTCGGTCAGTTTTGAAGCATATTCCTCATCATATTCTTGATCATCGTGAAATGTACACTTCAATCTCAACTTGGGCACAAATCGATACAAGCCAAAGCCAGGAGGGAATTTCAGGCCAGTGTCCAGAAGAACTTACTGCCAGGACAGTGAGAGTTCAGAATAAAGACCTTAGGATGAAGTACTTACATCAGACTTCCTGGCACTGAACATTAAAGTAGGTAAGGCCCCCAAAGTCTACTCTGCTGAGCCTTTGGAAACCCTGGAGCATTGGCCCAGACCACATGAAGGGGCCTTCCTCTCCACTCTAATTTGCATCAATCCGTGAATTCATTTGCATAAGCAAAGTCCACAGAGTCAAGAATCACGCTCTGAAAGTACAGCCTTGGTGGGGCCAGCAACAGTAACACTGGCAGCACTGAAAAGGCTACTGGACTTTGGCAAATGTGCCTGGAATCTCATTTGGATTGCAAACAGAATTAAGCCAGGCTTGAACATCCTTGCATTCCAAATCTGGGATTTTCATTTAAAAACTGCAAATAACTCCCACCCTGAAATGACCCTAACTTATGCAGCATTACCTCTAGATGGTTCCCCTCATCTTCACATTTTAAAAGACAAGTACCCAAATCAGAGAGAAAATTCAAACAACATTTTTGCATAAATTAACAAAACAAAGCCTACTCACCATTATGCAAATGTGAAATAATGTCAGCATAAGTGAATGAAAGTTACAAACTCATTCATTCCTCAAGCATTTGTGGGGAATACACAATGTCCCAGATTCTGTGCAGGAGGCTTCCACTGACCCCATTTTCATTGTTCGCTTTAACTCTTCCCCTCTCAAGATCTATTCCTTCAGTCATAAGGAGTCAAACATAACCGTCTTGTCCTTGGCTCTATTGAAGGTCTGACTAACAAGCAAAATATAGGGAAAAAGAGAAAGAAATAGAAATGTAGATTAAAAAATCGAGAAGAAAGGAGTAAAAAAGTGGGGGTGGCTTAGGACAAAAATGAAGACAGAAAAAAATGAAGGCAAAGAAGAGAGTTTCCCTCCAATTAAGGAGGGAAAAAGTAAAAGCAAAGAAAACTCTGTAAACCCAGCACTCATCCCCTAATCAGGCAAGACCTGATCAACTCACTATCTAAAGGGAGCCCTCTAAGTTCCTTGCTCTAATTTCCCCTAGACAGCTGCCTGGCTCCAAGACTTGAAGCCTCCTACAGCAGTCACAACCAGAAGGGCTTCCATTCCAGCTTCTTCCTGAGCTTCTGCAGTGAAAGAATCTCACTCTCCCACCAGGCAATTCTGTCCATCTTATGTGCACTGGGCATCCTTTCCCCCGCCCACCACCAAATGAAGGTGATAAACAAGATGAGCTCAAGGCCCCATCCCCTGCTTCCCACACTCTCTGATTCTAAAAGTTGGCTCCACATTTAATCAATAACCCACATGTCTGAATATGGTCTTCCCTAACCTCACCAAAACACTACTGGAGCCCACCAAGCTTGAGCTGTCATTGCACATCTTCTCAGACTGTGACAACACCTGGTCAAGAGGATGCAATGAACCCACAGAGATGCTGTGTCTCAGTGACAGAAAGGCAGAAAGTTGCGGATGAACAACCAGAGTTGAAGGGTATCAGGTCCAGTCTGACTGCTGGTACACACCAATGCCTTTACAGGACTAAGGAAATCATACATTTTTCCATTTGACAAACTTTTACTGAAAACATTCTACTCTGGGCCAATTATGTGCCTGACCTGGGGACATCTAAACACTGTTGGAGAGCTTACCATCTAGTGGGGAACACAGCTCTCTCAACTCAAAGAAACAATGTAAAAACTCAATAAGAAAACAAGGTAGAGGTAATTAGGTGCAAGACAGGAAACAGCAGACACTGTGTAAGTAGAAATTCTCTTTCTGTAGTGAGAGAAAACTTCCCTTTAGATCCAAAGACTGAATCACAATCCTTTTCCCCAAAACATTCTCACTAGACTTGCCTTTTAAAAAAATTGTAACCCAGGTCATTTTATAACTCATAAAGTCTCCCCCAAAACGCTAACTTTCATCAGGATATTTTTGATAAGAGAAATGACCTAAAATCTATCACCATCAAATGTAAATAAAGATGTCAGGACTTTTTGGACTATTAAGTCAGCAGTTTTCATCTCTCCACACTAAAGAGATGTGCAAGCAATCTCATAAAAACTCATTAGGAATGTTCCCAAAGGTTAGAAAATTATCTGATAAAGGCAACAAACTCTTTAAAATTCATCTTCTGTATATTAAGCACCACAGAGGCAAAGGCATCACTAATAGCTTCTTAACTAAGATGCTTATGATTAAAGGTACCAAAAAAGAAAGGAAAACCTTCTCCAAAATTACCAAATTTCAGTGACTTAATTAGATGAACATCCAGGGATAAAATTTTAAAAAGTAAAAGGGGGCAATAAACTCCCCTATCTCAAAGTTAATGACACTCTCTGTATTCTTCCACCACATATTCAATTAATAAGGGGTTCTGGACAGTAGAGTAATTTTCTTCTCTATTCACAGAATTTCAAGGTGAGCAGCTAATAACTTGCAGTAAGTTGTTTGCTTAAGATTAATGGTATTTGGCAAGGAGCATTATAATTTAGGGCTGTCAACCTCAGGAGAACAAATGGGCAAAGGGATAGGATGGACTCAGGACCACAAAGCACCAGCTGGAAAAGAAAAGTCCACCAAGGTCAAATTTCCAGCCTTGAACTTCCACTTTGAAATGCTGAGACAGTCTAAAAGGAAACGCAGCCAGCTCCACATGGATCCATGCTGCAAATTTCAACGTTTTGAACAAAGCCCCTGCCCATCTTAATGGTCCTTGGCACACAAGGTGACAAGGACTACAGGAGCCCAGCTGCAGTCATTGCATGCCTGGGCTCCTTTCTTAGCAGAACACTCAAAGGATCCTCTGGTTTTGGATCCTTTTTCTGGGTTGCATACCTCAAGTTACTCCACTGGAGGTCAAACCTATTTCCAGTGATCACATGGCTGCCTCTCCACCTTCCCATGAGAGCATCATATATCGAGTGCCAAGAATGTGATCAGGGGACAAAAAGGGATCACAAAATCAGGTTTTTGTTTTTATTTGTTGGGAACCCCTTCCTTCCTCCATATGTGGGGGCCAAAAAGTTTGGCCTGCATATGTGGGGGTCAAAAGCTGAGGCTGAGTTGGAGGGAATGAACCTGTCTCAGAAAAACAAGAGCAGAGGGCCCGAGAAACTGTTCCTTGTCTAACTACCCTGCTGGATCCACACTTGTACAGGATCAAGTTCACGATGGGCTGGTTCAGTGGTTCTCAATCAGGGACAGTACTATCACCAACCTTTGGGGACAGTTAGAAATAGTTGGTGGTAAGGCACGCTGTTTGGTGGTGTAACGATGTGGGGCAGACCACTGGCACTTAGTGTGGGAACACAACCAGGAACCGTCCCTCCCCAAATGCCACTGAAGTTTCTTTTAAAGAAGACTGATCTCATCATCCATCTTGTTTGACAAAAAATTAAAATGAGGTTCAGAAAAGTAGAGCATCTTGCCCTAGTTCATCCAGCTAATTAAGAGGCAGAGCAGGGACTAAAACCCAGGTTTTCTGGCTTCTTCTTTACTCAGCTTCAAGGAAAGGTAGAAGCAGGGGTAACAGGTGATGGATATAGTTCACCCAGACCCTGGGTTCAGTGCTTTGCACTCTTTATTTCATTGAATCTGCAAAAAGACCCTAAGAGGAATCTAAGTCACAGAAAGAGTATGTGGCCACACAGCCTGGAAGTGGCAGGTCTGGGGCTCTCCCTGAAAGCCCTGTTCTGCTCAGGAGATAGATCAGCACTACTATGTATGCCATACATAGGAATGATGGGTAGAGGGTGAGGAAACCAAGCCTTGTCACAAAGTACCCACCTCCAGAAAATGCAGTGAGGACTGGAAGATTATCATACCTTCCCTTCCTGAACTTTCAAATGAGCTAAAAATTGTCCCCAGAGGAAAAAGTTCTTTCCAAGGTTTAGGAGCTCTCTGGACAAAGGTGAGATACATGAATCTGAAAGAAAATGGCGAAGTTGAGAAAGCAAAATGACAAAGATCATTTCAATTAAATTCCCAGGAGGAGGAGATGTGGGCAGAAAGCCCCATCTCAGGGTAAGCTCCAACTTACCCTGTTTGCACAGTGTGTTAATCCCTTGCCATGACAGGGAACTGTTTGTTCCACAAGTCAGTAGTGTAAGGAATATTCCTAAGGTTGAGACTTGCAGATATAATGCATTTGGAATCAATATGCCTACCAAATAGACATGTGGAGCTCCTAGAAGGACACAAAGAAGAGAGAGGGCAGGGTATAAGGTCCCACAGAAAAGGCCGTACGCCTCAGCTGACTCCCCTAATACACAGAAAAGGTGACATGAGCATCCTTCTCACCTGAGAACCTTTGCTGATGCTAGTACCTCTACCAACAGTATCACATTCCTGTCTCCTCAGCATCTCCTCCTGACCCAGCTAACTCCTACTTGATGTTGAGTCTCCACCAAGGAATCATCTCCTTCCCTGGCCTACTGATTGGTTAGGCACTGCACTGGGTACTACCACCATAGCCCTCTGGGCTGACCTCTCTCTAGGAACCAACCACTGAAACTGACTGTTCACAGGTCTTTTCCTCCACTAGACCTTTCAGTCTGTTTGGGAAGGGGCTGAACACCTCCTGGAGCACCTGACATCATGCCCAACAGGCTGGATGCATACACGCATTGACACCTCCTCATCCTGCAGCTCTCTGTCTCTCTGAGGACCACAGCGCCACAGCTCTCTCCTACCTATCTCTCATTTCAGTAGCAGTGTTACATTTATTTTCCAGGGTATCTTAGAGAAAAGCAAAATAGATGTCATTACTCAAAAACCTTCAATGGCTCTCAGATAGTGTGCTAGTGCGTAACTCTTTTCTCTCCTTCCCCCTGGGAGGACTGTCACTGCCACCCCACTAATATCGGGCTTGGCCATATGAGTGTGAGAAGTGGCATGCCCACTTCAAAGAAGCAGCTTTGTAAGCCATCATGGAGTCCACCATTGCTCTTTCCTTCTGCCACAAGGACAGCACTCTCCCAGCAAAGGTGACTCCCTCAGCTTAGATCCTGGGATGAAGAGGATATGGAGCAGAGCCATAGTCAGCTTTTGAAGGTCAAGTAGTCATGTGCATCTTGGCGGAATATTTGAGAGGTGGACTGCAGCCATTCTTTAAGGCTTCCCTTGAGATTTCCTTCACATTACTTATCACAATTAGGTATTGCAGTAGATCACTGAGATTTGGTTGTTACTGCAGCAAAACCCAGAAAAAGCGGACAAGCACCCATTGCACTCAGTATCAAATCCAAAGTCATCACCACTCACTTGTTCTGCTCCAGGCATACTGGCCTTCTAGCCATTTCTCAATCACGCCAACAATATTTCTGCCTCTGGATCTTGCACTTGTTCTTCCCTCTGCCTACAAGGCACCTGATCAGTGGGGCCTTCTCTAACAGCCCTATCTGAAACAGCACCTCCCATCGTTTCCTATCCCTTCACCTTATTTAGCTTTCTTTACATTATTTACCACTACTTGGCATTTTATTTTATATTAATTTTAACTATTTCTTTTCAGTTTCTGCCACCAGCAGGGAAGCTCCATGGCCAGAGAGTACATCCATCTTATTTCTCTAAATCCCTACAGCGTAAGACAGAACCTTTGATAATTTCAATGAGTTTGAAGCTAAAAGTTTTTTCATTAACTGTATCCTATTACACAGTCATTAAAAGGGGCTCTTAGGAAGAGTATGTAATAACACTGTGAATGTTACAACATCCATGAGAAAGGACATAAAATTGTACATACCAAATGATGACTATAATCAAGTCAAAAAAAAGTTTGCACTCAGCAAGAACAAAAGCCTGGAAAAAATGTTTATATGTTAATAGCAATGATGTTTGGGTATAGAGTTACCATTTTTTTCTCTTCTTTATACACTTCCCCATTTTCCAAATTTTCATGAATGATCATGTACTAGTTTAATGATGACTGAATCAGCCAGGATCCCAATAGGAATAAAACAGGCAAATTAGGACAATTTGAAGAGGATCTGGTTCAGAGGGATGATTTAAAACAAAGGGCTTGACAGAGCTTCTACCCACTAAACCACTAGTGTTGCTACGCAGGGTGGTCAGACATGTGACTCTCAGAGACTTCTCCCAGCAGTGACACACATCGTGTCCGCTTAGATCCCACTGGCCAAAAGAAAGTAACAGGCCACACTTAGTATCAACAAGATGGGAAGTGCAATTTTAACATGTGCCCAGGGGGAGGACAAATGGAGTATCTATGAACATCACTAGTGACCATCACAGACAGCCTACTGCTTTTACATTTATACAAATAATAAAACTAACCCAAGCTCCAAGTACCAAAGTTCCGAAGTGCTTGCTGGATGACCAAATGAAAATCATTTCCCCAAGAGGAAGTGCCCTGTGTCCACCATCTCCAACAACACAGAGCAAGCACAGCAGTGATACCATGTGGGACTTTGATCAAACCCTCAAAAGGAACAACAAAAAAACACTGCCAGCCCTGGAAAAATGAGCACAGCCATCTGATTCCAAGAAGCCAGTTCTACATCTACACTCTTGTTATCCAAGAGATTAGGTTTTATATATAAAGGAAAAGTTGGTTTATCCTGGATAGGAGATACACCACAGGATTCTGCCTGGGATGGGCTGGATACAGGAAGCCCACCACATGCTGTTCTGAACACCCGAGATGAGCGTCCTTTTTCCTGGCATGCAGTACACTTCAGTATATTGTGCAAAGACAGAATCAATACTGAAAACATTTTCCAGGAGGTCTGGAAAAAAATTTCCACAGAAGACATCTGAAATAGAACAACTCACAAAAGGACCTAAATTAACAGGTATGAGGATCTTCGTGGCTGCACCCAGGGTGACCTCATAGCTGCCCCTGGAAAATATACCCCCTGGAGAGGCCAAATAAAAGGCCTTAGAAATAACGAGTGGGGGTGGGGGGAGGGCGTCGAGCATTGCTCCTAATACCATCCCATTGCCTGCCAGAGTCACAAAGCTCTAAGTAGCCATATTGCAGGAACCGGAGGATAGAGATAACACAGCAGTGGGGACAATCTTCAGCTCTTCCAGGACTCTGGAGCTGCTCTGCCTCTCCCACCCTGGGTGGCAATTTCCTTCTGAAATAGTATAGCTCCCCTCAAAATTATATGTTGCTTCTCCCTCCTCTCCAAAAAACTTCTGAATGCAATGATTATAAGGAAATTGCTAACTGAAAAGAGCCTTTGCACAGAAAATGTCTCCTCTTTCTTCTTTCTGTTCCACCCAAGCCACCATCTTTGTTCAATACAAACACATCCACCATCCCTGAATTGAAAGGTAAAGCCCTTCAGCACAGGGGCTGCAGACCTCTGCTAACTTGCAAATCACTCAAAGACTTTGGTGAATATGTTACTTATCTCTTGCTACATAACAAGTCACCCCAAAACCTAATGAGTTAAAACAGTAATGATCATTTCTTATTTCTCATGGTTTCTGTGGGTCAGGAATTTCTTTCTCTCTCTCTCTCTCTCTATCTCTCTCTTTCAGTCTCTCTCTCTCATTTTCCCTCTCCCTTTCCCTTTCTCTCTAAAATCAATGAACATATCCTTGGGTGAGAATTAAAAAAAAAAGAATCCATGAATAAATGCATAAATAAGTGGAACAATAAATCAGTGTTTTTCTCTCTAGCTCTCCATGTCTCCCTTCCTCTCTCTAAAATCAATAAATAATTTTTTAAAACATTGTTTTAAACTTTCTTTTTTTAAAAAAATCCATACATCATCATTTCTACCAGGAAGAGCTAGCCCTGATTCAGTGTGGGAGATTACTGTATGAGAGCATGAAGACCCCGAGGCAATGGTGTCTCAGAGTGTGGCTCCCGGGGAGTCAAAGAGACAGCATTAGACACTGGGGTGGAGCACAGGGGTTCCCAACCTTTTTGACACAAGGGACCAGTTTCACTGAAGACAAGTTTTCCACGTCCGGGGAAGGAGGGGATAGATAGGGAGCAGGATGAAGCTTTGCTTGCTCACCCACCACTTACCTCCTGCTGTGAAGCCTGGTTGGGGACCCCTGGTATAGCAGGTGCAAGTTATGCCCATGTACATCCACCCAACTTCCAACTGGGCAAGAAGTGCTGAGGACTACCCACTCCCAGGAGCAGCAAACAATGGCTGACAGGCATCAGTGGATAAATGCCCCAGCTTCTTCACGCTCTGCTAATTCTATAGTGTGTGTACTGCATTGTCTCCCAGAGTCCCCCAGCAAATTATGCTCCAGCTGCCCACAATGGTGACTGGCTTGATAAAGCACCCTTTATTGCCTGCCTTCTCATCCCTTTCCCATGTCCTCAGTCCCCCACTGGAGTTCCTGGGTTCATCTTATATACAAGCTGTTTGCACCCAGATCACTAATCCAGGATTTGCCACTAGGGCCCAACCCAAAGTAGTGAGGGAACTGAAAAGTTTCCTGTATTCACAGAGCTTTCATTGAGCTGGAGCAATAAAATATGCACATAAATCAGGCTGCACAGCCTAAGAAAAACAAACTATAAACAAATATCAGCAATTATGTTCCTAAGGAGAATACTATGTTTGGCAAAACCTTAGTAAGATCCTGTGAAAAGCAGAGGATTCGTAGGACAGTAAAAGTGACATTCTATGTATTTTTAAACTACAGTAAACAAAAGTTCTGGATGACATCTATTTCTAAAACAAAATTTGTTCAGGTTGAGTATTTGCTCTGGGAAGCAGCCCTGCTCCTGAATGACCTTCCTCAATTGCTCCATAGTAGCGGCTCTGGTGATAGGACTTGCTAACTCAGGTTTTCTTGCAGACCAGGCATGAGAAATGACCCAACTTTAAATAACATTCACCCACGCCATGATGGAGTCTTCCTCTGAACAACTTGCCTTTAATTATTTTGCCCATGTTAAGCGGAAAGAAAAGAAGGAAAAGAAAGGAAAGAAAGGAAGGAAAGGAAGGAAGGAAGGAAGGGAAAGAGGAAGAAAGGGAGAAACCTCAATGTTATATTCAAGGTTATCTCTAACAAACTACCCATGTGTTCCTATTTATTTCCCAATGTCCCTTGCTGCTGGACTGAGACTAACTGGTTCAGAAATGGATTTCAGCAGAAGTTATATGTATCCCTTCCAAGCCAAGACAGGCAGAGCCAGGGTGCATCCTCACCCTCTCTTCCCTCCCTTCCCCTTCTGCAGCAAACCAGACAGGACAGGATGTGATAGTGGAGCCAGACTGGAAGCCACCTGCAGCCCTGAATGGAGATTCAGCACAGACACTGCCCTGGAGTATTATCTGCCCCCAGGAGGCTCTGTGTAAAACACAGGTAGAGCTTTGTTGGAGTTAGCCATAAGATTCCAAGGTATATTTATTATTGCAACAGAGCCCAGTATAGTTTAACCAATAAAACCACCTCTCCCAAGTCCCTTTCTAAAAGAGAGAAAAGGCCTCAAGCAAAGAGCCTTCAGCAAGCAAAAATATCCAGCTAGATTTCAATCCAACTGCTTTGTTTTCACAGTTCTTTCCCTTATGGCAGGTGATAATGGTTTGTTATCATTTATATTACTTCTATACTTCCATCCACATAATTTTATTGAAGTTAGAAAAAAAGTAAGTCCATTTATAGAAAAACAGTAAATATTAGATCAATCCATGCAGGTAAAACCAAATGACTAAAATATACGGAACACGGCATCGACCTCACAGAGGGAGAAAAAAATCACAGTGGCAGTTTCCTTTGTTAACAGGGCAGAACTCTACACCTGTGACAAGATCCTGGGCTTTTAATCTACAGTAAATAAGTAAATAAGCCCAAGAGCTCTGGATTGGAATTCCACTCCATCAACTTGATCTTAATCACATTACTTAATCTGTGTTTGGTTCTCATCCATAGAATAGGTGCTTCCTAATCAGGTTATTTGGAACAGTAAATAAGTTATCACATAAAAGCGCTCAGATTCGTTCGTGTACCTACAAATGTTAAGGAAGTATTAGCTACATACAAGTGCCCTAGCAGTCATACACTGATACAAATCCCTGTATTTGGCAGCTAAAAAGCTGGGGTGAGGTCTAGAATTCAGTATTTGGTTGTAGTCTTCCGCATTACTTAGCCTCTAATTCTTCATTGGCTGACTGCCCGTGCTATCCAAAACGGAGGCTCTGAAAGGGTGCAGATTGCAGCTCCCTTTATCGTGAGGAGTGCACCAGCCAAATACCAGCGTAAAAGATTTGGTACTGTTCTACAGAAGTTTTTTGGGCTGCAAGTGGCAACCCAATAATAAGTAATAAAATTAATTTAGTGGGTTGGAAATATCATTTTTAAAATAAATAGAATAAAAACAGTGCAATGTGCATAAACAACTGCTATACACACAAACACCAGTGTGTGGGTCATGTTAAAAATTTCAAAAGACATGCAGAGGGCCCAGAGACATATGAAAAGATGCTCAACATAACTAGCATCAGAGATGCAAATTAAAACCACAATGAGATACCACTTCACACCAGTCAGAATGGCCAACATAAATAAAACAACAAATAACAAGTGTTGGAGAGGATGTGGAAAAAGGAAACCCTAGTGCACTGTTGGTGGGATTGCAGACTGGTGCAGCCACTGTGGAAAACAGTATGAAATTTCCTCAGAAAACTAAAAATGGGACTGCCTTTTGACCTGGAAATTCCACTGCTGGGAGTGGAACCTAAGAACCCTGAAACAGCAATCCAAAAGAACCTATGCACCCCAATGTTCATAGCAGCACAATTTACAACAACTAAGTGTTGGAAGCAACCTAAGTGCCCATCAGTAAATAAATGGATCAAAAAAAAAAACTATGGTACATGTACACAATGGAATACTACGCAGCAGAAATAAAGAAGGAGCTTCTAACCTTTGGGACAGCATGGATGGAACTGGAGAGCATTATGCTAAGTGAAATAAGCCAGGCAGTGAAAGACAAATACCATATGATCTCATCTATAAGTGGAACCTAATCAAAAAAACAAACAAGCAAGCAAAATATATCCAGAGACAATGAAATTGGGAACAAAGTGACAGTAACAAGAGGGAGGTTGGGAAGGGATAATGGAGAAGGGGGGAGCAGGAAGGAGGGAAAGGTTTTCAGGAACATCTATAAAGGACACATGGACAGAGCCAAGGGGGGTTGGGATCAAGGGTGGGAGGTGGGGATGGCTGGGGTGGGTGGAGTGGTGGGGGGAAAATGGAGACAACTGTACTTGAACAATAAAAAATAAAATAAGATTTTAAAAAAATTTAAAAAGATGTACTGCAGCTCTTTTAAGGCTTCTCTTCACTAGTCACTATATACTTATTCCTTTATTTAGCATATATCCAACCAAGTTCCCTGCGCCCCCCCCCCAAATAAATTCCTTGAGGCCACATTTGTCTTGTTTATCATTCATGAACAATGGCATGAGCACAGAGCCTGACACACAGCAGACATTCAATAATATTGATTGAATGAGATGAAAGTTATTCCACAAGCCCCTCAAACCTAGAGTCCACCCATTTCTCAGTTAACATTTATTTTGACTCCAAAATACATATGTGTGCATTCTTCCCTTCCTGTTTTCTTTCACTGTCTTGAGTTCAGGGATTCAGATAGGCCACTGACATGGATGTGTTGCTCTACCAAGCGCAGTGGTCAGCGCTTACATATGTGATCCTAACCTTCCCCAGAACATTGTCCTCTTCTGTACAGGTGTGGACACTGAGGCCCAGAGTAGTGACTAAACCTGCCCAGGGTCACAGAGCATTCATGTGTCTCTATAAGCCAATACTCCCTGCCCTGAACAGTCCATGGGTGAACTGCCTGCATTCTCCTCCAAAAGGACACTGGGTTCTCAGTGGAACTGTGGCCTATTTACACAGTATCATGAGCTCAGGAGGAAACTGAGTGTACTGAAGCTCCTCTAAGACCTTGGGTTCCTGGCTACATCACTTGCATCACCTATATGGGTCCAACTTAGATAAAGATCCTTCCCAAGGGACCGTTTTGCTTCTCCAGCAGTTTGTGAAATGAGGGTCTGCTCGGCAATCCGCTCGCAATAAATAAGCACCGAAGCAAATAACCACACATTTTTTCCTCATACTTGGATAAAAATTCTTCTAGTATTAAAAAGATCAATCACAGGCTGAACTTAAAAATATCTATAAATGTCTCTTTAAAATAGTTTTCCCATGTGTTTTTGTTCTATAAACACTATTAAAAATTAAGAAGGGAAGACAGGACAATTACATCGAGGTTTCATTTTGCCTCTGCCTCTCTGGGGCCTTGAGTGATTCACTTCTTTCTCAGTTTGTCTGTCCATCTCCCACCCCACAGTTCCCTGGGCCACAGTGACTGACATCTGAGTAACATTTATTTACCTCTTAAAAATACTGGAGGCACCTACTATGTGCTAGACTGTGTGAGACTAGAGTTCACATGCATTTAATCAGAGGTTTTGAAAAGAAACCAAACACTAATGGACTTTTCTCTTCTTTTTTCTTTTTAAAAAAAAATTTTTATTGTTGTTCAAGTACAGTTTTCTGCCCTTTCCCCCCCACCCCAGCCCAACACTCCAGCCCTCCCCACCTCCCTCCCGTTTCCATCCCCCACCCCCCGTTAATTGTCCATGTATCCTTTATAATTGTTCCTGTAAACCCTTCACCCTATTCCCCTGAAATTCCCTCTCCTCTCGCCTCTGGTCACTGTCAGCTTATGCTCAATTTCAGTGTCTTTGGTTATATTTTGCTTGTTTGTTTTGTTGATTAGGTTCCTGTTAAAGGTGAGATCATATGGTATTTGTCTTTTACCACCTGGCTTATTTTGCTTAGCATAACGCTCTCCAGTTCCATCCAGGCTTTCGCAAAGGGTAGGAGCTCCTTCTTTCTGTCTGCTGCATAGTATTCCATTGTGTAAATGTACCATAGTTTTTGATCCATTTATTTACTGATGGGCACTTAGGGTGCTTCCAGCACTTGGCTATTATAAATTGTGCTGCTATGAACATTGGGGTGCATAGGTTCTTTTGGATTGGTGTTTCAGGGTTCTTAGTATGTAATACTAGCAGTGGAATTGCCAGGTCAAAAGGCAGTTACTAACGTACTTTTTTTAAGTGAGCACCATTTTGAAGTCCTACCAAATAAGAGGATCTGTATACAGAAATGCAGTTTTTAAAGGAACAGGCACACACTTAATGGTCAAAACATTCCAGATGTGGCATTTAGTATCAACTCAGCCACAGAACAATGTCCCTCTCCTGAGATGAGAATGTTTCATTTAATGTTATTTTTTGCAAGCATGGAATATTAACAACTACATGTTGATTCCATGCCACATGAGGGACAGAGGTGAAGCAGAGGGTCCCTCACCTCCAAGAGCTCAGTGTCCTGAGAGAAAAACGCTAAGGGTACAAATAACCAAACCCAAGGCAAACTTGAATCAATGCTCTAAAAATCCTGTGAGAATGGTGTAGACAAATTCTACAGAAACACAGTACAAGTAATCCATTACTCATCCATCCATGGACCCATCCTTCCAATCACCTATCTCTGTCCATCAACCCATCCATCTATACACCCAGCCAACCATCCATTCACCCATCCCTTCCATCCATCTATCTACCTACCTAATCATCCATCTTCCCACCCATCTATTCAGTCCTTCACCCAACCATCTATCACCCCTTTTTCATCCATCCTCCTTCCCTCCTCCTCCATTCACCCATCCTTCCATCCATATATCCCTCCCATCCATCCACCCATTCATCCAATTCATTCATTCATCCATTCCTGCATGCTTGCATTCACCCATCCCTCTATCTCTGCCTCCCACCACCCACTAATCCATTAATTCATTACACAGTAAGCACCAATTCTGGAGCTCCTTGAACAGCTATCTCCTCTTAGAATACTCTCCAATCCTAAGTAAATTATAATTATCACTTTGTTTATTCCTCTGTAATGTTTTTGTTTTAATACATGACTCATGCCTCTCCCTGGGAAATGTGACCATAGCCCTACCATATAAGTGAATTAAGTTATAGTAATTCTAATAATAGAAATAATAATGATGTTACCATTTACTGAGAATTTACTATGTCCCAGATTATTTGGTAAAGCTTCTTAACAGTTCTCAAAGACGCCAGAATCTCCCTCAGCTTAGGCCCGATGGGCACACTGTGTTGAAGAAGCAGGACAAGAATGGGTTGCCCAGGCCTGTCCAGCCTCTGCCCAAGCTCTCTGGATAGGGAAGGGGACCAAGAAGGGATGCCTGGGTCTCATTCATTCCCATTCTCCTCCTGTCCCGGAATAAGACTATCCCACCTGCCCTTCATTTTCATTATATTTTTTTTCTTAAAAATACTCAGAGCATTTCCCAAAAGCTTAGGCCTTCAACATCGAAAGTCAGAACTGAAAGTGAGAAACTAGAAAATGACAAATTCAATTCCCAACAGGCAAGGTGCATCTTAACTCACTGGAGTTTTAGGAGATGTTCATCTTTTTATTTTGTTTTTTCTTCCCAGGGACCACCAAAAATCTTTTTTTTTTCCTACCTAGGGAAGCAGACTCTCAAAATTGAACTTTCCTAGAGAAAGTCAAATTTGCTTCTATTCTTTGAGTGTTTGTATATGTCTTCACATATATATGAGGGGGGAAAAAAGGAGGGAGAATGGGAGGGAGGGAAAAATTGATTCCTTTAAGAGAGTCCTGACAGTCAGAGAAAGACAAATACCATATGATTTTACTTGTACGTGGAATCTAATGAACAAAATAAACTAACAAACAAAATAGAAACAGACTCATAGATACAGAGAACATACTGACAGCTGTCAGAGGGGAGAGGGAAGGGGGTCTGGGTGAAAAAGGTGAAGGGATTAAGCAGGAAAAAAAAAAACGTCATAGACAACAGTATGGTGATTACCACAGGGAAAGCGAGGTGGGAAGAGGGTAAAGGGGGACTAAATGGTGATGGAAGGAGACTTGGCTTGGGGTGGTGAACACACAATACAGTATACAGATGATGTATTATAAAATTGTATCCCTGAAACCTACATACTTTTATTAACTATTGTCACCCCAATAAATTCAGTAAATAAAAGGAAAAATAATTTTTAAAAATCATATATTTAAAAATAAAGGAGAGACTCTATGTTACTAAAATTATATGAGCTGTATTACGCATTCAGGAGCCAGGCACCAAATCAATCTTCCCCTTAACCGGATTTCTGGTAAACCACAGAGCACCAGCTGGTACACCAGGATGTCCTGTGGGCACCAGAAACTGAATAGGTCTGGAACCAAGCTTGTCATCCTCACCCTACAAACTGCTCCTCTCCTTGTCTTCCTTGCTTGGCTCATGCAACCACCCAATCACTGAAGGCCCTGCCCTGGGCCCCCTCTACCTTCCTCCAGCCATGTCCTTCCCAAAGGGCAAAAGGGTCTGCAGGCCCAAGGGGACATGCCTACTCAGAACCAACACCCGTCCGCTTCTACACTTCCCTCCAGGTACCGGAGATCCTGAAATTCCCTGCCTGAGGCCTGCTTCGAGGACCTGTGTGGGCCCCTTCGCCAAATGGTCCTCCTGAAAGCAGACAACACTGCTAGTATGTATACCCCAGGCCCAGGTAGCAGAGAGGTGGCTGGTGAGTGAGGGGGAGGTGTTGGGAGGTAGCACAGATGTGCCGGCTGTGGTGTCCACATGTGTGTGTGAGACTCCTCATAGTCCCACTTAGGGCCAGGGCTGGGTGGGGAGAGAAAGTAATTGGAACATAGGCTTGGGGTCTAATTTTTCCTCCTTCCCTGAGCCCACAAATATTGGAGACAGGCCTGAATTCTCCCTCCAAAACATCGATCGGCTGGGTGCTCATTCTCCCAGTTCTCACTGCCCTGGAATAAAACCTTCATCACTAAGTCTCCTGGCTCTTCCCACACTCCCCCACCTCTTCCTATGAACTATACTGGTTGGTGCTTGAGTTGTCTTAAAGCACAAAACTAACTAGATCCTGCCCTTCTCCTCCACTCACCCCATGATAAAGCCTCCTACTTAAGATGGAAACAAGTCCACCATCCCCTGGCTCCTGCTCATCTCACTAGCTCCATCTCCTGTTCCTCTACGGTCATATGCAGCGCTCAGACCACAGCAGGCCCCTTGGCCCCTCGCCTCCCAGATGTGGGCCAGGTTGCCCCGCCAGCCTGGAATACAACCTCCACTTGGCAAGCCCATGCTAGCTAGTTGATTCAACTGTCACCACCTTTTTGAGGCTTCCTGCACCCCAGGGCCTCTCAGGAAGATTTAACCAGGTGGCTCCTCTTTCCGGGGCTGCAGTCTATACTGGGAGGTGTTTCTGAGTGTGCTGAAGTCTGATTGTGCGTCCAGCTGTCCCGCTGCACTGTGAGCCCCTAGCTTGGTCTCTGCATCCCAGTCCTGTGTGTGGCTCGTGGCAGGGCAGCAAGAAGGGAGGAGACATCCCAGGCTGAGAGCCCCTGGGAACCTCAAAGAGCAGAACTGGAATATCACAGAAGGCAGGTGTGTAAGAACCTTCCAATCATAACTATTTCTGAAACCTCTGGAAAAGCTCACTTTGGCTCTCAAGCAAAATAATAAGTGAAGATTAATACAGAGCCCGTCACGTGCCGGGATGTTTCTATATTAACAGTGCCATGCTCACTACAATCTCATAAGTATCCCCACTTTATGGATGGGGAAATGGAGGCACAGAGAGGTTTTGGAACTTGCCCAAGATCACACAGAGTATGGAAGAGTCAGGATCTGACCCAGGCACTTGGCCATAAAGCCTGTTGTCTTTTCCACTAGGCAACACCACTGACAGTAGCAGAGAAGAATAAAGGGAAAAAAGGTCTGTTTAGTCTCTCTTTACCAAAGCCTATTGGGCAATTTTCCAAGCAAGAGATCCTCTGATGTCTTTTATTTCCACAGACACCAATGCCGGCTTTTAAACAATCTGAGAAACTGATGGTTCCACTCTGCCAAGCAGCATGGGAGCTACCTTAATGAACAAGTTCCTGGCTCCTCATAACCCTGAGGCTATAAATTTTCCCATTTTACAGATGGAGGCACTAGGGCCCTGAAGAACAAAGCCACATGCCCAAGTGGCAGAGCCAGTAAACAATGCAGGGGGCATTCACAGCTGTTATCCTCATCCCAGCTCTCACTCTGACATTTATTTTTTTATCTTTTTTGGTAGCTATACACTAGTTCTCTTGGAACAGTATGGGTTTGGGATGCAGAAAGGACTAATTAGAAATCCAAGTATATGATTAGCCTTATTCACTAAAAAGGGGACAATTTCATACTTCCCTGACCCTGCAATGCAGACGAGAAAAGGCCATGACTGTTGCTGAGCACCAGCCCTGGTCCTGCCTGAGACCTGGCTGGGAAGGTCCAACCCCAGTGGGAGGAGCCAGAGCCACCCAAGGCTCAGTCCGAGCTTCCAGGGCCCAGCTGCAGCTCCGCATCTGACTCTTGCTGCCACCCTGTGACCAACTGCAGCAATCGCAAGTGGGGAACAAGGGGCCAATCGGGCAAGTGGAAGACAGAGGGGCCCCCAACACTGATTCCCCTGGGGAATTCCTCAGGGTCTCCCTAAGAGACTGAGAGGCTCAGGCGGCTCAGAAAGACCCATGGGAGGGATGCTCCCTGACACCCAGGGAAGCAGATCCCAGCTGTGGGTGGGAAAGCCATGGGGCCAGCTGTGGAAGACAGAGGGTGACAGAGCCCAGGGAAGACACTGCCTCTTGTGCTGGGCACCTGTGATCAAGTGCCCTTAAGAGGTGATGTCCCAAGGCTCCGGGGCAGGATCTTGGGGGCACAACTAGATGCCATTACCAAGACGCTAGAGACCCTGTGACCCTGCTACCCCTGCCCATCCTATCAGGGAATGAGGAGGCCCTATGACCCTGGCTGGGGAGGTGGTGAGCACAGAGGATGCCTCTCCTGCTGGGACCATTCCTTTTAGGAAGCAGACTTCGCCTGCCACACTCCTCCCTAAACATGCTCTGAGATATGGACTTATTTTCACAGCATATGAATCACACTTTCTTTACTGTCTTTACTCTGTATTTACCAGAGTGGGGAGCCCAGACCCATCAAGGACAGGGAAAGCTCTGGAGTGTAGCCCAGCACAGAGCGGCACACTGAAGTCAGGCCTTTGGAGTTGGGCAGATCCGAGTACAAACCCACCCTGCGGATTGTTCCCTGTGTGTCCCTGGCCTGCCAGCTGCGCTCTCGAAACACAGCTCCTGGTCTGTGAGATGGGGATTACCATACCTGCTCCTTGGGTCCTCAGGAGGGTTCAATGAGAAAGTGTGATCCCACCATGCAGGGATCAGCAATTAATTATAGGTTCTAACATCATTTGCTATTATCATAATTCTTGTTCTCCTCCAATTCCTCATGCTCCAGGGTCAAGTTAATTAAGCTACCCTCTTGCCACTGCCTCTCCAGAGTCACACTTATGAACTGAAACCCTGAGCAAGTAACTTGGCTTCTTGTGCTTCGGATGCCCCATCTGAAATACAGACAAAATAAAAGCGGCAACATCTCAGAGGAATGTGGGTAGGATTGCATTAAACAATGTAAATTCAGGGCAGAGCACACTGCCTTGCCCAGAGAAAACTCTACCAATAAACATTACCCCTAATGAAGAATGATGAGGCCTCTGAACTGCAGGGTGATGAATGGGGAACACAGAGGCCGATGAGGGGGCTGCAAGCTGCCCTTACCTGGCTGGGCCAGGCCTCCTCAAAACCCCCTTGTCAGAATTCCTCTACAGAGAAACGGGGCTGCAGCCTCTGGTCTGCTCCACAGGGGCTCCCACTGAGTTAACGAGTTAACCACAGGGTTCTGGATTTGTCCTCAGCAGGAGAAAGGAGACCAGCTCCTGCCAGGCTATAAACTGTCTCAGCCAGATTTCCTTCAAAAAAAGAAAAGAGATTTGCATAACATAAAAGAACAGCACAATATCAGTGGGAAGAGAGACTGGTCAAAAGCTGATTCAAGCAGCAAAGGGCATCAGTCACCTGGAGGGGACCCGAGGGTGGGAATCAAAGACAGGACCCAGTCTGCCTTGGCACAATCAGTTTCCTGCTCTCCACATTTCTGCTACTTGATCTACGATGGCCATGTGAAAACTACCAAGTGCTCTGAGTGGGGGGCCTGGCCTCATCCAGCTTACCTGTAAGGCAAGAGCTCTGAGTGTGTTCTAGGGAGTCTGGAGCCACCTCCAAACCTCTCCAAATGGCAAAGCAGCCACACAGGTCCCTAAGCAGGGATGCAGACCTGGATGGCCACCATCAAGGACTCAGTCCCCCAAGGGCAACTTACAAGGCACCAACTTGAGTCACTTCATCTCCACAGCAACTCCTTTCTGGGCAGGTGCACCCAGCATCTCCTTTCTTGAGATAAGGGACATGAGGCTCAGAGATTCAGTGATTTGTCTAAAGACAGACACCACCTTCCGTGGTCCTTCTCTGAGGCTCTGCTGTATACAAGGAGGACACTGTGGTGCATGGAGCTCACTCATAAAAAGGGGTCATCTGAAGGGACACTATCGTCACCTTGTCACACCAGGCCACTCTCCAACTCCCCACAGCCACGTGGTGGCTGACAGAACAGGAATGTGTACCAACCATCACACACTCCAGCCTCACCCTCTCTGGCCCACAGAGAAGTCCAGTCTCCCCCAGCCCCTGCCCAGTGTTCTGTTGGTCTATTCTGTCCACCCCTTCCCCAAAGAGCCTCCTGGACCTTGGGGGTATTCAGTGGCAGACCCAATCTCTGCTGTTTCCAACCACCCAGCATTCAGAAAGCACCTAGAATCATTCCTCTTCTTTCTTATACATTTTAGTGATATTAAATGAATAAGGGTACACTACCCTGAAAGACAAAACACAATTATTTTCTTTACAGTGTCTGGAGCCCGTGTTTTTCAAGCTAGCAATAAACAGTTCCAGTTTGGCATCCAGGTTCCAGAAGTCCATGTATAAGCATCATGGGTGCTCTTAGGATCAAAACACAACCCTCTGGCCTATCGATATGTGTGCAGCACAAGTCGCATCTGCAAATATCTCCATTTACTCCGGGATTTTAATACTGCTACATAACTGGCAGCGTACCCCATTTCATAATGAGTTGTTGTTAATTCCTACTACTACTATCATCCTTAATTTATTCGACTGCTGAAACAACCGCATCCGGGAGGTTTCAGAGGCAGCCTGCACTCCCTAGATCATGGTCTGTCTTTTTAAAGCCGGTCTTTCAGGGTAGAAGCCAATCTGAAATCCCGGACTCTTCTGGGGACCCTCTAAACTGGCACAGGATGCCCAACACCCTAAATGACACCCAACACCCCAGGACCTCTCTCTAAATCTCACAGGCAGTAGCTAACACACACAACTGATCTCTAGACTGTTTTAAAGCTCTATTCACATGAATAGTAGTAGTTTTAAAAATGAAGCCAATTCCTATAGTCCTAAAGGCTGAAGAGTATAATAAACAATAAAAATGAACATTTGCCATTATTGAGACTTTACTATGTGTTCAGTGCCAAGCACTTGACATATATTATTCACTTCATCTTCATAATAACTCCATAAGTAAATAGAATTTTTCTCTCAGTAAACCAAAGTGCAGAACGGTTGAACAACTTGTTCAGGTCCACACATCTTGCAAGTGGCAGAACCAGGATGTGGGCCCAGGTGCGCCTGACCCCAGAGCCTCGCTTTGAGCCCTGTGTCCATTGTCTAACACATGTAAGGAAAAACAAGTCTAGTCCAACCAGTGCTGTCAGGTGGCTTAAGCCGAGGACCATGGAACAGAGCTAGGAGCCGTGGGAGAGAAACAAAGAGGACAGACGAGCGTGCATACACACACGTGCACCTGCACACACGGCAGCAGGCACGGGCCCTCCGGCAGCGACTTCCCCTGCAAGGATGGCTCTGAGGGACATAACCAGGAATTCTGGAACCCGCAGAGACAGCGGGATGTTTGCTGAAGCACTGTTTACACTGCAGGGCAACCCAGGCATCAGTGCTTGTGCCTGACGTCGAGGGAAGGTCACGGCAGTTACACCACACCCACGTGGTGAAATGTCTGATTGCCAGAAAACACAGCATCTTGAAGAATACTAAATTATAAGGAAACACATGTTCATGCCAGGAGGCTAGGGGGGAAAGCAAAATAACTTCATATGTACAGTCCGGTTCTAATTTTAAGCAGCGCAAAAGAAATGCAGGAAAATGTTATTGTGGTTATTCTTACACTGTAAGGTTAGGAATAATTTTTTCTTATCGTATTATTCAGTACCCTCTGATTTTTCAAAGAATAGGATGAATTTTATTTTGTAGGAAAAAAATTTATTTTAAGTGGTCCCTACACTGCCTGAATTAACTCTAAACATCTTGCCTTTATAAAATAGTTTGTACAACATGATACCATTTGTGTAAAATAAATATGTATATATATGTGTAATATATATATAAATGCATTCAAAGCAAAAATGATGGCACAAAATACACCAAAATATTAACAGTAATCAGGCCAGAAGAGTAGTTGTTTTTATTACCTTTTTATCTGTATTTCCAAAAATTTCCACAACAAATACACAATACTTTGCAACTTAAAGTGCTAGAGTTTATCACAGTTATTACTTCATCCAGCATCTATGCTTGCACATTGCAATGAAAGGAAGTTCTTGTCTCTGGAAGCTTTTGAAACCCTGTGGTCACACCAAGAATTTGCACCTGTCATAATGAAACCAGCATTTCTACTGAGGAAAAGCCACCCACACAACTTGGACTGGTCTAGGGCCTTCTTCAATCCTGGGAAGAAAAGCAGCTAGGGAGAAAGAGCCTGGTCAGAGCAGCAGGGCTGCTGGCGTGACCACTGCAGGCATCACCCTTGCTCCTACTTCCCGTGATGGGAACAAAGTCTGGAACACAGAAACCTAGCCATGACCCTACCTCGCATGGTACCTGGAGGACAGTGTTAGCTAGTTACTCCTTTATCACCGTGGGTTGCTGTACTTGTGCACACTCTGGAAGAAGGGTGTGTTGTACCTGTCACTAACTAATACAGTCATTTCACATGTACAACTCAACAGATGCAGTCCATGCTAGGAAGGAAGTGTGGTGCACTGGTTATAGGCACTGTGCCCAAGCTGGTATCCTGGCTGTCACCTCCTAGCCAAGTGACTTTGGGAAAGTTAATTAATAGTCTCTGTGCCTCAGTTTCTTCTTCATTTAACTACAGATAACAACAGAGAAGCTTGTTCACAGGGTTTTTGTGAGGATTAAATAAGGTATATGTATTGGTGTTTTCAATGTTATTTGACTTGTTGTAAATGTTCAACAAGCACCAGTGTGTTGTCATCATCATCATCATCATCGCCAACAACGACATCATCACAAGGCTTTGCCCTGGGAAGCCTCAATGAAAACAAAAATGAAAAAGACAAGGAGGGCCTCAAAAAGCTTGTGGAGTTGAGACAAAGACCTAATGATAGTACCACAGTAATTAGAAACCAAGGCCAACTAGGATGACTGCACGGGAGGTGCAAAAGAAGACAGAGACTGGGAAAGGCTTACTGAAGACAGTAGCAACTGAGAGGCTAGCTCTGAGCACCAGGGTAGCAGAAGTTCAAGCTGTTTGATGAATTAGAGTACTAGGCATGAAGACTGAGAACTCCACAGGAAGCTCCAAGAATGAGGGGGTCCTTTAGGGCAGTGGGAACAAGAGAAGCAAAGGCTGAGAAGAAAGTATGGGATGAGTTTTGGAACCTAGACTCACTCAAGGAGCTGAAGCATGGGCCCAGGCAGGGTGGTGAGGGTAGGACCGGGCCAGGATCAGTGAGGAAGCATCACAAAGAACCCAAGGTCCTTTCTTCTACTTGTCTGTCATATTAATTCCTACCATCCCCCAGGGCTCAGCTGAAATTCATCCCCTCTGCAAAGCCTCCTCTGACCCTGGACCAGGGCAGGTCACCACAGAGAGACTTACATGACTTGGTCTAATTCTTTGAGAAATGCCTGATTCTTGCACTAAGTTGTAATCTCCATGAGAATGTAGACTGTGTCTTATTTTGCTTGTCTATAAACCCCCAAAGCCAGTACAACACCTGGAACAGAGTAGCAAGATGCAAAAATGTTTTGTTGAATGATGAATGAATGAATGATGAATAAATGAGAGAAATCATCACATTCACACTACTTTCTTGTGCTTCTGCCAGGGTCCAGCCCTGGTCTGAGGCAGTGATATTCCCTATGGAGATGCTCTCCAGCTCCTCCCTCCACGTGAAATGAAGAAATGTAAAAAGAAATGTGTTATTGATGTAAATTGACATCCTGGACTAAAACCTGCTACACAAGATGCAAAGTAAGAACAGTCATCATCTCTCAAAGCTAAACTGCACTATTCAAGAGCTTAATTCAAGGACTTTTTAATAAAAAGAACAGAAAGTGCTCCTCTTCACACTTTAGCCTCTCTTGTCGTTCATTCTCTTCCTCACTTAACCCAGAAGTCTTGTCTGCAAAATAGACCTGAGAAAGTATAAATAGTGAAGCTACATAGCCCATTGCAATTGGAGTCTGAGGGGTTTTGCAGTGAGCAGGGAGGTTTAAATCCCCACTGCAACACACAAGAGAAAGATGACCTACACAGAGGCTCAGAAGGAAAAGCTTTCCTCAAGTCCCACAAAAAGCACCTCAAATGGGGCCTTAATGGGAACGGGCTACTTCATCATCCTGGTGGGACTCGGCAATTCGGAACATAAGAGCTCTTAGGGAGCATTTTTTTCCAAAAGAGAGAAAGGTTCTCAGTCTGTCATTTCTCCCCAGAATAAAAACTGACCAAATCACTACTTTCTAAGCAATCCAAGACTACATACAACCCGTCTCCCTGGGATGCCATCCTGGAAAGTACGTGCACACGTGCACGCGTGTGTGCACACACACATTTAACCTTCAGATCGCAGGGGACAGATGGTCTTGCTCCCAGGAATTTAGGTTACACTGAAAGGAGGAGCCAATGAGCCCCCACTAGCTGATGGTAATGGCTGAGGACCGAGCAGACCTGGCATGAGTCTCTGTTCTGTCCTTTAACAATCTGGCCGCCCTCTTTGAGCCTCAGCTTTCTCAGCCTCTAAAGTTCATTCATTCCCTGCACTCCTTCACTCATTCCACAAATATTTACTGACAGAGGCTATTATGGGAGCCAAAAATAGAGCAATGAGAAAGCCAAAGGTCTTGCTCTGGGGGGCTGACAGCCTCTGGATGAGGCAATATATCAGAGGGTGGGTGCATTACTCAAAAGATGGTAAGAATTAAAGCCACAGTCGCTGCCATTCCCTGAATTCCTATGACTGCCAGGCACTGAGCTAAAGTTTAGATTCATGATCTAATTTCATCTTCACAACAGTCCATTGAGATAGGGATCACTTTAAAAAAGGAAAATGTAAAATAAGAAGCCAAGTAGCTGCTCAAGACTATATGCCATACACAGTACACTATTCACCGCCAGGTGCCATGAACTTAACACTCAGCTCCATGGCTTATGTCTGGCCCAACCAGCTGGTAATCTTGGGATGTACACGTCCCCCTTCCTGAGCTGCCTTCCCTCTCCCAAAGGACTTCAGTGCTTTCCTGGCTCTAGCCAGGGACGAACACAGCACACTTGTTGAATGAATGCTGGCTTTTTTTTTTTTAATTTGGCAGTTTAAAGCAATTAACGTGATTCAGTCATGCATGTTATTAAGTCAACATTCAAGGGAGGGTGGATCAGGGGAAATGAATATATCAGGTTATATAAATACCAATTTACTCACTGTCTAAAATATCACAGAACTTCATCATATGTCAAATATTTTAGTCCCTTTTATTTTTGCCTTTTATATTCAAAGATGACTCCATTCTCCAACACAACTCTAAGAACAAGGCAATTCCTGGGAAATAACATTAGCAAAAATGTAAAGAAAATTTACTGAGATGGGATGTCATTTCTGCTTCCTCCAACAATGGTGCTACCCTGTTTTTTTCTCGGCCATTCAGCTACATCTGCCTTGTCTTCCACAGAGTTTGCTCTGGTGTGAGTTGCTGCCCCTACCACATTCCTGAGATGAGGCCAGTAGTATCCTGAACCTTCCTCTACTCTAGCAGGTGCCGGATACACACAGAGGCAAGGGCAACAGATGTTGGTAGACTAGATGGCCACCGACACTAAATAGAAAGAGTATCACCTAACTTATGGTGGAGCAGACTGGGAGATGAGGTAGAACCTGTCATCCTCTGGACTGGACTGAGTCTCAGCACTGAGGATCCTTGGAGCTCTGTGGTACACAGGCCCAGGGAGAAGTATATCAGAGTCAAAGCTAGAAGATAGACCCCAGACTCCCAAGCAGGACCTTGTCCTCTCTAACCCTGTGACCTTCTGGTCTAGCCACATCACACCTAAACAACCAAAAGAAAGAAAAGATACAAGGAAACCAAGCTCAGCAAACCCAGATCCAGATGTAGGAAAATGAATTCTTAGGAGGAGGTAGGATAACCAAATTGATCTTCAAAAAACAAATAGGAACATAACAGTCATATTTGCATCTAGGGCTGTTTCTTCATCTGGCTCTTCCATCACTAGCTTCACAACCTTGGGCCCCATTTCTGCAATACTAGGATGGAATACTACTTGTGGGCTAATTGTGAGGATTAAAGTAAAGGATGTCTTCATGTACTCGCTCATTCATGAAACACTCATGAGGCATCCCCTCAGGCCAGGTCCTAGGCATGCCAAGATGACTATGGTCAGAGAAAGAAATGAGAAAACAAGTAACTGCCCAGCAGGTGCAATAACAAACACCAGACACAGTGAATGCACTAAGAGGAGGTGGCCAATATAACACAGATGTAAAAACTCTCTGTAAATTTTGTAAGTGCTAAGTGTAATATCAGATGTTTTGAAGGCCACCACTCACCCTATGCTTGCCAAACTTCCCTCTTCTATGCTCCTCCCTTTCTCTCACACTTCCTCCCATTGCTCCCCATCAGGCCATCCATCCCCATACTGTCCACATAGAAGCCCAGTGGTAACATTTGGGACCAACTAAGGGCTGCTGGCAATAGGAAGAGGCAAATGCAAACATAAGTTAAGAGTATAGGCTCACAGTCAGACAGCCCTGAGCTCATAAACCAATGTCACCACTTATTAGCTACGTGACCTTGGGTAAGACACTTCACCTCCCTGAACCTAAGTGTCCTCACCTACAAAATGGGGCCATCAGAGCACCTATATTTGGGATTGTTGAGAAAGTGAAAAAAATTATATAGAGAACTTAAGTTGTGACTAGCTGATAAATGTTAGATATCTCCACCTATCATTATTATTGGGGAAAACACAGCTTCAGTCTCAAAGATCAATGCTAGTTTTATTATGTAGTTCCCATAATAAAATTGAACCAACCTATAATCTACCCTAGTAACATAAGAGCACCTTTTTTTTGTTAACGCATTTATTAGTTTGTGAAATCAATTTATTGCTCATAGCCAGCCTTCTAAAATGAATAGAATAGAATAGAATAGAACAGAATACAATAGAATAGAATAGAATAGAATAGAATAGAATAGAATAGAATAGAATAGAATAGAATAGAATAGAATAGAATAACAGAACAGGAGTAGAAAAGAGTACAGTCAAGCAGATCAGACCAGACTACACTACAGAGAATATGGCTAAGTGATGTTCCATAAAACTTGAGTTTCACATGTGAAGTTATATGCAATGGGTTATAATGAACCCCATATTTCTTACTGTGGGCCATGGTCAAAAAAGTTTGAAAGCCACTAATGTGGAAAAAATGCAGTTTTGTGCCCGATAGACCCCTGGGGGAGCAGCTCTTGTCCCAGTGAGATTAGGAGCAGCCTTTCATGGGTAGCAGATGGTATCTTTCATCCTGATGTTCACCAAACAATTTTCTGTTAAAAGGTTAGTAACCACAGGTCCCTGTAAGTTATTTGGTAAGAAGAAAAGCCATTGGTGACAAGTCAATAAATTCCTTTCCATCTCACAAATTGGAGAATGGCCACTTCAAGTCTGCTCAGTGATTTCTAAATAAACTGCTTCAGCAACATGACATGCTCCTGGGTACCTTCTGACTTAGCAGATAAAATGCCTGACTTGTTCCAAAGCCCCAGTTTTATGGCAGAAGAAAAGGTCCATTCACACCAGGTACACGGAGGAAGGCTGTGCCCAATGCCAACGTCAGGCTGGGCTCAGAGGCCAAGCATCCACAGCCTCCAGTCCAGGGTAGCACAGACTTCTCACATACAGACATGTAATTAAGCAAACCACAATGGGAAGATGTGCACACTTCCTCCCAACAAAAAATAGAGGGAATTACTGGGTCTCTTTAGGGGAAGCCAGCAGCCTTTCCAGCAGTTGGATATAAACATTTCTCAAAGCATGGTCCATGTTCCACTAACATCTGAATCACCTAAGAAGTTTGTTAGAATGCAGGTTCCTAGGCCCTGGGCCAGGCTTACTGAGTCTGACTCTTTTGGGGAGGGACCCTGGAATAATGCATTAAACAAGCTCCCCACAAGTGGTATTTCTGATGCTAAAGTCTGGGATCCTCTAAAGTCAGGGCTCAGCAGTCAGACAAGGGCAGGAGGATAGGTAGTGTAAAGAGTGAGAGTAGCATGGGACAAGGCACGGAGGTGTGACACAGCCTGATGTGTCTGGGGACTGTGAGTAGTGTGCTCTCACTGAAGCATCCCAATTGGGGATGAGAAAGGTAGCCACAGCAGCAAAGGGATTATGGCACCCAACACACTCTGCAAGCCTCATTGAGTATTCAATATGTGCCCGTTGAAGCAGGAAGAAAAGGAGGGGAAGAAGCAAGAAAATATTTCCAACATTAGGTTAAAAGTAAATGTATCCTTGTAAGCCTGTTAGAAAAGCTAAAGATTTTCCCAAATCATAATATTCTACACAAAATGAAGCATTTGGTCATTCAATTCTCTATTGTGCAAAAAGAGAAAGTTGAGGCCTCTGGTTTCCAGATGGGTTTATCAGCACTGAATAAACATTTGACTAATTGTTCTCCTACTAGCTTCACTTATGTAGATCATGTTAATAAGGAGAATGTTCCCAGAAGACACAGTGGGACAAATATTTTGCCTGTCAAAAAGAGATACACTGGGGGAACATTCTCTATAGGTAAAATTCAGACTTAAATAAGATTTAATCAAAGGAAAGGTTGCAAACTGGTTTCTTGTGCTGTCCAGCAGGGGAGCTTTGAAAGGTATGGGACAGGGGCGGAGGGACAAGGGGCTGGATGCTGCTTCTCTCTGGCCTCTGACATGGTGCCTTCCTTCCTTCTGTGGGCTCCATGCACAACCTGGGCTAGCATTCCTGATTTACTATGACATCAGGGGCATGCCACCCCGCCCCAGCGCCCACAGGAGGAGGAGCTTGTTCTCAGGAGGATCTTCTCCAGCCAAGGGGTCCTCTCATCCCCTTCTGAGTGAGCAGTCAGGTTCAGCAGGAAGGCAGAAAGTGGACATAGGATTCTGGTCACTGCGAGATCACATGGAAAATTCTGGATGTGATAGGACACGAGGTGCTGCACAGCAAAATTCACCCTGGAAACTTCTTGGCCCTTATAGATTAATGTCCCCGGGAGAAGCTGAATGCAAGAATCCTCCAAAAGCCTCAAAATGCAATATTCTCTTAGGTCTCACACTGGGAGGAATGGGGGCTGGCGCTAAACATCTTTGGCAGAAGTGTCCCCCATTAAACCCATGTAATTTAATTCCCACTTCTCAGCCAGCTGCTCACCCTCATCTCAGAGGGGCTGTGTTTCGTGCAGGCTTTCAGCAGATCCCAGGACCAGGCCTGGGGAAGAGAGCGGGCAATTGTACCTGCAGGACACAAATGCAAATAACCCAAACTCGATTTATGGCCTCTCACAAGGTGTCCTCCTACAGGGAGCTGTGGGACAGAGCCACGCGGGGTGCAGCCAGGATGTCACCCGGAGAGTAGTAGCGCTGCTCTGTGGATGTTGCAGATACGAGCAACAGACGAAGCAGCAGCTCCAATTGCCTGCAGTGCACAGACTCAGAAACCCAGTCTCAGTGGTGGAAAAAATAAATAAACAAATAAATAAACACAAAATAAAAGGAAGCCGCACTGACAAGGTGAAATCATTCTCAGCAAGCAACATGCAACACCTTGACCTGGGCAGGGCCTCAAAGAAAGCCAGGTAACAGTAACTGCCCAACAAGAAGGTGAAGGGGATAGAAATTAAAATCCACCTTTCTCTCAATGTCACTGGGAATGTGGCATTGGAGCGATCCATGGAATTAGCTGCAGCAGCTTCCTAATTGCCTGTGCCGAGTTGCCTCCCCCAGGTTGATGGTGGCGGCTGCGCGGCCCCATCAGTCTCGCTTGGTGCTCCTCGTGCACCCGCCCAGCACTGCGGTGCTCCCGCGGCAGCTGCTGGGCTTGGCACTGCAGAGGCACCGGGACCCCAAAGCCCTGCTGGGAGGCTTCTGGGGGAGACTTGGCTGTGTTTTCAGGGTGCTGACTGAGATAGACTGGGATGCTCCCAGGGGTGAGAGGGGGTCTCGTCTGGGACCAGCTGGCTAGGCTGTCTGGCAGTCCCTGCTGGCATCCAGAGGGCTGTGGGCGAGGGATCTGCCTATGGGGCTTCAGAGCTCAATTGCTGTAGCTGGGAGGCAGTCTCTGACTTTTTTGCAGCATCCACACCTGATGCTAGGGACTCATAAAAACCAGATTTTAAGAATAAATGAAGAAAGGGATGTGAAGGACCTAGTTCTTGCTCCGTGCTCAGCAGCATTCTTATTCTCATCACCAGCATGTGAGCACCAGGAAAAGACTCCCCTCAGCCCTCCCTTTGTTTATCTGTACATTTATGCATTCCACAAAAACCCCTGAAACCCACCCCAGAGACAGCTCTGTGCTAAGGGCCAAAGGAAGAACCTCTCCTATCCAAAAGACCAAGCCTGCCCTCGGGGAATTTAAGGTCTAGCTTACCTGCCTCCTTCTCAATTCCTCCCCACCGAAAAAGATAAGGGGTCCTCAGCCTATCACACATCCCCAGACCTGCCAAGGGCAGGGATGGATCTGCCAGATTCATTCCATGCAAAATAAAACTGACCCTGTCGAGTCCAAGGGCGGTGGCCTTCAAGCTAGCTGTCAATCATGCAGAAAAACAGAACTGGCTTCCCGGAGGGGAAAAGAAAAATAAGCATCATCAAACATCCAGGACACAAAGAAAAAAAATGGGGATAACAAAGGCCAAGGAATTAAAATTTACTAGGCACTTCCCAAATGTCCGCTTCTGTGCTAAGACTCTTACACGTCAACAAAGCGAATTCTCACCATGACCCTATTTGACAGATAAGGAACCTGAGGCCTGGTTGAACAAAGGCCATGCTGGATCTTAAAGCCAGATCTGTCTTGTCCCAGGGTCCCAGAGCCCAAGCTGGCTCTTCCATAAGACCATCCATTACCATAACGAGGAATATACAAAGGGAAATTTAACTGAATTCAATGAGATTCTCAGAAAGGCTTCGTAAGAGTCAGACCTAATGAGCTGACCCACAAGGAAACCAAAATATCAGCAGCATCACTTTATTATAATAAAAGAGGGAACTATAAAAAGCTAGAGGGCCCTCCCCTCAGTCCAGCTGTTACCGCTTTTAATTCTGCATTAAGAAAGCAACGACAGTGTACCCAAACAAGACTAAGAGTTCAGTTAGGAAAAGAATTAAGAGCAGGAGGAAGTTTCCAACAACAGCCCTGATGAGCCAACACCAGGCTGGAAGGAAAGCAGGGGGAAACGCTGGTTCTAGGGAACACCCAGATGCTCCTCCTCGGATCCCAGCCCAGCCCAGGCACCTGACCAGCATTCACGTGGCTCAGACTCCAAACCTGTTTTTGCCACCTGGAGCTGGGTCGCTGTGGGCAAAGTCACATTCTCTATCTTCATTTCTGCACATCTAAAATGGATATAATGATAGAACCAACCTCAGAAGTGGCTGTGAGGAATTAAATGAAACAGTACAAATAAAGCACATGGCACAAAAAGAAATAAAACACCTGCATCATTATTAGGAATACTGCCTAAGAAGCACTTACGGGGCTCAGTGCTGGGCAGCTTTAGTGGAGGTCTCTAAGCAAGGTCTCTGGGTAGCCTACTAACTCTCCCTCAGGTAGACAAACTGCTGTCTTCAGCGGCAACATGTCATGGTATGTGGGGGCAGCTACTGTGGAATAATAATCATAACAACAACAGCCCATCTTTTCTAAACACTTCCAAGGAGCCACTTCTGGCTAAGTATCCTGTGTGCATCTTCTCAGTCAGACCTCTCAACTCTACTGTAGAAGTTAGTACCACTGTGCCCATTTGACAGGTAAGAACACTGAGGTTCAGTGACTGATTTGTCAGGGTCAGATAACCTGTCAGCAGTAGCATTGGATTCAAACCCAGACTAGTCTGACTCAGATCCAGACTCACCTCCCTACAGATCTGCCCTCCCAAGGCCAACCTCCTCTCTTTAAACCCTTTAGAATCAATAATCCTCTGATTTCTCCCTAACTCTATATAACTTTCCCATCATTCATAGGGCATTTGTTTCACGAAAAAAAAAAATTTTAAACCCTGAAAATCTTCCTCTTTAAGTAGGAAATTCAGCATGAGTCTGTAATTCTGAAATTCTTGTTCTGGGAAATGCATATCATTGGCTTTTTTGAAAAGATTAGTGAGCTATCACCCCTTTCCTTGAGAGGATTATGTGTTATTTCAGGGTGACCAGATGACTCCTGATGTTCTGAAACTTCTGAGCTTGGACATAGACCCTGGGATTTCAAAGGAGTTTCCAGTTTTTATCAACAAAGGAAACAGCCCACATATATTAAAACATCTACCACACACGTGCACTTGTGCATGCACACACATACCTATGCACCTATTAATGATTGCCTGTTAGTGATTCCTTCAAAGTGTGCCTCTGTGCCAGTGTGCAAAAGCACAATGTTCTGACAGAAGCCCAGGCCAGAGCCAAGAAAGAGTATGCAAACTTCAGCATTACCATCCCAGAAGTCAAATATCATTTATGGTCAAGTGGGGCAAAAACCTGTGCCCACTGATCTGTTTGTACATGATCCGATCATGTTGTGGTAATGGAAATTTCACTGATAATGGAAATTGGTAGTAAGCTAAGAGGAAAGCTGTATGGTATGACTCGTGGCCAAAGACTATCTATGTCCAATGGATTTATTGCCTTCCACACCTATTGTTCTTTCTTACAATATTTTTCCGCCTCTGCCTCAACGCAGCACAATGGAAAAGGCATTATGGATGGCGCAGGGACACAGAGCCAGAAGCCTGCCCAGTGTTTCTGACTCTCACCTTGCTTTGCAAATTACAACACAACATTATAGCAAAAACAAACTTGAATCCCCAAACTGCACATCTTTACTGTACGAGGGGCAGCATGAGGAAATTCCAGTGGGGGAAAGCAAAAAAAAAAAAGAAGAAGAAGAAGATTCACCTCCTCAGGGACATAATAAATGTTATTGTTTGCTATCATGCCCATCACATTAAACATGTGTGACACAGATTGCCTTAACTTTATGAACTCACCATGCGGTCAAGGTGACTAAAATTCCAGGCATCCCTCTTGCTCCTCACTAGTAATGAAATGAGATTATAAATGAGAGAGTAGCCAGTGAACTATAGCTTCCCATGTGCCACATGCGATTCTAAACAACTTCATGCTATGTCATTTTATCCTCCCAGAGCCCTGTGACACAGGGGCTTTCCTTATTAGTTCTATTTTATTGATGAGCAAATCAAGGTAAAAATGGTGTCTGAACTATGAGGCCCAAGTGGGACCATATTTATTTTCATCACTAACTTCTTATGGATTTTCAGGGCTAATTATTATGGCTTGATGCAGTAACAATTTTTATAAGTTATACAACTACAACAGCATCCCCCTCACGATTTCAAAATGCCGGTTCCTATGTTTACACAAAAGAGGGTGGCAAGTATCACTCATTCAAAACCTTTAAGGAGATTAGCAGAGGGCTGCAGATGCTCAAAGGAAAAAGCACAACAAAACATATCAAGGAAGCTCTGAAAAGGAGGCAGGCAGAGCCACTGGTGACAGTCAAGGAACATGGGGTACCCTTCAGTACCTCCTGATGACGGACCACGGTCCCCATGCATTGCTACACCTCCCTGCACCCTGACTGGAGGAAAGACCACCCTGCCCAGGTCCCTGGCTGGTCTCCACCACTGCTCTCCAGGAACCAGTTGGGAGAAGTTCAGTGTCCCCTAAGTCCTAGTAAAAAGAATTCTCACAGGAGGAAATGCCTGGGATACTGCTGTGGAGGACCTTTGGATTAATGCGTGCCTGTGGCTGGCTTCTGGGTATGCTTTTACAGTGGGGGAAATTGCTAGGTGCTCACTCCGGGCAGCGGAGCAGACATAGTCACTCCTCAGCCTACACAGCAGCACAAGCCAGGGAGGAGATAACAAGAAGACTCTGGGTGAAGGCTTCCTCTGTGTGACTCCCCAACCCTCAGGGAGGAGGGAGCTGACCACAGAAAGAGTTAACATCTGGGCAGAGGCTGTGTCCACTGACGCCTCCTCCTGCTCTGAAGTATTAAATACTTGCTCCCATGAGGTGCCAGGTGGGATCACCTTCCTACATGCCAGCATCCAGCACTCACTCACCCATTCATGCAATTACTTGTTAACTCAGTCCACATGTATGTGTGGAGCCAGGGTCCACAGGTGCTCAATGAAGGTTACCTGAAGAGTCGGCATTTGTGTTGTGCAAACAATCATGACCTGAACAGCTCACGGCTGTGAAGCTCTTATGTGCCAGCGCTGTGCATATTTTATTTAATTCTCACCACAGCCTATAAGGTACAAGGTACTGTTCTCCTTTCACATTTGATAGTTCAGGTTCAGAGATGTTACTACAAGATGACCCAGCTAAGAAATGGCAGATCTGGGACTCAAATCCAAGTTCTGGCTCCAAACCATGTCCTCTCAGCTGTTATTGCAGGCCTTAATTGTTTATGAAGTAATTTCCCAGATGTTATCTCTTTTAATCCTCCCCAACACCCGTGAGGTAGAGAAATGCTGGTATTATTCATATTCTTCTCCAACAGGAACTGAGGTCAAAGAAGAGCACATAAAGAGGAGAGACCATAGCATTGTGGCCAGGTGCACAGACTCTGGAAGCTTAAGTCGGTCACTTTGGGGAGGCTGCTTAACTTCTGTAAGCCTCAGCTGCTAAATCGGTACAATGAGGTGATCAGTAGTTTCCTGCCTCACTAGATTGTTAGGGGAATTGAATGGGATGATATATGTAAAGTACTTATCATAGTACCTGGAATGCAGGGACTCCCAAGTCAATGCTACCCGACTTTTATGATTTAAGTGATTTGCCCAAGGCCACTCAGGAAATGCCTACAGAAAACATAAGAAGACAGATGCCACTGCTTCTCGGCCAGTGACCTTACCTTTAACAACACTGCACCTCCAAAGATGTGCATCTCTGAAAATACTCCAAGCTCTTGACCTATTACGACAAAGGTGGGCAAAGAATGCCCCCTAGACCAACTGTGGCCAGGACCCTTAAAGTAGGCTGACAGGACCAGTAACTCAGCAGGGAAGAAAAAGCCAAAGTGAGGATAGCCTCTCCCACAGTGGATTTTCCCCGGGTTCAATGGGCCCTGTGCTTGCTCTAATGCTCTTTTGTTATATTGAAAGTCTTCACAATTTTTTAACAAGGGGTCCTATATTTTCCTTTCACACAGGGCCCTACAAATTATGTACCTGCTGGTCCTGGTCTGAGCAGATCCTCAGCTTCCAGCTGCCTACAAAATCTCAGATGCTGGACAAATCCATTCTGGGCAGACTGGCATTCGGTTCTGTCCTAACACCCTGGTTTACTCCCTCAGGCCACTCACTCTAGCAGCATAAGCAGACAAGAACAGTCTTCCCCATCAGCAGGCAGCATCTGGCAGATTCTGTGATGAGCAGCATCCATTTTTATTGGCATACGCATGCACAACAAACTTATTAAGTATAATGGTAATGACATGTGCAAGTCCTGAGCATCGACTGGCAGTTGCTTCACCTAAAGTGGACAACCGGAGGTCTATTCTGTGAACCCACAGCCATTTACAGCCCTGCCCAACTTGCCTGTTCAGATCATTTACATGGATAACAGCTATTTTAACCTTGGGAGGATACTGTTTTCCAAAATCAAGTGCACATAGTGAAGAAATAGCCATCTATTTCTTCTCAAGAGATAATGCTCTCCTTTCCAATTTGGCCTTGAAATGCCTGCTGATAGCATGGTTTCTGACTTACTTTCATAATCTTAATTTGAGGTAACCAGGAAGCTATGCAACGTATAAATACACCTTATAAATGTAGTGCCTTATTTAAACTGCCTTGGAATGAGTACCCAGTGAGTGTTGTTCAAAGAAATGGAAATTGAAATGTTAACCATTTATTGAAAACATAGTGGACCCTTTTCAAAGTTGTATTTATAGCCCAGGCTGGGTGGTTCAGTTGATTGGAGCGTCGACCTGGGAGCGTCGACCTGTACACCAAAAGATTGTGGTTTGGGTTCCCAGTCAGGCCATACCTAGGTGACCAGCTCGATCCCCAGTCGGGGTGTGTTTGGGAGGAAACCAATCAATGTTTCTCCCTCTCTCTCCCGCCCCACTCTCTCTCCCCCTTCCCCTCTCTCTCTCAAATCAATAAACATATCCTCGGGTGAGAATTTTTTTTAAAGTTATATTTGTAAAATAACTTCCTTCTTCTCCTCGAAGGAGAAGGTAACTTTAATGGACAAAGAGGGCAGACGAAGATTCTGTTCATGTTGCCAGGTATGAGGAACTTCTCCTCCCAGTCAACGGTACATAAAAGCATCACTCCAGTCACCGGAGATGAAACACAAGCCATTATATCTCTTGTAAAGAAATTACATTAAAATGGGGGAGATCTCATATGCAAATTCATAGACTGGCATTTACAACATCTATTTCATTTTCTTCTCAGTCTAAGCCATAGCAAACCTCCAAGTCACAACATAGTGTCCTAGGGAACACACGATCTGCTGGAAGCCTCTGCTGTAGTTCTCAACTCTGGAGCCTGTTCCAACAAGCACTGTGACTGCAAAAGATGTGGGGGGGGGGGGCGGGGGGAGGGGAGGTGCTGAAGTAAATGCCACAGAGCTGTGGACTTGGGTAAAGAAAAAGCCCACTTGTGGGCATGTGTGGTGGTAAGTCTGGACTAAGGACAAGACCCGAGGCAAAGGATCCCTGTGAGAGTGTACACGTCTATATGTAAGCCCAACACACCAAGCCATTCACTGATCAGCATAGGCGGGAGCACTACACACCACATGAGGATCGATCAAAACCTGAGCAAGGAAAAGACTAAAACCCCAAACTCGCACTCCCATGGATATGTGCTTCAAACTGCAGGACAGTGAAACGCCAGGCAGAGCCACAGGCACTGCGCTCGGGGCAATGGTTTTGTTCATCCTAATAGACAGCTACGTCTTTGTCACAGACGGAAGCACTAACTGTGCTTGCCTGTGCCTGACAGATTCCATGATTATTAGGTGGTTGGGTACTCGTGTATTTGCCTAAAAGCACCTTGGTACTAAAATAAATAAGATAAAATAAATTAGAAAATAAAACCAGTTTGATATCCCCATAGTAATTGATCACAATTAATTACCACATTGGAATAAAAATCTGAATTTTCCCTCAACAAGAAAACCATGCCTATATTTTCATTTCTCTTAATTTTAACTAGCATGTGTAAATCTGAGCAACAGAGGCTATATAGTTCCTAATGAAAGAAAAAGCAAAGCAGAAATATACCTGGCAGGAAAAAAATTTTTGAGAAGCAAAAGGAATGAACAAAAGAGGCTCAGACAAAAACTGAGCAAAGCCACAGAAAAAGAACTTTCTCTAGACAGCAAGTGACCATGTACGAGTTTACACACGCAATTGGATGTATGCATGGGGAAGACGCTTGAACTGAATTCTAACTGGCTCACCCTGCCCTGCTAATGTCCTGACGATTGGGCTAATGAGACAAATAAACTGCCCTCAAAGATTGAAAACTGTCATTTCCAAGATTTCAAGATTTTAAAAAATAATCTGCCTCGGAAATGCCCAGTAATTGAAGTGGTGCCATGACTTAAAGCATCGGCAGCATAGGTTGAATACATTAATCTTGCAGGATTACAAATAACTGTATTCAACAAAAACGCTCAGCTAAGTAGCACCTCTTCCATAAAAGCAATCTGTAGAGCATCAGGCTTCCTAAGGGCAGCACAGCACTGTTACCCAGTTCCTGACAAGTGACTGCTCCTATTTAATTATTCAAATGTCCATTGATTCCCACATTGAGGAAAAGTCATAATTATCAAAATGACTTAAAGAATCAACCTTTTACTTTGCTGACTCTATCCTGTCGAAAGAAACATCAAGTTTGTGTATTAAAGCCGCTCTCTCAATAAATAGTTGGTAACACAAAACCCTGGTTGTGCATTCCAAGAAGTGCTGCATGAGGCGTCCAAGGTAAATGTCAATTCTTTTCTAGCATTAATGGCAGAGACACACATTACCTGTATTTCTGCTGGGTATTTATCATCACAATTCTGGGAAATGTAATTGGAACCCTTCATTCCCATAAACATGCATTCCCTGAATTCGGGACTAAAAGTAGAATGAAACACCCAGCCCCTACCAAATTGTCCCTAAGGAGGACAAAATGAGAATCGCATAAGTTTAATGCCTTTTCATGTGAATGTTAGGGGTGTGGAGCCCAGGAGTTTAACAACCTAGGTTACAGGACCTTCTAGAACGCTCCTCACTGAATCCCACTGTTCCGGGGGGAATGAAGCTATCCCTCCCCAAAAGAACCAAACAAAGCTCATCCTCTGGGGAAAATTAAGCAAGACAGAGGCAGCTGAATCCTGGCACGACTACGTCAGAGAAGAAAGTTAATTAAAGGGTGAAGTGAACAGAAGCCCTGCAGTATCTGCAGCGAAGGAAAGCAGCGTCCGGGCACGCAGCAGCAGCATGCCAGCGCCGTTCTCCCAGGGCCCGCGGTCCTGCAGCCGCTGTAAAACCTCTCAGACTGACTCCGGCTCCAGCATCCAAGGCCCAGGTCCCTCCATTCTATACGAAAAACATGCAACTTAGCTGAAACAGGAACTACTGCATTTTATGAAATCAAAAATATCCTCTTTGCAAGGAACTAATAGGTTGCTATTCCTGCACTCAGCAAAGACAAAAGGAAGGAAAAAAAAAATAAGTCTGGCAGTGAATACCTAATATATTATCATAAGGTAAATTAGCAAAAGCCATGATATTAAACATAAAAACAATGAACTATTCTTTCTGAAGCCGTGACAATGAGGTACATTATTAAATATTTGTATTTATGTTGATGCTACCTTCAATTAAATTACATAATAAGAACCTGTTACCAAAATGGCAGTTTTCCCTGTCTTCCAACACATTAAAATAGGTGGTCAATTATTATTTAACTTACATTCACAATAACGACTTTGTAAAGTTTTTGCCTTAGTGCAAAAATTGCTAAACTCCCATGCTAAAAATGAACATACTACAGCAATCACAACA
This sequence comes from Desmodus rotundus, assembly GCF_022682495.2. Taxonomy (NCBI): domain Eukaryota; kingdom Metazoa; phylum Chordata; class Mammalia; order Chiroptera; family Phyllostomidae; genus Desmodus; species Desmodus rotundus. The sequence goes on from NC_071394.1 coordinate 88,874,411, forward strand.
TGAAATTTCAATTAGAGAAACTACACAGAGTACATAAAATTATACAGTGGCACACAGTGTACCTTACTTAACTGAAATTCAAGTTTAAATGTTCATGCTTTAAAAATGTAATAACAGTCTCCTATGCAACACAGTATTGTCACCTTTGAGTCCCCTTAATACAGTGTTAATGCATTGTTCAACCAAGTTTTCTAGGTAATTTTTAGAGTATCTTCATTGTTAAAGATGCAGTGACGTAATGAAAGGTTGCATAGAGTTTTGACTTACAGGAGTAATTCCTCATGCAAATGGCCAGAAACTTGAAAACAACACAAGAGAAAGGCAACCATCTCCTTGCTTTTCCAAATGATGTTATGCCTCCCACACTCTAAGCACCTCCGATCTTTTCTCATTCATCCTCTGAACTCTCTAAATCAGTGTTCTATGCTAATTTTTAAAATAGTCATATTTGGGGGCAATGGAACAAGACAGCCAAAAGACAACTGCAAAAATCCTCCCCAAGTTGTCTAACAGTCCCTGCCCCTCATCCGTGGAAGTCCTTGCCTAGCCAGCCAAAGCCATGGGTATCTCAGCACTCCATGGCGATGACTGCAATCCAAGAGCAGGAGCAGACACCTACCCTGGAACCTAATGCCAAGCAACACCTCACCTTCCCTGGCATCAATTTTAAAATGCCAGGCAACAGCAAGAAATGACAACAAAGCCGTAAACAGCTGGAAATAATTATACAATTGTCAGGCTGCAAACACGACAAAAGCAAAGCTAGGCTCGTGAATTCACTATCAGAAAGGATGCTGATGAGAAGGTATGAGATGCATTTTAGCTGTTTCCAATTTGCTATTATAGAGCAGCCAATAATATGGTTGATGGGGCCTTGTGCAGTGTGTGCGTGTGAGTGTGTGTGTGTGTGTGTTAACTTCAGAGAGAAGGAAAAACAAATTTCATGTGCTCCTACAAAATGTGAGATAGAAGGTATGTAAGACAACCAAGAAAACAGTCACAGGCTCAGAAGGGATTCTTTCAGAGTTGCTATAAGTAAACTACAATATGCAGGTGATAACTATTTCTTTACAGGTATACAAATATTCTCTTTAAAAGCATAAGAAAAATATGCAAAGCAATCGTCCAGAACTCTTTGCATACAACATCTGACACATGGGCGAAATGCCAAAGCAGGGTGCAGACTGGTCCAGAGTAAAAGAACACTAGCGAGAGAAGTCAGTCCTGTAAACTGACAGGAGGTTCGCAGGTACATAAATTATCATTGTCCATAAGGGCACATCTAGCCTCAAATTTCTATCGATTGCCTATAATTCAATGAACTCCTTCCCCAGATAATGGAGTTGAGCAAAAATCATTGCACAGTTTCAAAGAATATGGTATTGCTATTGGCAGTTTTTAAGCCAGAATAACATTCTACTATGGGCTGATGTTTTATTATGATATTTAAATTTCATGTGACAAACTGTTTCATATACTATCCCCAAAAATGCTACTCTCTAAAGTGGAATGCCATAAATAAAATACGTACTTGGTTACCAGGCAGCATGCAGAACACATATGTTACATTGGCCCAGAAAGCACATTTTAAAATGCTTAAAAGTTAACTTAGCAATTTAAGCTGTTTGTACCCATTTTCAGAGAAGTATCCCCTCAAGGCCAATTTTGTTTTCTATCTTTGAGAGGATCTCTGGATTAATCCTGTTGATTTGTTAACTTGAAATTCTTTTAACCCTTCTAATCTCTCCTTCCCAGACCATTTTTTTTTCTTTTCTTCTTGCAGAGGAGGGTAGAGGACTATATATCTCACAATGTAATTTTAAGCATAATGCTGTCTATTTGAATTAAAATTGATGCCGCTCTGATAAAAGCCTAATAATCAATTTTCCATTCTCATTACTCTCCAGGATTATACGGACGCAGAACAATTTCTTAAGTTTGTGGAAGACTCTGGTGGGTTATTCTCCCGCGGTGCAGCTGAGGGGAAAGATAACCATATTCATTCTCCTTATCTGTAATGATGTAATGCATCCCAGCCCTGGGTCTAGCTGATTGGGGAGTAATGGGATTGTGGAACTGCAGGGATGACAGACAATAGTGCAGCGTCTTTCTCCCATACACTGAACCCCAGCCTCCCAGGCAGGCGGGGTGAAAGGCATCATCAAGTAGGCACTGATTCTGCCCCTTGGAGGAAGTTAGCATTTTGGGGCCGGAGGAGCGTCTGCTCTCACACTGAAGCTGCAACACCGACTCTGCGAGGAGAGCTGTGCAGAGACACTCAGTTTCCGAGCCCCAGCCAGGACAGTGCCAGTGAGTATCCTGCTTTTCTTTGTGTTTAGAATCAAGTGTCATCTAAAAATAACCGGTTGGTAGGGAGAAGTCACTGCACAGTGCAGTGCCAAGACACGGGGGACCAGGGACACCTCTGCTAACTGATGCTGCTTGGGGTTCACGTTTGTTTGGAAAACTAAAACTGCCTCCATTTTCTGTGCTGGAAAAATCCTCGCTTCCTGCCACCACAGAAACCTTACCTTTTGCAGAAGCTGGGAGCCGGAGTACTTAGCAGCAATGGATTTTATCTCCCCACCAAAAGCGGAGGCCCAGAGCTTCACCCTACAGGGAGAAAGGGCACAGAAACAAATTTAACGCCCGTGTCACAGTCAACACGCACGCAAACGCACACATGGGCTGTGGCTGAAGGAGCCCGGCGATATGCATTGGAGGGGGAAAATGAAATAAAAAGCGCCTTGACAGAAACTGCCAGCACCAAACTGCAGAGCGCAGCACGGGAGGGGGCCGCGGGGGGAGGTGTGCGGGTCACATAGTTCAGAATGCGCAAAGTCTCCAAAGCTCTCCAAAAAGATCACTGGGCTTTATGTGAACACCTAATTGCCTGAGAACTTACCCACCCCAAATGCCCACCACCCGGCAAATACTACTGGGAAGAAACCCACCCCTGCCCCTTCCCCCAAAAGAAGTGAAGGTAGCAAAGATGGGGGTAAATAAACGGCCCGTTGAAGTTGGGTTCGGTAAACAGGCTTCAAAGTTGGTGCTGTCGCTGGAGGTTAGCCTCTCCCGGTCCCACTTGCCAACCCGAGAGTGAGGGCTAGAGAATCCCATCCCGGCCTCGCCGCCCTACTCCGCTCTTGGAAGGCAGGTGCTAGAGGCGAGGCCGACGCCCGCCTCAGGTCCTGCCCAGCCGCACCTACAGGAGCCCAAACTTGGTTGGGCACAGTGGGTAGCGGGCGGCCGGTTCCCCTCCCCGGGAGGTGCAGGAGCCCGCACTTACACAGAGAGTGGGATCTGCTGCTCCGAGCGCACCACGTCCCCCAGAGCAGCGTAGAGAAGCGCCGCGGCGAGGAGCGCCGAGGCCCCCCGGGACGCGCGGCGCTGCGAGCCCGGCCCGGCCATGCTGGGCTCCCTCCGGAGCGCCGGCGGCAGTGACAGGAGCGGCCGCGGAGAGCTGCGCTGAGCCGGCGGTGGGCGAGCGCGCTGGACTGCCTACTCCGCGCCGCCCCGCCTGCCTCTCGCGCGCCAGGCTCACTTGCGGAGCAGAGGAAGGAGCGGGTGGGGTTGGGGAGAAGAGGGCGGAGAGGAGGAAGGGAAGAGAGGTGGGGAGGGAGGCAGGCGGGGGAGGAGGGAGAGAAACGCGCCTCTTACAGCAGCGGCCGCCGGGCCCCGCCTCGGCGGCCCCGGGGAGTCCGGCGGCCGCGGCGGGAGGGTGGGAGGCGCCGCGCGGGCGGGGACTCGAAAACTCCAGTGTCCTTGGCCGCAGCGGAGCGCGCCCTGCTCTGCCCGGCCCACTGCGGCCCCCGAGTTCTTTACAACTCCGCAGTCCGCCACCGCGGGCACGACTGTAGGGCTGGCCCCGAGCCGTCTCCTGGCCCTGGCGACCCAAGCCTGGGGTGGGGATGGGGTTGGGGGCGCAGGAGGGAGGCCGAGGGCTGGTCACAGCGCCCCGCACTTTGCCAGCGACAGCTTCGAGCCAGCGCCGCGTGCCCAGTCCGGGTCAGGGGCTGGGGGTCAGGTGCTGCCGCTGCCTAAAGGTAGCGCAACCCCCCACCCACGCCGCAGTTTTCCAGAAGGAAGGGCGAGTTAAGAGGCAAAAGTCTGAAGAAGGAGCCGGGGCTCCTCACGGTGGTCGGGGTCACAGCGGGGGTAATCGGGTGGGGACGGTACTGGGCTCAGCGGGTTCTGCGGAGAGTACGCGGTGAGGTTACCCGCAGAGACTCCTCCGGCAGCAGCGCCTGATAGGAGAAGGAGCGGAGGGCGGCGCAGGCACAGGGGCGGGCGGGGTCCCCGGCCTCGGCCAGCAGCAAGGCCGCCCTGGCGCTCCGGCACCCGGGCGGGGGCTGCTGAGCAGCTCGCACTCTGACAGGCTGAGGCCCGGCGTCCGCGCGACTGCGGTGAGTGGCGGTGGCCGGGATATCAGGGCTGGGCAGGGAAGCAAATTCGGCGCCAAGTCCTTTCTGACCAGTGGACTCCCTTGGTTTGGAACTTAAAGATTCCTCTGAGGCCCGGGGCTCACGCTCTCGCCACTCGGACCCTAGCCACTGGCAGGGGCGCACTGGGGCAGCCCGCAGAGGAAGGGCGAAGTGAAAGAAGTCTGGGGTGTGACTAGCAACTTTGTGGAGCCCTCCCGCCGGCTGACAGTAACGACCGACCCTGCTGAGGCTGAGTCATCCTGGACAAGCGGAGCGCAACTCAGTGACCCAGGCGAGCCGCGCGCTCCCTGCGTGGCGGGGTCTCCCCGGGCGTCTGCCGCCCGGCTGCGCCTCAGTTGCCTGCCTCCGCGCCTAGGTCTTGGCCTTTTCCTGACCCCGCCTTCTGCCTCCGCATCCTCGGCTTCCAGCGCTAGGTAGGGGCTGTGGCTTCCACCGGGTGGTGTCCGGCGAAGGTCCAGGCCAGCTCTGCTGCCCCGCAGTCCCCGGGAAAAGTTATTCCAGCTCATGCTGGGCTTGATCTCAGAGTTGACAGCGCAGGGGAGATGGGTCACTGAGGGGACTTTGGTGCTTTTTCCAAGTTCAGGTGGGACCCCGGGTTCCTGGGAGCCGGTCGCGCTCCCACCCCGAGGCGCAGCGCAGGGAACAGGCCCCACCCGGGAAGCACCAGGTGCGACCTGCCCAGGGGCAGTGTCTACAATCTCCACGGATGACTAACCGGTTATAATGAATTCTCCGCTTCTGTGCACACCTCCCATGTATAGAAGCACGCTACCAGTTCCAAACGGAGCCAAGCTCGGCCTGACCCCAGGGCAAGTGGTCCGGAAGGCTTTTGCCGCTCAGATTAGATTGGGGGCTGGGAGAAAATTAATTTTCCGGTCAGAACCCAGGAATCTTTTTTCTAAATGAGTGAAAGAAGGAACCCATACTATCCGTCGTCAGTAAGACTCCAGTCCGCTACCTGTATGGTGTCCACACAACAGCTCTCATGCAGTCAGTCCCTCGTTCATCCAGTGAAGAGTTACTTGTAAAGCATCTTCCTCACAGGATGGTAGGATGTGCTGGAGAACCAGTGGGGAGCAAATCAGATACCTGCCTTCACAGGGTTAATACAACCAACAACAGAGACAGGCTTTGCTCCAAAAGCCTCAGTGATAAATGCATAATTATAAACTTTAACAAGGGGTCAACTGTAGTTATGTATGAAAAATAGTACTTGTAGCAGCCATCTTATTGTTATCCTCGTTCACTGATGGGAGAATCGATGCACAACAAATTGACACAGCTTAGTTATATTCAAACAACCATGTTACTGCTAGACTACATTGAGAGCCACCTGGGCACCAAGGTCATGAGGACGTTTTATGACGAAGTGATTAAATCATCATCAGATTACATGGATCAAAATGCTCTGTGGTCTTCCAGGCTGACCTAGGCATTGAACTTCTCAGGCATTTCCAGGCAACTAAAGAGTAGCCAGGAGAGGAGCCCTGACACAGGGCGTCACAGTCCCTGGAGAGTGGCATCTTGAGCATTTGAAACTTACACACAGCCCTGGCTGGTACGGCTCAGTTGGCTGAAAAAGGTCACATATTCAATTCCTTGTCCTGGCACATGCCTAGGTTGCAGGTTTGGTCCCCTGTCAGGGTGCGTATGAGAGGCAACCGATGGATGTTTCTCTGTCACATTGATGCTTCTCTCCCTCCCTTCCCCTCTCTCTAAAATCAATAAGTATGTCCTCGGGTGATTGAGAGAGAGAGAGGAAGGAAGGAAACTTACACGCAGACTGTCTTAGACCATTATGCACAATACATTTAAGAGGGATCCCACTAAACACTTCCTACTCTCTCAATAATAACAATATTTAAACTATCTGATAATAAATTCAGAACTCAAAGTGTCACAAAAATTTGGGGTTTGTACAGCCACATCAGAACAAGTGTCAAGGAACACCTTTTGATATGCCAAGTGCAACACTAACCTATGGGTCCTGCTTGCTATTTTCACCCCCCAAAAAGCTGAATTTCAATACTCTCAGTTGAAGCACTGAATCCAGCCAATGAACCTGTATACTCTGTCCCGTCAGCTGAGGATATTGCACTTGTCCTGCAACATTGAGTAGCTACTGGCAAGGTATCAGAGAGAAACATGATGAAACATCAGCATTTTAGAACTGTTCAGTGAATCCTGGTCTATGGAACTGGATTCCAGAGGAGACCCTACAGCAGCAGTTCTCTGAGCAGGAGAGAGCATGGAACAGTTGGGACTTTTCACTTTGCCACAACGGCTTAGAGTCCTCCTGGCATTTAGTGGATGAGGGCAGAACAGTCCCACACAAAGGAGACTTGTTCTGTGTCCCATAGGACTTTCAAATGTCCCACTGGGCATTCAGGTAGGAGAAACACCTGCTTATAATCATTTGAATATAGAACTTAAACCCATTTTATATATAAGTACAAAGGAGTATCTGCATGGTTTTAATAAACACTGAATTTTCCAGGAATGCAACTACTGTGTAAGTAAAGGGCAGGTTGTCTTCCGTTTTGTTCAGAAGCTTTCCAGGAAGGTTGTTTGTTGGTTTTACCATTTTGGAAAATCACTCCTCCAATGGCAGCAGGGCTCACAGGTCCTGAACCACCAACAGAGCACTTCAGTATCAGTCTTCATTTGGGGTGTGGCATCCATCTAGTCCAAATGTAGACACAAGCATCTGACAACTTCATTAGGTCTTACAGTATAATCTTGCACAAGCATTTCACATAGTGAAGTATAATACCTCTTATTTTGTTATAAATTACTTTTATTTTACTTTCTTCAGTATTACCAGATAAAGCATCATGTTGATTTTTTCTTCAATTGTGACTTTGAGTAGGTGATATTGTCTTAGAATTTCATATGTGGATGGAAAAGCAGGTATTGGATCTAACTGGGTAAGATCTACTACTCCACAAAGACACCAGCTAAAAGGCTCTAATGTTGCTGATAGGGATACAAAACGGTTCAATTCAAAGAAGCAAATTGACAAATGCTTTAACCTTTGACCCAGAAATTCCACTTTTGGCAATTTATCTTGCAGTTACTAAATGACACACATATACGGTTATTCATTACCACATTATTTCTAAGAGTAGAATATTGGAAACAACCCACTGGCTACCAGTACAGAATTGGTTACAGACCTGGCTGGTGTGTCTCAGTGGGTTGAGTGCTGGCCTGTGAACCAAAGGGTTACCAGGTGGATTCCCACTCTAGGGCACAGGCCTGGATTGCAGCCCAGGTCTCCAGTAGGGGGCGTGTGAGAGGCAACCACACACTATTGTTTCTCTCTCCCCTCCTCCTCCCTAAAATAAATAAATAAAATCTAAAAAAAAAAAAACTAGTATATCCTCACAATAAAGTATTATGCAGCAATTTTTTGTTTTTTTTATTTTTTAACACTGAATGTTTTATTATTTTAAAAGTTCCAAATCAAAATCGTGCCCCTCAAAATCTAAATGCACTTTTACAAACTGTATAATCACACAAAAGTATTCAGCTGCCTTAAATATTACTGACAAGGTGTGAAACAATTGAAAGGTAACTAGTTAAGCTGTTCTTTTCTCTTTTTTATTGTTGTTCAAGTACAGTTGTCTCCATTTTTCTCCCACTATTCCCCCTCCACCTCAGCCATCCCCACCTCCCACCCATGATCCTACCCTCCTTTGGCTTTGTCCATGTGTCCTTTAAACATGTTTCTTGAGGACCCTTCTCCCTTTTACCCCCATTATTCCCTCCCGCCTCCCCTCTGGTTACTGTCAGTTTGTTCTTAATTTCAATGTCTCTGGTTCTATTTTACTTGCTTGTTTGTTTTGTAGATTAGGTTCCACTTATAGGTGAGATCATATGGTATTTTTCTTCACTGCCTGGTGTATTTCACTTAGCATTATGCTCTCCAGTTCCATCCATGCTGTTGTGAAGGGTATGACCCCCTTCTTTCTTTCTGCTGCATAGTATTCCATTGTGTAAATGTACCACAATTTTTTGATCCACTCATTTACTGATGGGCACTTAGATTGCTTCCAACACTTGGCTATTGTAAATTGTGCTGCTATGAACATTGGGGTGCATAGGTCCTTTTGAATCGGTGTTTCAGAATTCTTAGGGTATAAGCCAACTTACACCATATACAAAAATAAACTGAAGATGGATAAAAGACTTAAATATAAGTTGCAACATCATAAAAGTCCTACAGGAGAACATAAGGAGGAAAATCGCAGTTATTCTATACAACAATATTTTCACCAACATGTCCCCTAGAGCAAGGGACACAAAGGAAAGAATAAACAAATGGGACTTCATCAAAATAAAAAGCTGCTGCATGGCCAAAGAAAATATCAGCAAAATGAAAAGGGAACCAACCATATGGGAAAACATATCTGCAATGATACATCGGACAAGGGTTTGATCTCCAAAATATATAAAGAACTCACATGACTCCACTCCAGGAAGACAAAGAACCCAATTAAAAAATGGGCAAAGGACCCGAACAGACACTTCTCTAAGGAGGACATACAGAGAGCCCAGAGACATATGAAAGATGCTCAACATCACTAGCCATCAGAAAGATGCAAATTAAAACCACAATGAGATATCACCTCACATTGGTCAGAATGGCCATCATAACCAAATCAACAAACAAGTGTTGGAAAGGATGTGGAGAAAAGGGAACCCTAGTACACTGGTGGTGGGATTGCAGACTGGTGCAGCCACTGTGGAAAACAGTGTGGAATTTCCTCAGAAAACTAAAAGTGGAACTGCCTTTTGACCCGGCAATTCCACTGCAGCAATTTTAAAAGTGAGGATACTTTCTACACATGGACATGAAAGATCTCTAGCATATATAACATTTTTAAGCAATTTACAAAACTGTATAATTCATGCTACTTTTATGTGAGAAAGGGGGAAATGATACATATTTGTATTTGCTTAAAAAACAATTGAACATACACAAGAAACTACTAATAGTTATTACCTGTGAGGGATTAGTAGGAATGAAGTAGATGGGGATGGATTTGAGAGTGACATTTCACAATGTTTATCACTTTTGATCATTTGTTTTTTTAATCTTGTGAATGTGCTACTTATGCAAAACAACAGGATACAAATGTTCATGGCCCTGTAACAACTGAGATTCTGGGGCCTGGGCTGCAGTAGAGGGAGTTATCATTGGGAAGAAATGTGAAAAACACCTGAAGGCCTTGGTCCCTACACAGGTGTTTCTCAACCCCCTAGAGGTTCTGATTTAGTAAGTTCAAGTTGAGGCAAGAGGTGGAGTAGAGATCTGTATCTTAATAAGCTCCTCATGATTCTGATGCCATTGGCCATGAACCTCTTTTGCAAGCACGAGGCTTCTCTCATTCAAAATGTAGTGTAGAGCTTGGGGTCAAACAAACCCAAGTCCAGGCCATGGATCATGCTCACACCAACTGGGGAACTTACCCAACCTCTCTGAGCCACCTTCCTCTCAACTGCAAAAGATGGTCACAACAGAGTCATTTTCATGCACATGTAAGGAGGATGAAATGGTGCCGCTGAGTATTCAACAAATGTTGTTAGTGACTACTTTCATTCTGCAAGCACAGCAAGCATTTCCACACCTGGGCTATCGCTCTGGCTCTCACTTTGCCTCAAAGTGCCAAAGCCTGGAGCCCTTGGCTGAAGCTCAGCTTCCTGCTTGACCATCAACACTCTCTCTCCCTATCTCTCTCCCTCTCTCTCTCTCAAACAGAACCCATCTCTCCATGCCCACCACACTGCCTTGTCCAGACCTCTACAATATCCTCTGTAAAATCCTTTGACTGAGTCTTAACGAGGCATTCTTTCTAATACATTCCTCTTTAAAAAACAAAAATCTAACCATAGGTATTCTACTGCCCTCTGCAGCCTCACTTTCCATCCCTCTTCCCCTTGCTCATTGTGCTCCAGCCAGTCTCCTTGGAGGTCTCAAAATGCTGAGCTTGTTCCCACCTTGGGCCTTGCATGTATTGTGCCCTCTGCCTGGATCACTCTTCCTCCAAATGGTTCTATGGCTGTATCTCACTGTATTCAGGTCTCTGCTCAAATGTCTCCCCCATAGGGAGAACTTTTCCCTGACCACTCCAGGTAAAAGAGAGACACATGCACTCACTCTCACACACATACATCTCTGTTCTCTCACCTTGCTGCATCTTTTCCTAGCACTTATCACTGCTGATAGAGTGATTTATTTGTTTACACTGTTTCTCCCCCACTGGATGGGATGTGCCCATGTTCTTCATCATCGTGACTATAATGTCTTCAGCAAGGACTTCTATATTATGGGGGCTCAATAACATGGGCTGAATGGCTAGAAAGGATGTCAGCTTGAAATTCCTTCCTCCTCAGGCTCCAGTACACCTCACCCAAAACACAGAGCCTTTAAAAAGGCACTAGATTTGCCAAGAAAAAAAGAATCCAGGAAACTGTTTCTCGAGGAGAAATCCTCAGTAACATCTATGTGGGAGGATGCTGGTTGGAGGAATAAGAGGAGAGACAAGGAAGATTTCTCAAGTTTCAAACCACTGTGAAAATGCCATACCAAATGCTGCTTTTTAAACTGTTAGAGTAAAGAAACTTACTTGTCCTCTCTGGAATTCTGTTTATCATATAATAGTAACATTATTTCTAGCACTGCAATAGTGCTCAGGGTGCAGATATGTGTCCAGGAGACCACTGTGACTACAGAGAAATGTTCTTCTGTTGGGAGCAGTTTGGATATTTCTGCAATGCAGCCCTTGGAAAAGACAGCCCTGAAGCTAGCATAGGGTTCACTATGCCAAAGCTCCTTGCATGGAATAGGCATTACAGCAGCTTTAGTTGAATTGAACCCAACTAGATGATCCTTGCAAACATTTCTAACTCTTCCACTGAATTGAAAAAGGGCTTTTGAGTCCCCAACACAGAAAATGGCAGTAAGCGGGCATGCAGGTAATTTGTATGAGATGTGCCTCTTCACCTAAAAGCCCTTTCCAACTCTGAGAAGATTGTCCTGGGCAATGGCATAGGCCCATCCCAGAAGTGGGAACTACAAGGATCAGTTGGCTATGGAGCAGCTCCCCCAAGCCTTACACCTGTTGACCCACAGATGTTAAATCTGGCTTGTCCACTCCTCCTGAGGTTGGGGACTGAGCTTGCAAGTCTTGTGCTCTTCCAGCCCTTCCCTGCTCATCCCCAACCCCAACCATGAACCCTCAGAGTGGTTTGCTGAATAAAGTGATTCTCTCTATGAATGTACATACAAAATGTATATATACACATATCATATATATAATGTGTATATATAATGTATGTCATACATATATGTATGTGTGTGCAGAATATGTTTTGGTATGAGTATACAGTGTATGAGTATAATTGTGTGAAGGTGTGTGGGTATGTGAGTCTGTATATGTGACCATATGTGACCATGTGTGACTGCTTTATGTGTATGATTGCAGGTGTGAGTATATATAAGTATATATGAGATGCTTTGTGCATGTATGTGGCTGGATGCATATGTGTGCGTGTGAGTGCAATAATCATAACATTGTAGTTGTCCTGACTGCAAACTGCAATGTGTGCTAGGGTAAGGCAGGCCTAGCATTCAATTGAGGGGATTCCTTTAAACTAACTTCTACCTTTGTCCCTGAAGAATAGTGGCCTCACACTCACACAGCTACACTGCATGCCTAATGACACAACTTCTCAGCCACCATTCTCTGGAAAAGAGAAGAACGCTTGTGTGAAATGAGGAGTTCTTAAATGAACAGTTGCAACATATGCCAAGGCTACTATTCTGGTTGTGTTTTACATTCAAAACATCAAGCCAAATGGAGAAAAAGAAGCAAGTGCTCATGCATAACACACCTTCTAATTATCTGAATCCAAAGTAGCCTGTTTTCACAGAGGGCAGATGCTTTCTGGAGGTTAGGGATGTAAGAAAATGTCTTTCCAGGATCAGGTTCATTTCTTTGGGAGTATCTTAAGAAATTACAAGGTTTCCAAGTGTCATCAAGTTAGAACTGGTTTAATTAACCACAGTATGTCACATAAGAGAATTTCATAAAGCTTTGAATAGGATAAGGTGACTTCTGTGAACTGAAGTACCCACATGACAATCTGTCTATGATAAATAAAGCACTAAATGGAAAAAACAACAGGTTGTAGAACATTATGTAGTATAAACCCATTTTTGTTTTTAAAAAACATAGATATAGGTATAGATACATTCAAGGCCTGTCTGGAAAAAGTCCAACCGTTGTTAATATAATGAGAATAGTTTCCATGACATCGATGTAACCTGGCAGCCAATAAGAGTGGACCAGAATATGCATGTGTGAACAAGGAAGACTTCACTGTAGTAGTCACTGGGGGAGGTAGACACCACTGAATAAGCATGTGTACGGTGTGACCATTGAACTCAAAATGACTGAGTGAGTAGAGCAATGAATCTACATCAAATTTTGCATGAAGCTTGAACATTCCTCCACAGAAACTATGGGGATGATACAAAAGGCCGCAGCTATGGGAAACTGGTGATTGGCAGCTTTATCACAACAACCACTCATGCATCATGTCTCATGCAGAAGTTTTTGGTGAAACATCAAATCACCCAGGTGACTCAGCCCCCCTAGAGCCCATATTTGGCACCCTGTGACTTCTGGCTTTTCCCAAAACTAAAATCCCCTTTGAAAGGGAAGAGATTTCATACCATCAATGAGATTCAGGAAAATACAATGGGGCAGCTGAGGCAATTGGGAGAACTGTGTGAGGCACCAAGGTGCCTACTTTGAAGAGGACTGAGGTGTCATTGTCCTATGTACAGTGTTTCTTGTGTCTTCTATCTTCTTCAATAAACACCTCTATTTTTCACAGTATATGGCTGAATACCTTCTGGACAGACCTCATATATTTTGTTTATGTCACTATATATTTTCTGAGTGTGTAAGCATGGAACAAACTGGGAAGTCACATGCTAAACTGCTGATTACCTCTAGAAAAAAAGATTGGTAAATTAAAATAAAACATTTCACTTTTACTTTCAACACTTTGGTATTGTTTGAATCTTCATAAAATAAAGTGTGGGGAGTAAGAGATAGTATATCTGGAGGTATTAACACACTTGTGTTTGATTGCCTATTTTTAAAATCATGATAGGGCAGGAGAGGAAGACCCATCAGTGCTAATGAATGAGCAGAGCTGAGACCTGTCAGGAGGAAGTGATACATGTTTTCCGAGAAATAGGACCACATCAGCAGGCCCAGCCTGTAGTGTGGCCCAGGCAGTACCCCAACCTCCCTGCAGTGTGTGCATTTGTGGCTTTCCCCTTAAGTTCACTGAAATGCTGAATTACAATTGTGTGAATTTCAACTACATGTTAAAATATTGTTTCAATAACCATGTTTTGGAGACACAAGGTATTTAAATTTCAGGGATATCAATAATCAAAAAACTAAATTGTTTTCTGCCATATTACTTTTATAGTAAAGATAAACATAATATTTTAAATTTTGCATGAAATAATCAGGTTTCAAATATATATATGGTAAACCCTCTGTTTGAAGCCAATATTTGAATGATCTACTCAACTTCTCACCCCAGGTGAGCCTCCTCAATGCCATTCAGCAATGCCTCCCACTATTCAATAAGTCACTTGGGAAAATAAACCAATTTTTAAATACATAAATAAAAATAATTTTGGTGGGTAAATGATCTATTTAGGCACATACACACAAACACATACACATTCCAAAGGCAAATGCAAGTGTGGACAAGATTAGCCACTGTTTTAAGTACTCATTGTCAATAGTTCTCTCTCTCTCAGTGTGGACTAGGGTTGGCAGTCAGAGCTCAGCAGAGCTTCCTATAGGGAAAAAAAGGAGCTCTAAATGCTCAGTTCATTTGCATAGTTCATATAATAATCCAATGCTTTCAAATAGTTATTACCAATGAAAACCTACAATTAAAAATCCCTCAAATACATTTATTATCATTGAGATTACATTGGATTTTTTCCTTTCTTTTCTATTTAATCATTTCTTTTAAATTATAGAAATAATATGTAATCATAATTTTTAGAAGACTTTAACCAGTACAGATAAATAAGAAATGAGATGTCTCCCTTCTTTCCAAACAAACTAAACAATTTCTGCTTTTAGTTATTTTTGTGATGATCACTGTAACTCTAAATAATATATTTTATATTTCTACATTTTTATTTGTTTAGTTTCAGCTTAGCCATTTTTATAGTGCCTTTACCATGTGCAGGTGTGATCCCAAATGCGGAGGATGTGAGAGTGTTTAAAGCACTCTGTGTCCACTTGGAGTTTCCTGTCCAACGGGTTATAAACTTTACTCGCCAGTGCTGTGTTAGCCAGAATCCTTAGACATAGCACAATAAAAGTTATTTTCCAATTCATGCACTTACTCTCCCTCTTACACTCTCTCCACTTCAAATAGGAATACTTGACATGTATATAAACCATTCAGGGTTTATAATGCTTACATTTTATAAGTCATTCTTCTAGCCCTTACCTACAGGTTGATTATAAAAATTGAGAGTCAAAAGTCACATTTACAGTAACAGATGGTTATGTACTTGTTAGTATTAGCTTCTGTGAAACCATGTAGGGTATCTGTATCCACAGAGAAAACAGAGACTTCTGGTGTGAACATAACTCTATCAATTCAGCCTTTTTCCTTTCTCAGAGAAATCATAAAAAAGTAACAAATTTTTTTAAATCCACAAACTCCATTTTCATCAGCACTTGAAGTCAGTATAGTCTGCAGAGTACAAAATACAAGTAAACACTGCACACAGGAGCATGTGATGCAGAAGATAAAATAAAGCAACATATACAGGAAACCAACAGTGAAGGGAAGGAAACCAGAATTCAAATCAGTGGTTTGGACCAGAAGGGAAAAATAAATATTCAACCAGAACAGAATGAAGAAAAAGAATTCAAAAAAAATGAGGAGAGGCTTAGGAACGTCCAGGACATCTTTAAACATTTCAACATCTGAGTCACAGGGGTGCCAGAAGGAGAAGAGGAAGGCCAAGAAATTGAAAACTTATTTGAACAAATAATGAAGGAGAACTTCCCCAATCTGGCAAAGAAAATAGAATTTCAGGAAGTCCAGGAAGCCCAGAGAATCCCAAAGAAGTTGCATCCAAGGGAGCACACACCAAGGCACATCAGAATTTTATTACCCAAGACTAAAGATAAGGAGAGAATCTTAAAAGCACCAAGAGAAAAGAGATAGTTACCTACAAAAGAGTTCCCATTAGACTATCAGCTGATTTCTCAAAAGAAACCTTGCAGGCAAGAAGGGGCTGGAAAAAAGTATTCCAAGTCATGAAAGGCAAGGACCTACATCCAAGATAATTCTATCCAGCAAAGCTATCATTTAGAATGGAAGGGCAGATAAAGTCCTTCCCAGACAAGGTCAAGTTAAAGGAGTTTGTCCTCACCAAGCCCTTGTTATATGAAATGTTAAAGGGACTTATGAGAAAAAGAAGATCAAAACTATGAACAGTAAAATGACAACAAACTCACAACTATCAACAACCAAACCTAAAAAAAAAAAAAAAAGACCTAAGCAAACAACTAGAATAGGAACAGAGTCATAGAAATGGAGATCACATGGAAGGTTATCATTGGGGAGGGGCAGGGGGATAAAGGGGGAAAAGGTATAGGGACTAATAAGCACCCTGGCTGGTGTGGCTCAGTGGCTTGAGTGCTGACCTGTGAACCAAAGGGTCATTAGTTCGATTCCCAGCCAGGGCACATGCCTCGGTTGCGGGCCAGCTCTCCAGTAAGCCTCGTACAAGAGGCAACCACACATTGATGTTTCTCTCCCACACTTTCTCCCTCCCTTACCATCTTTCTAAAAATAAATGAAATCTTTTTTTAAAAAGAGCATAAATGTTAGGTACAAAATAGACACGGGGAGGTTAAGAATAGTATGGGAGATGGAGAAGCCAAATAACTTATATGTACAACCCACGGACATGGACTAAGCAGGACAATGCTGGTGGGAGGGGTGGTCCAGGGTGGAGGGGAATAAAGGGGAGAAAAAAATGGAACAACTGTAATAGCAAAATCAATAAAATATACTTTTAAAAAATTTTTTAAAGAAATACAAGAACTTGGGGAAAGATGATAAAGACAATATAAAAGGATAAAACATAAGGTTGCAGAACTCAGGAAAGAATTAGACAAAAATAAAACCACCAAAAATAAAGATAAAATTGAAAGGACATGAAGAAGAATACATGCTACAAACAGTAAAGTAAGGGGCATAGAGAATAGAAATTATAAAACAAACAAAATAAAATAGGAATAAAGTATTCAATTATTAGATGGGAAATAAGATATTAAAGACAGGCCAAGGTGATTAAACATATGCATGATGGCAGCCTTCAAAGTAGAAACCCAAGACATCGAACATAGAATAAATATTTAAAGATATAATTCAAGAAAAGTTCATGCAAATATAAGAAAAATTGAATCTACACACAGATATAGGGCATACTGTAATTTAGGGAAAGCTTACCTGAATATTCTTGAGACACATCCTGGAAAAAGAAATTGGTCCTTAAAGATAAAGAAAGTATCATTTGGATAGCTAATAAAAAATGTCAAGTTCCTTATAAGGGGAGGAATCAGGCTGGTGTCAGACATCTCCAGAACAACATTCATGGTCAAAATATAATAGAGCAATTCCTACAAGATTCTCAAGGAAAATGTATGGGTCAGGTGTTTTATGTCCAAACTGGCTTTCTGGTGTAAAGATTACATACAAACAGTGCTGAACAAGGAAAATCTCAAAGAATGCTACATATGTGATAGTAGGTAAAGCTAAAAAGAAAAATTATTAACAACATTACACCAAAATTACAAAGAAAGCATAAACACAAAACAAAAAAACACAGAACAATCTTACATGTGAATGGTAATGCAAAGCTCCAAATTACACATTAACAAACAGAATCCAGAAACGCATTAAGAGAATCACATGATAAAGACACCAACTAGCTCCTCATCATTTAACATTATATGTAAAGTACTAGCCAGTATAAGTTGATAATAGAAGAAAAAAAGAAAAGTAAAGTTATCAAAATTGGAAAAAGGAAGTAGAACTATCAAAAGATCCAATTGTGCATCTGGAAAATTTAAGAGAATCAACTGAAAAACTAGTGTGAGAATTCAAATGATATTGAGGTACCAAATTTATACATAGAAATTAATACCCTTCATGTATATGTATATATACCATAGCTACTTATAAGACATATTGGAAGAAAATACCCCATATAGTATGGTCACAAGAAAAATAAAATACTGAAGGACAAACTTCTTAAAAATACATTTAAGAAAACTTTAAAACACCATTAAAGACAGAAAATCCCTTGACAGGGAAGAAAGACATATCATTATCTTACACATATATAATTGTTATGATTTATCTCCAAATTAATTTATAGATTGAATATGATTTGGTAAAAATTATCAGTGAGATTGTTTTAAAATACATGTTGACTCTAAAGTTCAAATAGAAAACAGAGGAAAATCCTGGAAAAAAAAAGTAATAAAGAGTAGACCTACCAAATATTAAAAATATATGATAAGCCTCAATAAGTAAACATTGTGACACTGACAAATAAACAGATCATTAGACCAAAAAAAAAATCATGCACACAGCATATGAAATCCTGAAATAAAACCAAATATCATTCAGGTCTTTAATATACAATAAATGTGGATCTCAATGAAGGGGGAAAGAACTATAGCTGGTTTTGAGACAGTTGAATAGCTATCTGGAAAAAGTGAATTTGGCTTTATAGCACACATCAGAATAAATTTCGTTTATATCTAGGATTTAAATACAAATAATTTCCTTTCCCCAACATATATACCCAAAATGTACTAGAAAAAAAGACCTGAAATTTTTTGTTTTATAATTTGGGATAGAAAAGACCTAAAAATGACTTAAAATTCAGAAGTCATAACAAAGTTATACCACATAAAAAAAAATTAAATCACATGGAGTATGGTTAACAAAAAATGTTGAAGAAAAGTTAAATGACAAATGATGGATTGATGCAAAATATCAACAATGTCACTTTAAAAATGAGGACAAGTTGAGTAAGCTACAAAATTCTTGAAAGAGAGGGAGGTACAGAAGAAATTAATCATAGATGGAAATAAAGAGAAATAGTATTCAAAAGTCATGAAAGGCAAGGACCTACATCCAAGATTACTCTATCCAGCAAAGCTGTCATTTAGAATGGAAGGGCAAATAAAGTCCTTCCCAGATAAGGTCAAGTTAAAGGAGTTCATCATTACCCAGCCCTTAGTATATGAAATGTTAAAGGGACTTATCTAAGAAAAAGAAGATAAAACTATGAACAGTAAAATTACAACAAACTCACAGCTATTAACAAACAGAAAAAAAAAACTAAGCAAACAACTAGAACAGGAACAGAATCACAGAAATGGAGATCACATGGAGGGTTATCAGTGGGGAAGTGGAAGGGAAGACAGGAATATAGAGTAAAAAAGTAGCATAAATAGTAGGTAGAAAGTACACAGGGGGAGGTTAAGAATAGTATAGGAAATGTAGAAGCCAAAGAACTTTATATACATATATATATAGCCCATGAACATGAACTAAAGGGGAGGAATGCAGGTGGGAGGTGGCTGCAGGGCAGAAGGGAATAAAGAGAGGAAAATGGGACAACTGTAATAGCATAATCAATAAAATATATTTTATAAATAAATAAAATAAAAGAATAATAAAGGAACATTATGAACAACTTTATGTTATCAAATTCAACAATCTAAATTAATGATTCAAATTTGTTGAAAAACACAACTTCACATAAAACTGACATAAGAAGAAATAGAAAATCTAAAATTTCTGGATCTATCAAATAAATTGAATTTTTAATAAAAACAGACAAAAAAACTCTAGGTTCAGATTGCTTCACAGTAAATTCTATCAAACATTTAAGAAAGAAATAATTCCAGAAATAAATTTTTTTTTAATTTTTATTGTTATTCAATTACAGTTGTATGCCTTTTCTCCCCATCCCTCCACCCCACCCCAGGTGAACCCACCTCCCTCCCCCACCTCCACCCTCCCCCTTGGTTTTGTCCATGTGTCCTTTATAGTAGTTCCTGTAATCCCCTCTTCCCACTGTCCCCGCCCCCACCCACCCCCCCACCCACCCTGGCTATTGTTAGATTGTTCTTAACTTCAATGTCTCTGGTTATATTTTGTTTGCTTTTTTCTTCTATTGATTATGTTCCATTTAAAGGTGAGATCATATGGTATTTGTCCCTCACCTCCTGGCTTATAAATATTTTAAGAAAATAAACAAGGAAGGAGAATCCCCACCTCATTTGATGAGGCCAGCATAACCCTGATAAAAAATCTGACAAGGTCATTACAAGAAAGAAAGTTTGAGATCAATATCTCTTATGAACATAGATGCAAACATCCTTAACAAAGTATGAGCAAGTTGAATCCAACAGTTATATAAAAAGG
The DNA here is from genome assembly GCF_022682495.2 of Desmodus rotundus. Lineage (NCBI taxonomy): Eukaryota > Metazoa > Chordata > Mammalia > Chiroptera > Phyllostomidae > Desmodus > Desmodus rotundus. The sequence goes on from NC_071394.1 coordinate 88,894,441, forward strand.
GTAATACATAATAACCAACAGGGATTTTATTTTTGAAAAATAACAGCAATACAAGGTATTTCATCTTTTGAAAAATCAGATAATGTAATTCACCATATTAACATAATAAAAAAGAGAAAAATGTGAACCTCTTAATAGATGCAAAATAAAACAACAAAATTCAACACAAATTTAAGATGTTTTAGAAACTCAAAATCAGGAATGAAAGGGAACTTTCTCAATCTGATAAAGATCACCTACCAAAACCAACCATAGATAACATATTAATTGTAAAATATCAAATATTTTTCCCCTATAATTGGGAAAAAAGCAAGGATGTCCATTCTCACCATTATATTTAACATTTTATTGGAATTCTTAACTGTGCAGTAAGGCAAGAAAAATACTGGAAGGAAGAAATTAAATTTTTATAATTTGAATATGACATAGTTGTATACATAGAAAACCCTATAGAATCCACAAAAATATATAAATAAACACTACTAAAATTAATAAGTGAACTTAGTAAGGTCATAGAAAGTCAATATATAAAAATAAACTGCATTTATATATGTAAATAATAAACAACTAAAAATTAAATTTCAAAAATAACACAAATAGCAAGGAATAAATCTAAGAAAAGATGTGTAAATCCTCTTTACTGAACACAACAAAACATTCTTGCCAGAAATTTAAAAAGGTTTAATAAATAGAGTTAAACCATTAATATTATTGACATTTATTTTCCCAAAACTGATCTCTTGATTCAAAATAAGCCCAATCAAAATCCCAGAAGACACATTTATGGAAGTTGAAAAGCTGATTCTAAAAATACAAATGAAAAGAACCTAGAAAAGACAAAATGATCTTGAAAAAGAAGAACAAAGTTGGAGGACTTACATGGTCCAACTTTAAAACTTATTATAAAAGTACAGTATCAGGATGATATTGTATTAGCATAGGTATAGCCCTAAAGATAAATCAAATAAATAGAAAGTTCAAAAATAGACCCATACTTATAATGTCAATTGATTTTCAACTAAGATTCCAAGGTAATTCAATGAGGAAAAGAATAGGTCTTTGGACAATTGGACTCTGTATGGGAAAAAATAAACCTCAGCCTTTGCATCCCCCTGTACACAAAAATAACTTAAATGGACTATAGATATAAGCCTAAAAGTTAAAACTATAGAATTTATGGAGGAAAACATAAGAGAAAAACCATTATTACTCCCACATAGGCAAAGATTACTTTATGTACACAATAAACACTAATAAAAAAGAAAACAATAGCTTGGGCTTCATCAAAATTAAAAACACCTGCTCTTTGAAAGACACCTTAAAATTTTTTAAAAATATATGTAACAAAAAAGAAATTCTTTGAATAAACAGACAATTTCTACAACTCAATATTCAGAAGATACACAATTTACAAGTAAAGAAAAGATTTGAACTGGCACTTCACAAAGGAGTATTTATGGATGGCAAATAAACACACGAAATTATGCTTATCAGTATGATCAAAAGGGAAATACAATGAGATACTATTTGCAGCCACTAAAGTAGTTAAAACTTAAAAGCCAGACAATACTAACTGGTGGTGAGTATGTGGAACAACTGGAATTCTCATCCATTACTGAATTGAGTGTAAAAGAGTACAATTATTTTGGAAAACACTTGGGCAATTTCTTATACACATAGACCTTCACTATTACCCAGAAATTCCTGGGTATTTATTCAAGAAAAATGAAAACACATGCCTACAAATTATACACAAATGCTCCTAGCCCCAACTGAAAACACCCCACGTGTCCATTAATAGGTCATTAGATATACAAATTCTGGTATATACATTTAATGGAATACTACTCAGCACTGAAAATGAACCACTCATACATGTAACAATCAACATGAATGAACCTCAAAAACATGCTTGAGTGAAAAAAGCTTGGTACAAAAGAGTGTATACTCTAATGATTCCAAAATATGTAAAGTTCAAAAACAAACAAAAACTAATCTGTGGTGGCAAATCAAAAACTTCTCGCTCAGTTAGGAGACATAATGTCTTTCACTAGAAAGGGCACAAAGACACTTTCTAGGGTGATGCTAACATTCTATATTTTGTTCTGGGTTGTGCTTGTACAGGTCAATGCTATTGCCAAAACTCACAAAGATAAACACGTAAAATAATGTGCATTTTATTGTATGTAAATTATACCTTAATTTTTAAAAAAACTTATGGTTATTAGATTTCTCCTTACCATATTGTTGCCCAGCAATAAAACTGTTGTTTTAAGAGATGTTGATGGATTACCCTGCATTGTGATAACTGCCCATTTGTATTATAACTATTTGTAACTGTAAGTGTGATTGATTGCAATAGTAAAATTTTAAAACACTTAAAAATGACAGTTGGTAGACTGAGGATATTTGCAACTCATCTCTCAGACAAATGACTAATCATTCTTATGTATAAGAATTCTGCTATCCCCTGGCTGGTGTGGCTCAGTGGACTGAGTGCTGACCTGCAAATCAAAGAGTTGCGGGTTGGATTCCCAGTGAGGGCACATGCCTGGGTTACCAGCCAGGTCCCCAGTAGGGGGCATGCAAAGGCAACCCACACAAATTGATGTTTCTCTCCCTCTCTTTCTCCCTCCCTTCTCCTCTCTCTAAAAATAAATAAAATCTTTAAAAAAAAGAATTCTTAAAAACTTATTTAAAAATACCCTAAGTTACCAAAGTAAAGACACGTTTACTCTAGAAGTGGAGTGCTTTCCTCACAAGCAAATTCCACTCCTTGGTGTAGCCACTTTTCCTGTTTCTGGTTTTATTTCCATTTCAATTCCATTTCTAATGAAAAACAAAGAGAAGGAATGAGGAAGAGACCAGGAGAAGGGGGGGGGGAGGGAGAGAAGATAGAGCCATACCTATGTTAGGAACAAATGCTGTGTAGAAATATACCAATATATTAATAACAAGGAGTGAAATTATGAGAGACCTTTTCTTTTTATGGATTATCTGTGTTTCCTACAATGACCATATAATACTTTCTCCTCACAGAAAATGCTATCATGCAAATAAGAACTATTTCTGGTGAACCTATTACACTTACAAGAACTTTAAATAATTTTCATGGAATTAAATTTATGAGTTGAGATTTTATTCCTTCCACAGGCAATGCTTTTATTATTCATTTATCCCCACCCACCCACAGAACATAGATGAATTAAGAAAGTTTCATGAACTTTTACTTATAAATGCTGCATAATTTTATATTCCAATAGCAGAGGGTATTTTTAAAGCTCATTTAAATCTATTTATATTTGTAGTTTTCTTCTATAGTTTCCATCAGAGATGGCGTCCATATTGGTTTCTTAAAATAGATATAGAAAAGGAATTCACTGACAATTCATTTGTCATTTACAAAAGAGCCTTTATGTTATATTTCTTTTTTTAATATATTTATTGATTGTGCTATTACAGTTGTCCCATTCCCCCCCCACTCCACTCCATCCTGCCCAACCCCTCCCTCCCACATCCCCCCCCTATAGTTCATGTCCATGGGTCATACTTATAAGTTCTTTGGCTTCTACATTTCCTACACTATTCTTACCCTCCCCCTGTCTATTTTCCACCTATCATCTATGCTACTTATTCTCTGTACCTTTCCCCCCCTCTCCCCCTCCCACTCCCCTATTGACAACCCTCAATGTGATCTCCATCTCTATGGTTCTGTTCCTGTTCTAGTTGTTTGCCTAGTTTGCTCTTGTTTTTGTTTTAGGTGTGGTCATTAATAACTGTGAGTTTGCTGTCATTTTTACTGTTCATATTCTTTATCTTCTTTTTCTTAGGTAACTCCCTTTAACATTTCATATAATAAGGGCTTGGTGATGATGAACTTCTTTAACTTGACCTTATCTGAGAAGCACTTTATCTTCCCTTCCATTCTAAATGGTAGCTTTGCTGGATACAGTAATCTTGGATGTAGGCCCTTGCCTTTCATGACTTGGAATACTTCTTGCCAGACCCTTCTTGCCTGTAAGGTCTCTTTGGAGAAATCAGCTGACAGTCTTATGGGAACCCCTTTGTAGGTAACTGTCTCCTTTTCTCTTGCTGCTTCTAAGATTCTCTCCTTCTGTTTCATCTTAGATAATGTAATTATGATGGGCCTTGGTGTGTTCCTCCTTGGGTCCAGCTTCTTTGGGACTCTCTGAGCTTCCTGGCCTTCCAGGAAGTCTATTTCCTTTGCCAGACTGGGGAAGTTCTCCTTCATTAGTTGTTCAAATAAATTTTCAATTTTTTGTTCTTCCTCTTCTCCTTCTGGCACCCCTATAATTCGGATGTTGGAACGTTTCAAGATGTCCTGGAGGTTCCTAAGCCTCTCATTTTTCCGAATTCTTGTTTCTTGATTCTTTTCTGGTTGGATGTTTCTTTCTTCCTTCGGGTCCACACCGTTGATTTGAGTCCCAGTTTCCTTCGCATCACTATTGGTTCCCTGTACATTTTCCTTTGTTTCTCTTAGCATAGCCTTCATTTTTTCATCTGGTTTTCGAACAGATACAACCAATTCTGTGAGCATCTTGATAACTAGTGTTTTGAACTGTGCATTTGATAGGTTGGCTATCTCTTCCTCACTTAGTTGTATTTTTTCTGGAGCTTTGAAGTGTTCTGTCATTTGGGCCTTTTTTTTTTTTTTTTTTTTTTTTTGTCTTGGCACGTCTGTTACTTTAAGGGGCGGAACCTTAGGTGTTCCCGGGGCGGGGCGGGTAATGCTGGTCGCTGCACTGTGACACTGTACATGGGGGAGGGGCCGAGAGGGAGCAATGGCGCCCGCTCCCCTCTCCACCGGAGCTCAATCTTTCACTCTGCTACCCACAATCAAACTGGGCTCCTCTGGTGCTGGTTCCCGAGTGGGTGGGCTTGTGCACGCCCTAGGCCCCTGTGGGTCTCTCCAACGACCTCTCCTGTGAGGCTGGGAGTCTCTCCTGCTGCTGCCCCAACCCCCACGGGCTCTTTCAATCAGAGGTTTGAGGCTTTATTCCCCTCCCCACCCCACCCCACCCCCAGCACTGGAGCCCTGGAATGCGCAGTCTGCTTTGCTCCCCGCCGTTTGTCCTGTCTATCTGTGCGGGAATGTGGGGCCATGGGGTGCTACCCACCGCTCTACCTGCCCAGTTCTCCGCCACTCTGAGTCCGGCCCTCTCGGTTTATCTGTGCGAACGTGGGGCCGCAGGGTCTGCTAGTGGTGAGACTGCCTGCGCCGTTCGTCCCACACTCCGCCAGTCTCGGTCCTGCCATGGCCACGCTAGTCCTCTCCACCCCTCCTACCGGTCTGGATGAATGTTTATTGTTTATTTCCTTGGTGTCGGACTTCCTTGCTGTTTATTTTCTGTCAGTTCTGGTTGTGCGAGTAGGCACAGTGTGTCTACCTACGCCGCCATCTTGGTTCTCTCCTATATTTCAAACACACATTAAAACAGAGAATTGTTTAGGGAAACTTGTATAAATATAACCTAAATTTAACAAATATTTTTGCTGTATTTTCTTCATGTTTTTAAAAATAAATTAAACATTATGACATTTCATCTCAAAATACTTCAGCATGCATTTCTCACATAACAAAAAAACCCAGTTTTCAATTCTAACAAAATTAACTATAATTTTTTAATTGATTTTGAGAGAGAGAGAAGGGAACAACAATCTGTTGCTCCACTTATTTATGCATTAATTGGTTGCTTCCTGTATGTGCCCTGACTGGAGATCAAACCTGCAACCTTGGTATATTGGAACAATGCTGTAACCAGCTGAGGTACCTGGCTAGGGCCTAACTATAATCCATTAATATCATCTAATATTTAGGCCATGTTTAAATTTTCCAGATTTATCTCTAAAATGTATCTTTGCAGTTATTTATTCAAACTAGGATCCACATAAGGTCCAACTGACCATTTCATTTCTAAAATCTAATCTTTTTAAAATCTAGAAGACTTTCCATTATCCGCTATTTTTTTTTCCTTTTTTAAAATGTCATTGACTTAAGGAAACTTTGTCCATAAAATGTTTTCCAGTAATATAAAGAGTGAGTTGAGGAGAACTCATTGCAAAAATTCATTACAAATATTACCATCTCTAAACTGAAATCAGACTCACATTTTAACATCTAAATTTTACACGTCTTGATCTCGGACAACACAAATGTAATGGGGAAGAGCAAATATTAGAAAAATGCCTTAAAACTAGCATACAAGCAGACTGTTCTAATCGCTTTGTTTTTTGTTATGAAAACTCTATTGTAGGATGAAAGCTGCCTTGCCTTTGAAACCTCTAAACCCGGAAGAGACATCTCAATTTCCCTTCTGGCCTGGAGGAACACAAGCTTAATGTAGCTTGCAGGAAGCCTGATTTCAGCTAGCTTTACCACCCCAGAAGGAGTTAAAATGTGACAGAACAGCACTTTTCCACTTAGGAGGCCCATCTTATCACAAACATCAGGGGTAAGAGAAAACATTTTAAGTTAATGATGTTTACAGCTAACCAGATCTGGTTGAAGCAATTCATTGGACTCCAGTTTGCAAGTCTCATTTCTTATAAGGTTCATTTATCTTAGAATGCTCAACCACCAAACGTACCCTGCCTTCACATGTCTCTGAATATTAAGCTAGACAATGAATTCTTCTCCCAGCTGGCTAACTGTTTTTAACCCCCCAGGCTGCCATAGTAGTATGTGTGCTAATTCAACTGCATTATAAATTCTCTAATATTGAAAAACAACAACAAAAGAGACAAATATTAAGTATAATAAAAGGAATGTTGCTAGGGAGATTTTTATATGATACAACCAAGGAAGTCTTCCATGTATAGAAGGAAGAGTTCTTAGACAACCCAATATATAATGATTGGACATCTGCTGACTGGCTCCTGCCTCCATCTCTACACTGGTCTGGAAGAGGATGTGGCTTTCCTTGCCAGGCCTGGGTCACATGCCCACCCTGAGGTCAGAGGTGAAGTCAACTTCATGCAGACCTAAAGCTGAGAGTGGTGAACAGAGCCTTCCACAAAGAAAATCAGACAGCAGCTACCAGCAGAAGGGAGAATGAATCCTGGACAGGCAAAACCAACAAATGGGCATCCATAGAAACAGCAATAATGAAAACAGGGTTCACAAACATAGAGAAATGATTGCTATTCTTGTGTGCCCCCTCTTTCCTGGTCCCTAAAACTTCTTAACTAACTACCCTCAGCACTTCTCCCAGTGGTATCCCATCCTCTTAGGACTCTGGGTCCATCAGGTCTTTTGGCCTATTGTGTAAGCTTTGGGATGTATCTCCTCTCCCAGGAGAACAAACCTTATCTCCAGCTAAATGCATTTTATGAAGTCCTCAATGGAAAGAGTGTTCTAGTTCCAATCCCTGAAAACACATGACAGTTCAGGATCTGTTGAGTCGAGACCTAGTGGAAGAAATCATTCATTTCTTGATTTGGTTCTTCTAGGTGTTAGAAGGCAACATAAGAACAGTCATTTAATTTTTCAGTGAAAGATAAAATGAAGGCAGGGAGATTATTTAGTTTTAAAGATGATTTTTTTAAAGCAGTTTTAGTTTTACAACAAAATCCAGAGAAAGGTACAGAGATTGCTCCTGTAACCCCAACACCCACACATGCATAGGCCAACAATATCAATATCACTCACCAAAATGGCACTTGCTTTTTTTTAACCAAGAATGAATCTACATTGACACAAAATAATCACCCAAAGTCCATAGTTTACCATGGGGTTCACTCTCGGTGTTATGCACCCTGTGGGTTTGGACAAAAGTGCAGTGACATATATCCATCACCGTAATGTCTTACAGAGTTACTTTTACTGTCCTAAACATTCTCTGTGCCCTGCCTGTTCATCTCTCCCACCTCCCCTCCCCAGAAGCTCCCATAGCAGAGTTTTCCAATCACAACACAGATTTACTTCTCTAGTAAAAAAAAGATGCCTCTCTTGCCCTGGCCAGTGTGGCTCAGGTGGTTGGAACATTGTCCCATGAACCAGAATGTCAGAGGCCTTGCTCCTCCATCAGGGCAGGTGCCTGGGTTGTGGGTTCAGGCCCTGGTAGTGGCACATACAAGAGACAACCAATCAATGTTTCTCTTTTTTGCCAATGTTTTTCCCTCTCTCTCTCCTTCCCGTCCCCTCTCTCTAAAATAGCATGTCCTCAGATGAGTATAAAAATAAATGATAATATTTAATTTTTTTTAAAAAGCCTCTCAGAGATTCTCTGGCCCAGTGAGGTTGTATGGTCTTGCCTTGTGTTTTGTTTTGTTTTTTCTTCCCTTCCCCTCCTGCAAACAGCTCAGAAGCAGAGGGAAAACTCAGTAAACAGGTGCATAAGATCCCTCTGGCCCTCCCAGAGTCACTTATCAGAGCCTTCCAGCAAGGGCCATATCTGTGATGAGAGATGCATGGCAAATATTAGAGGAAAATAAATTTTAAAATAAAAGGAAAATGAGTAACATTTCCAAGTGAATTTATGTTCATACAGAATATTTGTGGAAACATGCTTTTCTACTTTGGAGATTCTGCTAATCCATCACCATGACACTAATGTTGCAAGCAGCAAATCTGTCAGGTGGTGGTGACCATTATTTTTTAATAGACCACTCCATTTTCAGCAATCACACTAACAGAATCAGGACAGCCTGGTCTGCTTGCAGGAGATGCAAACTTGGAAACGCTTCACAAATGCTCCCCTACACACACAGAGGGCTTGCTCACAGGCTGCCTAGATGCACAATAGGAGAGTAATGTCAAGGGAACCTCCAATAGGTAGATTCTTCCAGAACCTGGTAAACATCTGTGTGGTGCCTACACACCGGTGCTGAGTTTGTCCTTGTTTTTCATAAAACTGTTTTCATTTCTCCCAGAAAAGTTCTACTCGAGGCCTGGGTCTATGGTCTTTGCTTTCAGATTATATAGATGCTACAACACATGATCTGCATCATGCAAGCCAGAGTACGATTTTAAAACTGCCTACCAAAGGGCACTAAGAGAGAGTGTTTTTATTTTGTTAAAGTTTCTGATGTGTTTGTGACGACATTAGCATGCCATTCATTCATTCATTGATTTGACGAGTACCTCAAATGGTGGGAACTATGCTTAATGTCATGGAATATGAACATTCATAAGTCATGCTCCCTGCTCTCTCATGAGAGGGAAAGGCACAGTTGGCCATGCTGAATATGAGAAGTAACTAAGTGGGAAGCCAGAAATACAGGTAAGGATCTATGAAAGCATATAGGAATAAGTGATTTATGAATCTTCTTGTGACTCCAGAAAAACATCAAGGAGGGGACTTTTTGGACTTTGACTTTGGAAGATAGCTAAGAGCTACTGTTTTATTACTGCCTTGTTTCAAAAGTAATATGTTAGTAATGTATAAAATATTTACATAAACAAAAGCCCCATAATCCTACCACTCAAATATAATTATCCGTTGGTATTCCCATTTTTTTCCTGCATATGAGTTTTTCATAAAAATGTGATCACATTTCATGATTGGAGCTCAGGCCTGCTCAACCTGCCATGTGGGTGCGTGCATGTGTGTTGTGGTATCACAACAGACGCTCTCTTACCCGACATAACCAGAAGTACTAGACACTTTCTCAGGAAAAACATTACTCAGCGGACGCAATCACCAAATATAATAACAATGCCTGAAAGATCTTATTTTAACTTCACATAAAGTCATGTGCCTTCATTGACCACCCTTCAGATGCGGGGCGAAGGCCTTTCCTTTGGGTGTGACAACACTGGGGGAACGCATGTCAGCTGTCCTCATGCACTATGGACAATTTCTAGTTTCAAGTTCTTTACCATGGAGGAAGAATTTAGAGATACTTACAGAGCAATCTAAGTGCAAAAACCTTTACAACTCTTTTCTAGTCTTTTTAGTTGCCACACCCACCTAATTCCATAGAGTTTTCCAGTGACAACCATGTATCCATCAGTCATCCCAAAGTGTTCGACTTCATCTTTGTAGAAAGATAGGTCCTCTTCATGTTCACTCTCTTATATCCCCAGTTGACATAATACTTAAACACATATAAAGATGCAATTATAATATCCAATATAATTAGCCATCAGCATGTTGGGGAGCCAATGACTCAACCAGCAGCAGCAGAAAAGGACAGGAGTACTTTTGATTCCCCAGCAGCAAAAGCATTCAGGCTGCCATGGACTTCAGTCCGCAATTCTTACACATGTAACCTATTAAGCCCAGCAAATTGGTTAAAAGTCATTTCTACTCTTTCTGAACCCTCTTTCTATGTCATTGCATTACTTTTCTCTTGTTGATGTAACAAATTGCCATAAACTTAGCAGCTGAAAGTGACACACTTATCTCATGGTTCTGTAGGTCAGAAGTCTAGGTGGACTCAACTGGGTTCTCCCCTTAGGGTCTCACAAGGCCAACATTAAGGCCTGCTGGGCTCTTATCTGCAAGTTCTTGGGAAGAGTCCACTTCCCTGCTTATTCATGTTGTTGGTCAAATGCAGTGCCTTTTAGTTGTAGGTCAGAGGTCCCCATTTCCTTGCAGGCTGCCGACTAAGGACTGCTCTCAGCTTCTAAAGACTGTGAATTTCTGTGCTCCTCCATCTTCACACCAGCGAGGGTGTGTCAAATGCCCCCTATGTTTCAAAACTATTAATTCCCCTTCTGCCACCGGAAGAGAAAACTCTCTGCTCTTAAAAAGGCTCATGTGATTGGGTCAGGCCCACCCAGATAAAAACTACCAAAGTCAACTGTACCATATAAAAAAGCATAATCATGGAAGTAGTAACTCACCATACCAATGGGTTCTAGGGATTAGAGCAGTCAGCCTTGGGAGCCATTTTTAGAATTCTGCCTACCAGAGTTGTTAAAATGGGGACAGAAGGGAAGAACTTTCCAGGCTAAGTGAACAGCATAAGCAAAGAAAGACATACGGGCGTGACAGGGCCTCAAGTGAACAGCTTGGGAATAGCAACACTGTAACGTCCTTCAGTCCCAGCTGTGGCCTCCTCTGCTTCTAATGTCCCAGCTAAAAATGGACCAAAGAAAGTAAAGGAACGTGAGAAATACCTTATGCTAAGACATCTAAATAATATTTCCTTGGGTTGCATTCTAATGATTAGTTTAAGAAATGAATTAAGACCCTGAGGAAGTGCCATCACATTCTATCCCCAGGGAGCAAGAATGAAGACTTGAGAATAATATCCATTTGTCTATTGACAAAGAACGATGAGATGATATCAAAATGCACCCACTTTCCAGCCATTCAAGAAGGAACCAATTTAAATGAGAATTCCCAATGCTACCAGGTAAAACGGATATGGTAAAAACTTGCAATGTAAATGAATACAACTCATTAAGGATGCAAATTTGCACTAGGCTAAAAAGCATAAAAATATTCATACCCTTTGACCTCATTTTCAGAACTTTATACCAAAAAAAAATCCAAAAGAATTTTTTAATTATGCTGTAAAAATACACTTTGTAGGAACCTTTATATACTATATTTCATCTAAACATACATAATTGAAAATGATCTGGTAAATTATTCTTACTATTCAAAGGAATATTATACAGATATTAGCATTTTAATTGTGAGGAGTAAAATGAAATACTGAAAAATGTGTATGGCACCTTAAGTTTAAAAGTAAAATGCAAAACATTATCTATTCTACTATTGCAAGTGCAAAACCTTATCTATTCTATTAACTGTGTAAAAATATACTTTTGTGCATAACCAAAATTGGGGAGGCAACTTGAAAAATGAAATAAATTTGAGTAGGATTGTGGATGAACTTTTCCTTTCATTTTAATTTATATTAACAGTGCTATGTAGTTGCTGGTGCAATAAATAATAATGATAATAAGCTTTTTAAAAAATATTATATATGAACTTTGAAAGTCTGACTACTGTGAATGTTCCTGCACTCTCAATGGTTTTAAATGGACCAAAGACAGCTAATCAAACATAATGTAGGTTAAAAGTCAGGGCCACAGCAAAGTGCGCCTTCACCTCTTAGCTCAGTGCCTCAGAGCAACCCAACAAAACGGAATCACAAGTACATTTCCCTTCTATACATTTTTCATTTTACTTCTAGGAAATAAGCGCATGTGGTATTAAAATTGCGTCCTCTGCCATGTGGAACAATGAGGAATGTGAGGAGGTGAAGAACATCAATACACTTCACAATTCCTGGAGATAGGAAAAAACCCTCAGTGTTTCAAAGACAATGAAGAGGGAGTCAAGCCTTCTTAATCAGGCCTGTCATCTGGAGAGTTATTAATTAAGAGAGGCTTTGTTTTTCATTTATCATTTGGTAACTCTGGTTTAAAAAATCTCTTATGTGGATTCACATTCCCCACCTGAAATGAGACAGATGTTACATTCAACTGCTGGAAAGTGATTTAAAAGCAAACAAACCGAAGTCATACCATTTTGCCTTAAGTTGAAACAAACTTACCAGTCTCTCTATTGTACAGATTTCATTATTTGCAAATATACAAGAGTGTCTACCTCTTTCACTCTCAAACGAAATTGATTTTTATTCTGTTTTGCTGGGAACTGGCTCTTGTTCTTAATGTGCTTTGCACTGCCCTGAATCTCTAATCCAGAAGTCCACTAGAAGTTCACTAGTGGTGGGGAGAAGATCTCAGCCCCCATTAGGGTCAGTGATTGATCAAGGAGCATTGACCTGCCTCATCTCTATTGCTTTCTAATTGCCTCTGGTTTTATTTCCATCAAAGAAGCAAACATTTACCATATTTGAAATTCCTCCACTAGTCAGCAACACTCAGGAAAAATTCATGTCTCTTCCAGCACTAGGGGATCTATTGCAAATCCTTTAAATTGTCGTATTATCCTCTCATTTGCTTCTCTTTTAGCAAAGCAAATGATTAAAATTAAATTTTCATTTAGAAGTATAATTATTTTAAAGGAGGCCAAGGCTTCATGTTAAACAAATTCACCTCAGCAAATAGAATGAGGATTTGGAATTCGATTGAAGAGTAAATGAATTAAGCATAATTTGGTTAGGTGAAGCAACCTGTATCATCTTATTTATTTAAACAGATTTCTCTCCTTATTCAGTTGTCATGTATGTAGTGTGGTTTTTATTCCTTCAATAAATGTCTTGGCTTCACAGAGTGAATCAGAAACATTTTTACTGTCATCCAGGAAGGGGATTTTCTACATACAAGAAAATGAATTAATGTGATTTCCCTCAAAGAGAGTGGAAGGGTATAAATTAGGAAAGTAGCAATAATACTAATCTGAATTTCTAATCCTTAAAAACCCCCCATGAAACATGAAACTTTGATGTAACTAAAATAAGCTGGTTTAGTATTATGAGTGAAGAAGACCATGATCAGTGCCTAAAAAGCTCTGACATAGAATGTAACAAAAGTGATGGAATGTCACTCCTAAAACAAGCTGACAAAAGACTGTAACTTCCCTCTTTCTCATGTTCTTCCATTGTCTTCTCTCTTGCTCTGATAGAGCAAGAAATTTTGAACTGCCCTATGGAACTAAGGATATCCTTCAGCCAACAGTCAGTGAGTCCAGTGGCCAGCAGGAAACTGGATCCTCCCAGCCACCTTGTGAGTGAGCTGGGAAAGTGGATCCTTCTGAAATGGAGCCGTGACATGATGGCAGCCCCAGCCAACACCTGACTGAAGCCTGTGAGAGACCTCAGCTATGCCCAGATTTTTGACCTATGAGATTATAAATGAATTTTTAAGACACTAATTTTGAGGTAATTTGTTATATAGCAATAGATAACTAATACACTAATCAATAAGTTTGTGCCTGGCAGAGCATCTCTCCCATGGGCACATTCACATTGAAATGCCTGGGCTCTATCTAGCAGCTGAATCAAAATTATGTCAAATGATAAGGAACCGTGCTAACTCAGTTAACCATCTAGGCTGTTGGTACCATGATGATGAGTCTAGGAGCTGGTGGGGAGGGAGGCCAAGGTAGAGATCACAACAAATATACAATGGAAGTGCTACCTCTTTGTCTCCCTTACCTTAAGATTTTACCACCCCCCCCACAACAGTCCAATACGCTTACTAGATTTTATTGAGGGGCAGGGGCAGGCCTGGCTCTAAATTCATGTGAACAGGCTACGAGTACAAATGAAGGCCCACATACTAAATGTTTTCATATCTTATAGTTATAACCAAGCTGTACCTGCAGCAAATTGCATGTTTCTCCCTGAGAGTTCCCCTACTCCTCACTCAACCAGCCCTCTTTTCAAGGAGGCCAACGCACTCTGCTCTGCGCTGCAGCACCAGCCCTTGATCCTGTGAGCTTAAGTGGGATCAAGAACATGCCGAGGCAGAACAGGCTGGACACCAGGCTGGACTCCAGGTATGCCTAGACTGGCCCAACTAGGGATGGGGAACAACCCAGTCAAGCTCCCTGGGGAGCTGGGTCTGGCTGGGAAGCCAGCCACAACTTTTATGCTGAAAGACCTACCAACCAGCAAAGGGCTGTGCCCCTGCCAGCTCATGGAGAGAATTATGCAAAACCTCCAGAGGTCAGTCCCTAACCAGAGTGAAGCAGGTGAGATGAGCTCAGTTTATCCCACACAATCACCGTGTAATCCTCATCACATTAGAAGGCCAAAACTGGAAGGAAAGCCTGAGAGAGGGTTTTACTAAGCAGCAACCAGTTGCTTAATTATGCAGAGTACAGGAAGCAGTTTACAATCTACTAAGTCCTTCATACCTGTTAGGTAGATGTTCTGAAGAAGCCATGCTTCCAGTCTCAATAGTACAATGCACAAGTCTACTTTTATTCAAGAGAAATGAATTTTAAAAAATAACAATAGTGGTAGCTAATATCCACTGAACATTTACCCAGTGCCAGGTACTACGTTGCCTGCTTGCCCTGGATAACCTCGCCAAGTTCTGGACAACTCTGTTGGATGGGGAGAAATATAGTAAGAGGAGGAAGCAGAGATCCCGAGGGGTTTACTCCTTACCCTGGCAAGTGGCAGAGGAGGGAAGTCAGCATTATTCAAGATTGTGCTCTTAGCCTGGACACATACCTTTCTGGCCAATTGCTTAAATCAAAGCCTAAACCCTAAGAGAGAAGTGACCTATCCTAGGCTACACATATTCCAATGCATCACTCTCTACTCCCTCCTTACAGAGCAGAGCCCTTGACAGTGAGACTACCCGAGCCCCCTCTATAGCTAGCTGTCTGAGAGAGCCTGGGAAGGTTGTTTACCTTCCTCTTATCTCTCTTTCCATATCCTCCTCTAGTTGCTAGTCCATCATCAATAGTATACAGAAGAGGACTCTGTGACAAAGGGGCTAAATTACTTTCCTAGAATAAAAGTTAATGGGACTATAGTTCTGCCTAACATCTATTAGGCATTCAATAAACACTTAATGAATGCACAAAATTTTTTAAATAGTTTAGTTTATATATATACTAAACTAATTAGATTGTATAGTATACAGTCAATATGCTCATTTTTATTTTATTTTTCAATTAGAGTTTTCATTTCATATTATATTAGTTTCAGACATAGAGCATAGTGGTCAGACATTTGTATAATTTATGAAGTGACCCCCCCCCCAGTAAGTCCAGTACCCACATGGCACCACACATAGTCGTTACAATATTATTGACTAGAATCCCTATGTTGCACTTTACATCACCACGACTATTTTGTAAGTGCCAATTGGTACTTAACATCTTTATTAATTTTAATATGAACATATTTGATGACTCCCTCTCTCTCTTTCTCTCACTAAACACAGTTCCATCAGGGCAGGGCCTGTCTGTTTTGTGCACTAGGACTTAGAACAGTGCCAGGCACATAAAAAGAATCAATAAATATGTACTCAAATATTTATTGAATGCCCTCTGCCTAAATGTTAAGCAGAGTGCCAGGCACTCCGCTGAGTCCTTTGTTTCCCAGGGGGATATAGTTTAATGGAAAAAGCATTGGGCTAGGAGTTAAGAATCATGACTCTGTTCCTGCTTCTACACTAGCTCTGTGGCCTTGGGCAAATCACATAACCTCTCTGAGCCTTAGTTTTCACACAGGTAACATCATTTAATAACACTGGCCTGCCTATTTCATAAAGGTGCTGTAAGAGCAAAAGTGAAATAATATCATTACTTATTATGCTAATGACACACAAGCATTAAACTAATACTTGCTAAATTAACTAAATGTAAACCAAGCATTATGAAAACAGGATCCAGAGTTATAGCCACCAACTGTAGAGTGTGGCCTTGGCTGGCTATTCCAAAATGGCCAGAGGTAGGATCTCCAATAGATCCTTCATAAAGTGATCTTTCTAGAACATCCCATGCTTAATGTGTTTTTATCTTGACTAAGTACAGACACCTTGCCTCATGTGTGGAACACGCACCAAGGGAGATGACTTTAGTGGAAGGTGGAAATGTTAAATTGAGTCTCTTTCAACTTTTGATATCACTCAAGGACAGAGCCTTGTTTGGGGGTAGTCTTTGACATCTCCCTAGTAACATGCTAGAATCCAATTTTAAGAAATAGAGAATAAGCCTTAGGCTCAACAACTGTACCTAGCAACAGAATCAAACCATAATTTAATAATATGGTTTTATTTTCAATATACTCATTTATGGCAAGCAATACTAGTTTGCCACTTACGATAATGATATAACTTTTTTTACATTTATAAAAGTGGGTAGCTGCCCTGGACGGGTAGCTCTGGTTGGTTAGAATGTCATCCCCATAAGCCAAGTTGCAGGTTTGATCTCTGGTAGGGCACATACAAGAAACCACCAATGAATGCATAAATAAGTGGAACAACACCTCTCAACTCTCTCTCTCCCTCTGTGTGTGTGTGTGTGTGTGTGTGCACGCGCGCGCGCGCGTCTGGTTCTCTCTCCCTTCTTCTCTCTCAAAAAACAATGAATCAATTTTTAAAAATGCAAACGTGGGTAGCTTTAACTAAAATTATTAAGCCCTGGGTCTGTCACTCAAAGCTGGCTTTCTCCCTGCCTCCCTTAGCCTCTAGTTAGGCTCAATATTCATCAGAACGTCTGCCAGTTGGGTGCAAGAAAGCTTCTCTTCTCCAACAGAGGGATCATTGTTTTCAGTGTGGTGCCGATTGGCCCACGCTGGTCACACTCCTTCCCTGACCCAATCCCAGTGGCCAGGTGTGAGATGCACTGATGGGCTCGGATCAATGGAGCCCCTCCCCCACCTCATCAGAATGAGGTCACTCCCCTGCAAACCTGCTGGGAGTAAAGGAAGCAGATTCCAGGAGAAAGATCCCAGGAATGGTCGCTGTGGAAGCCAGAAGCTACTCCTGACCTTTCTGGGCCCTGCAAGTTCACTTTCACTTCGGTGTAAGATGCACCCCCCCCCCCCCCCCCCCCCCCCCCGCTGCAAGGGCTTGGAGAGAACTTGCAACAGACTAATAATGCAAGCCACACTTCCGCCGCTGACCTCGGCGATGCGGAGCTGGTCAGAGGCTAGCGCACAGTAGGTGCATAAGAAAAATGTGTTTAGAGAACCCATGAAAAGTCCAAGGCTGGCGGAAGTCGCCTTGCTGCCCTGAGCTCTTCCTCCATCATTTATTAAAAGCAGTGATGACGCTTCCAAATCTCTCAGACCTGCTGAGAGACTTCACACTCAACGGCTGAGGGAGCCCCACACCTGGGGGCGAGGAGCGAGGGTCCTCCCAGGAAGGCTCGTTGCTGCCATCCAGGGGCGCTGGGAGCATCCAGTCTCCGGGCGCCTCCAGAATCTACCTGGTGGGCACCTCTCTGCGCGCTTGAATGCTTCAGCATTTTGCTGCACGGCTCCTAGGATTTCAGAAGCAATGTCTAGGACCGCACGCAGTGACGGAGAGAGAGTTGGGAGGTGCCCTGCAGGGAGGGGATGGGACGCTCCTCCCAGAGTCCCAGATGGCGAGGAGGGGTTGGGGGTGGGAAGCTATTAACAAGGAAATAAAGAAAACATCAGGGCAATTAGCGACGGCTTGAGATGCGGGAGAACAAGCCGAGCTGGCAGCCTCGAGGGACCACCCCAGGCGGCATCTGGAGGGTGTGCAGGGCCACCCCTCAGCGCTCACTACGCGATCCTGGGACCTCCTCTTCCCCCGGTGGAGCCGCGGATGTCAACGCGCTCACTGGGAGCTTCCGCAGCCGGCAAAGCAGCTGGGGATTGGGTATTTATTTATCTATTTATTTGAGACCTGGTGAGTCTGGCCCAAAGCTTTCTCCCCACTTTCTTGTCAATGTTTTTCTCATTGTAATCTCCTTTACTACTTCTCTCAACACCCTTAAGTGCATTTAGTTGAAGGAAAAATTGACCCATGGAAGTCTCTTTGCATTGTACCCAAGGCAATATGTTTTTGAACTTCCTAATGGCCCTAGGAATCCCCTCAGGGCCCTGCTTCTAATAAAACAAACCTCAAAAGTGAAATAAATGAGTTTTCTGACCCTGTCAATCCTCTTCAGAATTGTGACCCAACTAGAGGGCCCAGCTTGGACTGCCTGGATGAAAGCTGTGCCTCCAGGTGTGGGACCTGTGCCCTTCAACCACTCTAAGCAGAGGGAACCAAGGGGCACACCAGCTCCTTCTGTTGAGCTTTTACTAGGGCTGGATCAGGGTGGGGGTTCTACAGAGCGATCTGAGGGACTATTATTAAACACATTTTACAGGAAAGTGAGGCCTGATGATGAGTGACTTGCCCAAGTTTCCCTCCTTTGTGAGCTGTAGAGTTAGGACCAGATTCCTGGTCCGTGGGTCTACAAATGCCCTTGAACCTCTTCATGCCAGTAAGTCTCACTGGTTTAGTCTCAGTGATATTAGCCACCACTCAACTTAATGAGATCAGCTACAAACAGAGTGACTATCATTTGGGGGCAGTGGCTGTGTTAACCATTCACCCTTCACAGGCCACTTGCCAGCAGTTTCAGTTTCTGGAACACATTAAATAAGACCTTATTTCATTTCGTTGACTTTGTGGTAGAAGCCATAGCAGTGGTCAATTTTCCTGAGGACCAATAAATCTAGGTGCAGTCTGGCACTCCAGTGTGTGCACTGTACATAGAAATGCATCTGCCCACAGTGATAACAGCACCGCAGAAAGTTTAGCATCATGAAAGCATATTTCCTTGCTTACATTTTCTGAGACAGATTTTCTCTTTTTCAGAGTCCTTGGGCTTAAAGCCTCCATAATGCATTGTAATCTAAAGTTAATACAGTGGAGCTTAAAATGGAGTGTCTGTCCAAGGCTAAGATTTAGAGCAACATCTTTGCCAGTTCTCCAGTTTTCCCCTTGAAGAAAATTTTCCATTCTCTTAAGACCTGTTCACTGTATCAGAAGAAAATCTGCCTATTTCTTTAGTGAAATTTCTCCTTTATTTTGGCCTAGTAATAGGGTAAAAACTAAATGTACCAATAAAGAAATACCTATGTGTCATGGAAGGGGGGGAAGGGGGAAGGACTGACAATCTAAGGATAAAAATTAAATTAATTTAAGATCAGTGACTTCTAGGCTAAAAGGAATAAATCTTTCAACTCCTCATGTTTCCTGAATGTCTATCATGTGCCCGGCCCACACTGAAGCACTGGAGAAAAAAACAGACTCCATCCCATCCTTTGTGGACTCAGAGCAAAGAGGAGATTGCTGAAGACAGACCTGAGCCCCATAGTTACTAATTACTATGGTAATATATAACTAGAGGATGAAACCCATTCTGGGGTCAGGGAAGCTTCCCCAAGGGGAGAACGGTCTCAGCTGAACTGAAAAGTAAAGAGCCAGACAAAAAGCACTCCAAGCCGTGGAGAGTATGTGAAGACCAGAAGCAGGAGGAGAAGCTGGTGGGAAGGAGGAACTGAGAGGATTCCAGAATGGCTGAAGGGGAAAGATTAGGAAGAGAGTGGTGCCAACCCATCAGTAGACCCGACTTTGCCATAGGAACCTACCCGGGTGGCGTAGACCATGAGAGGGCAAGCGCCATGAGGACTGGGACCAAGCCTGCTTTGGCTTGCCATACTTGGCATACTTGATAGCTCAGTGCTAGCACATAGTAGGTTCTCCTAAAATAGCAGCTATTTCTACATTGTTGTCACAAATCCTCATGCATAATAACCCCTGTTTCTCTCTACTTCCTTCTCCCTCCTCCTTCAAACGAAATGGTGTTTCTGTTTCTCCCACTTTCCCTTTTCCTGATTGGAAGGTCATAGATCCCCTCTCCTTTCTTCCCATATTGCCATATAGCATATTTAACAATTCCTTGCAGTGCCAAACAAATGGGGGAAATCATCCAGCTAGATTACTAAGGGGGAAAAATACAGGACACTTTTGCCTCCTAAACAAATAGCCATCCATTCCAGGGTGGCTCAGATCTGGACAGGGCTGGTGGATATTTATATAACCAACCAGCAAAATACAGAGGACTTTCTAATTTGTGCTTTAAGTGACAAGTAATTTATACCCAAAGGGAGTGTTCTAATTCATTATTAAGCTCCTCTTCATTGATTGCATTGCCAAAGCCTGAGGTGGCACACAATGAATGTTGTGTGCCCTGAGTGCCAAATTGGTCCCTCTGGGACTGGAAAGGCATTTTGGAAACCATGTTCAAGGCAGGTGTACACAAAATTTTGAGACGTCAGAGCTCATCTCTTACTGTGGCAGAAATCACCAAAGCTTTGGCTTCTCAAAAAAAAATTGGCACCAAGTACTCTCCAGATACTCATACATATGTTGTATTTTGTTTTGTTTTCAAGTACTTTGGATTCCAGGAGACCTTCATAGCAACCTACTTAATAAGCAAATCATCCTGAAGATTTATTTGAGTTCCTCAGACTTCTGGGACAGTCATCCTTTGCTTCTATATCCAATTAAGATAACTTACATTGTCATCCCACTGTTGGTGACAGATCCAAAGGCTTCCCCAAGAGCTCAAAGATCCAGGTTTCTGTCCCCTCTTGCTCCGAGTTCTCACTCAGAGCTCACATCTCCAGCCCCTTCTCTCAAGCACGAGCAAAGCCACCTCCCTTTTATTTGCCAAGTGCTCTGTATATAACAGACCTGTATAAAATCTGGAGACAGCAGGTAAGTACAGCATAGGGCAGGGTTAGGAAGAAAACTACAAACTGACTGCTGGGCGTGGATAGTTACAGAAAATCCATTCACTATCCCTTAACTATCCCCTATCCACTACCTCTTCCTGGCTGCAGTCTCTTTGGGCCCTTGGGTCACTGGCCCTTTTTTCTCTCATCTCCCAAAGCTTTTTCCCTCTCTTTTCTCCAGATAGTCTACCATTTCCCTGTCATTCAAAAGGCAACTATTGACATTTTGTGTTTTCAAATAGCAATTGTTTCCTCTGTGTTGCATGTTTACTGGAGACCCTTCAAGAAGAGGAGCCTGTCTTTAAAACTCAAAACTTACAACTTCTGTTTCAAAAATTCAACAGCTCCCTTAGTGCTGAGTCTTCTGCCCCCTCTGCATCTCTCAGCCCTTGAGAAGGATATTTCTAACATGGAGAAATAGCTCTACAACTGCCATTCTATGAGAACTTGCTACGTACCAGGTGCTTAACAGGCCTTGTTTCATTTCATCTTTATAATGGCTCTATATGATTAGCATCATTCTCTCCATTTAACAGACCATAATCGTAATACAGATAAGATTTATTAGCTCTGTGCTAAGCTCTGTGCTTAGCTCTGTGCTAAGCACTTTGCATGAATCACCTTGCCAAATCTTCACAACTCCATGAAGTTTGGGATCATTATCATTCCCATTTCACAGATGAGTAAACTGGAACTCAGAGAGGAGAAATGATGGGTGTGGGCAACATCCAAACAAGAATGGAGCCCAGATCCCCATGACTCCCAGGCCTGTGATTTTTCACTATATCACTGGGCTTCAGTATGACTGAGCTCCACGAATTTGGGGAAAATTCCTTTAGAATACCATGAGCAATGATCTTCCTGAACTAGCTCTGAGCTAGCCCAGGGTGTGCCTTAGAGCAGGTCTTCAGAATTAGTTGTCCACTGAGTGAGGGATATTGGCTCTGGATTCAGTCTGCAGAGACTCCCAGGAGCACCCCTCCTGGTTAAGGTGGCTTGTTTCTCACACTGAGTCTTTTCTTGGTTACCATTGGGTATCCCCAGAGATGATTCAGTTGAGGGAGTGCCCAGCAATTAAGAAGAAGCCACGTTGCTGAGAGTGCAGCATTACATTTTCATGGGGAGAATGAGGAAAAAATGGTAATCGTTGGCAAGAATAAACTAGGCTGTTTTCTAACAAAACTCATGCCATAACCACCCCTCATTTCCCTGGATCTCTTCAGAGAGGGTTGGACTGTGGCATAACAAAAGACCCTGGTGTCACTGAGACTTGGAAAATCCCAGTGCTCTCTGGTCAGCTAACAGGACCTGTGCTTTTTCTCTTCGTTTCCACATTGTGTCAGAAACCTGGCATCCTAAGCACTCAGAGGAACACTGGCCTGGCACTAATGAGATCAGGAGGTAATTCTCCTGGGATCTGAGATTGAGAAAATGACATTCCTGGCCTCTCCAAACCTAGGGTCTGGGTTCAGGAAGGAGGATGAGCTGGAGGGGCTGCTGCTGTTCTGGTCAAGCCCATGTCTGAGAGAAAGGTTTCCTTGCCAGGGAGCTTTAAGGGAAGATACAGGAGAGATCGAGATGAACCCTTGCACAACACTGCTGGCAAAGCTATACACCTCCTTGCTTTTCAGAAGGACAAAAAAGAAAGAAACACGGTAACACCCACTATGGAGAGAGTGTAGAGACTGGGCTCTTTTGAGAGTAACTACCAGAAGTCAGACTGGCAATATGTGTTACAGAGCTTCAAAAACATGCATTTCATTTGACCCAGCTATTCTACTTCTAGGAATTTATTCAAAAAGAATGATTTAGAATGTGCAATATTTTATCTATAAGAATGTTTATTCACTCAGTGTCTTTATAATAACATTAAACTGGAATCAACCTAAATGTCCAACAACAGAAAATTGGTTCAAATAATTTTGGTTCATCCTCACAATGGCATCCTCAGCAGTCACTAAAACAATCATGTACAGCTCTGTTGACGAGGAAAGATATGACATAATGTTAAAGTGGATTAAGTCAGTATGTTTCCATTTGTGTGTGTGTGTGTGTGTGTGTGTTTGCAGTGGGTATTTCTTAGTGGCAGAATTATGAGAGTTTGTTTCTTCTTTATACTTTTAGGTAGTCCATGGACATTTTGTAAGCTTGAAAAAACTATAATCAGGAAAAGAATCCATAATGATACTTCTATTTCTTTAAAAAGGACTATTTATCAAGAAACACAAGGACAAGGACCAATCCTAGGAGGTTCCCATATAAGCTAAAGGATAGGAATCAGCTGGCCACTGAACAGGCTTTGGAACAGAGTTTGTGCCTCTACTCTTAAAGAGTAAAGCATCCCCTCTTCCACCAGACCACCCAGCCAGCATGATTTATGGGCAGTGGTCTGTGATCTCTCACCTTTCTGTTCAAGGTTTCAGCTACCCTATTTCTCAGTGTTACACTCCACAAAGCCATTCACCCTTTAAGGATTTACTAAGTGCTCATCCTGTGCCAGGCACTGAGCTGAGCGTCCGGGATTCAGAGGACAGGATGATACAGCCCATGATTAGAAGAGAAGCCTGTCCAGTGGCAGAGCATTCCCCACTGGATACCTCTAGCATATGATCTTCATCTATTGGGGCGTCTTCCTTCCCCACCTTGTTTCACCCTTGTTTTCTATTTCAACTCCTCTTTCAATCAGTCCAGTGCATGGCACATAGCAGAATCTTAATAAACATTTATGGAATGAATGGCTAGATGTAATTACTATCAGAAAAACAGTATGAGTCTTTTTTTTAATATATTTTATTGATTATGCTATTACAGTTGTCCCATTTTCCTCTCTTTATTCCCTTCCGCCTTGCACACCCCCTCCCACCCTCATTCCCCCCACTTTAGTTCATATCCATGGGTCATATGTATTTAAGTTCTTTGGCTTCTACATTTCCTATACTATTCTTAACCTCCCCCTATCTATCTTCTACCTACCATTTGTGCTACTTATTCTCTGTACCTTTCCCCCCGCTCTCCCCACTCACTCCCTCACTGATAACCCTCCATGTGATGTCCATTTCTGTGATTCTGTTCCTGTTCTAGTAATTTGCTTAGTTTGTTTTTGTTTTTGTTTTAGGTGTGGTTGTTAATAACATAAGCTTATTGTCATTTTACTATTCATAGTTTTGATCTTCTTTTTCTTAGATAAGTCCCTTTAACATTTCATATAATAAGGGCTTGGTGATGATGAACTCCTTTAACTTGACCTTATCTGGGGAGGACTTTATCTGCCCTTCCATTATAAATGATAGCTTTGCTGGATAGAATAATTTTGGATGTAGGTCCTTGCCTTTCATGACTTTGAATACTTCTTTCCAGCCCCTTCTTGCCTGCAAGGTTTCTTTTGAGAAATCAGCTGACAGTCTTATGGGAACTCCTTTGTAGATAACTATCTCCTTTTCTCTTGGTGCTTTTAAGATTCTCTCCTTATCTTCAGTCTTGGGTAATGTAATTATGATGTGCCTTGATGTGTTCTTCCTTGGTTCCAACTTCTTTGGGACTCTCTGAGCTTTCTGGACTTCCTGGAAGTCTATTTCCTTTGCCAGATTGGGGAAGTTCTCTTTCATTATTTGTTCAAATAAGTTTTCCCTTTCTTAGTCTTCCTTTCTCCCTCTGGTACCCCTATGATTTGGATTTTGGAATGTTTAAAGATGTCCTAGAGGTTCCTAAGCCTCTCCTCATTTTTTTGAATTCTTTTTCTTCATTCTGTTCTGGCTGAATGTTTATTTCTTCCTTCAGGTCCAAATTGTTGATTTGAGTCCTGGTTTCCTTCCTGTCACTGTTGGTTCCCTGTACATTTTCCTTTACTTCACTTAGCATAGCCTTCATTTTTTCATCTAATTTGTGACCATATTCAACCAGTTCTGTGAGCATCCTGATTACTAGTGTTTTGAACTGTGCATCTGATATGTTGGCTCTCTCTTTGTCGCTTAGTTGCATTTTTTCTGGAGCTTTGATCTGTTCTTTCATTTGGGCCTTTTTTCTTTTTTTTTTCTTTTTGGTCCGAGCTCACCTGTTACATAGTAAGGGGCAGAACCTTCTGTGTTCACCAGAGCGGGGCAACCCACTTCGCTGGGTTGTGACACTGTATGTAGGGGAGGAGTGCCACTTGCTCTGCTCTCTTCCAGTTTTCAGTCACTTCCCTGCTACCCACAAGCAAATTGGGCCCTTCTGATGCTGATTCCTGGTGGGTGGGCCTGTGTACATTCTAAGACCCTGTGGGTCTCTCCATCGAACTCTCCTGTGAGGCTGGGAGTTTCTCCCACCACTGCCTCAACCCCCACAAGTGTTTTCAATCAGAGGCTTTGAGGCTTTATTTCCCCCGTGCTGGGACCCTGGGTTGTGCAGTCTGTCTTGCTCCCCAGTTGTTCCTCCCAGTTTATCCTCACACAAATGTGGGACCCCCCAGTCCACAATCCACCAGCTCACATGGTCCACCAGCTGCAGCCTTGCCGAGAGTCCTCTCTGCCCGGCTGCCTGTCTCTGTCCCTCCTACCGGTCTGGATGAATGTTTCCTCTTTAACTCCTTGGTTGTCGGACTTCCATACAGTTCGATTTTCTGTCAGTTCTGGTTGTTTTTTTGTTTTTAAATTTGTTGTTGTCCCTCTTTCAGAAAAACAGAAAAATGTATTTCCTTTAAACTTATGTGAGTCTGATGTTTGATATCCTGAGCCAGTTAGAACTCTTTTCAGATGTATGTAACAGAACAAACAAAAACGCAACCCAAACCACCTTAAACCAAAAGGGGAATTTATTGCTGAAGTTTAACTGAAGTTTAACTGAAGTTAACTCCCATAACTGAAGTTTATAAGCATAGCATCAGCTGGGTTTAAGGCTCAAACAATGCAGGATTTGGCCTCCTTCAGTCTCTCAGCTCCGTCTTTATTGATGTTGGCTCCAATCTCAGATAAGCTCTTCTCTTGTGAAATCAAGAAGGCTCCCAACAGCGCCAGGCTCCCACAGACCCAAGTCTAACAGGAAAAAGAAAGAGTGCATCTCTTTTCAAATCCATGCAAAAGTGTCCAGATTGGCTGACTGGATGTGACCAGTTTGCTTGGATCCTGAACCAGCCACTGAGCTGGAGGATCCCATGTTCTGACTGGCCAGCCTTGGGTCACATGCCCATGTCTGCACATGTACTCAAAGTTAGGGAGGGTGGCTGGCTCCCCCAAACACAATCAGTGTGCCATTACCAGAAAACAAAGGGTGGATTTGGGGAATAAAACTAATAACATCTATTAAGTTTTCTTTCCTCACAGGAAGCACATCTTGCCTAAGTTTCTTGGGCCCAAACTCAAGCTATTCCCTTTTAAGCATAAACATCTTTGTTTTCTCTCCCTGCCTGAGCAGCATAATTACATTCAAGTCCATGTGGGAAGACATAACTGTTTCAAACTATACCTCTTCACGCTGGCCAAATGCTGGCCTGGACTTAAGTTGCATCTCCCAGGGCAGTCATTCTCCACTGACCCCTAGCTGCACTTGGAATCATCTGGGATGATGAGGGCCTTTCAAAGCAGATGCCTGGGTGCACCCTCCTCCATTGTAACTCAGGTGGTGTGGGTGGGACTTTTCGTGTCCCCTAATTACCACCTCCACTGTGAATTCTAGAGCAACAAAGAGGAGACAGCCTTGGTCGTGCATTCAGACAGTGCTGAGAGCAGGACCCTGCCCTGCCACTTACTAACTCAAGGACAGTAAACAAGGTAACCCATCTCCCTGAGCCTCACTTTCCTCATCAGTACACTGAAACTGATAACCCGAGTTTGCAGGGATGTTGTGAGGATTAAATGAGATGAGGCAGACAAAATTCTGGCACTAGCAGATGCTTCAAAATTCTTAGATGTAGGTTCCAAACAAGATTGCCAAGGGGCATCTCTTACTCATCCATGCAGAAGCAAATCTTGCTTTGTTCCTGACTAACTTGTTTTTCAAATGCCAGCCACTCATTCCATGTTTCACCAAAGGAGAACAGTTTGTCGGGATGCTTAATTTAAAAAATCCCTCTTAATATTACCATTATGTGAAAGGATTGTTCTTTAAAAAAGTGAGTGTGTGCCATGCTCAGATAGCATGAAGCACAATAGAGGCATGCATATGCAAATCAACCTTATACAAAAAGGTACTCCAAAGGCACTTTCTGAATAGTGAACGCAAATAATGGCAAGAATGTTGGTTACCCAAGCACCAAAACCTGTCTTGAAAACTTCAAACATTTGTTTTATATATTATTGACATTCTATGAAAGGAAAGGTCACGGGTGAAATGTAAAGAGATTTTACTATTTGAGACTGTGTTGCAAGAACAGCCTCCCTCTAGCACAGGAATATCTAGGAGGGTTTAAATGTCACTAACAGTCTCAAAATTATTGCAGTGGATTTGCAGAAAAAGGGATCTAAAGGGCCTCTTTCATTAAACATGTTCTTTGATTTTGAGTTGCAGCTCTGGCAGTGTTATTGGCAAGGGGGCGATTGTAAGGGGGTGTTGCTCAGATCGTGGTGGGGGACAAAGTCGGAAAGGCATTTGGGGCCGTTTACACATGAAAGGAGTTTCTGCTGAAAGAGAAAGTGCAGACCAGCCAGGTGAGCTCATATGTAGTCATTTTCTTAATTTCTAGGGGGGGAAAAAGGAAATTGAAAATACTCTGGAGCGTTCATTCCCCAAGGAAACTAGCCTAAAAATGCTGGGGGCCGCCACAGCAGGGTTACAGTCTGCACCTGCTTGGTCCTCCCACAAACACTGATGATAGATGCTGGTGTGGGCCTGAGAATTACAGCTGGGGATGAGGAGGCTCCAGGGAGCTCAAGATCTAGAGGGGTCTATGAAGCTGTAAGCAATTTAACCCATAACCAAATCCTGCTTCCATAGCCTAGGAGGGAAGTACAAAGAAATAGAACCAGGGTGAATAAGCGTAAAGAATTGTTCTCCAAAGAGGACACACAGATGGCCAATAGACATATGAAAAAATGCTTGACCTTACTAATCATCAGGGAAATACAAATTAAACCCACAGTGAGATATCACCTCATATCTGTCAGAATAGCCATCATCAATAAATCAACAAACAAGTGTTGGCAAGGATGTGGAGAAAAGGGAACTCTTGTGCACTGTTAGTAGGAGTGCAAATTGGTGCAGCCACTGTGGAAAACAGTATGGAGGTTCCTCAAAATATTAAAAATAAACTACCTTATGACCCAGCAATTCCACTTCGGGTATTTATAAGAAGAAACCCAAAACACTAATTCAAAAAAACATATGTACATTGCAGCATTATTCACAATAGCGAAGATATAGAAGCACCCTAAGTGCCTTCTATACATGAGTGGACAAAGCAGATATAATACATATATACAACTGAATATTAATCAGCCATAAAAAATGAAATCTTGCCATTTGCAACAACATGGATGGACCTAGAGTATATTGAGCTAAGTAAAATACATCAGACAGAGAAAGACAAATAGCATATGATTTCATTGATATGTGGAATCTAAAAGAGACAAAATAAATCAACAAACAAAACAGAAACAAACTCACAGATACAGAGAAAAAACTGATGGTTGCCAGATGGAAGGGGGATTGGGAAACTGGGTGAAGAATGTGAAGGGATTAAGAAGTACAAATTGGTTGTTACAAAATAATCACAGAGACGTAAGGTATAGTATAGGGAATGTAGTCAACAATACTGTAATAACTATGTACGGTGCCACATGGTTACTAGACTTATCAGGAGGATCACTTCATAAGTTATATAAATGTCTATGCACTATGTACACCTGAAACTAACGTACTATTGAAAGTCAAAAGTAAGTAAAAAAATGTTTTAATGTAA
Source organism: Desmodus rotundus (assembly GCF_022682495.2). Classification (NCBI taxonomy): domain Eukaryota; kingdom Metazoa; phylum Chordata; class Mammalia; order Chiroptera; family Phyllostomidae; genus Desmodus; species Desmodus rotundus. Next base: position 88,923,425 of record NC_071394.1, read on the forward strand.
AAAAAAAAAAGAATTATTCCCACCCCCACTGAGGACAGGCTAAGAGAAAGGGGAAAGATTTCAGTTAGCAGTTCAGGATAACTCCCTTTCTACGAGGACTGAGGAATAAGGGAATGTATTAACAAAATACATGGCATCATCATCCCTACATACCCTCAAACACGATTCTTCGTGGAAAAGTATCTGACCCAGTGCTGTGTCTAATGGAGGTGCTTGATAAACACTAGCTGGGTAGGTCTGGATTTTATTCCACTCAAACACTGATGTAAATATCACATTATTCTCCTCAATCAAATCAAATCTAACTCCAGGCTCCTACTCACCAGGATGGTGAGAAATACAGTAAATGCAATCTCGGTCACATTTGAGGCTTCCTCCTAGCACCCCTCTCCTTCTACCAGGGCCACTTGAAGGTTCAGCTCCTATCTGGACTGGAACATTTAAGGAGGACCAGTCACCACTGGTCACTGCAACTACTCAGAGTTGAGCCAGCATAGTCTATGGAAGGCAGAGGTTTCCTGCTCCTCTGCCCAGTCTGGGAATAGGGATCCTGGCTGAGGTGAGAAGTCACAGTGCCTGGGGGTGGCAGAGTCCAGCCATCCAGGACCACTGTGCAGCCATTCTCCTCTGCAGCTCTGTCCTCTGCACTGTGTCCCCCAGGGAACTTGGCACAACCCCCACTGACACATTAGGAAGAACAGTGAATACATCATTCCTGAAAGACTAGAAGAAAAGCGAGGTCCTAGCTACCTTGGTAGAGTGGAGAAGGGTGGTGCTTATGACCCGAGGCCAACCCTCAAGCCAGTAGAGAGACCAAAGTCCCCTGGATCAAAGGGCCCAACAGATGGAAAACCCACTGTTAACACCTGACTCTCTGGGCTGGCTTGTGTGGTGAACACTGCTGGATTTCCACTTCTCTATCCTTCTCCTGCTAATGGTGCCTCAATTTCCCTCTGGTGAACTCTCTCCTCTCCCACTGCAGGCATGTGTTTTGGGTGGAGTTCAATTAATCTCTGATCAAATTCCCCTGGCAGGTATGACTGGTTCAGGAATGGGGGGACTTCTGAGGTGATCATTGAGGGAGAAGTGAACTCTCATTTCCCGCTGGGCTTGAATGTGCGAGGGTACAGACGTGGAGGTATGGGCAGTCAGTTACCTTGCCTGAGAAGGAAGCCAACCCAGAGAACAGAACTGAGAAATGGTAACATTTCTTTGAGCTCCTGGATCCAGCTGATCCTGAAACTGACATGCCCCTGGATTTTTCAGTTACCTTGGGTTGTAGTAGGTTTGTTATAACTTCCAATGTGAAGCTTTTCAACTGTCCAAGTCTTCCCTCCCACATTTAGTCATTGCCTCCTAACTCCCTTGCCAGACCTCTCATCCCTGCCACACAAAAATATCCCAGAGCTCCCTTAATCCTCCTAAATCTAGTATCCTTGCCTACAGGTAATCAGAGTCAAAAGCCAGCAGCATCTCCAGAACCTACCTGCTGACCACCTTTCAGGCACTGGTAACACTGGAGACTTTAGCCATCCTGCCAAATAGGCTCAGACTCAACATTGAACCCTGAGGTTCCTGCCAGGACCAGTTTCAGGGATTCCCCTGCTGAGGACCTGCCAACTTGCTTAGCGATCCACCTGGATACGAGGAAGGCAGACCTACAGCTAGACGGGAAGGCTGTATGCAGGGTCTCAGGCCATTCATCTTTCACTAATGACAACGAGCAAGGGCCACAAGTCAGGCACCAGGCTGAACCCTCATCCCCACAAACATCCCTGGTGCTGGTACTATTATTACCCCATTTTGCAGATGAGGTAAAATGATACTTAAAGAGGACAGAGATTTGTGGACCTTTCTCAACCTTTTTCCAATTCAGTAAAACTCTGCTTGTGTAACATTATGTTTTTTATCTTTTAAAAAAGATAATATATAAAGAACCAAGATGGCGGCGTAGGTAGACACACTGCGCCTCCTCGCACAACCAGAACCGACAGAGAATCGAACAGCAAGGGGGACCAACACCAAGGAAACAGAAAATAATCATTCATCCAGACTGGTAGGAGGGGCGGAGACGGCACTGGGGTGGAGAGGACTCGCGTGGCTGTGGCGGGACTGAGACTGGCGGAGTGTGGGACAAATGGCGCAGGCAGTCCGAGCACTAGCAGACCCTGCGGTCCCACATTTGCACAGATAAACCCAGAGGGCCGGACTCAGAGTGGCGGAGAGTGGGGCAGGCAGAGTGGCGGATAGCACATTGCGGCACCACATTCGCCCACAGATAAACCGGACGAACGGCGGGCAGAGAAGCAGACCGCTGCGCAACCCAGGGCTCCAGCTCAGGGAAATAAAGCCTCAAACCTCTGATTGAAAGCGCCCCTGGGGGTTGGGGCGGCAGGAGAGACTCCCAGCCTCACAGGAGAGGTTGTTGGAGAGACCCACAGGGGCCTAGAGTGTGCACAGGCCCACTTACTCGGGAACCAGCACCAGAGGGGCCCAGTTTGATTGTGGGTAGCGGAGTGAAAGACTGAAATCCGGAGGAGAGTGAAGCGGGCGCCATTGCTCCCTCTCGGCCCCGCCCCCACGTACAGCAGCACAGCGCAGCTGACCAGCATTACCCCACCCCGGTGAACACCTAAGGCTCCGCCCCTTAAAGTAACAGACGCACCAAGACAAACAAAAAAAATGGCCCAAATGACAGAACACTTCAAAGCTCCAGAAAAAATACAACTAAGCGACGAAGAGATAGCCAACCTATCGGATGCACAGTTCAAAGCACTGGTTATCAATATGCTCACAGACTTGGTTGAATCTATTCGAAAAACAGATGAAAAAATGAAGCCTATGCTAAGAGAAACAAAGGAAAATGTACAGGGAACCAATAGTGATGAGAAGGAAACTGGGACTCAAATCAATGGTATGGACCAGAAGGAAGAAACAAACATTCAACCAGAAAAGAATGAAGAAACAAGAACTTGGAAAAATGAGGAGAGGCTTAGGAACCTCCAGGACACCTTGAAACGTTCCAACATCCGAATTATAGGGGTGCCAGAAGGAGAAGAGGAAGAACAAAAAATTGAAAACTTATTTGAACAAATAATGGAGAACTTCCCCGATCTGGCAAAGGAAATAGACTTCCAGGAAGTCCAGGAAGCTCAGAGAGTCCTAAAGAAGCTGGACCCAAGGAGGAACACAACAAGACACATCATAATTACATTACCCAAGATTAAACGCAAGGACCTACGTCCAAGATTACTGTATCCAGCAAAGCTATCATTTAGAATGGAAGGGAGGATAAAGTGCTTCTCAGATAAGGTCAAGTTGAAGAGGCTCATCATCACCAAGCCCTTATTATATGAAATGTTAAAGGGAGTTACCTAAGAAAAAGATCAAAAATAGGAACAGTAAAAATGACAGCAAACTCACAGTTATTAACGACCACACATAAAACAAAAACGAGAGCAAACTAGGCAAACAACTAGAACATGAGGGTTGTCAATAAGGGAGTGGGAGGGGGAGAGGGGGGTAAAGGTACAGAAAATAAGTAGCATAGATGATAGGTGGAAAATAGACAGGGGGAGGGTAAAAATAGTGTAGGAAATGTAGAAGCCAAAGAACTTATAAGTATGACCCATGGACATGAACTATGGGGGGGGAATGTGGGAGGGAGGGGGGTGGGCAGGATGGAGTGGAGTGGGGGGGGAAATGGGACAACTGTAATAGCATAATCAATAAATATATTTAAAAAAAAAAAAGATAATATAAACATATACTCTAAAAAACTCAACCAGTACAAAAGAGTTTAATGTGAAATGTCCTTCTCCCATTCCTCTCCCCCAACCCTAATATTGATTGATTGATATCTAAAATAAATTCAACACATTGTTTATCTGTTTAATTTTGGTTAGAGAGTTCTTAAAAACTTAGTGATGAAAATATCCATCTAAATTTTATTTCTTTTTTTTATTGTTGTTCAATTACAGTTGTCTGCATTTTCTCCCCACCCCAGCCAAACCCACCTCCCTCCCCTGCCTCCACCCTCCCCCTTGGTTTTATGTGTCCTTTATAGTAGTTCCTGAAAATGCCTCTCCCCGATATACCCTCCCCATTCCCCTCTGGCTATTGTTACATTGCTCTTAACTTCAATGTCTCTGGTTATATTTTGTTTGCTTTATGCTAAGTGAAATAAGCCAGGCAGTGATGGACAAATACCATATGATCTCACCTTAACTGGAACATAATCAACCAACCCCAATATTTGTTGAGTACGTACAAGGTTCCAGACCCTCTGCTAAGCATTTTTACATTCTCCATTTAATTCTCAAAACAATCCTATGTGGCAAGTATTACAATACTTAACCCTGTTTAAGATGAGGGAATTGAGGTTCAGTAAGACAGTAAGGACAGAGCCGGAATGCCAATCCTAACTGCTGCTCCAAGGCCCATCACCTCAACCTCACCTGCACACTGAGGGCCCTCCCACGTGGGCCAGGACTTTGCCAATGCAGAATCTGTTTGCAAAAGGTACTCCCAAGCTTCAAGGTCACTATGGGTTTATTTCAGAAATAAAAGCAAATTGCTTTTCACTACACCAGAAAGATCTCTGTGTATCTCCCTCTATTCCCAGCTCCTTATTCCAGACAGTGTCTGTGCCCTTCCTCGGCCCCTGGCAGCCGGCTAGAGTGACTGGTCAGGCAACCGCATTCTGAGGCTTCCCTGTTCATTGCTCGGGGAAGTTGCTGGTCTGCAATAATAACGGTCTTATTTTAAAGCGGCTTGCACTTTGCTGTGTCTACCCACCCTGGCAGCCCAGGTGTGGATATGGAGATTGGAATAGGCCAGTTAATTACTATTCTCCATGACACTACAAGTAATTTCATCCTATTCCTCTGGGTAGAGGAGGTCAGCAGGTAGAATACCTGGCATCCCTCTGGCTCATGGTTGGCAGGGCAGAGAAGGGGTCTCATGCTGTCTTCTCCGTAGGGGTAAGAGTAAGTGTGGAACTGTTTCCCCAGGAAGCCAGTTGGTCCTCATGCCATCTGCACCTAGCAGCAAGTGGCCCAAGCACTTAGGACAAGAGTTTCTGCTTAGACAGTGCTTGTGGTCCAGGAGAGGGGAGAGGAAGAGAGTAAAAGGTGGGGGAGAGGGAGGGGAAGAGGGAGAGAGGAGTATGGTATACTGGCTGCTCCATATGAATTAAATTGTAAAGAGTCAAACAGGAATACAGTAATGATACTAGGCCTGTGGTTGAATCAAGTGTATCTCCCTCTTAGGAACAGGCTGAGAAGAAATTTTATTAACAAATGGGTGAGAAATACAGAACAGCTTCCATGCCGCAGGCGGTGCTGACTTGCTGATGGAATCGAAGGTGGCTCCTGTGCTCTGATAGTGCACCTTTAGGAAGCCAGCTTTCACTTGGTGCCTAAGGGCAGTGTGTGCTGGTAAGTGTTTAATAGCCAGGTCTGAAGGGGGAAAGCACTGACTGTTAACATCTGCTAAGTTCTGCTGCATACTCTAGCCATGCCTGATTTCAGGCTAACAGTGTGGAGTCACTGAAAGTGGATATGGGAAGAGATGTGCCATAGCACACAATTATACATATAAAGTAGTTATAAATGACCTCAAGAGTAAAGCATATAAAATAACTAGGAAGTGATGAGTTTTTGAATACTTATTACCTTTGTTTTTAATATAATTCATTTAATTGTGAGTACATATAATTTAATGTTGAGCCCTGGCCTGGTGGCTCAGTTGGTTGGAACATCATCCTATGTACCAAAAGGCTGAGTATTCCATCCCTGGTTGGGACGTGTACAGGAAGAAACCGATCAATGTTTCTCACTCTCTCTTCCTTCCGCTCTTCTAAAAATCAATAAAACATATCCTTGGGTGAGGATTAAAAAATAAAAATATGAAAATATATAATTTAATGTTTAATAATGGCTGTACTTAAATACCACTCTGTAGAATTCCTGAAAATCTGACAATCAGCTTTTGTGAGCTAGTACGAGACAGTCCAGCATATTACTAACACATGAGCAAAGCAACTGTATTTGAGCAGTTTAGGTTTCCAGGAAGAGTCAGACATGGATTATCCCAGTGACGGGTGTTTAGTATAACAATGCTCGCAGGAGTGAGGTAGCTGCAGACCCAGCCTTATCCACCACAGGCTCCCTGGGTTTATTAGGAGTAGGATGAATACTGGGCCTGGTAGGGAAGTGGAACCATCTGTCAGCTTGATATGGTTGTGGAGACAACCTGAGCCCTGTGACCCAACTCTGAACACCAACATGATGGAATGCCCCAGAGAGTTTTGCATGTCAAAGCTGGCCTTGCCTCCCTTGGATCCAGCCCACATCTAGATAGCCACAGCTCAGGCCATGCTCACTGGTCTGATTGGCAGTGCCTAGCATCACAGGCTTGGGATGTACATAAACTGTGTCTAACCTGAAGCAGAGGGAGCCACTTGGGGCCTCTTTCCTCAGAACAGATGTGGGCATGGCAGGCCCTTGATACACTATGAATCTTTTTGTTTTAATCTTCACCCAAAGATACCTTTATTGACTTTAGAGAGAGAGGAAGGGAAAGGGAGAGGGCAAAGGGAGGGAGGGAGAGGGGAAGAAAGAGAGAGAGAGAGAAAGAGAAACATTGATTGGTTGCCAGGGACTGAACCTGCAACCTAGGTATGTGCTCTGACTGAGAACTGAACTCAAGACCTCTTGGTGGACGGGACAATGCTCCAACCAACTGAGCCACACCGGCCAGGGCTCACCACAGATCTTTTGCTACACTAAGGCTCCTTCATCTCATCTCTCTTGGGGGCCACTTGAAACGTTCTGGCTTATTTGGTTTCAAAATTAACTTTTGTTCTATTGCTGAGTACATAGAGAGCCAGATGCTACTAGATACCCTACACTCTGAAACTCAAACAAGTGGAAGTAAACGCCTCATTTCCTGTCACTACTGCCCTGTGGTTTGGAAAGAAATGTACCAACTTTCAAGTACAAGGCTAGAATTATTACCTCCCAGGCTGTCCCAGATGCTTGGAAGGTTGCCCACCCCTTCTCCTCTCTACCCTGATTGACTTCAGACCAACTCCTATTCACTTGCAAGGTATTCTGCTAAAATTAAAAACAGGCAACAACATAGTATACAAACTGCAATCCCAATTTTGGATATGTATGTACTCACACATACCATACATAGGACAGGAAGAACATACACGCACCAAAACAGGATTTTTGTATGTGTGCGCCTTTCTTTTTTTTCTATATTTTCTCTACTGACTGAACATATATTATAATCATAGTTTTATGAACAGGGAAGGGGCCCTCCCTCATTTTCTCTGTGAAGGCTTCTCTGACCTCCACAGTAAGTGGGTCTATCCATCTTCTGTACTGTCTCTATCTTGTGTATCAGCCATTATTGCCTGCACCACAGTGGATTGGAATTAGCCTTGTATTTCTTCCTATTTTTTCCACTAGACACGAGCCCTTCAACGTTTGGGGCTTGGCTTGCCTACTCCCACCTTGGCATCTGACCCTCTGCTTGGCAAAAGAAGCCTCATTGAATGATTTCTGGAAGTGCACTGGATCAATGCAAAGCCCGAGAGGAAGACCCCAACTGGCACAGAAGGAAGGAATTCCCTCTTTGTAAGAGTAGCTCTACCAGAATATAAATTACACTATCCTTAAGGAAAGATGTCATTCATCTTAACTTTTTTTAATCTGTGCTCTTTCAGAGATAAGAAAACTGAGGCCCAGAGTGGTCTAGAGACTTTCCCAAATCACACAAGTGATAGAGTCAAGTAGGAATCCAGATTCTCTAAATCTTAATATTTTCTAACTCACAAGCTAAGAGTATAGAGAGAATGTATCGAGTGCTAAATAATGGTAATGAAAGTTAGCATTTATTGAAAACTTCCTGTGTTCCAGCCTTTTGCAGGACCTTTCTTATGCGTTATGCGTTGTATAGCTCATTTAAGCTATACAGCAGGTGCTATTGTCATTCTTTTTACTGATGAAGAAGCTGAAGTTCAGAGAGGTGAGGTAACTCTCCTAAGGCTGCAAGGCTGATCCAGCCTAATATATCCTGGGTCCAAGCCCCCTATGCTATTAGAAGCTAAAGAAACAGAAAAGCAAGAGCTGAGCAACATGAAATTAGTGCCTTCAAGGAAGGTGTGGGGCCCTTCCTTCCTTGGAGGAAGAAATTACCCCCTTCAAGGAAGACTGGAGAACAAAAATGCTGTTCTGCCAAACCAGAAGGGTCAGAATTGCATTTTTCTCCAACAGAAAAAACCTGAGAGGAGCCAATTAAATCTCTCCCACCTCTCAAGCGCCTTTCTTTTTGATGTCTTTCTCCTCTGCTTCATTATTTTACTTTCCTTTCCTATCAGCTTTTTCCTCCATGGCTTCTCTCCTCCCCTTCCCCTGCAGTCTGCTGGGCTTTCCTCATTTCTGAGCTGAGATGGTACCTCTTACACAGAGCCCCTTCCTAGGGGTCCTGGCTCTTTTCCCCTTCCATCTCTCACTCCTTTGCTCAGCCCATGACTCTTCTGTTCTCTGCCGAGGACCAGGATCTTAATCTGAGCATCCACTGCATCATCCTCCGTGCAGCCAAGCTCAGCATCTTTGATAGCATATCCCAGGCCTTTCTTTCTTTTGCTACAAGGACCCCGTCTTTTCATGCCTATTATCGGGAGCTCATTCTAACAGCCCTTCTCTTGCATCTTTAAATACCTTCCAGGATTCTTTGTCATTTAATGTGATGAACAAAACAGAAACATGTCTAGTTTTGCATTATAATGAAGTTACTCCAATCTTACTAAAGTTTTATTTATTTTTTAATCCTCACCCAAGGGTACATAGGATACATTTACTGATTTTAGAGAGAGGAAAGGAGAAAGAGGGAAAAAAAAAACATTGATGTGAGAAAGAAACATTGATTGGTTGCCTCTTGAACATGCCCCCCAAAGCACCCTGACCAGGGATTGAATCCACAACCTACGTATGTGCCCCGGCTGGGAATTGAACCCGCAAACTTTTGGTGTATGGGACAACACTCCAACCAACTGAGCAACATGGCCAGGGCTTTACTAAAGTTTTTAAAGGGAAAAATGCCCTAGAAATATTCCAAAAGTCACTTTTCTGAACTGAGGAACTTTTACAGGTCCTTGTGTCCAAGACAGAGCAGTCCCTACCCAATGAGTCAGGGTGGTGTACTGACAATTTAGCAGACCTGGGTTCTGCCACTTCTCAGCTATGTGACTTTAGAAAGGAAACAGCTTGTCTGTACTCCAGTTTCCTCATTTACACATAGACAGAATCATGACTGCTCTTTAGACCTATGTGAGAACTTGAGATGCCTGGCATGCAGTAAGTTCTTAAGAAGAGATGCTCTTGGTAAATTCTTATTCCTTAGCACCAGTGGTTTACGTTGAGCTTACTACTTTATATTTATAGTATCTTCACTTTCACTATCTAACTTAGGCCCATATACACATCAGGATTCAGCTGTAGAATATAAAATATACTCTATGAATTGTAAATCCTAAGAAGGGGCTTATTCCAGGGTGTTAGATGGCTTACAGAATCCTTAGAGACTTGAAGAAAATGACTATAGCTTATTTTCTAGACTAGCATAATTAGACCACCCAAAAGATTGCTAGCTGCCTCTTTCATGACAAGGGGGCACTGCCTGATCCAGAAACTTCCATTACAACTGCTGATCCCAGATCCATGCAACCACTGTTATGATCAGGGGGCCACCACAGTTAGGAAGTCTCCACTACTGCTGCCAACTCCACAACCTCACAGCCTGCTGCAATATGCATCACCAAAGTGGGTGCCTTATACTCTGCCTCTTAATAGACACAAAGTCAGTGATAAATTTACTCCTCCCCAGCCCCTACACATAGCTCTGTCACTGTTGCTGTTAGGAGAAGCTGTGGAAGCATGAGCTCCACCTCATTTTGACTTCCTGAATCCCACCTGAGAGTATATGCTTGTGCTCATCTGAAACCTAGCTGCAAAGGAATCTGGGAAATTTTACCTTTGCCTTCCAGCCTTTGCAGTACAGGAAAACCCACTGGAAGGAGGTCACAATTGATGCTGAGCACCAGTATTCCATTTTCAGGGCAGCCCAACAAATTATCTTCCAGTAGAAATCCTCTAGCATGGCTACCTGTTCAATTGCTCTTCCCCTGGTGGCAGCACTCTCTGGTTAGGAGCTAAGGGAGTCAACAGAGCACTGCCTGCTTCTGAAAGCTGACCACCCCCAAGAGCACAGCTTTCCTGCATGTCTCTCTGGTGAAAACTGCTTTATTTTCCAAAGGTGGGGTAGGTATCCTCTTTGCTCCTCTTTTTTCTTCCAAAAATCCCAACTCCTGTGAAGCCCAGACCATCTTTTCTCTTCATTTTTAGAGATGTTTTAAAGGCTCCTTTCCTTTTCTAGCCTACTATGACTCTTCATTATAGATTTTAGTACCTTGTCCATCATCTTCCTCTCCACCTCTACTATTTTCTTGTGACTTCAATACTATGCAGATGATCATCTAGCACCCTACTGCTGTTCCTTGATCTTGACTTCTGCTGACCTTTTCCTCCACCCCACCTCAGCCACCATCCCTCAGCCTACCCTAGATCTTGTTATTTCCAATATCTGTACCATCTCAATATCTCAATTCATCGATCCCACTCGCTAAATATCACTTCCTGAGTTTCCAGCTCACTCACTCAATGACCTACATTGCTTCAAACCTAGCAGAAGCTCCAGTCCATTAACCTTTTTGCTTTTTTATTATCATGTTGTTTCTGTTTTCACTTCCCTGCTTAGATACCACAGCCTACCACTCCACTGATTCCTTCACTCTACTCCCAATTTCCTACTTCCCTATCCCTTTTATCAAATCACTTCAGGAAAACCCAATCATAGTCAAACCCAGCCCACCCCTACTCTGTACCTGAGCAGCTGAATTTGGCTATAAAGAAAGACCATATTAGCAAGTCTCACTTTAAATACATAACTCTATATCTTAGCACTGCCTAACAATTTCCCTAACAAATCTTAATGCCAGCCCTTGATACTATTTTCAGAAGTTCCCTTTTTCCTTTAAATTATCCCATTTTCTATCTACCCCTTCTCTCTCTTGGCTTACGACTGGGTTTAGAAACATTTAGGTGTGAGGGATGCTATCACCACCACATCTAGTGCACCACCCTGTTAGCTGGTCCATGTACACTGCCTTCCTCCTAACATGGATGGTCTGTCCCCACTCCTGTCTGAACTGTTTTCACTTCCTCACCTGTTATTATTCTCTATTCAGATCACTTCAGTTGGGGTGAATTGCATTGTATCTACTCTTGTCAAAGTCACCAGTGACCTTCATCTTAATAAATCCAACAATTCATTCCCTGTGCTCATCTGCCCCCACCCCAAAGAGTGACTTGCCTGTTTGTGGGATGCTGCTCTTGTTGCCTAACCTCAGGAATATCATTTTCTTCTAAAGACATTGCAGACTGAATTGAATACTTCAGCCCATGGGGTAGCACACACAAGCTTCCAGGAGGCTTTGGTCTCTGCAGGAGCCCCTGTAATCAGGATGAAGGCAGAGAAAAGTAAGTTTATACTCTCTGGGAATCTTCCTTCCAGGAGCAAACCACCAAGCCAAATGTCATTTTTGGGGGCACAGTCATAGAGATCTCTACAAATGGATTTTTAGCAAGTGGAAACATCAGTAGCTTTCTGGAGCTCTGAGGGCCATCCAGTCTAGGCCTCTCATCTTGTAGAGAAGGGACAGTAGGCCCTGAGATGTAAGAGGCTTGCCCAAGGTCACACAACAAGGCAAGGTGATAACTGCTTCAGTGGGAAGGATTCTTTCAGCAAATCAGCACACTTACCAGAAGCAAACTTAATGTAGTAGCTGTATCAGGTCAGGCTCCCTGGAAACAGAGCCTGAGAAGGGATTTGTACAAAAGTCATTTATTAAGGGTGCAATCTTAGGAGAACCTGTATGGGAGACAGAGAAGTAGGATAGGGAAAAAGAAAATAAGCAAGAATGTAGTTTAGATGACGTCTAGCCATAGCCTGAGCCTACAGAGGGCTCTAGAGAATAAACTTCCTCTCAGAACTTGAACCACCTTAAATCAAGATTGCTGAGCTTTTATATTTCTGCACTGGCTGGTTATTACCAATGGGCTGTTCTAGGATGGGGTGGTTACTCCCAGGTACTTCCAGGTAAAGTGGCGCTAGTCTCTGAAGGGCAGTAACCCCCAAAAGTCTTCAAGTGTGAGCTATTAAGAGCAGTTGCTCTAGCATGGGGGATAGGTGTACTGATTGGTAAAAGGGGTCTGAGGAGATATAGGTGGGGAACCAAGGTGTCTACTGCAGTGGTTAACAGAAAATTTTCTGGATCTCAGCATAACAACTGGGATTCAGTGTTAGCTGTGTGACCCTGAGCAAGTCACATAACCTTTCAAAGCTTCCTTTGCCAAATCTGAAAATTAGGAAAGTAATCTTCCCTTTTACTGTGAGCATTCAGTGATTAATGCCCATGGAGTGCTTAGCCCAGCGCCTGCATTTAGTAAGTATTATTGTAGTTATTAGTACTTATTGTTGATAATTATACTACTATAATTATTGTAAGTAATTACAATGTGATAAAAATTGATGACCCAAAAAATGGAGCTATCTGAAGTCACTATCCAAGGAAACTGGGTATGCACTGTCCATGTCTCAACAAAAAAATGAGAATTATTCAAGGGGTGCCATTATTTTTATCCACATTGTGGATGTAAATGTGTGCCTTTGGTGCTCCCAACTCACCACTGAGATAATTAACCAGAAGCAATTACAGTGCACTTGGCAAATTGCAGCTTTGCCCTCTTTGAGAGGAACATGTTTTATTTATACTTCCTCCCTTGTGGCTTGCTGATTGATCACATTCCAAGTCCAATGTTTAAAGGTGAGCTGCTGACACAGATTTCAACTGGGTTTCCCTCTGGGTTCTCACACACTGGGGTCTAGACAAAAAATTTCCCCATGTTTTACACACGCAGCTGACAACTCGCACATGCAGGCAGATCCCAATATCCCACGACAGGCACTTTTGCAGCATCCCCCTGTTGAGTATCGCCAGTGAACCAGCAGTGCCCTGAGCTAGATACCTCATCTCCTCTGCCTTGTCTTCTCAGATGTCAGAACCGCAGTGAGCCAACACACTTTTAGAATATTGAATTCACAGAGGCTTTCAAGAGGGACATCAAAAGTGGAGATCCCAGGAATTCTATTTCTGGATATATGTCTGGAGGACATAACCTGAAACGTGGATTTATACCAATATGTGTATATGAGATGGCTATCTGAGCATTTCTTATCATAGCAAGAGATGGGGAAAAGTGAAATGTCCTAACAGTTTAAGGTTAGATATGGTTTGCCCAGGCAATGAGATACAGACATTAAATTAATATGAACAAGGAGTGTTGAAGGATACAGAAAAATATTAACCAATGGTTTTTCTGTACAAAATGGATTTCTTCTATACATTCCCCCATGATTATTTGTATCTTTATTTTTATTGACAGAAGTTTGACATTAATTATTTGAAATCTAGTGAGTTATTAGCATTTTAATAAATAAAACTCTTCAAATATATTAAAGGTTCAAAACATACAAACTATTGAATTTCCTAACACTATATTCTTTCCATTAAATGAAACAAAACTACTGCTCATGAGAAACTCCACGCTTTGACTTATTCTCAAGTCTCATTATAAGCGACATTCATGATTATCTCTTTTCTCATAGAAAAAAGGAAATTTACATTTATCAGGTGATCCCAACTGTGTTAAGTGCATGCATGCACACTTGAAAACTGGTAAGAAAAATACTATGTGAAATGATTGCTCCCAAATAGGAAAATTATTCATAAGTTTTTTTATTTTGTTTGGTTTAGTTTGGTTTGATTCTTAATGTTCTTCAGTACTTCCTGATTTTCTACATTACATTTTACTTCTATAATTAAAGGCAATAACTGTTTTCTTTTTTTTTAATTTTTATTGTTATTCAATTACAGTTGTATGCCTTTTCTCCCCTTCCCTCCCCCCCACCCCAGCTGAACCCACCTCCCTCCCCCACCCCCACCATCCCCCCCGATTCTGTCCATGTGTCCTTTATAATAGTTCCTGCAATCCCCTCTTCCCACTGTCCCCACCCCACTCCCCCCTGGCCACTGCTAGACTGTTCCCAACCTCAATGTCTCTGGTTGTATTTTGTTTGCTTTTTTCTTCTATTGATTATGTTCCAGTTAAGGGTGAGATCATATGGTATTTGTCCCTCACCACCTGGCTTATTTCACTTAGCATAATGCTCTCTAGTTCCATCCATGCTGTTGCAAAGGGTATAAGCTCCTTCTTTCTCTCTGCTGCATAGAATTCCATTGTGTAAATATACCATAGTTTTGGGATCCACTTGTTTGCTGATGGGCACTTAGGTTGCTTCCAGTACTTGGCTATTGTAAATTGTGCTGCTATGAACATTGGGGTGCACAGGCTCTTTTGGATTGGTGTTTCAGGGTTCTTAGGATATAATCCCAGCAGTGGAATTGCTGGGTCAAAGGGCAGTTCCATTTTTTGTTTTCTGAGGAAATTCCATACTGTTTTCTATAGTGGCCTCACCAGTCTGCATTCCCACCAACAGTGCACTAGGGTTCCCTTTTCTCCGCATCCTCTCCAACATTTGTTTGTGGATTTGTTTATGTTGGCCACTCTGACTGGTGTGAGATGGTACCTCATTGTGGTTTTAATTTGCATCTCTCTGATGGCTAGTGATGCTGAGCATCTTTTCATATGTCTCTGGGCCCTCTGTATGTCTTCCTTGGAGAAGTGTCTGTTCAAGTCCTTTGCCCATTTTTTAATTGGGTTGTTTGTCTTCCTGGAGTGCAGTCGTGTGAGTTCTTTATATGTTTTGGAGATCAGGTCCTTGTCTGAGGTATCATTAGCAAACATATTAGCAAAATATGTTTTCCCATACTGTTGGTTCTCTTTGTAATTTGGTGCTGTTTTCTTTAGCCATGCAGAAGCTTTTTATTTTCATGAGGTCCCATTTGTTTATTCTTTCCTTTATGTCCCTTGCTTTAGGGGACGTGTCTGTGAGGATGTTGCTGCGTGGAATGTCTGAGATTTTCCTGCCAATATTTTCCTCGAGGACTTTTATGGTGTTACAACTTATATTTAAGTCTTTTATCCATCTTGAGTTTATTTTCGTGTATGGCGTAAGTTGGTGATCGAGTTTCATTTTTTTGCATGTAGCTGTCCAGATCTCGCAACACCATCTGTTGAAGAGGCTGTTTTTGCTCCATTTTATGCTCCTGCCTCCTTTGTCAAATATTAATTGACCGTAAAGACTTGAGTTTATTTCTGGGCTCTCTGTTCTGTTCCATTGGTCTATGTGCCTGTTTTTATGCCAGTACCAGGCTGTTTTGATTACAGTGGCCTTTTAATACAGTTGGATATCAGGTACTGTGATCCCTCCTGCTTTGTTCTTCTTTCTCAAAATTGCTGCAGCTATTCGGGGTCGTTTATGGTTCCATACAAATTTCTGAAATGTTCGTTCTATATCTCTGAAATATGTCATGGGTACTCTAATAGGGATTGCATTGAATCTATAAATTGCTTTGGGTAGTACGGCCATTTTGATGATGTTAATTCCTCCAATCCATGAGCATGGTACATGCTTCCATTTGTTTGTATCTTCCTTAATTTCTTTCTTCAATGTTGTGTAGTTTTCTGAGTACAGGTCTTTTACATCCTTGGTTATGTTTATTCCAAGGTACTTTATTTTTATTGTTGCTATATCAAATGGGATTTTTTTCCTGATTTCTGTTTCTGCAGTTTCGTTGTTGGTGTACAGGAATGCCTTTGATTTCTGAGTATTGACTTTGTATCCAGCTGTTTTGCCAAATTCATTTATTAGGTCAAGTAGTTTTTTGGTGGAGTCTATAGGATTTTCCATGTACACTATCATGTCATTTGTAAACAGTGAAAGTTTCATTTCCTCCTTTCCAATTTGGATGCCTTTTATTGCTTTTTCTTGTCTGATTGCTGTGGCTAGGACTTCCAATACTATGTTGAATAGGAGTGGTGAGAGAGGGCATCCTTGTCTTGTTCCTGATCTTAGTGGGAAAGCTCTAAGTTTTTGTCCATTGAGTGTGATGTTGGCTGTAGGTCTCTCATGTATGGCCTTTATTATGTTGAGGAATGCTCCCTCTATTCCCACTTTGCTGAGTGTTTTTATCAGAAATGGGTGCTGTATCTTATCAAATGCTTTTTCCACATCTATTGATATGATCATGTGATTTTTGTCTTTGCAGTTATTGATGTGATGTATTATGTTTATTGATTTGCGAATATTGTACCATCCTTGCATCCCTGGGATGAATCCCACTTGGTCATGGTGGATGATCTTTTTAATGTATTGCTGGATGCGGTTTGCCAATATTTTGTTGAGAATTTTAGTGTCTATGTTCATCAGAGATATTGGCCTGAAGTTTTCTTTCTTCGTTGTGTCTTTATCTGGTTTTGGGATTAGGATGATGCTGGCTTCATAAAAAGGGTTTGGGAGTCTTCCATCAGTTTGGATTTTTTTCGAATAGTCTGTGAAGGATAGGGGTTAGCTCTCCCTTAAATGCTCTGTAGAATTCTCCTGTGAAACTGTCTGCTCCAGGGCTTTTGTGTGTTGGGAGTTTTTTGATGACTGCTTCAATTTCGTCTGCTGTTATTGGTCTGTTCAGGTTTTCTGCTTCTTCTTCAGTCAGTTTTGGAAGATTATATTTTTCTAGAAATGTGTCCATTTCACCTAGGTTTTCAAATTTCTTAGCATATAGGTCTTCATAGTAATTTCTTACGATCCTTTGTATTTCTGTGGTATCAGTTGTAATCTCTCCACTTTCATTTCTAATTCTGTTTATTTGGATCCTCTCTCTTTTCTTCTTGATAAGCCTACTTAAAGGCTTGTCGATTTTGTTTATCTTTTCAAAGAACCAGCTTCTGGATTCATTGATCCTTACAATTGTGCTTTTAGTCTCTATGTCATTTAGTTCTGCTCTGATCTTGGTTATTTCCTTCCTTCTGCTTGCTCTGGGCTGTCTTTGTTGTTGTTCCTCCAGTTCTTGTAGGCGTAGGGTTAGGTTGTTTGTGTGAACTGTTTCTAACTTCTTAAGGTAGGCCTGTATTGCTATGAACTTCCCTCTCAGGACTGCCTTTGCTGTGTCCCATAGGTTTTGGGTTGTTGTGAGTTCGTTTTCATTTGTTTCCAGGAAGTTTTTGATTTCTTCCCTAATCTCGTTCTTGACCCATTCATTGTTTAATAGCATGCTATTCAGTCTCCATGATTTTGAGCGTTTGGGGTTTTTTTCCTTTGTGGTTGGTTTCTAGTTTCAGTCCCTTGTGGTCAGAGAAAATGCTTGATATGATTTCAATTTTCTTGAATTTGTTGAGGCTTGCTTTCTGTCCTATCATGTGGTCTATCTTTGAAAGAGTTCCATGTACACTTGAAAAGAATGTGTATTTTGCTTCTTTGGGATGAAAAGCTCTATATATATTAGTTAAGTCCATTTCCTCTAGGGTATTGTTAAGTGACACAATATCCTTCTTGATATTTTGTTTGGAAGACCTGTCCATTTTTGATAGTGGGGTGTTAAAGTCCCCTACTATAATTGTGTTGCTCTCAATATCTTTCTTGAAGTCCTCCAAGATTTTCTTAATGTATTTGGGTGCTCCTATGTTGGGTGCATATATATTTACAATGTTTATGTCTTCTTGGTGGATTCTTCCTTTGAGTATTATGAAGTGACCTTCTGGGTCTCTCTTTATGGCCCTTCTTTGGAAGTCTATTTTGTCTGATATGAGTATTGCTACCCCTGCTTTTTTTTCCTGTCCATTTGCTTGGAAAATTTGTTTCCAGCCCTTCACTTTCAGTCTGTATAAGTCTTTTGTCCTGAGATGGGTCTCTTGTAGGCAGCATATATGTGGGTCATGTTTTCTTATCCATTCAGCTATTCTATGTCTTTTGATTGGAGCATTTAATCCGTTTACATTTAAGGTTATTATCGATAGGTAGTTATTCATTGCCTTTATTCCTTCCTGTGTTCCTCTCTCTTTCTCTTTTCCTTCCTTTCCTTAAAGTAGTCCCTTTAGCATCTCTTGCAGAGCTGGTTTGGTGGAGGTGTATTCTTTTAGACTTCTTTTGTCTGGGAAACTCCTTATTTGGCCTTCTATCTTGATTGAGAGCCTTGCTGGGTAAAGTAGCCTTGGTTGCAGGCCTCTGGTTCTCATTACTTGGAATATTTTTTGCCATTCTCTTCTGGCTTGGAGCGTTTCCATTGAGAAGTCAGTTGCTAACCTTATTGGGGCTCCCTTGTACGTTACTTCCTTTTTCTCCCTTGCTGCCTTTAAGATCCTCTCTTTGTCTTGGAAATTTGCTATTTTAATTATGATGTGTCTTGCAGTGGATCTCTTTGGGTTCCTCTGCTTGGGACTCTGTGTTTCCTGGATTTGGGTGCCTTTTTCTCTCATCAGATTAGGGAAATTTTCCATCATTACTTTTTCAAACAGGTTTTCTATCCCTTGCTCTTCTTCTTCTCCTTCTGGTATTCCTATTATACGGATATTGTTACGTTTCATGTTGTCCTGCATTTCCCTTATTGCCTCTTCATTCTTTCTGAGCCTCTTTTCCTTTTCTTGCTCTTTCTGGGTGTTTTTTTCTACTTTGTCCTCCAGCTCACTGATCCGATCCTCTGCTTCATCAAGTCTGCTTTTCATTCCTTCTACTGTGTTCTTCAATTCAGAAATTGTATTCTTCATTTCCTCTTGGCCCTTGTTGATAGTTTCTATTTCCTTTTTCATGTTGATATAGTTTGCAGTGAGTTCATTGTAGTTTCCCTGTAGTTTCTGGTAGTTCTCTTTGAGCTCATGAGCTCAGTGAGCTTCCTGATAACCATTGCTTTGAACTCAGTATCTGATAGTTGAGTTTCCTCTTTTTCAGTTAGCATTCTTTCTGAGGCTTCCTCCTTTCCTTTCATTTGGGAATTGTTTCTTTGTCTTCCCATTGTTTGTGAGACTCTTCTTGTTAGCCTCTGCTTCTTAAATTGATCTATTCTGACTCCCTGGGTTTATGGTATGAATTTCTATGGTAGAATGCCAATGGGATTCAGTGGTGCTGTCTCCTTAATCTCCTGTGCTCACTGGTCTTGAGCTGACGTTTATGGGTGTAACACTGTCTAACTCTGGTCTTTTCAGCACTCCAGGTTTTGTTGTCTCACCTGTGGGAAAAAGAGAAAGGGGAGAAGAAATAAAAAAGAAGGGAAGGAGGGGAAAAAGAAATAGAAAAGGAGAGGAAGGAAGGAAGAGGGAATAAAGAAAGATCGGAGGCAAGATAAGAAGGAATTTTAACAAAAATTAAAACAACAGAATAAATAAAAGGCAGGAAGAAGGAATGAAAAAAAAAGAAAGGAAGAAGGAATTCAGGGGGAAAGGAGGAAAGGAAAAAAAAAAAGGTCTTCTGCTGGCTTTAAACTGGTCAGGTTAGTTCTGCTGGTCGTTCTGTCTGTGGGACGGGAGGGGGTGGTTGGAAGGATTGGTTTCACTTTTCTCCCTTCCTGGGCCACACTCTTCGCTGTTGTTCAGCCAGCAGTCCAGTTCCTCATGGTCCTTCTGCTCCCCAGTAGGCCTTTAGTTCACCAGTTGTGCTGTCCTTGAGTTGCACCAATTAGGGGTAACTCACACTCTATCTTCTTGCTCTTTGCTGTCTTAGATGCTAGGGGCTCTGGGTGCTGCTATGGGGTAGTTCAGCCCCCTACTGGGTTGAGTCTTTCCGGGGAATGCAGTCTCCCCTAGCCCTGCAGCTCCCCTCTGCTGGGTGTTCTGCCTTTGTCCTAGAGAGCCAGTAGGCCCTGCAGGGCTCTGTGCGCAGGTGTTAAGTAGGCTTGTAGGTGTGGTCCCTGGCAGGCAGCCAGGCCATTGATCAGCCGATCCAGCCGCTTTGGGCTTGAGTCTCTCAGGCGGGCAGGTCCGTTCTTTTGGGCCTGTGGGTGGAGCAGCTAGCCTCTGCTCCAGATGCTCACCCACCTGAGGTTTCAGGTGTGGGCGCCCCACCGGGGTTTCAGGTGTGGGCCCCCAGTCTGCTAATCTGTGTGCATGCAACCGGGCTTCAGGTGAGTGCTGGGGCTGCTTATCCCGCATTCACAGTCCAGGGGTGGAGGGGGGAGGGACGCCAGGGGCCGCGGCTGCTGCCAAGAGTTATCTAACTAGCCCCTGAGTGCCTCTATTTTCTTTTTCTTTTTGAGAAATTCTTCCTATTCAAGCCCCACTGGTCCAAACAAGCACCTGGCTGCTCACAGCTCAGCCCGGCTCTCTCCCAAGAATCCTGCAGCAGCCCCTGCGTCCGGGCTGGGGCTTCTGCCGCCCTTGTCCCCATGCAGGTCCTGGGTCTCGGGGACCTTATTGTCCTTAAGCACTCTTCTTACTGTCAGATCTTTCAATGCCCTCTATCTTTGGTCTCTGATCTTCATATATGCTGGAATACTGTTGGCTGTTCGCTCTGCTCCTCAGATCAGCTAGGTATTTCACTGGCATTGAGGGGAAGTGGACTCTGCTCCCACCTATGTTGCCGCCATCTTCAATAATCCGCAATAACTGTTTTTCATCTAAATTTATACTACTTATCATGAAAAAGGTTATTTTTTAATAGAATGTCCAAAAGGAAACTAAAAAGTAGCATTTTGAACATATTCTATTGGAAAAGAGAAACATATCTAGTCTTTATATACCATATCCAGACATTTAAGATGTATCATTGGTCATATAATAGAATAAAATATCTTCAGAGTACATCTAATTTTCATTTTAAATCCTTAATTTATAAAATAGTTACTCTTGCTCATTTTAAAGTCCCATTATATAAAATAGAGACACTTGCAAATCTTGAGACCCTCAGGAGATATCATTTAGCATCTTTGGAAAGCATAATATTTAATTATCATAGCATGAGGTACTTTTAATGGCACATTTGAACATCACAACTGAAAACTGATTTCTGAGAGGAAAATTAAGTGATATTTCCACTCATATGCCTTATTTAAATACAAACCACATGCATAATTATCCTTGATCCCCACTGCTGCTTAAAAATAAAATACAAAATTGGAAATACTAAATAGTTACAAAGTTTTTCCTCCATCACCAAAAAAGTGATCTTTACCAAGCACCCTAAAAGGTTTGGGAGCCCTGTTTGCTGACTAGTATCTAATAGAGGATTCAGATTCCAAAGCTCATCTTCCTGCTACTAGAGTCATTTGTGATAAGCTTTATTCCAGGAAGAAAGATAGTATCATTTTTATTAATTACTTGTAAAACATAAAATTTGCATTTTTGCTCAATCTTTGTCTAACTATGTACCTCCTCCTTTTTTTTCTTTCCTAAAAGTAATAAGTTGACCTTCCTATTTTGCATTACCCATTTTCTCTCTAAGATGGCAGGGGCATTTTTAGAGAGATAACAAAGCCAGAAAACCTAACAGATACATCAAAAATAGTGTCTCCCCTAGCAGGTCCTGCATCTGTGATGAGTGAGAGATGATCAGGCAAGAGCTAGAGGGGTCCTGGGGCTGGTCACAAACATTCTGGTTCTCCCCTCTGTGAGCACAAGATAGGACTACGCTTCTCTTAAAATTAGGATGGTCATATAACATTCTATGGCCAATAGTTTGCATAGGGAAGTGATGAGTTGAAGTTTAAAGAGCTAAGCATGAGTCATAACATCTCCTTCTCCAGCCAAGGAGATGGTGGAAGTGCATATCAAGGTCAAACCTCCACCAGCCTAAGCCCTTAGGTGACCACAATAAGTAAAGGCTCACTCCCAGCCAGCACTGGAGAAATGTACCTTGGCCAAATTAAGTCACTGCAATTTGGGGATTTTCTGTTACTGCAGCATAACCAAACCTATACTGATTGTATAAAACAAAACAAAAGAAAAAAGAGACATTGAATTCCTTCCAGGCATTTTATGTTCCTATTGAAACACTCATTCCCTATTTGATAAACTGAAAGTAAGCTCAATAAACACCTTAATAAGTACAAAATCATCCTAAAAATCCTGAAAGCTCATAGTGTTGTAATCAAAATCTTTTCATTATAAGGTTTCATTGAATTAATGATTTAATTGAGTTAAATGATTTAACTCTAAACTCATGTTTACTGGGTTACTGGGATGAATTTGTGGGCACCTGTGAAATTTCTAAAGGGGAATTTTAAACTTGGGTTTTCACGTTGATGCTAAAAATATTAATAGGATCATATTTTGTATCACCTGCATGACCGAACTGTATAAGGCAAAGCCAAGTGCCATGTTTGCATTTGTCTTACATTTGTCTTGCCACCAAATAGTACTACTTTGTCAAGAGCTAGGGAGTAATGAACTGAGGTGGACATAACACTGAAGTGCTTGTCTCTGTGCCAGAGATGGTTAGCAACCTGTTTTGAGTAGTGATTTAGTTCAGAAAAACCACATCATCTTTCCCATTAATGTTCTTAATCTGAATTTTATTGGCTTTATTGTTTGGTTTTAATGTAACCTGAAAATTTGTTTTTTCTTTTATAGTTTTACAAGAACTACAAACATAAAAAGTTTACACTTACTTTTTTGCAATCTATTTTTAAGTAATATTGTCTGTGTGCTAAGTAATATTGTAATACAAATAGTAAAATTCCACTCTTTGGTGGTGGTAAGGGTGTGGTTCTATGACAATGTTTCCTTAAAAAGGCCCCAAACATTGTTCATTTCAGACTAGGCTCAAAGTAGCTCTCTTTCTTTGAGTAGCTATTGTGTTATTTCAATTTATTCACCCAAAGTGTATCCACAAGAGTTATCTGAAAACAAATGAGCTGGCTGTAGGGCTTCATGAATCTCCATTTCATGCTTTTAACAGAGAAAGGCAGAGACAGAAAAAAAAAGAGAGATAGGAGCTCTGAAAACCAGTTAAGAATCAAAAATAATGAAATAAAGGTACTTGTGTTTCTTTTCAAAAGCAAGACCTGGTGCAGCAAAATATATCTTTCTTTGCACTGACATTAATATGATGGGAAGGCTGCTCTCACCTTCTCTATATTCACCATTCTTTGTTATCTTGTTAAGAGCAATAAGGAATTAATGTGATATTTAAGACTTGGACCATTCTCCACTGAAAACATTGGCGGCTACAATAGGGTCAACACAGAGTATCCCAACCAGACACAACATACATAGCTTTTAGTCCCCTTTTTTTATTAAATATTGTTTCAACTATTTATTTTGCTAAGTGATTTAACTAGTGACACTAACTTTTGTTTCCTGAGACATGTTTCCTCACTGCATCTCAAGCTGTCCACGTCTGAAGATGTGCCTGGAGAACCAACAGAACCAGTGGCAGGTGTGAGAGAAGAGGGGCCAGTACAAACAACTCTGTAAATCCTAACTACTTCAGACAGAGTACACAAATATGCATCTCTACGGGACCCTGCAGTCAAAGTACTTAGAAATCAGCACAACACTATCCTGACAGAAAAAGAAATCAGTGAAGCAGAAGAATAAGATGATGAAGGTGATGATGAAGATGATGATGGCCTGGATTCTTTCATGAGTCCAGAGTCATTTAGTGTCACATGCCATGTGCCATTCACTCTAAGGGGAAGAACCAAGTAAAACATGCATTTTGCTCTCAGTGAGCTTGCAGGCCAAGAGGAGAAGCAAAGCAAGAAAATGCATACATCATAGGAGAAGACAGGAAAAGACAGGAGTTACTCTTGCTCATAACAAAGGTTCCTAGCCTTTTGGTTTTCTGGCCTAGTTTGAGTAGGTATCTTGACAGTCTAGTCTGTGGTTACTGTGATGGTTAATTTTATGTGTCAACTTGACTGGCCATAGAGTGTCCCAATTAAACATTATTTCTGTGCCTGTGAAGGTGTCTCTGGGCGAGATCAGCATTTGAATTGGTAGACTTCATGCCCTTCCCAATGTGGGTGGATGCGATCCAATCTGGTGAGGACCTGAATAGAAAAAAAGGCAAAAGAAGGAAGAATTCGCCCCCTCCCTGGCCTCACCGCCTGAGCTGGGACATCTTATCTAATCTTCTTTTGCCCATCGACTGGGATTTATGCTGTTGGCTCCCCTGGTTCTCAAGCCTGGGGTCCCCGACTGAATTATGCCACCAGCTTTCCTGGGTCTTCAGCTTACAGTAGGCAGATCATAGAACTCCTCATCCTCCATAATTGCATGAGCCAATTCATCATTATGTTTCCTTTTATAGTAATGTGTATCATATAACACATATAAATATGTGTCCTATTGGCTCTGCTTCTCTGGAGGACCCTGACTGATAATAGCACCCTTTGCTGATACATGACTGACTCTTTCTCTCTCTCCTCCACCCCCCTCCCTCTCTCTCCCTCTTCCTTTCTCTCTTTTGTGATTTGTTGTTGTGCTAGCCCCCTGCTAGGCAATGGACACGAAGTTTTAGAGGAGCCCTTGAGATTCAGCCTCATAGAAATCACAGTAGAGCTATTTGAGTAGACCACATTGCCCTGACCACACTGTTTTCTATGCTCATAAAGCAAACACCTCACATATTCCCCAAATTGCACAATCTGTCTTTGGTGCCAGTTCACAATGAAATTGTACCTTTAACCTCCTTGTAGCAGGCAGTAGCTGTGCACTTAGCTCTATATTCCATTTGCTCAATGTCACTGTGTTAGGAATTTCCTCATTGGATAAGAAATTAACTTTATGCTTTCATCACAATTTGACAGTTTACAGGTAGGGGGTGGAGGCCAGACTCACCAGTTGACAAATACTGTCCTAGAAGTATAGGATGGCAAATTCTGTCCATGCTCCAACCTTATTGCCTGTCACTCAGTATTCTGGATTTGAAGAGCACTTATGCAAAACACTGTCCCCACGACCTTAAATCTGTCCAACTCTGTATTTCAAAGGAAAAATGTAATTCATCTGACCCTGATTTGTTTGCACTTAAATCATCACAATGTTGTTTTGAAGAAGTGATATGCAAAAGGCCTTTTCATCAGCTTTTTGAAGAGCTTCTCACTTCAAGGGAAGAAAAGAATCAGACAGTGTTTACCAAAGGTAAACAAACCAAAGCTGTCAAAAAAAAAAAAAAAAAAAGCCTAGTTTATTTCTAATGCCTGAACTCACCAGAGGTCAAGGTGGTCTGAGACTCACAGGCCTTGCTCACACTTAGAAAAGGTTATGTGGCCCAGAACCAACAATCTGGCCTTCCAGGCAGAAGCTGGAGAAGCCTCACTGAATGCTTCAGAGCTGGTATGTGTGTTTGCTGCAGCCGATAAACACCCCTAATGATGCTCTCAACAAAAGCCCATATTTGAGCTTTGTTTTCTCTTTTCTTTTCATGTTGTTTCTCTCAGTGAGAGGATCAAAGCAATGAGGCTACTTTTTCTCCACTCAATCAGACAGGAGTTCTTTGAAGTAAAAGTATTTTTTTTCTTTTGATTTTTTTTTCTTTTCTTCTTAAGGAAGAATCTTTATAATCAGAGACTGACTTTGTAAATTTCTCTCACACAGGTCCCTTTCACAGGTGCACATGCACCTCAGGAAGCAGAGGCTGTGCTGTCTTTTTCTAGGAGTTCCTCTTGTGTTCCTCCTGATGAGAGCAATTGGGTGAGTTTAATGTGCCCAGGATGGCGGAGAATATCTAAAGACAACATCATCCATTCATCAAAAACATAAAGATGAAGACACAAGAGTTCAGCTGAACAGGAAAAAAAAAATAATCAGAGATTTTGAAAAAGCATTTCTAGTTACAGCTAAAGCTGTCATGTAAATAAAAAGTACCAACTCCATTAATGATCATCTTAGAAGTAAAATGAAGCTGAAAGCTTGTTACTATGGTTCTTGCTTCCACTGGGAATTCAAAATATCTTATAAACAATAATGTGATGGTGAATAAAAAAAGAAGCAGAAGTCAAGTTCAGCATGATTTCTTCAGGAGCCTTTCAGTGGCATGTGTTGTATAAAACCAGAGACTTTCCAAGAATGGGTATTTTTCTAATAAATAATTCATAATAGTAGCAAATGCAAATTGAGCACTTACTATATGCCAGTCATTGTACTAAGTGCTTTCATGCATTATCTCTTTTTTAAAAATATGTTATTTATTTATTTTCAGAGAGAAGAGAAGGGAGGGAGAAAGAGAGGGAAAGAAACATTGATGAGTGAGAGAAACATCAGTTGGTTGCCTCCCGCATGCCCCCAACCAGGGACCTGGTCCACAACCCAGGCATGTGCCCTGATGGGGAATTGAATGGGCAACCTTTTGGTTCACAGGCTGGCGCTAAATCCACTGAGTCACACCAGCCACAGCTCATGCATTATCTCTTTTAATCTTCATACTAACCCTATCAAGTAGGTGCTATTTTTAATTCCATTTTGAGAAGGAGAAAAGTGAGGCTCAGAATACCCAAGGTCAACATGAATTGAAAGTAGCAGAGCCAGAACACAGCCCAGATCTATTTGATGCCAAAAGCTCTCAACCACAGTGTGTGTGGTTTATCAGGAACGTATTACTTATATTCATCTTGGATCCTAGAACTACACTTGCTACTCAAAGGCTAAATGAAGTCACATCTCTCCTGGGTAATCAAACTGAAGCAATAATCTATTTTGAACAAACCCCCTTTTCACTATTAATTTACTCAAAACAAGAGAAATTGTTTTGCAGAAGTTTCCTGACATTCCCTCAACACTCCCCTTTGTATAGTGGTAGTATAGACCCATCCCCCTGCACATTTTCCTCATCAGAAATATAATAGAGTTGTTAAGTCCATCAGACCATACACCTAAAATGCCAGCATTTTATCATTTATAAAATATACCTTTAAAAAGTTGTTTCAAAAATAAAGATCTCAAGACTACTGGCCAACATGGAGATGTAGGTAGACATGCTTCACCTCCTCATACAACTATAAGAAGGATCACAACCAGCCTCAAAACAAAAAACACCCAGAACTGCCAGAAAATCTAACTGTATGGAAGTCCAACAACCAAGGGTTAAAGAAGAAATATTCATCCAGATGGGTAGAAGGGATAGATAGGAGGAACTGGGGCGGAGAGGACATGGTGTGGTGGTGGTGAGGCAGCAGCAGTGGCCAGTGGAATGGGCAGTCCCACATTCACATGTGGCAGATAAAAACTGGGAGGGAGCCCTGGCTGGTGTGGCTCGGTGGATTGAGTGCCAGCCTGTGACCCAAAGGGTTTCTGGTTCAATTCCCAGTCAGGGCACATGCCTGGGTTGTGGGCCAGGTCCCCAGTAGTGGGTGCACGAGAAACAACCACACAGTGATGTTTCTCTCCCTCTCTTTCTCCCTACTTTCCCCTCTCTCTAAAAGTAAATAAATAAAATCTTTTTAAAAAAACAGGAAGGACACCTGGGGAATGAGCAACCCCAGCCCCAGGCCAGACCACACAGCCCAGAATCCCAGCACCAGGAAAATAAAGCCTCATAACTTCTGCCTGTAAAAAACCAGTGGGGGTTGGTACAGTGGAAGAAACTGCACGTCCCTCAGGAGAGTTTGTTTAAAGGGCCCCCATAGGTCTAGAATGTACACAAACCCGTCCACTCTGGGAATCACCACCACAGCAACAGCTAGAGGGGCACCAGTCACTTACGAGAAGGTGAAGTAACTGGAAACAGGGTGAGTACTGAGCAAGCAGCATTGTCCCCTCTCTGACCTTTCCCCCACATATAGTGCCACAAAGCAGTGAAGCAGGTTCCCCTACCCTGGTGAACTCCTATGGTTCCGCCCCTTACAACGTAACAGGTGCACTAAGACAGAGAGTCAAAGCAGCCCTACCTAATACGCAGAAACAAACTCAGGGAAGCTGACAAATTGAAGGGACAAAGAAATATGGCCCCAAAGAAAGAACAGATCAATACTCCAGAAAAAGAACTAAGTGAAACAGAGATAGCCAACCTATCAGATGCAAGGGTCAAAACACTGGTGATGAGGATGTTCAGAGAACTCATTGAGTATGGCAAACACATAAGGGAAAACATGAAGGCTACAGTAAGTGAAATAAAGAAAAATCCAGGGAACCAACAGTGAAGGGAAGGAAGCTGAGATTCAAGTCAATGATTTGGAACATAGGAAGAAATAAACAGCTGACCAGTACAGAATGAAGAAACGAGAATTCAAAAAAATGAGGAGAGAATAAGAAGACTCTGGGACATCTCCAAACGTGCTAACATCTGCATCATAGGGATGCCAAGAGAAGAGGAAGAATAAGAAATTGAAAGCTTATTTGAAAAATAATGAAAGAAAACTTCCCTAATTTGGTGAAGGAAATAGACATACAATCCAGGAAGCACAGAGTCCCAAACAAGTTGGACCCCAAAAAGGCCCACACCAAAACACATCATAATTAAAATGCCAAAGGTTAAAGATAAAGAGTGAATCTTAAAAGCAGCAAGAAAAGAGAGTTATCTACAAAGGAGTCCCCATAAGACTATCAGCTGATTTCTCAAAAGAAACTTTGCAGTCAAGGGATTGGCAAGAAGTATTCAAAGTGATGAAAAGTAAGGACCTAAAACCTAAATTACTCTATCCAGCAAAGTTGTCATTTAGAAGGGTAGATAAAGTCCTTCCCACACAAGCTAAAGCTAAAGGAATTCATCATCACCAAACCATTATTACATGAAATGTTAAAGGGACTTATTTAAGAAAAAGATGATCAACACTATGAACAATAAAATGACAACAAACTCACGACTATCAACAACTGAATCTAAAAAACAAAAACAAACTAAGCAAACAACTAGAACAGGAACAGAATCATAGATATAGCGATCAAATGGAGGATTATCAGTGGGGAGGGGAGGGGAGGGATAAAGTACAGAGATTAAGAAGCATAATAGGTAGGTACAAAATAGACAGGAGGAGGTTAAGAGTAGTATAGGAAATGGAAAAGCCAAAGAACTTATATGTGTGACCCAGGGACATGAACTAAGGGGGTGATTGCTGGAAGGAAGGGAGGTACTGGCAGAGGGGGGGAAAGGAGAAAATACTGGGACAACTGTAATAGCATAATCAATAAAATATACTTTAAAAATAAAATAATAAGATAAAATAAAAAATAAAGATCTCAGAACATTCAATGAGAGGTGCTCCAAATATATATTTGGCTTTACCATTTCCCAGATTTCATGTCAAGTTGTTATTAAGTTGAATTATGTGAAACTGCCATTTGTGCAGTGTCAGCTTTATATAAATCAACTTTTTAAAGTTTTTAATTAGTGCTACCATGTTTGTACCATGTAATCTGCAGCTATTCTCATCAATTGTCTTAGTAATACATTTTAATTTAGATAAAGGTTTTCTTTACCAACAAATATACTAAGTGAATGGAATTTTTGTCATTGTCTTCCTTCCTTTCTGTCCTTCTAGCTTCCCCCACCCCCAAACCTGGACACTTAGCTGGACTACATTTCCCTGAGTGCCTTGCAGTTAAGGCATAGTCTTACAATTAAGTTCCATCCAGTAGAATGGGAGCAGAAGTCATAAATACCTCCTAGGGCTATGCTCCTCTCTTTTTCCCACCTACTGTCTGGAAGTGAAGAATTCTGAGGCCTTTGGCTGAGGCACAAGACAGAAGAAACAGGCATCTCTAAATTAGGCTGTGAAATGTCACCTGCTGTCCAGCACCTTTAGAGGAGCAACAACCAACTTCTGTTATGTTAAGCCCCTGAAATATGGGGACTTAATATCACAACTAGTGCTACTGTCACCAATAGTCTATCTCTCTCTTTATCTTTTTTCCTTTCAATAATATTTAGTGTGGATTTCCAACATCCCTTAGAGACTAGATCAACGTAAAAAAATTAAACACATGGCTCCTCAGAGAAATGCTACAGAATGGTAAGAGAGGGGGATAGTCAGAGTCACTGCAGAAAATAAACTTCCTGTTTATAGACAATATCTGTTAGCTGTTACCTGTCACCCATTCACCCTCTTCTTGGGAAGTGTCCCTATATTTCCTTTAGGAGACCACCCTCCTCCATGCTCAGCCATGTGATTTTGGTGAGCCTGAAACCCCCATCCATGTGTAGTCCCCGGTTGGCTTAGGCCAACCAGGACTCCTGACTTTCGGGCTACAGTAATTGGCCAGTAAAAAGCAAGGGCATGAGGAGGTTTCACTGAATTCTTCTGGCAAATAACGATTTCTCTTTCCCTGCAAAAACTAGTACAAGAGACCCTTTCTCTCCACCTGCAGAGTGCATTTCAATGATGTTAAAGCCTGGAACTCTGCAGCTATCTTTTTTTAAAAAGACTTTTTTTAGAACAGCTTTAGGTTCACAACAAAATTGAGTGAAAGGTACAGAGATTTTCTATATACCCCTCACCCCCATGCATGCACAGCCTCGTCCACTAGAAACATCCCACACCAGAGTAGTACATTTGTTACAATCAATGAACCTAATAACAGATCATTATCACACCAAGTCCATAGTTTACATTATAGTTTACTCCTCATGTATTCTATGGGTTTAGACAAATGTATAATGACATGTATTCACTATTATAGTATCATACAGATTAGTTTCACTGCCCTAAAATTCCTCTGTACCCCTCCTATCACCTCTCACTCCCCACTAACTCTCAGCAATCACTCAACTTTTTATTGTCTCCATAATTTTGCCTTTTCAAGAATGTCATATAGCTAGAATCATATAGTATGCAGCCTTTCAGATTGACTTCTTTCACTTAGTGATATGCATTTAAGATTTTTCCATGTCTTTTTCACAGCTTCATAAGTCATTTCTTTTTAGCACTTAATAATATTCCATTTTCTGGAAGTAACACAGTTTGTTCATCTACTCACCTACTGAAGGACATCTTGATTATTTCCAAGTTTTGGCAATTACGAATAAAGCATCTATAAACAGGTGTGCAAGTTTTTGTGTAGACATAAGTTTTCAACTCCTTTGGGTAGTACCAAGGAGCATGATTGCTGGAGTATACAGTAAGAGTATTTTTAGTTTTGTAAGAAAGTACCAAACTGCCTTCCAAAGTGGCTATTCCATTTTGCATGGCCACAAGCCATGAATGAGAGTTCCTGTTGCTCCACAACCTCCTCAGCATTTGGTGCTGTCAGTGTTCTAGATTTTGGCCACTTTAATAGGTGTGCAGTGGTATCTCATTGTTGTTTTAATTTGCATTTCCCTGATGACATATCATGTGGAGCAGCTTTCCATGTGCTTATTAACCTCCTATATATCTTCTTTAGTAAAATGTCCTGCAGCTATCTTGCTGCTGCCCAAGAGAAGCTGGCCTGCCAGAACTGCTGTATGGAGCCTGCAGGTGACAATGCTGCTCACTGAGGACAATATAAGGAATTGGGAGAAATGGGTCTTGGAGGACATCATCTTACTATCTGGATCAATACTGACCCAACATCTGGTCTTCTGGACTTCTCAGTTTTATGGACACTTACTCTTATAATTCAACCAATTTGAATTGAGTTTTAAGTCCCAAATTATGTGACTTTGCTATTCATTCATTCATTCTGAATTTGGCTGAGTAGGGAACTATAAAAATTCATATAAATTTGAAAATGGGCCAAGGAAAACTCAATACTGAAAGTACTTTTTGAAACGTGCACACTATTTTCTACCTTATGAAGACCATTTTTCTTCTCTGACAATTACTAAGGCTTCCAAACTGAGCCTAACTAGAAGGCAAAATCACTCCTGCAATGATAATTGAACCTCAGCAGTCAGGAAGAATTCGAGCTATAGACCGTGCTGATTGTCAAGAAAAAAATCCCATCAAATAATTTACAGATGTTGCATTTATTTGTACATCCTGTATTGCAATACATACTTGTTATGTAAGTTAAAGTTATAATCATTTTTATAATACATCACATTTTCAGAAGTTATACAGAAAACAGGTGCTATTGTAACCCTACAACCTTTCACTAACTGCTCTAGTGTTTTGGCTGAATCACAGTTCTTTCTCTCCATGCCTCTGGTCTCCACAGCCATACATTTATTCACTCATTCTGAAACTGAGTAGATAAAGATTGATGATTTAGAAAATATAGAAAATTAACTGTAAAATGAACCTATAATATTGAGCATGCCACTGAACCTGCAGCTGCTTTTGTTTTATTTTCATTCAATCCTGCTTCATCTTTACTGCCTATATTCTTTTGGTGACAAGTGACAAAAAAACCCAACCTCAAATGACTTACTGAAAAGAAGGAGAGAATTTATTGGCTTAGGCAACTGGAATAGCCTGGGGCAGATCAAGTGTGATTGAACCCAGGGACAAATCATCCCAATCTCTCTTTCCCTGTCTCTTGGCTCTGCTCCCTTCCATGGCCACTCTCTCCTCATGTGGTAGACCTCAACAGCTTGCACTCTAATCACAGCTTTAAATCTAGCAGAAAAGAGCCCTCCCCAAAGGTTCTCCTTGGCTCAAATGCCCATTTCTAAACTAGTTGCTATGGCCGGGGGGATGCAATGCTCTGACTGCCCAGGCCTGTATTACTTATATATCCCCTGGAGCACATGGAGAGAGAGTGATGCTGTTCCCATCAGAAAGGGAAAATGGACATTGAGTGGCTGTATTCATTGGAGAAATTAGCATTAGCTGCTGTAACAAGCAAACCCACGTATCTGTGGCTTAACAAAAAGTTGTATTTTTCATTCCTGCAAAGTCTACTGCAGAGAGATGTTCTGGTTGGGCAGCTCTCTTGGCAGCTCTCCACCACGCACTGACTCAGAAATCCAGGCTTTTTCCATCTCAGAATGCTGCTGTCCATATTACAGAGTCTCCAAGTTTGCTCTGGAAGGGGCAGAGTGAGTTGGACAAGGCATAACTGTTCTCAGCTGCCTTGGCCTCAAAATGACACATCAATCTGTCCTTGCATTCACTGGGGTAAACTTAGTCACATGGCCCCACACAGATGCCAGTGGGATAGGAAATGCAATTCAGCTGCATGCTTAGGAAGAGATTTGATGGCCACCTGGCCAGTCTGTGATACAAAAGCAAACCCAACCCATATCTAACAAACAGCCAGAACTGCCCATAGGTTCTCCTCTGCTCAGACTTAGATAAAGGCAGGGCCAGTAGGATCTTGAGAAGTAATCTGGCTGTACTGTCTACTTGGACAGATAGAGGAAGTAAGAAAGGAAGGGCTTTTCCCACTGATATAGTGAACCATGGATGTTATTAAATGTCTCAAAAAGGAATGAGGAATTCCTCCCTTCCCAGATGCCAGAAGCATCCTTCTTTCCTGTCCTGTCCCCACCATTGCTACCAACTTGCTGAAGTTTGTTCATAGCAAGCATGGGATAGTAGAAATGTGGTTTTACAGTCATATGGACCTGAGTTCAAACCCTAGTTCCATTTGTTTCTACATTGGGCAAACAGTTAAGCTCTCTGAGCTTCAGTTGACTCATCTACTCAGTCTATAGTAAACATAGAACAAGCATTAGATTCCTATTTTCTTCTCATTATTTCTTACTCTAACACCACTGTTGCCTAGAGTTTTCTAGGAGTAACTGATATTAGTCATCTGAGGGTCCTTAGAGTATAATACTGTTTTCTCAACATTTTGTGGCAAGGGCACTAAAGCTAAACATACATCCAGTGAAAACTGTACAAGCTGTTAGAATAAAAGAAACTATCCCTTCTTAGAGCTGAATTCACCTTTATGTAGCAAACATTTTATTCCCAGAATGTATTTTGCTGATTCAATCATCACAGTTCCATGACTTGGCTAGCTCAGCTAAAAATGGAGAAATGGAGATAGACTAGCTCCTCTACAGGACCTGAATGAGGGTAACAATCTCTTCCTAGAAGGAAGTGGCTCCGTTTTCCTCAGTGACTGATTTCTAGGTGCTTCAAAAGCCCGTGCCTGGTAGACTGCTGCCTAGCAGGAGACTCTAGCTTCTCCATTTGAACACATAAGACCATAACCCACACTCCTGGGTTGTAACCATGCCCAAAGCTTTAAGCAAACTGTCTAACTCCAAGTTTCCATGTCGTTTCAAAGGAAACTAAACAGTTTGCAAAGACAAGGATTTGGCCAGTCCTAATAGGGACAGACTAATAACTAGTTTGGTTTCTAATGCCCCAATAGCCACCCCAGTGCTCCTCACTGCAGAAGCTTCCCCATCCCAGACAGTCCCCCAGCTTCAGGATTTTTCTTCCTTCCTCAGCTTTTCAAAACTTATCTGCTGAATGGCTCGTTCCCTCAGACCTATGCCAATCACTCAATCAGCCAAACAACTTGATAATTTACGGTTGCATCAATATATATTTCTTTAAGCAGGGGTCTCTTTGACACAAAGTACTTGACTCAACACATTAAAAAATTACATCAGGAGGAGAGAACCAAGATGGCGGCACAGGTAGACACACTGCGCCTCCTCGCACAACTAGAACTGACAGAGAATCGAATGGCAAGGAAGTCCGACACCAAGGAAATAAAAAATAAACATTCATCCAGACCGGTAGGAGGGGCAGAGACGGGCAGCCGGGGCGGAGAGGACTCGCGTGGCTGTGGCGGGACCGAGACTGGCGGAGTGTGGGAATAACGGGACAGGCAGTGTGACCACTAGAGGACCCTGCAGCCCAACATTCGCACACAGATAAACCGAGAGGGCCGGACTCAGAGTGGCAGAGAGCGGGACAGGCAGAGCAGTGGGTAGCACCCCGTGGCCCCACACTCGTGCACAGATAGACCAGACAAACAGCTGGGAACGAAGCAGACTGCACAACCCAGGGCTCCAGCGCCAGGAAATAAAGCCTCAAACCTCTGATTGAAAACTCCCATGGGAGTTGAGGCGGCAGCAGGAGAGACTCCCAGCCTCACAGGAGAGGTCGTTGGAGAGACCCACAGGGGCCTAGAGTGTGCACAAGCCCACCCACTCAGGAACCAGGACAGAGGGGCCCAATTTGATTGTGGGTAGCAGAGTGAAAGACTGAAATCCAGTGGAGAGGGGAGCGGACGGCATTGCTCCCTCTCGGCCCCTCCCCCACATACAGCATCACAGCGCAGCAACCAGCATTACCGCGCCCTGGTGAACACCTAAGGCTCCGCCCCTTTAAGCAACAGACACGCTAAGACAAAAAAAAAAAAAAATGGCCCAAATGACAGAACACTTCAAAGCTCCAGAAAAAATACAACTAAGCGAGGAAGAGATAGCCAACCTATCGTATGCACAGTTCAAAACACTGGTTATCAAGATGCTCACAGAATTGGTTGAATCTGTTCAAAAACCAGATGAAAAAATGAAACCTATGCTAAGAGAAACAAAGGAAAATGTACAGGGAACCAATAGTGATTCGAAGGAAACTGGGACTCAAATCAACCGTGTGCACCAGAAGGAAGAAACAAACATCCAACCAGAAAAGAAGGAAGAAACAAGAACTCGGGAAAATGAGGAGAGGCTTAGGAACCTCCAGGACATCTTGAAACGTTCCAACATCCGAATTATAGGGGTGCCAGAAGGAGAAGAGGAAGAACAAAAAATGGAAAACTTACTTGAACAAATAATGAAGGAGAACTTCCCTAATGTGGCAAAGGAAATAGACTTCCAGGAAGTCCAGGAAGCTCAGAGAGTCCCAAAGAAACTGGACCCAAGGAGGAACACACCAAGGCACATCATAATTACATTACCCAAGATTAAACGCAAGGACCTACATCCAAGATTACTGTATCCAGCAAAGCTATCATTTAGAATGGAAGGGAAGATAAAGTGCTTCTCAGATAAAGTCAAGTTAAAGAAGTTCATCATCATCATGCCCTTATTATATGAAATGTTAAAGGGACTTACCTAAGAAAAAGAAGATCAAAAATAGGAACAGTAAAAATGACAGCAAACTCACAGTTATTAACAACCACACCTAAAACAAAAACAAGAGCAAACTAGGCAAACAACTAGAACAGGAACAGAACCATAGAGATGGAGATTACATGGAGGGGTGTCAATAGGGGAGTAGGAGGGGGAGAGGGGGGGAAAGGTACAGAGAATAAGTAGCATAGATGACAGGTGGAAAATAGACAGGGGGAGGGTAAGAATAGTGTAGGAAATGTAGAAGCCAAAGAACTTATAAGTATGACCCATGGACATGAACTATAGGGGGGGAATGTGGGAGGGAGGGGGTGGGCAGGATGGGGTGGAGTGAGGGGGGGGAAATGGGACAATTGTAATAGCATAATCAATAAATATATTTAAAAAATAAAAAAAGAAAAAAATTACATCAAAAATTCCGGTGGATTAAGTTTGGTTGACAAGATATTTCTCTTTCCTAGAAATTCTATCAGTTTAGATTTTCCTGAAAGTATACCATACCATAAAAGTCTGCCCCAGGTCTTCAGGCAATTATGATTCTGCAAGGAACATCTCTATACATACCATCTAAATTCCCATCACATCACATTAAGCTTCTGGGTAGGGGGCATTATCGCTGTAATAAATACTTACATCATTTTGTGCCTTTTCTTGCCAGGATATATAAAAGGTCATTGTAAAAATTTTTTATTTCATTTGAAAATTTCTGGAAAGATATCTCCAGTTTTTCAACCCACACTTTTAGAAATAT
The DNA here is from genome assembly GCF_022682495.2 of Desmodus rotundus. NCBI lineage: Eukaryota > Metazoa > Chordata > Mammalia > Chiroptera > Phyllostomidae > Desmodus > Desmodus rotundus. The sequence continues at coordinate 88,960,095 of NC_071394.1, forward strand.
TATGGTTTTGTCTTCCTAATACAAGCTTTTTTTAGGAACTTCTTTTTTCTCTTCTGTTTCTTTTAGCTGACCTTCAGAGACTGACCCATAAAAGTGTGCCTGAAGTACAGGAAGCCAAAACTGAAAAGGAATATATATTCATTTTGCCTTGTTTCTCTAATACTTTTAACTCCTGCTTTTAAAAGTTATATAGTGGTATTACTACAATAGAGATTTCTGTTCAAGATTCTGTCTGATAGATTATAATTCAGGGCTTAATGAAAAGAAAAAAACATTTGCAGAACATGTGCCAGAGGAGGTTACCACCTTCCCACAAATCACAAATCCTGGTGATTTGCACCCCCAAATAGACAACACACATACCTCACTGCTGCCTAATTTGACTTTCAGTCACCCCTGGATCTTACTTGGATTTCATAAACACCTGAGTTCCGGGGACATTTCTTAGAAGCAGACCTGCTTCAACTTCTATTAAGCTGGACAGAGAGAACATAATGACACTGCTGGAGCTGAGGATGCCAATTTTGAGAACCGATCTCTAAGTAGCAAAGGCCCTCATTTTGTCCAGGTTAGGGGGGATGGAATCATAGATTGCTCAAACCTCTGCCTCCCTCTTCCATGAAACAGTTTATACAGTGGAGAGAGCCCTGGTTTAGGAGTCAGGAGACCTTGGCTTCCACCAAGAATCAGATGTGGTGTGACCTTCTGCCCTACTTGCAAAGTAAGGTGGGATGGGGAGAGCTTGGCCTAGATCAGACTCAACCTTTTCATTGCCAGGAGGGGAGGTTTTCCCTTCCAAAAAACAGGTAAGGGGTATAATCCTCTCCCTAGAAAAACAAACAGAGAACCAAAATGTAAAATTGATGATCCAGGAGTATCAGCTTAAGAACTCCCAAGCAAGACACCCTCAAACCTTCCTTGTTCTAGCAAAATAACAACAAAATAAATAATTGAGTATCCTTTCCAAAAACCTGGTGGTCATTCTTGAGTCTTGTCTTCCTCTCACTTCCACCCCCATCACCCCCATCACATCTGCCACAATGTCCTGTACTTCTCTGCCCAGTGGCTTCCTGAGGCCCCGAGAGATGAAGCTCCTGCTGGATCTCCCAGTGGATCACCCACTACTCTGCCCCCCAGCTGCACCCTCCTGATTTCTGTTCCCCTATTTGCCAAACTCATTCATGCCTCAAGGTCTCTGCTACCTGGACCATTCTGTCCCTAGAGCTTCACATGACTTTAAGGTTTCTCAAATGTTCCCTCCTCAGAGAAACCATCCTCAGAGACTCACTCCCCCATCTCTGTCTTGGCTTCTTCATGGCATTTATCATTGACTGCAATGATTATGTATGGTTTCCTATTTGTGTATGATTTTCCTGTTTACTGTTGGTCTCTCTTCCCTCATCTCTGCCACCAAAACAGAAGTACAACAGGAAGGTCCTTGCCCATCTTGTTTACTCTAAACCTGGGTCATGGTGATTGCTTACCACATATTTGTTGAATTCATTAACTAAAATAATAGTTAGGTCATTCTATTGACATTGTGTTATAAAATTAGCAGACTGGCTCCTGTTTTAAAAATATTTTAATTGATACTCATGAAGACATCAGTGAAATGCCATTAATTTAGCCCCTAGAATTTATTTCTCCAGATTAAATTACTCTTATCCTCTGGGCCTTCTCACCAGTCTTACTTTCGTCCTCTTAATCACTCTCCAGGACCTTCCCTGGAGGCTCTCCAATTTCTCTTTGCCCTCCTGAGAAGCTGAATAACCTTGTTCTTAGTGGGATCCACTGCGAACCTACAAAGGAGATAAGGCAATAATTCCACATGGCAGAGGACTCAAGAGTCTGGGTTTTCTAAGCAGGCCTAGCTTCAGATCCAGACACTTTCTAGCTAGCTGACCTTGAATGAGGTCCTCTTTCAGCCTTGGTTTCCTCCTCTGTAAAACAGGGATGACAAAGATATCCCATAGAGTTGTTTGTGGTGACTCTTCAAGGAGCTTTCTCCTACAAAGCATTCAGCACAGGGCCTGCTGTACACAAAAACCTCAGCAAATAAAGACTATTATTACAAATAATTAAGGCAAAACTATAGCCACTTGAAATAAGCAGGAAAGCCGTGAAAGGGAACTGAGCTGTATGCAAAAGTCACATGATATGATTTGGGATTTTGTAGGGGAAAAAAGACACATGAGGAAAACTTTCTAAAAACTCCAAATAAAGCAAAGGGGAAATGAAAGAATAGCTGTCTCCTGTTCATGCAGTGGCATGCATGACCCAGACCACAGTAACTGCAGGGTGCACAGGGAAAGAGCAAGCCAAACATGAAACAAAGCAGCTGGGGGCGGGGGGGGCAAATGGTGAAGCCGCTGGAAAGGAAATAATACCTCCTTTCATTGATGGAACATGCGCTGATACAGGGATGTCACCAATGTCTCACACACCTGCCTTTTCACATGCAGAGAGCCCCTCAGTCGTCAGAAGAATGGCAGAGGCCAGCTGTGTTTCCTTCAGTAGCCCCAGGACCTCCACAGAGACACTCAGGAGCCATCCTTGTGAATGGAAGGCCTTGAAGGCCCCATTTGGCTGTGAGAGTCCTTGGGAAATACACATGGACCAAGCTCAGAAAGACTATTTGGAAGAAGCTTATATTTAGAGCACATATTTCCATGGTGACAGATGAGATGACATAACTGGTCCCACCCTAAGAGTCCTCCAGAAAAGATGTCCTTCAAACAAAGGTAGGCATGCCTCCAAAGACCTAGAGATAAAGTTCTATCAGTCCACCCATCAAATTCTGTCAATCCACTCACCCAGTGGAATACTCAGCAGCTACAAAAAAGGATGAATTGGATCCTTACAGTAAGTTGTCCAAATGTATAATCTAATGACAAAAGCAAGGTATAAAACTCTGTGTAGGATATGAGTGAAATAGAACCTTACCTCTCCTCCTCCTTTCCATTCTGGACACAAGTTGGGGGGAGACCTGCAGCAAATACCTTCCATCTCTCACTCCATCCCTGACTCGCCTCCCCAAGAAAGCTGTATATCCCCTGCACCATGTTTCCTAGAGGACAGAAAAGTGGGGAAAGTGCCCAAGGCCTTCTGGATTGTGAACTGCCTGCTGCCAGGTGTGGCAGGGGCTTGTGCCATCTCTCAGGCCCATCCATGGACTTTCTGTCCCAGGTGGGAAACCATTAGGATAGGGGCAAAGAGAGGCGAGAAGACCCATGCTTCTCTCTCTCGTCCAGAGCCTCCTCCTGCATCCAGAAGTGGGGATAAGGCCAGCCCTGCCCTGAGCTGTGAGCCTGGCTTTCTCCTTTTCAAGATGTCATTTTGGCCTAACCCTAAGCCAACTACTCCAATTCAGCCACTACCAGAGAGCTGTCAAAAATATAAAAATTAAAAATAAAAGTAGTGTGGTAGACAAACTTTAAGAATCATCCTCAATGATCCCTGGCTCCTGACATTTGAGTATATGCATAATGTTTTCCCTTGAATGTAAGCTAACCTGGGGGGTTGTTTCCAACCAAGCATATAACATATATATATAGATGCATACATTGCACATACATATAATATATGTATATTATATGTATAACATATGCATATATTGATGTATAACAAATTATCATAACTTCATCTCCTGGTGTTCAAGAAGAGGACGTATGAGAAATGGCTGTTGGTTGGGTAACTTTATGTATCTGCCACTGGGCAGAAGCTTATTTTTCAAATATGAGAAGATAATCCTTCTTGGTATGCCAATGATGGTTTGTTTATGAAGCTCAGATGTAAAATTTGAGCAAATGTTGTGCCAATTGGTAGAAATTATGAGGAGGCCAATTTTTAGTCTTACTCAAGTCAAGATTTGCTGATGACTATAGTTACCCAGAAATGGAAGGTGATTTTCAATGGAGGATGTGAAGCAGAATTAGCATCTACCTGGCTGGGAAGTGGTAAAAGGGATCTTTGTACCAGTGGGGGTTGAGGGGGAGGGGAGAGGCAGGCATTTTCATTGACCTGTAAGTTTCCTTACAACCCGGAGAGCCTATGATTCTAATAATTAGTTTTTCCCCTTTGAATGTTCATTAGATAATTATGCTAATTGGAAATAATTTTTCTACTAAGTAAGGTATGACTTCAAGTTGAATGATCTTTTTTATATTTAGCATCAGTGTATAAGGTATAGAGTTTGCCTTGGACTTGGGCCTGTACTCTGTTTGTAACTGTTACTTTGAGCAAGGAGGACACATTCTTCCCTGAGTTATGTTATGGCTATCGTGTACCCTGGTCCACTGACTGGCAGGTAAGTACCAGTCCCCATGGCCCCCCGAATCTTGTCAGTATTACCACACTGAGGCAGAGTGTCAACTGGGCTGAGCCACACTCTTACCTTTGATATTTCCTGTGTAATAGGATAGCAGCAATCCCATACGGATCAGGGTATCAAGGAGAAAAGATGAATATGTCTAACTAAAATAACTGGCTAAATTTATCTCCAAATGAGAGATTTCTAGTGACTTTCAGGGTTCGTTGCAAACTCAATCTCTTGTCTAAAGTCTCTGAAAGCTTCTTGGACATTATTGTCAATTTCCTTGTTTTCCCTTAGTAAAAAGAAGGAATAGACTTGGAATAGGCACCCTTTGGCATGCCTTTCCCCACTCATCTTTCAACCTGTCCTGACCCTACCTGCTATAGTCCCAAAAGTTCAGTTTATGTTAGGGCATACTTCTTTCCTCTCCCAACAAGATCATGAGTGTTCATCTGACCAATCACATTCTTTCCACAGGAAATTTGAAATTGGCTCATAGAGTAGCTAATCAGTTTCTGTCAGGTGTTTGGTATGTAAACAGCACTGTCACCACTGCTTACCAGGGGCTCAGAGGAGGCCTAAAGCAGAGGAGCAGAGAGCCCATGTGGCCACAGATGCAGAGAGCCTAAGGCTTTCCTGCATCTGGCCACTCTGCCCCACCAAGGCCCCAGGACACTTCTTAACCTCCTCTTTTGTGCCACACTCCAGAATCCATCCTGTAACTCCTTCCCCATTTTGTTTAAACTGGTTTGCATGGATTTTTTGTTATTTATAGGAATCCAAAACAAATCCCACCTTTAGAAGGGCCCAAGAGAAAGCAGGCTGAAACCAGCAAGCACTAGCCTTTATTGGGCTTTTACCAAACACATATTATGCCAAGCATGCTAGCTGTATTAACTCATTTAGTCCTTACCATGTGGCTATGGGTTAGGGCTAAAGATGAGGAAACTCAGACACAGAGAAGGTAAGTTGGGAGGCAGGATTTGAACCTGGGCAATCAGTCTCTAGATCCTGGGCCCTTAACCACCATACTATACAGCCTTTCATTCTATTGCTGATGTTACTTGTTATTTACATATACTGACGCATAACAAATTATCATAACTTCACCAATTTTGTTTCATTATGATATGGGCAGCAATATGCTCAAGAAACAACAGCCCTTCCCCTGCCACAGAGATGAGGTCTACTCAGCTTTTGAAACTGAAGGAACAGCTGTGGCTGGTGTGGCTCGGTGGATTGAGTGCCAGCCTGCAAATCAAAGGGTTGCCAGTTCGATTACCCAGTCAGGGCACATGCCTGGGTTGCAGGCCAGGTCCCTAGTAGGGGGTGCTCAAGAGGCAAACACACATTGATGTTTCTCTCCCTCTCTTTCTCCCTCCCTTCCCCTGTCTCTAAAAATAAATAAATAAAAAACTTATTTTTAAGCAAAGCTCATAAAAAATAAAAGAAACTAAAGGACCAAAGGGGTGGTCACATGACACAACCTGGCCAATGAGATATAAGGAGAGCCTGCTAAGAAACTTCTGGAAAAGTTTTTGCTTCCTGATAGAAGTGTGTAATATGTTTGAGTAGAGCTCCCTGGTTCTACTATTTCCCCCTTCTCCCTGCTTTGAATGTGCTTATGTGAAGTGTGGTACTTGGAGCAATGACAATCATTTTAGTACCATGAGGTGACAAACTTAAAGATAAGAAGCCAACATGCCAAAGATGCAGAACATAAATCTAGAAGGAACCTGGACCTTGGATGTTAACATTAAGCCATTGCTGCTCACCCTGGAATGGCAGGCACCTAGTTCTATAAAGTAATCACATTTTTATCATCTAACCACTGCTAGTTAGCTTTCTGAGTTGTAATGGAGTATGTTTTAACTAGTAACAGCACACTAGAGGTTCAGATCTCTAGGCTCCCTCATCTGAGATTCATATGACATTTCAAATCCCCACCTCAGCCCCACCATCCTAACCTCTCTCCTTACCACAATTTCTATTTGTCAAGTGTGAAGAAAACTCAATCCAAGCCCTTAGTGATAGCTGCCCAGAACAGAGCTCTTTCCTCTTAATTCTACCATACCCACCCACAATTCCACCTTCTTGGCAACCTCTCACATCTTGAGGTTATTGTTCATGACAACTCATGAATCTTTCCCAGATGCATAGCCTGAGTCTCTTACCTGTCATCCTTGTGCAATATGTCACTTGGACCCAAGTGCTAGATTGCATTGGTCTCTGTTATGGCCAGGTTACTTCTAGTCTAGACTGTGGACATTGTTTTGGCTCATTATTTTTTCATCCAGGCTATTAACTTTACTCACAGCCTCATGCCAGCCTGGAAATGTGATCAGCATGCCATCAGTGTACTTACCCACACAGCTCTTTAAAAAAAAAAAAAGACAGCAACCAGAGATTAAATGCAAACAAAATGCTAACAATTGGTCTGACAATGATAACGGCCCTTATCAGTGTCTCCAAAAATACACCAACTTGATACCCATTTGGACTGAACCTTTTCTAGTATTAATGCCAGCAAGAAAAGAAGGCAGGACTCATTGCATGGGTGCAAAAAGTGCTGAAGAAGGAATGGTGAAGGGAGGTCAGCATATTCCATGGGTCATTATTATGGCAGTTACCAGTCTCTCCATTCTGGGTGTCCTACAATTGCAGCCTGTTAGGTTATATACAATACAACACAAGTTGAAAAGAAGTCCTGGAGATTTAAGAGCCTTGCTCTGAAAAGATTATATTTTATAGAACGTTCTAGACACAATAAGCAGATCTGAAGTAAAAAGAACTCCTAGATGAAAACAGGTATCTGTGATACCAAGAATGAAGGGGTTAAAGAGAGAAAAAAATAACAAGGACAAGAAATATAAATTCTGGAAAAGTAACCGGAATAACTGCTTTTGCATTTCCCAAGATCTGATATTTTTATCTTGTCCACCACATTCAGGTTCATATCTAACACCCACACTGCTGCTGTTAACTACCACCACCACCAACCCCATCACTGCCACTACTACCACCAGCACCACTAGTGACACTACCATCATCAACACTATCACTTCACTTACCACCGGCCTTGTGAATTAAATGTATTGTGTTCCCTGAGCGCAACCCCACGTTCTCGGAAAGACAAAGGGATCTGAGTTACAGTTCTACCTTTAACAATTAATTGAACTGGAGACCTTGAGCAAGTCACTTTTTTGCATCTCAGATCAAGAAATATTTGTTGAATGAATGAAAGAAAAAAATAATATTATATAGACCTATTTTGTGTCTGTTCTTCTTAAGGTCAACAGAAATACAATACAAATTATACTAATAGCTGATACTTTTCTAATGCTTAAGACTTGCAAAGAAAATTTATATACATGATAGTATTAAATACTACCCATAAAAAATCGTGTTATTTCCCTACGTGTCCTTTATGTAAGGGTTGGCTTTTGGTGGGTTTTTTTGATCCAGGATCTAATCATACATGGTAGTGACTTATCTGTCCCTCTAATCTGGAATAGTTCCCCCATTTTGGTTTTGCATTGCTCTTCATGACATGGATATTTTTAAAGTATCTAAATAAGTTGTTTTATTTATTTTTTTTTAATTTTTATTGTTATTCAATTACAGTTGTACGCCTTTTCTCCCCTTCCCTCCCCCCCACCCCAGCTGAACCCACCTCCCTCCCCCACCCCCACCATCCCCCCCGATTTTGTCCATGTGTCCTTTATAATAGTTCCTGCAATCCCCTCTTCCCACTGTCCCCACCCCAATAAGTTGTTTTATATAATATCTTTCAATTTGTATTTTCCTAAGTTATTCCTCATGATTAAATTTAGGCTGAATTTTTTGGAAGGAATAACTGACATTGTGTTCTTCATGGCACATGACATCAGGAGGCAACCATTTCTTTTTTGGCTCTGACAAGTTTGATCACCTGTTACAGTGTTATCTACCAGGTTTCTCTATCATAATGTTCATTTTTCTCTTTGTTATTAGTACATAATATGTGGGATACATAAAAATAATATTTAAATATGAAGGGCTTAAAAGATCTATGGGATGTTTTAAATATCAAGAGTGCAAGAAATCTCAAGTGCTATAGAACCAAGTCAGCATAAGTATTCAGTCTCCCATAAATATTCACCCCCAGGAAACAGAGGTCCTGGCTGAGCTGGCGCCCATTTCCCCATGTCTCTCTTCCTCCAGGATAGGAGTTCCTATCCAGGAAGCATGAATCCCCTGAAACTGCATGCAAAAAAGGGTGTGTCCCAGCACAGAGCATCCATAGTTTTAGTATGTTCCCAATGTGGCCCCTGTTCCTAAAAACATTTAGAATCACTCTTAAGTGCAAATATTTTTAGTAAAAACCTAGAAACCGGGAAGAAAAATCAGACTGGAGGGAAAAAAATGAGTAGTATTTTTGACATTTCTGACTGATGTGAGATTACAGAGGGTTATCTAGGAAGATTTATCTCAAAGCTAGTTAGAAATATTCATTTCATTCACAGAACTTGATATTTTGAAGTTGTTTTTGTTTACTTGTTTAATGCCTGTCTTCCCCCACTTGGAATGAAGCTCCTCGAAGGCAAGGCCTATTCATGATTTTCTTCTTCACCTTTGTATGACAGAACTTTGCACATAGGAAGTTCTCAACTTTATCAAATAAAAAAGAAAATGAACAAACATGCACCAATGAGAATAGCTGAGAGTAGAGAACAGAAAAGCTGAGAGTGGGAAAGGAAACATTTTTAAGTTAAAAAATATTTTTAAAGGAATAAATTAATTAATTCATATAGGCATAATTTTTTCCCACACAAAAGAAAATGAAATAATCGTTAATATGAATCAGATTTAATGTAATGTGTCATACCAAATTCTGGTGTTAACTTTGAACACTTCTTGAGCATAAAGTCAAAATAAAGTTTTATTATTCTTAGATACAACTAGAAATTTAAATTTTAAAATGTTAATAAAATTGAGTGTAGCTAAAGGCACAACAAAGTAGGCATTGTGGTAAACTGACTACCATTACTCAGTGTTTTTCCAGCATTAGTGATACAGGTGTGTGAGGCCAGGTGCTGAGGTACTTCCAGCTCCTCCTCTCTGGCTAAGGCTCTTACCACACAAGTTGGCTTCTCTACCTGTTGTCATTCACTCACCTGCAAAATGAGGAAGCTGGACTTGGTGGGAAGAAGACTAGCTTGATGACTAGGCTTCAAGGCCAACTAGCCTCTCTGCCCCAAACCATCTGAATACCATTGGACAAGCCCTACTTTGTGGTCTTGATGTTCTTCTCTGACATGGAGGGGTAATGAGGTCTCTGGGGCTCCCCCAGCACCAACACTCTCCACCCCAAGGAGAGGCCAAACTAGCTGCCAGGTGTCCCCCCTCTTTCCTTCCCCTGGTGGGCATCAATGCCAACATCTAACCGAATGGTTTTAGTCAGAAAGCACTTTACAGCTTACACCATGCAAAGTAAGTAAAAAAAAAAGATTTTGCTTTAAGTGGTGACCTTCCTTATTCAGGTTCATAGGGGAAAAAGTTCTTCTAAGCTAGACTGGTGAAGTCTTCAGTGCCTTTCATACAGGACACAAGGACTTTACAAAGCCCTTACCTGAAGTACTATTTCTACTTGAAGTTGACTATTAGTGGGCCCAAGTTCCTAGAAGTCCTGGGCCACCAGTGGACTGTTGGAGAGAAGTAGCCTTCCCACCTCCCAGCAAGGTGGAGTTAAGCCCATGTGGATAGTTGGACAGCAAGCTAGGATTTCATGTCCAAGGCTGGAGAAATGAGAATCCCCTTAGAGATGCTCTCACCCCTCCTCCTTCCCTTCTCTCCATTAACCTCATTCTCTACCAAGTTATTCTTAGGGGCTTGGGAGATTGCAAAATTTAACCCTTACTCATTGTCCACTGAATATTTACAGACACTATTCTGAGCACTTTCCATGTATTAAATTCATATAACACAGGGTAAGTAGGCATTGTTATTGTCTCTATCTGTGTTTGGGGAGACCGAGGCCCCATGAGGTCAGGGAGTCAATAGTCTGAGCTCCACAAACACTGTGGTCGACAGCCCTGCTGATCGCTACACTTGAGGAGTCAATATTTCTCGAGTGGAGACCCAGAACATGAACAAGACAGCAAATGAGATGCTTTCTGGGAAAAATAAAAGCAGTGATAAAAAAATGGAGAAGACCAGTCCACCTTGTCCAGGGTCACACAGTACCTAGTAAGTGGTGGGGTTGGGCCTGGAACCCAGGCTTCTGACTCCTGGGGCCAACCCCTGAGCACCCACGTTGTTCTTCTCCAAGAGGCTTATCTGTCATTTCCAACATGGCTCCTTTTGGGGAGTTAAAGTGAAATATTGAGTACAAGACAAGATAGAAAATAAGAATGTATATAAAGTTCTCTTTTTAAAACTTAGCAAATACATAATAACTGGATAAATGAGAATCCTCTTAGCTACATATTTGCTTAAGCTCTGTACCTTAAAATGTAGTCATAGGGGTGGGATTTCTGATTCAAAGATTACACAAAAATTGCCCTAAAAAAGTTATCCAGAATACAGATCCTTGTTCCTACTAAATTATTCCTAGAAAGATTATACCTATGTAAACTTCTACCAGCATCGCGGCCACCCCAGCATGAGTCGTGTGTGTAAATCTCTGGCAATTTGTTCAGAGAAAAATGTTGTTGACTTCCTTTGCATTTTTTAAATTATTAGTATAGCTTTTTTTAATCTTTATCTTAAATTTGTCTCTGACTTTAAGAGAAAATTTGTAAACTCGGCATGTAGAGCATTCATAAAAAGGATAAGCACCACATATTTCTAACTTAATTACTACACCATTAAAATGAGTTCTGCACAATGCATCCAGAAATGGGCTTTTGTCTGAGAGACAGAGAAGAGTGTGTGTGGTTTCTTTTTCAAATCAGACAGCTGAACACACCAGCAGAGCTGTGTCCTAGGGCACAGGCTATCCTCATGTCCCACCCATCCTGGGTGAAGACCTTGCTGAGTGGTTCTTCCCCAGCTCATAGGCATTCCCATTCCAATTCTTTAAGGCACTTTACAGTTTTTAAGAAGAAAGAAACAAGAAACAGGTCTCCAGTTTTCACGATGGCTAATTTAAGATGTAGTAACACAATAATACTTTTCACTTGAATAGCCTTTAAGCTTCATTTTGAAAACAGCAGTAGCCATCTTGAGACATATTTATGGTGAGTTCTCAGCACTCCACCAGTGGGGGTACAAAGAAAAATTCTAAAATAACTACTTATAAAGTTCAAATGAATTTAATTAGACTGCTAAAAATGAAAAAATGCTAAATTATAAGCCACCATAGAGATGATTAATTACATTTGCATTATGCACAAAGCACCCGAATGAAACCACTCCAGAGCTTGCTCCTCCCAGATTCGAAAGTATGTGTTGTTGCCAGCAAGACAGCTTCTATTCAAGGCAAACTTAGAGCCAGCGTCTGCAATCAAAGCAGGGAGAGTGTGATCAGAAAGGCCCCTGTGGCCTCTGCAGCCTGATGACCACTGAACAGCCCCTCCTTCCTGGACCAGTCCCTGAAATCCCTTCCTGCTGTCTTCCCAGTCAGATTCCAAGATTTCCCCGATACCAGCCCCAGCCTTTCGTCATTCCTTCCCAGCCCTCTGGACCCATACACACTGCTGTTTTTGATCTGTGCTGCCCAACTGTCATTGTAGTAAATTCTCACTATATTAGTGCTGAATGAGTGAACAGACAGGGGCAAAGTGAGCTCTCCCTCATGGAGTTGAGAATGACAGACATGTCAAGGTGTCCATCGCACATTAAGTGGAAAGTAGCAGATTATCAAATGGTGAGTAGAGAGGAAAATCCAAATTTAAACTTTACAAAAAGTTACGAATGAAAAGAAAAACAAATTCTGAAAAGATGCTGTCACATGTCAACATCCAAAGGTGATAAGAGAGCAGGAGCAGACCAGACACTGAGAGTGAGGTTCCCTCTTCGCAGAGCCCTCTTTCCTTTTATAGGGGAAATAAACATTTTACTAGAAATTCCCTGGTAGTCTTCTCCTGGTCCTACAAACACCCTCAACTGAAGGTCAACTGGGAAAATTAAGACAGGGTTTTTTCAGCCTCTATCAATGGAAGTGGATAAGAAAGAAGGGAGTTGGGAATAGTCAACCATGTTTGCCCTATAGCTTCCCAGTCATTCGTTCAACAGATATTTACTGAACACATGCTATGTGCCAGGCATTGTCAGGGTGATGAGCTGTAGTGGTGATTTAGACAGACAAAATTCTAGATCTCACAGAGCTTACATTCTAATAGAGAGATTCAAACAATAAATCATATGCTAGGTTAGATAAAGCAATGAAGGGGAAATATGGTAAGGAGTTCCAGGTGGGGTGGGATTGTGATTCTAAACAGAGTGGTCAAGGAAAGCCTCCAGGACAAGGTGACTCAGACATAAAGGGGTTCCCCGGGAGGGCACCTGGGAAAGGAGCTTCTCCAGCAGAAGGACAACAGGGCAACAGCCCTGGAACAGGAATGTGCCTGGCACATCTTGGGCACAGTGAGGAGGCCAATGTGACTGAGCAAATGAGGAAACTGGAGGCCAGATCACCTGGGGCCTTGTACGGTGATATGAATCATCAGAATGTGGGTCAGGAAATCCAGGAGCCTAGAGAGGATTTGGTGCAAAGGAGTGACAGAATCTAAGTTACACTTTTTAAGTGGCTTGATTGACATGTATAATTCACATACAATATAATTCATGCATTTAATATATGCAATTCAATGATTTTTACTATATTAACAGGGCTGTGCAACCACTGCCACTGTTTAAGTTTAAAACATTTTCATGCCATCCCCAAAATTCCCCCCCTTAGCAGTCACTCCCCATTCCCTCTCCCTCCAGCCCTAGGCAGCCACTAATTTCCTTCCTGTCTCTGTGGATTTGCCTCTTCTGGACATTTTACATAATTAGAAACATACAATATGGGACCTTTTGTGACTGGCTTCTTTCACTTAGTGTAATTTCAAGGTTCATCTATATTGTATCAGTATTCCATTTCTGTTTATTATGAGATAATATTCCATTGTATGGATATACCATATTTTGTCTACCTGTTCACCAGCTGATGGATATTTGGGTTGTTTCCATTCTTGGCTATGATAAATAATGCTGCTATAAAAATCTGTGTACAAGATTTTGTGTGGGTGTATGTTTTCAATTCATTCTGAAGAACTGTCAAACTTCTCCAAGGTGGCTGCACCATTTTGCAGTCCTGCCAGCAGTGTATGAGGGTTCCAGTTTTTCCACATCCTCACCAATGTTTGCTGTTGCCTGTTTTTTTAATTATAGAAACTGTAGTGGGTATAAAATTGTATCTCATTGTAGTTTTGATTTCCATTTCTCTAATTACTAATGATTCTAGACATCTTTTCATGTGCTTATTTGCCATTTGTATATCTTCTTTGAAGAAATGTCTATTCAAGTCCTTGCCCATTTAAAAAATTGGGTTATTTGTCTTTTTATGGCAAATAAAAAGACAAATATGTTTTAAAAGGCTTATTCTGACTGCTGTGTTGAGATAGTGTGTACAGAGAACTCAATTAATTCAGAAAGTGTAAGAAAACATTTATAAATATTTTTCAATATTTTTTAGTCTTGGAATCAAAGGAGCTGAGTATAAGTTTTGGTCCTCACAGTCCATCCTTGAAGAGGTGTGATTTTCTGACCAGGTGTAGGGCCCAGAAGACCACATCCTTTCTGAGCCTCAGTCTTAATCAATAAAATAGAAGCACTGGGTCCCAGTTAGGACTTGGCACTGAGGGCAAGCTCAAAATGAGGAAACCAGAAGGCCCAGGCCTTGCACACCATAGCACAAGATGCAAGGACAAGGTCTCAAACTTATACATAGTAGAGAGAGACAGCTGCATCACCCTGCAATCCTGAAAACCTCGGACATATTTGATGATACTGTGGGAACTGGATTCTGCCCACTGATTGCCTGAGACTGAATCACAGAAGAGGCATGGATATGGGTGGTGTATAGTTTGATCATTATTTCTAATTAATATTGTTCTGGAATTAGATGGTGAGTCTGGACTCACCAATCCCAACAGAGGATCCTAAAATAGGAGGAAAGGAACTAAGGGGGCCAGTGCATGAAAAATAAATAACTGTAGAAATATTCATAAGGAAGAAAATCAGAAGGAAATACACTATAATAGTCAGGGAAAGCTGCTGTAACCAGGGTACAACAATACAGTGACCTGAGAAAGAAAGAATTTTACTTCTCTGTCAAGGTGCTTGGTGCAGGAGGTGGGCACCTCTCCTTCCATTATGCACCCCTGCCTCCTGATACTGTCATCATAAGCAGAGTTGATGCACATGCAGGTTCCTGCCAGCAAGAAGGTGAAAGAGTGTGGAGGGCTCACCTCCACTGCCACCCCAGGCCTGCTGGTGGTCCACATCGCTCCACTCAGTTCCACAGCTAACAACCATGTCAGCTGTTCACTTCTAACTGCCAGGGAGGACAGCCAAGGCCTGGCTGTAATTCCACTTATATGGAAAAAAGAAAGAATGGCTTTTGGTGGGCAGCCCGAGGCCTCCGCCACATACCACAAAATGCTCCTGTGGCTATGACTATGAAGAGGGCTTTTCTTCTTTACCTAAGTATCTGGATTTTTCTAAAACTTTCATATTGCCCTCAGTTATTGTACAAAATAACAGTTATGGTTATAATCTTTGATTCTAGAGTCAGGCTGTCAGGATGCAAAGCAGCCTTACAAACTGGATAACCTTGAACCAATGATTTCCCCTCCATGAGCCTCCATTTTACTCAACTGTATAATGGGAACAGTAGAAGAACCTACCTCCTGGGCAGTTGTGAAAATTGAAAGACCGGAGATCTACAAAAGGCTTAGGCACAGTAACCAGGGTGAATGGTATTGGTTATCACTAACATTGCCATAATTATTATGGTAATTATTAGCATCATACCACCTAACACCTAGGCCCTCATTGTGTTTGGGGCATCACTCCCCATGAGCTGTTGCCTTCTTTTTCTTCTCTCTCTTTCTCCCTTCTCAGACCCTTCAATAAATTCATGTACTTATTAAACACTCGAGGCTCCTCTCTCTCATCTCTTCCACTACCCTGCCTTCTCCTTCACCTCCTGCAGTTGTCCAAGGCTTATGGGGCAAAAAGTGGTCCTATTTGGAGGCAGAAGAGGTGACTTACTCATAGGTCCCTGAGTTATTTAGATCTAATGGCAAAAATGAAACAGTCCTCCATTAGCATCCCTGGCACATCCTGGAGAAACGCTAACCCTGAGCTTGTCCCCTTCTTGTGCCCAAGTTTGCAGGGCTGAACCACATCTACAGGCTACTCCTCATCCTCTTTCTTCCTTTCCTTCCCTCCCTACTCCCAAACATGTGCAAGCTTGAATGAGCACAAGTTGAAGAACCTCTTAACCAACTCATTAAAACTATTAGAAGCTGAAAATTGACCTTGGGAAATGACTGTGCAATAGCTTTATTAGATCGCTTGCGGGAAAAAAAAGTTAGAAAGCCTGGCTGTCTTACTACTGCTTTCTCAACTCTCCATACAAGCTTCTAAATTTGGATCTTAAGAATTATTGAGCTTCTACTGGGGGGAAAAAAGGAAAGGAAAGAAAGAAAGAGGCAATCTGAAGTCCTGCCAGAGCCCAGAGAAATTCTCTAGTTCTTTCTCCCAGAGCCCTTGGAGAGGAAAGAGGCCAGGTTTTTAGATTTGGGGGAGGGAGGGTCATTGTTGTTGTTGAGTTTTTTGGTGAGGGATGGAGGTTCATAGGGGGATTAAGGAATCTCTACTACACTGACCTCTCTCTTTTCAATTCTGTAATAAATTTTTTCAGGCATTTGTGATTGTTAGGATATGGGAGATAGGTAAAACACAAAAAACCCACCTATAAAAGAAAAGCAAAGAATTCAAAACATATTTCAAATACAAAGGCACAGAAGTAGTTCTTTGTTTTCTAAAAGGTTTGTGTGTTGGGGTGGAGCCAGGCACTTGTGGACAGGAGATGAGGGTGAGTTGGGAAGATACAAGAACAAAAGCCCATGTGTGTTTAAAGAGTCCAGAGCTGGTCTGGTCTAGAGTGCCATGAGGGCCTGAAATGGGGGACAGAAGGCTGGGTTTCAGGCCCCTAATAAGAGCAAAGCAAGGAAATTTAATGAAAGGAATGTATGCTGGACTTCCAAGATCCCTGCACGTCTAGCAGTCCATGAGGCTTACTGGATCAATATTATCAGCATTCCCTGAGCACCTACTATGTGCTCCAGGTACTGCCCTAACCACATCATCTGGCCTTCTATACCAATGCCATTTCATCTTCACAGCATGCCCATGACAGAACCATCATTGGTCCCATTTTTTGGAGAAAAGGACTTACACTCAAAGAGGAAGGGTGGCTTGCACCAAACCACACAACCATGAAGTGGCAGTACGGGAGCTCCAACCCACTTCTTCCAAGGCTCATATTAGGGTTTTTACTGTGTGGGGCAGGTTCGTTTGTAGACACATGTGTGCTAACAGGATAAAAACTTTCATTTTAGTCACCCAATCGTATACCTCCCTCTCCTCCTCCGTCAGCACCTTGAGGGCTGCCCCCACCCTCCCCACCATGTGCCCATCTCTGTGTATTCCCAATACCTAGTCTGGTGCCGAGGAGCGAGGACTGAGGATGAAGAAAAGGACTTTTTTTCCTCCAATATTCAACTCTGACCCAAATCCACTTTTTGGAGGATTCTGGCTAACATCCCCCAAAGGTACTGCACCCTGTCTGGCTTCTTTGCAACCTGGGAGAGCCCTTGGGATGACCTGCGACTTAGTCTCCTCCTCTGAACAAAGGCTAGAACCAGAGTTGCCCACTAACACATGGGAGTGATGTAAGACTAAAAACAGGTACTTCATGTGGGTAGCAGAGTGTGCAAATTAAAGGTGTCAGGACACTCATTCAGCAGTCTGAATTTGATAGGCTCATGTTTCTGAATTGGTGCCTCTTTTCTAAAGTCCATTTTTGTTTTATTTTCATCTCCTTTCCAAAAAGAAGAAGGAGGAGGAGGAGAAACTTAAAAAAAAATACCCTAAGAATAGGGGTTCCAAATTAGCACTGGAACAGTTTGCAGATGTGGCCTCTGAGCACTTGATTTTACATCACCCAGGTCACATCCCCCTTGGCCTGAGCCCTCCTGACTACAACTGGCCCAGGAAGGCAGCCATGGAACCAGCTGCTGTGTCAAGGAACATCCTGTGGTGTCCTTCTCCTTGCCCTTCAAGCCACTGGGACAGATGATTGGCATTGCCAGAAGTTCTGTAAGTTGTCTCCAAGTAGAGAAGGAAGAACAGATCGCAGGCAGTGCTCACATTCTGTCTTGAGGTGAGGCACTTTAGGTTAGCAGAAAAGCCCCAAAACAGTTCCTGAACATAGAAGACTGTGCTTCAAATCTGGTCTCCACTTCCCAGCCATGGGGGCCCTAGACATGGGCACTAATTCTTTGTGCGCCTCAGTTTCCTCCCTATAAAAACCAATATGACTCCACATTTCTTTTGGATTGTTTGAGAAGTAAAATAAAATATGTGCTGAATGGTAATTGGCAATAGTATTATTTCTGAGCCTGTTTTCTTTTGAAACTTAAAGAAATGAAAACTACAATTAGATACCATTTCTCATCTATCAGGCTGGAAAAATCCAGAAGTTTGACAACATAGTCTGCTTCTGGGGAAATGGGCAGTCCACCCATTGCCAGTGGGAATGCCAACTGCTACAGCTCCGTGGAGGGAATTTGGTAACATCCAGCAAAATAACATGTGCCCTTATCTGTTGACCCAACAAAATCACTTCTAGAATCTATCTCAAAGATATACTGGCAAAAATGCACAGAAAGACATGAGAGACATATCAACTAATTGCAATGTATGGACCTTATTTGGATCCAGATATGAGCAAACAACTTGTAATTACAAGACAGGGAAATGTGAACACTGATTGGGTATTTGATAATTCTATGGAATTATTATTAATACTTTTAGGAATGATCATGGTATTATGGTTATGTTTTCTTAAAGGGTCCTTATCTGTTAGAGATACTTTCTGAAATATTTATGAATGGAATACAATGTCTGGGATGAGCTTAAAACTAATCCATGAAGAAGGAATGTGTGGGTGACAGGTACTTGGGGGTTTATTACAGTGTCCTATTTTTATATGTTCCAAAATCTCCCTCAATGCCGTTTAATCCTAGGACTCACCCCTTCCATAGGTAACCACTGTTTTTAATTTGTTCTGAAGTCTTCCAATTTCCTGGGCATTTATGTACTATATATGTACTCAACGAGGGATGAGAGAGTAGTATTTTTTAAGAACTGCTTTCTCCATTTTTGGCAGTGAAACCATCCTGATGTATTGTCCTGCCTCATGCCTTCTCCTAACCCTACGTCTTAGAAACAATCCACGCAGCACAGAGATCAGACCCAGTCTTCCACTGCTGCACAGCGTAGCCTGGCAAGGGTACACCCAGATTATTTACCCATCTCCATTATGAAGGGCATTTATACTGTTTCCAATTTTGTTGTGACTACAATCTTTGCTTCAATAAATATCCTTCGATGTATCTCTCATACAAGAGAGGGTGTATAGGACAGATAGTAGGAAATGAAATTAAGTCATAGGTTATTTTCAGCTCTGTGTTAATAGATACTAACCCTGCCTTCCCTGTACCCTGTTTTTTATCACTAAGCTCTCAGAGTCTTGTTTCCTCTTCAGTTGAAGGGGTACTCAACAAATAGGAGATGCTGTTTTTATTGGCATTACCAGCATTCCTATTATTGCATAACTTTGTCCCCACCTTGTTCATCTTTAGAGTTATTTGTCTAGGCTCATACCTCTTTCCCTTGCTTTGTGATGTAATCAGCTCAGCTCTCCCACACCCCATGCCTCTCTCTCCTCCCTTCCTCTGAAGACCCCTTGACATAGACCTGTACTCTCTGGTCCCTCATCATTCCCCCTTGCTCTCTACCCTTCAACCACGTGGGCCTGTCTCTTTCCAGATGTTCTCTGACACCTCCAATGCTTTACACATACTGTTTCCTCTGCCTGGAATGCTCCTGTCCTGCCCCATCTAGTGGCCCAGCGTGATTGTCACTTCCTAAAGCAGCCATGCCTGACCTCCTGCTCTGGAAGTGTTTGGTTCCTTTCATGATGGCACTTAGATCAATTTTTATTGACACGTGTATTTTTTCATTATCTGATTAAGATCTGTCTTTCCCACTAGATCTCAAGCACTACGAGGACAGAAATTCAGTGCCATTTTGTTCACCACTATATACCCAGAAGCTACCACAGAGCCAAGAACATAATAGGGCCTCAAAAATAGTTGTTAAATAAATGAAACACTAAGTGAAGGAACTATGGAATGCTTGCTCATCTATGGACAACTCCCTTCATTTGCACATTTTCTCTGGACCTCCTACTTCTGTCAACTAGGAGTTTACCCACAAGGTCCACTGGCCAGGACTCCTCCCAAGGTCCCTTTGCAGATCTGGAGTTCCATGTTTTAACAACATAGCATCTCCTTCCTGAAACACCCCTCCAGCTAGTAGAGATGTCTCATAATTGCCTCTTGATTCCTATGACACCTCTCAGAACACAGTTAGTGTTTAATCTAGTATACTACCATTCAGGTCAGGCCTCCTTGGCTATTGGACCTAGTGGTCAGAGTCTGGAACTTAGTTGTTTCTGCCTCTTCTAGGCCTGATGGCTGCACGTCTCCTAGTAAATATTCAATAGCACATCACTGAACCAGACAATGAATCAGTGAAGGAGTGATTGTAAGGCCCTTAAATACCAATTCTCTTCTAACTGCAGGGTCTCACTGAGTGCTGAGCCAAAAGCTAGAACATACCCCAAAGTGCTTTCAAGAAACAAACAAACAAACAAACAAAGAAAATCCTAGCCATGCTACTTTCTCTCTGCAGCTCATTCCACATTTGCCTGGATGGAATACCATCCCATAAGGCTCTTTATCCCCATGGTGCAATGAGAGCAGGACCTTTTCTGCCACACCTGCCTTTGCAGAGTCCCTGAAGGTGTTTTGTGAGCATGAGGCATCTTCTCTCCATGCAGTTCCCTCTTTAATTTGGCTGCCAGAATGTTGAATGCCAGGCTTTTCTGAGCAAGCCCAGCAAATTTTGTGGCTGGCATAGTTTTTTTCTTCTTCTAATTCACCAATTTTTCCCTTTGAAAATTCTTGTTTCATAAATTTTATTATATGATTTTTTTCAATCAAGGGAGAAAAAGAACCAGGTAAGTATCCTGAGTAAAATTTTGCATCTAAAGTCTCTATTTTCTTGTTCTACCCCATGAATTTGGAAAGAATCTCAAGATTGAAATGACCTCAGGTAACATGTTCGTTTTCAGAGAAGTGCAGCCTTCTCTGGGGAAATGAAAAATACCAGGGCTGGAGCACAGAGAGTACAAGATGAACTTGGAACATTTGTGCCAGAATGTAAGGAAGTGCTTAAGAATGATGGGGTGTATGTCAAAACATGGCCCAGCTTCAGAGGCCAAATCTCAAACAACATGAACATCACAATAAATAATGGTAATAAATGAGTATAATTCATTGAATAAGAGTGAACATGCCTATATTCAATTGATATATTAATTAGTTGGGAGAATTTATCTTCCTTACAGTAGAAAGACAAGCAGTGTAAAAGAAATTATCAAACCAGAAAATCACCATTTAGCAACCACCGTATTAATAACTATCTGGCAAGATCTGTCAATGGACGAAAACACTGGTGGATGAAAGTGTAAGGAGTAACACAGTCCCCAGTAGTACCAACAGTAAAGGAGGAAGGCCACACCATGTGCTTCCTGTTATGATGCACTGAGAAAAATGCAACATCCCTTCTGTGGTATTTCTGCTAAAGAATTATAGTCTGAATCAAATTGTGGAGAAACATCAGACACATCCAAGGTGAGAGCCATTCTATTAAATAACTGGCCTGAGAACTATACATATTGAAAGGGTGAATTTTACTGTATAAATATTATACCTCAATACATCTGATTTTTTAAAAACACTGACTAGAAATCCTCAAAAATATCATCGTCATGGAAAACAAAGAAAGACTAGGAACTATTCCGTAGTGTAACAGACTAAATAGACAAGCCAAGTAAATGTAACATGTGATACAGGATTTTCTTTTGTTATAAAGAACATTGTTGGGATAATGGGCCAACCTGGATAAGAGTTGCACATAGACAAAAATATTATATAAATTTTGATAATGGTATTATGATTATGTAAGAGAACTACCTTGTTTTAAGACAATAGACTCTTCAATATTTAGCAGCAAAGGAGCATTATATCATGTCTACAACTTAAGATTAAAAAGTAGACAGAGAGACACGATGGATGGATAGATGAATGGATGGTGTTAAAATAAAATAAAATGGAGACCAGATTTGAAGATCCTCCAAGCAGAAAAAAGCAAGGTAAGCCCGATAAGCAAAAATTATTCTAGCTTATTTCATGCATGTGAGCAAAACTTAACTTACACTATTTCTTGTAAATGCCTCTGATAATCATAAACAAAACTTAAGTCACCTTCCTAAAATTATATAAGATAATCACTTGGAACCAACCCGCTGCCATCTGGGAAATTCTATTGAAACAACCAACCACTGTAAAGGTTAAAGAACGTCCCCATTTTCATATTATAAACCACCCTGTAATGTCATGCCTCCAAGCTTCATACCACTTTCAAGTTTGTCTGTCTCCATGAACACTTTATTTCTTTCTCAATAAAATATTCATGTCCCGTAAAGCCCTCTGAATTTCTTTTTGACAATGGATGGACTGGTGGATAGATAGACAGGTAACATAATGTGGTAAAATGTAACATCTGAGTGACCTGCATGAAGGGAATGCTTTATTCTTATAACTTTTCTGTAATTATGTCAAAGTAAAAAGTTAAAAGAGAAAACTCTTAGAAAGAGGGAGAAAGGTAAGATTTGCATCCAAAGCACCTGCCCCAACAGATGGATATCCTCCTAATCTTAATAAACTTTAAGGGGAACTTGCCCCCTTCTCCCAGAAGCCTGCACTGGTCTCCCACAGAACACTCACTTTTGGTAACACGAACTTAAACCCTTTCTACTGTAATTTGAACCATCTCTATTCTGAACATAATCGGGTGAAACCACATAGCTGTAAAATGATATTTCCTGGCATTACACTCCTGCCCCTCATGGTACAGCTCGCACTTTTACTTCTGCATTGATTCATGTCATCTTTGGGCTCATGTTTGTCTCTCCCACGGCACCACAAGCTTCAGAAAGGCAGGGACTGTGTCTGGCTTTGCTCAACATCGTACCCTCAGTGCAGGGTTCAATACCAAATGAAAATGGGGGTTCCTGGTTCAAAAATAATTGAGAAACTTAAGATGGCAACAGTTAGAGCATTAAACTGAGCTCAAGGTCCTTCTAACCACAGCGCACTGTCAAATGCACAGACTGCACACCCATGAAGCTGGTCCTGACCAACGCAGTACCGGGGGCAGAGAAAAGACCCAGTAAACATTTGCTACACAAGTGGATGAATAAATAAAAGCTCCTTGAACACAATGCCAGACTGTATATAAAGCTGAGGTCTCCTGCAGCCAAAACTTTTATATCCATAATTGATGTGGGCTTTCATAAACCAATTCAGAAAGGATTCTGGACTGCAGAGGGTGCCAATTCATACCAGGCAGCAGGGACAATGAGTTTTTTGGGTTTTGTTTAATTGAATTTATTGGGGTGACACTGGTTAATAAAATTATATAGGTTTCAGGGATACAATTCTATAACACATCATCTGTATATTGTATTGGGTGTTCACCACCCCAAGTCAAGTGTCCCTCCATCACTATTTATTCCCCATTTACCTCTTTACCTTCTCCTACCTCCCCCATCCACCTTCCCGCTGGTAATCACCATAATGTTGTCTGTAAAAAACAAACAAACAAACAAAAAAAGCCTTATAACCTCATAGACAGTAAGTTTTAATGCTCCACATGCTCTTCCCTCAACCATGACCTGGGACAGATCACCTTGGGCTCTCCAGTCTCCATGCAGGAGTACAGCTCCCACCTGCCCCCTCTCATAGTTTCTGTGCCTCATGTTTCCCCTGCCCCCACCCCTTCCAACTCAGTCCTCCTACAGAGCATTCTGAGGGATGCCAGTCCCTCCGGGCTGTGTGAGAGTCTAAGTGGGATGCCGGCCCTTCTGGAGCCCCCAGCACTAACAATCCCTGGCTATGCCAAACTGGGCATTGAGGCGAAGCCAACGAACCCCTTTTGACTCATGACCTACATTGCCATTGGTTCCATGGACTGTGCATTCTGCAAGTTAAGGTGGGAAACGTTACTATGACAACAGCTCCTGGAGCTGCAGGGATGCAAAACACCTACTTT
Source organism: Desmodus rotundus (assembly GCF_022682495.2). Lineage (NCBI taxonomy): Eukaryota > Metazoa > Chordata > Mammalia > Chiroptera > Phyllostomidae > Desmodus > Desmodus rotundus. The sequence goes on from NC_071394.1 coordinate 88,983,913, forward strand.
AAAAAAGTTCACTTTCCCATATGGCAAATGGACTTCATTAGTTTGTTCTAAACCAAATATTCAAACAAGGTGGGCTGAAAGGAGAATATTTTTAAAGAGCTAATTCAGAGTGTGGCTACCCACTGATAAATCAAAAATAAAGTACCATAGTTTTTTGTTTTGTTTTTTTAAAGACAAATATTTTTGCAAATTAGCAGTGTGCTCACTGGCTAATGTGAACGTGCTCATATGAGGAGGAAATAAGACATCTACTCTCCTGAAAATCCCAGCCTTGGTTGGTTCCTATCAAGTTTTCCTCACAGTTGTCTAGGTTTTCTAGCTCTTTCCACTCCACCACACAGTAAATGCTGTGTGTGATAGAATGAGAATGAGGTTCTTGGGTCTGAATTCCAGCTTTGCTATTTATGAGCTGTGAGCTTTCAGGCAAGTTATTTCTTCCTGAGGACCAGTTTCCTTATTGGAGACATGCAGTCATTCACTCATCCAAATGTTCACAAATGTTTCTTGAGCAATTTTCATGTGCCTGAAGTAATAACACCTACTTTGGGGGTTGTGTGGCCTAAGACCATGGTTAGGGGTTAAAATCATTGCAGAAATCATGACCACTCCTTAATGTCACCTCCTTTCCCTAGCCCATGCCCCAACCAAAGTTAGTAACATCTTCCTCTGACTTCCACATCTCCAGGTTGAGAGGAGTGGTGGGGGGAGGAATCACGACCCAAATTTGATTGGGCTACATTATTAGCTGTGTATCTGCATCATCAACTTAGACTCTCACACAGTTCCTCAAGGGTGAGGACTGGCTTCCAACCCAGCACCTGGCACCAAGTCATCATAAGCCAGAGCCTATGTAATTAAAGTAGTTGTTCATGCCAGTGTTCGTAAGTAGTTTTGCACTTTCTCTTGTGTAATCAATGAATTTAAGTCATAATCACTTTCCAGTGGTGGTTCCAGAATTCCTATATAGGCGGTGCTTGGGAGGGGCACCTGGCTGGGGGCTAGAGCTACACGTGATGAGCAGCACCCTTGTTTTAAGTTGTTTGGGAGCTTGAAACTGCGTTAGCATGGGAAACAGTGTTTGGGGCTTATATTATTTGCATATGGGGTGACTTGGGCAGGGTGTTTCTAGGGATTATGAAGGACCTTGACTCCCAACCACCTTTGGAGTCCCCAGCTCTCATCACCTTCCAGCTGACTCTTCTATTATTTGAGTCAGTACATCCCACAAAGTGACCTGTGACACTGCTCATTACCTTCCTCCAAAAGGACATCTTTTTTTTCATTTCCTTTCTTAGCTGAAAGCTTTGTCCCAGGGTAGTACTACAGAGAAGAGAAAATTAACATAAACAGGGCATCAGAACTCTGGGGACGTGAACCTGAAACCATGTCACCCGTCCTTAATTTCAGAGTCTCCCTCCCCAGCAGGGCCTGGAGAGAAATGTGGAACATCATTCTGGTAATCGCTTCCGGACACGATTATGTTCTGGTTACTGCCCACAAGGACCTACTTGGTATTTCTCATCTCACTCTGATTGCATTCAAAACTTGATTAGATTCTATTGATTCTGTCATAAAAAATAAAGTTGGCCTGCTTTTCCCCCCAAAGTCTGTCTCTTGCTTAATATGAAAATCCCACCTGTGCCTCATGGGCTTAAACCTACATTTCTTTGCTCCGCTCCACTTCTAGTCCTTTCTGTTTCCCTTCTCGAAGCTGACAACTCCCCTCAGTCTTGTGCATGGGCTTTAGTTTTTATTGCTATGATTTGCTGGTGTCTGTTAGGGCTATTTTCTGTTCCAGATACCAGAGAAGAAAGGAGAAATATTTCTCCAATTCCCAGACAGTTTCATTGGCCAAACTGTTTTTCAGTGAATTCTTTTTTATTTATTGGTTCCAAGTGTTATTTCTTCCCATTAGAAGCAATTTTCCTTATGATGAAGGAAAGGTCGACTGTGACCCACGAAGGGGTCAGCTACCCTGAGGGGGTCTATGCCCACTCTCTATTATGTGGCAAATGCTTTCACTCACCTTTTAAGACCCAAATAAATGTCCTTACTGTCTGAAGTCTTGCTTGGCTCCCTGGACAGTTGAAAGCAGATGAGAGAGAAGAAAGAAAACCAGACTGAGGACCCAAAAATGGATCCAGGATGATAATCATACAGACACAGTTATAAAGAACTCACACAGGCCAGTGACCATAAGACCTGGGTTAACTCAGTTTTTCCCCAAACTTCATTTACTTGTATATCATGTCATGATTTTTTTTTGCCATACCTGAGTATCACTTATACTCTTAATTACTTATATTTTTTCCTTAATATCTAATTGCCTTTTCTGCTGTCTTTACTTACATTTATTTTTAAAGAAATCTCTCAGGATCTCTTGCCATAACCAGGAGGTAACTAGGTAATTTTACAAATGAATACAGTGAAAACAAAACAATGACACTAAATGGTAGCCTGCCAGGACCCTAACCCTGAGGGCTGCTCTCACCTTGTCAAAAAAGGAACTCAGAAAATGCTGTGTTGATAATGTCCCAGCACCGAAATGAGACTGGCTCCTTTTTAAAAAACAAACAACAACAACAACAACAACAAAAAACAGGAAGACTGAACAAGAATTGAAAAGGGAATGACCTGATTTTGTGGTCTATTACTACGGAAAGCCACCTAAAATCATCACCTGTACCGTCTGGAAGCCTCCATACACCAAAACCAGTGGGGCTTGTCCCACACTTTAAAAATGAGGAGTGTGTTCATAGAAAGGTTGACTCCATGCTATTCACAAATTGCTCCCACATTCCATGAGATTCCTAGTTCTTACTTGAGGTTCCGGACCTACAAGCCCTAGAAAATCTAACCTCAGCAGACCCAGAACATCTTGCCTTCCCTGGAGTAGCCAGGAGCTAGGCCAGAATTCTTGCCACAAACACACAAGATTTTAAAAAATTAATTGTAAAAAATTCAAGTCAGCAGCAAAACCATCGTTCTTTCTTACCATTTGTCCTTTTTTTTTTCTCTTTCCAGAGTGTTCTACTAACAGATCCCTTAAACTAGAGGTTAAAAAACACTCAAAGAATCTGTGCAGATACTACTCCTCAGGAAAACAAAGATTCATATGATGGGATGTTTTAGGGTGTGGGCAAAAATAACGTTCATTATGAGGGTCAAAATGGGGAAAATGCAAACTCCCAGTAATAGTGTATTGATTCTACAGGCCATGGAACACCCACACAATAGAATTCTATGCAGCCACTAAAATTATGTTTTAGGAGCATACAACTAACATGGAGCTACATTTACACCATAGAATCAATTCAGACAGTCTCTCTAGGAGCACTACATAGACTAAATATGATTTGGACTTAAGATCAGGTATTCCTCAGCTTCCTTGGCTTCCATGGAACACTACATTCATTCCCTGACTTACAGAAAGTAAGGATTCCATGCTCAAGTACTTTGGAAAAACTCTAAATTAATCACAGTGAAATGAACGTCTTTGCTACTAAATTTCTTAAATCTTTGAATATGCTAATGTGCACCATGAATCTCCAAAAGGAGGTATTACGGTGACCCATTTTCTAAGTGTGTTTAATCATGAGATGTGTCCTGGGGACCACGCTTTAGAAAAAAATAGATAGATGGACGATTGAATGCATGCAGTAATGGATCAATGCAGAAGTCTAGAAGGAACACACAAAAAGTTAACAGCGATTCCACCCAGCTATTGGAAATGTGGGTGAACTTATGGGTGTGTTATTATTATTATCTCATGATTTTTCCCACAAAAGGTCTTCTTATATAATTTTAAAATAACAAAGCTGTTGTGCTTTTGTTTTATTTTTTTAAAGATGGAAAATGCTCTGTGTTCAACTAGAACCACCACCACCACCATCATCACATCTACATAATCAGTTGGTCACTGATATGCTTTTCTTTTTCAATTTATTTTTATTGAGGTAAAATTCACCTAACATAAAATTAACCATTTTAAAGTATATGATTCAGTGGCATTTACTTCGTTCATAACGTTGTGCAGCCATCACCTTTCTCTAGTTTTAACTGACGGGCATTTGATGAGGATTTCCAGCATTGTGACTTGAATTATGCAACTCCCCTACCTTTTCCTGAAAAGAATTGAGGTGGGTGTCAAAGGAATTTCTACATACTAAGGTTAATGAAACAGAAAATAGGGGCCATCAAAAGAAGAAAGGGCTAAATATACCAATCATGAGGTTGATACAATGTTTGTGATTAAGCATCAAGGGTATCTCTGAACTTCCTGGCAGCCAGAGAGGAAATGGGAAACACAACAACAAATGGCTATTATCAGAAAGGAGGAAGCTTGATATAACTCAGGTGAGTTAAAGTGTTTTTTCAGAACTTAATTCTAAAAGAAACTTTTCACATGGATTTCATACACAGAACATTAATATACATAATAGGCAATGCCCTTGACCAAAATTTTATAACAAACACATAAGGAAGGATTTTCATATGGTTGTGTTTCAATAAATATTTACTAGATGAATTAATAAATAAATAAATGAATAAAAGATAAAGCTCTATCAGCTCAGGAGCATTCTCATCACACAAATTCTTCATTAAATTCATCAGCATGAGAGAACTAAATGCCCGGTGAAGATTGCAATCATTGTTAAAGTAACAAAGAAATTCTTTCTAAATAAACTTAAACTGTATGGAAGATGTTAACTATTTTAATCAAATGAAAACATTAGGAAAGTCTGGATCATCTCCCGATAGCATTAACAATGTAGGAAAGCCATGAGCCTCTGAGCACTACCTAACTCCTATTTATAATTTTATGGAGCTTTTAGAATGAAGTGGTCTCCATTCTTCATTCCAGATATTTTCATTTTTCAGTTAAAATGATTGTTGAGAGTTCCTGAAATGTATCTTCTCCCTAGATCATGCAAGGGTGAGAGTTAGACCAGCCACATGATCACAGTGTTGCCCTCAACTGACGCTGCCCAATTCTGTTGGTGGAGTCCACGAATTCCATCCAAAACTCCAATTCCTCAGTCATTCCTACCTTAGATTTCAAAAGAGGAAATTCTGCCACTCAACAGTACTTTTATGATTTTCTAGGCTCTAGCCTCAAGACTAAGACTTAAGAAAAAGTGTGTCTCCACCTTCTTCATTTCCCAGATACATAAGAAAATTTCCTAGTGAGGGGCTTACAGGAGACTCACAGTGACAACGCTGAGAGAAAATACCCTGGAAGGTATGTCCAAAAAGTTGACTATGCCTGACTGGTGTGGCTCAGTGGATGGAGTACCGGCTTGCAGACAAAAGGGTCACTGGTTCGATTCCCAGTCAGGGCACATGCCTGGGTTGTGGGCCAGGTCCCCAGTAGGGGGCATGTGAGAGGCAACTACTCATGGATGTTTCTTTCCCTCTCTTTCTCCTTCCCTTCCCCTCTGTCCAAAAGGTTGACTGTGGATTGCCAGGTGTTGGCATGACAGACTCTTTTTTATATTAAAGTGTTTTTTCTTTTTCAGTATTACCTACTTGTTCCATAATAAGCTTTATTATTGATTCATAAAGAGTTGTTTGGCTTGGTTTTAATAAGAAAGAAGCAGTAGTTGAGAAAACAGGTTTATGGAGGCATAGGTAGAACACTGTGCCGCCTCACACAACCAAAAGAAGGACAACAACAATTTAAAAACAAAGAACAACCAGAACTGACAGAAAATCGAACTGCATGGAAGTCCAACAACCAAGGAGATAAAAAAGAAACATTCATCCAGACAGGTAGGAGGGGCAGAGGGAGGCAGGCAGCTGGGCGGAGAGGACTCCCAGCAAGGCAGTGGCTGGCAGGCCCAGCGAGGTGGCAGATAGTGGAGCAGGGTGCGCAAAGCTGCAGCTGGCTGGTGAGGCAGCAGCTGGTGGACAGGGTAACAGCCACACAACCCAGAGTTCCAGCGTGGGGAAATAAAACCTCAAACCACTGATTGAAAACACCTGAGGGGGTTTAGGCAGCAATGGGAGAAACTCCCAGCCTCACAGGAGAGGTCGTTGGAGAGACCCACAGGTCCTAGAATTTATACAAACCAACCCACTCAGAAAGCAGCACCAGAAGGGCCCAATTTGCTTGCTGGTAGTGGAGGGAGTGACTGAAAACCGGCAGAGAGTGGAGCAAGCGCCATTGCTCCCTCTCAGCCCCTCCCCCACATACAGTATCACAGTGCAGGGAGGAGTGTTACCCTGCCCTGGAGAATCCCTAAGGCTCCGCCTCTTTACATAACAGGGGCACCAAGACCAAAAAAAAAAAAAAAGGCCCAAATGAAAGAACAGATCAAAGCTCCAGAAAAAATACAATTAAGCAATGAAGAGATAGCCTATCAGATGCACAGTTCAAAACACTGGTAATCAGGAAGCTCACAGAATTGGTTGAATTTGTTACAAATTAGGTGAAAAAATGAAGGCTATCCTAAGAAAGACAAAGGAAAATGGACAGGGAACAAATAGTGATGAGAAGGAAACTGGAACTCAAATCAACAGTGTGGACCAGAAGGAAGAAAGAAACATTCAACCAGAAGAGAAGAAGAAACAAGAATTCAGAAAAATGAGGAGAGGCTTAGGAACCTCCAGGACTTCTTTAAACATTTCAACATCCAAATTATAGGGGTACCAGAAGGAGAACAGGAGGAGCAAAAAATCGAAAACTTATTTGAACAAATAATGAAGAACTTCCCTCATCTGGCAAAGGAAATAGACTTTCAGGAAGTCCAAGAAGCTCAGAGAGTCCCAAAGATGTTGAACCCAAGGAGGAGCACACCAAAGCACATCATAATTACATTACCCAAGATTAAAGATAAGGAGAGAATCTTAGAAGCAGCAAGAGAAAAGAACACAGTTACCTACAAAGGAGTTCCCATAAGACTGTCAGCTGATTTCTCAAAAGAGACCTTACAGGCAAGAAGGGGCTGAAAAGAAGTATTCAAAGTCATGAAAGGCAAGGACCTACATCCAAGATTGCTCTATGCAGCAAAGCTATCATTTAGAATGGAAGGGAAGATAAAGTGCTTCTCAGATAAGGTCAAGTTAAAGGAGTTCATCATCACCAAGCCCTTATTATATGAAATGTTAAAGGGACTTACCTAAGAAAAAGAAGATCAAAAATAGGAACAGTAAAAATGACAGCAAACTCACAGTTATTAACAAACACACCTAAAACAAAAAAAAAAGAAAGAAAGAAAACTAAGCAAACAACTAGAACAGGAACAGAACCACAGAAATGGAGATCACATGGAGGGTTATCAACAGGGGAGCGGGAGGGGGAGTGGGGGAAGGTACAGAGAATAAGTAGCATAAATGATAGGTGGAAAATAGACAGAGGGAGGGTAAGAATAGTGTAGGAAATGTAGAAGCCAAAGAACTTATCTGTATGACCCATGGCCATGAACTATGGGGGCGGGGGGGATGTGAGGGGTGGCAGGATGGAGTGGAGTGAAGGAGGGGAAATGCGACAACCGTAATAGCATAAGCAATACAATATATGTTTTAAAAAAGAAAGAAACAGGTTTAAAGTGAGAGGGGCCATGGTGCAGACTGCAAATCTGTCCCCTTAGAGGTTGTGACACTTGTGGAGACTCCTTTACTCCATTCACTAGCAATTAAACATCCCCGCCTCACAGGTGTGCTGGGAGGATTAATTGAGATAATGCAGAACCTGGTGGCTCAAGCTGGGCATGCACTTATTCTTACATTACTAATATAATATCATAAATGCAGCTATTAATATCATTAACTGATATTTTTATTTTGCATGATAGCCAAAACATTAACACAACAATGGTAAAAGAAGAAAAAGTCTCTAACGCCCAACAAATCAAGCCACTGTCATTTGCCTACAGCCTTTACTTGTCCTGATCCACATGATTCATACATAGTTATAACAATATTATAAATACAACTTTGCATTCTGATTTCTTTCAGCTAACATTATATGATACACATTTTCTGCTAATGTGAATCATTAAATGGCAACTTTAAAAGCCATGTGTATTCAGGGACAATATGATGCAGTGACCCTCTATTGCATAAGCAATCTCCTTCATAATTTCTAAATTAATTTCTAAATTAAAATTCCTCACAATGACTGATGTGGGCCCTTGAAGTAGGCAAATTTGGTGTAATGAAACCAATATCACAAGGAGGCAAGCAAATCAGGGCACCCGGGTGATAAGGGAGCATTTACCTTTTATGAGCCTGAAAGCTGATGGGTTTCACTTTGCTACAAGTACACCTCAGAACACCATCCAAGGATGTACTGCCTTTTGAATGTAAGTGCAGAGTCTGACCTCCAGAACAAAGCCAAGAGTATTTGAAGCCTGCAGATCAAAGAAGGCCAACCCTGGCATGGAGGCTGCTGCTCTTCCTCCCCATGTGCACAAATCTGGGCAGGCAGAGGTGCTGGAAGGACACAGCCTGCCCAAGCAAGAGGTGAGAGGGCATAGAACTCAACAGTGACAAAGAGCACATTTTAGGCAGAAAGATCAAGTATGGTGCAGGAAATGTGGGGAAAATATGCTGTCAAAATTGATTGGCCTGGAAAATGGAAAGCCTTGAATTCTGCTCAGAAGCTTTGGATGTATTTAGGTGGGTACTAAGGAGCCCCTGACAGTTCTTGAATAAGGAAGTAGGCCAGCCAAAGTGCTAAGTTGGAAAGAGACAGAACAAAATGGTCTGGGGAGACAAAGGAGAAAACAACTCTGATGGGTACAAAGAAGGAACCACAAGAGAGATGGTGGCTGGCGGGTCCTAGTGCTGTGTCCTAGCTCTGTTCTGTGTGCTTTGTGTGTACTCAGTAATTTAATTTTATAACAATCCTCTGATCTGAGTACTATTATCATTCCAGATGAAAAATGGAGGTCCAGAATTATTAGGTGACTTGGGCAATGTACCAAGGTCACAAGTAGTAAGTGACAGCCCCAACGTAGAAATCTAAGCAGGCTGGCTCCAGAGCCTGAGGGCCCCTGCACCCCAGACTGCCCATACAGAAGCAGGAGACCTGTGATTGGAGGCCACGTGAGAAGCCACCAGGTGCATAGGGAAGGCATTCCAGGTAGAGGTGACAACAACATGCAAAAGCAAAGATATAAAAACGTGCTACTTGTGGGGGAAGGCAAAAGTTCCAAGGATGCAGATGGGCATGCCACAGAAGGAAATCTGTACTTCAAATTTCTGTGACTGGCATGTGGAGTGACCGATGACAAAGGCCAAGAAGCTCTGTGCCTTCCTTGTTCCCTGAGATAGTTGTCCTCAGAAATTTGGTTTCACATACTGTATTGTTGACAGTTGGTAAGGATTATTTTGGATAAGGCTGCCTCCATTCCAGCTGGTCTCAATACAGCCATTCATCCACCTAACAAACATGCATTGTGTGCCTCTAAGGGTAACACACTGGCTATGCAGAGATTAACAAAATTGGCACAGTGCCTACAAAAATCCATACCTGAGGTGAACTTCCTTCTGCCCAGCATGCAATTAGCTTGGGGAAAGGATCTCCCTCTACCTCAAGCCTCTCTGCTCTTTCTTGGGAAAATCTCATCCTATAGAGCAGTGAGCTCACATAACCTGCTTCCTGCTGAAGATCAGGTTTTACTTGCTTGTCACTGATAAAATAAACAGCCAGCATACGTAATGTCACTTTGATTATGGCTGCATAGGAACCAGGTGATCCAAGCTGATGTTTTTCTTGTTAATTCAGAATTCTTTAGCCTGGAGTATATCCAGGAAGCCATTCCCTCCTCCCTCTAGGTCACTGAGCTACAGGCCTCCAAAGATGGTTCTCTCAATGGTGGACTCTAATGAGGCCAAGGTAAAAAGCTTGATGGGTTCCTTGAAGCTGGAACATCCATAGGGCACAACTTGAAAACTGCTGCTCTGAACTTGCTGTGTTCAATATCTGCACTGCCCCATGTTGTGAGCATCCACTGTCCATTCTCCAAACCACTGTACCAGCTACACAACCTGGCTCAAGACCCTTCAGGTGGCATCACCAGAACGAGGGTGAACTTGCACTGAGGGAGGGGTATACTGAGAATTTCTGAGCCTCTGTATAAGCAGCATATGGCCCAGACGCAACTCTATACATGGATAAGCAATTATTGTGGTAATAATGGGGCATTTAGAAAAGCAGCAATGGGGAGAACCAAGATGGCGGCATAGGTAGACACACTGCGCCTCCTCGCACAACCAGAACTGGCAGAAGATCGAACGACAAGGAAGTCCGACACCAAGGAGATAAAAAATAAACATTCATCCAGACCGGTAGGAGGGGCGGAGATGGGCAGCCGGGGCGGAGAGGACTCGCGTGCCTGTGGTGGGACCAAGACTGGTGGAGTGTGGAACCAACAGGGTAGGCAGTCTGACCACTAGCAGACCCTGCGGCCCCACATTCACACACAGATAAACCGAGAGGGCCGGACTCAGAGTGGTGGAGAACGGGCAGGCAGAGCAGCGGGTAGCAGACCCCACGGCCCCACATTCACGCATAGATAAACCAGACAAACGGCAGGGAGCGAAGCAGACCACGTAACCCAAGGCTCCAGCACAGAGAAATAAAGCCTCAAACCTCTGATTGAAAACACTCCTGGGGGTTGGGGCGGCAGCAGGAGAAACTCCCAGCCTCATAGGAGAGGTCGTTGGAGAGACCCACGGGGGCCTAGAGCGTGCACAAGCCAACCCACTCGGGAACCAGCACCAGAGGGGCCCAGTTTGATTGTGGGTAGCACAGGGAGTGACTGAAATCCAGTGGAGACTGGAGCGGGTGCCATTTCTCCCTCTCAGCCCCTCCCCCACATACAGCGTCACAGCTCAGCATCACAGCGCAGCGACCAGCGTTACCCCACCCCAGGGAACACCTAAAGCTCCGCCCCTTTAAGTAACAGAAGCACCAACACACACACAAAAAAAATGGCCCAAATGACAGAACAGATCAAAGCTCCAGAAATAATTCAACTAAGCAGTGAACAGATAGCCAACCTATCAGATGCACAGTTCAAAACACTGGTAATCAAGAAGCTCACAGAATTGGTTGAATTTGGTCGAAAACTAGATGAAAAAATGAAGCATATGCTAAGAGAGACAAAGGAAAATGTACAGGGAACAAATAGTGATGAGAAGGAAATTGGAACTCAAATCAATGGTATGGACCAGAAGGAAGAAAGAAACATCCAACCAGAAAAGAATCAAGAAACAAGAATTCGGAAAAATGAGGAGAGGCTTAGGAACCTCCAGGACTTCTTTAAACATTTCAACATCCAAATTATAGGGGTACCAGAAGGCGAACAGGAAGAGCAAAAAATTGAAAACTTATTTGAACAAATAATGAAGGAGAACTTCCCTCATCTGGCAAAGGAAATAGACTTTCAGGAAGTCCAAGAAGCTCAGAGAGTCCCAAAGATGTTGAACCCAAGGAGGAGCACACCAAAGCACATCATAATTACATTACCCAAGATTAAAGATAAGGAGAGAATCTTAGAAGCAGCAAGAGAAAAGAACACAGTTACCTACAAAGGAGTTCCCATAAGACTGTCAGCTGATTTCTCCAAAGAGAACTTAAAGGCAAGAAGGGGCTGAAAAGAAGTATTCAAAGTCATGAAAGGCAAGGACCTACATCCAAGATTGCTCTATGCAGCAAAGCTATCATTTAGAATGGAAGGGAAGATAAAGTGCTTCTCAGATAAGGTCAAGTTAAAGGAGTTCATCATCACCAAGCCCTTATTATATGAAATGTTAAAGGGACTTACCTAAGAAAAAGAAGATCAAAAATAGGAACAGTAAAAATGACAGCAAACTCACAGTTATTAACAAACACACCTAAAACAAAAAAAAAAGAAAAAGAAAACCAAGCAAACAACTAGAACAGGAACAGAACCACAGAAATGGAGATCACATGGAGGGTTATCAACAGGGGAGCGGAAGGGGGACGGGGGGAAAGGTACACAGAATAAGTAGCATAAATGATAGGTGGAAAATAGACAGGGGGAGGGTAAGAATAGTGTAGGAAATGTAGAAGCCAAAGAACTTATAAGTATGACCCATGGACATGAACTATAGGGGGGGAATGCGGGAGAGAGGGGGTGGGTAGGATGGAGTGGAGTGAAGGGGGGAAATGGGGCAACTGTAATAGCATAATCAATAAATGTATTTTTTAAATAATAAAAAAATAAAAGAAATAAAAGAATAAAGAAAAGCAGCAGTGGCAGCAACAAAGATTTCTCTATCACAGGTTTACAAAAGGACCTACATCTCTACTCAAGAAAGACTACTTCCTATGCAATTAAAATAAATCCTCCATCTGCCTAACACCACTTATGTAAAGCAACTCCTTCTCCCCGACCTCCACAGGTTCTTCATCTGTGGGCCAGGTCAGGCTTGTGGCCAGCATTCACCAGGCCAAGGGTTAATGTGTGCATAGCCACGTATGGCCCAGAGCTAATTGCTATGGAGAGAAGCCCCTTAACTTAGCAAATAGCTTGTTCTGAACATACATAGCACAGTCCTTATGTGGAAGCATGCTTCCCCATGCCCATTAGCATACAGTTCCATCTGCACACCTGCTGTGAGCAGTTTGGGAGTAGATGAAGTCTGAAAATATTATATGTGTATGTCCATACACACTCTCACCCAGAGCATGTCCTTGAGTAGAATGGATGAGAGGTGGCTTTCCGGGTAGGGGCTCAAATCTTTCCTCTCTCTACCTACATATATGCTCATTTGTCCCTTTTTAAAGATGACGGTGTTGAGATGGACTTGGAGGATGTACTTAAAGACTCCAGAATAACACTGGTTGCCTGTTTGCTGCCTCCATCCCAGAGGGTCAGGAAGTGGCCGTACAAACCAGCCAGCAGGGGCAATGGGTACAAGTGTCTCAGAAGCAGCAGAGCTCTCCCCAACTTCTCCTGATGTCCACCTTCTAGGCTGACCTCAGGCTCCCACTGTCCTGCTCCTCCTCCATGCTCCTGTCTGTGAGAAGCCGCAGTACAAGTGCATGAGTGAGAAGGTGAAGCCACCAACAGCCTCGACTTGGACATCAGGCAGAACTCAGTTTGGGCTCTGTATTTACTAACTATGTGAACAGCTCACTTAACCTCTGCAAACCTCATTTTCCTCATCTGTACAATAGGGACAACAATGCCTGCCTACCAGGTTTGTTGTGAGGACTGAATGAGATAATGCTGCAAAAAGCTCCGTTCACTGTGTAAACACACTCCACTAATGGTAGCTCCCACAGCATTTGGCATGCTTGGTTATCTTACCTGCTTATTTACCACTTACTAGATTGTCAGTCCTTTCAAGACAGGGTTAATTGTTTATTAACTGCTATATCCCAAGGAATAAACATAGCTCCAGGCACACAGTAAACATTCATTAAATACTCATTGAATTTGTTAAATTCATAATTAATTGTAGACCCACATCATTAGTACCTGATGTGATGATTAATTTTATCTGTCAACTTGACTGGGTCATGGTGCCCAGATATTTGATCAAACATTATTCACAATGTTTCTTTGAGGGTATTTTTGGATGAGATTACCATTTAAATCAGTGGACTCTGAGTAAAGCAGATTGCCCTCCATAATGTGGGTGGGACTCACCCAATCAGTTGAAGGCTTTAACAGAACTAAGACTCAACTGAGCAAGATGGATTTCTGCCAACTGACTGCCTTTGGACTTGAACTGGAACTGCTTCCTGAGTCTCCAGACTGCCAGTCTCCCCAGCAGATTTTGGTCCCACTGAGCCTCCAAAGTCAAGTGAGCCAATTCTCCAAAAATAAATCTCTCTGTATAGATATAGATACAGATACACATACAGATACAGATACAGACATACATCTTGTTAGCTCTATTTTTCTGGAAAACTCTAATACAATACCTAAAATGTTAATGGAGAAACTAGCCACAAGAACATGTGTTCACCCTCCCTAGCCTGGAAAAATGGTTAGTATAAGTTTCATAGCAATTTTGTAAGCTTAAATAATCATGAATTACACCAATTCAACCCAGCTCTCTCATTTGATCTTCACACAAGCTTGATGGCTAGGGATAATGAGCTCTATTTCAAAAGAAAGGGAAAGTTGGGCTCAGGGAGGTCGGTTAACTTTCCCAAGGTCACACAGTGTAGTAGATTATAAAAATGACCCCAATTCTTCACCTCTTCTTGTTTCCAAGTCCTTTGTCATGTAAATCAGTAGGGTCCATCTACTCCAACTCTGGGTTCAACCATGTGATTTCCTTTGGCGAATGAGAGGTGAGCAAACATGATGCAGTTTCAAAGGCTTAAAAAGTACTTGTGTGAGTGGGCCTATTCTCACTCTTGGTCAGCCATGGCCAAAAGAGCATGCCCAGGCTAGCCTGCTGGAGGGTGGGATATATGTGGATGACCCGAGCCTGGGCCATCCTACGTCAGCTAATGTTGAATAAGCTTGTTTAAGATCAACAGAGCTGCTCAGCTGGCCACCCCTGAAGCATGAGCAATAAATGCTTTGTATGCCATGGGGGTTTGGGTGGGTTTTGTCCCATAGCATTACCTTCACAGTCCATAACTGATACACAGAGCTAACAGGTCACCTAACAAGGATGTCTAACTTTATAGTCTGTGCCCTCCCCCAGGCACCAGACAGTGTTGGATGTCACCTGAAAGTAGGTCTTGCAAGTGAGACAAAACTTTTAAAAAGATGAAAATAGGTTCCTTCGCAATTTAACCACAAGAAAACAGCATGCCTACCAGGCACTGGGCTGCTCAATAGGCAGGCTGAGCACAGGTGCCAGGCAGAGCCTAAAAAAGCAGGGGCAACGGCACAAAAATAAGAAAAAATTTTTTAAAGAACTTGATATTTCAAAAAATAGGCACTGAAGTAATCATCATAACTTTTTCCGAATTCCTTATGTTATTTTATAGTTTAGGTTTTTTTCATGAGAATTCTATCTTGGGAGGTGGGTGTGTCCCCAGAATCTGTTGCAGCTTTAGTCTCTAAAGGGTCAGTGTGCCTCCTGCTCCATAGAGGTGTGGGGGGCCAAGGACTGCACTTAACCTGAGTAGCACCGCAGGGTATGCAGGAAATAGCATATGAAGCAGCTTGGGGGGTGGAGTGTGGGGGACACCCAAGTAAAGGAGCTGGGCTTCTGCAATCTGTTTCCAACTGCTTGTGCCTATGAATCATCTACATCCACACTCCCTCACAACCCGCATGTTACATAAATAATATAACAAAATGAGCAAAATTGAGCCACCACCACAAATGAGCTTGACCTTGGACTGTCATGGAGGAGCCAGGAGAGAGAGCTATATGAGAGAGTGGTGGGCTCTCTCCAGAAAAGTGAGTTTTGCTTGGCTTCTCTAAGTCACTAACAGATTTTTAAAAGTCAGTCACCTTCAAGGCCCAAGCCCACAGGAAACTGTCTTCAATGTTAATTTCTCACCCAGTAAACTCTCTGAAAAGGAAAATAAAAGTAGGCTTGCATTCCAAGGAGCACAGAGCAATGCCGGAGGACTTAGAATGTTGGTGAAATCTAACCTGGGGACATGGGGGTGTAGGAAAGGAATGGCCACTAATTAGCAAAATTTTAAGTGCCAGATTCTTTTGTAAAATCTGGTGATAAAAAATCACTTCGTGTTTCTTCTTTGATTATCCAAAGGTTACACAAAAATGTTTTTCTCAGGTAGGGCTGAAGAGTGACCTCCAGAAAGTTTCTCCAGACGCTAACTTGCTTCCTGGGAAGATCAACTAAGGAAGTGAGCAGAAGAAATCTCCTATGCCCAGGTCAGTTAGCAGGGAGGAAAGGAGGAGAAAGAAGAGGAAAAGGGTGGGAGAAGGAGGAGGGAGAAATCTTTATTGAGCATTTACTCTGTACCAAACATTATCTCATTCAATCTTCCCAATAACCCTATGAAGTCATTATTATTATTCCCATTATACAGATGAGAAAATTCAGAGAGTTCAGGTAATTTAGGCAAGACCACTAAACCTGTACATGTCAGAGGTGTGTTTAGAACCCAGGCTCTCTGACTGAAATCCCATGGGCTAAATGATGGGCCTACACTAACTGCTAACAAACAGCTCAATTACCTTGACACATATTTAAATGTTTCCCATTTGGAGAAATGCATCTAGAGCAGCCAAGTACTTTACTCTATATCAACATGGAAAGTGGTTTATTCTCAAAACGCATTTATTTTTGAAGTAAACTTTGTTTAACAGAGTCTTCCTTAGTATGCCTTAAATAAATACCACACAAACTTATTTGGTAGAGAGGCCTCCTTCTCCATCTGAAAATGATGTTACATGGTCCTTCATTCATTCACCATTCATTCACTCAAGAAATATTTACTGGATAACTGGGTACCTACTAAGTACTATGCACCTTGCTGATTCCCAGGACTTAGATATAGTTCTGGTCCTGAAGGGGCTAACAGTCTGTGTCTGTGTTTGTTCCAGATGAGGCACCCAGAATTGACAGTTTGTGAGATGTTAGGTGTCAAAAACAGATTCACAGCACAAGAAGAGATTCTAGATCTTAATAACTCAATGTATCTGCCACTAAATGACCAAAAGATTATTAGACTCCTGAGCAACTCATCTATATATATTTTTTAAAAAGCACAAAAAACCAGCATTGTGCTCACAACTCACTGTTTGCTCATTTGATTCCACCAGTATACTAGCACACTCTTAAAATAAAACAAAAAGATTCAAACATTTCAGCTTTCAAAAACTGGACCAAAGCCAGTACACTGGGCTTCTGCTGTAGAATAACCAAGACCCTTTCTGTAAACCTATAAATAAATTTCAGCAGATGCTTGGGCTCAAAGAATCCAAGTGGAAAACCAACCCACTGGTCCTCAGAATCATGCACACTGCCTCCTTTTCTGACCTTTCGCTAGCTTTAGAAAGTTGTGCTTTGGAAAGCTATTAGTGCAGAAAACAGTATTCCCAAAGTGATGAGTTACCCCAAAAAACCCTACAAAAATAGGTAGCCCCATCAAGAAGTGAATGAGCTCAGATCCTAGAGGTTTCTTCTACCCTGAGGTTCCCAGGGAAGATAGGAATGAGAGCCACCACTACACAGGACTCTCTCTGGAGGGATGGAGAGGAAATGCAGACAACTGTAATTGAATAACAATACAAATTTTTTTAAAAAGAAACTATGATGAGCTCCCTGCTGAGCTACTCCATCTATCATTGACCACTCAGAATGTCAAATAACAAACTCAGGACTAGAATGGACATCAGTTTCCAACCAGGGTTTTGCAGCATCATATCTAAATGGTGGCATATAATTTTTTTAATTAACTCTAATTCATTTAATTTGAAAAAGATAAGGAGCCAGAAACCCTTTTAGAGGAGCAGGAGCACAAAGGGAACTGATGAGAGTAGTAAACAACAATAAACAATTAGAATAAACTAGAACATAAGTTTCTTTTTTAATATATTTTATTGATGATGCTATTACAGTTGCCCCATTTCCCCCCTCTTTATTCCCCTCCACCCTGTACCCACCCGCCCACCAGCATTCCCCTCCCCTCACCAGTTCTTGTCCATGGGTCATAGGTTCTTTGGCTTCTCCATTTCCCATACTATTCTTAACCTCCCCCTGTCTATTTTCTACCTGCCATTTATGCTACTTATTCCCTGTACCTTTTCCCCCATTCTTCTCCCTCCCCCTCCCCACTGATAACCCTCCATGTGATCTCCATTTCTGGGATTCTGTTCCTGGTCTAGTTGTTTGCTTAGTTTGTTTTTGGTTTTTAGGTTCAGTCGTTGATAGTTAGGGGTTTGTTGTCATTTTACTGTTCATAGTTTTGATCTTTTTTTTCTTAAATAAGTCTCTTTAACATTTCATATAATAAGGGCTTGGTGATGATGACCTCTTCTAACTTGACCTTATCTGGGAAGGACTTTATCTGACCTTCCATTTTAAATGAAAGCTTTGCTGGATAGAGCAATCTTGGATGCAGGTCCTTGCCTTTCATGACTTGGAATACTTTACAGCCCCTTCTTGCCTGCAAGGTTTCTTTTGAGAAATTGGCTAATAGTCTTATGCGAACTCCTTTGTGGGTAACTGTCTTCTTTTGTCTTCTGCTTTTAAGATTCTCTCCTTATCTTCAATCTTGGGTAATGTAATTATGATGTGCCTAGGTGTGTGCTTCCTTGGGTCCAACTTCTTTGGGACTCTCTTGTCCTTTATTATGTTTTCAAATAAGTTTTCAATTTCTTGCTCTTGCTCTTCCTCTTCCTCTTCTGGCACCCCTATGACTTGGATGTTGGAGTGTTTAAAGTTGTCCCAGAGGTTCCTAAGCCTCGCCTCATTTTCTTGAATTCTTGTTTCTTCATTCTGTTCTGGTTGAATGCTTATTTCTTCCTTCTAGTCCAAACCGTTGATTTGACTCCTGGTTTCCTTCCCATCACTGTTGCTTCCCTGTATGCTTTTCTTTATTTCACTTTGCATAGCCTTCATTTTTTCCTCTATTTTGTGACGATACTCAACCATTTCTGTGAGCATCCTGATTATCAGTGTTTTGAACTCTGCATCTGATAAGTTGCCTATCTCTTCATTGCTTAGTTGTATTTTTTCTGGAGCTTTGATCTGTTGTTTCATTTGGGCCACATTTTTTTTTTTTAATCTCAGTACACCTGTTACATAATAAGGGATGGAGCCTTAGGCATTTTCCAGGGCAGGGCAACCCACTTCACTGCATTGTGGCACTGTATGTGGGGGAGGGGTCAGGGAGGGAACAATGCTGCTTGCTCAGCTCTGAATTCGCTTTCAGTCACTCCCCCTGCTACTGACAAGCAAATCGGGCCCTTCTGGTGCTGATTCCCTGGTGGATGGGTTTGTGTATATTCTAGGATCCTGTGGGTCTCTCTAATGAACTCTCTTGTGAGGCTGGGAGTTTCTCCCAGCCTGACTGCAGTCCCCACAGGTTTTTTCAGTCAGATGTTTTGAGGCTTTATTTCCTCACGCTGGAACACTGGGATGCTTGGTCTCTCTCACTCCCTAGTTGCTCCTCCCAGTTTATCCACACACAAATGTGGGACCACCCAGTCCACCAGACACCACCTTGCCCAACCAGTTCCTCCAGCCACCACCTTGTCACAAGTCCTCTCTGCCCCAGCGGCCATCTCCGCCCCTCCTACAGGTCTGGATGAATGTTTCTTCTTTACTCCTTGGTTGTCAGACTTTCATACAGTTCAATTTTCTGGAAGTTTTAGTTGTTTTTGTTTTTAAATTTGTTGTTGTCCTTCTTTTGGTTGTGCGAGGAAGCTATAGTGCATCTACCTATGCCTCTATCTTGGCCTGAAGTCTAGAACATAAGTTTCTGAAGAGCAGAGATTTTTTTCTATCTTGTTTCTGCTGAATCTGTAGTGCATGAACATTCAGGAGCTTAAAACCTGTCCATGGAATTAATGGATGATACTAATAAAGATTGTTTACGGCATCCCAGATTCTATGCTAAATACTTCATCTTCATTATCTCCTTTAAACCTCTTGACCTAATAACCAGTAACCTGTACAATCCCTAGTCTGTTATGAGGAAATAGAGATTCAGGACATGCAAATCAATTTCTTCATGGTCATCTAGCTGTGAGGCAGATCCAAATTTTGTGGAACTTGAAATTTATACAATTTGAGAATGCCAGCTTTAAGGAAAATACAAAACTCTAAATAAAAATGTAGGTATGTAAGGGAATATTTAGTTATAACAACTTTCAACTTTCATCTCATGGCACACATAAACTACTAAAATTCTGCAGAGTGACAAAAAATATATTTTTGCCAATATGACAAAAACAGGTATAATTTTGATTGATTTACAAAAAATAGTAATTACCTACCCTTTTTGCCCCTAAATGACTTTTTAAAAAATCACATGCCTATGCTTGTATATAAGGATTTCTGGTACCAAGAAGTAACCAATCAGATGTATGCTTGTTATGCGACGTGACCAACAAGATGAAACTCTATTATATGACCTATATATTTATGGTTCAAGACAGGGCATTCACACATGATGGCTATTGTTGTGTTGGCTGCTGATACTTTTTGATTTGACAATCTAAGAGAAACGTTGTCAGCACCCTTGACTAAATAGTAAGGTATTGCATGTTTTAAAAATTCTTGCACCACACCAGTTGAAGATTGCTGACTTAGAATGAGGAAAGAAATTGTAACAACTTACAAATGTAAAAGTATTATAAATATCATAAAACCTGGAAAAATAACAAGAATTTTTGTCATCTGCCTGACATACTTGTACTATACTTTTTCTTAATTTTTTTGGTTACATATTCTTATATAAAGAGAACAGAAAGATAATTTATCTTTCCTGCCATTGTCATTGATCAAAATTTTCTTTTATTATTGACAGTTGGGGGAATATTGTTCAGCTTCACAATTCATGGTAGATGATGCTACCAGGTAAGTCCTTAGGATTGTCAAATTCAGGTAACAGCTCTATCAAGTTTCTTTTATATCTGAGCCATAAGATTTCAGGACACTTCAGGTTTTCTTGTCAGTGACCAATCTCAAATCAACACTTCTGAGTTGGCAACACTCACAAACCTGTTTGCCTCACTATACTGATTTATACATTTCATGTTATCTTTGTTCTGTGTTAAACCAGCAAGTTATTTAAATCTTTTCCCAATATGTTCATATTCACTCCTCTTCATTAATTGTATTATCAAAACTCCAAGTGCTGTTCATTATTTCTAGTCAATATTTCTTTCTTGCTAAATGAATGAATAAAATTACCCTGTTAATGAGTGAGTTTTCAATGATCTGAAATTTTTGTTATAATTTGCTTCTCACTGTCTGAAGATTGATTGTTCATCTTTGTTACTTCTGTTTCACATTTCTATCTTTCTATGAATTTTCTTTCAGTTTAAAGATGACCATACAAAAAAAGTACAATTCACCTATGTTCAAAACAGAAAACTGTAATTTCTCACTTTTTTCATGACACATTCCAAAATGACTCTTCAAATTGTAGTTAAAATGGCATTTTCTTCACTGAATTTGCCCTTAGCCAGATCCCCAGAATACCCTTGGCTTTCCAGTGCCATCTACACAAGATAAAGGGAGACCAAAAGGAAGTCAGAGTGGAAAGAGACAGTAGTCTTCACTGATAAACTATGAGCTAGGACCCCTCTGGGAAGGAAGGAACCTAGAATTGAGTTGTTATCAGCTTCACAGTAAATTGGCCTCTGCATAGAGCCCTAATCCAAAATTGATCTGGCTCCAGGCCCTGAGCACCTGACCTCTGCTTTATATACTGCCTATCTAAGAAATTAACAAAATAGAGCGTATAACTTCAATTAAGTTAGGAATTCCTCCACTAGCAATGGTCTTCCATGAAGTGCCAAAGAAATATCCAAGGTTCTTTCTGTGAGTTCACATACACCACAAAATTCCCAGAGAGTCCTTGAGTTCAAAAGAGCTAAGCTAAAAACCAGGTGAAGAGTTCTCAGACAGATTCAAATTTATTAAACACCAAAAAATAAATAGATAAAAAAATAGAACCATCTCCGCATTTTCTTGTGCCCTTTGTTTGGACAAGCACAGCTGTGAGGGCACGCTGGTCAACCAGGACCACATCCAGACCTCCCTTCTCCCAGGTGGTTCCTGCCTCTAAGCACCAACAGGCCCCTATCACCAAATTCATCTTTTGAGACTTGTGATCCCAGCCCTCTGGGACCAGCAAACCTTCTTTCTATTCAATACTAGAACTGGGGACATATCTGTTCCCCTCCACCAGGGAACAGCGGGGCCCCCACTCCTTTCAAGGGTGTGTTTGTGTGTCTAAATTTAACATATTCCCTGAGAAACATAAACAAATATAAGTAACTTAAATATAAAAAACATGGTTTACAGCAGAAATATCCATATTTTTCTCCTATAAATTATTAAAGATACAAATGGAATATGTATTCTCTGTCTCAGAGTCACCAAGACATGTATTCTATGTAAAAAATTCTCATCATATAATTATTTTATAACTTAATTTTTTAAATCATATTCTTAAAATAAGACCTCCACCTACTCATGCCACTAGGGAATTCACTGTTGATAAAGCATATACAAGTGTGTGTCTACTCTCAATAAATCCACAATCTAGCAAGGGAGTGAAGACATGAACACCACAAATACCTATAACATCATGTAGAAAGTGAGAAATGGCCAAAGAGTGGACCTAATACAGAGCTATGAGGGCTCAGAAGAAATATATTTCCATAGAGGTAATACCAGAGCATGTAAAGCAATATCCATCACCTCAATCATAATCGTATTCTTTAAAAATCTAATACAGTTCAGAGAACTTGAAAATATCTTGAAAAATAGAAATGGAAAAGGAAAGATGACAAGCTACCCTCCTTTCTTTCCCCTTCTGTGAGTGATTTTTACACAAAATCGATATTGTATTTATTCCGTGTAATTGTGCTTCACTAATCAGAGATCTTGTTCTATCATCCTCTCGATTATCTTGTTTTCCTGCCTCATTTGCTTTCTGCTTCCAAACTCTGGCAATATCATCCTACAACATTATTGCAAAGTAAATTTTAACTGAATTTGCAATTTGAAATCATTGATTTTTCTAAGTTTAAACAAACAGAAGCAATTGCTTGTTTCATAAGGAAAACCTGAAAGAGTATTAGATTGTTTCATGGAATTCTAGTCTGGAAGAAGAAATGCTAAAGGGTTAGGAATGTAAATTTTTTAATTAATGTAAATTGAGGCTTTAAGCAGAGGGGTGTGGAGTAGAGAATTCTCCAATAACAGAGGAATTTGAGATGACCATCTTTGACTATTAGTGGGCAAAGGACTTTTCCATGAGACATTTTACAAAATTGTTCCCACATCCTGCTACCATACTTGGCAGTAGTTGGTTCTTGAGTTCATTGAATAGAGAGGCTGTAAGATTAGAGAGCAAAAGACACCATTTTGAGGAGCCTAATATTAGTTTGACTCTGATAGAGAGAGGGCTCCCTACCTTGTCAGGGATGGGTTTGGCATCAAAAACCACAATGGTGGCAGGGCCAGGACACCAAGCATCCTGAAGCCTGGCTTTAACATGTTTCCATAGCATGGAGATGGGGCATTCAGGGACCTGAAGCAGGGGCTGGCCATGTCACAGGCACAGGGCCTCCCCTAGCACACAAGGGCTGGCCCTAGCTGCATGGTCATGCCCCAGGAATGGACATGCCTCCTGGGCTTGAATGCACCAGGTATTCCCCCACCTATATTCCCAGAAGCAGCTCTACAGGTCCTTACTGGCTTAGAACAGACAGCCCATGCACTGATGGAGGACACTGTGGCTGGGCCAGAAACTGCAGCCACATGAACTTTGGGGCTTCTGTTGCTTCCCAGCCTGTAGCAGTAGATGGCATTGTATGGCTTTCAATTACATGGGCCACTGCCACACAGCCACCTTTGCCCACAACACCCAACTGCTTCGGCTCTGGTCCACCTCCAGAGCCCTCTTCCCCAGCATTTACCCCCCACCTAGGCTGCCACCTGCTTACCACCAGGTATTTGTCTGATACAACCTGGAAGAGACCTTCTGGGTGTTCCTCCCTGAGCACCCACGTCTTCTGCTTGTCCTGGCCTATGCCCCCTTTACATACCAGAGTTCTGAAAGGTTCTTGTCCCAGGAAACGTGCTGGCATCTTCATGACTACCTGGTGGACACCCTGGGCCCCTATGTCATCAATGTGATCAGAGCAGCCATAGCTGGCAGTCAGCAGGGTCCCATGGCTATGGGCACGTTCCCTGGTGAGATCCAGGACAGCTGCAAGCCTTTCTGCACCTGCAGCCAGATGGCAGCCCAAAAACTAGGGAGTCCTTCAGCTGCCACTGTTACTTGGGCTGGGCTGGCCCTACCTGCCAGTAGCCCAGGCCTGAGGCTGGGCCAGAAGAAACAGCATAAAGCCAGGAGTCACCTGCCCTAACCTTCTTGCCCCCACTGCCATTTCTCAGTGCTGGAGAATTCTGTCCCACTCTTGTTTTATTTAGCTTAGCCAGTCCTCCTATACACACACCTTACTTCCCATGAGATCCCCGGGGAGTGGAAGGGACTAGAAAAAAACATTTACAGCATTTTAATACCATAGGCCCTCTGAGATCATCTGATCATTCCTAACAAGGAGGCAGCCATAGGGAAAGACAGGGTTCCAGATAGTTAGGATTGCAAGCCCAGGGCTCTGTTCCTACACATTACTGGGTTGCAGGAGACCTGTCCAAGGGTAGGTGGACCCCAAGATCTTGGGTAATGTCTGTATGTGTTAAACTGTTGTCTGTACTTTGATTTCATCATAAAGTGACTTTTTCTTTCATACACACACACATAAGATCTACAATGATGAAGAACCACCAACACAGAGATAAGAAATTGAGTCAGTGCAATGGGAAAAAAAACAGTTAGGAGAATGATCGACTGCAATATCAAATGGCCAGTGAAGGATGGGGAAGAGCAGCAAGAAAGAGGTAGGCAGAAAAAATTAAGGACAACTTGAAGAGAATTCCAGAGCCCTGTCTCCATTACCACTATACTTCACTCTCCTTGGTTGCTCTTGTTTTGGAGGAAGGGAGAGAATTCAAACTAGCCTGATCTCACCCAGACACTGTGCAAGTCATATTAACAGAGCCCCAAATTCACAGTTCTTATCCCACACAAAATCCTATCTAGTTACCTCTGAGAGATCCTGAGGTGCATTGCCTGAGTCACAAACAGCCCTTTGCTTCTATTTGAGCAGCTAGTTGATGTCAACTGTCTACAAAGCCAAGTAAGGGCCAGACTCATTCCTACCATTGCTTCTGGCTGCCCTCCATGGAGACACTGATGTCCATGCCTGAGTACTGTCTGAAGACAGCCCCAGAGTGATACCCTCTGGGCAGCAAGACAGAGCCAGGTTCCCTGGAGTTTCCACGATGTTGAAGCAGCTGTGTGGCACTCCCCTGTCCCACTCTGTGCCACAGTCCTAATGAAAACTACTGCTTGGCTTGTGCCTGCAGCCCACTCCATGGGGCTCAGTGAGGTCCAGGGGCCTAGTGGGAGGATTCATGCTTGAAGCACACAACATGCTGTTCTCCCATCCTCCTTTGTCCCCGTCTTTTCCCAGCCACAGCTTCCTCTATGAGCATGTCTCTTTTCCCATGGACATTAATTCTGTCAGAGAAACACAGGCTGGTCACCTGCCCCACTAACTCATCCAACACATCCTGAAATGTCAGAATTCTAGCCACAGGCCCTGGGACTCCTGCTCCCTGGTTAACAACCATCATTGTGAAGACAGGCACTTCAGCAAGATATCGGGGACAGGGACGCAAAGGGAAAATGGGTCAGAGTGCCCCTCCATGAAATAGAGAGAGCGAACATGAACTCTGCATTGTTCCCAAGAGTTTTTTACCCTACATGCCCCAAAGCAACAGGGGCTGGGGATGGTGGGTTTAGAGTCAGGATGAACTGAACCCACTAAACTGCTTGGGCATTCTGAAAGGGTGAAAGAGCCAGAGGAAATTTTGTTCATGCCAGAGTAATGTTTTTCAATTCTAAATTTACTAATAAATTCTTGGGTCACACCAGTTTCCCCACATGCACCACAACCCACCCATTTATCACACAAATGTGCATTACATGTACTTCCCAAGGAGTTAGTAAAAGCTCCAGGTCAGTGAGTTATTCCACAGATGAAATTATTAAAGATATTTTGCTTGTAAACTCATAGAACCTGTCAGGCCTCGATCCATAATTGATAATTAATACTTATGAACAATACTCTGCACAGCTGGAAGAACCTGGCTGGCGCATGGTAGGTCACCTACTTCCAGCAGGCTTCACTTCCATGCTCCCTCCACACTCACCTCAACAGTTAGACCCTTGTCAGTGATTTTCCTGAGTCCTTTGGCTGTTGGTCTACCCATTTGCTGGAAGCCGATGTGGACTTTGGGGCCTGAGCAGCTCACCACGTGTTCCCCTTCCCCTCCATATCACCCAAACACTGTTGATGCTCGTCAAAATCTTGATTCACAGGAACACCCTGCACCAGATTCCTTGGCATTCTCAGAGATCTGGGATAGAGAGCAAGCTCATCTGCCAAGACCTCAGAAATAGCACAGAATGAAATCTGCCAGCTTGTGGCTTTAAAAAGTCCACTCACCTTTCTCAAGAGAAATTAGTGCATAGCAAATGAAAATCACTAATGTTCCTATTCATCGGGCATATTATTCCCCTTGGATACGAAATGGCTCTTCTCAAGGCTGCGACTAATGGATGTCTCGACCTCTAATGCTAAAACTTGTGAGCAGCTCACCATGTCAGGTCATCAGCACAGAAGGACTTTGAGGGTAGAAAGGGGCACCTTGACCTGCCTTCCTGGTTTAAGCTCCAACACTAACTGCAGAGTCTACACAAGCCCTTTCCTTCTTTGGGCTCCAGTTTCTCCAGGTCCAGCCAGACCATAAACAAAAACTCCTGGCCCTCCCCTCCTCAAGGATGTTAAGATCCTATTCAGTCTAAGAGATCTGAACAATTTGAATTCTTAAAAGTCGAGAGGAGAAATCGATGACCTGCTGGCTGTCTGACCTGAGGTAACACATATTAACGCATCTGCCCCATCCCACTTTCCCCTCCCATTAAGTGGAGCTGATTTGGGGAGTGGAGCAAGGAGAGAGGGCATTCTAGGACATAGAAGATTGACCCCACAGAAAAAAGGCAGAAGCAGGGAAGGCCAGGGAGGTCCTGTTATATTTCAGCTACCCTAAAATTTGAAAATGTGAACCACCAAACTGAAAGGTGATTATTTGCATTGTAAAGGATTTCTTAGTAACAATGATATTATCAAGTACCAATACACTTAAATGTTTTTGCTTCTTGGTAGATTAGGGAACCATCTGCTGATGGTCTCCATCACTATAAGCTAATTATGGTGCTAGGTGCTTTAACATTGACTATCTTCTCTAATCCTTTTAACTGACCAGATAAACTGAGGCTCATCCAGATCATATACCTGCTTAGAGTTCCATAAGCAATAAATGCTGGTAGGATTTCAACTCAGGCTGTTTGACTTCAAGACTCATGTTCTTCTCACAATTCCATACTGCTTCTCAGGCACAGGGAAGCTTAATTTGAATTAATGAATATTTAACTGTCTAGTTGGTGAAATAGTTCCTCCAAATTAGACATAATGTAAGTTAAAGAAAAAAAATAGAATTCTAGTGAAACAAATACATTGTTTATATATCAGTCCTCAGAAACCTAACCATTACAAAGGTGAGGCTCACCTGTACTGCTTTGTTGATGAAACATACTTGGATGGTCTTAGGTAGTGGGCGCAGGCTCTGTGTTAAGAGATCAGGAGGGAGATTACTTCCTCACTGACTGCCTATTTAACATGGCTGACTCTCAACACTTGGACTTTTTGTTTGTTTGTTTTACTTATTTTAGTTTTTTTCTCTTGTATTTTTTGTTTTCAACACTTCGCCTTTAATTCCAATCCAACACAGAACTTTTTAAATTTTCCCTAATAAAAATTATTTGTTTCTTCTTTAAAGTATATTTTACTGATTATGCTATTACAGTTTTCCCATTTTTTTTCCTGTTTATTCCCCTCTGCCTTGTACCCACCCTCCCACAGCATTCCACCACCTTAGTTCATGTCCATGTGTCATACATATAAGTACTTTGTCTTCTCCATTTCCCGTACTACTCTTAACCTCCCCCTGTTTATTTTGTGCCTACCATTTATCCTTCTTATCCCACCATTATCCTCCCTCCCACTCCCCACTGATAACCCTCCATGTGACCTCCATTTCTGTGATTCTGCTCCTGTTCTAGTTGTTTGCTTAGGGTTTTTTAAAATTATTTTATTGTTGTTCAATTACAGTTGTCTGAATTTTCTCTCCACCCCACTACCCCACCCCAGCCAAACACAACCCCCTCCCCAACTCCCACCCTCCCCCTTGGTTTTGTCCATGTGTCCTTTATAGTAGTTCCTGAAAACCCTTCTCCCCACTATCCCTTCCCCCCTCCCCTCTGGCTATTGTTAGATTGTTCTTAACTTCCTTGTCTCTGGTTATATGTTGTTTGCTTTTTTCTTCTGTTGATTATGTTCCAGTTAAAGGTGAGATCATATGATATTTGCCCCTTACTGCCTGGCTTATTTCACTTAGCATAATGCTCTCCAGTTCTATCCATGCTGTCGCAAAGGGTATAAGCTCCTTCTTTCTCTCTGCTGCATAGAATTCCATTTGTACATTTGTACCATAGATTTTTGATCCACTCATTTGATGATGGGCACTTGTTTTTGTTTTTTAGGCTCAGTTGTTGATAGTTGTGAGTTTGTTGTCATTTTACTATTCATAGTTTTTGATCTTCTTTTTCTTAGATAAGTCCCTTTGACATTTCATATAATAAGGGCTTGGTGATGATGAACTCCTATAACTTGATATTATCTGGATAGCACTTTATCTGACCTTCCATTCTAAATGATAGCTTTGCTGGATAGAGTAATCTTGGATGTAGGTCCTTGCCTTTCATGACTTTGAATACTTCTTTCCAGCCCCTTCTTGCCTGCAAGGTTTCTTTTGAGAAATCAGCTGACAGTCTTGATTGTCAAGCTGACAAAGGGAACTCCTTTGTAGGTAACTATCTCCTTTTCTCTTGCTGCTTTTAAGATTCTCTCCTTATCTTTAATCCTGGGTAATGTAATTATGATGTGCCTTGGTGTGTGCTTTCTTGGGTCCAACTTCTTTGGGACTCTTTGAGCTTCCTGGTCTTCCTGGAAGCCTATTTCCTTTGCCAGACTGGGGAAATTGTCCTTCATTATGTTTTCAAACAAGTTTTCAGTTTTTGGTCTTTCTCTTCCTCTTCCTCTTCCTATGATTTGGACATTGGAACTTTTAAAGTCGTCCTGGGGGTTCCTAAGCCTCTCCTCATTTTTTTGAATTCTTGTTTCTTCTGTTTTGGTTGAATGTTTATTTCTTCCTTCTGGTGCAAACCGTTGATTTGAGTCCCGGTTCCCTTCTTTTCACCGTTGGTTCCCTGTATGTTTTTCTTTATTTCACTTTGCATAGCCTTCACTTTTTCCTCTATTTTGTGACCATGCTCAACCATTTCTGTGAGCATCCTGATTACCAGTGTTTTGAACTCTGCATCTGACAGGATGGCTATCTCTTAGTGGCTTAGTTCTTTTTTTGGAGTTTTGATCTGTTCTTTCATTTGCGCCATATTTCTTTGTCTGGGAGCACCTGTTACATAGTAAGGGGCAGAGCCTTAGGTATTTGCCAGGGTGGGGCAACCCACTTCACTGCATTGTGGTGCTGTATGTGGTGGAGGGGTCAGAGAGGGAACAATGCTGCTTGCTCGGCTCTTAGCCAGCTTTCAGTCACTTCCTGCACTACCCACAATGAAATTGGGCCCTTCTGGTGCTGATTCCCGGGTGGGTGCATTTGTGTACATTCTAGGACCCCGTGCATCTCTCCATCAAACTCTCCTGTGTGGCTGGGTGTTTCTCCCGCCACCGCAACCCCCACAAATTTCTACAGCCAGAGGTTTTCAGGCTTTCTTTTCCTGCGCTGGAACCCTAGGTTGCAGAGTTGGTCTCGCTCCCCCATTGCTCCTCCCGGTTTATCCACACACAAATGTGGGAGTGCCAGCTACCCCCTCTCTCACCCAGTCCTCCACCCACCACCTTGCCATGCAACCTCTCCTGCCATGCATCCTGGCTGCCTGTCTCCACCCCTCCAACCAGTCCAGATGAATGTTTCTTCTTTAACTACTTGGTTGTAGGATTCCATACAGTTCAATTTTCTGGCAGTTCTGGTTGTTTTTTGTTTTTAAATTTGTTGTTGTCCTTCTTTTGGTTGTATGAGGAAGCAAAGTGTATCTACCTATGCCTCCATCTTGGCTGGAAGTCTATTTGTTTCTTTTAAATGTTAGCACTTACACCATAGGGGAAGCCTTAGAGGAAAAGATAGATTTGAGTACATAAAATGTTTAAATTTTACATGACAATAACACTGTAAATAAAGTTAAAGAAAAGTGAAAACTTGAAAAAATATTAGAACACATGATAATCATCACGTAAATATTAAATATGTTAAGAACACTTTTAAATTATTTTTTAAATGAGCACCTAGAATAACAGGCATAGGACCTCAACAGGCAATTGGTGAGAAATCAAAGTAGAACTTAATATATTTTTTACTTATCAGATTTGTTGATAAGACAACAGAACAAGAGGAAACTGGTAAGAGTATAGGGAAACTGACCCCTCTGTGCACTGCTAATTAATGTGAATTGGTACAACATTTCAGAGTGGCAATATGTATTAAAACAGTTTATGTCTCTACCATGTTTGGATTTTTTTTTCAACAATCATACAATGCTTTTGTAAAAACAACAACAAAAAATAGATAATATTTTTAAATGTGCTTACCCTTGACCCAACACATTTCCTCAGCATAAATTCTAAAGAAATAATCATGAAGGTGTAAAAACATTTAGCTAAAAGAGATGGATGACAGCATTGATTATAAGGGCAAAAACTGCTGTGGCAGAAACCACTAGTCACTACACAATATCCTATCTTTCCAGTTTTCCTTAGCAACAGAATTCCCCTTCACAGCCACCTTGCAGCTGGGTACACCCAAATACAGGAAAGTGGGGCATTGTATTGCACTTCTAGGGAGGCTACTTAAAGGCAGCTGGCTTATCTAGGGAGCAGCCTTTAGACTTCCTTCCTTTCTCCTCTGTACTACCTAGAACTTGAATGTAATGTTCAGATCTCCTGTTGTCATTTTGGGCCACCCTAAAGGATGGAAACTAACCAAAAAAAGTATAGAGCAAAAAGGTATAAAGTGCCTGAGTCTCTGGATGCCTACCAGCCACACCAGCCCAGCTCTGGGCTGTCTTACATTAAGGAGAAATAAATACCCATCTTGTTTACGCCACTATTCTTTGGAGTTTTCTGCAAATAAAGTTGAACCTACACATGAAATTAAAACCTAAAAGTCCAACAGTAGAAAACTAGTTAGGTAAAATATATGAAATTCACATAATAAAACCTAAGTAGCCATTTATAATGATACTATATGGATAGAAGTTCACAACACTGATAGTTGATAAAGGCAGGTTTAAAAACAGTATGTACAGTATAATCTTATTTTTGTGAATGATGAAACTTGATATTCATGTATTGAAAAAAGTCTAGAGAGTTATACTCCAAAATAGTTATCTATGAGTAGTTGGACTATAGTGATTAGTTTCTGTTTTCATAAAAAGTGGCTAATTAATTTCATATCATGAACAGGTATTATGCAACTTACCTGTGTGAGACACTAAGGACCACCTGAAAACCTATTTACTTCCAGTTAAACAGACCAATTTTTTTTTAAAAAAGGAAATATTTAGCCATTACGAAGGCAGCACTGCCATATGGCACATGGGGGACTGGGAGGGAGCTAAGAGTGACTTGTAGGAGGTGTATTCACTCTTACAGATCATTTAGAGAACCACTAAATACACTAAAGTTCAACTCCACAAAATAGTTCCTTTAAAGACCCAAAGGGTTAAACACGAAGGCATATTATTTTCAGTGGCCATATGTGTCTCAAGCAAAGGAAGGAGCCTGCAGAGTTGCTTCCAAATGTTCAAAGGAGGTTTCCAGGTCTGCAGCTGGGCTTTATTAGGGAGCTGCAGTCAATACCCCATAAGAATCTGGCATAAACTTATTTGAAAAAATGTGAATATGCATCAAAAGCAGACTGAATATGTATAGGAAATGGGAATTGATCATACATTTTCTGGAACGCAGAAGTGAAACAGTCTAATAGATGTCTTTAAATGCTTTCTGTGGGTCTTTTCCCACTTGGTTGGTATCTTCCACTTGTCTCACCACGGAATTCAATTTCCTGACACGTGAGGCAATGGATGACTCTACTCAGCCGAAGAGAATGTCCGAGAGCCCTATAGTTAGTACATCACATCAGCAATGCCATAATTGAAGTCCTCCTATTTTTAAGGGTTGTGAGTTTTTGCTCTAGCATCTCCTTTTTCCTAAATAGCAGCAATGGTGCTGGCGACAGGAACGCATCAGCAGCTCCTCTGGGCTGTGGTCAAACCATTTGTCAGTCATGTGAAAATCAACAAGAAAAGACCGTTGGGGTTTCAAAGAGCTTTATGTTCCCATCTGGCATCCAAAAAAGGCTCATTTAACTTAACACAGCCACATTTCTCAAACACCTGGTTCTTCACTGGCATTTTGCTGAAAAAGTTCTTCCAAAACAAGAATAAAATCTCAGTTATCACTTAACCATTCATCAGCATGTGTGGTGAGTAATACTCACTATCCATGTGTTTAAGTTTTTGGTATGAAACTGTAGCACTAACAGTAACAATAACACTACCCCTACACTGTCACCTCCGCATATATTGAGCACTCACACTTTGTGCTAAGTATTGGCTAGATGTTTTAAATCCTACCTACCTGGTGAGTTAGGCATTATCATCTCCATTTTTAAAATGAGAAAATAGAGGTTCAGAGATATTAAGTCACTTGCCGAGTTCAGATAGGTGGCAGATCTGAAATTCACACCTACATCTGTTTGACTCTTCATTATGCAGACTTTTGTTTAAATTGTGGTAAAATTTACATACCCTGAAGTCTAGCATTTTAAAGTGTCACTTTCAGGTGTCCAATTCAGAGTCATTAAGTATATTGACAATGTTGTATAACCATCACCACTATCTATTTCCAAACATTTTTCATTATTCAAAATGGAAATTCTACAACCCAATAATTCCCTATTCCCCCCTGCCACCCCTAGTAACCGCTATTCTACTTTCTAGCTCTATGAATTTGCCTATTCCAGGTACCTCATTTAAGTGGAATCATACCATATTTGTCATTTTGTGACTGGCTTCTTTCACTTAGCATAATGTCTTTAAGATTCATCCACATTGCATATGCAGTATCAGAATTTCTTTCCTTTTTATGGTTGAATAATACTCCATTGCATGTATATAGCACTTTGTTCATCCATTCATCCACCAAGAGATATTTGGGTTGTTTCCACATTTGGGGCAGTGTAAATAATGCTGCAATGAACAATGATATTCAAATATCCAAGTTTCAGTTTTTAATTCTTTGGGGCATACACCTAAGAGTGGAATTCCTGGGTCATTTGGTAACTCTATGTTTAACTTTTTGATCCAGACTTTCTCTCTATATAAAATATGGTCCCAATTTTATATAGATATAAATATAAGCATATCACACACACACTCAAACACAATCTTTTCTTGATTCAGGGTGGGAAGAGAAATCCCTTTGAATCAAACAGACCTGGGTTTAAACCTGGGCTGCACCACCAACTAGATCTTAGATAAGTCATTTTACCTCTCCGAGCTTCAGTTTCTTCATCTACAAAATGGGAATAATAAAATCTATCTTGAGGATGTGTAGATTTGATTTCAAACAGGCAAAATGACTAATATATACCTGGACAGAATGGACAATGGATAAATTGAAACAATTTTCCTTAGTTTCATGAAACAGAAGAAATCTGTATTTTTAACATATAAAACATAATCCTTTTTTAGATCCAGTTTATAGGTGATGAACAAAAGCAAAGCCACATCAGGGCAAATCAGGGGACTTTGGATGCTTCAGGGAGAGTGAGATCCATAGTTTACTGGTTCCTGCCCCGAGCAGCGATGAAGAGATGGACACACTTGGCCAGCCATCATTAGCTCTCCCTTGTATCTTTCCTGCAGCCAGGGATTGTGAATCAATCAACATGGTTATTTAATAAAGCTCCCTGACTGCACGTGGCTCAAAGCACTAAACAACTAAATCTAATTTACCTGGAATGCAAAGATATGTTACATCTCCCCAGATGAGAATGAAAGCCCTTTAAATACAGAGATTATTTTTAATAGATCTGTGGGTCCAAATCGGTTAGAGTCAGTGGAACCACTGATGTCTTGAGCAACATGTATGGAATCTATGTGGCCAAGGATCCTGTTCACCATCCTCCGGCCCCTCCACCCCAACCAAAGACCAAGGCTGCACCCAGCTCTGGGTCTGTTGCCCTCGAAGAAATGAACCAGTACTCAAGAGCAGTGATAAGTTGCATCCAGAGGGTACTTCCAGAAATGTGACTTGATGAAGGTTATTAACTCTTCTGATCAATTTTGCTTTGGGTTCATATGCATTTAATGACTTTTTATTCCATTTAGTAATGAGAAGGCTGCTTAACACCATCACTTGTTCCTTAATGTCAACTCTGCAATTTGATCTTGCTTTGTCAGTTTCTTCTGACCTTCCTAAGACATGGAGGTGGATGGGTCTTTACTTTCTTTTGGTAAAGCATGATTGCATATTAGGAAATAAAAAATACACTTAGAATATAAAATTGACCTCAATTCAAGAGTGTCCAACTCACTAAGCATGGCAAAAGATAGAAAACATTTTGAAGAGTCCAATTCTCACCTGAAATCTAGAGGGTTTTTTGTTATTATTTACATTGGAAATTACAGCACTACAGTAGTCCTCCCTTATCCATGGGGGATACATTTCAGGGCCCCCAGTGGATGCCTAAAACCTCAGATAGTACCCTATCTATATTACGTTTTTCCCTATACATAACTATGATAAAGTTTAATTTATAAATTAGGCACACTTAGAGATTAACAACAATAACAAAGAAGCAGAACAATTATAACAACATACTGTAATAAAAGTTATGTGAATGTGGTCTCTCCCTGTCTTTCACCCTCCTTAAAAATATCTTATTGTACTGTACTCCCCTTCTTCTTGTGGTGATGCAAGATAATAAGATGCCAAATCTATTCCTGAATCTGGGCAGCCACCTCTTACTTGCAGGAAATGGCTGGGTGTCACTCATTTCAGGGGATCCCTTGCTGAAGTCTTTGTATAGGCTCAATGCTTTCTGATGCAATACATTTCTGTCTTTCAGGACACATTTTCTGTTCATGTCTTTCACCCACAAATTTAATGCCTTTTCCATCTTAACAAAGCACTTATCACATAGTGTAGCTATAACTTTTGCGGTTTGAGGTGCAACAGCAAAACTTGCAACAATTTTTTTCCTTATTCACAATTCACAAAAAGAATACTTACCATAGACCTTAGCAACCACAGCATATGATTTTTAAAACATTTTTTTAATCTTCACCCAAGGATATGTTTACTGGTTTTAGAGAGACAGGAAGGGAGAGAGAGAGAGAAACATCAATGTGAGAAACACGAATCAGTTGCCTCCCATATGCACCCCAACTAGAGATTGAACCTTCAACCTAGGTATGTGCTCTTACCTGGAGTCAAACCCACAACCCTTTGGTGCACAGCACAATGCTCCACCAACTGAGCCACCTGGCCAGGACAGCATACAATTTTTTTCATTCCTTACTATATTGAGAACTTTCACCTTTTTACCTAAGGAAGTACTTTATGGCTTCTCTTTGGCACGTCTGAGTTACCAGCATCACCATTCTTGTGTTTTGGAGCCGTTATATGTGAAATAAAGGTGGCTTGAACACAAGCCCTGCCATACCATGACAATCCATCTGATAACTGAGATAGCTACTATGTGACTAACAGGGAACATACACAGTATGGATACAAAGGACAAAGGGGTGAGTCATGACCCAGGTAGGACAGAACGGAGAGTGTGAGATTTCATGCTACTGAAAATAGCATGTAATTTAAAACTTATGAGTTGTTTTTTTCTGGAATTTTCCATATAATATTGTCAGATGACAGTTGACCTTGGATATCTGAAATTGTGGAAAGCAAAACTGAGGAAAAAGGGGACCTACTATAATCAGACACTATGACTGGTGAATTGCTTCAGTAATTTCCTCTGTTTGCAGACGCCCTATCTTGGCTGCTCCTCCATCAGTGAGGCCACGAGAGGGATAAAGGTATGCTACCAGAGCCGAATGCCCATGTTTGGGATAACATAACAAGGCTCAGTGCATCATGTTTTGTCATTTCTTCCTGCCTCTAAGTCTAAAGATGCAGGCTGACATTTACAGCATGTGAATACAACTTCAACCTCCATCTGTAAGCAGAAAATAGTTCATTAAATAAATGTCTGTCAGTAGTACAGCATGAACGTGAAGTCTGGTGTTTTATTCAGCCTTGAAGTTTTCTGAAGTAATAATGAACTTGTTCATAAGCACCCTCATTATGTTAATCCAAATTCCTTTAGGAGTCCCCAGGATAAAAGTTGGGGCTGACAGAACCTATTGGTGGATGAGCAGGAGGCCCTGCCCTCCTGCATCTGCAGTGCTCGTGGGTGTGACCAAAACGCTTTGTTCCTAATCTTTTGAGCTGTTCCTTCATTAGACATGTAAATCTTGTCCTGTCTTCATTTGGCTGCAAACAGCATGTAGATAGTTTATATTTTAGGAAGGGCAATGAACACCCAGGAATGTGACTGAAATATTATTGCTGGGCTGATTAGAGAAACTACAGAGCTGCCTGTGTCCACTTTG
This sequence comes from Desmodus rotundus, assembly GCF_022682495.2. Lineage (NCBI taxonomy): Eukaryota > Metazoa > Chordata > Mammalia > Chiroptera > Phyllostomidae > Desmodus > Desmodus rotundus. The sequence goes on from NC_071394.1 coordinate 89,020,469, forward strand.
GACAATTCCAACATGGTGATTGCTCTCATGGTGGATGCACCTGGCAGCTAGTTAGCATGAAGAAGAGGAGCAGACCTTTCAGAACACCTCATTCATAATTTTCCAACCAAAAGGCATTTAAGAGCAATACCAAGTAAATATTTTTATCTGGGGGGAAGTGTTGAACTCTGAAGATTTGCAGAGAGAATTACATTTTTAAGTTCCTTGATTCAAGAATTTCATTATTTAACTATGTTCAAACCAAACTATTATATGAAATCTTTGCATTCATTCATTCACTCAACAAATATTATTTTATTTCAAAAATTGTATACACTTATGATGCACCAAGCACCATACTGGGTGCTAAGAATAAGATAATAAGGTCATGTGTCCTATCCACAGAGAACTTACAATTCTCCGGGTGTGAAAGATAAGTAATCAGCTACAGGAGAGAGTCTGTGATAAAGTGCTGTGACTGAGGTATGTGCCTTCAGGAAATGATTAGGCATATAAGACATACAACCCTAGGGTGGTCTCTAAAAGACATGGATCTGGGAGTGGCAGGGCAAGAAAAACTTCCAGAAAAGGGTGAAAGTAAAATTGGCCCTTGGAGCTGCTGGGCTGGCAGAGCAGAACTTGAGGGACAAAGGTATAAGCAAGAGCTTGGGACCTGTGAGCCACAAATGAGTGGGGGCATGTGGCCACAAATGCAGCAAGACACCTGGACATCTTGCAGAGACTTGGTCTGCATCATGAAGGCTCAGTAGATTCAGTGATAAGACCTGACTTTTGGAGAGAAGACCTTGACTGCTCTGAGTCTCTGGGCAGCCAAATAGATGCCACCAAGTCCACGAAATAGCATTTACCCATTACACCTTAGGAGAGCTCCCCTCACCACTCATTCCAGACCCTTACTTCAGTCTCATGTGCATGGCAATTCAATTTTCCAGTCCACAGGCTATTTGTAATAGCGAGGAACAAGGAGCAAGGGTCAGGTCTCAGCAGTAGTAGTAGTAACAGCTGCCATTAATGAAACACTGAACTTGTACTGAGTACTATCTCTTTCAGTTCTCTTCACAATTACATGGGTATGTATTATTATTCTCCCCTTCAGATAGGTGAAGAAACTGAATTTCTGAGAGATAAAGTGACTTGTCCAAGGTCACACAGTTGATAAGTGATGTTAATGGGGCTGGTACCAAAGCCTTTGGAAACCAGCACTACATCCTCAACTGGGCTGACAGAAAGGGACTGCAGAGCAAGACAGAAAGCAGACACCAGGTAATTGGTAAAGATGGCAGATTGAACACACCTATCTAATGTAGTTCCCTTTGAGACCCCACTAAAATTACTATAAAATGGATTTAGAAAATGGGAGAGGAGGCAATAATACAATTTGGAAGCTAGAAGAGCAGGTACTTTAGCAGTCTAGAGGATACTAATTCCTTGGTCAGCAGAGGGGAAAGCAGAAAATCAAGTTCATTTACTTGGAAAATCCTCATATGAGAGACCTATCCAGCAAATCCAACGTTAAATTATAGTATTTCTTACTATAGGAAGAAAAAATGAGGGAGGGATAATGAAAGAAATAATTCAAGAATATTTCCTAAAACTAAAAGGGCTCACCAAGTACCCAGCATAATGAAGGAAAATAAATCCATGTCATGTGAAGTATCAGAACATAGAGGTCAAAGGGAAAATCACATAAGCTTCCAGAAATATTTTTAAAATGTCAGGTAAAAAGGTTCTGGAACCAGTATGATCTTAGATTTTCAACAACAGCACTGGAAGCTGGAAGACAAGAAAGCTGTCTGAAGAAAAGTGAGTTCCAACCAAGAATTCTATACGCAGCCAAATAAGCAGTCAAGAGAGTAAAATGAAAACATTTTCATTTTTTAACATTCAGGATCTCAAAAAATTTATTTTCCACACACGTTTTTCCAGGAAGCTATTGAGGGATATGGTCCATAAAAACAAGGGAGTAAATAAAAAATGAGGAATGCACGGGAACCATGATAAGAGACAAAAAGAAACCTCAGGCTGAAAAAGGAGAACCCAGACCCACGAAATAGCTGTATACCTAGTATACAGAAGGCAACCGACCGACAGTGACATCTCAGAAGGCTCCAGAGAGGCTTCTTCAAGAAGACAAAGCTGAAAGAATACTCAGTGTATTTAGATGTGTTAACAGGAGTTCTGATAGTGCTACCCAGAGTATGGTCAGGCCACTGCTGTTATCCTTGAACTGTTCTAGAAATGCATTTTTATTGTATTTTATAAAAGTATCTATAACACATTAGACATTCTTGAAAAAGCTGGTCCTTTATCACAGATAGTTTCAAAAGCACTAATTTAGACAATGGTTTGAATCAGAAATACACAGAAAACTGAAGCAAATTATTTAAAAAAGACAATTATTAACTTGAGAGAAAAAATGTGCAGAAAAGAAAAATAATTACTGTTTTCTGCATGGTTAAGCTCTGAATAACATAAGAGTTATAATAATGTAAACACTAAATATTGATTTAGCTAAAATTATGATATATTATCCTGGGAGGTGGGAAGTATATGTGGCAGAGATGGGATAAGGTAAGAGTTAAATTCTCATCTTCCATAGTAGGAAGTCAATAGATAAAGACAAAAAGAGAAAAATAAACAAGTAGCAACACAGCCATGTTATTTATTGATATGAAATAAAAACTCTTAAGTCCTCTAAAAATGTAAAACTAATTCCCTTTGGGCAAGGAGAAATAGGAACAAAGGGACTAACTACTGTTTTTCTTAAGCAATATTGAAGAATTTATTGTCTCTTTGAGTGTGTGTAAAGTTAACACTCCAAGGGGTAAATCCTCAGACAATTAGAAAGCGTTACTATCTAAGCCAAAGTTTTCCATCAGGGTTCCAGGTAGTATATAGAAAGCTAACCTTAAATATGAAACCACTATTTTGTCTAGTGGTCAAATAATTCTTGAATACATATATATATTATATTTATATATAATTCTTGATATATACTCATCATATACAGGGGTGGGCAAAAGTAGGTTCACAGTTGTGAGTACACAGTACACCAAATTTTTTCTGGTATTATACATTTTTCCATATGGACAATGGTAAACCTACTTTTGCCCATATGTGTGTCTATTCTGATATTCTGGGAGACATGGATTCTTACAGATAAACTCCAAAGGATATTTAATTAACCTCGTATTGTAACATGAAAGCACAAGTTCTACTGTATCTTCCCTTAAATATTGTCCATCTATTTTGTACAGGTTTTTAAAATATTATAACTCTGTTCTAAACTTATCAAGGTTTACAGATGGCATTATAGCATAATCCATATTATTATAATTAGGCATTGTAAGGCATCCAACTGCATTCTAGCCACTGGAACAAATGCCCAGACAGAGACAGTCTTTGACCCAAATAGATGGCCAGGGTAATTCAAAGGGAAAAGAAAGAATACAGTGCTAAGAAAGGTAGCACCATTTTTATCCTTGTTTCTTTGGAAGAGATAAGGTGATTAAAAATGCTAAAGAGGGCATGTCTTTGTTTGCAGAATCATAAAATCAGAGAACTTAAGAGCATGAAAGAGCTTTGGAGACCATCTAGTCCATGAGTGTTAAGGGTGGGAGGAAGAACGCACAAACCCCATGAAAGCGTATGTAACTGCTTCCTGCATTGTCCTAGGGAGAGGGCCCTTGGTCTTCATCAAATTATTTAAAAAAAAAAAAAAAAGACTTGTGAATCTTTGTCTAATCCAACTCTCTCATTTGGCAAATTTATGCATTTTAGAGCTAATAGGACTCAGACTTTTAGTGTGTGTTTTTCTTTTTTTATTTTAGTAATATTTATTTAACCCAATATGTTTAAAACATTAAAATTTCAATTTGTAATAAACATAAAATTATTGGTGAGATATTTTGTATTATTTTTATCATACTAAGTCCTCAAAATATGGTATTTTATGCTTACATGTTAATGTAGACTAGCTACATTTCATGCACTCAAGAGGCATGTGACTAGTCAGTGTGTGTTTTTCTTTACCAGAGGAGAAGGGAGACCCTTGGAGGAGACAGGACCTGTCCAGCCTGACAACTGGAAAGTCAGAGGCAGAACTGGGAAAGGACTCCGATTTAGTCCTGCGTTTTAAAGTCCTGGGTCTCCTCACCCCACCTTATTGTTTCTAGCATACTGCATCTGCCTGTTTACAAATTACCATGTTTTGCTAATTAAATCAGTCATGCATAAGGAGTTAATTTTCAATAAGTGGTCAGTGATTTTTACATAAAACATTTCTACCCAGTTGTCCAAGCCAGAAACCTGGGCAGCATCTCTGCTCCTTCCACCCTCTCCGCCAACATCTAATCAGTCATTAAACCTTCACTGTGCTGTGCCCTAAGTATCTCTGAAATAGTCTCCATTCACACATTCAGTCCTCTGACCATGACAGCCTCCTAACCTGACTCACCAGAGGCTGTCCAGCAAAATATGTAAGGAATTTAGAATCTAATGAGAAGGTAAAGAGATTAATTTAATCCAATCAAGTGGTGACAAATTAGCCCCTGCACAGGTGATCAGAGTTGAAGGGAGTCAAGGAAAATCATGAGCAATGGAGAAAGACTCCCAAGAGAAATGGTATGCACTGAGTTGTAATAAATCCCAGTGAAACGTATGAGCTTAGAAGGCATCCGCCAGCAATGGAAGACAGAACCTGATTCTGACAGAGGGCCCAGTGTATTCCCCAAGGGCCTGAGTAGAATCGTCCAGGAAGTAGGTACTACCAGGACTTCAGTCCCAGTCTCATTATAATTGATAGGTAACAATATTATGGTCCTAAATTTTTGACCAAGTAACCTGCCTGAGGTGGTAAAACTGCTCCTCTTACCTGGGTAAGTGATTTTACAAACTGAGATAGTTAATATATACATACACACATATATACTTTAAACCTTTAATTTAATACTGCTAACTAGAGGACTAATTTCTGCAATCTTTGGGACACTCTGTGTATCTTTATAATTTAAAATGCAGTGAGTAGTAGGGTGTATTAGTGAATCTGTGATTCATTTGCTTTGGTATTTTTAAAACTTTTTAAAGGTGTACTAAAATTTGATCAGGTTGGTAAAGGCTTTAGGAATATTTAAAAGAATATGCTTCATAATGTATACAAATATCAAATTATTATATTATACATCTGAAATTAATATAATGTTATTACATCAATTATACCTCAATTTTTTAAAAAAACATGGTTTGCAATATTTAAAATTTTAATTCATTATTTTTGCAAGAAATGTTTCAGTGCTTAGGAAGTTGTTGCATATTAGGGTTGGAAGTCTTACCAACCAGGCACTTGGAGAGCTTGAAAGAAGTCAGGTATATTAAATACATCTCTAAATGTAGTATAATGTGTTTAAGATCATTTAATTGGCTAATTGTATAATTAGGAATCATTGTTTAGGGGAATTTAATACACACTAATTAAAGTGATTTCAACTCTAAATACCTGCAACTGTAAATAGTTCTCCCTGATGATAATGAGAAACTAACTATACTGACAACGGCCAGACCACACACAAAAATAAAACTCTGACCCGCAACTTGCAGCAACCTGCCTAGGACACCAATCCCTTATCTACAGTAACCAGCCCAGAAAGCCAGCCACTATGTCAGACTTCCAGGAAGCCAGACTGCTTGATCTAAAATGACCAGGACTTGATGAATCACTGACAACTTTCCTAATTTTTGTACCTGCTTCCAAAGTAAGATCAACTAGAAGAAGCCAAATATGCTCCCTTAACCAATCACTCAGGATGCCCCACTTCCAGTTAGTGTGTGTACAGCTTCCTCATGCCAACTGCTGCCACTCAGGGCACACCTGAAGTCTTCCTTTCTTCCCACGGTAAAGCTTTCCCACTCCTCTGCCTGCCTGTGAATCTCCGCCAAAACGCAGACGATGGTGGCTGACTCCCTTGTATTGCAAAGCCTGAATAAATAGTCTTTGCTCATTCGCATTTGGCTGGCCTTCATTTATTTCCACAATAAAATGCTCCCTTGGATATTAAGAATCCAAACCGATCCTAGTGTTTGTCTTCCATTCATCTTCCATGCTGCAGCCTGGTATTAGGGTCTCCCCCAACCTGCCCCGCCTAACCTCTGCCTCTGCTTGTCTCCATTCCATGCCTTCCATACCTTCCTCTCTAGACTGTGGCTCTGCCACATTCCCCTAGCCCCCATCCTCCTCCTCTCCCTCCTCCCCCTCACCTAACTCACTCCTCCTTCTTGCCTCAGCTCCAGTGTCGGTTCTGCGCCTGCTCTGTGCTCCACCCTATCAGCGCTTGTGCAGTTACCATTTCTTATTCCTCTGCTTTTGCCCTTGACTGTAAGCTCCACATGGGGCAGAAAAAAACCCACCTGCCTTGCTCACTATATCCCCAGCTACTATCTCAGGGCCTGGCACATGATAGGCATTCAATAAATGAACTCATCAGTGGGAAGCCAGCATTCGACAGATGGCCTCTGACCAGGAACATTAGGTAATTGTTTTAATGAACTATACTAATAAGAGGATTTTTATAAGCACACAAATCCACATTATTTCCAAAAAGGGAAAGTCATATTTAGCTATTTCAATTCATCAAACATCTTCTGAGTGTCCCTGAGTGCCAGTCCCTGATCCAGGTGCCAAAGACAGAGAGAAGATAAGACATGAATCCAGCTGTCAACAGCTCTGCTGGATACTGGAGATACACAGGTGATTAAGACATGCTCCCTGCCAGCAAGGGACTCAGCTATAACGGTAGTAATAGACATGAAAACAAATTATCACAACATATAGAGAATGATATTTCGAATCAGAAATGTGTACAAGGTTCAGAAGCAGCACACACGTTATACCCACACAAATCACACTCATCTACCTCCTTCTCTGCACATATCTTCCTTAAGTGTTCATAAATCAAATTATTTGAAATGCCTCCAAGTTACCTTTCTGTTTAAAGAAAGCTTGTGGCAAGTCTTTTTAAAATCAATTTGCTAATTTAATTCTTTTGTAAATGTGACACTGAAATAGGATAATCTTTTTTCAAAAAGCAGATTGCAATTGTATTACATTCTAAGGAACCAGAATAACCATGTGTGGGGGAACATGGTAAACTTTAAGAGAAGGAATTTTCCCTTGGGAGCTTCCCTAACTGCATTTAAAAATACACCGTTAGAAGAGGCTGTTGAGTGTACTTGCGCAAGAGGAAGAAGGCACAGTCTGAAGGCTCCATGCCTGCCCTCCTAGTGCCAGCTCTGGCCCTGACTGATTCAGTCACTGTGAGCAAAGGGCAATCCTGGTATTGCCTCCCCCTCCCAGGGCTGCTGTGAATGTCTGCATGCCTGTGGGAGAGAGCTCTGTCCACCACAGTGTTCCGAGCACAAGGGAGTTCTCCCTTTACACCTCCAAAGGCAATTAAAATCTAAAAAGCTGTTTTCAAAGGCAGCTAGCAACCCTTCCTAGAATCTTAAGGACCAGTGACCAGGAAGCAATGGTCTTAGACTCCAGGCTTCTAGCATTTTAGGTTTCACTGGGACTTGTCACCGGCAAGGAATACAACTGGAGACAAGTTATCCTTGAGATGTAAGCCCCTGGGGCCAGACACAAGCAAAGGAAGCCTGCCCTACTTCAGATGGGACAACTGAGTGAAGTGAGGAAAGCAGTACCCTGGTTTGATGCAGTGCCTCACAGAGCACGTGCTTCATTCTACTGGGATGCAGAGCACAAGAAATGATGCAAAAGTTAAAAACCTTCTCTGATGCGCAATAAATTCAGGGACTCACAGGCGATCTGCTGTTCTGTGTGTGTAAAGTACATAGCACATTGCCTGGCACATGAGAGGCTGTGTTAGTTCAGGCTGCTCTAACATACTGTACTCTGAGTGGCTTAAGCAATAAACATTTACTTCTCACAGTTCTGGAAGCTGGGAAGTCCAAGATTAAGGCACCAGCTGATTCGGTATCTGGTGAGAACTTGCTTCTCGGTTCATAGAAAGCTATATTTTCACTTTCCTCGTGTGGCAGAGGGGGAAGAAAACTCTCTGGGGTCTCTTTTATAAGAGCACTAATCTCATTCATGAAGACCCCACCCTAATACCTAATGACCTAACCAAAGGCCCTACCTCCTATACCATCACCATGGGCATTAGGTTTTTACATATAAATTGGGTGTGGGGTTGGGGGGGTTTGGTGACAAACATTCAGTCCTTTGCAGAGGTGCTCAATAAATGGTGGCTATGATTACTACATATGTGTCATTAAACCTGCTCACCTAATATTCTGGCTCTCCACCTTCTAAGCACATAGTAAGTTTATACTTCCTGGTCCCCTGCAGTTGGGTGGAAACACATGACCAGTTCTGGCCAATAAGCTGTGAGTAGAAATGATGCATGATGTATGTCACTGTCAGGCCAAGCATTTAGTGGCTGATATGAGACCATCCAGAGCTCCCTCTGTCCCAACAACAGCAAAGCTCCATGGTTCTGGGTCTCAGTGAGTCCACCTACACTAGCATAAGGAAGAAAAAGATCTTTTCTTATGCTGATATTTCAGGGTTACTTTCCTGCTCCCCATTTATGGCACTACTATTAGTGTAAAGGGAGCAAGAGAGCGACTAATGAAAAAGACCAAATCAAATGTCACTTACTGTTATCTCATTTGCCAAAGATGATGCTAGCTACACTGTATACACTTTGTCTACCATGTACCAGGAGGTTAATATACATGATGTCTGTCCCCTCACCCCTTGGTGTCCTCGACCCCATCTGGCCTTCCCCTCCCTGCCCTGTTCCTCTACAGACTGCTGCCACCCTTTGTCCCTACTGGGAATCAGGGCATGAGTGTGGGGATTGTCAGGTCAGCACAGGTGTCCTGAACTGTTTCTGGGTAGGACATGGAGGTGATTGTCCCTATCCCAAGTTGGTAATACCACAGCTGGTGACTTAGCAGGGGCAAGCTTCTCTCTCAGCTCAATCCAGTGCCTAGTACCTCCCAGCCAGAAGCTGCAATACTCTTGGGGGTCACCCACCCACTGTGGGTGATGAGGAGATGCCTGGCTCTCAACTGGGCACAGTGTGTTGGGCCAGAGATTGGCATGAAGGGAACCTGGAAGTCAGTGGGTTCTGTAAGCAAATGAGTCACAGAGGAGGACCTCCCCCACCCCCATGGGTGCCTGTGAGGGTTTGCATTCCTCCACATGTCTCTCTGTGGTTGAGGGAGTATGGAATTAAATAAGAAATTTCTAAAACGCTATCACAGGTCAAGAGAGAGACCAGGGAAGAAAGGAAAAAGTGTTATGCCTTAGTAACTATTTTTGTTTGTTAGTTTATTTTGTTCATTAGATTCTATATATAAGTGAAATTATATGGTACTTAGTATCTTTAACAACACTTTTTCCTGCTTTTTGAACAAGGAGTCGTATTTTCATTTTTCACTGAGTCCAGCAAATTATGCATCCTGTCCTGCACCCAAACCACCACAAATTTCACCAGTCAAAAATTCTAATCTTCCTCTGTTTATCAACCAGCCCTAAAGGGTTGATTCAGATTAGGACTCTTCCTATGCTAATTACCCACTCCCAGGGTGTTGAAGGGAACTAACTTACTGGTATTCACACCCATTTCAAAGCCAAACCAATCCAATATAGAGCAGTAAACACATGGGGTCTTGAGGGAGAGTAAGGACTAGTGGGGGAGTCTTAGTTCCTTCTGGGCTGCCAGGAATACCACTGGCTAGGTGGCTTACACAACATTTATCCCTCACAGTTCTGGAGGCTGGGGAGTCCAAGATCAAAACACAGGCACATTCCATGTGTGGGAAGGACAGGCTTTCTGGTTCACAGATAGCTGTCTTGTACCCACACATAGTGGGAGGGGGTGGAGGATAAGGGACCTCTCTCAAGCCTTTTTTATAATTCACTAACCCCATTTATGAGGGCTCCCCTTCATGGCCTAATCACCTCCCAAAGGTCCTACCTCCTACTATTGTCACTTTGTAGGTTAGGATTCCAACACATAAATATTGGGGACAAAACTTCCAGTCTATAGCAGGGGTGCAACTTTCACTAAGATGGTCAGCAAAACCTCTGAACTGTAAACACAGTGAGGTACCCAGTTCAGACAGATTGAGCTTTCTTGTGAAATACTTTTCTGCAAAAGACAGTGCCAGCTTTTCCACTCCTTATTTTGTAGAAATGAGCCCCGTTTTGTAGAAATACATGGGTATGTTTCTAAGGGCTGGAACAAGGTTTGAAAGGAAGCATACCAAGCTGTTATCAGCGGTCACCTGTGATGAGGGATGATTAAGCGGAGGCTGGAGGGATTTACTCTGTAATTTTTAAACTTCTTCATCATTTACATTTTTAATAATTATAGCAGTAAAGTCCAGTGGCCCTGGAGCCCATCTGTGTTCTGAGAAGACTCAAATCTAGCAGCATGGAGCAGGCTAAGCACCAGGTGTGGAGTGCTGGCCCAAACTGGTCACTGTAATTTGTGTCAATTGTTTTCTCTGGGCCTTAATTTCTTCCTACATGAAATGAGGATGATATTAAGGCCTACTTTATAGAGTGTGTGTGAAGATTAAATGAGATAATCCATGTCAAAAACTTAAAACAATGCCTATACTTGGTAGGCACCCATAGATAGTAATGATTATTTATGGTAAGGCATGTAGGAACCCATCGTTCAGAGCAGGGTGGTCCCTGAGAAGGGGTGGGATATCCTGGGTCTTCCTAGAGGGGAAAAAAAAACAAACATCTTTGAGGTTCAAAGTCATAGACACCTGTTAAGACATGGAGTGGCCTTAACCAAAGCTGTGGGCTGGAAGGGACAGTGAGATTACTATGAACTTGACCCTGAGGGTCCACAGAACCAGGCCCAGGGGCTGACTCTTGAACCATAAGCAGCAACAGCATCAAATAAGGTCATTCTGCCCTGTTCTGGCTCTCGCAGAGTTGGATATTTCACCTCCAAGAACACATCAACCTCACCAGAGGGCTGTTACCTGACTTCCTTCTGCATGGCCTGCAGTGCCCACAGCTGAGTGGACCACTAAGAATAGAGAAGGGAGGCCTCCTCCTTCCCCCAAACTCCAAGAAAACCAGGAAGACCAGAGACAGCAACTTGCACCTCTGCCTGCACCATGACCCTGCAGCAGAGAGGAGACTGTGCCAGGACCACTGGACTCCCTATTTCCTGCAGTGACCCCAAAGGCAATGAATATGGAGCCCCTGGGATTCTTGGATTTATCTCAAGAAAGGAGCCTTAGACAGAAGAGCACATAGGACCGTGGGAATGGGATGCTCGAGTGTTTTCATTCGTGTCATTCATTACCTTGGGTCACTTTTTGGACCTCAGATTGTAAAGCAGAAAGCCCCGATGTCACAAGTCAAAGTACTGCTGTCTACCTGAGGATTTTCAGAGGTAGAACCATGCTGCTTCAGATCATGAATTATACTTCCCCAATTTCATAAGTCAATTAGACATCATGTCTATTCATTCCTTCTTTTCTACCCAGACAATCTGATCCATGATTGCCTTCTTGCTATTTTACGCTCACACCAACATGCACACACACAAAAAAAGACTAGTGAAGAGACACTTTAGAGATGTAGCTGGCTCCTAAAGAGTGGGGGAAATGCTTTCACCGCCCATCTCCTTGGATGCAGGGGCAGGTGCCAGATGTGCTGTGGAGCTGCAATGCCAGTTCTAACAGGAGCACATCTTCTCTCTGCCCCATAAAGTACCAAGCACAAATCTTTAATCGGCCTCATCATCCAAGAAGAGGTTCATGCCTTTATGGGCACCTGTGATTACAGAACCTCTCTGTTCACAATGAATGCCTTTCTGTGAAGGGAAGCGATGCCATTCAGAGGGGCTTGCCTGCCAGCAGCAGCACGGAAGACCTGTGTGCTTGCACTCAGCACTCTCCCAGCACTCACACTCTGTGGGGGTGGAGTTTGAAGAGGGCCACTTGTCTAGATGATCCACTCCCTCCACCAGTTAGCACTGACTGCTCAGACTTATTGGGTAACCCCTGCCCCTGGCAAAGGGATGAAACAGTGAGCGGTGAGCAATGCCAACACCTTCTTTCCCCTCGCTGAACTCAGAGTCTAGTTGAGTCACAGGCAATTAAAATAAGGTACTTCAGGAGCTGTGTGCCCACCAAAATTCATAATCCTCCTTCCATAGTATAACATTGTCACTGGACAGCAGGTGCCCCTGGCAAACATATTCGTGCCAATGGAATGGGAGGATGATGGACAGAGGATGCTTCCACACAAGGGCAATGAGGGGCAGGTGTGCCTTTCAGCTGTTGTCCCCCCTCCTGCCCTGCTGAATGCTGAGGACTGAAGGCCCTAGAGGATGGCAGAGCTACAATACAGAAAGAGCCTGGGGCCTTGTTCACCCTGGGGAGAACAGCCTAACAGCCAAAGCACCTGCACTGGTGGTTAGATGAGGGAGAAATAAAATTCTATTGCATTAAAGCCACAAAAACGTTGGGGTTTCTCTCTGCAGCTGGCATTTTCCTAACAAACACAGTGCTACCATTGGAGGATGCAAAGGATGATATGGAGCACCCAGAAGAGGCACCTCCAGAACCAGGACCAGTCCCCAGAGAGATTCACTTCTGGGCTATAACCTAAAACACAGGGTGGGGTGAAAATAGGTTTACAGTTCTGAGTACACAGAACACAGAGTTTATTCTTGTATTATTACTTATTATTTATTATATTATTTATTACATGAACAACTGTACACCTACTTTTGTCTTACCTGTTTACATAGGTATAGGCCAGCCTAATGGGTGAAGGGTAAAAATAGTTTTCCAAGAAGAGGGAATAGCATGTGTCTGGCCCTGGGGAATGTAAGCAAAAATGGGAAGTTCAAGGAACTGAAGAGTGTGGACCACTGAGAGCAGCAGTAGTGAGGGGAGAAAGGAGGAGACAAAGGGAGGGGCAGGCTGTAGAAATCAGCTGAGCATCTTGTTAACCATACTACAAACCTGCAGCTCCATCCTGAAGGGCTTCAGAGGCTATGGACTGGTTTCTACCAGGGTGACATAATGAGATTTATATTTTAGAAAGATCACACTAACTGTAGTGTAGATAATGAACTGCAGTATTTGGAAAGACGCATGTTCATTATTTCCTCTTTCTGCCAAAAGTATACTAGAACGGTGCTGCTGGGGAAATGTGAGTGGCCTACTGCTGGAGCCTGGAGAGGTTCCCAAAACCCACCAAGGCCTCAAGAGTTTTAGAGAGGCAGGTGCTGGGCTGCAGGAGGACAGCATTAGCAATCTTTGTTTACAACATGTCAGGCCACCAGTTGAACAGCAGGGTCCTCAGAAGAGGCCTGCATGTGGGAGGGAACCTGAGATGAAGACCTCTGATGCTCACTAATGGCTCAGGGGCCCCAGCAAACCGAGCTCATGGGGCACCCCTCAGGATCCTCAGCACACAGAGGAGAATTTGCTCTGCTCACTGACTCACCAGACCTGGGCACTACTGAAGGCAACAGGGTAAGCTAAGAGCTAAGCTGCCTGTGCTGGGAGAAGCCTGTCCCCACCCTGGAGAAACCTGAGACCCACAGCAGTACTCCCCCACCTCCCACCCCTTTAATAGATCACACACACCTGCACCTTTATCCCTCCCTGTGCCTCTGCTGGGCCTGACAGGTTCTCCTTGCAGAGCTCCAAACCACAAAAAGCGAGATGGAAGATCTTTCCCAGACCCTGAAGCTCTCCAGTACTGCCTTTGACTGTTCACCCTTTCATGAAAGCTCCTGGAAGATCACACACATACATTTTAACTTCTGAAGGGCTCAGCTGAGAATAAACAGTGTTTATTGCTCACCCATCCATTCCTCTAGACACTCTTAATCCCTCTGATCATCTGTAGAGAGTTTTTGCTGAATTCTGATGGCTTATGATATGGCAGGCCCACACTGAAGGATGTGACAAGACCTGGCCTCGAGAAATTTGTCCTTTACTTCCAGGGGGATGCTGCTGAGGACTCCATTGACTGAATTCTACAGAGCCTATGGGAAAAATTTCTTTCTAGTCTAAGTTCCAGGAATTATTGTGCTATTTCTGACCAACTGACCTGTGACTCATGGGACTGATCATTTTCTTCATTTTGAGCTGGTAGTAGAAAGTCAGGGTCAAATTTGGGGTCCACTCCTGACGAGGACTTGCAGCCTAATTGAGTACATTTTGTATTCCCAGTTGCTTATTTTTTTTCTCATCTTTATTTTCCTAGGGAAAATTTTTGCCCTAATTTTCCCACTTTGCTAATCTTTGTTTTACCTTGTTGTATTGCATACTTGTCATTGTTATTACAAAACAGCTATTAATGACCAAAATATAACACTTTTTTTTCTTTTAAATATTTTATTGTTTGTGCTATTACAGTTGTCCCAATTTTCCCTCTTTGCCCCCCTCCACACAGCCCCCCCTCCCATTCCTACAGTTAACCCCCACACCATTGACCATGTCCATGGGTCCTTCACATATGTTCTTTGACTAGTCCCTTCACCTTATTTCAACCAGTCCCCACCTCCCCTCTCCCTTTTATAGCTGTAAGTCTAGTCTATGTTTCTATGCCTCTATTTTGCTCTTTATTTTGTTCATTAGATTCCACTTATAAGTGAGATCATATGATATTTGTTTTTCATTGACTAGCTTATTTCATTTAGCATACTTCCTAGTTCCATCCATGCTGTTGCAAAAAGTAAGAATTCCTTCTTTTTTACTGCTGCATACTACTCCATTGAGTACATAAGCCATAGGTTTTTTACCCACTTCTCTACTGATAGGCACTTAGGCTGTTTCTAAATCTTGACTATTGTAAATAGCACTACTATGAACATACGGGTGCATATACTCTTTTGAATTGGTGTTTCAGGATTCTTAAGGTATATGCCCAGAAGTGGAATTGCTGGGACAAAAGGGAGTTCCATTTTTAATTTTTTGAGGAAACTCCATACTGTTTTCCACAGTAGTTGCACCAGACTGCATTCCCACCAACAGTGTACTAAGGTTCCCTTTCTCCACATCCTCACCAGCACTTGTTTGTTGATTTATTAATGATGGCCATTCTGACTGGTGTGAGGTAGTATTTCATTGTGGTTTTAATTTTCATATCTCTGACTAGTGATGTTGAGCATGTTTTCATATGTCTATTGGCCATCTGTAAGTACTCCTTGGAGAAATGTTTAGTCAGGTCCTTTGCCCATTTTTTAATTGGATTGTTTGTCTTTCTGGTGTTGAGTCATTTGAGTTCTTTATATATTTTGGAGATTAAACCCTTGTCCGATATACATTGGCAAATATGTTCTTCTGTTTTCAAAGCTCCTAGCTGTGCAGAAGCTTTTTAATTTGATATAGTCCTATTTGTTTATTGTTTCCTTTGTTTCCCTTATCCTAGGAGATATATTGACAAAAATATTGCTATGTGAGATATCTGAAATTTTCCTGCCTACGTGTTCTTCTAGGATTTTTATGGTATCATGACTTGTATTTAAGTCTTTTATCCATTTTGAGTTTGTTCTGGTGTATGGTGAAAGCTGGTGGTCTAGTTTCATTTTTTTGCAAGCACTAGTCCAGTTCTCCCAATACCATTTATTAAAGAGACTGCCTTTACTCCACTGTTTGCTCTTGCCTCCTTTGTCAAATGTTAATTGACCATAGAGGCATGGGTTTATTTCTGGGTTCCCTATTCTGTTCCATTGATGTCTGTGTCTGTGCTTATGCCAGTTCCAAACTGTTTTGATTACAGTGGCCTTGTAATAGAGTTTGATATCAGGTATTATGATCCCTCCAACTTTATTCTCCTATTTCAAGATTTCTGAGGCTATTAGTTCCATATAAATTTTTGGAATATTTGTTCTAGATCTGTGATATATGCCATTGGTATGGTAATAGGAATTGCATTGAATCTATAGATTGCTTTGCGTAGTATGGACACAAAATATAACACTCTTGAGCAGAGCATGGCTTCTGGTAATTAAGGCAGAAAGTCAGGAGGAAAATAATGACAGGTGGCATAGGTTAGCATCAACAGAAAAGAGCTTTTCTTAAAAATATATTTTATTGATTATGCTGTTACAGTTGTCCCATTTCTCCCTCCTTTCTCCTCTGCCCTGCACACCCCCTCCCACTCACATTCTCCCCCTTTAGTTCATGTCCATGGGTCATATATATAAGTTCTTTGGCTCCTACATTTCCTATACTATTCTCAACCTCCCCCTGTCTACTTTCTACCTACCATTTATGCTTCTTATTCTCTGTACCTCTTCCCCTTCTCTCCCCTTCCCACTCCTTCGCTGATAACCCTCCATGTGATCTCCATTTCTGTGATTCTCTTCCTGTTCTAGTTGTTTGTTTAGTTTGCTTTTGTTTTTGTTTTAGGTGAGGTTGTTAATAACTGAGTTTATTGTCATTTTACTGTTCATAGTTTTGATACTCTTTTTCTTAGATAAGTCCCTTTAACATTTCATATAATAAGGACTTTGTGAGGACAAACTCCTTTAATTTGACCTTTTCTGCCCTTCCATTCTAAATGAAAGTTTTACTGGATAGCATAATCTTGGATGTAGGTCCTTGCCTTTCATGACTTGGAATACATCTTTCCAGCCCCTCCTTGTCTTTAAGGTCTCTTTTGAGAAATCAGCTGACAGTCTTATGGGAACCCCTTTGTAGGTAACTGTCTCCTTTTCTCTTACTGCTTTTAATATTCTCTCCTTATCTTTAATCTTGGGTAATGTAATTATGATGTACCTTGGTGTGTTCCTCCTTGGGCCCAACTTCTTTGGGACTCTGAGCTTCCTGGACTTCCTGGAATTCTTTTTCCTTTGTCAGATTAGGGAAGTTCTCCTTCGTTATTTGTTCAAATAAGTTTTCAAATTTTTGTTCTTCCTCTTCTCTTTCTGGCACCTCTCCTCACTTTTTTAAATTCTTTTTTCTTCATTCTGTTCTGGTTGAATGCTTAATTCTTCCTTCAGGTCCAAACCATTGATCTGAGTCCCAGTTTCCTTCCCATCACTGTTGGTTCCATGTACACCTTCCTTTATTTCACTTTGCATAGCCTTCACTCTTTCCTCTATTTTGCAATGATGCTCAACCATTTCTGTGAACATCCTGATTACCAGTGTTCTGAACTCTGTGTCTGATAGATTGGCTATCTCTTCATTGCTTGGCTGTATTTTTTCTGGAGCTTTTATCTGTTCTTGCATTTGGGCCATTTTTTTGTCTTGGTGTGCCTGTTACGTAGTAAGAGGTGGAGCCTTAGGTATTTGCCAGGGCAGGGCAACCCAAATCCCTGTGTTGTGGTGCTGTGTTGGGGGGAGGGGTCCAAGAGGGAACAATGGTGCTTGCTCAGCTCTCAGCCAGCTTCCAGTCACTTCCTCCACTATCCACAAGCAAATTGGGCCCTTCTGGTGCTGATTCCCAGGTCATTGGGTTTTTGTATGTTTTAGGTCCCTGTGGGTCTCTCCAAAGAACTCTCCTGTGAGGCTGGGAGTTGTCTCCCACCACCACAACCCCCATAGGTTTTTTCAGTCAGAGATTGAGGCTTTATTTCCCCATGCTGGAACCCTGGGTTGCATGGGCTGTCTTGCTCCCCAGTTATTCCTCCCGGCTTATCTGAATGCAAATGTGGAACCACTCGGTCCTCCAGCCACTGCCTTGCTGGGAATCCTTGCTACCCCAGCTGCCCATCTCCACCCTTACTACTGGTATGGATGAATGTTTCTTCTTTAACTCCTTGGTTGTTGGACTTCCATACAGTTTGATTTTCTGGCAGTTCTGGTTGTTTTTGTTTTTAAATTTGTTGTTGTCCTTCTTTTGATTGTGCAAGCAGACACAATATATCTACCTATGCCTCCATGTTGGCCAGAAATCTTCCCATTTATTCTTCTGAGAGCACATTCGTCTTTCCTAAAATTCATTTACTCTCTTCTATGAGGCCACATATCCCCTCCTCTTTCCCTATTAAGATGGTACTTGACCCCAAATTCTAAGCCACCTCTGAGAGTTATTATGAGTTTGTTTTTCTCTTGTCTTATCCAAGGGGTCTTAGCCAAGAACTCAGAAGAGTAGAGAGAAAATCATTCCTACATTAGCATAACTGTTTTCATAACATAAGATTGCCTACCTCGATTGTTACGTGGCCCCTGTATGAATAGTATCCTCCTCACTACTGCTATCAAAAAACAAAAGGAAATAATAATATTATTATTTAAGGACACTATTGGCATAACACTCAAACTGGAGTTTATCTGACAGACTTCCCAAGCTGTCACATTCTACTCTTAAAATATTTATGAAAGTCCACTACAATATGGCAAGGAATAAATATTAACCTTTATATTGTTATATTAATAAAAATGAGCTTTGGAACTCCCATTACATAACAAATACTCTTTGCACGTTAACAGAATATTGATGATGAACTTAGTCACAATTGATAATCATAATTGATGATGAACCAAAGATTCAGGAAAAGACCTTTTGATCAGATGGCTCACTGTCAAATGCTGACAAATGTCAAGCAACCAGGGAGTTTCAAAACATTGACAATAGTCTTTGCATGGGATCTAGAAAGCAATTCCATATTAAAGTGGAGATAAAATTTTTATTTTCTTTACTGCTTTCCTAACAACCATTAGAATGGTTGGTGCTCTGGGCACAGTGGTACGTACAAAATAGGAATCTAAAGAATATTTGTCGAGTGATAGAATTATCTTCATTGTACCTTATACTCAAAACAAGCCTGTTATTGCGAAGGCATCACCCCAAAATGAAAAAATTGTCCTGCTGCATGCCTCCAGCACCAGCCATGAGAATATCAAAATATGGATATTGAGCCAATAGCTTATTCCATTGCAACCCAAACTTCTGCTCAAATCAGCATGCCTCTTCCTGTTGGCTTAGGCTTAAATGATCGAACCAACTATATGGAATATTAATTTCATATGCAAATGAGGCATTAGTAATTATTGACTAGTGTGAACAGTAAGCCATTCACTACTTATCAAACATAAGATTAAGAGACAATTTAGCCCTGGCTGGTATGGCTCAGTAGGTTGAGCACTGGCCTGCAGACTGAAAGGTCACCAGTTCAATTCCCAGCCAGGGAACATGCCTAGGTTAAGGGCCAGGTCCCCCGTTGGGAACGTGTGAGAGGCAAGGGATCTATGTTTTTCTTCCATATGTTTCTCTCCCTCTCTTTCTCCCTCTTTTCCCCTCTCTCTAAAAAATAAATAAATAAAACATTTTTAAACAGAGACAATTTAGATCAAAAGTCTTGTTGTAATGAATTTACTTCAATAAAAAATTCTCTAATTTTCAAAATAAAGGAGAATGAATTTGTCAGTTAGGGCATGACCTTCATTGCCTGAAGAATTGAGCTGTCCAGGAAACTTCAAATTGAGGTGCCTGCTTCAAGCCTCAGGCTGGCAGGACTCCTTAGGGAACAACAAACAAGAGAGAAGGACACAGACAGTATAGTGAGTACACTCATATACCTCTCCTGGGCCACACCTATACCTGCAGCATGTCTCAAGTTCATGAATAGGCAGGACATACACATTCATACAAATAGGCCAATCAGAAGCCTGGCCAGGGTCTAAGACTAAGGTGCCAATGCCAGAGTGGGGTCCCACAGGGACAGGTATAGGACCCTGGTGTTGGTAAGGAAGCAAATATCTAAAAATGGAACCCATTTTTTACCATCCTCTCTATGCATTTCATATGTTGATTTCATATTGTTTTGTTTTGTTTTGTTTTCATTGTTTTCCCAATAGTCTGAAGTCTTTGAGACTGTGCTTGGGGAAGAGTCTCACTCCTGTACCTCCTCAGTTCTGTTTCTGTACTTACCAAAGGAGACTGAGAAGGGTATAGCAAAAAGGAGACAGAGAGGGTCCTATATCATTGGGTATTCAGTCTAGGGGATTGACAGTTGTTGCAAATTCTAGTACAATGTCAACAGAGTATTGGGAGAAAAAGATAAAACACATTCCAGAGTTATCAAGTGCTCTTTATCTTGACCATGCTACCAGAGATGGTTCTTAGTATTTTTATGCCTGTGATAGGTATATATCATGAAGGTCAGCTTTATTTCCCCTTCCATACTAAATGAACCCTACATGTAAAACTATGCAGCAGTAGTGAATAGGAAAGATATCTGGAAAAGATACAGGGCCACAGATCTCTCAGTATGCCACAATGCTAGTAATGAATTTTCATGGAGCAGAAAAACAACTAGAGTTGACTCTTGAACAACATGGGTTTAAACTGCATGGGTCCACTAATACACGGATTTTTTTTTTCAATAAATACAGTTGGCCCTCCATATTTTGGGTTTTCGAATCAGGGATTCAACCAACCACAGATTGAACAATATAGGTGGGGCAAAAGTAGGTTTATAGTTGTTCACATGGAAAATAATACAATAATTAATAAGTAATAATACAAGGATAAATTCTGTGTTTTGTGTACTCACAACTGTAAATGTACTTTTGCCCCACCCTATATTTTCACATTCCCAACCATCATTTTACAATTGTGGATTCCCAACAAAAATACTGTTTTCAATGTACAGTGGCTTAAACCCACAGATTCCAAGGACAACTGTAGTTAAATTTTTGGAGAGTCAAAAATTGTATGCAAATTTTCGACTGTGAACAGGTGGGGGCCCCTAACTCCCGCATTGTTCAACAGTCAACTATATACTATATGTCAGGAGAAGAGCAAAGAACAAAGGTCAGTGAAAAATATGTTTCAAAGCAAGAGAAGTTTTGGATACATTCAATCTTAGCTGATATGATCCTGCCTAAGTGTCAGCTATTTCACAATTAATGTTACTTCATGTAATGCTACTTGTATATTGTATTTAATTATAGAGTTAGTTGTTCAAATTTTGCCAATGTTGTGCAAAAACAGTAAATTGAAAAGTTAAAATTTTTGCCAAAAATAACTATTTTTATTTGTATTATGTCCAAAAATAAATTGACTGGATTTAAAAAATGAAATGCTTTGCCTAAACTGGCTAGATATGTTGTCAATATTTGATAACTCTCAGAAGTTTGATAGGTTTCCTCCTCTGTAGTACTTAACTGAAAGAGGCTACCTAAGGGCTCACTTTTTCAAGGGATTCTGAGATCATGCACAGGCTCAGTGTTAAAACATTTGCTAAATGAATAGTGATTCCCCTCCGGGATGTGTGACAGAGGGGTGAGGGTGATGGGGGATGCTGGTGGTAAAGCAGGTTAGGGAGTTGGTGGGAGTGGGATCTGAGGGGATGAGGAGCAGCACCTGTACCATACCTGGTGCCATATTGCCCTGTTAGGGACATTGAATCAATGCTAATGCATTTGAGGTTCATAATATTGAAGAGAGGGTACCAAATTATTACACTTAAGGGAATCCTTGGTCCTGTTTAAAAAAATTGTTTCACAAATGCAAATGTACTATTAATAAATAACATTTCTCCACTGAAAAGCAATTTTTTTCCTAAGTAATAGTTTTCTCTCTTTTTTAAAATCCTCACCCAAGGGTATGTTTATTGATTTTAGTCAGAGAGGAAGGAAGAAAGAGAGAAATTGAGAAACATCAATCAGTTGCCTCCCATATGCACCCTGACCAGAGATCAAACCCACAATCTAGGTATGTACCCTGATTAGGGATTAAACCTACAACCTTTTGGTGTATGGGACAACATTCCAACCACCTGAGTACCCAACCAGGGCTAGTTTTCTCAATTATTAAATTATTAATATGGCCAGAAACACAATAACCTCAACCCCACCATGCATGATAATCATGTGTAAATTCTGACTGGCTTTTGTACCTTCTACAGCTGAACTGGGTATTTGTATAGTTTACCCTTTTTCTTCCTACAAGCTGGTGGAGCTAAAGCATTAAGGAACTAGCAAAATTCACAAAAACTACAAGTCAGAGTCACTCTTTTTGGAGAAGGCAACACATTTAAAAAGCATCACTTGTAATTATGAAGCTATTATAAAAACATTTTAAGAATGTGGAAGTACATTAAATCTACTCAAGAGAACAGGCACAAGAACGTGGCCTAATGTCATCTCTTGGAATATATTAAATTTAATGTGTCAAAAGTTGCGACCTTTAAAAAAATACAAATGTCCAAAAATTTATGTAAGGCATTTAAAAATTAAATGTCTATAATCAAGAAACGAACAGATACTTTCGGGGGCCTGCCTTAATGATTAATACAAATTGTCAGAAAACTAATTGAGCTGTGATGAGAGAGGAATCAAAATGAACAAGAGATTCTTTTTCACACAGACATAGAACATAAGCTGTGATGGCCAAATATGAAATCTTAGGTAATTTTGTCTACTTCCAATTCCATATATCAAATTGCTTCCTGTAAAGATAGGAAGCATATATAAAAAATAGGCCTAGAAGGGAGAACCAAGATGGTGGCGTAGGTAGACACACTGCGCCTCCTCGCACAACCAGAACTGATAGAGAATGGAACAGCAAGGGGGACCAACACCAAGAAAATAGAAAATAACCATTCATCCAGACTGGTAGGAGGGGTGGAGCCGGGCACCGGGGTGGAGAGGACTCGCGTGGCTGTGGCGGGACTGAGACTGGCAGAGTGTGGGACAAATGGCGCAGGCAGTCTGAGCACTAGCAGACGCTGCGGCCCCACATTTGCACAGATAAACCCAGAGGGCCGGACTCAGAGTGGCAGAGAACGGGGCAGGCAGAGCGGCGGGTAGCACCCCATGGCCCACATTCGCCCACAGATAAACCGGACAAACGGCAGGGAGCGAAGCAGACTGCGCAACCCAGGGCTCCAGCTCAGGGAAATAAAGCCTCAAAACACTGATTGAAAACGCCCGTGGGGGTTGGGGCGGCAGCAAGAGAGACTCCCAGCCTCACAGGAGAGGTCGTTGGAGAGACCCACAGGGGCCTAGAGTGTGCACAGGCCCACTTACTCGGGAACCAGCACCAGAGTGGCCCAGTTTGATTGTGAGTAGGGGAGTGAAAGATTGAAATCCGGAGAGAGTGAGGCGGGCCCCATTGCTCCCATTCGGCCCCTCCCCCACGTACAGCGTCACAGCGCTGCGACCAGCATTACCCCGCCCTGGTGAACACCTAAGGCTCCGCCCCTTAAAGTAACAGACGCGCCAAGACAAAAAAAAAAAAAAAATGGCCCAAATGACTTCAAAGCTCCAGAAAAAATACAACTAAGCGAGGAAGAGATAGCCAACCTATCGGATGCACAGTTCAAAGCACTGGTTATCAATATGCTCACAGACTTGGTTGAATCTATTCGAAAAACAGATGAAAAAATGAAGCCTATGCTAAGAGAAACAAAGGAAAATGTACAGGGAACCAATAGTGATGAGAAGGAAACTGGGACTCAAATCAATGGCGTGGACCAGAAGGAAGAAACAAACATCCAAACAGAAAAGAATGAAGAAACAAGAACTTGGAAAAATGAGGAGAGGCTTAGGAACCTCCTGGACACCTTGAAACGTTCCAACATCCGAATTATAGGGGTGCCAGAAGGAGAAGAGGAAGAACAAAAAATTGAAAACGTATTTGAACAAATAATGAAGGAGAACTTCCCTCATCTGGCAAAGGAAATAGACTTCCGGGAAGTCCAGGAAGCTCAGAGAGTCCCAAAGAAGCTGGACCCAAGGAGGAACACGCCAAGGCACATCATAATTACATTACCCAAGATTAAACGCAAGGGCCTACATCCAAGATTACTGTATCCAGCAAAGCTATCACTTAGAATGGAAGGGAAGACAAAGTGCTTCTCAGATAAGGTCAAGTTAAAGAAGTTCATCATCACCAAGCCCTTATTATATGAAATGTTAAAGGGAGTTACCTAAGAAAAAGAAGATCAAAAATTGGAACAGTAAAAATGACAGCAAACTCACAGTTATTAACGGCCACACATAAAACAAAAACGAGAGCAAACTAGGCGAACAACTAGAACATGAGGGTTGTCATTAAGGGAGTGGGAGGGGGAGAGAGGGGGAAAGGTACAGAGAATAAGTAGCATAGATGATAGGTGGAAAATAGACAGGGGGAGGGTAAAAATAGTGTAGGAAATGTAGAAGCCAAAGAACTTATAAGTGTGACCTATGGACATGAACTATAGGGGGGGAATGTGGGAGGGAGGGAGGTGGGCAGGATGGAGTGGAGTCGGGGGGGGGGGAATGGGACAACTGTAATAGCATAATCAATAAATATATTTTTTAAAAAAAAACCAAATTGTATATAAAAAAATAGGCCTAGAAAAATGGGAATTTCATCCTGGATCTCTCTAAAATATTAACAATAGTGACTTCCATTTATGAATCCTGATCACATTTTCTGTATATTACTACATTTAACATTCAAAATAGTCTTTTAAGGAAAGGATTACTATTATCACCCAATTTTAGGTGAGGAAATAACCTTTCTTTCAGAGATTCATCGCCAAATCCCACAATTCTAACAAAAATTGCCTGTTAATGTCCACACACAGAATTACATAGGTCTGGGATCTGTGGTGTCCACTGGACAGGGGAAACAAAGATGCAGGCTTGGCTCAGCCCCAGACTGAATTTGTTTGGGCTCCCTCTGGAACTCAGAGAACTCAATCCCAGTTGTGAGATCTCTTCGGAATGTATTCAGACACATAAGTTGTTCTCTTATTTTCATCTTCTCAAAAAATGTCAACATCCATCCATATAGAAAGTTTAAAATTAGTTCAGTATAAGAAGTTATTTTTGGTACAGGATGCTGGAACATGCAGATATCTAACTTTCCAGGTTTTACTTTGATTTTCAGT
The DNA here is from genome assembly GCF_022682495.2 of Desmodus rotundus. Classification (NCBI taxonomy): domain Eukaryota; kingdom Metazoa; phylum Chordata; class Mammalia; order Chiroptera; family Phyllostomidae; genus Desmodus; species Desmodus rotundus. The sequence continues at coordinate 89,045,328 of NC_071394.1, forward strand.
GTTAGTAGTTAGAATAAGATATAGGCAATCATGATCACAGAAAACACTTTCAAGAATTCCTTTATGCAACAAATCTTTTGAATAGCAGAAGAGTGATCAGCGAGAATCTGCTTGACTTTCATTTCTGTATAACCAATCTCTCTGAAGACACCTGGTCTCAAATACTTATCTCCCATCAGGAGTCAGTAAACTGCCCATGGGCAAACACACTGAGGGAAGTTCAAGGACTCAGAAGACAATGGAAAACAAATCTTGGGGATTTTCAGTTTATGTATTCAGAAAAAAAAATTGATTTTCTGTTCCTAAGGTAAACACTACAGAGAGAAATACAAAGAGTTAACTTTGATGGGGAAACAGAAAACACATCTGTATGGTATATAAAGCAAAAGACAAAGCTAAAGGATAAATCCTGATAAACAGAAAAGCTGAAATTTCCCTTGGAGTACATATACAGGGTGGGGCAAAGTAGGTTTACAGTTGTCCACAAGGAAAATAATACAATGATTAATAAATAATAATACAAGAATAAATTCCGTGTTTCACTTACTCACAACTGTAAACCTACTTTTGCACCACCCTGCAGAATAAGAGAAGGAGAAATTACATATGCATAGGTGTTAGGGGAGGGAGGCTGTTTATGTTCTTTGAAAAAGTCTAGAAGGATATGCATCCAAATACTAATATTGGTTATCTCTGGAGATTGGGATTATAGGTACTTTTTTCATTCTGTTTGTCTGAACTTTCTAATTTTTCTTCAGTAAACACAGACAACTTGTGTAAAATAAATCAATAAAAGCCAAAAATATGCTCCTTCTTTCTCTCTGCTGTGTAGAATTCCACTGTGTAAATGTACCATAGTTTTTTGATCCACTCATTTGCTGATGGGCACTTAGGTTGCTTCCACCACTTGGCTATTGTAAACTGTGCTGCTATGAACATTGGGGTGCATAGGTTCTTTTGGACTGGTGTTTCAGGGCTCTTAGGGTATAATCCTAGGAGCAAACAAAATATAACAAGAGACATTGAAGTTAACCACAATCTAACAATAGCCAGAGGGGAGGGGGAGGGGACAGTGTTGAGAGGGTTTTCAGGAACTACTATAAAGAACACAAGGACAAAACTAAGGGGGAGGGTGGAAGCAAGGGAGGGAGGTGGGTTTGTCTGGGGTAGGGGGGAGGGGTGGGGAGAAAATGCAGACAACTGTAATTGAACAACAATAAAATAATGTTTTTTAAAAAGACTCAAGACATTTAAAAGTTTCTGCAAAATATATCTAAGGGTTCTGTCAAATTCCAAATACTGGACATTTGACTTAATAAATTTTGTTAGAGCCCAAATTCCCACGATTTAACATGTGAAAGACTGTTTACAGAGTTAATACAACAAAACAGAAAGCCCCAGAAATACTAATTAAAGGTAGTTAAACATTTTGGTTGTAGATATTAAGCAATTCTAGACTTACATAAAATTGTTAATATAAAATGGCATTTACTATCAAGGACTTGTTTTCCAAAACATTTTAGGAACTTAGAAAAATGAACAATTTCAAAGTCATTCAAATCAACAGGTAGGCCAAATGGAATTTCTTCACTAACAGTCCTGAATCAGTTATATAAGCCATAGATACTAGGTTGCCTTGCCCAAGAAAGGACAAACTTATTCAGATGCCAAGGAATGTTCAGAGTTTGCATCTTAAATTTACTGCAACTTCAGGATGATGCATTGCAGTATTAAGTATAATAGCAAAAGACTGGAAAGAATCCAAATGATCATACCAAGATACTGGCCAAATGAACCATGGGGCGCTACACAGTGGAGTACCTCGTCACTGAAACAGAAGAATGGGCACAATCTCAACCATCACAGTGTAATCACTAAGATGTATTGTTAAGCGAAAAAAGGAGCAGGGGACAAGGATTAAAGTGTTGTATCTTTTATTGAGAAAGGTGGAGGGGAGAGATATAATAAATACTTGTTTGCTTATATTTGAAAAAATAAAGGATAATCCAAAAACTAAAAAAAAAAAAAAAGGTTACCCATAAAGGGAAGGAGACAGGTGGAGAGAATGAGGATAGAGGCGAGGCTTCTTGATGTACTTTATTGTGTAGTTTTGACTTTGGAACCCTATAAACATTCTACATACTTAAATTGAAAAAAATACATTTGTTGCATCTTGTTAGGAGTTTAATTTAGCTAACAAAATATTTCATTTCTACTGAGTTGGAATTTTATAAATAGCAATAATAAACCTTTCTAGTTTATCCCTTAAAATGAATTTTTGCCTATTCGACCTCTAAAGACAAATTTTATGTTTCCCACAAGTTTTTTTTTCTTTTCTACCAGATGTTCCGTGCTACAGATAGACAATTTCAGGTTGGAAAAGAGATAAGTGGGTTTTGGGGGGTTTTTTTAATTGCTATTATAAAGACTTTACTTTTTCACAATAGTTTAAGGTTCACAGCAAAATTGGGTGGAAGGTATGAAGAATTCCCACATAACCCCTGCCCTCAAACATGCATAGCCTTCTCCACTACTAACTTCCTCCACCAGTGGTACACTTGTTACAGTTGATGAACTTTGCATTTGATACATCATTATCACCCCAAATTCATGGTTTACATTAGGGTTACCCTGGGTGTTGTACATTCTATTGGTTTGGACAAATGTGTAATGACATGCATCCATCTTCATAGTATCATACAAATATTTTCACTGTCCTAAAACCTCTCCACACTCCACCTATTCATATTAGCCTCCCCGCTCTCCCCACCAGCCCCTGACAATCTCTGATCATTTTATTCTCTCCCCAGTTTTGCCTTTTCTAGGAGTCATAGTTATGTAGACTTTTCAGATTGGCTTCTTTCACTTAATAAAACACATTTAAGGTTCTCCATGTCTTTTCAAGTGGTTTTTAATATATCAGTATCTCCTATAAAAGATAAACTTCTTAATCCTTTACATCTTTGTTCTGATGTTTCAAAATAATTGCAGAAACTAATATTTCATTGAATGTTTACTATCTGATAGGGACTGTAACATTGAACAGTGTACATACTTTCTCCCTTGATCTGCTCAATGACCCTATAAGGTAAATACTGTCATTATCCCCATTTTGCATATGAAAGTTAAAGCACAGAAAGTTAGTTACCTGCCCAAAGTCACATCCCTCCACTAAGATCCCTCATGCCCATTTACAGTTAATCTCTGCTCATACCCTGAGCCTCAGGCAATCACTAATCTACTTTCTGTCTCCATATTTCTGAGTGTTTCAATAAATGAAATCATGCTATATGTGGTCTTTTTCATCTGGCTTCTTTCACTTACCTTAACGTTGTTGAGGTTCACTCATTATTAGCATGTGTCAGTAGCTTGGTTTTTTATTGCTGAATAATATTCCATTGTGTGAATACATCATATTTTGTCTATCCATTTACCAGGTGATGGATGTTTAGGTTGTTCCAGTTTAGGGCTATAATAAACAATGCTATTATGAACATTTGGGTGCAAGTCTTCCAGTGGAGTTATGTTTTCATTTCTTTTTCACTTCTCTCTACCTAAGAAGTGGAATTTCATACTACATAGTAGTTTCATGTTTATCTTTTTGAGAAACATCCAAAATGCTTCCAAAGTGGCTGTACCATTTTAAATTCCCATCAGCAGTGTGTAAGAATTCCCATTTCTAAAAACTCACCCATGGGACTTCGGGCCAAGATACAGGCATAGGTAAACACACTGGGCTTCTTCGAACAACCAACAGGGCAACAACAAATTTAAAAACAGAAAACAACCAGAACTGACAGAAAATCAAACTGTATGGAAGTCTGACAACCAAGGAGTTAAAGAAGAAACATTCATCCAGACCAGTAGGAGGGGTGGAGACGGGCAGCCTGGCAGAGAGGACTCTCAGCAAGGCGGCGGCTGGCAGATCTGGTGTGGCAGCGTATTGCAGACTGGGCAGTCCCACATTCGAGAGCAGATAAACTGGGAGGAACAATTGTGGAGCAAGATAGACTGCGCAAACCAGGGTTCCAGCACGAGGAAATAAAGCCTCAAAAACTCTGATTGAAAATACCTGTGGGGGTTGAGGTGGTAGCAGGAGAAACTCCCAGCCTCACGGGAGAGTTCATTGGAGACACCCACAGGGTCTTAGAATGTACACAAGCCCACCTATCTGGGAATCAGCACCAGAGGGGCCCAATTTTGATTGTGGGTAGCAGGGGAAGTGACTGAAAACCCTGCAGAAAGTGAAGCAAGCGCCATTTTTCCCTCTTGGACCACTCCCCCACATATAGCGTCACAATGCAGTGAAGTGGGTTGCCCCACCCTGACGAACACCTAAGGCTCCACTCCTTACTATATAACAGGTGAGGAGACAAAAAAAAAAAAAAAAGGCCCAAATGAAAGAACAGATCAAAGCTCCAGAAAAAATACAACTAAGCAATGAAGAGATAGCGAACCTATCAGATGTAGAGTTCAAAACACTGGTAATCAGGATGCTCATAGAATTGGTTGAATATGGTCACAAATTAAATGAAAAAATGAAGCTCTGCTAAGTGAAATAAAGGAAAATGTACAGGGAACCAGCAGTGACTGGAGGAAACCAGGACTCAAATCAATGGTTTGGACTAGAAGGAAGAAATGAACATTCAACCACAACAGAATGAAGAAACAAGAATTCAAAAAAATGAGGAGAGGCTTAGGAACGTCCAGGACATCTTCAAATGTTCCAAAATCCGAATCATAAGGGTACCAGAAGGAAAAGAGGAAGAGCAAGAAATTGAAAACTTACTTGAACAAATAATGAAGGAGAACTTCCCTAATCTGGCAAAGGAAATAGACTTCCAGGAAGTCCAGGAAGCTCAGAGAGTCCCAAAGAAGTTGGACCCAAGGAAGCACACACCAAGGCACATCATAATTACATTACCCAAGATTAAAGATAAGGAGAGAATCTTAGAAGCAGCAAGAGAAAAGAACACAGTTACCTACAAAGGAGTTCCCATAAGACTGTCAGCTGATTTCTCAAAAGAAACCTTGCAGGCAAGAAGGGGCTGGAAAGAAGTATTCAAAGTCTTGAAAGGCAAGGACCTACATCCAAGATTACTCTATTCAGCAAAGCTATCATTTAGAATGGAAGGGTACATAAAGTGCTTCCCAGATAAGGTCAAGTTCAAGGAGTTCATCATCACCAAGCCCTTATTATATGAAATGTTAAAGGGACTTATCTAAGAAAAAGAATATCAAAACTATGAACAGCAAAATGACAACAAACTCACAGTTATTAACAACCACGCCTAAAACAAAACAAAACAAAAAAATCCTAAGCAGACTAGAACAGGAACAGAATCACAGAAATGGAGATTACGTGGAGGATTATCAATGGGGGAGTGAAATGGGGAGAGAGGGAGGAAAAGTACAGAGAATAAGGAGCATAAATGATAGGTGGAAAATAGACAGGGGGAGGGTAAGAATAATGTAGGAAATGTAGAAGCCAAAGAACTTATATGTATGACCCATGGACATGAACTAAAGCGGGGGGGGGGGGGGGAGAATGTGGGTGGCAGGGGGTGCGTGGGGCAGAGGGGAATAAAGGGGGGAAAATGGGACAACTGTAATAGCATCATCAATAGAATATATATTTTTTAAAGTTCCCTTTTCTCCGCATCCTCACCAACATTTGTTATTTTCTATCTTATTTCTTAGAGCCATTCTAGTGGGTGTGACAAGGTATCTCACTGCAGTTTTAATTTGCATTTCTCTAATGACTTATAATGTTCAGCAACTTTTCATGTGTTCCTTAGGCATTGTCTGTGTGTATAAAGTCTATGAATAGCTTTTGCCCATTGTTCGTTTGGGTTATTTTATAATTCAATTTACTTACATGTTTGTTAATTCTTTTTTTTACTTTTTAATTGAATTTATTGGGGTGACATTGGTTAATAAAATTATACAGGTTTGCTATCTCTTAATAGGAGTCCTTGATTGAATATGTGTTTTGCTAATATTTTTTCCCACTCTGTTTCTTGTCTTCTAATTTTCTTAATGGTGTCCTTTGAAGTATAAAAGTTTTGAATTTTGATGAGATCTAAGTTACCAATTTTACCTTTTCTGACTCTGCTTTTTTGTGCTGTACTTTAAGAAGCTTCACTGAACTAATGGTCTTGAATATTGTCTTATATGTGTTTTCTAAGAATTTTATTGTTTTAACTCTTACACTTAAGTCTCAGATCCATTGATGGAATAGAAACATTGATCGGCTGCCTCCCGTCTGTGCCCCAACCAGGGATCAAACCTGCATCCTTTTGGTGTACGGGAAGACACTTCAACCAACTGGTCCACCCAGCCAGGGCTAACAGTTTTGTTAGTGTGTATATATTCCTTAGAATTGTCTATATACATATTTTGTTCAGAAGTCCTGCAAGTTATAAAAGTCACCTTTAAGGGGCCTTTGGTAAATATTTGGTTTCATTTACAAACTTGGTTAAACTCCTTTTAAACTGCTTTTATAAATTTAATGTATTCAATTTCCTTTTAAATACTATAATTATCCAGGTTAACAAAACCTTCCTGAATACTTAAATTACTCTTATAAATCTAATACATTAAACTTATAAATATGATAAACTTTTAGTTCTGTTAAATTATTCAGTTCTGTAATAAACTTATTAATATTTAAAGTTAAAATCACAAGTCTAAACCAAGCGCACTTTTAAAATTAGAATTGCCAGGATAAACTATTACTCCACTAGGCCAAATTCTCTTAAACATTATAAAGCTGAAAAATGCTAAAATACAAAATGCCAAAAATGCACAGATTCCTCAAACTAAAATAGTAATACTCCACATTTGAGAGTCTTAAACCTTACTATACTCATTTTTAAATCATCCCAAATAGCCATGCCATCCCAAACAACCATTCTTCTTTTTCTTCTTCTCCTCTGTACATTTGCTCCCAATCAACCTGACCACATCTCAATGAAAGCCTTGCCATCCACTGCCTGTGTGACCTTGGCTAAAGCTACTAACCTCTTAGGGTTCCTGTTTTCTTATTTTAAAAAAAGTGGATGGTGTTAGATTAAATGGTCTTTAAGGTTTTAACCATAAAATTATGAAATTCTTATTTTTCTGTTTATTCATAGCTACGGTTTTCTACTCAGGCTAATGGGAATGAACAAAATTACTAAAAAGAAGAGAATCTACTGCTCATGAAAAGCCACTATGGCAGCGAATGCTTTGTTGTACATGCAGTTATGTGCCACATAACAATGTGTCAGTTAACAATACACTGCATATACAAAGGTGGTCCCATGAGATTTTAATAAAGCTGAAAACTTTGTATCATCTAGAGGCGTTGTAACCATTGTAAAGTCATAGCTCAATGTATTACTCACATGTCTGTGATGATTGTGATGTAAATAAACCTACTGTGCTGAGAGTCTTACAAAAGTATAGAACACACAATTAGGCTAGTAGGCTACACCACCCAGGTTTGTGTAAGTGCACTCCCTCTGTAATGTGCTCATGATGAAATCACCTAACAATGCACTTCTCAGAAAGTAGGAGATCTATCCAGAAGGTATCCAGCCATGTTCTATGAGAAACAGAGACATTTATTAAAGAAGATACAAGAAACATTGTACACAGGACAATGTGCCTCAGTCTCCTTCAAAGTAGACACCTTGGGACCTCACACAATTCTCCCAATCACCATCAGCTGCCCCTGTGGTATTTTCCTGAATCTCATCAATGGTCTGAAATCTCTTCCCTTTTAAAAGTGATTTTAGTTTTGGGAAAAGCCAGAAGTCACAGGGCACCAAGTCTTGGCAGTAGTAGGGCTGAGTCACCTGGGTAATTTGTTCTTTTGCAAAAAAAACTGCACAAAACGTGATGCAGAAGCAGGCACATTGTCATGATGAAGCTGCCAATCACCAGTTGCCCATGGCTGTGGCCTTCTGAATCATCCAATAGTTTCCACAAGAGATGTTCAAGCTTCATGCAAAATTTGATGCAAATTCTTTGCTCTACTTGCTCAGTCATTTTGAATGTGACAGCCACACAGTACACATGCTCACTCAACAGTGTCTACCACCCCACTAACTAGCACAGTGAAGTTGTCATTGTTCACACATGCACATTCCAGTCCATTCTCCTTGGCTGCCAGGTCTTATCAATGTCATGCAAACCATTCTCATTATATTAACAATCATCAGACATTTTCTGGACTGGCCTCATATTCCTGTCATTAAGTGCTGCATGACTGTAATAAGATTTGTAGTCTAAACTTAAAAGCTTAAGAAATAGAGGGTTTTTTTTAAAAAAAACCTAACTTCAATAAATCAAAAATTGATTTAAAAATCAAAGTTCCTAATGAATAATCTGTGCACAAAAACTACCATCAAGGACCTTAAAATCAAACTTAACAAGTTAGAGCAGAATATTTCTTGGGTAATTGATATAGGCTGCCATTCGACAGGCATGTGTGAAGTATCTACTGCATATCAGACAGACACTGTGCTAAGTGAAAAGACTGAGGAGCTCACAGGCTCTCAGTGGTTTTACCCAAACAAGGATTCTAAAACAGCCAAATTGTACAGATATTAGTCAGGCAACCAAGGGCATTGAGTTGATTAATATTCTCCATAAAGCAAAGTCACGCTGCTACGGCAAGAAACTATTTTAAAATACAACATAACAAGTATAGGGAACAATGCTTGGCTTTTGAGCTTCAAAAGCCACTCCTTAAAAAGTTAAAGATTTGCAAGAATGCATGATAGGAGCCCTGGATGCATGGTTCAGCTGGTTGGAGTTTTATTCCATACACCAAAAGGTTGAGGGCTCGATTCCTAGTCAGGACATGTATGGGAGGCAACTGATAGGTCTTCTCTCTCTCTCTCTCTGTCTTCCTCCCTATCTAAAATCAATAAATATGCCCTCATATGAGGATTAAAAAATAAAACAGAATGCATGGTAGGAAATGGCTTTGCAATCCAACAGCTCCCCCTCCCCCATGCCAGGCTGGATCAACATTTCATCAGCTTGGTAGAAGGAAGAAGTGGAGAAGGAGAGAAGCAAAGATAAAAAAAATCATAAATGCTGATGCCTTCCTGAGAATAGCCCTAATTCCCTGTCCCTCTGAGTCAAATTTCTGTTGAAGAGGAAGGCAGATCTCCCCCAGATAATTCTGGGCATTTGAAAAGGGAGAGTTTTGCTCTTCTCCTCAGGGGGCTCAGTAGGCAGCCATCCCAGAGTTCCCCACGCCCTGTGTGTTGAGGTATGTCTAGACAAAGAGGTCTGAGGTAGCCTCATCCAGAGGTTTGGGAACAGCAACAGGATCCTAGGTGGCCCTGAAGAGCACAGAAGTGGAACTCCCCGCAGCCTAGGTGGGGCCGGTATCTTGGTACTGTGCTGAGCACCTTCCAGGCCAATCTCATTCCACCCTGACAATGGCCCTAGGAGAGAGGCAGTCTCTGAATCTGTGCTTTCCAGGTGAAGAACCAAGGCTCTGAATTAAATAACATGCTCAAGGACACACAGCTTGAAAGTGTTGGGGCTAGGACCTGAATTCATTCTCCTAACTCACATGCTATATTGTTCCCCATTTATATATATATATATAACCTATCAGCATTCTTGAGAGAGAGATGAGGTGGAGACCTGTTTTCATGCCTTGTAGCATGCAGAGAATGGCAGCAAGCCAAGGCAAGAACCCAAGCAAAGACAAAGATAATTCAGGCCCTGACTCAGGATTGTTCTCGATGACAGTTAAGCTAATGGAAGCTACAAAACACAGCCAAGAAAATTCTTTTTCCCTCCTCCCTTGCTGAACAGAATCTGACTGGTCATTTAAAGGCCCTGGCACATATTTTTAACAGTGAGCATTCTGCTACCATTGTATGCTTCTTAGCATCTACCCCTCAGTCTGCGTGTCTGTGCTGGGTGAACCCTGCAAGAGGGAAGGGAGGGATTTACCTTGAAGGTGAAGATAAACTTTCAAATGTATTGTTAATAAAAAAATAATTACAAAATAAGAGATACAGTAGTATCCAGTTTGGTCTATTACCTGTATGTGACTATATTGGCACAGAGAGTGGGCTCTCTCTGGGCAGTGGAAAGATGAGTAACTCAACTGTAGTGCTATAGTGACTAAGTGGCTGAGGTTCAAGTTTCCTGAGCCAGGTGGTCTGGGTTTGAATCCTCACTCTGCCACTTACTGGCTATAACTTTGGGTGAAACGATTGAACCTCTCAGAGTCTCAAACTTTTCATCTATGCAATAAGGGTACAAGCAGAACCTGCCTCACAGGACTGTGTGATGATAATATCAAATAGTCCCTGAACTGAGCTTAGCATATTGCTTGACACATGGCACGCACTCAGTTATCATAGGTGGAGAGTATTTCCCCTGCTGCCAGCGGCCATATCCAGGTCCTTGGTGTCACGTCTCCTGTACAGACCACCTGACCCAACTCCCTTCTCCAGATAAGGAATCCTAGAGTCAGCAATGGCAAGGCTCAGTCCAGAACCCGTGGCTCCACTCACCGTGCCAGCCTCTCTCCACCCCCTTCAGGGACTTCTCCTAGCAGAATTTTCTGCAGGAGGGTCCCTTACAAGGTCTCCCATGACCACTTGTCAGTGCCCTCAGGTTCTGCGCACTCAAGGAAAATCTGGCTATAAGCAGCTGTGTGAAGAAAATTCAAGCAAACCCTGTCAGGTACTCCTAATCTGAAAGGAATTCTGTTCCACCTAATTTAAGGCACTGACAACTCAGAATATAAAGAATTGCAGGAACTTTTGCATTGTTGTGAGAATCATGTCACACATGTATATTCTAAGGACAAATATATTAGAGAGAGAGAAAGGGTAAACAGAATCTAGATGCAGAAAGACAGGGACTTAACTCATCTCAATGTGAAAGTTTACTTTTTACATTGAGTCACTTGGGTATTTAACCAGGAGGAAGACAACTCCCAGGAGCTCAGTTTCAAGGATCTGACACAGAACTCCCTTTGAACTTGTATCCGAGCAGGACGTTTGAGAAAAGGCAAGACAAGGCTGAATGTGCTTAGAAACTCTTAAGAACTATAAGTCTGAGTGCTGTGAAAGTGACAGACCTTGGTTTAAATACCTTCTTCCCACTTGCTATGCAACCTTGGGAAAGTTACCCAACATCTCTGAGTTTGGGTTTCCTTACTTGAAAGATGAGGATAATCTCTACCTCACAGGGTAAACGTTAAAATTATAAAAGACAATGCATATAAGGGCCTGAGCAAACACTGAAACTGAACAGACAATAGCTCCTTTCTTATTTAGAAAACTACATCCTAAAATCAGTTAGCAATTTTTGTTTAATGCTTATAAATATAATTTCATGATTTCCCTCAGAAGAAAATGCATACGCACAAAACTTAGAAACTGAAATTATCCAGATATGGGTTCAAATCCTATCTCTGTCATTTACTATACCTTGTAACCCTGACCAAGTTGCCTCACTTTCCTCAAGTGTAAATGAGATGACCACAGTAACTCCAAGGGGTTAAAGCTAAACCTTGGAAAGTATTTCTTACAACCCTTACCATTCTAAAAAAATGTTGGCTATTTATTTTTTTTGTTTGTTTCTGTTTTTGTTACCTTCAATTTATGCTTGAAGTCATAGCCATAGATTTTGCATTTCACAGCATGGCACATTTCCACTGCAACAATTTAATCTATATAAAACTTGGACCAAAAAATATGGAAATGTTTACTTAGCTAACCTAAGAAACTGGCATGAAAATAATAAAGCCAAACAATTTCTGCATTTTAAAAGCACCCTGACCCAGTCTAAGACAGCTCAAAGGGTCCATCTGCAGACTAAAATGGAGAGATCACAAATATGTCCAGTAGAAAATTGCTGCTCAGTCTGCTCAGACAGAGTCTGTAAAGCCCCTGGCAGTCCAATTAAGTATGAGCAAGAAGGGAATTAATGCTTATTAGGTAGCTACAATGTGTCAAGGGCAGTACTTATATTCTCTCATCAGTCATAGCACTGCAGCCATGTACATCACAACTACAGTAACGCCAGGCAAACTGGGGCTCTTTGTTCTGTTCTGTCCTCTTCAAACATTTCATGGAAAACTTAACAGATACTAACTTGTCAAGTCCTCTCAATAATCCTTCAAAGTAGGATTTATCAGCATTTATTAAAAGGGGAACTGGGGCACAGAGAAGTTAAGTAGAGCTGACCTAGGTCACATAACTTATAAGTACTGGAGGCAGAATTTAAACCGTAGCACTAAATTACACTGTCAGGTAAGTAGTGAAGTAGCTGATGCTGGTGTGAAGCTGTACCACCTAAGTGAATTAGCAGTGGGTTGGGCTACTCTGTGAGAAGATTGTATCTTAGACTGCTACAATGATCACCGTGCATTTTGGGTGTGGGGTTGCTTTTTGTGTGTGTGTGTGGTGGGGGTGAGAATTTGACTTTTATTAATATTCTTATTACTATTGTTATTTGATTAGTTAACACATTCATGTAATAAAAGATATACTCAAGTAATAAGTATCTTCTATCCCCAACCACACAGTCAGTACCTTGCTCTGGAAACAAACAGTGCTATTAGTTTCTTGGGTATCTTTCCAGAAATTACTCATGTATATACAAGCACATAAATAAATACACACACACTTATGGTAGCATATTATTCATGCTTTTCTGCACCTTCCTCTTTTCCTAGGAACCTACATCTGGAAACCATTTCATACATAGAGAGCTTCCTCATTCCCCGAGAGAGCTGCCAACTATTTCATTGTGTGATACGTCCTCCATTGGACACTTAGGTTGTTTCCAGTCTTTTGCTGTTATCAACAATGCAGCAATTAACAACTCTATAGGTCATTTTTCATATTTGAAAGTACACCTGATAACACCAAAAAGTGAAATTGCTGGGTTAAACAGTACATGCGTCTGATAGATGGTGCTTTCTGCCCCTCCACATAGATCACCCAAATTTCAAAATGTGTGATCCCTGCCACCCCTATTTATGAGTGTCTGGATTGGCTTTATTAAGGTGCCCCTAAGATTTCAACTCTTATCTGCATGATCTGAGATGCTGATGAGTCTACAGCCATACCACCCTGAATGCACCCAATCTCATCTGAGATGAAGATGCTGATAAGAAAAAAGCAACTTTCAACCATAGTTCACAATTTAAATTTTTTATTTTCATCAAATGGTATTTTCCACTGATTGCCTATTAAATAAAGATTCAAAATTGGAATATATAATTTTTATATCAATAAAACACTGCTTTCATCTGCTTTATATGTTGGGGTGCTGCCTCTGGTTATGCAGACAACAATGCAAATAGTACCCCCTGGAGTTGTGTACAACCACATATGGCAGCTCTGCCACATTGGTTCTGCCTAAGATTTCATTTGGAAGTGTGCAGGGGGGAGGGGACAGGGTAAAGCACGTTTGAGACCCAACCCCCCAAGTTACACAGTTATTTTAATAAATACTGCTTGATGCTAATGATGGTGACTGAATCTCAATTTTTCTTCTGAGAGCTTGCAGACTCCCAGGACATTTTTATAGCAATTTTAGATGACCTACATGAAGTGAAACTTTAAACCTTGCACCAAGAGGGAGGTCAGATGTCATTAGCAACTTGTCATTGTCAAAGAACAGAACACAGAGTGATCACTGACCCACCAGCTTTCTGACCCCTGGATGTTAAAGCATTATCCATAGGAAGTTAGATGGTGGTGCACAGGGAGCTAAGCTTCATCAAATTTAGGTACATTCACAAGTGCTTATCACACATCATATAAGATATATAGAATTAGCTATGTATCATCCACATATCCCACTATCCTAAATTAGATTTGAAATCAAGCTGACACTCACTGCCCAGCCTGGGGAGGCTGATTGATGTTCAGGGAACAGGAAGGATCTTTTGTACCGCTGGGGCAGGCTGGCAACTGGGGTGTTAGAAATGAAATGCTGCAGAGCCTGCCACATTCACTCCCTCCTTATCTCTGGCATTTTATCTTTGACTTCACAGAACAGTGGCCACAAAGGAGGCACTAGGAGGAGGAAGAATGTCTAATCCCCAGCAGCTCAGCTCTGGTGATAAAGGGATCTAGCAGTAATCCAGCCTCTCAACAAAGAGATTTAATATCCTGAAGGGTGAGATCCACTCAGCTGTGCTGGTCATCTGTTGATTTAATCCAGACAGGTTTTTTACAGATAAAGTGACTATAAGCAACTATCTGCTTCGGCTTCCAAGTATGTTACTTGTGGCCTGATTATATGTGATGTTCATATCTTAGAGATATGGTTTATTAAATACATTGATTATACCAAATTTGCTGCTAACCTAAACAACCATTTCTCTAAAGTCTAGAATCCTGTCGCACTGCTTGAGGTCATTTCCCTTCATTACTGTGTAGTGTGGTGACACCTAGTGGGAGAAAGAAGGGGAGCATCCAAGTAGGAGCCTGAAAAACATGTATTTTTTGATAACTTCATTTTCATGAAGGTTATGGAAACTACACCTTGAGGTGGGCAGGACCACTAGTTCCCATCTAAAGCTCTTTTGTGTTTCCTCCATTGCTGATAAGAGGTGTAGCCTTATCTCCTTTTAAAACCTTTGCAACCTGAATAAGGCAGAGAAGTGAGAAGTTAATAAACACTGTTCTGTTCAATACACTTCTCCCATAGAAATGACACCTGTTTTAGGCCTAACAGAAGCTAAAGACAGCCACTGAAAGGCTCGAATGACTATGTTACTTAAAGCAAGCAGTCCCAGGGCTGGTCAGGGTGGTTTAAGAATAGGTAGACGGAGAACCAAGATGGCGGCGTAGGTAGACACACTGCACCTCCTCGCACAACCAGAACTGACAGAAAATCGACGGCAAGGAAGTCCGACACCAAGGAGATAAAAAAGAAACATACATCCAGACCGGTAGGAGGGGCGGAGACGAGCACCGGGGAGGAGAGGACTCGCTTGGCCCTGGCGGAACCGAGACTGGCGGAGTGTGGGACGAATGGGGCAGGCAGTCTGACCACTAGCAGACCCTGCGACCCCACATTCGCGCACAGATAAACTGAGAGGGCCAGACTCAGAGTGGTGGAGAACGGGGCAGGCAGAGCGGCGGGTAGCACCCGGCGGCCCCACACTCGAGCACAGATAAACCAGGACAAACGGTGGCGAGCGAAGCAGACCACATAACCCAGGGCTCCAGCGCGGGGAAATAAAGCCTCAAACCTCTGATTGAAAATGCCTGTGGGGGGGTCAGGGCGGCAGAAGGAGAAACTCCCAGCCTCACAGGAGAGGTTGTTGGAGAGACCCACAGGCCTAGAGTGTGCACAAGCCCACCCACTCGGGAACCAGCACCAGAGGGGCCCAGTTTGATTGTGGGTAGCTGAGGGAGTGACTGAAATCCGGTGGAGAGTGGAGCGGGTGCCATTTCTCCCTCTCGGCCCCTCCCCCATGTACAGTGTCACAACACAGCGACCAGCGTTACCCTGTCCCTGGGAACACCTAAGGCTCCGCCTCTTTAAGTAACAGCTGCGCCAAGACAAAAAAAAAAAAAAGGCCCAAATGACAGAACACTTCAAAGCTCCAGAAAAAATATAACTAAGCGACGAAGAGATAGCCAACCTATCGGATGCACAGTTCAAAACACTGGTTATCAAGACGCTCACAGAATTGGTTGAATTTGTTCGAAAAGTAGATGAAAAAATAAAAATGAAGGCTATGCTAAGAGAAACAAAGGAAAATGTACAGGGAACCAATAGGGATGCGAAGGAAACTGGGACTCAAATCAATGGTGTGGACCAGAAGGAAGAAAGAAACATCCAACCAGAAAAGAATGAAGAAACAAGAATTTGGAAAAATGAGGAGAGGCTTAGGAACCTCTAGGACATCTTGAAACGTTCTAACAGCCAAATTACAGGGGTGCCAGAAGGAGAAGAGGAAGAACAAAAAATTGAAAACTTATTTGAACAAATAATGAAGGAGAACTTCCCTAATCTGGCAAAGGAAATAGACTTCCAGGAAGTCCAGGAAGCTCAGAGAGTCTTAAAGAAGCTGGACCCAAGGAGGAACACACCATAATTACATTAGCCAAGATGAAACAGAAGGAGAGAATCTTAGAAGCAGCAAGAGAAAAGGACACAGTTACCTACAAAGGGGTTCCCATAAGACTGTCAGCTGATTTCTCAAAAGAGACCTTACAGGCAAGAAGGGACTGGCAAGAAGTATTCCAAGTCATGAAAGGCAAGGGCCTACATCCAAGATTACTGTATCCAGCAAAACTATCATTTATAATGAAAGGGCAGATAAAGTGCTTCTCAGATAAGGTCAAGTTAAAGAAGTTCATCATCACCAAGCCCTTATTATATGAAATGTTAAAGGGAGTTATCTAAGAAAAAGAAGATAAAAAATATGAACAGTAAAAATGACAGCAAACTCACAGTTACTAACAACCACACCTAAAACAAAAACAAAAGAAAACTAAGCAAACAACTAGAACAGAAACAGAACCACAGAAATGGAGATCACATGGAGGGTTATCAATAGGGGATTGGGAGGGGGAGAGAGGGGGGAAAGGTACAGAGAATAAATAGCATAAATGATAGGTGGAAAACAGACAGGGGGAGGGTAAGAATAGTGTAGGAAATGTAGAAGCCAAAGAACTTATAAGTATGACCCATGGACATGAACTATAGGGGGGAATGTGGGAGGGAGGGGATGGGCAAGATGGAGTTGAGTGAAGGGGCGGAAATGGGACAACTGTAATAGCATAATCAATAAATATATATTAAAAAAAAAGAATAGGTAGACTAGGAAACAGTCTATGTAGTCCTAAACTAGGGAAGCTGAAAAGACTTCTCAGCCTCTCAAAATTTTCCTTTCTCCCCCAGATCAATGTCTGGATTTCCACCCCTTTGTAGCTCTTTCCTTTGGCATGGGAAACTATCTGCAGCCCTTAATAATACCACACTAAGTGTAAATGACCTTGGCATGAGTAACAGTTCGAGCCTTCCTAACATTCTGAGGAAGGAATGTAAGTTAAAGCTGAGACTGACTATTTGAGGAGCTAGAAGGGGGGTATACACACACACACATATATATATATATTCTGTCCAGATAGTATCTAGCCATGTAGTATGAAAAATAGAGACATTTATTGGAGACGATACAAGATATAAGAAACATTGCACACAGGATAATGACACCTCAGTCCCCTTCAAAATAGGCACCTTTGGGACGTCAGAAAGTTCTCCCAATCGCCATCAGCTGCCCCTGTCATATTTTCCTGAATCTCATCAATGGTCTGAAATCTCCTCCCTTTCAAAGGTGACTTTAGTTTTGGAAAAAGCCAGAAGTTGCAGAGTGCCAAATCTGGGCTGCAGGGGCACTAAGTCACCTGGGTGATTTGACGTTTTGCCAAAAAACTGCACAAGATGTGACGCATGAGTGGACTCTATCGATGTTGAGTAAACTGTTCTCATTATGCTAATAATGGCTGGACTTTCTCTGAACTAACCTCATATGTGTGGTTTATATGTAATAAAAAAACTTCATTCTCATATTCATTATCATGGGTCATGTGTATAAATTCTTTGGCTATTCCATTTCTTATTCTGTACTGTATATCCCCATGGCTATTCTGTAACTACCTATTTATACTTCTTAATCCCCTCATCCCTACACCCATTCCCTCATACCCGTCTCATCTGACAACCACCAAAATGCTCTCTGTATCCCTGATTCTGTCCATTCTTCTTGCTTAGTTTTTTTGTAGATTCAATTGTTGATACATACATTCTTGCCATTTTATTGTTCATAGTTTTGATCTTCTTCTTTTTCTTAGATAAGTCCCTTTCACATTTCATATAATAATGGTTTGGTGATGATGAACTCCTTTAGTTTTTTATTGTCTGGAAGCTATTTCTCTGCCGTTCAATTCTAAATGACAGCTTTGCTGGCTAGAGCAATCTTGGCTATAGGCCCCTGCTTTTCATGACTTACCAATCCCTTCTAGCCTACAAAATTTCTTTTGAGAAATTAGCTGACAGTCTTATGGGACCTCCTTTGTAGGTAATTATCTGCTTTTTTTCTTGCTGCTTTTAAGATTATCTATCTTTTACCTTTGGCATTTTATTTATGATGTGTCTTGGTGTGGGACTCTTTGTATCCATCTTGTTTGGGACTCTCTGTGCTTCCTGGACTTGCATGTCTACTTCCTTCACCAAAGGAGGGAAGTTTTCTTTCATTATTTTTTCAAATAGATTTCCAATTTCTTGTTCTTTCTCTTCTCCTTCTGGCACCGCTATATGTGAATGTTGGAATGCTTGAAGTTGTCCCACAGGCTACTTACACTATCCTCGTATTTTTTTATTCCTTTTTCTTCTTCTTGTTCTGATTGGTTGTTTTTTCTTCCTTATGTTCCAAATCATTGATTTGATTCTTGGCTTCATCTACTCCACTGTTGTTTCCCTATAAATTGTTCTTTATTTCAATTAAATGTATCCTTCATTTCTGACTGGATCTTTTTTCATGCTGTTGAGGTCCTCATTAAGTTCCTTGAGCACCTTTATAAACAGTGTTTTGAACTCTGCATTTTGATAGATTGTTTATCTCCATTTTGTTTAGCTCTTTTTCTTGAGTTTTGATCTGTTGTTTCAATTGAGCCATGTTTCTTTGTCTCCTCATTTTGGTAGCCTCCCTATGTCTGTTTCTACATATTAGGTGGAGCTGCTATGACTCCCTGTCTTGCTAGTATGGCCTAATGCAGTAGCTGTCCTGTAGGATCCAATGGCATAGCCTCCCCTATCACCAAGGGTACTCAAGGGTACTTGAGTTGTGCCCTTCGTGTGAGCTCAACACTCCCTCCTCTTATAGTTGAGCTTTGGTTGCTGTTGGCAGGTCAATGGGAGGGATTTACCCAGGCCAGTCAGCTACAAGGACTGCCTGTGACCAGTGACCACCAACCTCCACCCTCCATGGAGGATCAGCTCTGTAGGAGCAGGGTGTTGGTGCTCCTGTGTGGTCTGTTATTGTCCACAGGCTATGTGGTTTCCCAGGTGGTGCTGGCCAAGGTCAGCCCCCTCTTGTATTCTGCCCAGGGTCACCCTGGATAAGCTATAAAGCAGGGGTGTCCAACCTTTTGGTGTCTCTTGGCCATACTAGAAGAAGAAGAGTTGTCTTGGGCCACACATTAAATACATTGTGACACATAATCACAAAAAAAATCTCTAATGTTTTATGTAAATTTACAATTTTGTGTTGGGCTGCATTCATAGCCATCCTGGGATGCATGTGGCCCATGGGCCACAGATTGGACACCCCTGCAAAGCAATCTGAGATGGCTGCTACTTGTGATGGGCTTGGAGATTCCCAGGAGAAGCCAATCTATGAATCTAGGCTGGCTGCTGCTAGTGCTGGGCCTGGGGCCACTTAGCAAGATATACAGGGGCTGGGAATTACTGAAGCCAGGTATTGCTTATTTGATAGTTGTGAAGCATCAGCCAAGACCAGCCATTCATACAGAAAAGTCAGTTAACAGTTTGGGTGGGCTCATAGGTTGGGTGGGACAAAGTCTCAGAGGATCTTCAGGGCAGTGCAAACAGTGTTAGCCAGGTTGATGGAGTCTCAGATATGGCACCAGCCTGCAGGCTCTGTGGCTTTATGGGAAGAGGGCTCAGAAAAGGAATAGTGGCCTCTGCCTGCCTTTCTGTCTGGGAGAAAGATGTCCCCGACCTCCTGCCTTGATGCCAGTGATTTCAGTTCTTCCTTGAATGCCACTGGTGCCTATCAAGCTGCTACCCCAGTACTGGAGCTTAGTGGGAGTGAGTCTGAGTAAGTCCGGGTGTGGGTTCTTTAAGAGGAACTGCTTGGAACTCCAGAAGTTTCTTCCACTGACTCCATTGCCACTGGTTTGCAGCCAAAAGTTATGGGGACTTATCTTCCTGGCACTGGATCCCTGGGCTGGGGGCCTGGTGTGGGGCTGGGACTCCTGGCTCCTGAGAAATCCCTCCCCAAATTTTATCTACCATACATGGATATAGGACCAGCCCATTCCATTTCTCTGTCCCTCCTACCAGTCTGGATAAATGAAGTTTCTTTCATTCCATAGTTCTCAGACTTTTATTGAATTTGATTTTGACAGTTCTGAGTGGTGGTGGTTCTATATTTTAGTTGTGATTTTGATGTGGTTGTGAGAGGAGGTGAGCCATGTTTACCTATGTCGCCATCTTGACTGGAAGTCAAGACACACTAATCAGTCCAGAATTCCCAAGGGTTTTAGGAGCTGTGTGTAAGGAATTAGAGACTAAGATAAATTATTTATTTTTTATTATATGACATACTCCCACAGTCTTTCTTGCTCACGTTCTGACTCTAAGTACCCAGCATAGTTTTTTAAAAAGTCTTCCTCAATAAATTTTGCCATGTCCAAATTACTCAATAGGGCCTTTTAATTTTTTACAAAAACAGAAATGTCATCCTTAGAAGCTAAAAAATAGACTTGTGAATTGTATGAAGTATTTGAGTTAGAAAATATATAGAAGAATAATATGTCATGGTCAAGGGTAGGTTATCTAAAGAAGCAAGATTGTCTTAACACACACAAATTAATCAATGTAATTTACACATGAAGATAATAAAGGAGAAAACTCCACATAATCATTTCAATATATGTAGTAGAAAAAGCACTTGACAAAAGCCAACTTGTGAGTTTTTTTTAAAACTTTCAGAAAATTGGGACTAGATGGATACTCTCAACCTAATAAAGAGTATCTACGAAAAACCTACAGTGAACATCATACTAAATAGTGAAATATTGAATGCTAAGATTATGAACAAAGTACAGATGACCCTTCTCACCAATGCACTAAAGGGTCCTAGCCAATGTAATGAGGCAAGAAAAAAAAAATTCAAAGGCATAGATTGAAAAGTAAAAAATAAATTGTCTCTATCCAGATGACATGCTTATTTATGAAGAAGTTTGGAACATGTCACCCAAAAATTCCAGTTTGGTATACTGGCTATTTTGAGCAAAAGGCACTTGAGAAACTACTGACCTCACCTTTTCTACCTAATAGCAGGAAATAAAATTTCCCATGAGAAAGATGCCCTCCCTGTACCACAAAGAGAATATTCTTATCACCATGTAACAGTGGGCGATTATAACCCACGCCACCATTCTTTAGATATTGTTCCTGTAAATGCTGACTCTGACTAATCTATAGCTTATAGATAAATAGCATGCTTGTATAAGAATACTAGGAACTAACTTCAAAAGATAAAGACTCAAACCTTCAGTCATCCCAGCTCTGGGAGATTTACCATATTTTGCCATGCATAATGCACTTTTTTGCCCAAATTTTTGAGGGAAAAATAAGAGTTGGCATTATACAGGGGTATAATGATTACTCACCAGGGGTAGAATAATCCCATGTATAACGCACACAAAACACGGGTGTGCATTATACACAGCGAAATACAGTACTAACCTTCAGCCACAAAGCCAGGATGATGTAAAACCAAGATGACATAAAACCAGGATGATGCATGCCAGACCATCACTTGACCGGTTCTGAGATTCTCTTTAGAATAGACTGCTTGTCTGCACATAGAGAACTTTTCAACCCCCTCCTCTTGATCTCTTTGTTCTGTTTTCCCTCTCCCGCCTTATAAAAACCTCTGCCTCCACTGAGATGTTGAGACAGGCTTTGGTATAAGAATCCCCTGTCATCTCAGGTGGTCAGCACTTGAATAAACTTCTTCCCTTTTCACCAGCACCTGCCTCACAAGTTTGGATTTCATTGCAGCAGGCAGCTGAGCCTGGGTTCAGTTACAACCAGGCACCAGGAGCTGATGACACTCAAAAGACGAGGGACTGATAAGAATGCTGTAGCTGGTCTTGCAGGAAATCCCTGTCATTTTTCAGGTCTCAAAACCACTCAAAACCAACACAGATTGACCATAAATAGCTCAGCTGATTGGAGTCTGCAATTGGCAGCCAAATGAACCTAAGCTCCCTCAACAGCACAACAAAACCAAATTTCAGGGAATTCAAGTAACAAAGTACTACTGTTGCTACCAGGAGGTCCAGTGCTCAGACCAAATATGGACTCATATAGGACTGGCCAGTTACACTCTGCCAGACTGGAACTTCTTTGTTCCCTCTTGCCTCTTTCACATTCCTTACCTTAGACAACTTAGTTCTAAGACTGTCCAATCAGACCTACTGAATTAGAATTAATAAATATGTATAGTTCTTCCTTACCCTTATTCTTTAAATTTACTTCAAGCCTTTATTTGAGGAGACTGATCTGAGCTTTGTCTCCAAGCTCCTTGTCTGGCTGCCTGAAAAGTAAACCCTTTCTCTGCAGAAAAACCTGTTGCCTCAGGATCTAGCATTCTCTGCAGAACACCAAAAGGCCCACTGGTTCGGTCTGGTGACATGGAATAGACCTGTACAAAAACCCACCTAAATAACCCTTACCTTCCATTAGTGTTCCCAAATATTCTCTAATCACTGTTCCACAATTTATTACCCCTTGACCAAGCCCCTTTGTCTTCTTACATCCCCACAATTTATTGTGTTTGTTTAAAAAGATATATAAGCTCTGGGGCCTAATGCTTTTTTCAGGTCTTCATTTTCACCCAAAGCTCCTGTGTCTATGTAAATATACTAAATAAAGTGATATATTTTTCTCCTGTTTATTGGCCTATTTCAGTTTAATTCTTACCTAAGAATTAGGTAAGGACCCAAGAGGGTAAAAAGAAGCTTTTCTTCCCCTCCATTTACATAGGAAATCCTACAAAATCTACAAAACAATTACTAGGATGAATAAGTAAATTTACTAAGATTGCAGGATACAAGGTCAATGAACAAAACTTAACTGTATTTTCATATAGAAGAGCAAACAATTGAAAAATAAAATTTTAAAACAATTCCATTAGCAATACTATTAAGAAAGATACTTAGTGATAAATTTAACAAAATATACGTAAGACCTCTATACTGAAAACCATGAAACATTTTGAGTGAATTTAAAAAAGAACCTAAATAATTAGCAACACATACCATGTTCATGAATTGGATGGCTCAATATTATTAGCATGTGAATTCTCCTCACATTGATCTATAGATTTAACACAATTTCAATTATATTTCCAGTAGGCTACTTTGTAGAGCTTAACAAGCTGATTCTAAAATGTATGTAGAAATGCTTTGTAAAGTATATGCTTGTCTAACCACTGTGCTGTGCACATGAGACTAACACAAAATAATACTAAATGTAAACCGCAATTGAAATGTGAAAATAAAAATAATAATAAAATAAAATAAAATGGACATAGAAATGGAAAGGATAGAGTATCCAAAGAAATCTTGAAAAAAGAACAAAGTTGGAAGTTTTAAATAAATTAAAAAATGAAATACTGATGGATGGGTTTGTTATAGAATGGACCCATTTGGGGGGACGGGAGCCAGATACCGTTACTGAAACAAGCCCCCTCCCCCAGGGTCCTCCTGCCCTAGGTTCGTGTTCGCCTACCACCAGTATGAACTGTGGCTCTCAATGCCAGGTTTGTTAAAAATGCAAGGAACTACTTGTTAAAAGTTATACAGGTTTAGCCCTGGCAGTGGATTGAGTGTGGGCTGTGAACCAAAGGGTTGTCAGTTCGATTCCCAGTCAGGGCACATGCCTGGGTTGCAGGCCAGGTCCCCATTGGGGGCCACATGAGAGGCAACCACACATTAATGTTTCTTTCCCTCTCTTTCTCCCTCCCTTCCCCTCTCTCTAAAAATAAATACATTAAATCTTTTAAAATAAAATTAAAAGTTATACAGGTTTAGAGCAATGGCAGAATGTTGCTGCTAAATCTCAAAGTCCCTTTAAAACACCCACAAACACACATACAGTCCTACCTCCCCTTGCTAAACCAGGCCAGTCAGGGGTTCCATATCTGGGAAAAGAAATAGAAGGAAAAGAAACAGAAGTCCATAGCTCTGCTAGAGTACCAGTTCTTTCCAGTAATCCATGCTCAGCTGAGTAGTTCTTAACTCAAAACCATGTGGCACCTCCTCCTGGCCCACCAGTGAGAGTCCTTTCACCCTTCTTCCCGCATGGTCTTGCATTGTTCCCCATCCTTTGTGGCCCACCTTCAGTTTAAATCCCAGCCTGGAATCTCCTCCCTAACCCCATCTCCGACTCCTCCCACAATCAGGTACACCTGCTAGCACTCCCATATTTTCCGTGTTCCTTGGCTGTCATAGTTCATCAGGGCAGGCCTGGCCCCCTGGGGTGGAATGAACCATCTCCATGCTCTTTCACAGGCGCTATAACCAAGGGAGCTGCCTCTCCGCTCCGTTACATCTTGGATCAAAGTCACACCCATCTCCCTAGCTCTCCTGCTGCTGATACCCAAAATAACCATTTTTGCATATAGGTATGAAGCTAGCCTGCTGTTATTGATATGGAAAATAACTGTCCATGGCCCTGCACTGTGTCTCCCATCCCCCAGCCAGGCTTGAGGGGGGTCCTTCTGGAGTCTTTTAGTCCACACCCTGTTACAGGTACAGGGATGAACTGATGAAGAGATAAAGCAAGTATAATTTTAAAAAACAGTTGAAACTAGGAATAACATGTGTTTGCTATAAAAATTCTTTTAATTTCTCTGTGTATTTGAAAAACTTCATCATAAAATGTTGAAAATTTGTATTAGTCTTGATTAAAGGTCTTTTGGGAGGGACAGCTTATGTCACACAACACACAGGAAAACCTTCTAAAAGTTCTCTACTCATCTATTTCCTCAAAGTCCCACACCTAGCTTATCATTATAAATATGCATTATTTTTCTGTTTTAGCATGTGAGAAAATGCATCTACTTTTTCAATGAAAAGGGAGATCTCAACTGCAGATATTAGAGGCAGAGGCAAGTGAACATACAAAGACCTAAAGCAAGTAACAAATTGCATTCCTTACTTGAAATCGCAGGTTGTTTTGAGCCCAAATGTTAATTTAGACTTGGTTCCAAGACCCTACAAGGTATTTCCAAAAATCAAATTTACCTTCAAGAGATGAGATCACTCCACCACCAAGGAATTCTGAAGTAATATGACTAAGGCTAAGTAGAACATTCCTGAGGAAGAGTGTCAAATATGGTATAATAGTAACAGCATTGTTAGAATAGTATAAAACCTCACAAGATAATTATTTTGAAAAGAATGATATCCAATTGAAGGTATACATTACAAGAGCCCTCTAAATCAATTGCATTTATTTCACATTCTAGCACAGAACAATATGGATGTTCATAATGATTGTGTTACCAAGATTAAATTACAAGTAGTATACTTTTTAGTACAAGGCAAGATAAATAATTTTGTAAGACTTCCAATAGAATAAATCATTAAAGGTTCTGATGCTTGAACATCAGCCACCTGAAGAATTTACTATGTGGGATAGCTCGGTGTCTTTCAGAATATTATGTATTACTACATTCACTTCTGGACAGGTTTTGACATTTTGTTTCTTCTAGCCTGGGATATGATCTTCAAGCCAAGACTCCAGAAGATTAGCTATCTCTACAGGTGTAGTGAGAGACATCACAATGTGACCGCTACAGATTTATTTTCTAGCAGCAACAGAGTGACTAAAAGGGAAGAAGATAAGTATGTTTACATGTGTTTGAACCGTTTGCCAGATTGATAGCAAATCCAATGAAAAGACAGTATCTCCAAACGATGTTTTGTGGAGTTTGATATTTACAACATATTACCAAGAGTAATGCTTTTGATGCTATAGATGATACCGATGTGGTTAACTCTTTAACATTCACTTTTTTTCATTCTTCAGATTCTGGTAAGGATTAAAGGTGAAGACATTTGTAACACACTTAACACAGTGCCTGACACATTAGGTTAATGCTCAGTAAATGCAAGCCACCATCTTTTTTTTATGGATTGTGGGGACAGCATTTTTAAAAATGTAACATGGCTGTCAGGAAGGAGAAAACAAGAAAATTATGCTTCTATTAATCAGTCCACTGCCACTTACCATTTTCCAAACAAACATCCAAAACTTTTGGTGCTACCCAAGTATTTTGGGTTTTGTTTTTGTTTTATTTTGGGATTTATATTTTTTACCTTTATTTGATTTTAAATGACTTAATACAAATATTCTCATTTTCAAAAAAAAATCAAACCAAATTGAAGCATATAGGATAAAATGCAAAACTTCCCCTATCTGCTTCTTAATCCTGTTCCACGTCCTTCCAAGAGATGCCAACCTGTGTCTGCATCCCTCCAGTCACTCCTCAACATATGAAACAGCATTCGCACTCCATGGCCCAGGTTTACTTCTCTTAGTCACTCCACACTAAAGGAAAAGTACCTTCTGCAGCTTTGATAACAATCTTGGTAACTTTGAAAGGATGTGACAAGCCCACCTCCACCCATCCTCATAGAACACATATCTCTGGGTTAATTTAGGAATTTGGAAGACTCAACTATACCAAAAGACTTTGGAGACCCAATTCTACCAAAAAACCTGGAAATAGGAGAGTTGAAAGTTCACTGTCACAGCCAATCAACTGAGTCATGTAAGCAGATGGAACCAGTTTATTTCTTTGAGGCCTGCTGTATCTATCTGCTCTGAGGAATATATTAAAAGATGGGCCACAATTTCATAAAAGTCTCATAGAGGGAATCCACAAGGCTGGGAGGCCTCTCTTATTTTGTCTCCGCAAGTTATCACACAGGTTGTGAAATGTAGAAAGAGGCTTTCATAGTTAAACTATTCCATAGCAAATCTGCCATGTTGATGATTAACATTCAGCAGATTACACTTGCTGCCTTTCCACAGGTGGTTTTCTAGGCAGTCATTATATTTTGCAAACTATCTGTCCTGGAGCTTTTGATATTCTGGAAGGATTGATGACATCCATTACCTTTCAAATAGGGCAGTTTTCAATGTAGCTATATTCAGCAACCTACAAATCAGTCTTCAAGACACTGTGAGGATGATGGCTCTCTTGGCTATGTTGCAGATAATTCTGGCCAGAAAACATACAGGAAATGCTCTGAAACCTTTGATGAGTCCTAACTAGAACAACATCAAAAGTGAGCTTCCCTTTGAGCAAAATACAGCATCACATCACAGGACTCTTCTTAAATAATAGGAAGAAATGAGGCAAGTGTAATATTTATTTCCTCATTGCTTAGAATCAGATCACTAATAAAAGATGCATATCACAGAAATAATCTATAAGTTCTTGTGAAGTTTAAAAATGGCAAAATAAAAAGACACAAAATATTTCAATTTCTATAGTCTTTTCTACCTTTGTTAAATAGTTGTTCAATTCCTATAGTCTTTTCTACCTTTGTTACATAGTTGTTTGCTTCAAAAGATCGCACAAGTAATATATTAGTTTGCTACAGCTGCTGTAACAAAGTACCACAAACTGGGCTTAAGTAATAGAAATTTATTTTCTCACACTTCTAGAATGTAAAAGTCCAAAATTAAGGTGTCAGCAGGGCTTGTTCCTTCTGAGAACTCTGAGAGAAGGATCTGGTCCGTGCCTTGCTCCTTGGCTTGTAGATAGCTGTTTTCTTCCTGTGTCTCTTCACATAACCTTCCTTCTAGGTCATATTGGATTAGGACCCATCCTAATGACCTCACTTTAACTTGATCACCTCTATACAGAATATATTTCCAAAAAAGGTCGCATTCCGAGGTAATGGGGATTAGGACTTAAACATATGAATGTGGTGAGGGGTACACAATTCAACATATAACAAGTAATTTAAAAGTTCTAAAATTATGTTTAATGATAGATGAGACATTTCAAGATAAGACATTCCAAATTTTCCTTTTATTCTTTCTCCTTTAGGGTATATTTATTAACATAATTAGGTTCAGCAAAATTCCAGTTGTAAGTCAAATCATAGAAATTCTTTTTTTAAGTATATTTTGTTGATTATGCTATTACAGTTGTCCCATTTTTTTCTCCTTTTTATTCTCATCTGCCCTGCACCCCCCTCAAACCAGAATTCCCCCCGACCTTAGTTCATGTTCATGAATCATACGTATAAGTTTTTCGGCTTCTCCATTTCCTATACTATTCTTAACCTCCCCGTCTATTTTGTACCTATCATTTATGCTTCTTATTCCCTGTACCTTTCCCCCCATTATTCCCCTTCCCCCTCCCCGCTGATAACCCTGTGATCTCCATTTCTGTGATTCTGTTCCTGTTCTAGTGGTTTGCGTAGTTTGTATTTGTTTTGGTTTTGGTTTGGTTCAGTTGTTGACAGTTGTGAGTTTGTTGTCATTTTACTGTTCATGGTTTTGATCTTTTTCTTAGATAAGTTCTTTTAATATTTCATATAATTAGGGCTTGGTGATGATGAACTCCTTGAACTTGACCCTATCTGGGAAGCACTTATGTGCCCTTCCATTCTAAATGATAGCTTTGCTGGATAGAGTCATCTTGGATGCAGGTCCTTGCCTTTCATGACTTTGAATACTTCTTTCCAGCCTCTTCTTGCCTGCAAGGTTTCTTTTGAGAAATCAGATGATAGTCTTATGGGAACTCCTTTGTAGGTAACTGTCTCCTTTTCTCTTGCTGTTTTTAAGATTCTCTCCATACCTTTACTCTTGGCTAATGTAATTATGATGTGCCTTGGTGTGTTTCTCCTTGAGTCTAACTTCTTTGCAACTCTCTGAGCTTCCTGGACTTCCTGGAAGTCTATTTCCTTTGCCAGATTAGGGAAGTTCTCCTTCATTAGTTTTTCAAATAAGTTTTCCATTTTGTGCTCATCCTTGTCTCCTTCTGGCACCCCTATCATTCAGATGTTGTAATGTTTAAAGTTATCCCTGAGGTTCCTAAGCCTCTCCTCATTTGTTTGAATTCTTGTTTCTTCTTTCTGTTCTGGTTGAATGTTTATTTCTTCCTTCTGGTCCAAATTGTTGATTTGAGTCCTGGTTTTCTTCCCTTCACTGTTGGTTCCCTGTAAGTTTTTCTTTATTTCACTTTGCATGGCCTTCACTTTTTTCTCTATTTTGGGATGATACTCAACCATTTCTGTCAGCATACTGATTACCACTGTTTTGAACTCTGCATCTGATAGGTTGGCTATCTCTTTGTCACTTAGTTTTTTTATGGAACTTTGATCTGTTCTTTCATTTGGGCCATATTTCTTTGTCTCAGCACACCAATCTGGATGTTTCTTCTTTAATTCCTTGGTTGTAGGACTTCCAAACAGTTTGATTTTCAGGTAGTTTTGCTTTTTTTTTTTTTCTATCTGCTGTTGTTCTTTTGGTTGTGTAAGGAGGCAAAGTGTATCTACCTATGCCTCCAACTTGGCCAGAAGTCTCCAAATTATAGTGATTCATATACGGTAAATATACAACAAATGTGCTCATTTGAACTTAATTCTATCAGAATCTTAAAAATGAATCTGCCAAAAAATATTTGGATCCCATTGAATTGAGCAGGTTCAAACTGACTTCAAAACACTTTTAGTCTCCAACTGTTCAGACCCAACATGAATTGTCTGAAAGTATTCACCTGTGAAACTTTATTCTGTAGAGTTTGAGGGTTACATATGGCCATAAATCAACAAAATTTTTTCTACCAAGATAATTAAATAGGACCAGATGAGACACACAGTTTTTATCTGCATGGTGCCACTTAAACCATGAGACTTAAGCTGGGTCTACAATACAGGAAAAAAAAAAACCCTGCAGTAAAATTAGTCACACAGGAGTTTCTGGTATTCAATCATCAAGAAAGGAAGGAGGAAAAGAGAGAAGGAAAGGATACTAATAAATTGAGCCACAAAAGTTTATGCAATGGCCAAAAACTTCCCAAATTTGATGAAAAACATGAATATAAGCATCTAAAAAGCTCAACAAACTCCAAGATGAACTTAAAGAGACCCACACCAAGTAACATCATAATCCAACTAATGAAAGGCAAAAACAGATAATCTTAAAAGCAGCAAAAGACAGTAATCTGTGCAAAAGACTATGCAAAAGGAATCCCCAAAAAGATTAATATCACATTTCTCACTCAAAAAAACTTTGTAGGCCAGAGGCATTGGGTTATATTCAAAATGCCTGTTGTCAGTGAAGAATCATATATCTGGCAAAACTGCCCTTCAAAAGTGAGGGATAAGGTAAGGCATTTCTAGATAAACAAAAGCTGAGGGAGTTCATTCCATTGTATAGATATACCATATTTGGTTTATCTATTCATCAACTGATGGAAATTTGAGGGGTTTTTACTTTTGGGTTATTATGAATAATGCTGCTATAAATATTTGTGTACAAGTTTTTGTATGGACATATGTTTTCAGTTCTCTTCAGTGTATACCTAGGAGTTGAACTGCAGGGTCCTATGGTAAATCTGTTTAACCGTTTGAGAAATCACCCAGGTTTTCCGAAGTGGCTGTACTATTCCACACTCCCATCAGCAATGATGAGTGTTCCAATTTCACCACATATTCAACACTTGATATTATTCCCTCATGTGTGATATCACAATGAGTTATTTCACTGTGGTTTTAATGTGCATTTCCCTGATTACTAATGTAGTAGATTATGTGCTTATAGACCATTTGTATACCTTTGATAAAATGTTTGTTCTGGAGAGCATTATGCTAAGTGAAATAAGCCAGGCAGTGAAAGACAAATGCCATATGCTCTCACCTATAAGTGGAACGTAATCAAGAAAACAAACAAACAAGCAAAATATAATCAGAGACACTGACATAAAGAACAAACTGACAATAACCAGAGGGGTGGGGGCAAAGGGATAATGGGGGAAAATAGGGGAAGGGCCATCAAGGAACATGTATAAGGGACACATGGACAAAGCCAAAAGGGGTAGGTTCAAGGGTGGGAGGGAGGGATGGGTGGAGCAGGGGGACAAGGTGGGTGGAAAATGGAGACAACTGTACTTGAACAACAATAAAAAAGAAATATTTGCACAAAAAATGTCTGTTCAGATCATTTGCTCATTTTTAAAGTGGGTTATTTCTCTTTTTATTATTGATTTCTTATACTTTGAATACTCTTATCAGATACATTATTTACAAAAATTTTCTCCCATTCTGAGAGCTGTCTTTCATTTTCTTGATAGTGTCCTTTGATACACCGAAGTTTTTAATTTTGATGAAATCCAATTTACCTGTTTTTTCTTTGGTTGCCTATGCATTAAGTGTCATATCTAAGGACCCATTGACAAATCCAAGATCAGGGATTCACACTTATGTTTTCTTCTAATAGTTATAGTTTTAGCTCTTACAAATTTAGATATTTGATTCATATTTAATTAATTTTTTGTGTATGGCATAAGGTATGTGTCCAACTTCAGTCTTTTACATATGAATATCAAGTACCATTATTGAAAGATTGTTCTATCCCCTTATTCTATTGCTTAGGCATTCTTGTCAAAATCAATTGACCATAGATATAAGGGTTTAATTTTGGACTCTAAACTCTATCCCACTGATCTTCTATGTCTATCCTTGTGCCAGGTCCACATTATCTTGATTATACTGTTACTTTGTAGAACAATTTGAAACAGGAAGTGTGAGGCATCCAACTATGTTCTTTTTAAAGATTATTTTGGCTCTTTTTGGGTCCCTTGAATTTCCATATGAATCTGGGTATTAAATTGCTTGTTTCTGTGAAAAAAAAAAAGCCAGCTAGAATTTTGATAGGGATTTTGTTAAATCTGTACATCATTTTAGAAAGTATTACCATCCTAAGTCTCATCCATGAAAATGGAATGTTTTTATGTTTCTATAGGTTTTTAAAATTTCTCCTAACGATCTTAAAGTTTTAGTTTGATTTGTCCAACAATTTTAAGATCCAACTTCTTAAAAGTTTTCAGTGTACAGATCTTGTCTTTCTCTTATTTCTATTTTATTATTTCTGATGCTGCTGTAAATGGGATTTCTTAACTACATTTTTGGATTGTTCATTGCTAGTATAAAGAAATACAATGGATTTTTGTATATTAATCTTGAATCTTTCCAGCTTACTGAATGCACTTATCTCTAATTGTTTGTGTGTGTGTGTGTGCATGCATACAGGCATGCACATGCAGAAATGTGTATATTCCTTAGGATCTTCTACATACAAGATCATGTCACTTGCAAATTGAGATAGTTTTATCTTCTTTTTCAATCTGAATGTCTTTTTTTTTCTTGCCTAATTGCCTTGGCCAGATCTTCCTGTACAATGTTGAATAGAAATGGTAACAGTAAACATCCTTGACTTACTCCTGATCTTGAGGGAAAGCATTCATTCTTTCACTCATTAAGTATGATTTTAACTGTGTTTTGTTTTATTGTAGAGCCCTTTATCAAGTTGGGTAAGTTCACATCTATTTTTCACTTGTTGATTGTTTTTATCACGAAAGGTTTTCTATTTTGTCAAATGTATTTTCTGAAATTATTAAGATGATCATGTGGTTTTGCCTTTACGCCATTAATATGGTAAACTACATTGATTTTAGATGTTAAACCAAACTTGCATCCCTGAGATAAATCCCATTGGTCATGGTGTATACTCCTTTTAATATGTTGCTTGATTCCATTTGTCAGTATATCTGCTGAGGATTTTTGCATCCTCATTCATTAGGCATATTAGTCTGTATTCTTCTTTTCTTGTGATGTCTTTATTTGGTTTTGGTGTCAGGGTGGTGCTGGTCCCATAGAATGAGCTGGGAAGTGTTCCTTCCTCTTTTATTTTTGGGGAGAGTTTGTGGAGTAATAGTTCTAATTCTTTAACTATTTGGCAGATTTCACCAAAAATCTGCCTTGTTCTGGGTTTTTATATGTAGAAAGATTTTTTATTACCAATCCAATCTCTTTACTATTTATAGGTCTATTTAGATTTTCTATTTCTTCTTCAGTTTTGATAGTTTGTGTCTTTTTTAGAAATTTATTCATTTCACCTAGGTTATCTAAATTTTGGCATACATTATATATACAATTTTCTTATCGTAACTTTTATTTCTGTAAGGTCAGTTTAATGTCTCTCCCTTCATTCCTGATTTTCAGTAACTTAAGTCTTCTTTTTTCTGTTGGCGTAGTTAAGAGTTATAAATGGGTTATTCTTTTCAAAGAGCCAACTTTGGTTTTTGCTTGTTTTTCTGTTTCATTTATTTCCATACCTATCTTTATTTCCTTCTTTCACCTTGCTTTGTATTTAGTTTGCTCCTCTTTTTCTATCTTCTTGAGATTAAATTATTGATTGGAAATCTTTCTTCTTTTTGACATAAGCACTTGAAATTATAAGTTTTCCTGTAAGCACTGTTTTCACTGCATGGCATAAGTTTGAGTATGTTGTGCTTTCATTTTCATTTATCTCAAACAATTTTCTGATCTTCCCTTGTGACTTCTCCTTTGATTCCCTGGTATTTAGGAATGTTTTATTTAATTTCCACATATTTGTGAATTTGCCAAAATTGTTTTTGTCATTGATTTCTAATTTCATTCCATGGTACACAGAGAAGATACTTTATATGAATTCAGTCATTTTATATTTATTATTTTTCAATGTCTATACACTGAAGTACATCCCATGTGTACTTGAAAAGAGTATTTATTCTGATGTGTTGGGATAGAGTATTCTAGAGATGTCAATTATGCCTGGTTGGTTTGTAGTGTTGGACAAGTTGTCTATTCCCTTGTTGATTTTCTGTCCAATTCTTTTTTGCCAGTACTGGAAGTGGGATATTGAAGTGTCCAGCTATTATTATTAAATATCTATTTCTTCCTTCAATTTTGTCAGTTTTTTTTAATGTATACCTGGTACATATGTGTTTATAATTGTTATGTCTTCTTGTTGTATTGACACTTTATCATTTTAAAATGTCCTACTTTATTTCTAGTGACAATTTTTGTCTTAAAGTCTATTGTGTCTGATATTAGTATAGACACTCAAGCTCTCTTTTGGTCACTATTAAATCTAAATATACAAATATTTACATCCTCTTTTTCTTTACATCCTCACACAGGGATATTTTTTCATTGCTTTTTAGAGAGAGGGGAACGGGGAGAGAGAAACACCGAGAAATATTTTTCCATGGGATGTTTTTCTCATTGCTTTTTAGAGAGAGAGGAAGGGGAAGAGAGAGAGATCAATGTGAGAGAAAAGCATCAATTGGTTGTCTCCTATATGCACCCGAACTGAGGATTGCATGGGCCTAGACAGGGAATTGAATGTGCCCCAGTCTGGGTTTGAACCTGCAACCTAGGTATGTGCCCTGACCAGGAATCAAACCTGCAACCTTTCAGTTACAGGATGATAGTCCAATTAACTGAGCCACACTGGCCACTGCTAAATGTATCTTATGTACACAGCATGTCCTGATTTTTTTTCAACCCATTCTATCAATATCTGCCTTTTAAATAGAGTGCTTACTCCATTTACACTTAATGTAATTACTGATAAGGCAGGATTTACCATATATTGCCACGTATAATGTGCTCCCATGTTTTTGGCCCAAACTTTCAGGAAAAAAAATATTTCATTTTAAATTTTTTAATTCATTTTTATTTATTTATATTTAGAAACAAAACCAATTATCGTATTCCAGGTTATTATTTTGCATACAGATAATTGTTATTGCTTTCTAGAGTTACACTTTTAACGTATAAGCATAAATAAAAGAATTAAAAACACTTAGATATGGAATTAGTACTACCCATGTATAAAGCACATCCTTATTTTTCCCTCAAAAATTTGGGCAAAAAAGTGTTCATTATACACAGCAAAATACAGTACATCTACCTTTTTGCTATTTGTTTTCTATGTGTCTCATTCCTTTTATTTGCTTGTTTTCTATTGCTCCATTACTGACTTGTCATATTAAATATACACCTTCTAGTGTACCATTTTAATTCTCTTATTGCTTCTTTTACCACATGCTTTGAATTATTTTCTTAGTCTTTGCCTAGGGTATTATAATTAACATCTTGACTTTTCATAATCTAGTTTGACATCATGCCAACTTAATTTCAGTAGTATATAAAGTTTACTTTCATATAGTTCCAATCCCTCTCCTCCTTTGTGCTCTCATTGTCATATAAATTACATCTTATATGTTACTTGCCCAATAAATCTTATAATTGTAATTACTTAATGTAGTTGTCTTAGAAAAGAAATAAGTGGAAAAAAGAGTTACCAACAAAAACACATTTATGCTGTTTTTTATATCTACTTATGTAGTTACTTTTATTGTGGAGAGGTGAATTTTGCCCCTCAAAAGATACGTACATGGCCTATCCAAGAACCTTTAATGTTACCTTATTTGGAATCCTTTGATTACCTTATTTTGGCACATGCAATTAAGTTAAGGGTCTTGAGATGAGAACATCTTGGATTATCATTATCCAGTATACCCTAAATCTAATGACAAGTATCCTTACATGATATATACAGTGGACAAGACAAAGAGGAGAAGGCAATGCAAAAACAGATGCACAGATTGGAATGACGTGGCTACAAGCCCAAGAATGCTGGACAGCCAACAGAAATTGGAAGAGACAAGGAACAGTTAGCCCCTAGAGATTCCAGAGGGAATGTGGCCCTGCCAGATTTTGGCTTTCAAGTCTCCAAAAATGTGAAAGAATGCATTTCTGTTGTTTCAAGCCACACAGTTTCTGGTAATTTGTTACAGCAGTATAGGAAATTAATACACCCATGCTATTTCTTTACATGAATTTGAATAACTGTCTAATGTCTTCTTGTCTAGATGACCTTTAGTGTTAATTGCAGGGGAGATGTTATAGCAATGAATTCTCTCAGTTTCTGTTTACCTAAGAACATCTTACTTTCTTCTTCATTCTTGAAACAGTTCTGTAGGATATACAATTCTTGGTTGACAATCTTTCTTTAGCAGTTTGAGTATGCCATCCCATTGCTTCTGGCCCCCTTGGTTTCTAACCAACTACAGCCATACCTCAGTACTTGTCAGCCTCAGAACTTGTCAAACCCTGTACTCATCTCATTTTGACATGAAAAAATGTTTCAGCACTGGGTGCTTGCTTGGGACTCGTCACACTTGCTAGCACTTATATGAGTCACAATGCCACCCTGCAAGAGAAAATGCTTCCTCATTTATTGCTTGTTTGGCACTCATCAGTTTCAGCACTTGTCAAGAGTTCTGGAACAGAGACATTGAAGTTAAGAACAATCTAACAATAGCTAGGGGGCAGGGAGGGGACAATGGGGGGAAGGGTTTTCAGGAACTACTATAAAGGACACATAGACAAAACCAAGGGGGAGGGTGGAAGCAAGGGAGGGAGGTGGCTTTGGCTGGGGTCAGGGGAAGTGGTGAGGGGGAAATGCAAACAACCGTAATTGAACAATTATTTTTTTTAAAAAAAAAAGAGTTCTGGAACAAATTGATGACGAGTACTGAGGTACCACTGTATTAATCTTAATGAGAACTCCTTGTCACGATGAGTCGCTTCTCCATTGACACTCTCAAGATTCTCTCTTTGTCTTTTAACACCCAGACTGATTATCTTGTCTAGGTATGGATCTCTATGGTTTTATTGTACTTGAAGCTATTTTAGTTCTTGGATATACAGATTGATATTTGTCATCAAATTTGGGAGTTTGGGTTATTATATCTTCAAGTATTCTCTGTTTCTTCCCTCACATCTGGGACTTTGACTTTATGTATGTTGGTATGCTTGATGGTATCGCACAGGTCTGTGAAATTCTGTTAACTTTTCTTCATTCTTTTTTCTTACTGTTCCTTGTTTGGACAGCTCAATTAATATTATCTTCAAATTCTGATTCTTTCTTCTGCCTGTTCAACTGTGATAATAAGCCACCCATTCTAGCAAATTTTTATTTCAGTGACTAATCTTCACCTCCAGATTTCTACTTGGTTCTTTCTTAAAATAATTGCTCTTTATTAATATTTCCATTTGTTGAGACATGATACTATTACTTTCTTTTAGTCCTTTCAACATCGTGACCTTTCGTTTTTCAATCATATTTAAAAGAACTGATTTAAAGTCTTTGTCTAGTAATGTCTGGAATTCCTAAGGGATACTTTATTTTTTTTCCCTGTGGGTCATACTTTCTTGTTTCTTTGCATGTCTTACAATTTTTTTTTGTTGGAAACTGAACATTTTAAATAGTGTGGCAAATCCACAAATAAGGTTCTTCTCTCCCTCCGATTGTTGTTGCTGCTTATTGTTTTAGTGACTTTTCTGAACTAATTCTATAAAGGCTGCATTGTTTGTCATGTGTAGCCACTCTGCTACAGTATCTGCTCAGTTAGCTTAGCAGGCAGCTTACAGATTTCTTTGAGCATCTGGAAACAATAAGCTTCCCACTATGTGCTGAAGAATGCTGTTTATGTTAGGTCATGTCTTCAATGTTCAGTCAGGCAATTAGTAATTCTGACTTACCCTTCACTTCCTGCTTGTGCAAAGTCTCAAGATCATCTAGGGGTGAGAGCTCAGGGCTTCTCAGGTCTTTCTTGAGAATGCAATCATCTGTTGGCATGTGCAAAGCCCAACTCATACAAGTGGCCTTCTAGATTCCAAAGAACATGCCAGAGCCTTTCAAAGCTTCTATGGACATGTCATTGCCCAATTTTTTTGTTAAGCTTTTTAGTTAGTGTATTGTTTATCCTAACAAGAATTACAAACTCTGTCAGTCACAAGATTAATCAATAGCTTTTCATTGTTTTCACCAAATGCCCCTGGGAAAAGTCTCTTCCACATTTTATGAGTCTGACAGACTTGCAATTAGTATCTTCTAAGGAATTTTCAAGCAGGTCAAATAATAACAACTTTCAGTGAATGAGGCATTCAAGGTGCCCCCTAACTCTGTTCCTCTATTGGTTGTCAGGCTGTTTGTTCTCAAGACTGCTGAAGGTCTGGAGAGGGGGCAATGAAAATAGAGAAAGTTAACATGCCAGAAATTGCTATTCTTAACAAGATCCAAGATCCAGCCCTTTTTCCTTGCATAAATGCTCTCCAGATTGCTGCAAGATTTTGATTAATTTTCAGTTTATTCTGAACATTTTTGCTAATGTTTCCATTTCTTTTATGGAAGAAAATATTTTTGGAGATTCTTATTTCACTATTTTTGCTGTCTTCCTAATAATTATTTTTATTTTTTTTTACTTAAAAAATATTTCTTGTAAGTACTGTGTTAATACATTTTTGGTGAGGGTACCTACGTGGTATTTGGTACTTTCCATGATCCCAGAAAACTTATCACTGTATCATTCAACAAATCACCAGAACAATGGATTTTTTTTCCTCTAATGGACACCTTTGTTGCTTTTCTTCTCTTTATAAAAAGTTTTTACTTTATTAAAATGTTGCACTCATCAATAAAATAAGAGATTTATGGAAACATATCAACCAACTGCAATGAATTTCAATCCTGATTTGAAAAATAAAAACTAAAAATGTTGTTACAATTAGGAGGGGATTTTTGAACATTGCATATTTAATGATATTAAGGAATTATTGGTAATTTTTTGTTAATGCAAAAATGAAATTGTGGTTATATATTTTTGAGTCCTGGTCTTTTATTAAAGGCACATGCCAATAAAAACATGTTATAGATGAAACTGTGGTGTCCAGGGTTTGCTTCGAAAAGATCCTAGGAAATGGGGGAAAGTGGGTGGGAGTGTGATGAAACAAGACCACAGATGAGTTAATTGTCTAAACTGGGTAATGTGAACAAATGGGTTTATTATGCTATTTTACCTTTCCATGTTTGGAAATTTCCATTATAGAGGCCTTGGTGGGGTGTTTGTTTGTTTGTATGTTTGTTTTAGTATTGTGTTTCTTCAAGCCCAGGCTGTGAGGATTTTTAGTAATTTCTAGTATGTCTTAAAGCAGAGATTGTAAACAGACGCCCCTAGACTGTATTTGGCCCATATGCATGTTTTCTTTGGCTACCACAACATTTTTTTAAAAA
This sequence comes from Desmodus rotundus, assembly GCF_022682495.2. Classification (NCBI taxonomy): domain Eukaryota; kingdom Metazoa; phylum Chordata; class Mammalia; order Chiroptera; family Phyllostomidae; genus Desmodus; species Desmodus rotundus. The sequence goes on from NC_071394.1 coordinate 89,084,307, forward strand.
CATGAATGAGTTACCAATATTTTTAACATTTTAAAACCACTCAGCTTTCAAACTTCTCTTGAAACCATCAGAAGCATTGGCTATGGTGGGCCCCCATCTCATAAGGCGACAACTGGCTGGAACTGGAAAGTTTCTGTCCCCTGAAGGAGAGGCACTATTTGCCATCGTTCCCACCTGCCTGGCCCTTGCCTGCGCCCAAGAGTGTCACCCCTGCCTTACTATGTTTCTAAGGCTTGTTGACAATAGAAGATAACAATGAACAAAAATTTAAAAGTTTACGTTAGTTTAATTAATGTACGGTGCAGCTATACATTGAACAAAGTATATAGTGCAGTTACACATTTTGTTCTCAAAACCAAAAGTGATTTGATGTAATATTTTACCCATCAATAAAGCATTCAAAAGAGACAGGAAAATATATTATCTAAGACGTGATGAGGATTAGAACATTTCTAAGGTGACAGTCTACCAGCTAGGCTTTAACAGGTAGACAACAAATCTAAGTCAATGACAAAACAATTGTCTTTCATAAGATAAACGATAGAAACAGGATGTTTTAAAAATCAGTCAATTCAAGTTAATCCCATCATAAATCTTACTAAATTTAAGGTATGTGATCATTTGGGGATTTGGCTGAAGTAAAAGGATTTCTGAATGACAGATTTAATTTCATCACATATCTGCCATTTCATTTTTAGCTCCTTACGGCTACTCTCAAAATACTCTTTATCTTACAAGATACACTTCTACCTTCACTTTTCAGGAATCTTTTCCCGATTCCCTCCAGGTAGCATGTATTCTTCCTCCTCCACACCCCACGGGCATTTAGCCCGATTCTTTTATGGCACTTGACCTTCTTCAGTCTTAAGTCATCTGTGCTTTCATCAATCCCCCTCCTCCTTGTAGAGACTGAAACTTCCTTAATGTCAGGGACTCTGCAGCCAGACTGCCTGGGTTTCAATCCCTTGTAGTAGCTCTGAAGGAGTTACTATATCTCTCTAAGCCTCAATTTTCTCATCTATAAAGTGGAGATAATAATCAACCACCTTCACAGGGGTGTGAGGATTCAATGGAGTGGAACTTTTGCCTGAGACAAGGGGATGATATAGCTATAGCATTTTGAAAGAAAAACTAGAACAAAATGTGTCCTTTCAAAATAGATATCTGAAAATCAGTTCATTAACTCTCAGGCCCTTCTCTACATGGGGATACAAAAGGGTTCAAGGGTATAGTTATATTTTTAAGAGGATTTCTTTGGAGACAGTTATTCTGTAATTCCAACCCTAAGGAGAATGGGTAGAGAGTTTCATGACTTTCATCTCAAGTCATGAGAGAGAAGCTTTAAGAACCCACATAGACAATCAAAAGGGTGACAGGGGAAGAAACCACCTAGAGTAATGAATATGGACCCATAAATTTTGAAAGAACTGTAATGTGTGTTTATTGTATTTAAGACTATGAAATTGTTATAAAAGACAAATACAAATAGGATGGATGTTAAAAAGATAGTATGTTAATAACATCTAAGACATTAAAGATAAAGAAAATAAATGAATTATATGATTTTTAAAAATAGAACAAACAAGAGTCTATCTCATGGACAGAAAAGGATGGAAAGACAAAGTCATAAGGTAGGTAGCAGATCATGCCACCTCCGGACTGACAACTATGTCACCCCTAAACTGTTGTCCACTTGTGACACTCATTATGTACCCACTATTCTTACCCAGAAATGCACCTAAAATCCATTACTGCTCCACCAGCTAATTGGCAAGCTATGGCTAATGGCCCCACTCCTGTGTCTCTTTGACAGAGTAAGCATGTTGGTTCTAAACACCTTCTATGTACTAAGCCCCTCTTCTCTGGTTCTTATAACCACACATAATGGGGAGACTGATGTGGCAGGGACCCCAGGGGCAGGAGAAGACATGACCAACAAGTAACAAAGGATTCAGGTAGTGTGTCCTTCCCCCATCTCCTCCTTTTTTCTTTTCATTGTGTATTTTAAATTCATTGAATAAATTATGTCATTTGAGCATCCTATTTTGATCTGTGAGTGATTCTATTTTGTGACCTCTGGGATAACTTGCCTGGTAGTATACTAGAACTATTGATGTATATCTCTACATCAGTATGATTTCCCACATGAAAGAGACAAAGTAGGCTGCTGTCTGACTTCTGCGTGGAAAACATAAAAGGTGAGAGATGGCTACCTTAAAAGCAGAAGTGAAGACACTGTGCTATTTTGGACCTGGCCGGCACTCCTAGAACTTGTTAGGCAAAGGATGTAAGAGGGAGCTGGCACTGGGTTGACCTGGTTCTGTCTAGATGGCTGCCTGGCATGGTAGAGGAACACCATCAGAAAAGGCTGGAGGTACACCATGGATTACCAGGAACAGAGGACGGAGATGTGAGTAAGCCAAGGCCAGAAAGAGAGATGCTTTGGCCTTATTTGTGATAGATACCCAGTAACTGAGAGAATTTCCAAAAAACCCACAAAAGCTTAGTCTAGAGAACACCATCCCAGATTATGAAGGACTCAGGTAAGATGTTTTCTGGCACACTTAGCGTCCCCTCCCAAACCTAGGTGGGTCAGAAACCACAGTGATCTCCTCCAGGTGAAATAAACCCTAGAGGAGGGGTAGGAGGCAAGAAAATGGAATCAGCCCTGGCTAGTGTGGCTCAATTGGTTGGAGCATCAACGTATACACTGAAAGGCTGCAGGTTTGATTCCCAGCCAGGGCACATACCTAGTTTGCAGGTTTGATCCCTAGTCCAGAAGACTATGAGAAGCAACTAATCAAGGTTTCTCTGTTACATCGATGTTTCTCTCTCTCCCCCACCTGCTTCTTCTGTCTCTAAAAAGCAATGAAAAAATGTGTTTGGGTGAGAATTTTAAAAAAGAACAAGAGGATATTATCTAGTCTTGCACACTTACTGCCTACAGCAAGCCTTACATGGGGAAAGGAAAGGCTTAATTTCCAATCAAGATCAGGAGTTTTACTAATAGTTAGTACTGGACATTCTTATTAGTAAATTGACAAAGTGTGCCCTGTAAGAGACCTGAGAAGTCATGAGGTTTGCCCGAGTTTTCATTTAAGAGCATAAAATAACTAACTTCACTGAATAAAATGTAAAGGAGTGGTGGGAGACAAAAATAGTTATTAATTACAATCTATAGGCCGTACTTGTTCAATACAATGTTTACATATAGAAAGCTCTTAGAACAGTACCCAGTAAAAAGTATTACATAAACATTAGCTATTATTATTATCTTTGCCATTGCCTAGCATGATGCTTCATACACAGTAAGAGCCTAATAAATGTTTGTCAAGTTTAACTGCATTAACAGGAGGAATCTAGAACAACCTTGCCCCAATCTTTTTTGAAGGTCTCTCCTGAAGTCTACAGCTTACTAAAAAGGATAGAAAATACCTTGAAGCATCCAGTGTTTTTGGTTTCTTTTCCTGGCTCATATCATAAAAACCAGGCAAACTCTTAAATAGGCCTCACATCACCCAAAGAATCAAAGGAAACCATTTTCTTCCCTAATCTTACATTTCAAAAATAACTTCTGTATCCCCATAGCTGAAATATTGCTTATTGGGAGAGCTGAAAACAAACTCCCCATCAAGGATGTTCCAGAGCACACTTGGAGGACACCATGTGGACAGACCTCCCCAAATTTCCTTGGCCCTTATAGAGCCTGGCATAAACCAGGGTCTCTGCAGCCCTTTTCTACTGTGTTGTCGAAGGCAGCTGGACTATTGTACTCCACTGATCTGTTATTAAAAGAAATTACTTATTTTTGGCATTGATTCCCTGCATGCTACTTCCAGAGAGTGCCTTCCAGCTGAGAGGCAAAAATCACTGAGTTGAACTCTGACTTTGTCCCCTGAAATAAAACTCAGTTGCCACAGTGTATTTTTTATATCCTCTAAATTCTATTAAAGACAGACAGATAAGATCAAACACTCATACAGCAACGTTTTGGGTTTATTTCCAGTCATTTATTTTGAGCATTTGTTTCACGTTTTTTGCCATTACATCAAATTCCATACATTTTCTTCATTCACAGGGCCATTTTTCACAGCATGTTCATAACACTTGTAAGATGATTCTACCATCAGCTACCCAAAGCACTAAAGACCTACAAAGGTCCATAACCCTATTTAAACTTAAAAAAATTTAGAAGTATAAGACTCTGAAAAAGCATGTTTAAAATGAATGTTTTTATTCTAAACTTGCCAATTGGTCATTCATAATATTTTGAACATATGTATCAGTCTGCAGTTTGACCAACAGCCAGGATTACTTTGAGCTAACTGGCAGGGAATCGGAAAGAATGTTTACTTGGTTCTTACTAGACTCTATTCATACTTAGGGAAAACCAAAAAAACACTAATTCACTTAGGTGGGGTGCCCATGTGTATACTTGTATGTATAAGAGCAATCAGGAAAAGCGAAAACAATTTTATTAAATAAAATGGCCTTCAAAATGTACTCCAAAAGTTAACAAGTACCTGAGTAAACCTACTGGTTACTAATTTTTTTATCACTTCTGCTAGAAAAAAAAATTTTAAAGAACTTACAAAGCCATTAAAATGAAACTTAAGATGAACCTTCAGTTTCTAACAAATGTAACTTAAAAATATTTCTAATTACCAAAAGAATACACGTTTATTGTATAAAATTTGGGAACTATAAAAAAAGCACTAAGAAAAATTACAGCCCCCATGACCCAATTTTTAGTGTGTGTGTGTGTACATATATGTAAAATTTCCTTTTTCTGCATTATCATACTACACATACTGTTTTGGAATGTGTTTTAACTTAACGTGTTGCTATCGTGAGTGATTTCCCATTATTTTAAGTACAGTATGCTATTATGTCCCAAAATTTAGCCACTCATTGTTGCACTTACTGTATATGGCTTTTACTTTTTTCTTTCCAAATAACACTGGGGTAAATATCCTTGCACATAGATCTGTTCTAACATCCCTCATTGTTTCTTTAGAATAAATTCTGAAAATGGAAATGCTGGGTTAGGGATATGAACATTTTCAAGATTTATAATGGAAAATGTAATTTAGCAGGGATTCTTTGGGATTTCACATTTCTAAAAGTAGTGACTCAATTAAAATAACGGGAGTTAGATTCTGAGTGGCTTCCTCACACAGGAACAGTCTCAAGCTTAACTCTCTGGTACTCAGATAGCCTATTAAATCCCAGTGGGAACTGTTCAGGTGGCCACCACTGCTGCAGCAGTGAGCCTGAGCAACCGCTCAATGTCTCGTGTGCCAGCCCTGTTGGCAAACTTACATCTGCTCCCCTCCCTGCCAGTCAGCTATGGCACAGGATCTAAAAAGACCAAACATGTCAGCAACCCAAGGTTACCATACCCATTTCCCCTTGCCTTTCCCCTTTTCTGCACATATGGTCTCCAACACACTTGTAAAATGTCTCAGTCTAAAAGTGAAAGACTGGGTGTCACGAAGGACTAACTAAATACATTGAAAATGAAGAGAGAAAGTAACATCAAGAAAATTTTTTTCATTTGCCAGATTCCATTTTCAGTCTCTGTTTCATACTTCCCATCAAAAATAAGTTCAAGTTTCATGCAAAAAAGATTAACTATTGATAACTGTGAAAGAGGATTTTTAAAATTAAAAACATATATGACGTTGAGTGATGTTAACCAAGCTGCTTGTGTTCTATTAGTAAGAAAAAATAATGTTGAGGCATTAACAACAGACTGTGTTACCACCTGGGCAAGGCCACAGCAACCTCCCTAACGGTATCCTTTGGAGCCTAGCTAACAATCTTTCCAGGGAAGAGTCATCGCTGGTCCACAGGTTCTTTTCACTAAGACAATATAAAATAAATACATTTCCATTGGACCTACCATTAAAAGAACCAAGAATGTCAGACCAAAGTAAGGTTTATTCATCTGTTTGCAACCTATAGACAGATTAAATGTAGAATGCTTATTGGCAAAATAAACATTTTTTAATTAACCACACATTTTAATTTACCGCTTATAAGGATCCTTTCTGTTTATAAGTAATAATGTGTTTTGATATATTAGGAAAACAGCAGTTGTTCTAGAAACTTCATTTATACATACATAGCAGAATTTTTCAAGTCAAAGGCAAAACAGTGCTCAATCTAAGACCTAGCCTAAATTGTCATATTGATTTGGTTAAAAAAAGACCTTCTGTTACAGAGATTAAATAATTTGTATTAAATCTCCTTCTGAGGACAACTAAAAGAATGTGGACAAATTAAATGGGGATGTGTTTTGAAAACATTAAAGAGAGAGTGAGAAATTGTTTGACCAAGATCCAAGAGAAGATGTAACTTCAGAGAAGTGAGTCTCTCAGTGAGGCTACGACTGCCCAAGAGGAATTTGCCAAACAGTGCTTATATTAGCCTCAGCTACAGGACTGACATTTAGAATCCTGGGTAACAGGGGAAGATAAGAGACTTGCTCTTCCATTCTTGAATATCCATTTGTATCTTTTGATTTTTATATGATATAGGTTTCACCTTAAAAAAATATCTAAGGACTATAAAATGTTCTGCTCTAAACCATTTAGTGAATAAGAATAATAAATCATATATTCCTTAAAATCAATGGGCACATATCTATACTCTAATTTTTCAAAGTATGAAAATCAATGTTATCTTGAGAATTATAAACACAGTAATAGACTGTATACCTGTTATATATTTCCTTACTCCATTTTAGGCATCTAGAGGCAAGGCTTAGAAAGAAATGTTTTGGACTATAGACTATAATTCTAAAAAAATTAAAAATTTTCTTTTAACAATCAGTCAATGCCTCTAGGATAGACAGCAACTAATACCTAAATCTCTGATGGCTTTGCAAATTCGGATAAATGGGAGTCTCCCCTGGAGACTTCCATTTATCACTGTAACAGTTTATTAAACTGTTATATAACAGTTTAATTTCTATCTCCTTAATGTTTTCAAAACACATCCCCATTAATATGTCCAGATTTTTTTAGTTGTCCTCAGAAGGAGATTTAATACAAATTATTTAATCTCTGTAATAGAAAGTCTTTTTTTAACCAAATCAATATGACAATTTAGGCTAGGTCTTAGATTGAGCACTGTTTTGCCTTTGACTTGAAAAATTCTGCTATGTAAGTATAAATAAAGTTCCTAGAACAACTGCTGTTTTCCTAATATATCAAAACACATAATCTGGATAAATGGAAGAGGAGACTTCCATTTATCACTATAACAGTTTCCATTATAGTTTCCAAGATTGCTAAAACTGGGATGAGTCTAAAAGATTAGGAAATATAATTGGATAGTGTTTCTCTACATGTACTGGAAGCACAACACTGAGTCTAGACATTCCTTATTCATTTAAAGATACACTGTTTAAATTTAACCACACAGGCTCACTAATAAAACTGATCTCGTTATCAGTTTTATTTACTTGTAATATATCTTAGAGTACAGATGAAATCCTGAACTTTTTAGTCAACCAGACTCTCCCAGGAAGACAGCACTATGAATTTTTATAAACATTTTCCCATTTTGATGCAGCAAATGAGTTCAAGTAGTGTAAGAAAGTGACTTGTAGAGCAATACAACCATCAGTTCAGCTGAAGGAATGTGGTGCTTATTGGCTCAAAAAAGCCCAATTTGCAAAGCATGTCCAGTTTGAGACTGCATAACTTAAAATAAATACAAAATAGAAGATACTGTGAAAAGCACCAATAAAGAGTATAAGGTAGAAAAATGAAGCAATTAAAGAGCTAAGATTGCTGAGCCTACATGAAATAAATACAAAGACAATAACTGTAAGAACAAACACATAAAAGGTTAATAAAGAATATAAGTACCATCTGTTTTTTATACTCCTTAAAGGCAGTACTGAGGGCATCTTACTGTTTTGATGTAATCACTATAGTGTAAACACCACCCCTGTCTCTCTACCTCCCTAGCCATGTGGCTTACTTAAGTGGGACTGACTCTAGCTCCAGCTCCAGAAGTAACTATGATTCAGAATCACCCAGCCCTCTGGCCAAGGAATTGGTGCAGAGATGGGAAGATAATCCATTTAGAGATTGTGAAAGAACAAACTCAATGGAGTAAATTTGAATATCTAATTGCTTTTATTAAGGGATTCATGAATTGGGCAGCACCCCATCTAGCAACTAGAAGGGTGCTTAGGGAAAGGCAAAGGGTCTTTTCAGGCAGACTATCTCACCAGCATTGACCAGAAAATTCCAGACTGACTGGTTTAAAATTCTACTCTTGGGAGAGGCTGAAAATACAATTAAGTTAGGCATTGAGTCTCGATGGGTCTTAGCAAAAGTGACTCCATTTTTAGGTCTGTTGTTTCTTTTTAACGAGATGCTTAGGGGAATCTTATGCTTAAGGTATATAGGAAAGTAAAATATGTGAGAAGCTATTTTTATTTTGCAACTGAGAAAACTGAGATACATTCCAACAGTCTCCAGAAACCACCTTCCATTTAATACTGTGAGTACTGCATGGGATTATATCTCCTATTTTAATACCTTTGCTTACATGTGGAGAGTTAACAGCACAGGAGTTAAAAACACAAACTATAGAGCCAAACTATAGAGCCAGACTCTCTTGGGTCTTAACCTGAGTTCTACTTACTAGCTATATGACCTTCGGTAGGTCACTTGAGCACTTTATGACTCAATTTCCCCATCTGTACAATGAGAATAATAGAAGCCAGTTAATAAGGTTCAGGTTCAAACGAATTAATACATAAAAAGCACTTGGAATATTTCCTGGTACAGCATAAATGCTATATAACTATCAACTATTATTGTTGTTGTTGTAATGAGTTAATAAACTAAAAAGTATAAAGATCTTAGAATAGTGCCTAACACATAGTAAACCCTATCATCCACTATTGAGAACATTCATTCATTCATTCATCCATCCATTCAACAAATATTTACTGAGTGCCTTTTCTGTGGCAGGCCAATAATGTCTTCATTCTAGACCTGTGATGTCCAAAAGAAATGTAATGTAAACCATAAATGAGACTCAAGTACATAATTTAAAACTTTCTAGCAGTTCACATTAAGAAAAAGAAATCAGCAAAATTACTTTTAATGTTTTCCAATATCCAAAATATTACTTCATTATGTAATCAATATAAAAAATTGAGACTTCTGGCCAAGATGGAGGAGTAGGTGGATACACTTTGCCTCTTCATACAACCAAAAGAAGGACAACCACCAACTTAAAAAGAAAAAACAACCAGACCTGCCAGAAAATCGAACTGTATGGAAGTCCAACAACAAAGGAGTTAAAGAAGAAACATTCATCCAGACCAGTTGGAGGGACGGAGACAGGCGCCTGGGGAGGAGAGGATGCGCTGCAAGGCAGCGGCTGGTGAAGTGGGTGGTCCCACATTTGTGGGCAGATAAACCAGGATGAACAACTGGGCAGCGAGACAGACTATGCAACCCAGGGTTCCAGCGCTGGGAACTAAAGCCTCAAAACCTCTGACTAAAAAAAACTGGGGGGGTTGCAGCAGTGGGAAGAACTCCCAACCTCACAGGAGAGTTTGTTGGAGAGACCCACAGTGTCTCTCCAACGTACATACCCACCCACCTGGGAATCAGCACCAGAAGGACCCAATTTGCTTGTGGATAACAGAGGAAGTGACTGAAAAGCCAGCAGACAGCTGACCAAGTAGCATTGTTCCCTCTCAGATATGTTCCCCACATATAGCACCAGAACTCAGCGAAGTGGGTTCCCCTGCCCTGGTGAACACCTAAGGCTCCATTGATTACTACATAAGAGGTACGCTGAGACCAAAAAAATATGGCCCAGATGAAAGAACAGATCAAAGCTCCGGAAAAAATACAACTAAGCAATGAAGCAATGGCCAACCTATTAGATGCACAGTTCAAAAAACTGGTAATCAGGATGCTCACAGAAATGGTTGAGTATGGGCACAAAATAGAGGGAAAAGTGAAGGCTATGAAAAGTGAAATAAAGGAAAATGTACAGGGAACCAACAGTAATGGGAAGGAAACTGAGATTTAAATCAATGGTTTGGACCTGAAGGAAGAAATAAGCATTCAACCACAAAAGAATGAAGAAACAAGAATTCAAGAAATTGAGGAGAGGCTTAGGAACCTCTGGGACAACTTTAAATGTTCCAACATCCAAGTCATAGGGATGCCAAAAGGAGAAGAGGAAGAGCACAAAATGGAAAACTCTTGTCAACAAATAATGAAGAACTTCCCCAATCTGGCAAAGGAAATTGACTTCCAGGAAGTCCAGGAACCTGAGTCCCAAACACGTTGGACCCAAGGAACCACACACCAAGGCACATCATAATTACATTACTCAAGATTAAAGATAAGGAGAGAATCTTAAAAGCAGCAAGAGAAAGGAAGACAGTTACCTACAAAGGAGTTCCCACAAGACTATCAGCTGATTCCTCAAAAGAAACCTTGCAGGCAAGAAGGGACTGGAAAGAAGTATTCCAAGTCATGAAAGGCAAGGGCCTACATCCAAGATTACTGTATCCAGCAAAGCTATCATTTAGAATGGAAGGGCAGATAAAGTGCTCCCCAGATAGGGTCAAGTTAGAGGAGTTCATCATCACCAAGCCCTTATTATATGAAATGTTGAAGGGACTTATCTAAGAAAAAGAAGTTCAAAACTATGAACAGTAAAATGACAACAAACTCACAACTATCAACAACCAAACCTAAAAAAAACAAAAACAAAAATGAACTAAGCAAACAACCAAAACAGGAAGAGATTCCCAGAAATGGAAATCACATGGAGGGTCATCAGCAGGGAGGGGTAGGAGGGAAAATGGGGGAAAAGGTACATGGAATAAGAAGCATAAATGTTAGGTACATAATAGACAGGGGGAGGTTAAGAATAGTATGGGAAATGTAGAAGCCAAAGAACTTATATGTATGAGCTAAGGATATGAACTAAGGTGGGGGAATGCTGGTGGTAGGGGGGGTACAGGGTGGAGGGGAGTAAAAGGGAGAAAAAAAATGGGACAACTGTAGTAGCATAATCAATCAAATATATTTTTAAATTTGTAATTTTACTTTTTCATTCTAAATCTTTTTAGTGTGTACTTTTGAGTACACAGCATATCTCAATTCAGACGAGCCACACTTCAACTGCTCAACAGCCACACGTGACTAGTAGCTAGCATACAGTTCTTTACATTAAAGGTTAGAGAAAGAAATGTCATCTTTGTCCCCAATCCCATCTTGCTAGTAATTACATAGTATTTTTTTTAAGTTGAAAATTCCTTTCTCATTCATTATTTCATCTGATAGTTTATCTCACCTTGAAGGATGGATTAGATTTCAGGAGGTGGGGAAAATTGCCATCAAGAGGAAATACATGAGCAGAAGTAACAAAGAAGGAAAACAAGGGGTCTATTATGAAATTAGAAGTCAAGGTGATAAACCTGAGAAAATGTATCAGGGAGGCCTTCAATAGTCTCCAGACCATGGAGGCTGGGTGTTATTTGTCAGATTGTGGGGAGAAACCAAAGGTTTAAGCAGGAAAGAGGCAAGATGGATTAAACAGGCAGCTAAATATAGCATAAAAGGGAGCGGGAGAGGCTAGAGGTAGTTCATTAGGAAACCACTGCATTAAATCTCTGGTACTCAGAAGTTCCCCTCCTCTTTCCAACAGTGTTATATACAAAATATAATTATTTCTGAAATGTAATTTTCATTTTAGTTAAGGTGACTTAGTAACCTTTCTGAGATGAGACATGATGAGAACTTTAAAAAAAAGGTGCAGTGGCAGCCATTAGGAGGGTTCCACACAGAAAGAACAGCCAAGTACAAAGGCCTTGAAACAGCAAGGAGCTTGCCCAGATCAGGGGGACAGAAAGTAACCTACTGGATGGTACTGAGTAAATACACATCAGCACATAGTATGTGGTCCATATTTAATGAATGACAGAAAGGTAGCTTCTTACTCCTGCCACCTCTACAATACTGGCACGTAGTTGATAAGAAACAAGCAGAGAAGATTTACAATGTTTTTCAGTTGCTGCACAAGAGCAGATAAAAAACACCAATCACATCTGGTGAACCAAGAGCAGAAATATTGGTTTTAAAATGTGTCAACATAAGAAACCTACAAACCTGTAGAGATTTTTTTATGAGTTTATTTGAGCCAAACTGATGATAATTGCCAAGATGTAAAATCTCAACAGACTAAGAAAAACGCTCTGGAGAATGGCAGTTTTACTACTTATTTTATACATTAGAATCAAAGGAAAAAGACACAAGGATGGAAGGGAGTTACATGAAATCCACTGGTGGTAGATTAAGGCAGTGGGAGAAAGCAAAGCACAGAAATCTCTGGGTTGGATAAAAAGTAAAATGAAGAGACACACACTGCTTTCACTTTGGTGAGTACAGGATACTGTAGTTAAATTTACAGCACACAGAGATGGTATGTGGGGGGGGCTAAGGAAACGATGAGGGGTTCTGCGGTCTTCTGCTGTGGTTCGGAGGCTGTGCCCAGGAGGGTCTGGAAAAAGGGGATTGCTCTGACATCCCGAGGGCATGCTATTGCGGATGCAAACACAATCAACAGGCTCAGTTAAGGTGAAGATACCTTGTCAAGGAAGATACGAGCCAAGAACTTGACTACCCACTGTGACTCGCTTTTCTCGAGAAGTCTTAATTTCAGACAACCCTATGTAGTTGTAGGATAGTTAATAAACCAAGGCAGGGACGAGGAGGGAGACCTGTCTCACCTGTTGACTCAGCAGTCCTGAGCCAGGTCCAGTAAGATTGCCAGGTGTTCTGAACATCACAAGCAGTGATAGTGCAGGAGGCGGGGAGTCCTTGAGACACTGTTCTGGGAAAGGGAGCCTCTGTAGCAATTTCACGAAGACAAAGAGCCTTTACTACCTAAGAAAGCCTTTGTAGCTACACATTATCCCCAAGACTTAAAAGGGGGAGAAGGAAGGGGTACCTAAAAGCTAACTAAAGTATATAACCCCCGAACCTCAATAGTCAGGGTACTCAAATTAGCCAGGTGCCCACGTGTAGCCTCAGCTCAACTGCATAGAACAAACACTAACAATTTTATTTCCTCCATAAGTGGGGCATTCAGACTGGCCAGGTACCTGCTTGCAGATTTGTTTTGGTATAGATTCATAAATAAACTCGCTACCTCATTTCCACTATACGTGTTTGTCTCTGGTTTGAATTCACGTCTTGCAAGCAAGACAATAAACGAGGATCAAGCTGGGGGCTGGGGGTAGGGGGTAGGGGGTGACTCAGGCCTTCCCCCAGGCCTGTAAGGTCCATCATGCAGGCCTCCCCAGAGCTTGTCAGATTTAGTAGGCGGCCCCCTTTTCACCCACAAATGTATTCAATACGCCTAGTGGGTACCTGTTTGCTATTCCCAAAGACTTAACAACAAGGCTCCTTACAGCCTCAGCTCCGCACGTCCTCAAATAGCACCGCTTCTGGAAAATTCTAAAGAACTTCCTCGTGCCAGCGGTTCTCCAAGCCACTGCACTGGCAGCCTTGCCTCCCCAAACCCTGGGCTAGTCAGACACTTTAAAAGTGCTTCTCTTCCCGAGGGCGACGCAAGGAAGTTCCGCCAACTCAAGTCCTAAAGGAGACAGAACACCCGACGCCCACAGGATAACCGCCGAACATCACATCCGGCCACCTACCCGTCAGCCTCCCTCCACCCGTAGTCGCCGGCGTGACGAAGCAAAAACGCCAGTCGGGGGCGTGTCTCTCCCCAGCCAATGGGCTCTGCCCACTTCCCTCTTCCGTCACTGTGTTGTCTGTGGCGTTTGAGGGGGAGGCGTGCAGGTGGACACGGAACTCGGAAGGGGTTAGGCTGCTCAGTCGCTCCGGAGGCGGGGAGGAAGGAGCAAGATGGTTTACATCTCGAATGGTGAGTTGGCAGAAGGGGAACTGCTGACCTGGGAGGCCGTGTCTCGTGTTTTTTCCATCCTCGCCCGCCCGCCGGGCCTGGCTCCCGTCGCGTATTTGTGGACTTGGCGCCGCGCTGCCCGGCGGAGCGGGAGGCGAAGTCGCCCGGGCCTGCGGCGCATCAGCAGACCGTCCCTAAGCGGGTGGGCAAGGTCCGAGGTCTTCATCGTCCGTTGGGTCGGTGCCTGGCGTCGTTGTCTGATTGTGGGTCTCGCGAAAGTGGACTTTGTCTCCGGCGTCTGTGTCCTTAGCTCTTAAGCTTCACTCACTGTTTTAGCGTTATTCGCTTATCAACTTACCCAGTCTTTATGTAACAGCCCTATTAGAATATTCTGTTTTCCTTACTTTACGGATGGTGACTGAGGCGCAGATTAAATATATTGTCCAGCATAACAAAGATAGTTAATCCCTCAGTCCGGATTCGCATTGAGGTTGGCCGGCGTCAGCGTTCTTGCTGTTACTGCTGTTAACAAGTGTATTTTGCCTTTCTGCAACTTTGATCCAAGAGAATTAGCTACCCAGGAGAGGAAGGTAGCTAGTCATACGTGGAGTTTTTGCCCTGATGTCAGGAGGCACAAGAAGAAGCACCACTCCCTCTAGAGCAAGTTAATTTTTCCTGGAATAGAGAATCTGAGAAAAATTTATCCAGTGACTCCACAGACAATATGACTTGGTCAGAACAATGCCAGCACTGCCAGTTTGATTCAGAGGAAATAAATGCCTTGGTGCGATCTTAACAAGTAGGTCTTGGATGACTGGAACTAGGTGCTGGTTCTGTTTGAATCATCTGTTTATCTTTAGAGATAATTAAGATAGGTCAGTGGGAAGTCTTTGGCGGAGTGAAGACTTCTCATTACTTCTCATTACTTTGCTCTTCAAAGTTCACTCTCTTGTCTCCCCCTTAAAACTCTTTGAAACAGGTAGGTTGATTGACACATACAAAAATCAAAGTTTTATCTTCGTTTTGGCACTTGCAAACTTTGTGTTTTATCCTTTGTAGCTAAGGCTGGCAACTTCTATTTATGCATTAGTGAATGTTTCTTTGTGTCTGAAGTATCTTATTGTGCATGCATAATCGTATTTGATCCACATAAATAACGTAAAGGCCTTTAATTTCACTTATATAGTTGAGAAATGCCAGTTGCATCAAGCAACTTATTTCCCTCTAAGAGTGTTGGGAGGGAAGGTTTCTGCCTTCAGAAACTAGGAGGGAAAGTGCAGAAAGCAAATTAGAATGATGCAAGTGCATGTAATAGTCACCTTCGAATCACAGGGACAATTGATGGGTTCCCATTAGCTCTATTTTCTTAGCAGGACTATATTTATCAGCACTTCATAGTTGACATAACATTTCTCTTCACTGCCAAGTGACTTTTTCCCCAAACAATTTTATATGGTTAGAGAAGGAAAATCTCACATTGGCCAACAAAGCACAGCTAGTAAGAGGCAGAATCTATCACCCATGCTCTGTCTTTAAGTGTGGCCTTTTTTTCTCAGTAGCTGTATGTGTTAGATACACCTGAAAGTAAACTGGTCAAGAGGAAAAGTAAAAAGCATGGAGAAGTCCTTGGGAAAATGGAGAGGAGTGGTAGGTGACAGATGGCTCTTCTTCCAAAATATTCTGACCTCTGGATTTTCAAGGCTGAAACCCTACAGTACTAACTTTTCAGGTTGTAGCTTTTATTAAAGTGGTTTGAAAGATAGATCCTTTTTTGCTTAAGATAAAGCTGATATCTATCTATAGTTAGAATGAACAGCTTTTTACAGAAAAATAGTGGTAGTTTTAATGAACAAGCCAAATTATCTTCAGTACTTAAAGCACACAGACTCTTTGATTTTTAAAAATTTTATCGTAACTGATTCTAAAGATCTGTAAGAGTATGTGCAATCAGTCATTTTGTATAAACAAGAAGCTTTTCAAGTGGAAAGAAATGACTTGAACATTTTAGGAAAATGGAAGTGGTATGAGCATTCTTTTCTATTCACCAATTTGCTTCCTCAGAATATTTGAATAAGCAGATATTTATACACCTATGTTCATAGCAGCATTTTCATAGTAGAAACCCAAGTGTCCATCCACAGAAGAATGGATCAATACAATGCAGCACATACACACACACCAGGGAATACTAATCAGCTTTGAAAAAAGCAGGAACTTTTGACACATGCTACAACATGGGTGAACCTTGAGGACATTATCTAAGTGAAATAGCTGTTTATCAAAGTACAAGTATTGTATGTCCTCATAGGAGGTTCCGAGAGCAGTCATAGAGACAATTCATAGAGACAGAAAGTAGAATGGTGGTTCACAGGGGCTCAGGGAAAGGGGAAAATGGGAAGTTCGTGTTTAATGGGTACAGAGTTTCAGTTGGGAACCATGAAAAAGTTCTGGGGATGGATGGTGTGATAGTTGTACAACAGTGTGAATATGTTTAAGGCCATAGATCTGTACACCTCAAAACAATAAAAATGGTAGATATTTTTGTATATATTTTACCACAGTAAAGAGAGAGAGAGGGGAAATACTTGAATGAAGTATCACCCACCAAAACTACAAACTGTAGGAAAGCATTTGGTATATTAAAGGAATGACCCCTGGATCACAGAGCCTTACTTCCCCTGAACACTGTCTTAGAATGGTGTGCACGTAGCAGATCTCTCCTTTTGGTTTACTATTTAGAACAATGGACAAGTTGAAAACTGAATCTAGGATTGTTACCTGATTAAATGTAACTCCTCCTGTGTCAGGGCTTTGTAGCACTAATTAAGTTTCTTTATTCTCGTCTCTAGGGCAAGTGTTGGACAGCCGGAGTCAGTCCCCATGGAGATTATCTTTGATAACAGATTTCTTCTGGGGAATAGCTGAATTCGTCATTTTGTTGTAAGTATAGTAGTGCTCTTAATAGCCCTGGCTGGTACTTGAGTTGCCGGAAGTACATTAGGTACATGATGTTGCGTATCTTAAACAAGCTGCGCTTTCCTGAGCAGTTTTCTATTTTATTTTTTTTTAATTAATAGCTGTATTAAGAGAAATGAAGGCTTCTGTAGTGATAAAGCTGTCACCAGACATCTCATCGTTATGAATATGATAGTTAAGTTGGTAAGCTTGCCCAACACCTTCATCTTGGTGGAAATCATATCAACCTGCAGCTAGGGAGCCAGGCTTGCCCATTCTAGTGCCAAATGACAGCGCCTCACTTCGTCTGTTCTCCCCAGCTTTAGTGTATATGTGCAGATTTTATTGAGTATTATACAGCAGAACAAGGGGAATTAGATCTTGATTAGAAAAGTGTTTTGTTTTTTATTTTTAATGAAGGGCTAGAATCAATACAGAGGAGACAAAAATTTAAACTTTACCATAATTTTAAGTAGTTCTTAGTTAAATGTATTTTTTGGCCTTTCACCTGCTGTTTGTTTTATGAAAATTGTTGATCAACTACTAACAAGTCTTATCCTAAGTTTGAATATATATTTGAGTGTCTCATGGATAGGAACTATAGGGATGCAGAGATATAGAAAATAGTCCTTTTGTTGACTTTACTATCAGTAAATATCTTTATATTATAAGGGGCAGTGGGTGAGCATGATTGTGGCAGGTGGAAATCAGAGGAAGTTATTCCAGGTGGAAGAAACACAGAAAGGTAGCAGAGACATTTGAATATCAGCCTGTGATCTTTATACTTAATTTGATTATTGCTCTGGTTTAGGAAGATTAATCTGATGGCTGCATGTGGCATAAATTAGAAAAGGTAAAATGGAAGAGACAGCTCCATAGAAAAATAACCACAGGGGACAAGAGAGGCCTGAAATTAAGGTACCCAGTGCAGAACTTTACAGTTTTACAAATTTTACCAACCCTGTATTCATTAAAATACTGTTTTAACTTAGTTAAATTCTTCCTCCTTCACAAATAAAATTCATTTAAATGGATTCCCAGAAGGTCTGTGCCTCTGGCACACCACCCTCAGCCCCTCCCTCTCCAAGGTAATGTTAGTTAGGTAGGCTCTTGGGGCCTGACAGCTGATACAGAGTAAAGGAAGAAAGTTGGGTTGACTGTTTAGGAGAATTATCAGCAAATAAGAAAGGTAAGGAAGGGCAGCTTTGGCACAGAACATAGCACACTCTGTTTAGACATGTGCTTGCTTTAGATGGTGTTGCCCAGATGGCTGCGAGAAATGTGGGTTTGGAGCTAAATCAGTTCATCTGTTCTCTCACCAGAGATGATAGTTGAAACCATGAAATGCATTTTATAATACTGAAAGTGGTTCTTCTGTTGTTTTCTGCCCCTTGTTTCAGTTTCAAAACTCTGCTTCAACAAGATGTGAAAAAGAAAAGAGGCTACGGAAACTCATCTGATTCCAGATATGATGATGGAAGAGGGTATAGCTTTTTTTTTTTTTTTAATTATTTGTATTTTTACAGAGGGGGAGGGAGAAAGAGAGGGAGAGAAACATCAATGTGTGGTTGCCTCTCGAGCGCCCCCCACTGGGTACCTGGCCTGCAACCCAGGTATGTGCCCCGACTGGCAATTGAACTAGCCACCCCCTGGTTCACAGGCTGGCACTCAATCCACTGAGCCACAACAGCCAGGGTGGGTATAGTTTTTTGAATTGAAGTAACCCCCTGTATATTTTAATTAAACTACAGATATATAGATGGATAGATAAATAGATAGGCTCATGGAAATTAAAGGTTTAAATTCTATTTCACAGAGTTAATGCATTACTATAAATTAAGGTGCCTCTGATTTGATAACTACAATCAACCTGACAAAGCTAAAATGTGCATTGTATATCCTATGGGAAATATCTAAATTAGAGGATGAAAACTGAGAGCCATCATTGAAATCTACAGATTTCACTTTAGAATCTAGATTTCCACTGCTAATGAAAAACTCAAAAAAGATCAAGCAGAGTGAGTTAGGCTTGTGTTTCCATGTGTTAAAAATCAGATAGCTTTGAGTTTTAGTTGGGCATTTACAGGAGGTGTTGTTCAGTTCATCACAGTCCTGCCTGATTCACTTTCCTCATGTACTTTTTGTGTCTGGTCCCTAAAAAGGTTTGAATTTTTACCTAAATGGTGTTTTAAATAAAGAAGAGGGTCTATTTGAGTGTAAAAGGAACCCATTGAAGATGTCTACTAAACAGTAGAAATTAACTTTTTCTTTCATCAGGCCCCCAGGAAACCCCCCCAGAAGAATGGGTCGAATTAATCATCTGCATGGTCCCAGTCCTCCCCCAATGGCTGGTGGATGAGGAAGGTAACTTAAATTTGAAATTATTCTGCAGGAATTTTATTTTGTAAATGCCTTCCTAGGAAGTTCTTCAGGAAAACAGAAGTAGCCCAGCATTTTGAATTACTCAGACATTATTTAGAAAAATATTTCTATCCTAATCCTTGAAAAGTCCATTAGCTTTATTATCAAAATGTCTTTTAAAGAGGTTTATAACTTGTGGTGATTGTTAGATTTTTTTCATACCGATCTAAATAACTAGCAACTAATTATTATAACATTTTCTTTTAGGTAAATGTCTGCTCTAAGAAGCAGACAACTGGACGTGCACATTCATAACAGAAAGAAACCATCGAGTAGTGGAGGGCTGACCATGCTGCACAAGTAGATGAATGTGTGCGTCTAAACAAGAACTGCTCTGTGTCCTCACAGACAAATGAGGTCGTGTTGGGAATTCTCTTGCAGGGATCTGGCATGACTGACATGCAGTTCTATAAATACACGTTTGTCTCATTAACTTTTTGTATAGTTTATGAAAGTATTAATATAGTTTTAATAAGTAAATATTTTTAGGTTACAAAAGTGACTTCTCATCTTTATATAATTAAAACTCTGAATTTGAAGAAAATTAAAAGACTGTATTTAGTACTGTTAGTGTCGCCTTTTTCAACTTCTGAAAGTATTCATTGTTAATTTGTCCTCACTTATAAATAAATCACATTGTATTTATTTCAGTATATGCATATAATATCTGTGGTTTTGAATTAATTTGTATCGTGAAATGTATTTGTCCCATGAGTCTTTAATACAAGATGTTTGATTTACTGTCATATATAATTACCAGGGTATTTATAAAGCCATAACCAACAAAACTGAGCTACAAAATGAAGATTTGCTAGGGGGTCTGTAAATATATGGACTTCAATGCTATCTTGACAAATGTGAAATCTAAATGGTTATTTTGCCTTTAATTCCCCTCTGAATGCTGGTAACTAACATTCTTTCACCAAAATGGAAGCTTTATGAAATTAGAGATTTTGTCCTTCACCCCAATACTTTGAGCAGTGACAACATGTAATAGGCACTGAAATATTTACTGTCACAATGAATAATACAGATAATTCTACTTCCAGTGTTTAACAGGCTTTGAAACCAAAGTGTTGAGTTAAAAGCATTTTTATATCCATTTATAAGTATGGGGATGGTGTCAAAGTGACATTTTCTGAAGTCACGAAAGTGGGGGTTCATCAAGAATTCCATTTTGGACACACTTAAATTTGCAATGCCTTGTCAACATCCATGGAGAGATACCAGATATATTGATCCGGATCTCAGGGAGAGGTCCACGCTGGAAGTATGTATTTGGGAGTTACCTTTAAAGCTATGAAACTGGGTAAAGTCAAACAAAAAGTGTGTAAAGAGGACACCTAGCACCAGAGAACCCTAACATTGGGCTGGACTGAGCAGGACCAGTGAAATAAGAGAACTAGTGTATGTAAGGTGTCTGGGAATCCAGGACAGATAGGTGTGAGGACGAAATGAGATGCTGGTTATTGGCTGGTCCATCAAAGCGCCCAAAACAAATGAAGTACCTGATATTGCTGGCATGCTATAGCCAAGACTTATGCGTAGCACGATCCACTTAATCCACACATTCCTGCTTCCTCACAAACCCCACCCCCAGCAGAAGGTTCCGCCCTTCTGTTTCCGGAGTTCTCTGGCACAACTCTCTGTCGGCCATCTTTACTGTGGGCAGCCAGCCTGGAGACTGCGATTGCGCTGGGAACCTTCTGTTCCGGAGTGTGTGGTGCGGGTGGAGGCTAAGGGTACCTGGGGGTCTGCAGCAACGATGACCCAGGCGGAAAAGGGAGACACGGAGAACGGGAAGGAGAAGGGCGGAGAGAAGGAAAAGGAGCAGCGTGGCGTGAAGCGGCCCATCGTACCTGCCCTGGTGCCGGAGTCGCTGCAGGAGGTTAGGTGCTAAGGGTGAGGCTCGGGTGGAGCTCGGTGAGGGTCCTGCACCCTGGCCTCGGACCTCCGCATTCCGGTCTGAGGAGGAAGTGGAGGCCAACGGAAGGCTTGGGGCCCCCCATGAGTCTTTAATACAAGATGTTTGATTTACTGCCATATATAATTACCAGGGTATTTATAAAGCCATAACCAACATAACCTGGTGGTGTACGGGCTGCTCATTCCCTCCCACGTTGTTGCAAGCCGGGTGAGGACTGCGTCCCCCCGTCCTTCCCCTCCGCCTCTGTGGGAGCCCCAGGTTCCCCGGCTTTGAAACGAGGGCTGGGCTGTTTCAAATATGTGAGGTTTTAGTGGTGGCACGTAGAGTTTAGCACCGGGCCTGGCTCACTGGGAGTATCTGCGGATATTTATTTGGTAAGGGATAGTTAGAGGTTCCTGCCTTTTTCTTTGTTAAGGAAATCTCAGGTAGTGGAATGAAGAGTAGACATTTGTCTAAATAGACATTGGGTGCATGTGTGTGTCAAAAACAACAAGATTAAGTCATACCGGAAAAATTATTTGCAGTACATGGTGGGCAAAGGGCCTTTATATGTAATATTATGAATACTCAGTGAAGAAAATACAAGCATTCCCATAGGAAAATGGACAAAGGTAATGTAAAATTCACAACAGAAATCAGGAGATGTTTAAATGCTCAGAATTTCTTGTTGGACATTTCTGAGGTAGGTTCCTGGTAGACGTGTTAAGTATATGCCAAACTGGCCAGGCAGCTCTAAAGTACATACCTTACAGTTCCTGGCACATGGTAAGCCCTCGGGGTGGTTATTATGTTGCACAGGGGTCAGTTCCTCCACTTAACTAGTTGAGGGGCAGACTGAATGGCCTGTGAGGGCTTCCTGGTTCCCACCTTCTAGGGTTATCCCACCCTGAGGGTGAGGCTGGGAGGAGTGCTGGGGGTGGGGCCATTGGTATAAGAACATGGTGTGGGATCCGCTAGTGGAGAGGACCAAAAGGCAGTGTTGGGCACACACAGCAGGTACCTCCTCCAGCCCCAATGGTCTGGGATGGTTTCTTCAGAGGAGGTGACATCTGGACTAAGCTGAAGGAGGATTAAAAGGTAGGTAGGGGGAAGGGAAATCTCAAGGAAGGAGAGCACAGCAGGAAAGAGAACTAGGTTAAGAGGATATGCAGTGTTGGAGATCAGGATGTTTGGAATGGAGGGAGTAAGGGAGCAGCAGATAAGACTGGAGATCTTAGCAGGGGCCATATGAAGGTCCTGTAAGCCAGAGAGTCTGACCAGCCAGTTCTGAAGGCAACAGCGAACTTTAGAAGATCCAGCCAGACTCTGAGCTTGTGATTGCTTATTAACTTGCTTAATCTTCACAATTATTCTATGAGGTAGGAACTTCATCCAGAGCAAAGAAGTGGCACAGTCTGAATTTGAAGCCAGGTGTGTGAATCCAGAGCCTGGGTCCTTAATCACTGTAGCAACATTTCCTTAACTTCAGTCAGTTGTGTAACACTCTGGTTTTCCATGGCCTCTGCAGCACATGTACCTGTATCTCATCTTAAACAATAATATCCAGGAAATGGTATGTGCGATGTACTGACCAAAAAAGAAGTGGTTCTAGACTAAGACTAGAGAAGTAGGCAGGGCCTTGCTCTTAGAGGTCTGGACTTTAACTATTGGCCAAGTACAGAAATATTTTGAACAGAAACATGCCAATAAGACCCAACTGTAGCTTCAAGGACAGGACAGAATAGGTGCTAGCTAAGGAGTCAGGCTGGCATGGTGTTTCTTAACAAAGGGATCCTGTTGTCAAAGGGATTCTTGAGTCCCTTTTTCCTTCCCCCACTCCCTACTGAAACGGTGGGTCCCTCAACAAGTTTACAGGGTAAAGGTTCCCCGAGTGATTCAGATTATATTCTGCCCTCTTGAGAATTTCAGATCTAAAACAATTATCATCTCAAAGTACAGTTTGCAATCATCCACTGTCCTGATTTGCACTACTTTGTCAGGCCCTTGTTCATCATCTCCCAAGAATGGATTGTGAAGTGCAGTGAAGTTTTCTGACTTAGGAGGATAGAATTGTGAACTCTGGCCAGTCTCTAGCCAGATTAGGTGAATGGCACAGAATCAACAATAGTAAAGTGTAGTGTTTTTTTAAAAAGTAACCAAAATATAGTTTATGCACACACTTGGGAAGTGGTTGGTGTATAAAGCCTTACTTTCCAGTATTGCAAAGTAATAATTGTACTTTTACATTAATGTTTTCCATTAGCTGTTGAACCAGTGGGTTTAAACCTGAGTGATCATGCTAATTACCTCAGGAGCTTTTGAAAACTGGATTCCTAGGCTCTCTCTTTGGAGACTCTGAGTTGCAGAATTTGTAGGGAAAGCTTAGGGCCATTTTTTTTTTTACAACTATCTTTAGGTGATTCCAGTTTTGGGAACCCAGCACTCCACTAGTCATGGTATTCCCCACATTCTTATTCCTTGTTTAACTGTCTTCCCTAGTAAACAAAAAGTTCTCTGATTTTTGGGACTTTGTCTTGGTTATCATTATACTCACAGTACCTGGCACAGAAATGCCCAAAAGGTTAATTTGCATTGAGTAAATACGGTTCTTTTCATTTAAACAAATATTTGTTGGACTATGTACTATGAGTTAGATCGTGGGAACACGGAACTATAAAATGAGTTTGTATTCAGGTAGAGAGCAGTAATTGGATACTTCTCAAGGAACTCCCCTTACTAAATTATTTTGAAACCTTTGGGTATAATGACCATTATAGGAAACTAACTTCTTAGTCTATCCTGTTACCTATATGTTATTTAACTTGTTACCTGCATATTACTTACTAAGGCCGCACTCCTGTTTTATATTTGCAGCAAATCCAGAGCAACTTCAT
Organism: Desmodus rotundus; assembly: GCF_022682495.2. Taxonomy (NCBI): domain Eukaryota; kingdom Metazoa; phylum Chordata; class Mammalia; order Chiroptera; family Phyllostomidae; genus Desmodus; species Desmodus rotundus. Next base: position 89,108,415 of record NC_071394.1, read on the forward strand.
TGTTGTCATACATCCAGGTTCAACAACTTTAAGGATTGGTCGAGCCACAGACACACTTCCTGCCAGCATTCCTCATGTCATTGCACGAAGACACAAACAACAAGGGCAGCCCCTGTACAAGGACAACTGGCTCCTAAGGGAGGGACTAAATGTAAGTCGGAAATGGAGGGCCTGGAGAGAAATCCCAAGATTGTTTCTTTGGGAAGACTTAGACATGCAAGTCTATGCAATCAGCTTGAATAAACATCTTCATAGCCTTGTGTTTTTAAATAATAGCACCAGCCCTGGCTGGTGTGGCTCAGTGGATTCCTGTGAACCAAAAGGTCGCTGATTTGTTTCTCAGTTAGGGTGTATTCCTGGGTTGCAGGCCAGGTTCCCCATTGAGGGCATGCAAGAGGCAACTGATCAGTGTTTCTCTCAGGCACTCATGCTTCTCTTCCTCTCTTTGTCCCCCTCTTCCCCTCTCTCTAGTAAATAAAGTAAATAAATAAATAAAGTAAACAAAGTAAATAAATAAAAATAAATTATTTTTAAAATAATAGAATAATAGCATTATTCAGGGTTACAAATAATCATTTTTCATCAGAACTAGCAATTTTATACTGTAAGTAAATAATTGTAATAAAAGTAAATTTAATTTTTTTAACCCACCAGGGTGAACTGGGTATTGATGAATGTGATTTTTAATGGAAGGTACAGAATTATCACTCACTTAAGATGATACATTCTGGTCTCTATTAACTGACTTCTGTTTTTTCTCTTCCAGATACTTAAGAGTTTAAAATAAACTCATATTTTTACTTGATAAGCAAATTGAATTTTTACAATAAGCACTTAATGCAATCTTAAGTCAAATCATAATGTAAAGGCATAAATATATATATTTTTAAAGATTTTATTTATTTATTTTTAGAGAAGGGAAAGGAGGGAGATAGAGAGGGAGAGAAACATCAGTGTGTGGTTGCCTCTCATGCTTTCCCTACTGGGGACCTGGCCTGCAACCCAGGCATGTGCCATGACTGGGAATTGAACCAACAACCCTTTGGTTTTCAGGCCAGTGCTCAGTCCACTGAGCCACACCAGCCTGGGCAAAAAAATGTATTTCTTTATGGTAAACATTTCCTTTTCCTATTTTGCAAATGGTAATTATAAGGAAAAATTTTTTTATGATAGGTGGTAATACATATATTACATTGTAATTCACTTTTAAGTTTTAAATCAAGGATATTTTTAGGAACTTCATTCTCTGTAATTCTGACAGTAAGCCTTAGGGTTCCATTTTTTAATTCTTACAATTCTACTTTAGAGAATAAAAATTGAAAGAAAGTAAAATAACTTCACATAAAAATTTATGGATATATTTTTTGCAGTATCAAAATTACTTGAACACTTGTTGATTAAGTAAAATAACACATGAGGGACTCTAACACTGTTACAAAGTCGTAAACATGAAAATGACGTAAATCTGTGAGAGCATCTCTGAAATACTTTGTAAATGTAAAAGCAGCTATGCTCTGCCTAGTGCTGTGAAAATTTTTTGTGAACCCAAAGCCACTCAAAGTTACAGATTTTTTCAAATACCTGCTTTATAGTGAGGATTCTTTTATGACTTTTTAAATTTATAAATCATAAAAAGATTACTTTGAATTCTGGAGATTAATACATATGTTAGAGATTAAGGAAACACTACCTGTTGACAAGGGAGCGTTTCCCAGGGCTGCATTAGTTGTTTGCCAGACTGCCTTCTCTTTTCACTCAGTTCTTTGCACTGCTCATCTTTAATTCTATTTTCTAGAAACCTGAAAGTAATGAACAAAGACAAAATGGTCTTAAAATGGTGGATCAAGCGATATGGTCTAAAAAGATGTCAAATGGTACAAGACGGATTCCTGTGTCCCCTGAACAGGTTCGACCTCAACTCTTCAGATTTACTCTTTCAGCACAGCCATTATATCATAATGCCATTCATGTGCTCTACCTATTTAATTATGCAAATGCAAGAAGGGATTTTCTTTAAAAAGGAAGAAAAACCATTCATAATCACCTGTGGTGTCCCTGAATCAGTGTCACAAATGCTTAGGCAAGCCAAATAATTTATAATGTGGTGTTTCTTACCACAAGTTGATAAGATTTATGGTTTACTTGAGAGTCTTCAGTGTATAATTCTAGGACCTTGGTGGGAAGCGGTATTCTTACCACATTTGTTTTTTCGATGTGCTAAGCCAATAATAATTAGGGATGCCTGGGAGTTGATGTAAATTTTGTATTCAGCTTTAGGTAGAAGGCAGTATTAATTTTGGACTGGCTGTGAATCACAGCCCTACGTACTAAAAATCAAGACTGTGGAAAAGGCAAGAGAATCTTTTTGTTACCAGTCAGTATTTCCCCAGATATCTTGTCTTTGTGAAAAAATTTGCCACTGTATCTGGTTCTGAGGGAAAGGAGAAAAGAGGACTCACATTACACTAACCCCTTCTTTTCCCTTGTGTAAATTCAAAGAATATGTGGTGTGCTTGTGTTTCAGGCACGTTCCTACAACAAGCAGATACGACCTGCAATTTTAGATCACTGTTCGGGAAATAAATGGACAAACACATCTCATCACCCTGAGTTTTTGGTAGGAGAAGAGGTAGGAAACTTCTTTATAATGAAATGGAAGAAGAAAACCTGGTCCTAATTCTAAAATTCATTTACTTTGCCGTCCAATTGCAGTTTCCACGCATTCGGTAATCCTGTTCTGAGGACCAGGTAGTCAGACTGGTTCCTGAAGTATTAGATCCTCCACCCTCACCATTTAGAATGTTCAGCAAGTGTTACTGATAATTTCGAGCCTTAGAGTTTTGAACTTGAATTCAGAAAACCCTGAGAGAAGAGTTTTAACAACATGCTCATCTCCCCATCTTTTCTAGGCCTTGTATGTTAACCCATTGGACTGTTACAATATTCACTGGCCTATTAGAAGAGGTCAGTTAAATATTCACCCGGGACCTGGGGGCTCCCTCACAGCTGTTCTGGCAGATATTGAAGTAATATGGTCTCATGCAATACAAAAATACTTGGAAATTCCATTGAAAGATTTAAAGGTAAGCTCACATTCCCAGTTACTTGGATAATCTTTCAGAATCTTGTTCAATAAAAGTACACATTACTGAGTTGTTTATGATACAGGGTCTTTGAAGCATTCTCGGCCTTAGGTGTTGGGGGTATCTTTGCTGAGTTCTCCTTTAATGCTTTGTCTTTTTCTTGTTCGGTTTGTTTCTTTGGTGTCCTGCTCTGCAGGCAGCAAGTGCTCTTGTTTGTGCCTTCTCTCTGGACCTTTTCAGACACATCAGTTTTATTTTTATTTCACAAGTGTTAAATAATTCAAAGAAAAAGAAAAAATGTCAACGTTCTCTGTTTTCTCATAAAACCCCAAAGATAGCAGAGAGTTTTGAGCTTTTACTCTAGGCCTCTGACCATTGCTTCTGTTGCTTTAAAGTGTGAAATTTACTTTGACCTGACGTTAGTGTTAACCATTTCATCCTTTTTCTTTGTTCTTCTCTTTAGTATTATAGATGCATCTTGTTAATTCCTGATATCTATACTAAACAGCATGTGAAAGAATTAGTGAATATGATCCTAATGAAGATGGGTTTTTCAGGTATGTCCAGTATTCCAGCGAAACCTATTTGAAATGAGATTTTTCCTTTTTTACTGACAAAGTTAATCCAGTTCACTGCTTTATTGGAATGCTGATTTGAGAGAGTCAGCAGTGGGTGAATATCTGCCCAGAGGTTCCTAGACTTTAGTTGATTATTTGTCTTCAGAGAGTTACTGCTCTGCAGCTGATTGCTCTTCTACCTTTTGTTTTTTAGGAATTGTGGTCCATCAGGAGTCTGTGTGCGCCACTTTTGGAAGTGGTTTAAGCAGCACGTGTATTGTAGATGTTGGGGACCAGAAGACAAGTGTGTGCTGTGTGGAGGATGGGGTCTCCCATCGGAATACTCGGTAAGGGACTTGGGAGGCGTCATTCCCTATCCCTCTCCCCTCACGGTCTGTTCAACTATAAAGCATCACAAGTTAGAAAGAAATCACTTACAAGGAATTATATATTCAAATTTTGCATAAGACACCAGCAAGATTGTAGAAGAGCAACTTCTGGCAAGGCTATGCACAACCAATTTTCTTCTTTCCTTTGGAACTCCAATAAGTTCACGTCAGCAGCTCCTGAAAGTCCTAGAGTGTGCTGTGCTGTCCCACGGAGGAAGCATATAGGTTAGCTCTGTGTCTCCTGCTGTGGGCTGGCCTGGAGATGCCGACCATGCACAGCAAAGCTTGATTTTGGCAAGTCTCATAGGAGAAAATAGGTTTTCGGGTTTGAGTTCTCTAGCTAGCATTTCAAGTATTTGCTTTTCTTTCATAAGAAATACACCATGAGTATTTATGGTGTTCAATGAGTAACTTTATGGTGAACAAATGTCTGTCACCACTGACAGAAAAGTTATAAAATAACTCTCAGAAGCAGGTTTGTTGCTCGTCCTTCCTGAGACTAGCGCAACTCAGGTAAGCACACTCAGGTAGTGCACACGCGGCCTCTGTGCAGCACTTTGTACTCCCAGGATGGCTTCTTCAGGATGCTTTAATTCTCCGTGTCCCTTACATTAGGTAGTTTGAATCTTAAGGTACGGAATCAAATTTAAAAGAGGTCCCAGTGAGTCCATGAGAAAGGTTAATCCCAAGTTACAATGCATTCTACAACCCAGAATGAGTTATTTTGGCTCACCCATTGTTTGTATTGTGTGATGCCAGTGGTTGCCAAGGTATGGAGAAAACACCGGATTCAGGTCTCCAACCACTAAAATAATGTGGCGGCGGTCTTTCTAAATTGCAGACGTGTTCAATTAGTGGGTAGTATCCTCTCAGATTTCTCCCAGAAGTTTGTCTTACGGTGTCAGCTTTATATGCCAGAGAATGTACACAGGCAGACAGCTGTCAAATGGTACTGACTTGGAAATGAACTGGATTTAATAGTGTGTTTTCTGTTTCTTGGATACTTTTTGCAGACAGTATGACTGCTTCTAGGTGCCTTACCGCTGGTTTATTCTAGAGTTCCCTTTCTGTCTCCCATCCATCCATCTGTTCTTTCTTTAATGTATTCCTATCACAAACATTTCTTGAATCTTGGTGTTTCACTGTGCCTGACTGAGTTTTTGAATCACTCTTTACACCTTTTTAACTGACATATTACCCATCTGCTTTTTCTCTTAACTCTAGCCTCTGCCTGGCATATGGAGGATCTGATGTATCAAGATGTTTTTACTGGTTGATGCAACGAGCTGGGTTCCCTTACAGAGAATGCCAGTTAACGAATAAAATGGATTGCCTTCTTCTGCAGCACCTGAAAGAAACTTTTTGTCATTTAGATCAGGTGGGAGCAAAATCAAAATTGACTACTTTTGTTTTCAGAAAAACTTTAACAGTATCATGCTACCCTTTCAACCTAAGCTGATAAAGCCTCGAAGCTGAAGCCCGTAAGGAGTGTGAGTTTTTAGGTGAGGTCAAAGCTGTGTAGATGTGTCTCTGGCTCTGGAAAAAAGCTTTCTTTTTTTTTTTTTTTTTTTTTTAAAGAGAGTTTAGCAAACCTCTCTCTCTGTAGGCTCTGGTCATTCTGATAAAGGATGAAAATAACCCTGTAGGGGTGATGAATAATAGCAGGTAAAACATATGCATAAACATTTAATAAAATGGTATCATTTGAAGCACTTTCTTAGTATTGTGAACAGTCAACATTTAATCATTGCTATATCTGGATTGCTACCGTTTTATACTCTTAGATCTTTTTTTCACCTTTTCAAGTAGTATAGTTCTGAATAAAAAAATTTTTAAGAGATATAAGACTAGGTAACATTCCTCAGTTATTGAGAGCATTTGCTTATTGATTTGGGTCGTTGTATTTATTAGTATTTATCAATAATGAAGAAAACAAAAAATGCAGATGGTGGATATTTCACAAATGTTAAAAAGAAAGCAAGTTAACATTGAACTCTTAATTTAAGTTTTAGTGGGTGTGGTAGAAAGTTGTAGGGCAGCCTTGTTATAGGTGAGGTTTAGGTGGTAGGGAGGCTTAATTGTAATCCGAGGAGTTTACATGCACTTTCACTGATTCACTGACAGCATCTTTTCCTGGAATCAGGACATCTCTGGGCTTCAGGACCATGAGTTTCAGATTCGACATCCAGATGCCCCTGCCCTGCTTTACCAGTTTCGATTAGGAGATGAAAAACTCCAGGTAACTTGGGTGTGTATTTTCATGAGTAGAAAGAAAGCCAGTCAGGCTCAGACTGAGAGACTGTTTACCTGCTGGAAACCTCATGAGGTCAGAATGTGAACTGGTTGGAGATTATTCACTAACCCAAATTAGAACAGATCTGAGGACCGTCTTTGCAATTAGCCACTATGTGGTTAGTCATCTAGAGAGAGGCTCCATTCTTATTAGGTAACTATAAAGTAGGTTACTATGTACTGTGCATTTACTTTGAGAGTCTCTGGTGTCATATCACACTCCAGTTAGATGATAAATGAGTTTTCTGGCCTATCTGCACTAAAGAAATAATGCTACTCCCCCCAAAAAGAACACTATATAGTCTAAGTTTTAGGATCTAATTGGTCAGTTTTGCTTTTTGGAAGAACAAAATTTAACAGGTCAGTTTTTTCAAGACACAGTATCCTGGGTTGACCATTCTTGTCCTTCCATGCACAGGCTCCAATGGCTTTGTTTTATCCATCAACCTTTGGAATTGTTGGACAAAAAATGACGACTCTGCAGCACAGATCGCAGGGCGATCCCGAAGATCCTCATGATGAACATTACCTGCTGGTGACCCAGAGCAAGCAGGAGCAGGTCTGCGGGGTTCCGGTGCGCGGGCAGGCAGTTTTCTCCCTGCAGGAGAGGTTTGCCCGAGACTAATGGACCACTGCAGTCACTGCCCTCTGGCAGCATCCTAAAGCCGATACTGTTTTCATGTTTATTTTTTCTAAGATTTTATTTCTTTATTTTTAGAGAGGGGAATGGAGGGAGGAAGAGTGTGTGGTTGCCTCTCATGAGCCCCCCACTGGAGACCTGGCGCACACCCCAGGCGTGTGCCCTGACTGGGAATCAAACCAGCTACCCTTTGGTTCGCAGGTTGGCACTCAGTCCCCTGAGCCACGCCAGCCAGGACTGACACTGTTTTTAGAACTTTAGGTAGAGTCTAAATTTGAAATCTGGATGACAGATTTTTTTGTTCAGAAGGCATTCATCCAATTCTCAGAATACCAGTCCACACATTTAAAGGTTAAATTAATGGAATTACTTTTGAATATTCATCATAGTAAACATTTTCAGTCACATTTCACCTGTATTTAATTACAACATAGGAGAGGTGTGTGGCACAGGCAAAGAGCTAAATGTCTTTGTGCAGTGCTGATCCCAGTATCAGGAAGCCTGATACAGGGGCAAGCTATCATCTGCTAATAGAACAGCAGCTCATGGTGGAGGGAGGAGGGCTCTAAGTCGTTTCTAGTCCTCTTCCCTGTCCCAAAGCGGGTCACAAAGTGATTAGAAAAGGTCTGAAAATGAGGATTTCGTAACAGTCACTGGCTCAAGAATTCCACTAAAATACTCCACTTACAACCTCAGTTCAAGGGAAGAAAAGCTTGTTGTCTACACTGACATCTCAATTGTAAATCCCAGCCCGTAATAGTAAGGTTCTGAGACTCGCCCTGCCTGCCCGGGACCCCTTTAGAATTGTCAGTGCACCCTCCTCTTCTGTCCATCACCCCTCACTCCCAAGTGGGCGGTTGCACACTCTGGTGTATTTCCTCTCTGCACCACACCTCAGGTTTTTTGGTTTTTTGGTTTTTGGCTTTTTTGGGCAGGGGAAGGTTACCCCCTCAGGCCTTAGTGTATAGTAGTATATGAGGGGAGGACCCCCAAAATAATAATTTATTTATAAAAAATTGTGTATTCTTACATGTTTATACTTCAGTCACCTTCACAGTACTCTCCATTTGATGCAATACACCTATCAAGACTTTTTTTTCCACTGCTCAAAACAGTTTCTGAACTTGTCGATTTTCATGCCTTTTTGTGTTTCTGCCATTTTTTGTTTCACTTTTTCCATATCCGCATCGACAAAACATTTCCCTTTGAGGATTTTTTTCATCAGAGAAACAAAGTTGGCTCAGGGCGAGATCAGGTGAACAGGGAGGGTGGGGTACGGGGGTCATGATGTATTTTGTCAAAAACTGCTGACACTCAGCGCGGTGTGGGCAGGTGCGCTCGTGAATCATCCATCATGAAAGGGGCAAACGTGTTGAAAGAGTTTTCACAAAAATCCACTGAAGCTAAATGCAGACTCTTGCAGCACCACCAGCTGGCACATTGATACAGATGGGTTCCTGAAACACTCACCAGGTGGGGACACCTGTACCCCAAGGGGTCCCCCTCATCTAGTGGCAGGAGGTCTAGCCAGAGAACATCGACAGTGTTCTGTCATAATCATACCACCTACTTGATTGTCCTTTTCATTGATTTAAAGTCTGCAAAAGCTACTGCTGACCGAAAGTCTGCATCCAAACCCATTGGATTTGAAGGGGATCTTCGTGGGCAGTCCTCTGATCTTCCAGAAAGACTCCATTCCCAGGAGGTGGATTTGGGATCCTCCCAGGGAGACTGTCTGATGGCTGGCAACGACTCTGAGGAGGCCCTCACCGCTCTGATGTCAAGGAAGACTGCCATCTCGCTGTTTGAAGGGAAAGCTCTGGGCCTGGATAAAGCCATCCTTCACAGCATAGACTGCTGTTGTAAGCACATTGGGGGAAGCTGGGAGAGGCAGTTAAATGAATGGGGTCAAGCTAGGGTGTGGTTGTGCAGTGCTACGTAACACACTCATTCAGAAACAGTCCAGCACCTGCCCTGTGCTTGCATTGTTGCGTTTGGGCATTGGTTCCTGGCCTTGTTGGAGGAGACCAAAATAAGGCAAATTATCGCACAAATGTGAAATTATAACTGGCAGGTACAACAAAATTGAACTAAACGGTGCTGATTGAGGGGGTTTAATAAGGGATTTTTACTCTCTAGGGGGAGTTGTGGAGGGTGGAAGTCAGGAAAGGCTTCCTTGGGGAAGAGCCATTTGGGAGAGATCTGGGCAGTGGGTGGCATTTCAGGCTGGGTGAGGGCCGGAGTGGCTAGGACACAGGATGTGAGGATGAAGCTAGAGAAATGAGTACACCCTGCTCTGGACTTTTTAGGCCCCCTTAGAGATTTTGTTCATGCTCCAAGTAGCAGGGTAGGGACAGCAACCTGCTCACGTTTGTGTTGGCAAGGTTCCCCTGCCTGCGCTGTTGAGGAGGGGTTGGAGAGAGAGCCTTGGGAAGGCTCTTGCAGTTACCCAAGCAAGAGATGACGTTGGTTTGCCTTAGGGTGGTGGTGCGTATGGAGAAAAAGCTTGGAAGGGCTTCCACTGTCTTTGCAGCCTCTGATGATACCAAAAAGAAGATGTACAGCTCCATCCTGGTGGTGGGAGGCGGTTTGATGTTTCATAAAGCACAAGAATTTCTGCAGCACAGAATTCTCAACAAAATGCCACCTTCGTTTAGGCGAATTATTGAAAATGTGGAAGTGATCACAAGGCCGAAGGTATGTTGTTCATGGTGCAAGTTGAACTGTATGCAAATGAAACCAGCATTGATTATTTCTGATTCTAATATGTGTGGGCAGATAAAATCCTGGAAGTCCTGAGCTTGTGCCTGGGAGTTCTTGAGGATTTGGGTCAGGTGGAGTTACTACTTCCAGCAGGTCACAGATGTGAGGAAAGGAGCTTGGATGAGGGGGACTGGGTTCCTGGGTTTAAGTCCCTGCTGTGCTCTCCGAAGCTAGCAGGGCTGACTCTGCCTCTGTGGAAGGATGGTGGGGCAAGGGGAAGACTGGCCCGTGTCACGCCGTCAGCTAAAACAACTCTACTGTGATCTCTCTCATAGTAAGGAGCTGCTGCTGGTCCCTGGACCAGGTGATCTTTAAGAATCTTTTAGGCTTCAACTGTCTTGAAATACAAGCCTAGGAATTTAGAAACAGATTGTGCCTATATTGCATTATATCTCATGGACAATTCCTGGGAATGTTCTTAATTTCAATCCTGAGGGAGAGATTGTGGGATGTATTTATTCTACTCAAACTTCAAAGTAAGTTATTTCCTTACATATGTTCTGCCTTCAGGGATGACTGTGTAATAATAGTGAATAGTAGTAGTTTCAGTAATAAAAACTGAAAAGTTTTCGTGTCAGTTGAAACAGACACCTGCAATGTAAGTTCACAGGTCTAGCATAGGTTGAAAATCGGGCTTATTAGTTCTTGACTCAGCAGAATTTGTTCCACCCCCAAACCCAAATAAATGATTAAGTGTACGTCTTGTCTGTATGTGTTGACCTGTCTTTATCACTGCTCTAGGACATGGACCCTCGGCTGATTGCGTGGAAAGGAGGGGCAGTGCTGGCTTGTTTGGATACGACACAGGAACTGTGGATTTATCAGCGAGAATGGCAGCGCTTTGGTGTCCGCATGTTACGAGAGCGAGCTGCCTTTGTATGGTGAAATGGGCAGGAAAATGTCACTCTTGAAGAACCCGAAACAAGCCTCTTGATACTAGAGACTCTTACAGAATATGTATTTTTTATTTATTGACCTACAATTCTAACTGTTCTATTGAGGACCTGACATTGGTGTGAAATTACAAGCTGCCTCTGTATCGGGACATTTGAGAAAAAATGTGGCAAGCTTTCCTGCACCGTCTCAGGGTCTCAGAAACTCGCCAGTGATGGAAGATGGTTGAGCAGTTGTCAGGTGGTGAAGCTCTTCATTTAAGCTGACTGCCCAGTGTCGTGAGACAGTCTCCTGCGGCCGTGAGGGGTGGGTGTGTGACTTGGGACCTGAATTGTGAGCACTGTGTGGTCATGATATTTTCCCTGTTGGCTGCAATAACAAGCACATATGATGTGACTCATGTGCTTTTGGAATTCCAAATAAGAAAAAGAGTTTTGATTTTTTTAAATTTTCTGTTGGATTACAAAAACTGTGGGGGCCCATTCAGGTCTAGATTTGCCAAGGCAGAGGTTTAGGGCTAGGCTGGCCGGCTTTCTTTAACCAACATGCCCAAGGGTAGCCTTGTGAAAAGAAAATAGTCATTATTTGACCAAAACAACCAAAGCAGAAAAGGAAATTTTGTTTTCCTTCCTAAAGCCAAACAAATGATTTAGGAATAATTGAGAGTTGTTAGCATGTGTTGTGCAGATAAGCAAGGCAGTAGTTGTGATTACTACTGACTTAATCATAACGCTCACCATCCCCCCCCCCAAAAGCATCTAAGCAATTACGGGGTGGGGATAAGACTGGGATATAGAATAAGAATGGTGGTAAGTCTTAGGACAGGGAGCAATGCTGGCAGTGGAGCATTTTGCATTAATAAGAGCATCCTATGTATCCACCTAGTAGGTTAGGAACAAGGGAGAGGCCACTGGTAGGACAAAGTTTAAGTTGCTGCTGCTGCTATTTGGAATGTATGTCTTCAATTTGAAAATTGTATATTCTTTGATTTAAGACATTTTCAACAATAAATTTATACAATATTGATTTTATTTATGTGTCTGAGCTATTTCAACACATTTTAGTATTGGCTACCTAGTTCCAAAATCATCATGTATTTCTGTTTTTAATAGTTTCCATGTAATGGTAGATACTGATTCAGAGGAAGTGGCTTCTGGCCTAAGTTTTGATATACACCATGTCCATCTTCTATCCCCAGCACTCTTAAGCACCGTGAAGACTGATCTTGACAAATGTGTGACCTTTACCACATTAAACATATTACCTGAGTAATTGCTAAGTATCTGCTGGTAAAGCTGGACACGGTGAGGTTTCATTCTATGCTTATTTATTTTGGCTTTTATTTTATCCTTAGGACATGTATTAGGAGGGGCATGGCCCTTTAAAAATAATCCACAAATACATTTTAGCAGTCATCTGCCTGAAACCGGTCCACTTTCTAGAGCAGATTCAGTATTGCACTGTGTGAAAAGACAGGCATTCTTAGAAAAACACATGTGTTAATATATATAACCTTTTGGTGACCTAAAATAAGAAAAAGGTGCTTTTAGGAAAATAAAAAACTTGGAAGGCTCAAAATACCACATAACTCTTGTGTTCTATAAGTCTGTGATAGTTTTTTTTTTATTTAAGCCATTATAATGACTCATTTATAAGATTAATTACTTCAAGAGAGCTCTCTTCCAACATAATAGGAATTACTTTTGTTCTAAACACAAAAAGTTAACGTAATAACCAAAAAACTCTGAACTATGACAATGACCTCTAATAGGTGACTGGGCAGAAGTAGACGACAGGTCTGCACGTGTATTGGTGTTCATGTTCGAGTTACCTGTACAAGAAGCAAATAGGACACTAACCTCGTTCAGAGAGGGATGGTCTTAGGAAAATACCAAATAATACAAGTGGTTACACATATACTAGGTCATGTGATGAGTAAAGATGGGTTACATTTTTGTATTAAAAATAAAGACGTGTGTAACAGGGTTTTCACCTAAGAAATCATTGGGTGAATTAACAAGGGATTATGAAATGTAGCATTCACTGCACTTGTATTGTTGCAGAGGTGAACAATTCTGCCTCCAGGACAGGGCAGGGACAGTTCGAGACCAGACATCAGCCGGAAGGTGCTGTCTCGCTGCATTGTCAGGACGGTTACAGTTTTAACTATTTACATTATAACTCTTCTTGATTTTTAGTTATGAAAGTAATTTAGCTTTATAACTATAAATTTCATTTCCATTCTTTAGTTAATACTACATTAGTAATATTTGTAAGTCTTAACATAAAAATTTAATTACTAGGCTAAGGCATGTGTCTTGTTATGAGTCCTCCCTATTCCTTTTGCTAACTCAGGTATATACATAAAATCCTCCCTGCAAGTCGCCCATGCAGTAAACTTTGTAATCGTCACAGAAGCTTTTTCTAATTGGAGGGGTCGGAAGCCTTCGAGTTCTCCTTTCTCATGGGTGGGCTACACAAAGGAGCAGCTGTTGTGGCAGGCTGGCAACCTTTTCCGCGCGGACACGTGCTGCTCAGCATGGAGAAGTTCTGAGCAGAAAGTGGTAGCTTCCTTCATGAGGCGGTACTTGGGGCAGATGTTGAGGGCGTTGTAATTGTCTTTGGTATCAGCCTCTCTAAAATAGACCACCATGTATTTGTGCACAAGAGTCTGGCTTCTCAAATCGCTGCAGAAGAGGTTAAAGGCCAGGGGGAACAGGTCTTGGGAGTTCTCATGGGGGCTGCCCTCGCTCTTGCCACAGGTACCATCACATATGGTGTTGACATCATTGGAAAGAAGGAAAATGATTTTATCTGCTGCTTGCTTCTGAGTGGTAAGCCACTGCACGGGACCCATCTCGGCTATTTTCTTTTTCTGCCACTTGTCAAGGATAACCTCACTTCGGCAATGATTTTGAAGAAATTCAGTGAAGTAACAAACCGTGTGATGGAAACATACTTCAGATGGGTAAACCACAAGAACCTTAATGAGGGGCAGTAGCGCAGTGGTAGGGAAGGAAGTCCTGATCCTCTCTGTGGAGGGAGAAAAGCATTTGTCACCTATGAACAGCAAATGGCAGCCTTTCACTGTAAAGATGTAAAAGCTGTATTTTCTAAGTTCTGGCCACTAAATCAGTTCTCCTAATCAAGCCATACCTTTGCAGGTAAATTAATAGGAATTGTTCCCATTTAAGGTACTCTGTTTTAGGTGGGTTGTTGTAACTTGACTGTTTTTAGTACCATAGGTATGTAAACAGGAACAACCTGACCACTGCCCTTTGTGTTTGGAGTTGGGTCAACTCAGTAGTTCTGTTTTCTACCTGCAGGTGGTAGAGTTTCTTCATCATTCCATAAGGTTCAGTGGTGCCCCATTTCTGGAACTTAACTGGAATGGTGCCCTGTGTGTGCTAGTGAACAGACGCTACCTTTGAAAGTACTATTACTAATGGCAGACCACACGACATCTTCTAAGTGCCAGTATTCCCGAGGTGAAAGTTCCACATGGCTTTCTTAGTCTAGGTCATGAGGTTAATCTTGGTCTATCTACACCATCACAGAGACTCGCAGTCTGCATTTTTATTTCCTTTTGTCCCCGTGGAGAGGGGGAGAAGCAGAGGCTTTCGGGGTGCCACCCTCTAGTCAGCTATCTACAGACTCTGGCTTCTGTAGTCAGTCCTCAGTGTTTTAATGTTGGCAGGACCCTTAGATTATATGAAACCCAGTAACTGGTGGTGTTATGCCTTATAAGAATTATTTTTTAAAAAGTAGGAACTAGCAGAGAGTACCTGTCACAGATTCACTGCCATTCCTTGTTAGCTATCTGCCCATTTCAGTACCTGTCGATCCCTCAGTGGCAAAAATGAAACAGATGCTGCCACCAGATCTGGAGGTCCCGATCCCTGCTTTACCTTACTTAGCAAATGTGATCCAGTCAGTATATGTCTTTTCAGAAGATCTCTAAGGCATTAAATAAATGCTATCTGACTCCTGTTCAATGCCAAAACGTGATTGCCTCTGGAGGGATCTCCTTCAAAAACAGGTTTCTGCGATGCATGGCATCACCCTTACCGCGTCTCCACGTTAGATAGATCCCAGCTGCCAGCACCCACGTGGCCACCAGCAGAGCCAGGAGGAGGAGAGGGAGCCAGCCACTCAGCACGCGTTTGCCTGGAGAAAACAAAGCTTACTCACCTTCAGCAAAACAAAACCAAATTACCTCCTACTTGGAAACTAAGATTTTTGCTCTTTTTGCAGAAGTTTAGACCCCTTTAAAAACGAGGGCCAATAGGTCTCTAAGGGGTCTGAAGAATGGTGTGTTTTTCTAGTGTCCAGACCTATTATTATATTCTTGGGATATGGGAGGAGATTAAGAATAGTCCTCTAAAATCACTTTGGTTTCTTACCCCATACTTATACTAATGTAACTAGAGTTTACATTTTGTTTTTTTGTTCTTTGACGAATTAACTTTATTCTGGGCGCAATTACTTAATGTGTAGTACACATACATGCATTTTTAAAGGCTGTTTTGTAAGACAGGAAATGTGGGGGATAAAGCCACCCCCTCACAGAATGTCAAGGATCAGGTAAGCTCTGGCACACAGGCGTGCTCAGGGACCCAGGGACACCGCCCACACAGAGTCAGGACTGTTAGGCACCTGGATTGTTGTTAGTTGGTTGGTTTGAGTTTCTAAAAATAACACCTTCCAAGTTTTGGCCCCATCCCTGGGCTAATTCCAGAACATTTTATTTGTCCATCCGTAAGTGGAAGTACTAACATCTCTAAACCCAGAGACACATTTTCCAGAACATGCTGCTCTCAGGCACCAGTGAGACGTGTCTTTCGGTGCCAGCATACTAATTTGTTACCCAAATGTTGGCCATGTGATCCCATCAACTTATAGCAACAGCTCGGCCTGGGCTACTCAGACTGATAAGATTCGAAAAATGCAGTGAAGTGCACGTTCCTTTATAAACTTAGTCCTTTTATGCTCTTGACTTTTTTTAAGCAGATTCTAGTGGCTCTAAACATCCATTCTGCACTGTTTATTTTTTCCCCTTGTGTATATTCTGCTTTGTAAAGGATCGCAAGGCAATTTTATAAATAAAGCTTCATCTTACTCAGCTCCGACATCTTTGCCTACACCCCAGTTCAGCACACACAGGCAGGGACTCTGTCACACGCCCCCATACACCCTGTCATATATTGAATGGGGCGGTGGTGACAGCTGGCCCTTCAGGCCCTGAACCTCTTTGCTCATCCTGTGACAGTGACTGGGCACTCACTCTCATCCAGAGGGAAGGAGCCACCTGTCTGTGGGCAAAGCACAACAGTTCCTTTGCGGCGGATGCAGTCGTAGCCACAAGTGTGGAAATACGGAACCAACTGAGGGAAAACAAGAGGATCAGAAAGTTCCCACCACACTTCTGAACAAAATCTCAGCATTATTCCTACTTCCACCGAAACTTCTCTTCCCTTTTTTTCCTGGTTTCAACCCTGCCCCTCCCTCTTGTAATAGGACCTTTTTTTTTTTTCCACCTTGGCCACAGTTCAGTGATAAAGCCCTCAAGTCGGAACCAGTGTCCCAAGACTGAAGCACCTTCTAAGTTTCCTGGTGTCTGAACCTAAAATAAATGTAGCTAACATGTCAGTTTCCATATCTAAACATGTTAAGTTACACTAGATACACACAAATATTTCCTCAGAAGAACAAACAGCAGTAGAGCTCCCATTAAGTCATGCTCTATGACATGGAAGTGCCCTGGGACTAGGAAAGGCTGATTCCCTGGAGGAGGGTGCAGACAGGTATCTGGCACGGCAAGGTTCTGCCTTTATGTTCCAAGGAATGGAAAGGAAAAGCTCCTTATATCTTGGGTGAGGCTGTATCTCACCGAGACCCTCCATGGCCTACATCATAAACTCAGATTTGAATGGGACCAGAGAGCATCTGCTAGTCTAACTTCTATTTTCGTTTCTTAATCCTCACCCAAGGACATTGTTTTTTTCATTGCTTTTAGAGAGAGAGGAAGGGGGAGAGAGAAACATCAGTGTAAGAGAGAAGCATCGATTGGTTCCCTCCCATACGCACCCGGATCAGGGATTGAACCTACAACCTTTCAGTTATGGGGTGATGCTCCAACCAACTGAGCCACGCCAGCCAGGGCTCAATTTCCTATTTCCCATCTGAGTAAACCAAGGCCCTGTGAGGACAGGCAGTTGCCCTTCAACAGTCACACGCTAATCAGGAAACCAAGCCTTCACATTTCACATGGTTTGTTACTTCATTTTACAGTTAGAACTGTAGCTTGGGAAAATAAAATGGTACTCCTGTCTTAGAATTACTCACGGACTTTGTGACAGAAAATGGAAATAAAAGCATTTTGGAAAGTCAACAGCCACTAATAAAAGCATAAGATACCACAACTGTAAGGTCAGCTGCCTGACCTCACCACTGTAAAAACCAAGACAAGGATTGCCCATTAACATCATTTAATGTAAGACTGTTGGCAGAAATGAACAGGCGAGAATTCACCTATTCCAGTTTTGAAAGGACTCATCAAAAGCAATTAATGGTGTAGAAATCAGTCTTCCCCTCCCCAAAGCTCCTCACTGAACTATACCTGGACCACAGCACCTTCACTGTCCTCAGTCACTGGAACCATGACAGAAGTTCGAGTTAGTTTGCTCCGTGCCGATAACTGAGACAAAATCAATAGTTAGGAGCCATGTGAGTGAGTAGATCAATAACTGCCAGTGAATAAACCACTCTTCCCAGAATGACTTTCAATTCATTAGACTCTATGAATGCAGATTCATTTCATACTTCTGACCCTCTACCTGTGTTCAACTTAGATTCACAGGGACATTTCCAGTGATGCCCTCAGGGACTTGTTTTTCTCTGTAGAATTAATCAAAATCACCCAGCACATTTGGACAGTGGACAGTTCTGCCTATGGTCTCTTAAAGGAGAGCCTTTCCGGGGAATCCTGGAGTGCACATGTTTTTCTTCAGCAAAGCAAGGGAAGCTGGAGGTTGAGGATGGGGTAGTGTTAAGGAAATGAAAGAGTACCTCCAGCAAAGAAGTCGCAGTTGAAAAGTTATTTTGGATAACAGCCATGTATTTGTTTCCAAGGGGACTAGTTGTAAAATTGACTTCTACTGTCTTCTCGTCCTTCTTACAAGCGGTGATGTTTGGATCCCAGAGACTTCCTGTAAAGAGAGAATCGAATCACATAGATGAAGTTGCAAACTCTTCCTTCATCTAAGTTCTCCAAAGGGCTTGACAAAAACAAATACAAGTCCCAGGCACACATCCAAGAGATACGGGCTGCACTACACACTGCACTTTTTATTTGTCATCGCTCCCAGAATTTCAAAGTAGCTGCTGCCCATGAAAGTTTAAGGACCCCAAGTCACTGCTCCGCTTCCCCAGGCCAAGGATGGTGGGCAGTACAGATTGGGTTCTGCTGTTCACTTCTGTTCTCGATGTCCATTTTGACTTAAGGGCTGGGATCAGTGTTTTCTCCTTTCCAGGATGGGGAGGACAAGCCATGCACTAGGAACTTGTCTACGATTATAGAACAAATGGATTCAGGCTCAGGACTACAACTACTAGAACATCCTGGGGTTCTAGGGGCTTCATCCTTCGAACCACTCTGCCAGCTTTCCTGGGGATGAAGAAATAAGGAAATGCCTCATAGGATTCCCGACTCTATGAGAAAAAGCCAGTTGTTTCACTCATGAGACTTGCAAATCAGCACTAGGTTAATTTCCAGGAAGGTAATGTATAATAGCATGCATTATGTTCCCTATCTAGGAGACCATTTCAGGTCCTAGCTCAGGTGGCCTTTGGGAGCAGCTCTAGGACTGACTGAAGGCCCCCAGACCTCTTCACATCACTATTGCCCTCCCTACTCCACCCTCTCGGCACAGTGCTCAAGTCTGCCAACAAGGCGACCGTGTGTAGCTCAGTCTGACAGGGTGCACAGGGATACCTTGTGGGATGGGGGTGCGTAAAAGATGGGGACTAATCCCCCCAAATGCCTCTAACTTCCTCAGCATTCTAAGACTGTATTACCCAGAAATTTACGCAAGTCCTTGTACAATTCTTGGAAATTCGATACCTGGGACAGTTTGCCCTGAAGGGTCTGATTTCAAAATGCAAAGAGTGGGGGCAGGTTCTAGTAGCCTAGCAT
The DNA here is from genome assembly GCF_022682495.2 of Desmodus rotundus. Taxonomy (NCBI): domain Eukaryota; kingdom Metazoa; phylum Chordata; class Mammalia; order Chiroptera; family Phyllostomidae; genus Desmodus; species Desmodus rotundus. The sequence continues at coordinate 89,127,227 of NC_071394.1, forward strand.
GCAAGAGATGACCCCTGTGAGGACACAGGTTGAGAACATGCTGTTGGTTCATTACTTCCGCTAACACTACCACCTTGAATGTTTGTTCATCCAAACAGCAGGTTCTCAGGGTGCCCATAGCCACAGGTCAGTGGTACCGGTGTATGAGCAGGTGGAAGGACTTATGGATCGCCCCTCCAATCAGGGACAGCCTTCGATCGACACCACTATCGATGCAGCTTGAGCTAAAGTGCTGGTTCAGCCACTGGGGTGGGGCATGTTTCTGTGAGTGTTGCTCACTATCAAACCCCACTGAGGGTCTGTCCTTCCCTGGACAGACTGGATGCTTGATTCAGTGGGCAGAGAAACTCAACCTCAGTTTCTTCATGGAAGATGGGTTGAGTTGTGCTGGCTCAAGTTATGAGTTTCTTCAAATAACAACAGCAAATGCTGTATTTACTTACCTGCCTCGATGCACTTTTTTTTGTATTTCATTACATGGTCTAGGCAGCCTGGAAATTTGAATGACAGTTTTTACATTTTAGAAAAGATATCTCTGCTCCACCCCTTGCCAACAAGTACACACACATATATGCTTACCACACCCGTATGAACTGCCAGAACATTCAAGATGTGAGGTCAGATTGCAGATTTAAATAGGACACTAACATTTTACTGCTAAACAGAAGATTATCTACCCATGATGTGGTAACCAGAGACTAATTTCAATATAGTCTTTATCACAATAGGATCTATGATCCCCAGGAGAAGATTCAAACCGTTCTTTAAAGTGAGGTTTGGTAATATGTGTGAATATGGCCCCTTCTAGGAGGTGGAGCTTAATCCACCCCACACTCCCACCCTAGGGTGGTAGACTTAGTGACCTGTTTCTAAAAACTAGATTGGGAAGGGGAAAAACAGTCGATCACATGTGGAAGCCTGCCAGATGCCACTTTACCAAGTGATGAAAGTCAACACCACCCACGATGCGTGGATGCCACGTGCCCTGATAGGATGCCATGGGAAGGGTGCCTCACCCCTGCAGTGTACTCAGACTAGGGGATGTTCCACAGGATGCCTGGCCAGTGCTCCCCAAGACTATCAAGGTCATGAAGAACAAAGACAGACAAAAGCTATCACAGACCGGGGAGACTAAGGAGACACAACAGGTGAAATGCAACTGGGACAAAAAGAGGACATTAATGGATCAGCAGGTGAAATCCAAATAAAGTCTGGAGCATAGTTAAAAGAAATGTACAAATGTTCATTTCCTAGTCGTGACAAATGTCCCATGGCAATATGAGATGTTGATGATAAGGGAAACTGGGTGAGGGGTATATGGAAACTCTTCGAACTATCGTGGCAACTTTTCTATAAATCTAAAATTATTCCAAAACAAAAACATATTTTTAAAAAGTATGGTATGGCAACAAGAACATCCGGGATCACAATCTCAAAGAACAATGATTGGAAATTGCCTATTTGGAAGTTCACCTGAGACAGGGAACAGGCATGGGGTAGAGAACAGGTGACCCATCCCAGACCGGGGTGGTGTGGGAACTGCTGAAGCCTGACACCATGCTGGACCCTTCACACATGACCCTGTCTCATCCTCTCTGCAGTGTGTGTGACATTGCAGGTGTGACCCTAGAGACCTGACTGAATGTTGTAAAGCAAGAGAAAGAACCCAACATTCAACTCGCTGCCTCTCACCGACAGTTCGGGGAACGAGCCTACTGGCGACTGTATGTCCTCAGAGACCAAGGAGCATGCTCTCAAACAACACAGCACGTTAGGAAGCCAAGACTGGGACAAACGTTTTGCTTCCATGACAAAGAGTGGCTAAAGTGCATGGATCAACAAGGACCAGGGTTTGAGTATCAGCCTCTCTTTTACTGTGTGTGTACCCCAGGCCAAGTTACTTGAGAAGTTTCCTCACCTGTAAAACAGGGCTATCCCAACCTTGGAGTTGTTAGAGGCTTAAGTGACATGATGCATGTCAAGTGCTCAGCACAGTACCCGCCACACAGAAATGGTCTTTTTCCTAAGTTTACCTCTTCTCCCCTCTCGGGAGGTACAGTTACTACTGTGTCCATGTTTCAAGACTTGACAAGGCCAAACACCTTGTCCAGGGTACCCCGACCTCTCTGTACCAAACATCATACCCAAAGCAAGCATCTCAGGAAGACAGAAGAGTGAGGATTTACCTGGTGAGGTGAAATTCACAGACAAGAAGGGGCTGTCTTCATTCATATTTGCATTGGGAATATTATGGGCTCCGATGAAGTAGAGTGTGCTCAACTCTACAGGAAAGCCAACGTAGGAAAACATCCACTGAAAGGCAAAGCAAGGATCTCCTGAATTTCTGAAACACTGGGATGCAAAAACATAATAGTTTTGTGTTGTCCTTTTCATTTAGAGTTTTATTCTTCAACCTACTGCTGTAACCTAGGTCTCTAGTCAATGTCTGCTTAGGGAATGGACCCCACACAATCTTCAGTGTAACTCACAGAATCAAAGAGTAAAATTTTAGAGCCAGGATATAGTATAAGTTCATCTCCCCTCACTTTGCTGATGGGGAAAATGAGGCCAAGAGACGCTGACTTGCCCAAGGCTCACAGCAGAGAAGTGTCCAAAACCGGGCTTTGAACCCAGGCGTCATGCTCTAGGCTGACGGTGTAGCTGCCCACCAGCCTGTGTGTGTAGCACATCATCCATATCCCCAAGCAAAAGGCCTTCCCAGCTTTAATGACAATTAACCAAGTTCCTCAAAATGCTTACTTTGCCACCAGAGGGTCTGGTCTGAGTCTGGAAGGCCTCTGTGTAATTGCACCTCACACAGCTGTAGGACTGGAAGTTGTTTTTGCCTGTCACGCAGATCTTGGTGGCCTTCAACAAACGGATGCTGGCTAACGAGATAGACAAGAGAGTTTATTTAGCACTTACTAGGTGGCTGGCTTGATGCTAAGAGTATACACGCCTCATCTCATTTCATGCAACAGCCCTGAAGGGTAGGCACCGTTATTGCCCCCAGCTCATCGTGGCAGGGGTGGTGAGTGGGGCTTAGGGAATTTCAGGGAGACTTGCCTGAGCTTACAAAGCTCCCCGTGGTCACAGGTACTGGTGTATTAGCAGGTACAGAATATGCATTCAGATTCCAAAGCCCAAGCTTGTTCCTCCTCACGGGTGAGCCTGAATTTCACAGGCTACCTGCAAAGGTGACTCAAGCACTGCACTATTCTGGATTTCTTTAGAAGTAAAAACCCTCCCGAACATCATCGCCAAACCATGCCTGTGCTGACTACACTTTTATCCATGCCAATTCTTATTCCTGGAGTGCCTTTTCTCCCGTTCTCTGCTCTCCAGGGTTTACTCCTTGTCTATAACAACGGTTAACAGATACAAGGGCGCACTCTGCTAGGTATGGGGCCAAAAGCTTTAGTGCATCACCTAATGTAAGTGGGCTCACCAGGGCCCTCTCCTTCTCCTCCCTGCCCCGATCCACTCACAGCTCCTTGCGGGATTCCTGACACTGTCCCTTGACTGTGCCTGTAGCTGACTCACCTCTCTGTGCCTGGCACTCCTGGATTCCTGAACAGATGGAATTTAACTGAATTTAGCAGGTGGAAATCACAGACATGAGCTTCAGGCCCCCAGAATTTGTTCGTCAAAAGAACACATAGACTGCCTTGAGGGAATGCCAGGACTGCCCCAATGCCACTGGGAAGTGGGAACAGTCATCTATCTAAGCCAGTGCCTTTCATTTTTTTAAGTATATTTTCATTGAATTTATTGGGGTAATGTAGGTTAATAAAATAATATAGGTTTCAAGTATACAATTCTATAATACATCATCTGTATATTGCATTGCATGTTCACCCCCCAAGCCAGCGCTTCTCCTACACCTGGGGGAATCCTCTCTGGCCTTACCCCGTCTTCTTCCATGAGGCATAGCGTTACATACAGAGAAGTACACAGATCAGGAGTGTCCCACCAAATGAGTGTGCACACTCATGCAGCCAGTACCCAGGTTGAGAAACACCCCAGGAGTGCCCTTTATGCTTCCTTGCAGTCACTCCCACCCCAATGGAACCACTGTACTGACTCCTAACTGGTTAGCTTAGTTTTGCTTGTTTTGCATCTTTAATTAATGGAATCACACCGTATGCAGGACTGTAAGCAAACATGCAGATATGACTAGGAATTCTTTTGAATCTGGCTTCGTGGACATGAGAGTTTCTTCCATATTGTGTATCATTATAGATTGTTCGTGCTCATTCCTGTATTGGATTCCACTCTGTGCCTCCAATTCTAGTCAGGAATTTGAGTGTTTTCTGTCTTTTGCCTGTTGTGAATAATGCTACTGTGAACATTCTAGCACATGGTTTTGGGTGCATGTATGTATATATTCTTCTGGGTATATGTCTAGGAATAAAATTAATAAATCCTATAGTCTGAACATTTCTGCTTTAGGCCTTAACTTTGATTGATGCAAACTTACCATCTGCCCGGAGTATCCAGCTTATGTTCATCAAAATTGAATAGTCCTCCGTTGCAACACTGGTTTTAACAGATTCCACTCGAAGGTCCCTCAAGTCTCCTGGGGTCAGAGTGTGGTTGACCATCCACTCTGGAGACGGTCCTGGGAGAAGGTGAGACTTCCCATGACATGTCCCTCCCTGGCCCAATTCGATGACATCTCTTCTAAGTGACCCACTCTGATTCACAACCCTCATTCACAACCTGTCTTCGTTCCTGCTGAGGCAGGCCAGACATTTCTCAGTGTTGACTGAATTATAGCCGAGGTGATACTCAACCTCCTGGCCCCAACCTACAGAGAACTTGGGACCACTCCAGGTGACTGTGTGTGTGTACGTATGTATGTATGTGTTTAGTGCATTTGACATGTTTTTAGGCTCAGTCCTGCCTTCCCCATGCCTCATCCTGGACTCCAGCCAGCTGGCCCACACAACTCCCACTTCCTACCTCCTAAACTTTGCCAGTACCATCTCTCCCCCTGCTCACCCTTCTCACCTACATTTCTTGGGCAGAAGTCCACCTCGTCTTCAAATGCTCTGATCTCAAACACTCCTCTAAAACACTTGCTTACTGTTTCTGGGTGTAAGTGACCTCCTCCCCGCAGCACTTCGCTTCCCTCCCAGGAGTGGCACCCTTCACTTTCTGCCTTGTGCAGCCATCCCTGCCCTGCCTCTGCCCCTTTTACTGTCTTACTGGCAAGGAAGCCAGCTGCTCTGAAACACCGGGAGCTCTGCCTGGGCAGAGAAAGGCTTCATGTGCATCAGCTAACAAAGCAATGGTTCACCCTAAGCCTGGTCTCCAATGGCTTCAGGCCTGTAAAAGTCCAACTGTGCTTTCGATTTCCATGTAAAACCCCAAATACCCATTACCTGGTGCACCTACCATTTTCTGAGCCACACTGAATCGCCTGCAAGAGAGACAGAAACCAAGTATCATGCTGAATGTCAGCAAACCAGAGGCCAAATTAGTCGAAATACCATCTTTTTTCTTTAAATGCCTACACAAGTAATGAATGCTCAAAGAAAAACTGAGCCAGTCCACTTCACAGTTTGGGGGAGACTAAGCTCCCCATGTAGGCTATGATGGACCATAGATCGGCCATCAGTATACTAGGTCCTTAAGCCTGCTTATCACCTCACTTCAAGACCAGAGGGGATGACTCTGGACCATTATGAAAACCCCTCCACTCTAATGTGTAACCGTAGGTTTTCAGGGCCATCTAGAGGTTTGGGGGTTTTTCCCCCCAGATTAAGGACTGTCTGTACTAAGAAGATGAACAGAAGCAAGCCATAAATGCATTTCATGGTACTCTCCCCAGGTTCTTTAACACATTCCTCTTCTAATACCAAAAGACTGACTTACCTGAGCTATTTATAAAATCACAAAGCAACTGTGATCACATTTTATCTTTTTAAAAGAACTTTAAAAAAATGCGTATCATCAGTGCCCAAGGAGGGCCAGTACTAAATCTTTTGGAATTAACTGCTCATGTTTTTTAACTAGATAATACAATACTTTGCTTTTGGAATAAAATATTGGACCTCTTAGGCAGCAGCCAGTGCTAGTGACAAGACTCAGTGTGTTGTGCCAGCCAGCTCCGGAAGCCGGTCCCTCTCAGCCTCAACATTTCCAAAACGCCTTGTAAGACAGCAGGCAAGACTTGATGGTTTGAGTAATTTGGGTTCATGAGAAACTGTCAGTCACTCACCTTTGTCTTTCTGAAGCCGAAATCCAAGGGATATCATGAGGCATTTTTAAAGACATATAAGCCACCACAATGGGAGCTGAGTTCTGTCAAAAGGCTGGTAATATAAGTTGCAAGAAGAAGCAAAGCAACAGCTCTAAACTTTGGAGTTCAAACTGTTGGCCTGACAGCAACTACTGCAAAGGCAATGAATTCTTCCTCTAGTGGGAAAGGCCCAGGGGTGCCAAACTGAGACAGAGGCACAGCAAGGACCCTCGCTGAAGACATTGGGGCACACAAACGGGGTTTCTCTTTCCACAGCCATCACCAAATAACCACCATGCTTTTATGTTATATGCCATGCTAAAAAGGTAGGGATATAATTTCAAATACTGTTTTGCCAATGAGCATTTTCTTCTATGGTGAATCAGATTTCCTCAGCCCTTCAAGGCACGGGGAGGGAAGAAAACTGGTGAAGGAGAGTTCCGGACTTACCAGCTCCAGGGACAAGACACCCCAGTGCAACACGAATCAACAGGACAAAAAATGTGAGTGGTAATGGAGAAGCAGTTCTTGCGCTCCGAAAAGTGGGCAGACTTCAAGACCCCCAGCAGAACACCACCGAGCACCTGCTAGTACTGGGCTCTTTGCTGCTGTCTCGCAGGCCTTCCCTGTTCCTCACTAGACTCTGGTGAGTTAGGTATTACCCTTTGTTTTATAGATGAGGACACCAAGGTTCAGTGAGCATAAATGACTGGATTAAGAATATAGGGTGACATTTGAATCTGGGTCTGATTTCCATGCCCCTGACTCATGCTGCCTGAAGCCGGTGCCTACTGGCCCGCACAAGGCAAAGCCGGGCTGCCGCGGGGGCAGACTTGCCCTCTCTAGACCGCCCTCCGCGAACGTCTTAAAGAGGTAGGTATGAGCTGGCTGGTCGGCCACCTTCAGGGTCAGGGCTCCAAGGCAGGAAACGCGGGAAAGGGGCGCGGACAGGGTCTTACCGGCTCCGAGAACACCGCACCCCAACACAGCGCGACCAAGCTCAGCAACACTAACAACATCGCAGGGTCACCGCCCCCAACCGCTCGGGCCGCAGCCAGCCTCCCGCCGCGCTCTTATCCAGGCGCCCCGGGCCACCCCTCCAGGCTCCGCCTCCCATAGCGCCAACCTGGCACCACCAACCCCTCCTCGGGTGGGGAACGTGAAAGAGCCCTCGTCCTCCAGATTCGGAGGGATGGCCCGGGTCGAAGGGCTCGCGACCCTTGGCCGGCCAAGCACCGCAGCAAGCAGTAGCGCTTGTCAACCCCGTGCACACGTGCCAGCAGCGAGCCAGGTGCGCGGTGGCATTCGCGCCCCGCCTGCGCGAGCCTGCTGCCAGCCAGGCTCTCCGGTCTCCGCCCCGAGCTGACAGAGTCCGAGACGCCCGCGGTTCCTCTCCTGGTCTTGGAGAGCGCGCGGTGCGCCGGCGCGGACAGTTAAAGTGTAGCCGGGCAGGGCGAGGCTGCTGCCGCCCGCTCCTGCTCCGCCTCTGCTCCTCACTCTCCGCCACAGTCCACTGTCCCAGCACTCGGCCCCAGCCCCAGGGTGAGTAGCGGGGTACGCGCCCCGACCCCCCGCCGACCAGGCCCGTAGCGTT